>NW_027361679.1:127625000-129040000 GCF_039654945.1 Dendrobates tinctorius | reverse complement strand
GTTCCATTGTGACTTGTTTTTAATGGTGTTTTTATCTTCACCTTTGTGTGCCAATACACTTGTCTTTTTATTATATTTGACCTCTTGTGGTGTGCATGCTTTACAATAGTGCCTTTCTTTTCAGTGTTGCTATACCATTCACAACTGGTTTTACAACCCTATTTGTTTAAACTATTACATGGCAGTGCACCTGATCTTTTCAAGAGACAATAATGTCACCACACCGCCTGCGTGAGCACATTGAAGTCTCAGGAAGCTGCGGTCTGCAGCTTATGAGGCAGAGCGGGGCTTCTACTATGAATTTCGGGGCCCCATACTGGCAAAATTTGCGGGTTCCCTTGAGACTCCGCCCAGGTTCCACACCAGCTCCACTGTCCCACCTCCCACTCTTGGAAAAATTCAACTTTACCACCACATCCTCACCTATCAGATATTAACAGTTCCCATCAAACACCAGATCACATTCATAACCAGCAGCTTTTGTTCTGGCCAAAATAATTTTTAAGCTGATATCGCGACACGGTAGACTTTTTCGGCTGGGCCCTACTCTACTCTAAACTATTAAAAATAAATATATATTTATGTATTTTTCTTTAAGGGGATGAGTCACATACATTTCCTTTTTTTTTTAAACAACCATTAATACCACATACAAGGGACAAATATCGTCACACCATGACCAGACCACATTTTACCACCACATAGTGATCGAATAATACCACATGGATGGAACAAATACCACCACACCTTGACCAGACCACATATTACCACCACATAGTGACCGAATAATACCACATACAAGGAACAAATACCGCCGCACCATGACCAGACCACATATTACCACCACATAGTGACTGAATACTACAATACTGATCATTAATAAAAAAAAACACAATACTAAGTGCTATTGTATATAGGAACTCTGTATTTACTGTCAGTGTACAGGTAATACAGTGATCACTGGTGACATTATACACAGGAGCTCTGTATATAGTGTCAATGTACAGGTAATACAGTGATCACCGGTGATATTAGACACAGGAGTTCTGCACACAGTATACAGTATATAGTGTCAATGTACAGATTACACACTGACCCACCATGTGACGGTTGTGCACAGCTCCCGGCCCCGACGTGATAGGACTGTGATGCGGGCGGCTGTGTCTGCTGCCGGCCACGTCACAGACTGTACAGCGGACACGGCCACACACAATTTGCTACACGACTGGCCCTGTACAGCTGCTGGTGGAGCGGCCCGGGGGGTATTTGCCTCTCTCTCACCCGGCCCAGCCCACCCCTGCCCTTTATTGTATTCCCTGCACAAAATATTACCCTCACACTGTTCCTCTCATGGTACATGCTCTCCACACTGCCCCTCCTTTCCAAACTGGACCCCCTCTTCATATGTTGTCCCCCCTATAGGACCCAGTCTCTATATGGTGCACCCTCACCACACTCATCCTCCTTGACTTACGATCCCTTCCTTGCTGTGCTCTTACACTGTCCCCACATGCTACCCCCCCTCACACACACTACTCAGCCTTTATTCTGTTCTCACTCACGCTTTTTTCACCCCCAAGCTGTTTCCTTGCACTATTCTGTTCAATAGTTTCCTCACACATTTCCCCTCCTCCTAGTACATTTACCCTCTCACTTCCCATACTGCCTCCTCATACATCCCCCGTCTCCCCATACTGTGTCCGCACCCATCCCATCACCCTCACTCACCATACTGTGTCTGCACCTACTGTGTCTCCTTGCTCCCCAAACTTGTGTCCTCAAATCTTCCCTGTTACACTAAATCTCCCCAGCTCCAATACACTAAATCTGCCCCACACACAGTAAATCTCCCCCATGCAGTAAATCTCCTCCAGCCCCTTTACACTAAATCTCACCCACACAGTAAATACGACCCAACACAGTAAATCTCCCCCAGCCCCATTACACTAATTCTCCCCTCCACACATAGTAAATCTCCACACAGTAAATCTCCCCCAGTCTCATTACACTAAATCTCCCACACACAGTAAATACCCCTCACACAGGAAATATCCCCCCACACACAATAAATCTCTCCTAGACCCATTACACTAAATATCTCCTACACACACAGCAAACCTCCCACACACAGTAAATCTTCCCCAGCCTCATTACACTAAATCACACCCACACAGGAAATACCCCACACACAGTAAATCTCCCCCAGCCTCGTTACTCTAAATCTCCCCATGCAGTAAATCCCTCCATGTAGTAAATACTCCCCCCACATACAGTAAATACTGAGTATATACCCGACACAAAGTGCACCCCCACACACAAAGAGTATATACTCACAAGCACAGAAAATCTCCCATTTCCCCCGTTACATTTAATCTTCGGTGTCTTCGGCTCCAATGTGGAGTACTTACCACCGATGCTCTTCGAGCTTTTGGGCGACGGTGAATGACGTCAGCAGCGTGATCACATGACTTGATCACACTGCTGGAGTTACTCTGACCACAGAGCTTCAATTGTACTCCCGTCTTTGAGACGCAAGTACAATTGATCACTGGATTCTAGGAGCCAACATGCTGGATAGCTGGCTCAGAGAATGGCCGACTCCCAGTCCGGGGGGTGGCAGAATGCAGCTTCTGGGTTAGGGGTAGACAATTCGGACCACCACATTATACCGCCTGACTGAGCCCCCCTAGATATGCCACTGCTTTATATAAGCCCCCAACCCAACCTGCATGACAAGAAAAAGACCTTTTCCTTATACTCACCTGCGAGGCAGTCTTATCTGAGGGGTGTCGCTCGTTTTGGTCCTTCTTCTTGCAATGGTGTCCTCCTTGCTTTAAGTGCATGACGTGTCCCTACATCTTCAACACAGTCTCCCCAGCATCGCGCTTCTGCGCAGGCATACTGCAGTGCACAGGTGCCAGGAAAGGTCAGAGTCCCAGCGCATATGCAGTGCAGTACTTTTCTCTGCCTAAGGCCGGGGTCAGACTTGCGAGAAACTCGTACGAGTCTTGCACGTCAATACCTGCTGCCGGCACTCGGGACCGGAGCGTTCTGCTGCATAGAAATACATGCAGCTGAATCCTCGGATCTGAATGCCAGCTGCAATGCCAGATAATGACATGCGAGTTGCTCGCAAGTCTGACCCCGGCCTAAAAAACAGGCAATCTCTGTATGTGTTGCGGCTGTCAAAACAGCTGTGAGATATGTAGCCATGGCGACCCAAACATAGTAATAGAGAACACTGAAAATACTCTATTAGCAGTCGAGCATGCTCGAATAGCACCTTATCCAAGCACGCTCGCTCATCACTACTAAGAATCATAACTGAAACGCGTCAGTAACTGCATTTTTTGTCTTTGAATGTAAGCTAAGCATATTCTAATAAAGCAAGGGAATTTTAACGAAGTCCATGGTAATGGGAATCTCTTCCTTTCTTGCCTGATTACATTGTCTTATGATCTGTTAGGGTGAGTGAGCTGGACTTTGTGTGCAATATACCTAGTTTGTGGTTTCTGTCCTCCTGACAGTTATTGATCTTGTGGATCACCCCTTTGACTTTCTTTTATATTTTTCTATCTCACAACCTGGAATTCCTCTTTTTTTGAGGGGGGGGGACTGTATCAATTTATGTAAAGAACATGCATACAACTGTGAACGTTTGGTTTTCTTTTTATTGTAAAGCAAACAATAAATAGGACAAAATAACTGAAAACTTCAGCGTGTATAACTATTCACCTCCCTATAGTCAATACTTTGCAGAGTCTCCTTTACAGCAAGTACAGCTGCAAGTCGCTTTGGATAAGTCTCTATGAGCTTTACCGATCTTGCCACTGGAATTTTTGCCCATTCCTCAAGGCAAAATTGCTCAGTGCCAAAACAAAATTCCACATGGTCAAGTGGAAAGGAACCTCTAGACCACAAACATGCTCAGTGCATTCAAGTTAGATGTTTTTTTCCTGTTTTGCACAGCAATCTTCAAGTCTGACCAGACTCTCAAGTAGAATTAGGTCTGGACTTTTACTAGGCCACTCCAACAAATTCAGACATTTCCCCTTGAACCACTTGAGTGTATGCTTTGGGTCATTGTCTTGTTGGAAGGTGAAGCTCCGTCCCAGTCTCAAATCACCATCAGACTGAGATTTTGCTCAAGAAAATCCTTATATTTCGCACCTTTCATCTTCCCCTCGACTCAAACCATTTTCCCGTTCCCTACTGCCGGAAAACATCCCAACAGCATGATGCTGTCACCATCATGTTTCATTGTGGGGATGGTGTTCTTGGGGTGATGAGCTGTGTTGGTTTGGAGCCAGACATAGCATTTACTTTGATGGACAAAAAGTTATATTTTGGACTCATCTGACCACATTGCCTTCCTCCATACATTTGGGGAGTCTCCCACGGTTTTTTTTTGGCAAATTGAAAACGAGCCTTGTATTCTTTGTAAATAAAGGCTTTTTGTTGCCCTCTTTTCTATAAAGGCCACCTCTATGGAGTGTATGGCTTATTGTGGTCATATGGACAGATTCTCCTGTCTCTGCTTCGGAACTCTGCAGTTTCTTCAGGGTTACCTTTGGTCTCTGTGCTGCCTCTCTGGATAATGCCCTCCTTGCCTGGGCTGTGAGTTTTGGTGTTTGGCCCTGTCTTGGCAGGTATTGTGGTACCAAATTCTTTCCATTCGATGATAATGGATTTGATGATGCTTTTGGGGATTATCAGACTTATCCCTGACTTGTTTAGAGATCTCCTTGGTTTTCATTGTGTTTGGATAGTGGTGCCTCTTGCTTAATGGTGTTGCAGCCTCTGTGGCCTTTCAGAAAAAGTGTGTATGTAATGACAGCCCAATGTGACACTTAGTTTGCACACAGGTGGACTTCTTTTCGATAAGCATGTGACTTATGAAGGTAATTGCCTGCACCAGAAATTTTTAGGGGTCACAGCAAAAGGGGTGAATACATATACACATACCAATTTTTAGTTATTTAATCTTATAAATTTAATTTATGTCTATATTTTCTCACGTGACCAACTTAGAGTATTTATTGCTGATGCATCACACACAAATCGGATTACAAAAATATTTAACCCCTTCGCACTGCAAACCATTTTCGTTTTTGCGTTTCTGCTTTTCGCTCCCCTTCTTCCCAGAGCCATAACTTTTTTATTTTTCCATCAATATGGCTGAGTGAGGGCTTGCTTTTGCAGGACAAGTTGAACTTTTGAACGACACCATTGGTTTTACCATATCATGTATTCAAAAATTGGAAAAAAATTTCAAGTGCGGTGAAATTGCAAAAAAATGCAATTCAATGTTTTTTTTTTTTATTTTTTTTTACCATGTTCACTGAATGCTAGAACTGACCAACCATTATGATTCTACAGGTAGGTCATTACAAGTTCATAGACACGAAACATGTCTAGCTTCTTTTTTATTTAAGTGGTGAAAAAAAAAAAAACTTTGTTAAAAAATAGAAAATTGCACCATTTTCCAATACCCGTAGTGTCTCCATTTTTCATGATCTCAGGTTGGCTGAGGGTTTATTTTTTGCGTGCCGAGCTGATGTTTTCATTGATACCATTCTGGTGCAGATACAATCTTTTGATCACCCGTTATTGCATTTTAATGCAATGTTGTGGTGAACAAAAAACGTAATTCTGGTGTTTTAACTTTTTTCTCGCTATGCCGTTTAGCGATCAGGTTAATCGTTTTTTTCATAGATCAGGCAATTCTGAGCGCGGCAAAATATGTGTATGTTTGCTTTTTTTATTGTTTTATTTTGAATGAGGAGAAAGGGGGGTAATTTACACTTTTCTATATATATTTTTTACATTTCTAAAAACATATTTTTTTTACTTTTCGCATGGTTCAATAGCCTCCATGGGAGACTAGGAGATGCAATAACCCAATATGCTCTGCTACATACATGCGATGATCAGATCACCTGTATGTAGCAGAATATCTCACTTGCTATGAGCACTGGGTCGGCTTACCTACGTTGATGCTCTCAGCTGTTCAGTGTTGGCCTCTCCCCTCTCCTATATATACTGGCCTCTGGCAGGCAGGCATTGCCAGAGTTAACTTCATACTGCATGGTTCAGGAGCTAGGGGAGTTTTGTTGTTTGAGGAGGCGTTTGATGGATTTATCATAAGACTGTTTGGTTTTGGTTGTATGCAAATTCTCTTCTTTTCCTACTTTGTTTTTTCCCTTCCTTCACTCCCCGGTGTATCCCTCTGTTGTTTGTGAAAGCATATTTATATTAGTATTTTCCTTTATACCTGTATATATTCCCTTGTTTGTCTGGTTGGTGTATTTCTATACACTACTACTCCCCTCTTCTCTGGGTGGGAGGAGGGAACAGACTTGGGGTGGATTCAGGAGCTCTGCATCTTGACCATTAGAAGTAATCTGGGAAGCAGGGATAGCTAGGGCACCCCTAGCGCTAGGGACAGGGAGGGAGCCCCTGGCTCTTTGTTATCTGACAACAGAGCCATGACATTAACTCTGGCCCATACTGGGTTTTTTATCCAACATGGATCCTGTGACTGCTTTGGCAGGGCAACTGTAACAACTCAGCCTGGAGGTGGCAGACCTACGCACCGTAGTTTTGCAGCACCCTAACCCATTTGGGGTTTGGGGACCATGACCCCCAGGTAACCCCTAGTGGAGCAGATCACTTTGCCTAACAGGTTCTCTGGAGGGCGAGACAATTTTGTTATTTTCAAGGACTCCTGTAGGCTTTACTCTAAGTTACATCCTCACCTCTCAGGAACCAAGGAGCAACGGGCAGGGATTGTAATTTTCCTCCTTCAGGGTGACCTTCAAGCATGGGTATTTTCTCTGCCAGCCGACTCTCAGTCACTCTGGGTGGTTGAGAAATTTTTCAGGACCTAGGTCATATATACGACGGCTCCGACCGCATCTCCCTGGCCGGGTCCACGCTACGTCAGCTTCAGCAGGGAGACCGGCCAGCAGAGGAGTATTGCTCTGAGTTTCAGAGGTGGTTCACAGATACTAAATGGAATGACTCCGGGCTCTCTAGCCAGTTCTGTCAAGAGCTATCTGTAAGGGTAAAGGCCTTTGCTCTGTGTTGTGAGTTCATTTTCCGGTCCACCAGTTGTGAGTTCTCCTTCCAGGCTCCCTCTGGTGGTAACTGGAGGTAGTGAGGCTGATTTAATCAGTAGTGATCTGCCCCCTGATAATGAGGATGACGATTGGACCTCAGGAATCTCAGACTGGATTTAAGACAGCCGACACCCTAGTCTGGTGCTGGTGATTCTCCTTCTGCTTGTCAGGTCTTGGTTTTCAGCTCTGTTCCAGTCATCTAAAGCTAAGTTTTTCTGCTAATGTTCACACTTGATTTTCTTGGTCTATTCAGTTTTTTGTGTGGTCAGCCAGTCCCACTCTTATTTATCTGTATTTGCCAATTTGCTTTTTGTCCCTTATTAGATTGGCCTCTTTTTGCTCTGTCTCAGAATATTTCAGAGTGCTGATATAGTGGGAGAAGTCTAGTGACTTCAGGGTTAATTTTGCTATCAGAAGTGTTGGACTTTATTTTTGTAGGGTTTGTAAGAAGAAGTCCTACTGGGAGCTGGAAAGAGTCGGGAAAAAGGTCGCAGACAATCTCTTATCAAGCTGAGGTCGAAGTTTATTCAGAGATACACGGCAAAACAGAACAGAAAATCAGAGAAGTTGAAATATGCGGGCAAAAACAGGAATTCAGACGGGCAGAGATTCGCTAGGAAGTCTGGCGGTGATAAAGGCTCTGTGCCCTGGCCATGGTGAGGCACAGTGGCATGATGGCGATGGAATGGCCCCGAGCAACAGTAACAGGGGCTTTTTATACATTATGCAAACAAAGAAAGCTGTTATAGCAAAAGGGCGTGTATGGTTACATCATATCTTTTTGGACAAAAGAAGAAGTGGCACAACATTACATCTGTAATTAACTTTTCACCAGACCACATTAAAAAACACATAAATCCAATATTATCTCTAACTACTGTCATTAATCTTATTACTGCTCTTAGACTAAACCCATAAATTCATACATTTGACAATTGCTGAAGTCTGTTTCCTACTAACGCTATCATAAATACACATATTTGTCATAATTGCAACAGATGTACATGAGAGAGCGTCGTATCGGCTGAGGCAACATTCTGGTGAGGGCGGTTCATTGGGCCTCTTCACTAATATTTTTATCGGAGAACCTCAAGAGCTTGTTTTTCTTTGTAAAGTATGCCCTAGAGCATCAAGGATACCTGCCTATGTAATGGGTTAGTTTTAGTTAGGTTATTTACCTCGTTAAGTGTTATATTGTTTTGAAAAGAGTAAAACTGTATAATTAATGCTCTGTAATTCTACATACAGACTTGTACCTCATAATTTGAACATGTTTTGCTTCTGTATTGCTGTAATCTCTCTTTATTAATAAAATAAAGAATTACAAAAAAATAAATACACATATTTACCATATATTCGCTGGCTCTATTTTCTCATTGCCCTGAGGCTGATCCAATTTACCTGTAGGCACATCTGCTAAATTTGTTAATGGGCATGATCTCATTTTACATCCTCCATCTGCTTTTACAGAGTACATCGTATTATTTCTATTGTAAAAGTTGAATATATTCTTTCCTAACTTTCATAAGATGGCTGCCTGGTTGCTCATGGCAGCTCAGTATATTATAGCTGACTATTCTCTTACAAATCCCCCTCTTGTACTCTGTCCAGAGTACAACATACAGTGCTGTAATATTCATGGGTGAATTATTGAAAATAAGAATATTGAGGTAATTCAGCGCTTTATGCACATGTGTGTGTAAGGGCAAAAGTCCCTAAAAATAGCACAAACACATAATAAAAAAATAATTCAAATAGTCCCGAAAAAAATAAGTTGCACAATAGTTAAGTCGTTTCGTCTTTTTCTTCTCTTTCTTTGGCTTCTGGATTTTCCTGATCTTCTCCCCCTCTCACACTATCAGAGTCCCACCGGATAGTGTGAAGCATCTTCTCCTGATCATCCAATAAATTCATGGTCCTAGGAGTCGAATATGAAAATCTTCGGCTGACCTGGAGAAAATAGAAAAAAAAGTGGAGTATCAGTCCTTACCAGAAATCTCAGTAAGATAATTAAGAAGTCTACACTGATCAATATGAACAATTTTAACAACTTTGTAGCTTGTAATTTGAGCAAAGACTTAATCATTGTTGTTGGGATGTGAGGCACTAGCCTGTCTCCTTCAATGGGCAGGGGCTCAAGGGAATTGAACAGAGATGAGTCTCCATCCTTCTCTTGTGCCTTTACGAGATCTTGAAGGAGAAAAAACAAGGGGGGCTCTCGGGCTTTTTTAGTGACTGCAGCAATGACTTCTTGGGGATATTTGTCATCGCCCGTGAGTGCAGCTTCCTTGGCTGCATGGTCTACATATGCATTGCCAAGGATGTGGGGTCAGGAATCAACCTCTGGAGCCCTTTAATTTTACAGAAAGACCATAAATTTGGAGATTCTTGGCCCTGCTGCTCAATTTGTTTTAGAATGTCTGCATGCTGCAAGGGCTTGTTCTGTGAATCAACCATCCCCCTCAGGGCCCATACATTTAGATACAGGGTGAGGGATGAAACAACACTGAAAATATTCATTGGCTCTGTACACACAAGAATGACCTGTAAAGCTGCTTCAAATTCAGCTCTTTTAGCGGAGAAATAACCAGGGAGTTTATACTGCAGCAGCAATGGCTTAGCTGGAAGCCACACAGCAAAGCCGGTGATGTAATGCCCCTCATGCCAATATCGAGCTCCGTCGATATAGGCACAAGAAATTCCTTCTTGGAAATCTGTTCGGAAGGGGGAGGGAGTGACATTAGCCTGTTCAATTTGACAATCGTGACTTTTTCCTGCATATTGCATCATCTGAGCTAAGTGATATTTCTCACCCACTTCAACTTGTAAGTCTCTAGTCTCAAAATCAATGATCCATTGGGCCATTCTCTGTGAATTAATGCCTGAAGCTTTTCCTTTCAGCAAAGTTTTTAAAGTAACATGCGGGGTTTGTAAAATTAAAGGAGCAAACTCCACTATATGTCTCATTTGATTCATAGTCCAGTGCACGCCCAGTAGGTGCTTCATGCACAAAATTAATCCTTTCTCCACGGGGTGAGCAACCTAGAGTAGTAGCCTAGGCCATACATTAGTTGGTATGGGGACAGCTTGAATAGCTTTAACCCTATCATGCATGGGCTTCTTTACTTCTGCTGAGACAGACACACCCAGAAATTTAACCTCTGATTTCATCAGTTGTACTTTATCTAAACTCATTTTGAGTCCTGCATCTTTTAAAACCTGACAAACATTTTCAAGGGTCTCTTTGTGTTCATATTCATCGACAGTTTGAATCAATAGCTCATCCACATACTGTAAAACTTTGTCTCCGTAGCCAAGGGGTTCTAACACTTGAGCCAATGCCTGATGGAAATACACAGGAGAACTGGGAAATCCCATGGGCAACCGCGTGTACAAGTATTGCACATTCTCAAAAGTGAATGCGAAGCGGAGGGCAGATTCAGGTGTTAGGGGTACTGAGAAAAAACCATTTGCAATGTCCAAACAAGAAAACACTTTACAATCACTCCTCAGCTGTGACATAACTTCAGGGACAGATGCAACAAGGTGGACTGCTGAGGGAGTGTAATTATTTACAAGTCTCAGGTCTGCCACCATTCGACAACTGCCATCTTCCTTTTTTACAGGTAGAATAGGACTGCTACATGGGGAATTACCTTTCACAACAAAACCTTGCTTTTCCAACTCACTGACTGCAACCCTTATGTAAGGGATTGCGTCCTCAGGAAAACGGTACTGACGCTGGAAAGGTGGCAGTTTTTCACCATCAATTTTAACCTGAGTTTGCATTAACCCACAATCAGTTTTCTTTGAGATCCACAATTCAGGGAACCTTTGCTTCAATACATTTTTCAAAGCATCATTGTCAGCATTTTCAACATTTTCATCAGTACAGAACCCGAAATTAGCAATGGGTAATTTGTGACTTCCCTCATACTCCTCCACAGGTACAATTACAGAACAGATAGTGGCTTCTTTGTTTCGCCACAGGACTTTGATACATAAATCAACAACAATTCCCATTGCTCCCACAACATCAGTACCCAGAATAGTGGACCGTAACTGTGGGTTTAACCAAAAAGCGCATCGAAGACCCCTTTGCTTCGATCCCCCTGTGTCCTGAAATCTCAGGTTCACTGGACGACTTTTTACTGCTTGAATACAGGAGCCCTCAAATCCTACCAAAGTGGTAGTCTCAGGCAGTCCAGGGGGTGACTGCAATTTGTGTCGTGTTACTAAAACTGAGGATCCTGTATCCATGAGGATGTCTTCCCAAGGCAGCCCCTCTATTCTCCCTCTAACATAAGGTCTACCGTCACTGCCCAGGGAAAGGGGAGCAAGGAGGGTAAGGGGAACAGGGGGAGCACTCCATCAATCAGTGTTACCTGCCGTGGGAAGCCCGAAAAATCCATCATCCCCATCTGGACACAGCTTCCGTCCAACAGCTGCCACCTCCGCCCCAAAGAGATATTTAGTCAGGGTCCGGTCCTCATGTTCCTGTAGCTCCCTAATCAGCGGAGCATAGGGACGAGGAGGAGTGACCCCTCCCTGAATAGCATGGACCTCCGGGTGCGGATGAGTGAAAGCTATTGGGGAGGGAGCAGGAGCAGAAGGCTCCTGTGAGACTGGGTTAACCATTTGAAGACCGTTGTACTGCTGATACTGCCTAGGGTCATTCACTGCTGGATACGGAGGTCTAACTCCGAAAGGTGGTCTAGAGAACTCCCGGGGCTGTTGGGGGTTAAATGGTTCCCGGGATTCTTGGGGTACAATCCCTGGCACAAGGTTGGGACAAAAACGTCTAACATGTCCTAGATGTCCACAAAAATAACACAAGGGGGACCTCTCATGGGATCCCGTGGGGGCTCTGCCGAACGGGACCTGCCCATTCTCGGCAGCTGGCCGTACCCCCCTGGAACTCCTGGCTTCCCTGAATCAGCAGATACACCCCGAGGTGAATGGTACGCAAAAACATTAGACTCGTCATCACCCTTCACCTCGGATTGCATCGTCAATCAAAACACTCCCTTACTTTCCTCCCAATTAGGCAACATTTTTTTAATAAATTTAAGATAGACCAGGGACATTTGGCCAGGGATTTTTTTCTCGGGATTGAAGCAGCATCACACTTAACCTAGGGTCTGCATGTGCTGGAGCTGTCGGGACAATATATCTTTCCTCAACTGTGTCTCCATAAGCTGGAGCTGTTGGGACACTATATCTTGTTATGTACTACTTCACTCATTCTCCTAACTCTCTTCTCTAGTCTACAACTGTATTTACATCAGCACTGTGTCTCGAAGCTGCAGTGTCCATCTGTGACATAGCTGCTCTCAGCTGCTGCTGCTACTCGCACCCCTCCTCTCTGTGCTTCCGTGCTAGCTCCAGTATCTCACTTAGCTTTTCTAATCTCTCCCTATACGCTGCCCCTCCCCGGGTGATCATGTTAACATATTGTTGTGTAAGCTGCCTATCAAGAGCCTGATCAAAAGTTATGACTGTCTTACACAAAGCCGCTACTTGGCTATTAGCTTTCCCTAGCGAATTCTTTCTATCTAGTTCCCTGTTCTCTGTGGTAAACCAAGGCATACAATTTAACCACGTGGTTTCCACATTAACCCCCTCCAGCTGGGGTGTGCCAGCATATTTCTCTGCCTGCTTCCGTAACCACTCCTGTTATGAATGAGTCACCGAAGGAGGAAAAAACAAAAATACAAGCTAAGTCCAGAAAACCGGAGAGGTTGGCAGCTATCGGATTGCAGACCCCTGATCCTATCCACAACTAACAGTAGCCGTGGGGGGTTCCTACGATGCCCTAGACCCCTCGAGCACAACCGGAGAACTAAATAGGCCTAAAGAAAGAAAGGGGAAATCTAAACTGCCCCAGAGCAGGCCCCAAAGCAATAGGCAGCCCCCAACATATAATGACGGTGAAGCAAGATGAAAACACTAACACAGATAGAAAGATAGGTTGAGCAAACGATGGGGCCCAAGCTAACTAAAAAGGACAGGATAGAAAAGCTGCTGTCTGCAATCCGTAAAAAACCCTACCAAAAAATGTCCCAACCGTCTGATAGGAAAAACAGGCCCTGAAGTCGCTAGGACTTCAAAAAGACTATATCAGCACTCAGGTAAATTCTGAAGACAGAGCAAAGAGACAAACTGATCAGAGACAAAAATGGAACTCAGCACACCACAGACCGGGGATGGCTGAACTCCAAAAAACAAGGTAAACAAAACAAAACTAATAAGTTCAATAGCAGAGCAAAAACTTATCTTTGGGAAGCAGGAATTAGACTGGTCTCCAAGAATCAGCAGAGAAATCACCAGCGACTCAGAAGGGCGTCAGCTGCCTTTTATCCATTCAGAATTTCCTGTTACCCAGTCATCATCTACCAGATAAGATGTTTGGTAATCAGCCTTACTACCTTCCTTCACCAGAAGAGGGAGTTCATCAGACATCGACGGTGAAGGGGAAAATGAACTCACAACAGTACCTCCCCCTTGAGGAGGGGTCACCGAACCTTCATCCACGCCACCAGGGTGATCAGGATGGGCCCGATGAAAGGCACGAACCAATCTTTCGGCATGAATATCGGATGCAGGGACCCAAGAATTATCCTCCTGGCCATAACCCTTCCATTTAACCAAATACTGGAGTCTCCGTCTAGCCAGGCGAGAATCCAGTATCTTCTCAACCTCATATTACCACATTACCTTCAACCAATACCGGGTCAGGAGGTGCCACCACAGGAACTACTGGCTCAACAAACCTCTTTAACAGAGACTTATGAAAAACATTATGGATCTTAAATGTAACAGGAAGAGCCAATAGAAAAGAGACTGGATTAAGAATCTCCAAAATCTTGTAAGGTCCAATAAATCTAGGTTTAAACTTTGGAGAAGCCACCTTCATAGCGATATTCTTTGATGACAACCAAACCATATCACCCACCTTAAACTGGGGACCAATGGTCCTATGCCGGTTGGAAAACCGCTGGGCCTTTTCCTGGGAGAGAGACAACTTATCCACCACTTGGTCCCAGATCTGGTGCATTCTCTCCACCACAGTGTCAACACCTGGGCAGGCAGAAGGCTCCACCTGCCCTGAAGAGAATCGAGGATGAAACCCAAAGTTACAAAAAAAAGGTGACATCAAAGTGGCAGAACTAGCTCTATTATTTAAAGCAAATTCGGCCAAGGGCAAAAATGAAACCCAATCATCCTGATCAGCAGAAATAAAACATCTCAAATACGACTCCAAAGTCTGGTTTGTTCTCTCCATCTGCCCATTGGTCTGAGGGTGAAACGCAGAGGAGAAGGACAACTGAATTCCCAGCTTGGAACAGAAAGTCCTCCAAAATCTGGACACAAACTGAACTCCTCTGTCAGATACAATGTTCTCAGGAATCCCGTGCAAGCGAACCACCTGTTGCAAAAACAAGGGCACCAACTCTGAGGAAGATGGCAACTTAGGGAGTGGTACAAGATGGACCATCTTAGAGAATCTATCACAAATCACCCAAATAACAGTCATTCTCTGAGAGACAGGCATATCAGAGATAAAATCCATTGAAATATGGGTCCATGGCCTCCTGGGCACCGGCAAAGGCATCAACAACCCACTAGAGCGAGAACAAGGTTTAGACCGAGAGCAAGTCCCACAGGACTGCACAAAATTTCTGACATCACGAGACAAGGCGGGCCACCAAAAAGAACGACTCACCAAATCTCTAGTACCAAAAATACCTGGATGACCAGCCAATGCAGAGCAATGAAGTTCAGACATCACTCTCTTCCTCCACTGGTCAGGAACATACAGTTTTCCAATGGGACAACGCTCAGGTTTGTCCTCCTGAAACTCTTCCAGAGCATGTCTCAAATCGGGCGAGATGGCAGAAAGAACTACCCCCTCACCTAAGGCTAGTTTCACACTAGCGTTTTTGAGCGCAGCGACGGCCTGCGCACGGCCGCCGCTAAGCCCCGCCCCCTGTCGCGCCTCTGCCAGTAGCTCCGCCTACCGGCGCATGACGCTGCATGCGTCCTGCGTCCCCTATCTTTATCACTGGGGCGCAGGCCGTGCGCAATATGCGTTTGGCGGCGCATGCGTCCTTTTGACGGTGCGCCGACCTGCGCCAAACGCAACCTGCTGCAGTTTGGATGTGCTCGGCGCACCGTCAAAAAGGCGCATGCGCCGCTAAACGCATATTGCGCACGGCCTGCGCCCCCAGTGATAAAGAGAGGGGACGCAGGACGCATGCAGCGTCATGCGCCGGTAGGTGGAGCTACCGGCGGAGGCGCGACAGGGGGCGGGGCTTAGCGGCGGCCGTGCGCAGGCCGTCGCTGTGCTCAAAAACGCTAGTGTGAAACTAGCTTAAGATGGCAGCAGGCTTGGTCACAACAGGAGAATCAGCAAGGAAACTCCTAGAGAGGGCGTCTGCCTTGACATTCTTAGTGCCCGGAAGAAAAGAGACCACAAAATCAAAACGTGTGAAAAACAAGGCCCACCTAGCCTGTCTAGGATTCAAGCGTTTGGCCGACTCCAGGTAAATGAAATTCTTGTGGTCAGTGAGGACCACGACTTGATTTTTAGCTCCCTCCAACCAATGTCTCCACTCCTCAAATGCCCATTTCATGGCTAACAGTTCCCGATTCCCCACATCATAGTTACGTTCGGATGGGGAGAACTTTCGGGAAAAGAAAGCACAGGGATTCATTTTAAATGTTACAGGATCTTTTTGGGACAAAACAGCTCCTGCACCAATCTCAGAAGCATCCACCTCTACCTGAAACGGGAGTGAGACATCAGGTTGCCGCAAAACCGGAGCAGAAGTGAACCTTCGCTTCAGCTCCTGAAAGGAAGAAACAGCCTCCGGAGACCAATTCAGCACATCAGCACCCTTCTTAGTCAAATCAGTCAATGGTTTGTGTCACGCCGTGCTCACCTGGGGGCGAGACCTCGCACGCGCAGCTCTCGTCCCCGGGTCTCCTCCTACATGTCACGTTTGCGCTTGCGCGCTCCTGTCAGTGCTCTATAGGGCTCGGTCCTCTCTATGGTAATGGAGGACCTGACCCGGAACCTGTAGTGGTCATGTGCTTTCTGGCTAGGTCCTGACCCGGAACCAGTAGTAGTAGTGATGTGCTATATCAGACGACCTCCCCCTTGGGGAGGTGCCTGATTATTGTTGTGCTTCCTGGCTTGGTCTGCCGTGTCCCTGCCTGGCTGTGCGCTGTATTCAGGTCCCCTGCCTTGCACTCTGTTGTGCCTCTTGGCACACGCTCTGAATCTGCACTCTGCTTTGTACTCGGTTGTGCCTCCTGGCATACGCTCTGACCCTGTGCTCTGTCTCGTACTTGGTTGTGCCTCCTGGCACATGCTCTGACCCTGTACTCTGTCTCATACTCGGTTGTGCCTCCTGGCACATGCTCTTACCCTGTACTCTGTCTCATCCTCAGTTGTGGCTCCTGGCACACACTCTGATTCCGTGCTCTGTCTTATACTCAGTTGTGCCTCCTGGCACACACTCTGATTCCGTGCTCTGTCTTATACTCAGTTGTGCCTCCTGGCACACACTCGGACCCTGTGCTTTGTCTCATACTCTGCTGTGCCTCCTGGCACATGCTCTGATCCTGTACTCAGTCTCTTACTCTGTTGTGCCTCCTGGCACACGTACCAATCCTGCACTCTGTCTTATGCTCAGTTGTGCCCTCTGGCACACACCCTGCTCCTGTACTCTGTTACACCTCCTGGCACACTTGCTGCCTGACTCAGTGCTCTGACGTGCTCCTCGCACGCATCCTGCTACACTCACACCAGGACGAACGAAGTCTCTGTATACCACGTGTTCCCGTGTCCACGCTTCACACGTTCCTGCAGACACACTCACCCACTCGTGTCTCCTGTGAGCCGGCCGCCTGGTGCCAGCAGTCGTGGTGCCTCACCCCCTGGGGATTGCCCCTGACACTCCCTGTATAGGGGGTGGTCTTCACTAGGTCAGCTCACCCTGGGAGGGTTGGTGTCACGACCCAGAGGGTCCACTCCAGGAGTCGTCACAGTATAATCAGGCCATGGACCCCGCTGGTACCACCACCTCCATCCAAAAGGAACTGGTGTTCCTACGGGAGAGTCAGACCAGGATTATGGCCTTTTTGAAATCCATGGAGTCTCGTTTGTCGGCCATACAATCCGTTTCTGCCCAGTCCTCAGCCCCGCACCCGATGCCGCGCGTCGGCAAGCCACCCCGATATAGTGGGGACCCTAAGTTTTGTCGAGGATTTCTGAACCAATGCCGGTTACATTTTGAGCTTTTGCCGCAGCACTATCCCACTGAGCGTGCCCAAATTGCCTTTATTGTTTCACACTTAGAGGGGGAGGCGATATCATGGGTGAACCCCCTCTGGGAGATTGCAATGACCCACTCGTCTCTCAGCTTTCCACCTTTTTGGACACCTTCCGCAAGGTGTTCGATGAGCCGGGTCGGCTGGCCTCTATCACCGAGTCCCTCTTTAACCTCCATCAGGGTACGCTACCGGTAGGACAGTATGCCATCCATTTTCGTACCTTGGCCTCCGAACTCGGTTGGAACAACGAGGCTCTCGTAGGGATCTTTTGGCGTGGCCTGTCCGGTCGGATCAAAGACGTACTGGCAGGTCGGGATACTCCCACCTCTTTAGAGGATCTGATCTCTCTGGCGACACGCATTGACCTGCGGTTTCAGGAACGTGCCCGTGAATTAGCCAGAGAGAGGAGCTCCTCTCACCTCCTCCGTTCCTGCTCCAAGAAGCCGGGAAACTTCTCCGCCTAGGGTTGATAGGAGAGGCCTCCCTAGGTGTACGTGATTCCTCTCCTCCCCTGCTCGTGTCCGTATTATTGAATCTCGGTGCCAAGCGTTATTCTGAGGAGGCTTTTCTGGATTCTGGCGCGGAGGGGAATTTTATCACACTCGAGGCGGTTAAAAAATACCGGATTCCTGTCAGATCCCTGGAGACTCCTCGGTCGATTGTTTCGGTCAATGGTACGTCCGTGCAGGAGACCGTTACCCAGGCCACCGAAGACATCGAGCTGCAGATCGGAGCCCTGCACCTGGAGAAGATCTCCTTCTTCGTCTTATCTACCATGTCTTACACACTTCTTCTAGGTCTCCCTTGGCTACGGACTCATGAGCCAACCCTGGACTGGCGGTCGGGCGAGATACTCCGGTGGGGACCGTTCTGTCAGGAGAAGTGCCTGTTGCCCGTCCGTCCGATGAACTCTGCCGGTCCATCCCCTACAGCACCTACAGGTCTGCCGTCGGCTTACTGGTCCTTTGCAGATGTCTCCGACAAGAAGGAGGCCGAGACTCTGCCCCTCCATCGGCCATATGACTGTCCAATGGACCTCATTCCTGGGTCTACGCCACCCAGGGGTAGGATATACCCGCTATCCCCTGCTGAGACCCAAGCTATGTCTGACTATATCCAGGAGAACCTTGCGAGAGGTTTTATCCGTAAGTCCTCCTCGCCAGCGGGAGCGGGATTTTTCTTTGTAAAAAAGAAGGACGGCTCCCTCCGTCCATGCATAGACTACCGAGGCCTGAACGATATCACGGTCAAGAACAAGTATCCATTGCCATTGATCCCGGAGCTCTTTGACCGACTTAGAGGAGCTCGGATTTTCACCAAACTGGATCTTCGTGGGGCCTACAACTTGATCCGCATTCGTTCCGGGGATGAGTGGAAGACCGCCTTTAACACCAGAGACGGTCACTACGAGTACTTGGTCATGCCCTTCGGCCTCTGTAATGCCCCAGCGGTGTTCCAGGAGTTCGTGAATGACATCTTCCGGGATATGCTGTACTCCTGCGTGGTAGTCTATCTGGATGACATCCTCGTTTTTTCTCCAGACCTCTCCGCCCACAGAAAGAACGTGCGTCAAGTCCTCCAGCGCCTGAGGGAGAACCGCCTTTATGCCAAGCTCGAGAAATGTGCCTCCAAGCAAACGTCCCTGCCATTCTTGGGGTACATTATCTCAGAATCAGGTCTACGCATGGATCCGGCAAAGGTGTCCGCCGTCCTCGATTGGCCACAGCCCCATGGGGTGAAGGCAATCCAACGCTTCCTTGGTTTTGCGAACTACTACCGACAGTTCGTTCCTCATTTCTCCTCGTTGGTTCGCCCCATCTCGTCCCTTATCTGCAAGGGAGCTAACCCAAAGGCTTGGCCCTCTGAGGCTGAAGAGGCCTTCCAGTTGTTGAAACAAGCCATCGCCGCTGCTCCGGCGCTTCACCGACCTGAGGTTAGTAGACCTTTCACTCTACTGGGGCTGGCGCAGTCCTTCTGCAGAAATCCTCTTCTGGACGTTTTGTCACCTGTGGCTTCTTTTCTAAAGTATTTTCCTCCACTGAACAGAACTACTCCATTGGCGATTAAGAGCTATTGGCCATTAAGTTGGCCTTGGAGGAGTGGAGGTACTTACTGGAAGGTGCCATACATCCATTCAAGATCTTCACGGACCATAAGAACCTGGCGTACATCCAGTCCGCACAGAGGCTCAATCCTCGGCAAGCCAGGTGGTCCCTATTCTTCGCCCGCTTTGACTTGAGCTACATTTTCGGCCCGGCGATAAGAACGTTAGAGCGGATGCGTTGTCAAGATCATTCCTGTCGTCTGATGCAGAGGAGGAACCCTCTCATATCATTGATATATCCAAAGTAATTACTGTGGCTCCTGTCAAGTTAACCACGTTACCTCCGGGAAGAACCTTTGTGGCTGAGAATAACCGAAAACGAGTGCTAAATTGGGGACATTCGTCCAAGATTGCGGGCCACATTGGTGTCAAAAAGACTTTGGACTTAATCTCTCGCCATTATTGGTGGCCTTCACTCTCCCAGGATGTTAAAGACTTTGTAGCATCTTGCCCGTCCTGTGCCCAGAACAAGATACCCAGACAACCACCCTCCGGTCTTCTGTTCCCGCTTCCCGTTCCGTCGGCTCCATGACAGCACATAGCCATGGATTTCATTACTGATCTGCCTTGTTCTTCCGGTTGTACTGTGGTCTTGGTGGTTGTAGACCGATTTTCAAAGATGGCCCACTTCATTCCTCTTCCCGGACTACCCTCTGCTCCTGACTTGGCGAAGATCTTCATTTCCCATATCGTCAGGATTCACGGCTTCCCCCAGCACATCGTGTCAGACAGAGGGGTCCAATTCAACTCCCGATTCTGGAGAGCTCTATGCGGACTCATGAAAGTGTCATTGGATTTCTCTTCTGCCTATCACCCCCAAACCAATGGACAGGTGGAACGTACCAACCAGATCCTTACATCCTACCTCCGGCATTTTTCTAATGCTCATCAGAATGACTGGATCGGTCTACTTCCTTGGGCTGAGTTCGCCTAGAATAATCACTCCAGTAAATCGTCTACCAAGTCTCCTTTCTTCATCGTCTTTGGACAGCATCCCAATGTGCCTCTACCGGTACTTCCTGTCTCGGGGGTACCTGCTGCCGATTCTCAGTCTGTGGAGTTCTCCAGGGTATGACAGGAGACCAAAACCGCTCTCGAGAAAGCACGGGACAGAATGAAATTACACGCTGACAAGAGGCGCCTGGACGTTCCTCCATTTCTCCCTGGTGACAAGGTGTGGCTCTCCACCAAATACGTCCGCCTTAAGGTACCATCTTACAAACTGGGCCCCCGTTACATTGGTCCTTTTGAGGTCCTCAGGCGGATTAATGATGCTGCTTACAAATTGAAGCTGCCTCCTTCACTCCGTATTCCCAATTCCTTCCATGTGTCTCTCCTAAAACCTGTGGTTCTTAACCGATTTCATCCTTCTCCAGGCCACACACCCCAGCCTGTTGGCTTGGGGGATGAGTTTGAGGTGAATTACATTTTGGCCATGAAGAAGGTAAGAGGGAGAACCATGTTCTTGGTCGATTGGAAGGGTTTTGGCCCCGAGGAGAGGTCATGGGAACCCAGGGAGAATACCCCAGATTTTGTCTAAGTTCCTCTCCAGTTTTAGAAAGAGGGGGCGTAAAGGGGGGGTACTGTCACGCCGTGCTCACCTGGGGGCGGGACCTCGGTCCCGAAGTCATCTCTTCCGGAGCCGCGGTCACTCCGGGGGTCCCGTAGGGTGCGCACGCGCAGCTCTCGTCCCCGGGTCTCCTCCTACATTGCACGTTTGCGCTTGCGCGCTCCAGTCAGTGCTGTATAGGGCTCGGTCCTCTCTATGGTAATGGAGGACCTGACCCGGAACCTGTAGTGGTCATGTGCTTTCTGGCTAGGTCCTGACCCGGAACCAGTAGTAGTAGTGATGTGCTATATCAGACGACCTCCCCCTAGGGGAGGTGCCTGATTATTGTTGTGCTTCCTGGCTTGGTCTGCCGTGTCCCTGCCTGGCTGTGCGCTGTATTCAGGTCCCCTGCCTTGCACTCTGTTGTGCCTCTTGGCACACGCTCTGAATCTGCACTCTGCTTTGTACTCGGTTGTGCCTCCTGGCATACGCTCTGACCCTGTGCTCTGTCTCGTACTCGGTTGTGCCTCCTGGCACATGCTCTGACCCTGTACTCTGTCTCATACTCGGTTGTGCCTCCTGGCACATGCTCTTACCCTGTACTCTGTCTCATCCTCAGTTGTGCCTCCTGGCACACACTCTGATTCCGTGCTCTGTCTTATACTCAGTTGTGCCTCCTGGCACACACTCTGATTCCGTGCTCTGTCTTATACTCAGTTGTGCCTCCTGGCACACACTCGGACCCTTTGCTTTGTCTCATACTCTGTTGTGCCTCCTGGCACATGCTCTGATCCTGTACTCAGTCTCTTACTCTGTTGTGCCTCCTGGCACACGTACCAATCCTGCACTCTGTCTTATGCTCAGTTGTGCCCTCTGGCACACACCCTGCTCCTGTACTCTGTTACACCTCCTGGCACACTTGCTGCCTGACTCAGTGCTCTGACGTGCTCCTAGCATGCATCCTGCTTCACTCACACCAGGACGAACGAAGTCTCTGTATACCACGTGTTCCCGTGTCCACGCTTCACACGTTCCTGCAGACACACTCACCCACTCGTGTCTCCTGTGAGCCGGCCGCCTGGTGCCAGCAGTCATGGTGCCTCACCCCCTGGGGCTTGCCCCTGACACTCCCTGTATAGGGGTGGTCTTCACTAGGTCAGCTCGCCCTGGGAGGGTTGGTGTCACGACCCAGAGGGTCCACTCCAGGAGTCGTCACAGTTTGGCAATACCAGAAAAATTAGCTATAAATTTACGATAAAAATTAGCAAAACCCAAAAATTTCTGGAGGGCCTTCAAAGAAGGGGGCTGAACCCAATCATAAATGGCCTGTACCTTGGCCGGGTCCATTTCAATAGTTGACGGAGACAAAATAAATCCCAAAAATGAAATCCTCTGTACACCAAAAAGGCATTTCGATCCCTTGACATACAGGGAATTCTCCCTCAAAATCCGGAACACAGTCCGAACATGTTCCACGTGAGAGTCCCAATCCTTGGAAAAGATCAAAATATCATCCAGATAGATGATCAAAAATGTATCCACCAAGTCTCGGAAAATATCATTCATGAAGCACTGGAAGACAGAAGGGGCATTAGTGAGCCCAAAAGGCATCACCAGGTACTCAAAATGTCTTTCCGGAGTATTAAACGCCATCTTCCATTCATCCCCATGCTTAATGCGAATAAGATTATACGCCCCCCTGAGGTCAAGCTTTGTAAACCAGCAAGCACCTTTAACTCTGGAGAATAGATCAGAAATCAGGGGTAACAGATACTGATATTTAATAGTAATTTTGTTGAGGGAACGATAGTCAATACAAGGCCTTAATGACCCATCTTTCTTAGCCACGAAAAAAAACACAACACTTAAGGGTGAAGAGGATGGTCTAATATGACCCTTCTCCAACGACTCCTTAATATAGGATCGCATAGCCTCGTGTTCGGGTACAGATAAATTGAAAAGTCGACCCTTGGGAAATTTACACCCAGGGCTCAGCTCAATTGCACAGTCATAACTCCTATGAGGAGGCAAAGACGCAGACTCATTCTCACTAAATACATCATAATAATCAGCCAAATAGTCAGGAACATCATGCGACTGGGGAGAGGTGGAGAAAACAGGAGCATCACTAAGGTCACACCGACAACCCCAACTCACCACAGACACAGATTTCCAATCCAAAACTGGATTATGGATTTGCAACCAGGGAAACCCCAGAACGATGGTATCATGCAAATTATGCAACACCAAAAATCTGCAATTTTGTTGATGGTCTGGGGCGACCCGCATTACCACCTGGGTCCAAAACTGAGGTTTATTCTTCGCCAAAGGAGTAGCATCAATACCCGTCAAAGGGATAGGCGTCCGCAGAGGTGTCATAGGAAACCCACAACGTTTAGCAAAATCCAAGTCCATCAGGTTCAGAGCTGCTCCCGAATCCACAAAAGCCTTAGTGGAAAATGTGGACAGGGAGCAGATCAGAGTAATTGCCAGAAGAAACTTAGGTTGAACACCACCCACAGCAAATGTGTGTGCAAAATGTTTCTCTCATTTAGGGCAGACAGAAATAATATGCGAGGCATCACCACAGAAGAAACACAGCTTATTACGCCCTCTGAACTCCTGACGTTGCGCCCTAGACAAAACTCTATCACATTGCATAGGTTCAGACATTTGTTCAACAGGTGGTAACACCTCTCGTGCGGTTTTGCGTTCACGCAAATGCCGATCAACCTGAATGGCTAATGACATAGAATCGTCAAGACCAGAGGGAACGGGAAATCCCACCATAGTATCTTTTACGGTTTCTGACAAACCCTTGCAAAAGAGAGCAGCCAAGTCACCATCCTTCCAGGTAGTAAGGACCGCCCACTTTTGGAATTTTTGACAGTACAACTCTGCAGAATCCCAACCCTGGCTCAATGCCAACAGGGCCTTTTCAGCCTGATCAGTAGCATTAGGTTCATCATACAACAACCCCAAGGCCTGAAAAAATGCGTTCACATCAGTCAGAATAGGATCATCAGGTTTCAAAGAAAACGCCCAATCCTGGGGATCGCCGCGCAGCAAAGAGATGACAATTTTAACCTGCTGCGCGGAGCTCCCCGATGAGTTAGGCTTCAAGGCAAAAAATAATTTACAATTATTCTTAAAATTCAAAAATTTAGACCGATCCCCAAAAAACACATCAGGAGTAGGGATCTTTGGTTCAGCAGCATGTGAATGAGCAAGATAGGCGGAAATTCCCCGCACTTCAGCAGTGAGCTGCTCCACATGATCAGACAATTGCGTAATCTCCATTGAGAAAAAACTCCTCCTACGGCCTCAAAGAAATAGAGGAAAAAATATACACACAAAAAGAAAAAATTCTGACACTTTTTTTTTTTTTTTTTTTTTTACAATTCTCTCCTGCTATTGAGTACCCTAGAATCTGCGGTATGGCTGGTGATTCTGGTATGAATGAGTCACCGAAGGAGGAAAAAACAAAAATACAAGCTAAGTCCAGAAAACCGGAGAGGTTGGTAGCTATCGGATTGCAGACCCCTGATCCTATCCACAACAACTAACAGTAGCCGTGGGGGGTTCCTACGATGCCCTAGACCCCTCGATCACAGCCGGAGAACTAAATAGGCCTAAAGAAAGAAAGGGGAAATCTAAACTGCCCCAGAGCAGACCCCAAAGCAATAGGCAGCCCCCAACATATAATGACGGTGAAGCAAGATGAAAACACTAACACAGATAGAAAGATAGGTTGAGAAAACGATGGGGCCCAAGCTATCTAAAAATGACAGGATAGAAATGCTGCTGTCTGCAATCCGTTAAAAACCCTACCAAAAAATGTCCCAACCGTCTGATAGGAAAAACAGGCCCTGAAGTCGGTAGGACTTCAAAAAGACTATATCAGCACTTAGGTAAATTCTGAAGACATAGCAAAGAGACAAACTGATCAGAGACAAAAATGGAACTCAGCACACCCCCGACCGGGGTAGGTAAACAAAACAAAACTAATAAGTTCAATAGCAGAGCAAAAACTTATCTTTGGGAAGCAGGAATCGGACTGGTCTCCAAGAATCAGCAGAGAAATCACGAGCGACTCAGAAGGGCGTCGGCTGCCTTATATCCAGTCAGAATTTCCTGTTACCCAGTCATCATCTACCAGATCAGGTGTTTGGTAATCAGTCTCACTACCTTCCTTCACCAGAAGAGGGAGTTCATCAGACATCGATGGTGAAGGGGAAAATGAACTCACAACACACTCCATATTTACAGTGGTCTACAAGGACAAATTTTACTCTAGTATCAACAAATGCAATTTAAGCAAAGTTAGATACTCACACCTCTCTCGAATGGAAGACCTCCTGCCGGCTGTTTGGGGTCGACCAGATATCAAAAGAGGTGCAGCCGAGATTCCAGCCTCACTCGTTACGCTTGCCAAGCGTCTCCCCACGCCCTTTTAATGCTTCTTGCTACCCGGCACAACAAATTCTCACGTCCTTGTAGATAGCTTCTTCTTAGTTGCTCATATATTTTTATAGTCTTTTTTTCTTCTGTAGTTTTCTTATAAAATTCGGGCAGGCGGTTTCAGAGCGATCACGAGAGGTTCTCCTTCAGGCTGGCTTCCTTTGATCGGTTTAACGTATGGCCATACGCGTTTTTTTGTTTTTTCTTCACTCTTCCAACCTCCAAGCCCTCATCTACAGCTGTCTTCCGGTGGTTCTTCTGGAGGCAGCTCTCCGGAGCCGCTCCTCCTGGCTGGCAATCGCCACTTGTAAGAAAAAGTCCTACTGAGAGCTGGAAAGAGTCGGGAAAAAGGTCGTAGACAATCTCTTATCAAGCTGAGGTCGAAGTTTATTCAGAGATACACGGCAAAACAGAACAGAAAATCAGAGAAGTTGAAATATGCGGGCAAAAGCAGGAATTCAGACGGGCAGAGATTCGCTAGGAAGTCTGGCGGTGATAAAGGCTCTGTGCCCCGGCCATGGTGAGGCACAGTGGCATGATGGCGATGGAATGGCCCCGAGCAACAGTAACAGGGGCTTTTTATACATTATGCAAACAAAGAAAGCAGTATACATATTATAGCAAAAGGGCGTGTATGGTTACATCATATCTTTTTGAACAAAGGAAGAAGTGGCACAACATTACATCAGTAATTAACTTTTCACCAGACTATATTAAAAAACACATAAATCCAATATTATCTCTAACTACTGTCATTAATCTTATTACTGCTCTTAGACTAAACCCATAAATTCATACATTTGACAATTGCAGAAGTCTGTTTCCTACTAACACTATCATAAATACACATATTTACCATATATTCGCTGGCTCTATTTTCTCATTGCCCTGAGGCTGATCCAATTTACCTGTAGGCACATCTGCTAAATTTGTTAATAGGCATGATCTCATTTTACATCCTCCATCTGCTTTTACAGAGAACATCGTATTATTTCTATCGTAAAAGTTGAATATATTCTTTCCTAACTTTCATAAGATGGCTGCCTGGTTGCTCATGGCAGCTCAGTATATAATAGCTGACCATTCTCTTACAGGGTTTTTTGCAGATTGCAGACAGTGTCTTTCCTTTCCTATCCTTTCTAGTTAGTTTGGGCCCCATCGTTTGCTCAGCCTATTTTCCTGCCTGTGTTTGTGCTTTCATCTTGTTTCACCGTCAATACATGTGTGGGGGCTGACTTTCCTTTGGGTTCTGCTCTGGGGCAGTTAGTTTTCCCCTTTTCTTGCTTCAGGCTTATTTAGTCCTCCGGCTGTGACGAAACGTCTAGGACCATCGTAGGTATGCTCCACGGCTGCTGCTAGTTGTGTGGTTAGGATCAGGGATCTGCAATCTGCATAGTTACCAACCTCTCTGGTTTTCTGTGACTTAGCTTATTTTGTTTTTTTCTCCTCGGTGACCCATTCATAACAGCTCTGTATGAGACTCCGGTTTCCCTTGAGGTGGACATGATTCTGGCTATCCGGGTGGCTCTTCTTTGACAGAGACAGAAACAGAAACTCCAAGTTGCAGTGCTGTCTGGGGCTAAGGGAACCTTGGTCTGAGTCCACTGAGGAACCCATGCAGTTGGGTGGGTCAACTCATTCAACTGGTCCAACTGTAGTTCAGCGTAAAAGGGGATTTTTTTTTTACTGTGGTGGAAGAGGTCATTTTGTGGGTGCTTGTTCTTCCTTACCACATCGTAAACAACCACCGTAAAACTAAGGAGCCTGGGTTGCAGGGAGGTTAACAACCCGGGTGTACATATCTCCTCCGTGGGTAGATCACTATTTTTTCTACCAGCTGAGATCTATCTGGGCAAAAAAAGGTGGATATTTCTGTTTTTATGAACAGTGTGGAGTTTAACTTGATTGACGCTAGGTTCATCCAGGTCACGGGCCTCAAACCACATACACTGTCTAGACATATACGGTACCCATAATCGCCATTGACTCTGCACTCTTGAGCCAGGGGTATTTAATCAAGTCGTCCAAGAGATACATCTACTGGTAGGGTCCCTTCACTCTGAATGTATTGACTGTTATGTGCTGGAGGGTCTGCCATCTCCTGTGGTTCTTGGACTACCTTGGCTTACACTGCACAAACATGTGGTAGATTGGCAGGCTTGGGAGGTAGTAAAGTGAAGCTAGTATTGTCAAGGACACTGCTTGAGCACCCAGCTAGCCAGGGTGGATACCCAATCTGTGCCTGAATACCTGTCTGACATTGGTGATATGTTTTTGGAACAAGAGTGCCAAGAACTTCCTCCCCATCATCCTTATGATTGCATCATTAATTTTATTCCTGGGGCCAAGCTGCCAAAGAGCAGACTATATAATATCTCTGGTCCAGAGAGGCAGGCCATGAAGGGCTATATCGCGGAAAATCTGGCAGAGGGTCATATCAGACCATCCTCATCCCCAGTTGCTGCAAGGTCTTCCTTTTGAAAAGAAAAAAAGAGGGGGGTTACACCCCTCCCTAGATTCCGCAAACTCAATCAGATCATGGTTCGGGATCCTTATCCTCTCCCTCTCATCCCGGACCTCGTTAACCAGATCGTAGGAGCAAAATGGTTTTCTAAACTGGATCTCAGGGGGGTGTATAATCTTCTTATTACTGAGGGTGATCAGTGGAAAACAGCCTTCAGTACACCAGAGGGACACTATCAAAACCTTGTGATGCCATTTGGGGTGACTAATGCTCCCAGGGTCTTCCAGCACTTTGTAAATTACATTTTTAGTCACCTGGCATGTGGATTTGTTGTGATCTATCTTGATGACATAATAATTAATTTGCTTGACCTTGAGTCACATCAGGCACATGTCAGGCAGGTCTTACAGATACTCCGACAATAAATTAATTGTCAAACCAGGTTATGTCTTATTATTCATCGGTTTTAGCATGGATCTGGAAAACGTCTGGGCAGTACTGGATTGCAATTTAGCAATGGTCAATCCAACCTATCAATTGTTATCAGCGACTTGGATTTAGATATAACTTTTAATAGTAATTATTTAAAAAAATTTAAAGTGCAAGGTGCTCAAAGCCAAACAACGCAAAATACACCAGTGAAGAGTACACAATAAAAAAATTAAGCCCACTTTGCTATGGCAAAGAACCCTTATCTTTAAGGTTCATACAATGTCGGCAAAAAGGATCTTTATCCACAAAGATGCTCAGCAACACATTGCTGCAGTATAATCACCAGGCCTGTGTCAGCTTCACACTGTTGCATAAACCAGCCACCACAACATAGCAAATTAGAGTGATTATTTTTACAATTGTTACCCAATCAAGTCATTGCTGTGGTACTGCAAGTGCAACCTGACCAGTACAGCAGACCCTAAAAATCAAAGTAGTCTGCACACCAGTCAAGAAAAACCTTTGCCCATTTACTCATAAACAAATCTGGAGGTTTATACAATGAAAGGTTTACTAAAGACAGCAAAATCTCAAAAGGTGTTATTAAGGAGTAGCATTATCATGCACAATTTGTACTCACTTAAATATGAACATCTTATTAACCCTCTCTCAGCAGGGAATTGACCATGACACAAAGACTAGGCATACTTCTATAATGGAAAGGTCTCACTATGTGGAAGGAACTCAGTTATTCAGATCCTTCATCCATATACAGCGATGGAAACTTTACCCCCTTCTCCTGATGTGTTTCGTTATGACTCATCAGGGGAGTACCACGGGGCCAATGTAGCCATGTCATCGGTAGCTTGCCATCATGTGTGGACAAACGCGCGTCATCCATCTTTATGTTAGCGCCCTGCCATGAGGGAGATAGACACTTCCAGTTCAATGATTGCGTCATCAGTGTGTCTGCTCTGTGGAACGCATGACACACTGAGAGTGCGGTACAGAGGTAAAGTTAGTGCACAGGCGCCTGTATGTGCACATGCGTATAGGCACAATGCTAAAGTGATTTGCGTCCTCTTTAGAATATTAAATATACATACTTGGAAAAAAGCATTGAGCCAGCTGTCCCTTCATTCGGAGTTAACCCAATTAATTCCACATCTGTAGCGGGCAGAATGCATAATTCATTAATATATTTATGTAATGAATTAATTATAAACCATTTTATTATGTGCAGGTTCCAAATCACAGAATGACTGTAGAGATATACTTAGGGGTTCTATAGCACTATGTCAGATATGGCGCACTCCCTCAGAACAAAATGGATGTCCTAAACCTGAAATTACTTAAACAGAATAGGGGTCGTACGTATGGGACTTGCTGTCTTTCTCACATCAATAGGACTCTGATAACACCAAGTGGTGAAAAAGGGGGGGGAGCCCCTTATACAGTCCTACAATAGCCCTAGGGTGTCATATACTAACTGTACCCTACCTCACATGGAGGTTGGCACCCTAGAACTTGCGCAGTGGCACCCCCACTCGTTGGCGGCTGTCCCTCTCTGTTGTCCCTAATACACCCTGGACCTGTAGAAGCATCTCTTGACGTGAAACGATCGTCATCCACTTCCCTCCCCGCTGTCTTCCCTTACCTGTTTGTCCCAAGAACTGTGTCCATATACCGTGCATGGTTGAATAAAGGACTGTATTTTATTATAGCTTAAGGGTGAGTGCCACATTTTTTTCTGATTATGGATCTTTTTTCAATGCTGTGCACCATAACCCGAAGCTAAGCATACCGCTGTTCATTGATGTCGTTTCTCTTTTTTGGCAAGTCAGATAGTTGGATCTTAGTGCCATTCATTTTTTCTATATTTTTTGATGAGTTAAAAGATGTATTGGTGGTCATTAAGGGGCTAATCCAAGTCGCTGATAACAATTGATAGGTTGGATAGACCATTGATAAATTGTGATTGAGTATTATGGCAGGTTTCCTCTCAACAGGAATTGACACCAATACATGGATATCTGAAACTAGGGAGGTATTCTCAGATCGGTTCTTTGTGCAGAAAAGGTACACTCTCTCATATAATGCGGCATTTAAGGAACTGAAAAAAAACTATAAGGATCATATATCATCGTGGTGGGAGGTTCAAAGTTCAGACAACTATATCAGAGCAGGAATAGCCCCACGGCATTTAAGGATCGCTCTTACACTAGGATATAGATTCAAAAGTCCTGGACTTCTAGCCAGGTGGGAGAAGGAGGCCACAGAAAGATCAATCAGGTTAATGCGATTACTTCTTGAGAAGAAAAAGTAGCATTATATAAATTGAATGAAACTTTAGAAGATCAAATTGAGGTCACTAAAATTTTTTCTACCAAACCAGATTTTTCAGTTAAAGAACTGAGCCTCCAAAATAGCCTGGAAAGATTCCAGTTTCACTTGAAGGAGCGTAAACATAAACTCTATAAGAGGGACTTATTGGAATTCAGGGAAAATAAGGCATTCTCAGTTTCCTTGGGTTGAAATTCCAAGGTCCCAGAAACAGACATTTCTTCATATGAAGCAGAGTTTTCAGATACAGACACAAGGTCCTGACATCAGAGGGGGAGTGGCAGAGGAAGAGGTGGCCGAGGTGGTGGTAGAAGTAATAACAAGAGGTCACCACAAAGGGATTTTTTAGATCTCAGCTGTCCACTCAGGAGCCGACAAAATTCCCACAACGCCCCTTAGAGTCTCAAGTTCTCAATCTCTCATCACGACCACTAACAAACAGCGAAATGTGTGTTTTACGTAAAGGACTCTCATTTGTCCCCACTACGGACTATGACTGCTTTGAAACAATAAAGGACCTCCACCTGTTTGCCCGCAAACTGAGATGGCGGAAACATCTTGTGAAGGAGGACATCAGCCGAGCTAGGGATACCTGATAGTCTGCTGTCAGATGTACGATTTTTGTTTCACCTGGGTGACCCAAATCCTAACAACAGAGGAAATGGTCCATTTACTAAATTGAAAAATAAGAGCAAGAAAATGGTCCCCTCCAGACAAGTGACCTTAGCTTGATTGACGTCTTTGTAAATCTTGTGTCTAATGATCTTATGAATTTGTCAAGTTCCACTAAAGTTAACTATCATAATCTAATAAATGATAGATGTTTTCTGTTTGTGATGTCATGAAGGTCTCATATAAAATCACAACCATTCCTAACAAGTGGAGAGATAGTATGATGGTAATGGGAAACCTTACGTGTTCTGGCTTGCCTAAAATCTGTGGGTTTGATTCTAGTCAACTCTATTTTTATAAAATTTTAATATGTAGTGAATATAGGTTTCATACACTTTTTCAAATTAAAGATTGATTTTTTTAGATGTTTAATGTGTTTTATCAGAGGTTAGATCTTGATATAAAGTTATTGTGACTGGTGTATGACATTTTGACATTGGAGGGGGCGTTTCCACAGGAAGTGATGTATTTTTGCATGTAATTGTGATGTCATGAAGGTTTTGTATAAAACCACTGCTGTAATCAGATACTGTAGTTCTTTGGCCCTGAAGAAGTGGCAGCTATGCCACAAAACGCGTCGGCACAATAAAGCTATGAAGAATATTTCTGTCATTGTGTGGTCAGCGCGGATACATTGAAAAACCCGGTCTTTTTCTTCCTCCTTTGTGACAATCTAGTAAAAGAGGAGATGGATAGTCTGAAAAATCTTGAAAGGGACTGTAATATAACAATCAAAACCTCTGATAAAGGGGGGAATGTAGGCATTATGGATGTCATGATCACGTGTGTCGGGTCGCAGATGATGCCGCAAGGCGAACCCATAACACACGTGACCCTGGATACACCGCCTCCAGTGGGGCGCATTTAAATAATAAAACGTGCAGGTGGATACGCCGCCTCCACCTGGCGAATTTAGGTATTACACGTTATAAATATATTTCTGGACACCGCCTCCAGTAAGGCGCATTTAAATAATAAAGGAGGGAACCTGGGAAACTTTAACAATGGTGGGCCCTGCGATAGGGAATGGGGACATGGAGACCTCCTAAACTCCCCTGAGCCAGTGTCCCTGCACTCCTAACATTCCCTAAACAGGCTCCGCACCTGTCGCCGCACGCGTACCTTAACGCCCTTGCTCACCCTGACCCTAAACCCTCACTAGGGAATGGGTCGGTGCGGAGACTAATCCCACCACTGCACTAATAACACACATGAGGAAAGAGACAATACAGGGGGAACACCACTTAGCTTTGCTCTGTTGCGTGCGCTCCCAGCAACAGAGCCCACCACCTGTGTGCATCTTCTCCTCCACCCTGATCCATCACCATAACTGGATCCATCACCATCGTGCAGCCTGGGAGCAGAGTCCATCACCACTTGCAGCAGTCCAGTACACAGAGTCCCAAGATGAGTCCAGCCTCTGCCAAGAATCCAAGCATGCTCGAGTCCAGTTCTCAGCAACCAAGTAGAGCATGCTGAGTGCAACTCTCTTCCTAGTCACCACTCCTCTAAGCCATGCCCGCACTTCCCGCCGACACCATAAACTGCGACTCCACCAAGCCATGCCAGTCCTTCCTGCAGACACCATTAGCTGGCACTCATTCTCTCTGGCTGACTGCGCAGGACTCCTATCCCGCTCCATCCTTCCACCAGGCTCTCCAACAACTCAGCAAGAAATATCACCAGCAGTGAGTGAACACACTGAGACCCATTTATAGAGTGTCACACCTGAACCATAATTAAGTGCAACCTAACCTAAGGTGCAATACCACAACCACCACCGGGGACAGTCAAAACACCTATGAACTTAACCAAAGTAAAAAAAGTTCACTTTGTGCTTTTAATACCGCCAGATCCAACACTGGATCATGACAATGGATACATCACAGTATAAGTCTCTTTGTGTCTCATTATTGGAAGTCCGTGATAGTTGTAAGATATTACCAAATAATGAAACAAGCAGAATTATGAAGAACCTCATAAATATGATTAATGAGGGTTTTGACTCTGTGGTATTGGATGTTAATGAGAGAGATTTTCTTACCCCTACCTATCCTGTCATGGCCACTTTATATTGACTAATGAAAGTTCACAAGAGGGTTAACCCTTTGAAAGGCAGGCCTGTTATGATTGGGTCACCGAGGAGGAAAGCAAGACCAAGCTAAGCCACAGAAAACCAGAGAGGTTGGTAACTAAGCGGATTGCAGACCCCTGATCCCAATCCACACAACTAGCAGTAGCCGTGGAGCGTACCTACGATGATCCTAGATGCCTTGAAACAGCCGGAGAACTAAATAAGCCTAAAGCAAGAAAGAGGAAATCTAAACTGCCCCAGAGCAGACCCCAAAGGAATAGATAGCCCCCAAACATATATTGTCGGTGAGACAAGATGAAAACACAATCGCAGGTAGGAAAATAGACTGAGCAAACGATGGGGCCCACACTAACTAGACAGGACAGGAGAGAAAAGACTCTGTCTGCAATCATGCAAAAAACCCTGCAAAAAATGCCTAACACGTCTGATAGAAAAATACTGAAGTCACTAGACTTCGCCCACTATATCAGCACTCTGGTATATTCTGAAAGCAGAGCAAAAAGAGGCCAATCTAATAAGGGACAAAAACAAACTGGCACAAGCAGTAACATAAGGATGGAAATTTTGTAGGAGAATAGGAGAGCATATGCGAGATATTGCCAACGAAAGGGACACTGCTATAGCTAACCATATCAATAGACATCATCAAGGTGACCTCAAGACAATTACATTTAACGTGATTGATAAAATCACCCCCCCTATCAGAGGCGGCAATTGGGACTAGATGATCATTCAAAAAGAAACTAAATGGATCTTCTAGTTACAAACCATACATCCAAAGGGCCTTAATGACCAACTTTCCTATACTTATTTTCTATGAGATAGGGTGTATTAAGGACAACATAGAGGGACAGCCGCCGACGAGTGGGGGCACCACTGCGCAGGTTCTAGGTTGCCAACCTCCACGTGAGGTTGGGTACAGTTAGTATAGGGCACCCTAGGGCTATTGTAGTTTATAAGGGGCTCTGTTATGAATGGGTCACCGAGGAGGATAGCAGGACCAGGCTAAGCCACCAGAAAATCAGAGAGGTTGGTAACTAAGCGGATTGCAGACCCCTGATCCTATCCACACAACTAGCAGTAGCCGTGGAGCATACCTATGATGCCCTAGACGCCTCGGCACAGCCGGAGAACTAACTCAGCCTAAAGCAGGAAAGGTGAAATCTAAACTTCCCCGAAGCAGACCCCAAAGGAATAGACAGCCCCCAAACATATATTGTCGGTGAGACAAGATGAAAATACAAACACAGGCAGGAAAATAGACTGAGCAAGTGATGGGGCCCAAACTGACTAGTCAGGACAGGAAAGGAAAGACACTGTCTGCAATCACATAAAAACCCTGAAAAATCCAACACGTCTGATGCACAAAAAACACTGAAGTCACATGACTTCGCCCCCACTATATCAGCACTCTGGTATATACTGAAGGCAAAGCAAAAAGAGACCAATATAACAGGGGACAGAACAAACTGACACAAGCAGTAACATATGGGTGGTGATCCAGCACAGCCCCAGCAGGAGCAAGCTGACCCGCACAAAGCAGAGATAGACAAAACCAGATCAAATGCAAAAAGATTAGCAAATGAACCACTTAGCTGAACCATGCAGGAACAGAGCAGGAGACATCAGGGATTGAAGGAAGTCAGCTGTTTTAAATACACCAGTCAAAAACCCCAGATCTTCAATCATCATCATCATTATCAGGTGGCAAGCCTCTGTCAATCTGTCCAGCTCCACTACCTTCAGTAACCACCAGAGGGATCCCAGAAAGAGAATTCACAATAGTACACCCGCCTTGAGGAGGGGTCACCGAATCCTCATCCACGCCACCAGGCCGGTCAGGATGGGCCCGATGAAAAGCACGAACCAATCTTTCGGCATGAATGTCAGAAGCAGAGACCCAAGAATTATCCTCCTGGCCATAACCCTTCCACTTGACCAAGTACTGGAGTCTCCGTCTAGCCAAACGAGAATCCAATATCTTCTCTACCTCATACTCCAAATTACCTTTAACCAATACAGGGTCAGGAGGCGCCGCCATGGGAACTACTGGCTCCACAAACCTCTTCAAGAAAGATTTATGAAAAACGTTATGAATATTAAACGTAACTGGAAGAGCCAAACGGAAAGAAACGGGGTTAAGGATTTCCAAAATTTTATAAGGTCCAATGAATCTTGGCTTGAATTTTGGAGACGCAACCTTCATAGGAATATTTTTTGAGACAACCAAACCATATCACCCACTTTAAACCGGGGACCAAAGGTCCTATGCCGGTTGGAAAGCCGTTGGGCCTTTTCCTGAGAGTGGGACAACTTATCCACTACTTGGTCCAAAATCTGCTGCATTCTCTCTACCACAGAATCCACACTTGGGCAGACCGAAGATTCCACCTGCCTTGAAGAAAATCGAGGATGAAACCCGAAGTTACAGAAAAAAGGCGACATCAAAGTGGCAGAACTAGCCCTATTGTTTAGCGCGAATTCGGCCAAGGGCAAAAATGAGACCCAATCATCCTGGTCAGCAGATATGAAACATCTCAAATAGGATTCCAAAGTCTGGTTTGTTCTCTCAGTCTGCCAATTGGTCTGAGGATGAAATGCAGAGGAGAAAGATAACTGAATTCCCAGTTTGGAACAAAAAGCTCTCCAAAATCTGGAAACAAACTGGACTCCTCTGTCCGACACAATGTTCTCAGGAATCCCATGCAAACGAACCACCTGTTGTAAAAACAAGGGCACCAACTCAGAAGAAGATGTCAACTTTGGGAGTGGTACAAGATGGACCATCTTAGAAAATCTTTCACAGATCACCCAGATAATAGTCTGAGAAACAGGAAGATCAGAAATAAAATCCATTGAGATATGGGTCCATGGCCTCCTGGGCACCGGCAGGGCCATCAACAAACCACTAGAATGAGAACAGGGCTTGGACTGAGAACAAGTCCCACAGGACTGCACAAAATTCCTGACATCACGAGATAAGGCAGGCCACCAAAAAGACCGACTCACCAAATCTCTGGTACCAAAAATACCTGGATGACCAGCCAACATGGAGCAATGAATTTCAGACATTACTCTTTTCCTCCACTGGTCAGGGACATACAATTTTCCCATAGGGCAACGTTCAGGTTTGTCCTCCTGAAATTCCTCCAGGGCATGTCTCAAATCGGGTGAGATGGCGGAAAAAACTACACCCTCATTTAGAATGGTAGCAGGCTCGGTCACATCAAGAAAATCCGCAAAGAAACTCCTAGAAAGGGTGTCCGCCTTAACTTTCTAAGGCTAGTTTCACACTTGCTTTTTTTTGCAGCGCGTTTTTCCCGCAAAAAAACGCATTGAAAAAACGCATACAAAAGCATACAACTGCTGCGTTTTTTTCAAGCATTTTTATGAGCATGCATGAAAAAAACGCAGCATTTTTATGCGTTTGTATGCGTTTTTAGTGCGTTTTTACCGCGTTTGCGTTTTTTTCCAACATTAGGTGGCCCCTCACACTAACCCAAACCATGACTTTACTAACCCTAACCCTGACCCTAACCCTAACCCTAACCCTGACCCTAACCCTAACCCTAACCCTGACCCTAACCCTTAACCAAATCATACTTAACCCTAACCCAAACCCTAAACCCTAACTAACCCTAACCCTAACCCTGACCCTAACCCTAACCCTAACCCTGACCCTAACCCTAACCCTAACCCTGACCCTAACCCTAACCCTAACCCTGACCCTAACCCTTAACAAAACCATACTTAACCCTAACCCTGACCCTAACCCTAACCCTAACCATAACCCTAACCCTAACCCTGACCCTAACCCTAACCCTAACCCTGACCCTAACCCTTAACCAAACCATACTTAACCCTAATCCTGACCCTAACCCTGACCCTAACCCTTAACAAAACCATACTTAACCCTAACCCTGACCCTAACCCTAACCCTGACCCTAACCCTAACCCTAACCCTAACCCTGACCCTAACCCTTAACCAAACCATACTTAACCCTAATCCTGACCCTAACCCTGACCCTAACCGTTAACAAAACCATACTTAACCCTAACCCTGACCCTAACCCTAACCCTAACCCTAATCCTAACCCTGACCCTAACCCTAACCCTAACCCTGACCCTAACCCTTAACCAAACCACACTTAACCCTAATCCTGACCCTAACCCTGACCCTAACCCTTAACAAAACCATACTTAACCCTAACCCTGACCCTAACCCTAACCCTAACCCTAACCCTGACCCTAACCCTAACCCTAACCCTGACCCTAACCCTTAACCAAACCATACTTAACCCTAATCCTGACCCTAACCCTGACCCTAACCCTTAACCAAACCATACTTAACCCTAACCCTGACCCAAACCCCAACCCTAACCCTGACCCTGACCCTAACCCTAACCCTAAACCCCCTTAACTAACCCTAACTCTAACCCAAACCCCTAAATTCCATGGTTAAAAAAAAAAAACGCATATGCAAAAAAACGCATACATGAGCATGCCAGTGCGCACATATGCGCATCCATAGGCTATAATGGCCATTTTTAGCGCAAAACGTGCGCATATGTGCGCATGCGCTTTTTTGCAGGGCCAAAAAATGCAACATGCTGCGTCTGGAAAATACAAACGCACACCCCAAAAAAACGCAGCGCATGAAAATCGCATACATGCGCTTACAAGCGCGCAGGTATGCGCACCCATGTTAAATATAGGGGAAAAAACGCATGCGCACATATGCGTTTTTTTCCAGCGCTAAAAAACGCAAATGTGAAACCAGCCTTAGTGCCCGGAAGAAAAGAGACCACAAAATTAAAACGCGTGAAAAACAAGGCCCACCTAGCCTGTCTAGGATTCAAGCGTTTAGCTGATTCAAGATAAATCAAATTCTTGTGGTCGGTGAGGACCAGAACTTGCTGTCTAGCTCCCTCCAACCAATGTCTCCACTCTTCAAATGCCCATTTCATGGCCAACAATTCCTGATTCCCCACGTCAGTTTCGTTCAGATGGGGAAAATTTTGGCGAAAAGAAGGCACAGGGATTCATCTTTGAAGTCACCGGATCTCTTTGGGACAAAATGGCTCCTGCACCAATCTCAGTAGCATCTACCTCCACCTGAAATGGGAGTGAGACATCAGGTTGCCGTAGAACCGGAGCAGAAGTGAATCTCCGCTTAAGCTCCTGAAATGCCGAGGCTGCCTCTGGAGACCAATTCACCACATCAGCGCCCTTTTTGGTCAAATCAGTCAGTGGTTTAACAATAACAGAAAAATTACTTATAAATTTACGATAGAAATTAGCAAAACCCAAAAACTTCTGGAGAGCCTTCAAAGAAGTTGGCTGAACCCAATCATAAATGGCCTGTACCTTGGCCGGGTCCGTTTCAATAGTAACGGGGACAAAATGAATCCCAAAAATGAAATCCTCTGTACACCAAAGAGACACTTTGATCCCTTAACATACAGAGAATTTTCCCTCAAAATCCGGAACACAGTCCGGACATGTTCCACATGAGAATCCCAATCACTGGAAAAGATCAAAATATCATCCAGATAAATGATCAAAAACTTATCCACAAAGTCCCGGAAAATATCGTTCATAAAAGATTGGAAGACAGAAGGGGCATTAGTGAGCCCAAAAGGCATCACCAGGTGCTCAAAATGTCCCTCCGGGGTATTAAACGCCGTCTTCCATTCATCCCCGTGTTTGTTGCGAATAAGATTATACGCCCCCCGAGGTCAAGCTTGGTAAACCAACAGGCACTTTTAACTCTGGAAAATAAATCTGAAATCAGGAGTAACTGCTACTGATAATTAACAGTGATTTTGTTAAGAGAACGATAGTCAATACATGGCCTTAATGAGCCATCTTTCTTGGCCACAAAAAAACCCCCAGCACCTAAAGGTGAAGAGGATGGTCTAATATGACCCTTCTCCAACGACTCCTTGATATAAGATTGCATAGCATCATGTTCGGGTACTGATAAGTTGAAAAGCCAACCCTTGGGAAATTTACACCCGGGCATTAACGCAGTTGCACAGTCATAACTCCTATGAGGCGGCAAAGACGCAGACTTACTCTCACTAAATACATCAGAAAAATCAGCCAAATAGTCAGGAACATCATGAGAATGGGGAGAGGTGGAGAAAGCAGGAGTGTCACCAAGAACACACTGACAACCCCAACTCACCACAGAAACAGATTTCCTGTCCAAAACAGGATTATGAGTTTGCAACCAAAGAAAACCCAGAACATTAGTATCATGCAAATTGTGCAAAACCACGGGGCGACTCGCATTATCACCTGGGTCCAAAACTGGGGTTTATTCTCCGCCAAAGGAGTAGCATCAATACCCCTCAAAAGGATAGTAGTCCCCAGGGGTATCATGGGAAAACCACAACGCTTCGCAAAGTCAAAATCCATCAGATTCAAAGCCGCTCCTGAAACAACAAAAGCTTTAGCGGAAAATGTAGACAAGGAGCAGATCAAGGTAATCGCCAAAAGGAACTTAGGCTGTACACTGCCCACCACAAATGCGTGAGCAAAACGCTTTTCTCGTTTAGGGCAGACAGAAATAGCATGAGAGGCATCCCCACAGAAAAAAACAACTTATTCTAAACTCCTGATGTTGCGCCCTAGACAAAACCCTATCGCATTGCATGTGTTCAGAAGTTCATTCGAAAGGCAGCAACGCCTCTCGTGTAGTTTTACTTTCACATAAACGCCGATCAATTTGAATGGCCAATGACATAGAGTCGTCAAGACCAGAGGGGACAGGAAATCCCACCATAACATCTTTTATTGTTTCTGCCAAACCCTTCCAAAAGAGAGCTGCTAGGGCATTGTCATTCCATTTAGTAAGGACCGCCCACTTTCGGAATTTTTGACAATATAACTCTGCAGAATCCTGACCCTGGTTCAATGCCAATAAGGTTTTCTCAGCTTGATCAATAGCATTAGGTTCATCATACAACAACCCCAGGGCTTGAAAAAACGCGTCCACATTAGCCAGAATAGAATCTCTGGGTGTCAAAGAAAAGGCCCAATCCTGGGGATCGCCGCCCAGCAGGGAGATGACAATTTTAACCTGCTGCACAGAGCTCCCCGATGAGTTAGGTTTCAAAGCAAAAAATAGTTTACAATTATTCTTAAAATTCAAAAATTTAGACCGATCCCCAGAAAACACATCAGGAGTAGGGATTTTTGGTTCAACAGCAGATGATTGAGCGAGATAGGCAGAAATTCCCCGCACTTCAGCAGCGAGCTGCTCAACACAATCAGACAATTGCTTAGTCTCCATTTAGACAAAAAATATCCTCCTACGGCCCCAGAAAAAAAAGAGGAAAAAATATACAAAAAAAAATTGACACTTTTTTTTTTTAATTCTTTCCTTCTTTAGAGTACCCTAGAGTCTACAGTAAGGCTGGTGATTCTGTTATGAATGGGTCACCGAGGAGGATAGCAGGACCAGGCTAAGCCACCAGAAAACCAGAGAGGTTGGTAACTAAGCGGATTGCAGACCCCTGATCCTATCCACACAACTAGCAGTAGCCGTGGAGCGTACCTATGATGCCCTAGACGCCTCGGCACAGCCGGAGAACTAACTCAGCCTAAAGCAGGAAAGGTGAAATCTAAACTTCCCCGAAGCAGACCCCAAAGGAATAGACAGCCCCCAAACATATATTGTCGGTGAGACAAGATGAAAACACAAACACGGGCAGGAAAATAGACTGAGCAAATGATGGGGCCCAAACTGACTAGACAGGACAGGAAAGGAAAGACACTGTCTGCAATCACATAAAAACCCTGAAAAATCCAACACGTCTGATGCACAAAAAACACTGAAGTCACACGACTTCGCCCCCACTATATCACCACTCTGATATATACTGAAAGCAAAGCAAAAAGACACCAATATAACAGGGGACAGAACAAACTGACACAAGCAGTAACATATGGGCGGTGATCCAGCACAGCCCCAGCAGGAGCAAGCTGACCCGCACAAAGCAGAGATAGACAAAACCAGATCAAATGCAAAAAGATTAGCAAATGAACCACTTAGCTGAACCATGCAGGAACAGAGCAGGAGACATCAGACCTCAGAAGGCACAGGAAGAAAATCACCAGCAGGGATTGAAGGCAATCAGCTGTCTTAAATACACCAGTCAGAAACCCCAGATCTCCAATTGTCATCATCATTATCAGGTGGCAAGCCTCTGTCAATCTGACCTGCTCCACTACCTCCAGTAACCACCAGAGGGAGTCCAGAAAGAGAACTCGCAACACCTCTGTCAATCTAACCAGTCCCACTACCTTCAGTAACCACCAGAGGGATCCCAGAAAGAGAATTCACAACAGGGCTCCCCCTTTTTCACTATTTGGTGTGTTCCGAGTCCAATTGATGTGAGAAAGACAGTGAGTTCTGTACGTACGACCCCTATTCTCTTTAAGTCCTTTCAGGTTTAGGACATCCATTGTCCTCTTTGTTCTGAGGGAGTGCACCATATCTGACATACATTAGTACTCGTTATAGAACCCCTAAGTATATCTCTACAGTCATTCTGTGATTTGGAACCTGCACGTAATAAAATGGTTTATAATTAATTCATTACACGAATATATTAATGAATTATGTATTCTGCCCGCTACAGATGTGTAATTGGGTTAACTCTGAAAGAAGGGGCAGCTGGCTCAATGCTTTTTTCCAAGTATGCTGTAAGGTACCGCCTATTGTTCGTGTTGGGGACACTCACTTGGCAACCGATTAATAGGGTCCGGCACGAGGTTTTTCACATAAATCAGTCCACGTGGTTTATTATGCAGCATAAACCATAAGCAGCATGTAGAAAGGGTAACAGTCTTACATCAGACCAAGCAAATGTTCAATGTAGAGCACCGCTCTCTTAGCCCTGTGGTCATGCAGGCTCTGCTTTGTCCAGCAATCAGGCTCTACAGTCTCATAGTTAGCTCCCCCTGTTCGAGGTTACATCTTAGCTGCTTCTCATTCATGACGTCCGTTCCCTCCTGGGAACTGTCACACACATGCAGGACATTATATACAGGCCTCCCCGGTTCAGCGGCCTTCGCATGTGCTCTTCAGGAAGGCAGCACCCCTTCCAGCACGTCGGCCTTCCGGGACCTTTCCACACGGACCAATCAGATCCAGGCACTCTCTCCTGTGACCTACCCTGGTCACCTTATATGGTCCGTAGCCACACCCACTGGATCACATGGGTATGACCTCATCGCAGGTCCTTTCCAGACACCCAGCCATACACACATATACAGGCTTTACTATGGGTGTTCAGACACACGCCCCTGGGTGGGTTTGTAGGTGTCTGGTTCCACCCATCTCACCAGCCACCTGGAAGCTCTCCCTAATACACTGTAACAGAAACCATCAGCAGAATACCCGCTGATTAATACCGGTTCCAGCTTCCATCCCAGGGCCACCCACCCTGGGATACATATCGGTCATTTACCATCCTTTCTCCATTACAACAATGGACATGCCTGTATGCATGTCATGAGACGCTCACACAGTGCCCCCTAGCTGTCATAGCGGTCACTGCACCACAATGTATATTTAATATTCTAAAGAGGATGCACATCACTTTAGCATTGTGCCTATACGCATGCGCACATACAGGCGCCTGCGCATTTACCTCTGTACCGCGCTCTCAGTGTGTCATGCATTCCACAGAGCGGACACGCTGATTGCACAATGCGGTCCAGAGACTGGAACCTCCGCAATCACTGAACAGGAAGTGTCTATCTCCCGGATGGTAGGGCGCTAACATAAAGATGGATGATGCGCGTTTGTCCACACATGAAAGCAAGCTACTTCTTAGAACGTTTACTCCAATGACATGGCTACATTGGCCCCGTGGTACTTCCTGGATGAGTCATAGCGAAATGCGTCGGAAGAAGGGGGTAAAGTGTCCACCGCTATATATGGATGAAGTTTCTGAATGACTGAGTTCCTTCCACATGGTGAGACCTTTCCATTGTAGAAGTGTTAATAGTCTGTGTGTCATGGTCAATCCCCTCCTGAGAGGTGTTCTTATTTAAGTGAGTACAAATTGGTGCATGATAATGCTACTCCTTAATAACACCTTTTGAGATTTTGCTGTCTTTGGTAAACCTTTCATTGTATAAACCTCCAGATTTATTTGAGTAAGGGGGCAAAGGTTTTTCTAGACTGGTGTGAAGACTACCATATATACTCGTGTATAAGCCGACCCCCCTAATTTTGCCACAAAAAACTGGGAAAACTTATTGACTCTCATATAAGCCTAGGGTGGAAAATGCAGCAGCTACTGGTAGATTTCAAAAATAAAAATAGATACCAATAAAAGTAAAATTAATTGAGACATCAGTAGATTAAATGTTTTTGAATATCCATATTGAATCAGGAGCCCCATATAATGCTCCATACAGTTCATGACGGCCCCATAAGATGCTAAATACAAAATACACCCCATATAATGCTGCACAAAGGTTAATAATGGCCCCATAAGATGCTCCATATGCTGCTCCATTAAAATTCTCCATAGATTATGCCCCATATGCCCCATATGCTGCCCCATAAGATGCTCCATAGATTATGCCCCCATATGCTGCCCCCATAAGATGCTCCATAGATTATGCCCCCATATGCTGCCCCCATAAGATACTCCATAGATTATGCCCCCATATGCTGCCCCCATAAGATGCTCCATAGATTATGCCTCCATATGCTGCTCCATAGATTATGCCCCATATATTGCTACCACTGCTGCTGCAAATAAAAAAAATGACATACCCACCTCTTGTCACTGGGGGCCATGTGCCGATGTCACTGCTGGCTCAGGGCCCCGGCACCGAAGATATTCACCTGTCCCCGGTCCACCGCTGCCGCTCTGTCTTTCAAGTCCTCTGTCAGTGACGTTCAGGCAGCAGAGGGCGCGGCGTGCACTAACTACATCACTGCACCCTCTGACCTGAACATCACAGCCAGAGGACGCGGAGGACAGAGCAGCGCGCAGTAGTGGACCGGGGACAGGTGAATATCGCATATACTTACCCCTTCCTGGCGCACTCTCTGCAGCCCCCCTGCTTCTCCTACGGTCTCAGGCTCCTTCTTTCAGTGGTCACGTTTTACCGCTCATTAAAGTCATGAATATGCCACCAATTGTGCAAGTTCTCCCACTTAAAAAGATTAGAGAGGCCTTTAATTGATATCATAGGTAGACCACAACTATGAGAGTCAAAATGAGAAAACAAATCCAGAAAATCACCTTGTCTGATTTGGCAAGATTTATTTTTCAAATTGTGCTGGAAAATAAGTATTTGGTCACCTAAAACATGCAAGATTTCTGGCTCTCACAGACCTGTACCTTCTTATTTAAGAGGCTCCTCTGTCCTCCACTCATTACCTGAAGTAATGGCACCTGTTTGAACTTGTTATCAGTACAAAAGAAACCTGTCCACAACCTCAAACAGTCACACTCCAACTCCACTATGGTGAAGACCAAAGAGTCTAAAAGTTTTAAGTGTAATATGTAAAAAACAGGGCACACTACTGTGTAAGTCCATTAAACATGCAATGGGGAATAAGGGTGCTTCATAATGCATAGAAGTAACTGCATCAAGGAGGAGAAAAAAGATAAATGCATACAGAATGTGAACACCTAATACATGACATAATAGAAAACACGATTTTATTTAACACCATTAGAATATACAACCATGATAAAAACATTTAAAACCACATAGAATAATGCAAAATGACAACACTACTGAATCCATAAAAAGCAAGGTAAACATGAACCATAAGGGCAGGCAAGAAATAGTGTCCTGTGCATAAGCAAAATATATAGTGCAGAAAACAAAGGCTCAATAATATATAGGCAATATTGTAATAAAGGGTATGTACAACCAAAGGACAACAAAAAAAGTAATCTCTCTTAAAAATATGTAGATGACAGTGCAGAGGTTCCTAAAGGTAACTGGTGATGCATGGGCGTCCCCATAGCAAATGTGATCTATTTATATAATTGCCTTGTAATGTTTTCATTTCTTGTTCTGTCCAGATGTCACCGTATCCCAGAATTCCAAGCGGAGGAAGTTCACCGACCACCATGTTGGGACACCCAAGTGATGGGTGTCTCAATATGGAAACTGAACTGCTGCTGGTACCAACCTATTGCGCGGTACCACCAACGGAACACCACACCACACACACACATACACACTGTACATGCCATACGCTCCAGTCTCACACATTCAGTCACACTCAGTCACACACTTCCATTCACACACCCACGCAGCCTCTTGCGCGGTACCACCAGCAGAACACCGTTGCACTGCATCTGCGCGAATTCCACGCAGGCGCAGTGAATCATTCGGCTGATCACGGCGGCAGATGCGTGACGTGTCTACAGGTAGAGGAAGCCGGTCACATTAAAGGGGTTTCCCACGAACGAAGGTTCATTTTAAAAATTGTCTGTGTCTGACCGTGTACGGAGCATACCACATATCCTGGGCAGGGGAGGAAGCAAAAGACAATACTGACATTACAGCAGGGGATCACAGAGGATTCATTTTGTGAGGTAAAATATTTCACTGACTGTTTTTAAACAATATTGTATCTCACAAAATGTATCCTCTGCCATCTCCTGCTGTAAGGTCAGTATTGTCTTTTGCTTCCTTCCCTGCCCTGGAGCTGTGGCATGTTCTGTACACGGTCAGACACAGGGGTGAGAGACAGAGCATGGGGGAGACAGCTCAAGCGGGACAGCACAGGAAGGAGAGAGACAGCAGACAAGGGGGATAGCACATGGTGTAGACAGGTCAAAGAAGAGAGCACAGACGGGAGAAGTCAGCACATGGGGAAAGAGAGAGTGGATAGGTGGGTGAGCACATGGGGGGAGAGATTCTCAACGCTGCAAAGCCTGCCCCCATCGTGACATTACCGCCCTCCCGACCACATCGGGCCTCCATCTAGTATACACATAATCATAATATCGAGTCACTTGACTAAGGCACATACATAAAGATAGAGAAATAGAACCCCAATTTATGCTAATGTCTCCGTGAGATGCATTTAAAAATACCCAATAGTGTCAGTGGTATTTTAGATGTGGCTCTAGGAACTGCCTTTGCTGTCATGTGATTAAACATGGTGCATTCACTTTTTCCTCATCTGTAACAAAAGAAACTTTTCCCATCAAACAATATTTTCATTGTATGACAGATTTTGTCATCTATATAATAATATGTAAATGTGGGAAGCAATATATAGGGAGAACCCCTGCATCTAAGAATAAACTCACACATGCATAATATTAGGAACCGTCGAAGCGCAAAACTGATCGTTGCCAGCTCCCTCTGCACTCCTGATGTCACTCCCCCGGCCTGACATGTGTAACATGTAACAATAAATCAAGCGATTAATCCACCAGTTCCTTGAGTGCTACCTATTCTCTACTTGGACATAATATGAGGAAAGGTTTTTTCCTTCCTGGTATGTCTAAACACTTTTTAATTAGCACACAATAAAAATTATAAAGAGCATGATATATGCCCTATTGAGCAAATACCTAGTAATGCCAAATAGAATACTAAAGCTTAATCGCAAACAGATTTACTGGATTCATAGGCTGAACATATTGAAACCGTAAGGTTTAAATGAGGTCACTTAAGTTTTTTTGTAAAGTAATCAAAATCTCACTTCATTGTTATCTGTTAAACATTTTTTTCTTAGTGGTGAAATTGACACTTCACCTTTCTACTTTTGTAAATCAATCCTCCTTATCACATCTCATTCCTAGTGGCAGTGTCTTGATCCCAGGTATCTTTGGAGTACCTTCTCCATTCTTTCCTCTCTAAAGCCCCCGTCACACATAGAGATGCACCAGCGATCCTGACAACGATATGACCTGGTCATGATCGCTGGTGTGTCGCTACATGATCGCTGGTGAGCTGTCTCAGGCAGTGCTCACCAGCGATCAGGACCAGTGACGACGTGGGAAACAAGCGCGCGGGTCACTTAGTTACCCGCTGTGTACTTTGGATACCAGTGTGCTGGCACTGGGAGCTGGTATCCAAGGTAAACAGCGGGTTTCTAAGCGCCACGGCGCTTAGAAACCCGCTGTATACCTTGGATTCCAGCTCCCAGTGCGAGCACGCTGGTATCCAAGGTACACAGCGGGTAACTAAGCGACGTGCGATTAGTTACCCGATATTTACCTTGGATACAAGCTCCCAGCGTCTGCTTACAGTGCTGGGAGGTGGCTGATCATTGCTCTCCCGCTGCCACACGCAACGATGCGTGCTGGCCAGCTGGAGACCAACGATCAAAAAATGGCGCAGGATGTTCCTGCACGATCAGCGATACCAGGCGGGGGGGCCGGTCGCTGATACATGTCACACACAGCAAGATCGCTGGAGAGATCACTGATGCGTCACAAAATCAGCGATCTCACTGTGTGTAACGGGTAGGGATGAGCGACTTTGCCTGTTTTAGGGTCGAGTCGGGTTTCATGAAACCTGACTTTCTCAAAAGTTGAGTCGAGCGAAATCGGTCGACTATCGTGAAAAGTCGAAGGTCCGACTGAAACACGAAACCCAATGCAAGTCTATGGGGAAGCAAAGTCGGCAGGAAGTGGAGGACAGTAAACTCACCTACATGCCGGACCGCTTTTTTAAAGTGCGCGAAAACTCTCTCTCTCCTGCACATGTCATCTCGTTGCCCACAGTATACGTCCTTGCTCAGTGGCTGAAAAAAGTCACGTGCAAGCCTTCTGGGAAATCCGACTTTGGCGTTCGTTTTGCCGACCGCATGGCCGACTTCACGCTGTGGTCGGGTTTCGGTCGGCGAAACCCGACTTTGCCATAAGTCGGCGACTTATGAATCTGGCCGACCTGTTTCGCTCAACTCTAGTGATGGGGCCTTTAGTTTCCTTTTGTCCTAGTCCTTGTTTTCTGCTCCACCTTATTGTGTGTTAACTAGTGTTGAGCGATACCGTCCGATACTTAAAAGTATCGTATCGGATGGCATCAGCCGATCTAAAAAAAATATCGGGTATCGCCGATTCCGATACCGGAAGTCCCATTCAAGTCTATGGGACTTCCGGTATCGGAATAAGAAAAACCCTATTTTTGCCTTGTACAGCCTCTCTGGGGTCTGTACGGGCCTTTCGGGGGGCTGTGCCGGCCTGCCGGGGGGCTGTGCCGGCCTGCCGGTGGTCTGTGCAGGATCCGGTGGTCTGTGCAGGCCTGCCGGGGGGCTGTGCCGGCCTGCCGGTGGTCTGTGCAGGCTCCGGTGGTCTGTGCAGGCCTGCCGGGGGGCTGTGCCGGCCTGCCGGTGGTCTGTGCAGGCTCTGGGGGTCTGTGCTGGCCTGCCGGGGGGGCTGTGCCGGCCTGCCGGTGGTCTGTGCAGGCTCCGGTGGTCTGTGCAGGCCTGCCGGGGGGCTGTGCCGGCTCTGGGGGTCTGTGCTGGCCTGCCGGGGAGGCTGTGCCGGCCTGCCGGGGAGCTGTGCAGGCTCCGGTGGTCTGTGCCGGCCTGCCGGGGGGCTGTGCAGGCTCCGGTGGTCTGTGCCGGCCTGCCGGGGGGCTGTGCCGGCCTGCCGGTGGGCTGTGCAGGCTCCGGGGGTCTGTGCAGGCATCGTCCGATGGGACTACAAGTCCCATCGGGCGATGCCTGCTACCATGACAGTGATTGACACATTAGCCAATGATGGGACAGTAGTAGTCCCATCATCCGGCTAATGTGTTGAATGTAAAAAAAAAAAAAAAAAAAATTTACATGCTACATACATGCTACATACATGCTACATACATACAACATGCATACTACATATATATTACATGTAACATACATACTACATATATATTACATGCAACATGCATACTACATACATGCTACATACTACATGCATGCTACATACTACATACATAATACATATATACTACATGCATGCAACATACATACAACATATATACTACATGATACATACATGCTACATACTACATACATGCTACATAATACATATATAGCCACCCCATGAAACAATTTTGGTAATTTGGGCCTCTGTTCCTCTCCTCCTCTTACTACCTGTCCCTTGTTCCTATAATGAAAGATCCACAGCAATGGATCCATTTCAATTTCCACACTCCCCACTTTTTGCATTAATAATTGCAATCCTTTCCAGAATTTCTGGCTCTCTGGGCATTGCCAGATCCCATGGAACAGGTCTGTTTTTGGCAATTTACATTTGGGGCACTGAGTCACTCTGTTTATCTGTTGTGTATTTGGGATGTTAAAACCATAAATTGCTCTATGCATCAGTCTATATTGAGTGTCCCTCCAACCTTCATTAATCACCTCCTTCCTCATCTTCATCCACCCCTGTAATATCTTCTCCCCTGCTTCAGAGTCACCCAGTTGTCTTGCCCATGCTCTCCAGACTTGTTCTGGGCAGATTGGAATCAAAACCTCCCTCAAAGCTTTATATAATGCGGAGATAGAATTCTCATGTCGGTCTTTCATAATAATTCTGTCCAAGTCATTCGTCACCTGTTCCATTCTAACATCCCTCAGTTGTGACATTAGCCCCTTTTCTATCTGTTTGTATTGGAGGATTTGAAATGTGGATAGCTCATATTTTGTCACGATTTCCTGGTATGTCAGCCATCTATTCTCCACCTCGTGTATTAGATCTGTCACCCTTTTTATCCCCTTGTTCTTCCATTCTGAAAATAATTTGTTGTCTCTTCCCGCTGGGAAATCTGGGAACCTCCATATATCAAGATGCTTGGATATTCTCCAAGACAACTTGAATTTTTTCCTCACTGCCTTCCAGGCCATCACCGTATCTCTACATACCAGTGAGTGTTTAATGTTCCTTGGTATGTTGGCCAATGACGTGTGTAATAGTGCCCCTAAATCCCAGGGTTTACAAAACTCACTCTCCAAACGTATGTCAGAATGCCCATTTGTCTTCCTCAACCAGTCTATGGCATGTCTCATCAGGCATGCCAAATTATACCCTCTAATATTTGGCAGTTTAATGCCTCCTTGTTCCAAAGATTGCATCAATTTTTCCGTTTTAATTCTCGGTCTTTTCCCCCTCCATAGGAATGTCGAAAATGCTTTATTCAATCTATTTATGTCTGTGTGTTTCAACAACATGGGGATGGTCTGCATTGGGTAGAGTAACTTTGGAAAGCACATCATTTTCAAGAGATGATTTCTACCTAGCAGAGATAACGGTAGCCCTTCCCACAACTTCAATTCCCGTTCTATTTTCTGTATCAAAGGTTTGTAGTTTAAGTCATATAGCGATGCTGACGTACATCCCATCTGTATTCCTAGATATTTAAGATGTGACTTTGCTATTGGTATCCCACAGATTTCCCCCCTTGTTCCATCTGCTACCATTAGTGGCATCCTTTGCCCACAGAGAAATAGTATTTCACACTTTGTTCTGTTCAATTTAAAACCTGACAAGCTCCCAAACTCCTCTATCTGTTTTATCACTTTCGGTAGGTCCCTCTGAGGATTGTTCATGAATAATATAATATCATCCGCAAATAGCGCTGAGTGCAGTCGTTCCTTCCCAACACTAATACCTTTGAAACAATCTCCTTCATTTAACAGTCGAGACAATGGCTCAATGGCAAGGTTAAACAGAAGGGGTGACAATTGACATCCCTGTCTAGTCCCTTTGTTCAAAGGGAAAGACTGCGACAGGAACCCGGGCGTTGCAACCCTCGCCTGAGGATTCGCGTATAATACTCCTATAAACGTACGAAAAGCTCCCTCTATCCCCATATTGTCGAGTACCGTCTCCAACCATGTCCACCCCACGCTGTCGAATGCTTTTTCAGCATCAAGCGTGACCATGGCTGGACATTCCTCCTTTCGAAGATCCCTGTGTCTAATAGCATCCATTACCAACATGGCCCTCCGCACATTTGTCACCGCTGCCCTCCCTTTAACAAACCCCGATTGTGCCGGTGAAATTAAATTTGGTATTATCTCCGCCAACCTATTGGCCATCAATTTGGCCAAGATTTTAAGATCCTGATTTATTAATGAAATTGGCCTATAGTTTGCTGGATTGTCTAGATTCTTATCACCCTTGGGTATCAATTTTATGTACGCAGTGTTGAGATGTCCCGAAATTCCACATCCTCCCAGTATTTTATTGTACATTCTAGTCAAAACCGGCGCTATCTGCTCTCCCATTTCTTTATAAAATTCCCCATTGAACCCGTCAGGTCCCGGTGCCTTGTGTATATTCAAATCCCTTTTTACCGACTGTACTTCCTCTATTGTTATTTCCGCGTTCAATCTAGACAGCTCTTCCGAATTTATTTGCGAAAGTTTTATTTTTCCCAACAGATCACTTCCCCTGTCTCCCGTCTCTTCCCCCCTGCTATATAAATTCGCATAGTACTTCCCCAAAATCTCTGTAATCTCCTTTGGGTTTGAGGATTTGCTCCCGTCCGGTCTAGTCATATTAGTTATCAAGGTCATTGGTCGTCGTCCTTTCGCCAGATTGGCCAATAATTTCCCCGCTTTATTGCCAAATTTGTGTAGATCAACTTCCTGTTGTGATCGTATCAGATCCTCTCTTTTCCCCACCCAAGAGTGAAATTCCTGTCTCGCTGCCTTCCACTCCTCTTTCGCACTTTGTGTCTTGTTTGCTAAGTACCCCGCGTATTTCTCTCTGAGGGCCTCGCTTGCGTTTTGGTATTGTTTATGAGTATGCTTTCTAAGTTTAGCTACATGTCCCATCAATCTACCTCTCAGTACTGTTTTTGCAGTTTCCCAGAACAACATTACATCCGCCGCATGTTCACTATTAGTACTGCTATAATCATCCCACCATTCGATCAGAGTTTTGGCAAATTCCTTGTCTCTAAGCAAAAACGACGGAAACCTCCACAGATAATCTGTCCCCCTCTGTATTGTATCAGTGATGTCTAAAAGCACTGGGCTATGATCCGATATCACCATATCCTCAATAACCACATCTCTAACCCTATGCATCAAAAGTTGGTCAACCAAAATGTAGTCAATCCTGGACCACGCTTCATGGGGATGCGAATAGTGAGTGTACTCCCGGTCATTTGGATGATGCAATCTCCAGCTATCTTTCAAATTTGTGTCCTCCAAAAGCTTGGCCATTAAACCTTTTACCTCTCTAATCGGCCTACCATCATCCCTACTATATCTCTTGTCTTCCCCCCTTGATACCACCGCATTAAAGTCCCCTCCAACCACCCTTTTGAGTTCCGTATCCTTTTCCAATTCCTGAGTGATGAAGTTAAAAAAAGAAGTTTGTTCATTATTGGGGGCATATATGTTATGTATACCAAATTCTCCCTGTGGACTGGAAAGCTTGATGTAGATATACCTCCCTTCCTCGTCATTGGTCTGAGACACTATCGTGTGGTTAAAATTTTTGTTGATCAAAATCATCACCCCTGCCTTGCGTCCCATGGAGCCTGACCCAACTACTTTTCCCACCCATAGTTTTTGCATACGAAAGAAATCTCCCTGGGGTAGATGAGTCTCCTGTAATAATGCTATATCCACTTTCAATCTTTTGAGGTGCCTCAATATCATCATACGTTTATGTGGTGACTTCAATCCTTTTACATTCCATGTCACTATTTTAACCATTATCCCAATTCCTCAAATATGTCAAGTCGCCATGTGGTCTTTCATATGTGTGGTGCTTTGCTTCCTTCAAGCGTTCAGTGCGCTTATGCCGTTGCATTCCCTGTACCCATCCACCCTTCCTGTATCCATTAACAATTAACAACCCCTCAACTATCTCCCCCTGTACAATCAAATGTCTCTGCACTCCCATTTTTTCTGTGATGCTCCTGGCTCCGCTATTCTCCCTCAGCCATTTAATTAAGAATTATACGTAGTCTATCCCTCATTAATTTTTTACCCAACTAACCCAAACAAGGCCTTCTTGGTCAGTAGTCTAGCCAACATATAGCACCCCCTCCCTCCTTTCCCATGCATAATATTTGTCATTACTGAACCCAGAATCTTTCTTCTTCCCAGCTTTGTGGATACCTCAACATCCAACAGAGGAGTTTATCAAATAAAAATATAAATGCGAAAGAAACCCGATCCCCCCCAGATATTAGTACTCCCCTACCCCTACCCCTCAGAGTAAGCAAAACCCCAATATCAATAACATCTGGAGAGACGAGAGGAACCAGTAAGAAGAGGCCACTTCAACCCCCACTATCCGTCAGTCTCTCCTCTCATAAATCCCTCAGTTCAGTCTTCAAACCTACTCCCCAGAGTCTCTCTCAAGGCACTCCCCTGCCCTGGTTTCCCGACTTGTGTGACGGCGATCTTCGTGCCTTAGGGTTCTCCATGTGAGGCTCCTTCCCTTCCTCTCTCCTTTCAGTCCATTCGTTCCAGCCCTCCTCCCGAACCTCCCCTTCCCTCTCCCCGTGTCGACCACCCCTCCTCTCCGGAGATTCACTTGTCAGGTTTCTGTCCTCCATCTCCTCCATCCATCTCTCCGCCTCTCTCAAGTCCTTTGTCACAAAAAAAGATCCATTTCGTTTTGTCACTCTCAGAAGAGCAGGGTAGAGTAGTTGAAACTTTATACCCTTGCGGTACAGTGCGGTGCATATCTTGCTGAAGGACTTCCTTTTCCGGGTGACCTCTGCCGAATAATCCCCAAAGATCAATATTTTATGTCCTTGAAGAGACAGTGGGGTCCTTCGTCCTCTAAATGCTCGCAACAACTCTTCTTTGTCCTTGTATTCCAAATATTTTATTATGACTTGGCGCGGTCTGGCTGTTCCAGTCACCCCTGCATTACCCTCCTTCCCGTCCGCTCCCCATGCGCCCGTGTTTTCTCTTACAGGGCCCACTCTGTGCGCTCTTTCCACTCTGCATCTGTGTGTCAGGCCCAGCGCCTTGGGAAGCTCTGCTTCACAAATGTTATCCAGCTGCCGCATGGTTATTGATTCCGGTAACCCCACCAGTCTTAAGTTGCTTCTCCTGGACCGGTTTTCTAGATCTTCCAGTTTGTCTTTCATAGCCTGGGAACCCTCCTCCATCTCCTTCATTTTCCCCTTTAACGTTGTCACCTCATCCTCTGTATTAGATAATCTTTGTTCCAGCTCTGCCACTCTGGCTCCCTGCTGTGTGATCTGTTCTTTAATGGGGGATAGCGCCACCCCCACCATGGCCTCCAGGGACTCCTTTATCTTGTCTGCCAGGTGTGCTGCCACTGCTCCTGCCAGGCGATCATAGTCTATGAGCACGTCCGTTAACTGACTGCTCTGCTGGGCTGCCGGCTGCTCATGCTGCCTTCTCCCCTCCTCCTCCATCAGGCTCTGCTCACCTCCCTGCAGACCGCTGTATCCCGCGTCTGCCGCGCCCGCCGCCATTTTGAGATCTCGTGCTGCGTGGTCTTCCCCAGCAGCTCCTGGCTTTAAATGCTTGCCGCCGCTCCGGAGAAGGTACCGCTCCATATACCGGCGTCTCCTACTACTTATCCCTCACTTCCCGCTGTCTCCCGCAGCCTTGGGGTGATCTTTGTCGGTCTTTGTAGCTGAGGGGAGCGCGGAGCTCTGTCTCCTGCGTCCTCACATCACAGCGCCGGAACCGGAAGTCTAGTATGCATGTTACATGCATGTGGTATATACAGTGGAGCAAAAAAGGATTTAGTCAGTCAGCAATAGTGCAAGTTCCACCACTTAAAAAGATGAGAGGCGTCTGTAATTTACATCATAGGTAGACCTCAACTATGGGAGACAAACTGAGAAAAAAAAATCCAGAAAATCACATTGTCTGTTTTTGTTTCATTTTATTTGCATATTATGGTGGAAAATAAGTATTTGGTCAGAAACAAAATTTCATCTCAATACTTTGTGATATATCCTTTGTTGGCAATGACAGAGGTCAAACGTTTTCTGTAAGTCTTCACAAGGTTGCCACACACTGTTGTTGGTATGTTGGCCCATTCCTCCATGCAGATCTCCTCTAGAGCAGTGATGTTTTTGGCTTTTCGCTTGGCAACACGGACTTTCAACTCCCTCCAAAGGTTTTCTATAGGGTTGAGATCTGGAGACTGGCTAGGCCACTCCAGGACCTTGAAATGCTTCTTACGAAGCCACTCCTTCGTTGCCCTGGCGGTGTGCTTTGGATCATTGTCATGTTGAAAGACCCAGCCACGTTTCATCTTCAATGCCCTTGCTGATGGAAGGAGGTTTGCACTCAAAATCTCACGATACATGGCCCCATTCATTCTTTCATGTACCCGGATCAGTCGTCCTGGCCCCTTTGCAGAGAAACAGCCCCAAAGCATGATGTTTCCACCACCATGCTTTACAGTAGGTATAGTGTTTGATGGATGCAACTCAGTATTCTTTTTCCTCCAAACACGACAAGTTGTGTTTCTACCAAACAGTTCCAGTTTGGTTTCATCAGACCATAGGACATTCTCCCAAAACTCCTCTGGATCATCCAAATGCTCTCTAGCAAACTTCAGATGGGCCCGGACATGTACAGGCTTAAGCAGTGGGACACGTCTGGCACTGCAGGATCTGAGTCCATGGTGGCGTAGTGTGTTACTTATGGTAGGCCTTGTTACATTGGTCCCAGCTCTCTGCATTTCATTCACTAGGTCCCCCCGCGTGGTTCTGGGATTTTTGCTCACCGTTCTTGTGATCATTCTGACCCCACGGGGTGGGATCTTGCGTGGAGCACCAGATCGAGGGAGATTATCAGTGGTCTTGTATGTCTTCCATTTTCTAATTATTGCTCCCACAGTTGATTTCTTCACTCCAAGCTGGTTGGCTATTGCAGATTCAGTCTTCCCAGCCTGGTGCAGGGCTACAATTTTGTTTCTGGTGTCCTTTGACAGCTCTTTGGTCTTCACCATAGTGGAGTTTGGAGTCAGACTGTTTGAGGGTGTGCACAGGTGTCTTTTTATACTGATAACAAGTTTAAACAGGTGCCATTACTACAGGTAATGAGTGGAGGAAAGAAGAGACTCTTAACCCCTTCCTGCCATCCGACGTACTATCCCGTCCACGGTACCCGGGCCCATATGACCGGGGACGGGATAGTACGTCGGCGCGATCAGCGGCGCCCACGTGGTGAGCGCCGCTGATCGCGGCCGGGTGTCAGCTGATTATCACAGCTGACACCCGGCACAATGTGTCAGGGGCGGTCACGGACCGCCCCCGACACGTTAACCCCTTGCACACCGCGATCAAACACGATCGCGGTGTACCGGGGGTTAAAGGGAAGCATCGGCAGGGAGGGGGCTCCCTCCGTGCTTCCCTGAGCCCCCCACGGCAGCGCAATGTGCAGCGCTGCTGCGGGGGACTCCCTTCCTCCAGGCCCCCGAATCCAAGATGGCGACGGGGGCCTTCGGGGGCCTGCGGAAGCTGGCTTCCTCAGTGCCTGCAAAGCGCAGGCATGAGGAAGCCTTCTGCAGTGCCTGTATCAGATCGCTGATCTGTCACAGTGATCTGTGATGTGACAGATCAGCGATCTGTCACAGGACAGTGATGCCCCACCTGGGACTATTTAATAAAGTAAAAAAAAAAAAAAAAATCGCCAAATAAATTAGAAAAAAAAAAAAAATATTCCCCCAATAAATCCATTTTTTGGAAATAATAAAAAAAAAACAATAAAAGTACACATATTAGGTATCGCCGCGTCCGTAACGACCCGCCCTATAAAACTGTCCCATTAGTTAACCCCTTTAGCGAACCCCTTAAAAAATAAAAATAAAAAACGAAGCAAAAAATAATGATTTATTATCATACCGCCAAACAAAAAGTGTAATAACACGCAATCAAAAAGACGCATGTAAATATCCATGGTACCGCTGAAAACGTCATCTTGTCCCGCAAAAAACGAGCTGCCACACAGCATCATCAGCGAAAAAATAAAAAAGTTATAGCTCGCTGAATAAAGCGATGCAAAAATAATTATTTTTTATATAAAATAGTTTTCATTGCATAAAACCGACAAAAACATAAAAAACGACCTAAATGAGGTATCGCTGTAACCGTACTGACCCGAAGAATAAAACCGCTTTATCAATTTTACCGCACGTGGAACGGTATAAACGCACCCCCCCCAAAAGAAATTCATGAAACGCTGGTTTTTGTTCATTCTGCGTCCCAAAAATCGGAATAAAAAGCGATCAAAAAATTTCACATGCCCGAAAATGGTACCAATAAAAACGTCAACTTGTCCCGCAAAAAATAAGACCTCACATGACTCGGTGGGTCAAAATACGGAAAAATTATAGCTCTCAATATGTGGTGATGCAAAAACTATTTTTACAATAAAAAGCGTCTTTTAGCGTGCGACAGCCGCCAAACATAAAAACCGCCATAAATAGTAAATCAAACCCCCCGTTATCACCCCCTTAGTTAGGGAAAAATAATAAAATTAAAAAAATGTATTTATTTCCATTTTTCCATTAGGGTTAGGGCTAGGGTTAGGGCTAGGGGTGTGTTGGGGTAGGGTTAGGGTTAGGGTAGGGTTAGGGCTAGGGCTAGGGTTAGGGTTAGGGCTAGGGTTAGGGCTAGGGTTAGGGCTAGGGTTAGGGTTAGGGGCGTGTTGGGGTTCGGGTTGGAGTTAGAATTGGGGGTTTCCACTGTTTGGGCACATCAGGGGCTCTCCAAATGCAACATGGCGTCTGATCTCAATTCCAGCCAATTCTGAGTTGAAAAAGTCAAATGGTGCTCCTTCCCTTCCAAGCTCTGCTATGCGCCCAAACAGTGTTTTACCCCCACATGTAGGGTATCAGCCTACTCAGGACAAATTGCAAAACAATTTTTGGGGTCCAATTTCTCCTGTTACCCTTAGGAAAATAAAAAATTGGGGGCAAAAATATCATTTTTGTGGAAAAAAATGATTTTTTTATTTTCACGTCCGAGTGTTATAAACTTCTGTGAAGCACTTAGGGGTTCAAAGTGCTCACCACACATCTAGATAAGTTCCGTGGGGGGTCTAATGTCCAAAATGGGGTCACTTGTGGGGAGTTTCAATAGTTTAGGCACATGACACCCGCAGACCATTCCATCAAAGTCTGCATTCCAAAACGTCACTGCTTCCCTTCCGAGCCCCGACGTGTGTCCATACAGTAGTTTTCTCCCACATATGGGGTGTCAGCGTACTCAGGACAAATTGGACAACAACTTTTGGGGTCCAATTTCTCCTGTTACCCTTGGGAAAATGAAAAAATTGGGGACTAATTGATCATGTTTGTGGAAAAAATACGATTTTTTTATTTTCATGCCCTGGCATTATAAACTTCTGTGAAGCCCTTGGGGGTTCAAAGTGCTCACCTCACATCTAGATACGTTCCTTAGTGGGTGTAGTTTTCAAAATGGGGTCATTTGTGGGGGGTTTCCACTGTTTAGGTACATTAGGGGCTCTCCAAAGGCAACATGACACCCGCAGACCATTCCATCAAAGTCTGCATTCCAAAACGTCACTACTTCCCTTCCGAGCCCCGACGTGTGCCCTTACAGTAGTTTTCTCCCACATATGGGGTATCAGCATACTCAGGACAAATTGGACAACAACTTTTGGGGTCCAATTTCTCCTGGTACCCTTGGGAAAATAAAAAATGGTGATTAAAAGATCATGTTTGTGGAAAAAATACGAATTTTTTATTTTCACGCCCGGGTGTTATAAACTTCTGTGAAGCACTAGGGGGGTCAAAGTGCTCACCACACATCTAGATAAGTTCCTTAGGGGGTCTAGTTTCCAAAATGGTGTCATTTGTGGGGGGGTTCCACTGTTTTGGTACATCAGGAGTTTTCCAAACGCGACATGGTGTCCGATCTCAATTCCAGCCAAAAACGTCAAATGGCGCTGCTTCCCTTCCGAGCTCTGCCATGCGCCCAAATAGTGGTTTACCCCCACATGTGGGGTATCAGCGTACTCAGGACAAATTGCACAATAACTTTTAGGGTCCTGTTACCCTTGGAAAAATAAGAATTGAGGGTGAAAAGATCATTTTTGTGGAAAAAATATGATTTTTTAATTGTATGGCTTTATGTTATAAACTTCTGTGAAGCCCATGGGGGTTCAAAGTTCTCACCACACATCTAGATAAGTTCCTTAGGGCATCTAGTTTCCAAAATGGTGTCATTTGTGGGGGGTTTCCACTGTTTTGGTACATCAGGGGTTTTCCAAACGCGACATCGTGTCCGATCTCAATTCCAGCCAAAAACGTCAAATGGCGCTGCTTCCCTTCCGAGCTCTGCCATGCGCCCAAATAGTGGTTTACCCCCACATGTGGGGTATCAGTGTACTCAGGACAAATTGCACAATAACTTTTAGGGTCCTGTTACCCTTGGAAAAATAAGAATTGAGGGTGAAAAGATCATTTTTGTGGAAAAAATATGATTTTTTAATTGTATGGCTTTATGTTATAAACTTCTGTGAAGCCCATGGGGGTTCAAAGTTCTCACCACACATCTAGATAAGTTCCTTAGGGGGTCTAGTTTCCAAAATGGTGTCATTTGTGGGGGGTTTCCACTGTTTTGGTACATCAGGGGTTTTCCAAACGCGACATCGTGTCCGATCTCAATTCCAGCCAAAAACATCAAATGGCGCTGCTTCCCTTCCGAGCTCTGCCATGCGCCCAAATAGTGGTTTACTCCCACATGTGGGGTATCAGCGTACTCAGGACAAATTGCACAATAACTTTTAGGGTCCTGTTACCCTTGGGAAAATAAAAATTGGGGTGAAAAGATCATTTTTGTGGAAAAAATATGATTTTTTAATTGTACCGCTGTACGTTATAAACTTCTGTAAAGCCCTTGTGGGTTCAAAGTTCTCACCACATATCTAGATAAGTTCCTTGGGGGGTCTAGTTTCCAAAATGGGGTCACTTGTAGGGGGTTTCCACTGTTTAGGTACATCAGGGACTCTCCAAACGTGACATGGCGTCCAATCTGAATTCCAGCCAATTTTGCATTGAAAAAGTCAAACGGCGCTCCTTCCATTCTGAGCTCTGCCATGCGCCGAAACAGTCGTTCCCCCCCACATATCAGGTATCTGCGTACTCAGGACAAATTGCACAATAACTTTTGCAGTTCAATTTCTCCTGTTACCCTTGGTAAAATAAAAAAAATTGAACCTGAAGTATTTTTTTTATGAAAAAAAGTTAGATGTTCATTTTTTTTTAAATATTCAAAAAAATTCCTGTGATGCACCTAAAGGGTTAATAAACTTCTTGAATGTGGTTTTGAGCACCTTAAGGGGTGCAGTTTTTAGAATGGTGTCACTTTTGGGTATTTTCTATCATATAGACCCCTCAAAGTGGCTTCAAATGTGATGTGGTCCTAAAAATAAAATGGTGTTGTAAAAATGAGAAATCGCTGGTCAACTTTTAACCCTTATAACTTCCTAACAAAAAAAATTTTGGTTCCAAAATTGTGCTGATGTAAAGTAAACATGTGGGAAATGTTAGTTATCAAGTTTTTTGTGTGCCGTATCTCTGTGATTTAAGGGCATAAAAATTCAAAGTTGGAAAATCGCGAAATTTTCAACATTTTCGCCAAATTTCCGTTTTGCTCACAAATAAACGCAAGTTATTTGAATGAAATTTTACCACTAACATGAAGTACAATATGTCACGAGAAAACAATGTCAGAATCACCGGGATCCATGGAAGCGTTCCAGAGTTATGACCTCATAAAGGTACAGTGGTCAGAATTGTAAAAATTGGCCCGGTCATGAACGTGCAAACCACCCTTGGGGGTGAAGGGGTTAAAGAAGAAGTTACAGGTCTGTGAGAGCCAGAAATCTTGATTGCTTGTTTCTGACCAAATACTTATTTTCCACCATAATATGCAAATAAAATGAAACAAAAACAGACAATGTGATTTTCTGGATTTTTTTTTCTCAGTTTGTCTCCCATAGTTGAGGTCTACCTATGATGTAAATTACAGACGCCTCTCATCTTTTTAAGTGGTGGAACTTGCACTATTGCTGACTGATTAAATACTTTTTTGCCCCACTGTATGTAGTATGTATGTAGCATGTATGTAGCATGTAGTGTGTATGTTGCATGTATGTAGCATGTAGTATATATGTAGTATGTATGTTACATGTAGTATATATAGTATATATGTAGTATGCATGTTGCATGCATGTAGTATATATGTTGTATGTATGTTGCATGTAGTATATATGTATTATGTATGTAGCATGTATGTAGTATGTATGTTGCATGTATGTAGCATGTAGTATATATGTAGTATGTATGTTACATGTAGTATATATAGTATATATGTAGTATGCATGTAGTATATATGTTGTATGTATGTTGCATGTATGTAGTATGTATGTTGCATGTATGTAGCATGTAGTATATATGTAGTAAGTATGTTACATGTAGTATATACTGTATGTAGTATGCATGTTGCATGCATGTAGTATATATGTATTATGTAGCATGTATGTAGTATGTAGCATGTATGTAGCATGTAGTATATATGTAGTATGTATGTTACATGTAGCATATATGTAGTATGCATGTTGCATGCATGTAGTATATATGTTGTATGTATGTATGTAGCATGTATGTATCATGTATGTAGTATGTAGCATGTATGTAGCTTGCATGTAGTATGTAGCATGTATGTAGTATGCATGTTGCATGTAATATATATGTAGTATGTATGTTACATGTAGTATATATGTAGTATGCATGTTGTATGTATGTAGCATGTATGTAGCATGTATGTAGCATGTAAATTTTTTTTTTTTTTTACATTCCACACATTAGCCGGATGATGGGACTACTACTGTCCCATCATTGGCTAATGTGTCAATCACTGTCATGGTAGCAGGCATCGCCCGATGGGACTTGTAGTCCCATCGGACGATGCCTGCACAGACCCCCGGAGCCTGCACAGCCCACCGGCAGGCCGGCACATCCCCCCGGCAGGCCGGCACAGACCACCGGAGCCTGCACAGCCCCCCGGCAGGCCGGCACAGACCACCGGAGCCTGCACAGCTCCCCGGCAGGCCGGCACAGCCCCCCCGGCAGGCCGGCACAGACCCCCGGAGCCTGCACAGACCACCGGCAGGCCGGCACAGACCCCCGGAGCCTGCACAGACCACCGGCAGGCCGGCACAGACCCCCGGCAGGCCGGCACAGCCCCCCTGGAGCCTCCACAGACCACCGGCAGGCCGGCACAGACCCCCGGACAGCCCCCCCGAAGGCCCGAACTGACGGCGCATCATGATGCGCACAGACAGCGCATCATGATGACGTCATTTCGGCAGCCAATCAGAGCCACAAAAGTGGCTCATTGCATTTTGGACTTCCGATTCCGGTATCCGATACGAAAAAAGTATCGGTACTCGGAATCAGAATTCCGATACGGCAAATATCGGCCGATACCCGATACTTGTGGTATCGGAAAGCTCAACACTAGTGTTAACACCTAAAACAATTCATTTGACCTGCAGATCTACAGTGCGATTTAACATTACTTATGTGTGCTCCTCAAATTACCTGTGTACCAACAACTGGGTTTATACTAAATTGCTTGTCAGGAATATAATGTGTATCATTTACATTTTCAGCTCTATATACAGTTGTGGCCAAAAGTATAGACACCCCTGCAATTCTGTCAGATAATACTCAGTTTCTTCCTGAAAATGATTGCAAACACAAATTCTTTGGTATTATTATCTTCATTTAATTTGTCTTAAATGAAAAAACACAAATTCTTTGGTATTATTATCTTCATTTAATTTGTCTTAAATGAAAAAACACAAAAGAGAATGAAGCAAAAAGCAAAACATTGATCATTTCACACAAAACTCCAAAAATGGGCCAGACAAAAGTACTGGCACCCTCAGCCTAATACTTGGTTGCACAACCTTTAGCCAAAATAACTGCGACCAACCGCTTCCAGTAACCATCAATGAGTTTCTTACAATGCTCTGCTGGAATTTTAGACCATTCTTCTTTGGCAAACTGCTCCAGGTACCTGATATTTGAAGGGTGCCTTCTCCAAACTGTCATTTTTAGATCTCTCCACAGGTGTTCTATGGGATTCAGGTCTGGACTCATTGCTGGCCACATTAGAAGTCTCCAGTGCTTTCTCTCAAACCATTTTCTAGTGCTTTTTGAAGTGTGTTTTGGGTCATTGTCCTGCTGGAAGACCCATGACCTCTGAGGGAGACCCAGCTTTCTCACACTGGGCCCTACATTATGCTGCAAAATTTGTTGGTAGTCTTCTGACTTCATAATGCCATGCACACGGTCAAGCAGTCCAGTGCCAGAGGCAGCAAAGCATCCCCAAAACATCAGGGAACCTCCGCCATGTTTGACTGTATGGACCGTGTTCTTTTCTTTGAATGCCTCTTTTTTTCTCCTGTAAATTCTATGTTGATACCTTTGCCCAAAAAGCTCTACTTTTGTCTCATCTGACCAGAGAACATTCTTCCAAAACGTTTTAGGCTTTTTCAGGTAAGTTTTGGCAAACTCCAGCCTAGCTTTTTTATGTCTCGGGGTAAGAAGTGTGGTCTTCCTGGGTCTCCTACCATACAGTCCCTTTTCATTCAGACGCCGATGGATAGTACGGGTTGACACTGTTGTACCCTCGGACTGCAGGGCAGCTTGAACTTGTTTGGATGTTAGTCGAGGTTCTTTATCCGACATCCGCACAATCTTGCATTGAAATCTCTTGTCAATTTTTCTTTTCCGTCCACATCTAGGGAGGTTAGCCACAGTGCCATGGGCTTTAAACTTCTTGATGACACTGTGCACGGTAGACACAGGAACATTCAGGTCTTTGGAGATGGACTTATAGCCTTGAGATTGCTCATGCTTCCTCACAATTTGGTTTCTCAAGTCCTCAGACAGTTCTTTGGTCTTCTTTCTTTTCTCCATGCTCAATGTGGTACACACAAGGACACAGGACAGAGGTTGAGTCAACTTTAATCCATGTCAACTGGCTGCAAGTGTGATTTAGTTATTGCCAACACCTGTTAGGTGCCACAGGTAAGTTACAGGTGCTGTTAATTACACAAATTAGAGAAGCATCACATGATTTTTCGAACGGTGCCAATACTTTTGTCCACCCTCTTTTTTATGTTTGGTGTGGAATTATATCCAATTTGGCTTTAGGACAATTCTTTTTGTGTTTTTTCATTTAAGACAAATTAAATGAAGATAATAATGCCAAAGAATTTGTGTTTGCAATCATTTTCAGGAAGAAACAAAGAGTATTATCTGACAGAATTGCAGGGGTGTCGGTACTTTTGGCCACAACTGTAGATATGTTTTTTTTATATTTTTTTATATGTTTTTTTAATTATCTAGAGTGATCTGTGCAATAATATATGGAGAATTACAGTAATTGAAATAGGAACCAGTTTAACTGAAAACAATTTTTTTATTCAAAAATATTATTATTCAATTATTTTAAACTTTATGATAAGTTCTTTAATATATTGGTAGTTTTTTAAACACAAATTATAATTATATTTATTAAAATTTATTAATTATATCATTGTCTATATGTATTATCAGTGCAAAAATGCATCTTTGTGACTTGATTGTGGCCCATTTGGATGGTGGTTTCCTTTGGATTGTGTTTCTTGTTTTCTGATTCATGGGTTCTCATCCCTTCTTTCTTCTTTTTTTTCTTCTTTTCTTCTTTTTCTTTTCTTCTTACTACTATAATTAAAGAAAATAATTGTATATTTATTTTTACATAATATGAGATTTTAGTAATTTTTCTGTGGGAATTTACTGTATATTTTGTTAATTACTGTATGTGTCTATCATGTGTTCAGTCAATGAACTTTGACATCTCCGATGAGGAGACCTGGTTGGCGCCGAGTCCTTGAATTGTATCAGAACTGTTTGTCCTATTTAAAGATCCTTTTTACCTATTATGACTTTTGTATGTGGTATTTCCTGAGGAAGGAGTTCTTTGAAACTCTGAAACACGTTGAATAAAGACCACTTTTAATAATACTCTTGGACTACAGTGATTCAGCAGAGCCAAATACTTACATTTCCCACATGTCTACTTTACATCAGCACAATTTTGGAACCTATTTTTTTGTTAGGAAGTTATAAGGGTTAAAAGTTGACCAGCGATTTCTCATTTTTACAACACCGTTTTTTTTTCTAGGGACCACATCACATTTGAAGTCACTTTGAGGGGTCTATATGATAGAAAATACTCAAAAGTGACACCATTGTAAAAATTGCACACCTCAAGATGCTCAAAACCACATTCAAGAAGTTTATTAACTCTTCCGCTGCTTCACAGGAATTTTTACAAAGGAAAAACAAGGGAGGGGGTGCAGACATAGGGCTTCACCTGGTATAAATCAATGAAAATGAAAAAAGTACTCTGAAGTACTCACTCTTTATGGGTTGTGTTCAGACACAACCACTCACAACATTTTTTGCAGTTGTATAGCTGCTGCAGAGCTCGTGCAGGTGGAATCGTCCACTAAGAATCACAAGTTGAGGATCAAAAAAAGCACTTCTGAGCAACCGCGCTGCTACAGTGACACAAATTCTTCAGAAATCCATATAAATATTTCAAGTTCTTTATTGAATGTACTTCAAAAACTACACGTTTCGAGGAGACAAACCGCACCTCTTCTTCAGGTTACAGTACAGAGTTGTAATCGGTCTATACAAGTGATAGCCTTATATGCTGTGTGGACATGGCCCCCCGTCGTAAGAAAAGGGCGTCAACCCACACATGTTGCACATAAAGATATTTGAGAAGAAAAAAAAAAACAGACAAAATAACATATATATCAAAAACATATATTCCAGATAGTGATAGTATTGTTTGTCACATTCAGACAATCAATATGATAACATAGACTTCTATCATTAAATAAAAAGAAATATAAGAAATATATAAAACACAAAAAAAAAAAAAAAGAAAAGAAAGAGGATAAGAACTAATTTCATCATGGAGAGTTTAGGACAAATGTCTGACGATTTCACCACTGAGCCACCATAAATGATCAGTTACCAGTGGTGACAAGTAATAAAGAGTAATTACTCATTTGATATAACTAGTGTAAACAAAGAGTGCAAAAAGTATCCTTTCAACAATAATAGTGATAAATAGGAACATATAAAAATAAAATGAAACAATCGCTATATAAAGAATAAGTATGAAATAGAGAAAAAAAAAATCCTTTTTAAACATCTTTTTTTTTTTCCTTTCCCTTTCTTTCCCCTTTCCTTCCCTTTCCCCCTTTTCTTTTCCCTTTCTTTACCGCTCTGTCCCGATAAAAAAACGGGCAGAGCGGCTACTAAATAAGAATGGAGAGGAATGAAGGCAGGGAGCCTTCTTCAGAAAAAAAGACAGATTTTTTTTGTACATATTGCCATTCTCATAGCAGATCTATGAAAGAACTAAGCGCATATTGCTACAATTCCCACTGTGCAAATATGCAGATAAAGAATATAAAACCAAAGTGTTAAATAAAAATATATTTAAAATTAAAAAAATGAAAAACATTCCTCAAAATAAGATTTATATAAAAATATCGCATATTTCATTTAAACCTTTTGGATTAATAGTATCAAGTTGATAAATCCAATATATTTCTTTTCTACTAAGTTGTAGCAATCTATTCGGGGCATTTTCCGGTATATGGTCAATGGGAAAAAATGTTAAGAGAGAAAAGTCATTTTTATGATGTAGGACACATTGTCTAGAAAGTCCATGTTTCATATAGCCAATCCTCACATTGTGCCTGTGGGAGTTCATTCTTTTTCGCAAAACACTGAGTAGTTCGTCCCACATATTGTTTTCCACAAATACATTGTATTAAATATATAATAAAACTTGATTCACAAGTGAGATTGGCTCTAACTGTAAAAATTTCACCCGTTGATGTTGAGTTAAAGAGGGTTTTTTTATGACCAATGCCCCTACAACACAAACATTTCTTTTTCCCACATCTATAAATTCCTGGTAGTGCTGTAGTTTTCTTTTTAGTTATCCCAGAGATTTTTTGTCCTCTCAATCTACTCGGAGCCACAAGGTTTCCAATGTTGGGTGGTCTCCTAAAAGTAACACCTGGGGTTTTTGGTAAAATGGTTTTTAAGATGGGGTCATTTAAAAGAATGTGCCAATTATCCTTTAAAATTTCACGCATTTCCTTATGGTATTTATTAAAAGTGGTGATAAAATTAAGATTAAAACCATCAGTATTAGTCATAATCTTTTTAGCTAAAAGTGATTTTTGATCATAATTATTTTGCACATGACCCAGGGATTCCTTTATTAGTTTCTTAGGATATTTTTGTTCCTCAAATCTTTCTTCCAATATTCTAGCTTGATTTAAAAAATCAACTTCAGTAGTGCAATTTCTCCTAATTCGTTTAAACTGATTCACAGGTATGTTTACCAGCTATTTGTTATAATGGCCACTGTGGTAATGCAAGAAGCTATTCGCATCCACTTTCTTAAAGTATGTTCTAGTATTAATTTGAAGATTTTCAACATAAATATTAAGATCTAGAAAGTTAATTTCTTTCTCATTGTGGCATGGAGAAAAAGACATCCCCCAATCATTATTATTCAGATCTATGACAAAATCCTCAATATTCCCTTTACTACTATCCCATATTATGAAGATATCATCAATAAAACGTTTAAAAATTTTTATACAATCATAAAAGCGTGATTTATAAATAAAAATCTCTTCAAATCTCCCCATAAAGAGATTTGCGAAAGTTGGCGCCACTTTTGACCCCATTGCCATTCCCTTCTCTTGGTGATAGGTGTTTTTTAAAAAAGTAAAATAGTTGTTCTTAAGAATAAATAATAATCCATCATAAATAAACCTCTTTTGTGCCACTGAAAAACGCTCATCAGTTCTAACATAATGATAAAAACTTGTTAATCCCAATTCGTGTTGAATATTCGAATGTAGGGCTGCTACATCTAAAGTAAAAAATGCATAGGATTTTTTCCATGTAAATTCATTCAATAATTCTAAAAGATGAGATGAATCCCTCAGGTAACTGGGTAAATTAGTCACATGTACACATGTACTTTCATTAATTTATCAATATACTCTGCAAGATTACTCGAGATGGAATTTATTCCAGATATTATCGGACGTCCGGGGGGATTATTAATATCTTTGTGTAATTTTGGGAGGTGATAGAAGAAGGGTATATTAGGGTTTTTTGTTTTCAGAAATTTACTTTCTTTTTCATTAAACATTCCTTCCTCTGTCCCTCTTTTTATTAAATCCGAATAGGTTGTTGATAATTCAATTAAAGGGTAATTTTTTACAACACTATAAAATTCTGGATCCGATAAGATACGGTTAGATTCCTGGCAATATATATCATAGTTTTGAATCACTATACCTCCTCCCTTATCAGCAGGGCGTATAACAATTTCATTATTCTCTAGAAGATCCTGAATGGCATTTCTTTCCTCCTTTGTTAAATTGTTTTTGTATCTATTTTTTATTCCAGATTTTTTCAATCCCAATTGTTTCATCTCATTGAGAATGATATCCCCAAATACAGTTATATAGTTCCCTTTGCTTTCAATGGGATAAAAACCTGATTTGGGTTTTACCTCAACATGTGCATTCACTTCTGAGTTTACATGTTTTGTTTGGATCTATTTTTCCTCTCTTTACTACGATTTTTTCTTCCTCCCCCCCTGCAACCTCTATAGGGAATTTTCTTTTTTTCTTTTTTACCAGAAAAAAATCCTCAATATTATTTTTCTTGGATATTGCTCCTGGCAGAAAAGGTACTAGGCACTCAGAATTATTTCTACTGTTATCTATGAGAACAGTGTTTTGGCTCTCACTCAGTTGTGTGTTCTCATGTAGGGAGAGATCCAGTAAGTCCTCTACCTGTATTTCATCTAAATTAATCAGATCAGAGGAGGTACTGGGAATCTCACCTGGATTAAATAGTGGCATTGAGCAAGAAGTAGAGATTCTCCTATTTTCCATATACTGGTTTTTTAAAACCTCAACATCTCGGGTTTCAAAATCCTCTATATTTTTATTCATATTACTCTCAATGATATTAAAACCATTCTTTAGTTCCAAGTTTTTCCCTTTAAGATTTTCTCTTATATCAGGTATATCCTCCTTTTTAACAGTTGATTTTTCAGACTTTTTATCAATTTTTTGTATAATTTTTTTACCATTTATATTATTCTCCACTCCTTTTTTAGAGGATTTTTGCTCTATAGATTTTTTAGTAACTGGATTTTTTTCCTGACATTTTTCTGAGTTTTTTATTTCTTTTTCTTTTTCTCTTAGATTATTTCTATTAGAAAAAACTCTATTTCTCACAAATGGTATGGAATTTTCTCTATCTGTAGTAAATTTAGATAACCATTCATTTCCCTTGTTTTCAATATGCTCATTTAATCCTATATTTGTTTTATCCTCATAAAATTTCCTGTCTCTCAACAGTTTGCTGTTTTTTCGCATAACCGTATCATGCTCTTGTTTGAGCACACTAGTAGATATATTTGCATTTATCTTTGTGTACTCAGGATGTAATTTGAATGTTTGCAGTTTAGATGTAATGTTCTCTACTAAATTTGTAGCCTTCTCACTTAATTCAGACCGTTTCTTAAACAAACATGCGAGTAAGTTCTGCATACAATTGTTTAAAATAGAGTCCCATTCAATATTAAAAGCCAAATCATTGGGAAAGGGCGATCTGTGATTGATTCTCAGCCCCCTTGGACAGATGTTTTCATCTAAGTATATGCTCAAATATCTGGCATCCAGACTATGTTGTAATTCTTCCCTAATAGTTCTATCCAAATCATGGAACAAGTTTTTCATTTGAGTTGTTTCCTCCTCAGAGAATTTAATAGTCTCATTTTCACTCACAGTTTGATGCTTCAAGGGGTTTCCAAAAGACTGAAATATTAGTCTTTCCCTCGTAGATAACCGGAATTGGAAATAATCCATTTTATCCTCCTTAATAAGATAAAGCCTAAATGCCAAAAAGATTGCAGCTCCCCAAACGTTGATGCTGTTAAACACCTAATCCAGCTTTGATCCTTCCTCACTGGATCCACTGAAATCACTACAAAGGAAAAACAAGGGAGGGGGCGCAGACATAGGGCTTCACCTGGTATAAATCAATGAAAATGAAAAAAGTACTCTGAAGTACTCACCCTTTATGGGTTGAGTTCAGACACAACCACTCACAACATTTTTTGCAGTTGTATAGCTGCTGCAGAGCTCGTGCAGGTGGAATCGTCCACTAAGAATCACAAGTTGAGGATCAAAAAAAGCACTTCTGAGCAACCGCGCTGCTACAGTGACACAAATTCTTCAGAAATCCATATAAATCTTTCAAGTTCTTTATTGAATGTACTACAAAAACTACGCGTTTCGAGAAGACAAACCGCACCTCTTCTTCAGGTTACAGTACAGAGTTGTAATCGGTCTATACAAGTGATAGCCTTATATGCTGTGTGGACATGGCCCCCCGTCGTAAGAAAAGGGCGTCAACCCACACATGTTGCACATAAAGATATTTGAGAAGAAAAACAAAAACAGACAAAATAACATATATATCAAAAACATATATTCCAGTTAGTGATAGTGTTGTGTGTCGCATTCAGACAATCAATATGATAACATAGACTTCTATCATTAAATAAAAAGAAATATAAGAAATATATAAAACACAAAAAAAAAAAGAAAAGAAAGAGGATAAGAACCAATTTCATCGTGGTGAGTTTAGGACAAATGTCTGACGATTTCACCACTGAGCCACCATAAATAATCAGTTACCAGTGGTGACAAGTAATAAAGAGTAATTACTCATTTGATATAACTAGTGTAAACAAATAGTGCAAAAAGTATCCTTTCACCAATAATAGTGATAAATAGGAACATATAAAAATAAAATGAAACAATCGCTATATAATTGGTTCTTATCCTCTTTCTTTTCTTTTTTTTTATTTTGTGTTTTATATATTTCTTATATTTCTTTTTATTTAATGATAGAAGTCTATGTTATCATATTGATTGTCTGAATGTGATACACAATACTATCACTATCTGGAATATATGTTTTTGATATATATGTTATTTTGTCTGTTTTTGTTTTTCTTCTCAAATATCTTTATGTGCAACATGTGTGGGTTGACGCCCTTTTCTTACGACGGGGGGCCATGTCCACACAGCATATCACTTGTATAGACCGATTACAACTCTGTACTGTAACCTGAAGAGATGCGGTTTGTCTCCTCGAAACGCGTAGTTTTTGTAGTACATTCAATAAAGAACTTGAAAGATTTATATGGATTTCTGAAGAATTTGTGTCACAGGAATTTTTGGAATGTTTAAAAAAATGAACATTTAACTTTTTTTCACAAAAAATTTATTTCAGATCCAATTTGTTTTATTTTACCAATGGTAACAGGAGAAATTGGACCCCAAAAGTTATTGTGCAATTTGTCCTGAGTATGCTGATACCCCATATGTGGGAGTAAACCACTGTTTGGACACATGGCAGAGCTCGGAAGGGAAGGAGCGCCGTTTGACATTTCAATGCAAAATTGTCTGGAATTGAGATCAGACACCATGTCGCGTTTGGAGAGCCCCTGATGTGCCTAAACAGTGGAAACCCCCCAATTCTAACTCCAACCCTAACCCCAACACACCCCTAACACTAATTCAACCCTAACTATAACTCTAACCACAAACCTACCCCAAGGGCTGCCACTAGAAATTTCGGTTCCCCATACTGGCAAAATTTTCGGAGCCCCTTGAGACTTGGCCCAGGCTCCACCCAGCCCCGCCTCCATACATCAAACTGTCCACAGTCCCACCGCTCTCTCTTGGAAAAACTCCACTTCTCACCTATCACACATTAACAGTTCCCATCACCCGATCACACATATAGCTGGCAACTTTTGCTTTGGACAAAAGATTTTTTTAAGCCGCCACCATAACAGGGTAGACACTTTTGGCCGGGCTCTACTCTACTGTAACATATTAAATATTTGTTAAAATATGCAATACAATTTAGGTATATTTTTATTTATTTTTCAATTTTTAAAATGACCAAAATACCACATACAAGGAACAAATACTGCCACACCATGACCAGACCACATATTACTACCATAGTGATGAATAATATCACATACAAGGAACAAATACCACCGCACCATGACCAGACCACATATTACCACCACAAAATGACCAAATAATAGCACATACAAGAGACAAATACCACCGCACCATGCCCAGACCACATATTACCACCACATGGTGACTGAATACTGCAATACTGATCATTAATAAAAAAAAATAACACTATCACCATAAGTGGCACTATACAGAGGAGATCTGTATTTAGTATGCAGTGTCTGTGTACAGGTAATATAGTGATCAATGACATTATACACAGGAGCTCTGTATATAATGTACAGGTAACTTATGATTGGGTCACCGAGGAGGAAAACAAAACCAAGCTAAGTCACAGAAAACCAGAGAGGTTGGTAACTAAGCGGATTGCAGACCCCAGATCCTAACCACAACAACTAGAAGAAGCCGTGGAGCGTACCTACAATGATTCTAGATGACTCGTCACAGCCGGAGGACTAAATAAGCCAAAAGCAAGAAGAGGGGAAGTCTAAACTGCCACAGAGCAGACCCCAAAGGAATAGACAGCCCCCACACATGTATTGATGGTGAAACGAGATGAAAACGCAAACACAGGTAGGAAAATAGGTTGAGCAAACGATGGGGCCCACACTAACTAGAAAGGACAGGAAAGGAAAGATACTGTCTGCAATCATGCCAAAAAAACCTGCAAAAATGTCCAACACTTCTGATAGCAAAAAAAACTCTGAAGTCACTAGACTTCACCCACTATATCAGCACTCTGGCATATTCTAAGAACAGAGCAAAAAGAGGCCAATCTAATAAGGGACAAAAAGCAAGCTGGCACATTCAGTAACATAAGAATGGAAATTCAGCACAGCCCCAGCCGGGCTGGCTAAGCACACAGAAACTGAATAGACCAAACCAAATCAAATGTGAACAATAGCAGAGAACACTTAGCTTGAGAAGGCAGAAACTGAAATGGAAACTAAAACCTCAGGAGGCAGGAAAAAATCACCAGCATGGGAAAAGGGAGTTGGCTGTCTTAAATCCAGTCTGAGACTCCAGATGTCCAATCCTCATCCTCATTATCAGGTGGCAGGTCTCTGTTAATTAGATCAGCTTCATTACCTCCTGCCACCAGCAGAGGGAGCCCGGGAAGAGAACTCACGACTCCTCTGTCAACACAACCAGCTCCTCCACCAGAAGCCAGAGGCAGACAAGAAAATGAGTTCACAACAGTACCCCCCTTGAGGAGGGGTCACCGAACCCTCATCCACACCACCAGGCCGATCAGGATGGGCCCGGTGAAAAGCACGAACCAATCTATCGGCATGAATGTCAGAGGCAGCGACCCAAGAATTATCCTCCTGGCCATAACCCATCAATTTGACCAAATACTGGAGTCTCCGTCTAGCCAAATGAGAATCCAATATTTTCTCTACCTCATATTCCACATTGCCTTTAACCAATACAGGGTCAGGAGGTGCCGCCATAGGAACTACTGGCTCAACAAACCTCTTCAACAGAGATTTATGAAACACCTTATGGATTTTAAACATAACTGGAAGAGCCAATCGAAAAGAAACAGGATTAAGAATCTCCAAAATCTTAAAAGATCCAATAAATCTTGGCTTGAACTTTGGAGACGCAACCTTCATAGAGATATTCTTTGATGACAACCAAACCATATCACCCACTTTAAACCGGGAACCAATGGTCCTATGCCGGTTGGAAAACCACTGGGCCTTTTCCTGAGAGTGGGACAACTTATCCACTACTTGGTCCAAAATCTGCTGCATTCTCTCTACCACAGAATCCACACTTGGGCAGACCGAAGATTCCACTTGCCCTGAAGAAAATCGAGGTTGAAACCCAAAGTTACAGAAAAAGGGCGACATCAAAGTGGCAGAACTAGCTCTATTGTTTAGCGTGAATTCGGCCAAGGGCAAAAATGAGACCCGGTCATCCTGATCAGCAGATATAAAACCTCTCAAATAGGACTCCAAAGTCTGGTTTGTTCTCTCAGTCTGCCCATTGGACTGAGGATGAAATGCAGAGGAGAAAGATAACTGAATTCCCAAATTGGAAAAAAAGGCTTTCCAGAATCTGGAAACAAACTGGACTCCTCTGTCCGACACAATGTTCTCAGGAATCCCATGCAACCGAACCACCTGTTGTAAAAACAAGGGCACCAATTCTGAGGAAGATGGCAACTTTGGAAATGGTACAAGATGGACCATCTTAGAAAATCTATCACAAATCACTCAGATAACAGTCATCCTCTGAGAGACAGGAAGATCAGAAATAAAATCCATTGAGATATGGGTCCATGGCCTCTTGGGCACTGGCAGGGGCATCAACAACCCACTAGAACGAGAACAGGGTTTAGACCGAGAACAAGTCCCACAGGACTGCACAAAATTCCTGACATCATGAGATAAGGCAGGCCACCAAAAATACCGATTCACCAAATCTCTGGTACCAAAAATACCTGGATGACCAGCCAATGTGGAGCAATGAACTTCAGACATCACTCTCTTCCTCCACTGGTCAGGAACATACAATTTTCCCATAGGACAACGCTCAGATTTATCCTCCTGAAATTCCTCCAGGGTGCATCTCAAATCGGGCGAGATGCAGAAAGAACTACCCCCTGACCTAGGATGGAAGTAGGCTCGGTCACAATAAGAGAATCAGCAAAGAAACTCCTAGAAAGGGCGCCAGCCTTAACATTCTTAGTGCCCGGAAGAAAAGAGACCACAAAATTAAAACGCGTGAAAAACAAGGCCCATCTAGCCTGTCTAGGATTCAAGTGTTTGGCCGACTCAAGATAAATCAAATTTTTGTGGTCGGTGAGGACCACAACTTGATGTCTAGCTCCCTCCAACCAATGTCTCCACTCTTCAAATGCCCATTTCATGGCCAACAATTCCCGATTCCCCACGTCATAGTTGCGTTCAGATGGGGAGAACTTTCGAGAAAAGAAGGCACAGGGATTCATTTTAGAAGTCACAGGATCTTTTTGGGGCAAAACAGCTCCCGCACAAATCTCAGAAGCAACTACCTCCACCTGAAATGGAAGTGAGACATCAGGTTGCCGTAAAACCTGAGCAGAAGTGAATCTCCGCTTAAGCTCCTGAAATGCCGAGACAGCCTCTGGAGACCAATTCAGCACATCAGCGCCCTTCTTGGTCAGATCAGTCAGTGGTTTGACAATACCAGAAAAATTACCTATAAATTTACGATAGAAATTAGCAAAACCCAAAAACTTCTGGAGAGCCTTCAAAGAAGTGGGCTGAACCCAATCATAAATGGCCTGTACCTTGGCGGGTCCATTTCAACATTCGACGGAGACAAAATAAATCCCCAATATGAAATCATCTGTACATCAAAGAGGCATTTCGATCCCTTAACAAACAGGGAATTCTCCCTCAAAATCTGGAACACAGTCCGGACATGTTCCACATGAGAATCCCAATCACTGGAAAAGATCAAAATATCATCCAGATAGATGATCAAAAACTTATCCACAAAGTCCTGGAAAATATAATTCATAAAGGATTGGAAGATAGAAGGGGCATTAGTGAGCCCAAAAGGCATCACCAGGTACTCAAAATGTCCCTCCGGAGTATTAAACGCCGTCTTCCATTCATTCCCGTGCTTGATGTAAATAAGATTATACGCCCCCTGAGGACAAGCTTAGTAAACCAGCAGGCACTTTTAACTCGGAGAATAAATCAGAAATCAGGGGTAACGGGTACTGATATTTAACCGTCATTTTGTTAAGGGAACGACAGCCAATACAAGGCCTTAATGAACCATCTTTGTTGGCCACAAAAAACCCCCAGCACCTAAGGGTGAAGAGGATGGTCTAATACGACCCTTCTCCAACGACTCCTTAATATAAGATCGCATAGCATCATGTTCGGGTACTGATAAGTTGAAAAGCCGCCCCTTGGGAAATTTACACCCGGGCATTAACTCAGTTGCACAGTCATAACTCCTATGAGGCGGCAAAGACGCAGACTTACTCTCACTAAATACATCAGAAAAATCAGCCAAATAATCAGGAATATCATGAGACTGAAGAGAGGTGGAGAAAACAGGAGTGTCCCTAAAAACACACTGACAACCCCAACTCACCATAGACACAGATTTCCAATCCAAAACTGGATTATGAGTTTGCAGCCAGGGATAACCCAGAACAATAGTATCATGCAGATTATGCAGCACCAAAAATTTACAATTTTCTTGGTGGTCTGGGGCGACCCGCATTATCACCTGGGTCCAAAACTGAGGTTTATTCTCTGCCAAAGGAGTAGCATCAACACCCCTCAAAGGGATAGGAGTCTGCAGGGGTATCATGGGAAAACCACAACGTTTAGCAAAGTTCAAATCCATCAGAATCAAAACTGCTCCTGAATCTACAAAAGTGGAAGATGTGGCTAAGGAGCAGATCAGAGTAATTGCCAAAAGAAACTTAGGTTGTACACCACCCACAGCAAATGTGTGTGCAAAACGTTTCTCTCGCTTAGGGCAGACAGAAATAGTATGAGAGGCGTCTCCACAGAAAAAAAACACAGCTTATTACGCCTTCTAAACTCCTGATGTTGCGCCCTAGACAAAACCCTATCACATTGCATAGGTTCAGACGTTTGTTCTAAAGATGGCAACGTCTCTCGTGTAGTTTTACGTTCACGTAAACGCCGATCAACTTGAATGGCTAATGACATAGAATCATCAAGACCAGAGGGAACAGGAAATCCCACCATAACATCTTTTATCATCTCGATAAACCCTTCCGAAAGAGAGCCGCCAATGCACCATCATTTCATGTAGTAAGGACCGCCCACTTTCGAAATTTTTGACAGTATAACTCTGCAGAATCCTGACCCCGGTTCAATGCCAATAGGGCTTTCTCAGCCTGATCAATAGCATTAGGTTCATCATACAACAACCCCAAGGCTTGAAAAAATGCATCCACATTAGTCAGAATAGGATTTTCAGGTGTCAAAGAAAAAGCCCAATCCTGGGGATCGCCGCGCAGCAAGGAGATGACAATTTTAACCTGCTGCACAGAGCTCCCCGATGAGTTAGGCTTCAAGGCCAGAAATAATTTACAATTATTCTTAAAACTCAAAAATTTAGACCGATCCCCAGAAAACACATCAGGAGTAGGGATTTTTGGTTCAACAGTATGTGACTGAGCGAGATAGGTGGAAATTCCCCGCACTTCAGCAGCAAGCTGCTCCACACGATCAGACAATTGCTTAATCTCCATTAAAGAAAAAATCCTCCTACGGCCCCAGAGAAAAAGAGGAAAAAATACATATAAAAAAAAAATTCTGACACTTTTTTTTTTCAACAATTCTTTCCTTCTTTTGAGTACCCTAGAGTCTGTGGCTAGCGATTCTGTTATGATTGGGTCACCGAGGAGGAAAACAAAACCAAGCTAAGTCACAGAAAACCAGAGAGGTTGGTAACTAAGTGGATTGCAGACCCCTGATCCTAACCACAACAACTAGAAGTAGCCGTGGAGCGTACCTACAATGATTCTAGACATCACAGCCGGAGGACTAAATAAGCCTAAAGCAAGAAAAGGGGAAATCTAAACTGCCCCAGAGCAGACCCCAAAGGAACAGATAGCCCACACACATGTATTGATGGTGAAAGAAGATGAAAACACAAACACAGGTAGGAAAATAGGCTGAGCAAACGATGGGGCCCACACTAACTAGAAAGGACAGGAAGGGAAAGATACTGTCTGCTATCACGCAAAAAAACCCTGCAAAAATGTCCAACACTTTTGATAGCAAAAAAAACCCTGAAGTCACTAGACTTCACCCACTATATCACCACTCTGGCATATTCTGAGAACAGAGCAAAAAGAGGCCAATCTAATAAGGGACAAAAAGCAAGCTGGCACATTCAGTGACATAAGAATGGAAATTCAGCACAGCCCCAGCCGGGGCTGGCTAAGCACACAAAAACTGAATAGACCAAACCAAATCAAGTGTGAACAATAGCAGAGAACACTTAGCTTGAGAAGGCAGGAACTGAACTGGAAACTAGAACCTCAGGAGGCAGGAAAAAATCACCAGCATGGGAAAAGGGAGTCGGCTGTCTTAAATCCAGTCTGAGACTCCAGATGTCCAATTCTCGTCCTCATTATCAGGTGGCAGGTCTCTGTTAATTAGATCAGCTTCATTACCTCCTGCCACCAGCAGAGGGAGCCCGGAAAGAGAACTCACGACTCCTCTGTCAACACAACCAGCTCCTTCACCAGAAACCAGAGGCATACCAGAAAATGAGTTCACAACATGTAACACAGTGATCACTGGTGACATTATACACAGGACCTCTGTATATAGTATACAATGTATAGTGTCAGTGTACAGGTAACACACTAACTCACCAGTGATGTCTCTAGATGAAGTCCTTCATCCTTGCTTTTCATTCATCCAGCACAGATCGCCATCACGTCTTCCAGCCAGGACTCGTCTCTGCAGGAAATAACACAGTTATCTAGAGCTCCGCTTGCAGAACACATTACTTATTTTTTCCCAACTTCTACATTACACCACATGAAGAAAAAAGGCGACATAGTGTCGCTCTGCACAGTAACAGGACTGCCCCCCCATTTAAAACAGTATCCTCAAAAAATTAAATACATCACTGCAGTAATAATATCCCTTAATTAGCCCCTATGGTAATAATATCCCCCATCCTGACCCCCGTGTGTCTCATTCCTGGCTTTAGCCATATGTTCTCCCATCCCGCCCTCATGAGTATCCATTCATGAGGATAAGACCTTAATGTCTATAGACCTGTAGCATTGACATCACACCTGATGAAGGTACTAGAGAGATTGGTTCTCACACGTCTCCGTCCTCTAGTGAGCTCGGATATGGACCCTCTCCAGTTTGCCTACAGGCTGGGCATTGGTGTGGATGGTGCCATTATCCACCTTCTAGATAGGACTCTCTCTCACCTGGAGAAACCTGGGAACACTGTGAGAATAATGTTCTTCGATTTCTCTAGTGCTTTTAATACCATACAGCCTGGTCTACTGAGAGGCAAGTTGGGCCTTGTTGGCGTGGACCTCCAACTCTCCACCTGGATCCTTAACTACCTCACGAACCGACCTCAGTTTGTAAAGGTTCGGGACAGTGTGTCAGACACGGTGATCTGCAATACAGGGGCACCTCAAGGTACAGTTCTTGCCCCTTATCTCTTCACACTGTACACTGCGGATTTTAAGTGCAACTCATCTAGCTGCTACTTGCAGAAGTATTCTGATGACTCTGCAATAGTAGGCCTCATCACAGGAGGAGATGAAAGAGAGTACAGAGATACTAACCAAGCTTTTGTGGAGTGGTGTCAGAGGAACCACCTTAGGATTAATTCCGGGAAGACCAAGGAATTGGTGGTGGACTTTCGCAAGGGAAAAAAATCCACCAGTAGTGGTGAACATTCAGGGAAATGACATTGAGATAGTCGACACCTATAAGTACCTTGGTGTGATCCTCAATAATAAGCTTGACTGGGCCCATCACTTGGATGCAGTGTACAGGAAGGGCGACAGTAGGCTTTATCTGCTCAGAAGGCTGAGAGCCTTCGGAGTTAGGGGGGCACTCCTTGCATCCTTCTTCAACTCTGTTGTGGCATCACTCATCTTCTTTGGTGTGGCATGCTGGGGTAGTGGCATATCAACCAGGACAGGAATAGGCTGGACAAACTGATTAGAAGGGCCAGCTCTGTCCTGGGATGCCCCCTTGATCCAGTTCAGGAAGTAGGCGACAGGAGGATACTGGCCAAGGTGAGCTACATGGTGCAGAATGATTCCCATCCCATGCATGAGACCGTGACAAAGATGTGCAGTACTGTCAGTGACCGGCTACTTCATCCTAAATGTGAGAGGGAGCGCTATCGTAAGTCCTTCCTTCCTGCTGCAGTTAGGCTGTATAACCAGCACTGTCCAAAACGGAGAACGACCCATACAGTGAACTGATAGATCCAAAGTTGTGATAGTCCGGTTATATCTTTTTTTCGTATATGTACCTACCTACTGTTAATGTAATGCCTTTATGCATCTGTATTTGTACTTGTTCCTGCCTTGCTCCTGTAATGCTCTGAATATCCCCATGGTGGGATGATTAAAGGATTATCTTATCTTATTCTTCCCCATTTGATCTCCATTGTATCCATCCTGCCCCATGATCCTGTGCGATCTGTCTCAAACCCTGCCCCATCTGTCTCCAATCATGCCCCGTATCTCCATTCTACCCAGTGTCTCCAATCATGCCCCGTGTCTCGCATTCTGCCCCCATGTCCAGCATTCTGCCCCAGTCTCCAGCATTCTGCCCCAGCATCCAGCATTCTGCCCCAGCATCCAGCATTCTGCTCGTCTCCAGCATTCTGCCCCATGTCCAGAATTCTGCCCCATGTCCAGCATTCTGCCCCCATGTCCAGCATTCTTCCCCCATGTCCAGCATTCTGCCCCAGTCTCCAGCATTCTGCCCCAGTCTCCAGCATTCTGCCCCATGTCCAGTATTCTGCCCCATGTCCAGCATTCTGCCCCAGTCTCCAGCATTCTGCCCCAGTCTCCAGCATGCTGCCCCATGTCCAGAATTCTGCCCCATGTCCAGCATTCTGCCCCAGTTTCCAGCATTCTGCCCCATGTCCAGCATTCTGCCCCATGTCCAGCATTCTGCCCCAGTCTCCAGCATTCTGCCCCATGTCCAGTATTCTGCCCCATGTCCAGCATTCTGCCCCCATGTCCAGCATTCTGCCCTATGTCCAGCATTCTGCCCCAGTCTCCAGCATTCTGCCCCATGTCCAGTATTCTGCCCCATGTCCAGCATTCTGCCCCAGTCTCCAGCATTCTGCCCCATGTCCAGCATTCTGCCCCATGTCCAGCATTCTGCCCCAGTCTCCAGCATTCTGCCCCATGTCCAGCATTGTGCCCCATCTCCAGCATTCTGCCCCAGTCTCCAGCATTCTGCCCCAGTCTCCAGCATTCTGCCCCATGTCCAGAATTCTGCCTCATGTCCAGCATTCTGCCCCATGTCAAGCCTTCTGCCCCAGTCCAGCATTCTGCCCTATGTCCAACATTCTGCCCCAGTCTCCAGCATTCAGCCCCATGTCCAGCATTCTGCCCCCATGTCCAGCTTTCTGCCCCAGTCTCCAGCATTTTGCCCCATAGCCAGCATTCTGCCCCATGTCCAGCATTTTGCCCCAGTCTCCAGCATTCTGCCCCATGTCCAGAATTCTGCCCCATGTCCAGCATTCTGCCCCAGTCTCCAGCATTCTGCCCCATGTCCAGCATTCTGCCTCAGTCTTCAGCTTTCTGCCCCATGTCCAGAATTCTGCCCCAGTCCAGCATTCTGCCCCAGTCCAGCATTCTGCCCCATGTCCAGCATTCTGCCCCAGTCTCCAGCATTTTGCCCCATGTCCAGTATTCTGCCCCATGTCCATCATTCTGCCCCATATCCAGCATTCTGCCCTATGTCCAGCATTCTGCCCCAGTCTCCAGCATTCTGCCCCATGTCCAGTATTCTGCCCCAGTCTCCAGCATTCTGCCACATGTCCAGCATTCTGCCCCATGTCCAGCATTCTGCCCCAGTCTCTAGCATTCTGCCCCATGTCCAGCAATGTGCCCCATCTCCAGCATTCTGCCCCAGTCTGCAGCATTCTGTCCCAGTCTCCAGCATTCTGTCCCAGTCTCCAGAATTCTGCCTCATGTCCAGCATTCTGCCCCATGTCAAGCCTTCTGCCCCAGTCCAGAATTCTGCCCCTGTCTCCAGCATTCTGCCCCATGTCCAGCATTCTGCCCCCATGTCCAGCATTCTGCCCCATGTCCAGCTTTCTGCCCCAGTCTCCAGCATTTTGCCCCATGTCCAGTATTCTGCCCCATGTCCAGCATTCTGCCCCAGTCTCCAGCATTCTGCCCCATGTCCAGCATTCTGCCCCATGTCCAGCATTCTGCCCCAGTCTCCAGCATTCTGCCCCATGTCCAGCATTCTGCCCCAGTCCAGCATTGTGCCCCATGTCCAGCATTCTGCCCCAGTCTCCAGCATTCTGCCCCATGTCCAGTATTCTGCCCCATGTCCAGCATTCTGCCCCAGTCTCCAGCATTCTGCCCCATGTCCAGCATTCTGCCCCAGTCTCCAGCATTCTGCCTCATGTCCAGTATTCTGCCCCATGTCCAGCATTCTGCCCCAGTCTCCAGCATTCTGCACCATGTCCAGTATTCTGCCCCATGTCCAGCATTCTGCCCCAGTCTCCAGCATTCTGCCCCATGTCCAGCATTCTGCCCCAGTCTAGAATTCTGCCCCATGTCCAGCATTCTGCCCCAGTCTCCAGCATTCTGCCCCATGTCCAGTATTCTTCCCCATGTCCAGCATTCTGCCCCAGTCTCCAGCATTCTGCCCCATGTCCAGAAATCTGCCCCATGTCCAGCATTCTGCCCCAGTCTCCAGCATTCTGCCCCAGTCTCCAGCATTCTGCCCCATGTCCAGAATTCTGCCCCATGTCCAGCATTCTGCCCCAGTCTCCAGCATTCTGCCCCATGTCCAGCATTCTGCCCCAGTCTTCAGCATTCTGCCCCATGTCCAGCATTCTGCCCCAGTCCAGCATTCTGCCCCATGTCCAGCATTCTGTCCCAGTCTCCAGCATTCTGCCCCATGTCCAGCATTCTGCCCCATTTCCAGCATTCTACCCCAGTCTGCAGCATTCTGCCCCAATCTCCAGCATTCTGCCCCATGTCCAGAATTCTGCCCCATGTCAAGCCTTCTGCCCCAGTCCAGAATTCTGCCAGATGTCCAGCATTCTGCCCCAGTCTCCAGCATTCTGCCCCATGTCCAGCATTCTGCTCCCATGTCCAGCATTCTGCCCCATGTCCAGCTTTCTGCCCCAGTCTCCAGCATTTTGCCCCATGTCCAGTATTCTCCCCCATGTCCAGCATTCTGCCCCAGTCTCCAGCATTCTGCCCCATGTCCAGCATTCTTCCCCAGTCTCCAGCATTTTGCCCCATAGCCAGCATTCTGCCCCATGTCCAGCATTCTGCCCCATGTTCAGAATTCTGCCCCATGTCCAAAATTCTGCCCCATGTCCAGCATTCTGCCCCAGTCTCCAGCATTCTGCCCCATGTCCAGCATTCTGCCTCAGTCTTCAGCTTTCTGCCCCATGTCCAGCATTCTGCCCCAGTCGAGCATTCTGCCCCATGTCCAGCATTCTGCCCCAGTCCAGCATTCTGCCCCATGTCCAGCATTCTGCACAAGTCCAGCACTCTGCCCCAGTCCAGCACTCTGCCCCAGGCCCCCCGGATCGCCGCTGTCAAGAGCAAACAAACAAAAAAAAAGTTCTTCTTACCTGGCCGCGCTCCAGCGGCGGGCGAGGCTCCGTCCCTCCAAGCTGCTGAAGCGCGCTCTAGCCGGGGACTGACAGTGACGTCAGACGCTGGCAATGTGCGCGCTGCGGCTGACGTCAGCTGCCAGCCTCCGATTGGCTGGTGGCTGTTAACTATTGACATGCAGGCCCGCGGGCCCGCATGTCAATAGCGTTTAGCTGCCACCCGCAGCGCCGCGCTAAGGGCCCGGTTTACCTGCCGGGAGGGGCCCGGTGAGCAGAGGAGACCGGGCCCTATGCGGGCCCCCTCTGCCCACCGGGCCCCATATGACAGTCAGGGCAGTAATGCCCTGATGGCGGCCCTGCTAGCCCTAATCCCAACCCTAACCGTAATCCCAATCGTAACCGTAATACTACCTTTAGCCCCAACCCTATCTTTAGCCCCAACCCTAACCCTAATGGGAAAAAGGAAATAAATACATTATTTGTATTTTATTATTTTTCCCTAACTAAGGGGGTGATAAAGGGGGATTTGATTTACTATTTATAGTGGGTTTTTATAGCGGGTTTTATGTTTGGCCGCTGTCACACACTAAAAGACTCTTTTTATTGCAAAAAATAGTTTTTGCATCACCACATTTTGAGAGCTATAATACTTCCATATTTTGGCCCACAGAGTCATGTCAGGTCTTGTTTTTTGCGGGACGAATTGACATTTTTATTGGTATCATTTTTTGGGCACATGACTATTTTTATCGCTTGTAATTCTGATTTTTGGGAGGCAGAATGAACAAAAACCAGCAATTCATGAATTTCTTTTCTTTTTTTTTGGGGGGGGGGTCGTTTATACCGTTCCGCGTGTGGTAAAATTGATAAAGCAGTTTTATCCTTCGGGTCAGTACGATTACAGTGATACTTCATTTATATATTTTTTTATGTTTTTGCACTTTTATACAATAAAAACTATTTTATATAAAAAATAATTATTTTTGCATCGGTTTATTCTGAGAGCTATAACTTTTTTATTTTTCTGGTGATGGAGCTACATGGCGACTTGTTTTTTGCGTGACAAGATGACGTTTCCAGCGGTATCACGTTTATTTATATCCGTCTTTTTGATCGTGTGTTATTCCACTTTTTGTTTGGCGATATGATGATAAAGCATTGTTTTATTGCCTTTTTTTAATGGTGTTCACTAAAGGGGTTAACTATGAAATAGTTTTATAGGATAGGTAGTTACGGACGCGGCAGCGACAACAAATATGTGTAATTTTAATATTTAGCTTTTTTATTCAAATATTTATATATTGTTAGAATAAATATTGATTTTTTTATTATTCTGATTATTTTTTTATATTCTTACAATTATTTAAACTTTTTTTTACTTTATTCTTACTTTTACACTTTGTCCCACTATGGGACACTTATATTGTGCAGGCTGATCGCTTATATAGCATGCAGATGAAGCAGCATCTGCATGCCATATAAGCTGTCAGCACTGCACTTTCTGCACACTGACCTGAGAAACTTCCTGACATGTACTGGAAGTTTCTTAGCTCTGCTAACCCGGATATCATCATGACGACATTGGGTTACCATGGGAGTGATCGAGACTCCACGTCATGCTGCGGGGTCTCTAATCCAAAGGCAGAGGGGCTGTCATCCCCTCTGCTGGCACCGGAATGCTGTGATCTTGTTTGATCGCAGTGTTCCAGGGGTTAAAGTGCTGGGAGCGGTCTGTGACTGCTCCTGGCACTTAGTGCCGGGGGGGTGTCAGCTGTGAGAATCACCCGGCCGTGATCGGCCACGCTCCCCCAGTGAGCGTGGCCAATCGCCATGACGTACTATCCTTTCCATGGTCAGACAGGCCCAGGGCATATGGACAAGATAGTATGTCAGAGGTCAGAGAGGGGTTAAATGGAAAGAGGGGGGCATATCTAAAGAAGAATATAATGCTGTTTGCAGAGAATGCATGGCAAGTGTTAGAAAAGATAAAGCCAGTAATTATGTGAGGCTTGCAAGGGAAAAGCAGTAGAAAAAGGATTTTGGGGGTATGTCAGAAGGAAAAGAAAAGTCAAAGATGCTATAGTATTTTTACAGGATGAAAAGGGTGAAGTGGTCAAAAATGATATTGAGAAGGCTGAAATTTTAAATTCCTTTTTTTTGCATCTGAGTTCTGCAATTGCAACATCAACTGATCTTCGCGTTGTCATAGAAGGAATAAAAAAATTACACTCTCTATTTATTATTATTACTTATTTATATAGCACCATTGATTCCATGGTGCTGTACATGAGAAGGGGTTACATACAAATTACAGATATCACTTACAGTAAACAAACTAACAATTACAGACTGATACAGAGGGGAGAGGACCCTGTCCTTTCGGGCTTACATGCTACATGATGGTGGGGAAGGAGACAGTAGGTTGGTGAGTTGCAGCAGTTCCAGTGTTGGTTGAGGTGATATCTCCGGTAGTGGTGAGAGAGATGGAGGTAGCGGGGTCATTGCAGGCTGTAGGCTTTCAGGTTCCATCTGAAGGATCCAAATGTGGATGATAGTCGGACTTTTTGGGGCAAAGAATTCCAGAGGATAGGGGCAATTCTGGAGAAGTCTTTGAGGCGGTTGGGTGAGGAGTGAAAAAGTGTGGAGGAGAGAACGAGGTCTTGGGAGGACCGGAGATTGCGTGAGGGAAGGTATCGGGAGATTAGTTCATAGACATATGGGGGAAACAGGTTGTAGATGGCCTTGTAGGTCAGTATTAGTAATTTGAACTGGATACACTGTGGGAATGGGAACTAGTGAAGAGATTTGCAGAGGGGAGAAGCAGAGGAGTAGCGAGGAGAAAGATGAATTAGTTGGGCAGCAGAGTTAAGGATGGACTGGAGAGGTGGGAGGGTGTTAGCAGGGAGACCACAGAAAAGGATGTTGCAGTAGTCGAGGTGGGAGATGATGAGGGCATGCACAAGCATTTTAGTAGATTGAGGGCTGAGGAAAGGACAGATTATGGAAATATTTTTGAGCTGGAGGCGACAGGAAGTAGAAAGAGCTTGGATGTGATGTGCGGTTTGAAGGACAGGGCAGAGTCAAAGGTTACTCTGAGGCAGCGGATTTCTGGTACTGGGGAAAGCGTGATGTCATTAATTGTTATAGCTAGGTCAGGTCAGGAAGATCTATGAGATGGAGGAAAGATGATGAGTTCAGATTTGTCCACATTGAGCTTGAGGAAGTGAGAGGAGAAGAAGGAGGATATGAGTGATAGACACTCTGGGATTCTGAACAGCAGAGAAGTGACGTCTGGGCCAGAGAGGTAGATCTGAGTGTCATCAGCATAAATGTGGTACTGGAGTCCGTAGGACTTTATGAGTTGCCCCAGACCAAGTGTACAGATTGAGAAGAGTAGGGGTCCTAAAACAGAGCCTTGGGGGACTCCAACAGAGAGAGGGTGGGATGGGGGGTGGTGTGGGAGTGGGAGACGCTGAATGTACAGTTGGAGAGGTATGAGGAGATCCAGGATAGGGCGAGATCTTTGATGCCAAAGGAGGCGAGGATCTGTAGTAGGAGGCAGTGGTCCACTGTGTCGAATGCAGAGGACAGGTCTAGAAGCAGGAGTATAGACTATTGTCCTTTTCATTTGGCAGTAAGTAGGTCATTAGTAATTTTGGTCAGGGCTGTCTCAGTGGAGTGATGGGGGCAGAAACCAGATTGTAGATTGTCAAAGAGCAAGTTAAATGATAGGTGGGAGGAAAGTTCAGCGTGGACGTGCTGCTCCAGGAGTATGGAAGCGAATGGGAGCACCGATATTGGGCGATAGCTGGATAAAGCAGCTGGGTTGAGGGTTGGCTTTTTAAGGATAGGCATGATTGTGGCATGTTTGAAAGCAGAAGGGAAGGTACTGGACGCTAGTGATAGGTTGAAGAGGTGGGTTAGGGATGGGATAAGTGTGGAGGTGAGGTTGGGGAGGAGGTGGGATGGGATGGGGTCGAGTGCCCAGGTTGTGAGGTGCGCTTTGGAGAAGAGACAAGTAAGCTCCCCTTCGGTGATGTTGGAGAGGGAGGTTATGGGGTTTGGGCATTTGTCTGGTATACAAAGGGGTTGTGGTGGTTGAATGATGAAGACTTGCCTTGTTTGGTCTTATTTTTGAAGTGTGTGGCAAAGTCATCAGCAGAGATGAGGGAGATTGGGGGGGCAGTGGTGGGCGGAAGGGAGTTAAAAGTTTTGAATAACTGTTTGGGGTTGTAAGATAGGGAAGATACGAGGGTTGTGAAGTAGGCCTATTTAGCAGCGGTGAGGGCAGATTTGAAAGCGATTGTTTCCTGTTTGAATGCGGTGAAGTCGTCTTGCGAATTTGTTTTCTTCCAGCGCCGCTCTGCAATTCTGGACACTTGCTGGAGTTTTTTAGTAGTGTTATTGTGCCAGGGTTGTCTGTTGATATGTCACATTCTATAAACAGAGAGATGGTGAGGGAATACTCCTGGAGACCTCTATGGTTGTCGCTGCCGGCTTCCTGTGAGCGCCGCCAGCTGGCAGCGCTCATACTAAGTGAGGTATTCTGCTACATAATGGTGATCTGATCATCACCTGTATGTAGCAGAGTCGATCGGGTTATGGCAGCTTCTAGTCTCCCATGGAGACTATTGAAGCATGCCAAAATGAAAAAAAAAATTAAAAAATATTAAAAAAAGTTTAAATCACCCCCCATTCAAAATAAATCAATAAAAAAATCAAACATACACATATTTGGTATCGTCGCGTTCAGAATCGCCCGATCTATCAATAAAAAATAAGAATAACCTGATCGCTAAACGGCGTAGTGAGAAAAAAAGTCAGGTGATCAAAAGATCGCATCTGCACCAAAATGGTATCAATAAGGCTGGTTTCATATTAGCATTTTTGTGCGCAGCGCATCGTGCGCATCCATGCACATGCGTCATGAGTACCTATGTTTAACATGGCGCATGCATAGTCTTGTGTTTGCGTGCGTTTGTCTGCGTTTTCGTGCGCATGCGTTTTTCCAGGTGTGCATTTAGATGCGCCGGACGCAACATGTTGCATTTTTGGGTCCGTCCAAAGGCGTAAAAAAAACGCATCGGTATGCTTGCGCACGGAATGCGTTAAAACAACGCATTACAGTCTATGGGAACGCAGACGTGCGCATGGACATGCGTACGCAAACGTTTTAAGAGTAAACATGTCTTAGACACAGGTAAAAACCACCCCCTTCCCATGACACATGCCCACTGGTGTCCCATAGGTGTAGTCTGTTTCAAGGATTTTTCAAGAATTTTCCTCCTGTGAAATGTGACACCTAGAAAACCCATGCGCATAAAAAAACGCAAATGCATGCAAAAACGCATGTGCGTTTTTGCATGCGTTTCTACTTGTGCACGATGCGCTGTGCGCAAAGACGAAAATGTGAAACTAGCCTAAAAACGTCAGCCCGGCACGCAAAAAATAAGCCTCCACCCAACCTGAGATCTCGAAAAATGGAGACGCTACGGGTATCGGAAAATGGCACAATTGTTTTTTAAATCAAACTTTGGATTTTTTTTCACCACTTAACATAAAAAAGAACTTATACATGATTGGAATCTACGAACTCCTAATTACCTGGAGAATCATATTGGCAGGTCTGTTATAGCATTTGGAGAACATGGTAAAAAAAGAAAAAACATTTGTGGAATTGCACTTTTTTTTGCATTTTTACCCCCCTTGGAATTTTTTTTTCCCATTTTCCAGTATATTATATGGTAAAATTAATGGTGTCATTCAAAAGTACAACTTGTCCCACAAAAAACAAACCCTCACTTGGCCATATTGATGGAAAAAAATTATGGCTTTGGGAAGAATGTCGCAAAAAAACAGAAACGGAAAATGGCCCTGGCATGAAGGGGTTAATGACTTTATGGCTGGAATTGAGAGTAAAGTATCAGTCTTTGCTGATGACACAAAACTACTGTACTGTATGTCATCAGCAAAGATTGATTTCTTGCATGATTTTACAGAACGATCTGGATAAGATATGAGCATGGGCAAACACTTGGCAAATGAATTTTATAAATGTAGTGTTACGCCTCTTTCACACTTCCGTTTTTGACAATCAGTCAAGATCCGCCAATTTTGAAAAAAATGGATCCACCATTTTTGTTTGCGGATCTCTCTCTCTCTCTCGTATTCTGGCTACAAGAAAGCTGAGCGGCAGTACTCAATGTCAAGCTACAAAGGCAAATAATAGTTTAGGTTGTATAAAAAGAGAGAAAATCTCATGATCCCAATGTATTATTACCCCTCTATAAGTCACTTGTAGACTAAAACTGGATCCCATATTCTAGCTGTAGCCCTACAGGTAGAATATGGGATCCAGTTTTAGTCTCCATATTCTAAACAATATATTGGAAACCTACAGTCAGTTAAAAAAAACAAAAAAAAACAAATGATGCCACAGACGTGTATTAACCCCTTCATCCCAGAGCCTGTTTTCACCTTGCTGACCAGGCCAAATTTTAAAATTCTGACCACTGTCACTTTATGAGGTGATAGCTCTGGAACGCTTCAATGGATCCCACTGATTCTGAGATTGGTTTTTGCGACACATTGTACTTCATGTTAGTGATAAATGCGGGCCGATATTTTTGGCATTTATTTATGAAAATATCAGAATCGTTTGTTCAAACTTTTAATTTATATGCCATTGAACCAGATCGTTATATTTCACAAAATAGTTAGCAAATAACATTTCCTACATGTCTACTTTACATCAGCACAATTTGAGAGGCCTATAGGACATAAAATACCCAAAGTGACACCGTTTTAAAAAGCTGCACCCCTCAAAGTACTCAAAACCACATTCAAGAAGTGTATTAACCCTTCAAGTGCTTCAAAGGAATTAAAGCAATATGGAAGGAAAAAATGACATTTTTACTTTTTTCCTCAAAATAGTTGATTTAGCCCCAAATTTTGCAAACTATTGTTTGGGTGCAGGACACGGGAGGGTAGGAGTGCGATTTGACTTTTGGAGAGCAAAATTGGTTGGCATAGATAGTGGTCACCATGAGCAAAAGACTTAAAAAGACTCTCATACTATATACTATATGCAAAAACTTTAATCAATCAATGTTAAAAAGGGGGGCTTAAAGCAGAGGTTAGTCAAAGGGATGGATGGGTGAGGATACTGACCCTATAACGGTCTAGCGGTTTCAGTACCTTACCACGATTGTTGGCACCCTATGAAGAATGAAGTGGTGCCCCCACCCGACGTCAAGCCCTCCTTTTTAACATTGATTGATCAAGTTCATTGATCAAGTTCTTGCACATAGTAGATAGTACATAGTTTAAGCATTTTGCATGTTTTTAGGACCTAACTTGATATTAATACTTTGGTGGTTCACATTTGCAGAACCCTTGCTGTGCCTAAACAGTGGAAGATCCCCACAAGTGGCCTCCTTTTAGAAACTACTCCCGTCAAGGAACTTGATAATGCTGAGCAGTGAAAATGAAAATTAAATTTTTCCCCCAAAAAATGTTGGTTTTGCCCCAAATTTGTAATTTTTACAAGGATAACAGTAAAAAATAGACCATACAATTTGTTGTGCAATTTCTCCTGAGTACACTGACATGTGTGGCGGAAAATTTCTGTTCGATCACAAGGCAGGGCTCAGATGGAAGGAGCACCAACTGAATTCTGGAGCTCAATTTTGTCTGAGCTAGTCTTTCACAAATGTTTGTAAGGGCAGACTGCATGGCGGGAGGGCTGGATGTTATATAACTCTGGAAATGGGACTGAATCAAACATCTGTATTTCTTGATTAATTGGTGTGCCCCAATACATTAGTGCATATAGTGTAACAGAGGTATATCTAGGCCAGGGGTCCTCAAACTATGGTCTGCGGGCCACATGTGGCCCGTCAAGGACATTTATCCATCCCGCTCCTCCTTCCTCAGCTACACCAGCCCCTGGGCCCGGACGACATTGAACTTCACTACAGTTCAATGCCGGCGGGCCCTGTTATCGTTGGCGGAATGACGAGGTGGCAAGGAAAGGCCATACGCTGCCACTGCCACTTGTGGCCCTCCGTATGCAGAACAGACAACGTGACTGTCATCACGCCACCTGAGCGGCCTGATGATGTCACGGCGCCTGTGTCAGAAGACGTAGTCGAGCGGTCGCCTCTTCAGAGCAGCAGGGGACATAGGTGAGTACTGTTTTTTTGTTTGTTTTTTTTAATGCCGGGTCCGGTCTATCATGCGGACCTATGCTGCCTATTGGGGACATTTACCTGCCTGTTGGGGACATTTACCTGCCTATTGGGGACCAATGCTGCCTATTGGGGACATTTACCTCCCTATTGGGGACATTTACCTGCCTATTGGGGACATTTACCTCCCTATTGGGAACGTATGCTGCCTATTGGGGACATTTACCTCCCTATTGGGGACCTATGCTGCCTATTGGGGACATTTACCTCCCTATTAGGGACCTATGCTGCCTATTGGGTACATTTACCTGCCTACTGGGGACCTATGCTGCCTATTGGGGACATTTACCTGCCTATTGGGGACATTTACCTGCCTATTGGGGACCTATGCTACCTATTGGGGACATTTACCTGCCTATTTAGTACATTTACCTCCCTATTGGGGACATTTATCTGCCTATTGGGGACATTTACCTGCCTATTGGGAATGTATGCTGCCTATTGGGGACATTTACCTCCCTATTGGGGACCTATGCTGCCTATTGGGGACCTATGCTGCCTATTGGGGACATTTACCTGCCTATTGGGGACCAATGCTGCCTATTGGGGACATTAACCTCCCTATTGGGGACATTTACCTGCCTATTGGGGACCTATGCTACCTATTGGTGACATTTACCTGCCTATTTGGGACATTTACCTGCCTATTGGGGACATTTTCCTGTCTATTGGGGACATTTACCTGCCTATTAGGGACTTATGCTGCCTATTGGGGACATTTACCTCCCTATTGGGGACCTATGCTGCCTATTGGGGACATTTAGCTTCCTATTGTGGATCTATGCGTAAAAAGTGGAGTTCTACCAATAAGGGCACTGGTGAGGCTGAAATTATATGGACTGGCAAGGCTGCATTGATGGGTACTGATTAGACTGCATTCATGGGCAGTGCAGTCTGTATGTCTCTGTGTGGGCAAATTTTATTGCTGGTATATTGTTTTTATAGTGCTGTATATATATTGGTATTTTACTAAGAGCAATTTGGAATCCCTAGGAAGCCATGATGTCAAGAAAGAGAAAAATTGCTTCACTTGTTACGACTAGCAGTGACAAATATGGAACCGGACATTGACCATCTCATTACGCAAAACCAGGTCCATAGTTCCCATTGAAATACCGGTAAGTTTGTTGATTTAACTTTACTTGTTCTTCAGTTTAAATATTGTATTTGTTCCTGTTTTGTTTTTTTTGCTTCAAAATAAGATATGTGCAGTGTGCATAGGAATTTGTTCATAGTTTTTTTTTACATTTTTTATACTATATTCCGGCCCTCCAATGGTCTGAGGGACCGTGAACTGGCTCCCTGTTTAAAAAGTTTGAAGACCCCTGATCTAGGCTTTCTGGCACCCGGGGCAAGAATTCGGTTCGGCTTCCCCCCCAAGCATACATGGGATTTGCACACTTAGTCATGTACCAACGAGCTGCTCTCCCTATTGCTCTCAATGTTCAGTGAAAAACTGAGAGAAGTAGGAAGAGAAGCTCGTTGTCACAGGACCATAAGTGAGAAGCAGGAAGAGAAGCTTGTTGTCACAGGACCATAAGTATGAAAGTCGCATATGAGTGAAGTGTCCATGTGATGACTACTGGAACCTGCAGAGCTGAATCCTGACAATCCAGGCTTCTGTATTCTCACAACGAATGCACACTTTTAGGTTTCTCCCTTAACGGTGACAAGAGTACACGGTCATGTCAGCACAAGCATGTGATTTATATACTTCTGGCCACATTCCGACTAGACGTTCCCGGGCTCACTCCGTTCATTTTCATTGAGTGAGGGCACACAGGTCTAGTCAGCATCTGACCGCATGTATGTAAATCACCAGCACGAGAGAATCCTAACAGAGTGCAGTGAGCACTGTGAGAGAGAATTCAGAAGTTTGCAGTCACATAGAATGACTGCAGACTCATCACAAACCTGGAAAACCCCTTTAATGCTCCTAACATAAATAAAAACATGAGAATAAGTCAGTTTCACAAATATTTACATCCAGGTACCTTATAGATGATGTCGTCTCTGGAGTCGTTCTCCTTCTTTTCTTCATCTTGTCCAGACCCATGATGAGTTTTCTCATCCACAGCCGACTCTGCAGACTTCTATCTTCTCCGGTCTTCTGCAGCAAATCTCCACACGATGTTCTTAAAGACAGAAGTGTCATTATAATGCTCCTAAATAAAAATATCTGCAGTACGCTGAGCCCCTGAATAAATAATTGCCCATCACTATATTGTCTGCACAAAATATGACCCCACACTGTCCCTCTTTTGATACATGCTCTTCACACTGACCTCTCCTTTCCAGACTGGGATACCTTTTCACACTGTCCTCTCACATTGTGTCCTCCCTATAGGGCTCAGTCTCTATACTGTACCTTTTCATCACACTCCCCCTCCTTGGTATACTGTCCCCTCCTGGCTGTACCCTTACACTGTCCCCTCATGCTACGCCCCCCACTACTCAGTCTCTATTCTGTGCCCACTCACTTTTCTCCCCCTATACTGTCACCTCACACTATTCTCCTCCCTCCTCATACTGTCACCTCTCACATCCCCTCAGTTCACCATACCGTCTCCTCATATATTTACCCCCTCACTCTCTATACTATCTGCTTACACATACCCCTGACTCCCCATACTGTGTCTGAACACATCCCATCACCCTCACTCCTCATACTGTGTCCACATACATTTTTCCCATCGCTACTCATACTGTGTCCATACATTTCCCGTTCGCTCCCCATACTGTCTGCACCCATCCCCACTCACCATACTGTGCCTGCACCCATCCCCCATACTGTTTACTCATACATGCCCTCATACATACATGCTCCTCATTTGTGTCCTCAAATTTTCCCACACCAATTAAATCCCCCATCCCCACTCCAAATCTCCATACACACAATAAATCCCCCATCCCCACTCCAAATCCCCACACACATTAAATCCCCCATCCCCACTCCAAATCCCTCCACACACATTAAATCCCCCCATCCCCACTCCAAATCTCCCCACACATTAAATCCCCCCATCCCTACTCCAAATCCCCCCCCACACATTAAATTCCCACTCCAAATCCCTCCACATACATTAAATCCCCCATCCCCACTCCAAATCTCCCCACACATTAAATAACCCCCATCCCTACTCCAAATCTCCCCACACATTAAATAACCCCCATCCCTACTCCAAATCTCCCCCCATTAAATAACCCCATCCCCACTCCAAATCCCCCCACACATTAAGTACCCTCATCCTTACTCCAAATCTCTCCACACATTAAATAACCCCCACATGCCAATTCCAAATCCCCCACACACATTAAGTAACCCGCATCCCTTCTCCAAATCTCCCCATATATTAAATACTCCCCATCCCTACTCCAAATCTCTCCACACATTAAATAACCCCACCATCCTAACTCCAAATGCCCACACACATTATCTACCCCCCTTTAATCTTCAGTGGTTTCTTCAGCTCCAGAGTGGAGCACTTACCACCGATGCTCTTCGCGCTTCTGGGCGCCGGCAAGTGACGTCAGCAGCGTGATCACGTGACCTAATCACGCTTCTGGCGTCGCTCTGACCCAGTGGTCACTGGTCAGAGCTTCATTCATTATTATTATTATTATTATTTATTTATATAGAGCCATTAATTCCATGGTGCTGTACATGAGAAAGGGGGTTACATGCAAAGTTATAGATATCGTTAACAGTAAACAAGTTTACAATGACAGACTGGTACAGAGGGAAGAGGACCCTGTCCTTGCAGACTTAAATTCAATTGTACTCGCGTCTGTACAGACATGAATACAATTGATCCCTGGGAGCCTGCACACTGCAGCTTCTCTGTGCCGGCTGTTAGCTTGACAGCCGACACAGAGAACGGCTGACTCCCAGTCCGGAGGGTGGCAGAAAGCAGCCGGGGGAGACACTGCGCACCGCCGCATTAGGCGGCCCAACTGCGCCCCCCCTGCCGGCTGCTCCTGGGGCACATGCCCCGGCTGCCCCCCCCCCCTAGATACGCCTCTGTGTAAATCTAGCTGTGCCAAGAATTATCATTTAATAAATGAAATGGAAGAAAACATTGTATAAGGTCACGTTTTCTCTTTTCTATATTACACTTAAGCCAGCACACACAAATTGTATTTTTTACCTGTATCTAAACAGTAAATTAGGTCTGTATAAGGGTATGTTCACATGACATCTCAATTGAATATTCCTATGAAAATTATCAGAAGAATGAACATATGCATCTTTATGTAACTTCCTGTGTTCAGACTTTCTAACGTAATTTAGCTAAGTCAGGTTTCGAAAAACACCAAGGAGTTAAAAGAAGTGACGTGTATTCTTCTGGGGGTTTTTTCATCGCTCAAAAGATACTCTGTACTTTAAAATGCAAATCAATGGAAAAGCTCAAAAGGCGTGCTGAAGAAGCCCACACATGTTTTGGAGCATTTTAACATAGTTTTTGCATAAGTGAAGTGAAAAAATGACCGGAAAACGACAATAAAAAAGTTGCCACAAAAACCACAGAGCAACCCTCAAAAAAACATCACAAAAACGTTCAGAAAATGACTTAAAAAATACACTAAAGACTTTAGAGCCTTCAGCTTGAAAAACTTGGTCGGTTTGGCTGAGATTAAAAGACGTACACATACCCTTAGTAGGCTCATCTGTTCAGCAATATATGTTTGTACTACTGTAATGTGGAAAGAACATAATCATTTGGCATATAATTCTGTCAATTACGTATTATACAAAGATTCACTGGAGCATAGCACACCGCATAAAGAACCATATTACCATGAAAAGTCGGTAACATGTTGCAAAGACTTGCAATGGGTTCACAAATGGTGTATGCATTGTGCTTTTGACTGAAATTGGAAAAGTAAGCAACATAAAAAGCATGATAAAACAGACTGTAAGTAGGGCTAACTATAGATGTTGATATTGGAAACTTACACTGCACCTGAATATGTCATTCGCACATTCACGTGTTTTGGTAGTGCAATGTGGCACAGTAATATGGAACAGCAAGAGATAGGAGATAACACCTGGTGTAAACTTGAAACAAGCATAAGTCGATAAATATAATCCACAACAGATGAGAAGTATAATTAATCGTTTTTATGCTGTATGCACACATCCATGTGTCACGGTCAGGGCAGTCATCAGGTGCAGGCAGACTAAGCATCTGCCTAGGGCCCCCGCTCAGCGATGTATCTAGGCTTTCTGGCACCCAGGGCAAGAATTCGGTTCGGCGCCCCCCCGCCCAAGTACATATGCGATTTGCACACTTAGTCATGTACCGACAAGCTGCTCTTCCTAATGCTCTCAATGTTCAGTGAAAAACAGAGAGAAGCAGGAAGAGAAGCTCGCTGTCACAGGACCATAAGTATGAAAGTCGCATATGAGTGAAGTGTCCATGTGATGACTACTGGAACCTGCAGAGCGGAATCCTGACATTGCAGCTTCTGAATTCTCACAACGAATGCACTACACACTTTTAGGATTCTCCTGTACCGGTGACAAGAGTATACGGTCATGTCAGCACAAACATGTGATTTATAACCTTCTGGCCACATTCCGACTAGACGTGCCCAGCCTTGCTCCGTTCATTTTCATTGAGTGAAGCCACACATTTCTAGTCAGTACGTGACCGCATGTATGTAAATTACCAGCACGAGAGAATCCTAACAGCGTTCAGTGAGCACTGTGAGAATTCAGAAGTCTGCAGTCACATAGAATGACTGCAGACTCAGCACAAACCTGGACAACCCCTGTAATGTTCCTAACATAAATAAAAACATGAGAATAAATCAGTATCACAAATAATATTTATATCCAGGTACCTTATAGATGACATCGTCTCTGGAGTCGTTCTCCTTCTTTTCTTCTTCTTGTCCAGACCCCATGATGAGTTTTCTCATCCACAGCCATCTATGCAGACTTCCATCTTCTCCGGTCTTCTGCAGCAAATCTCCACACGATCCTCTTAAAGATAGAAGTGTCATTATAATGCTCCTAAATAAAAATATCTGCAACATATTGTCGACTCACACTATTCCCCTCCCTCCTCATACTGTCTCCTCTAACATCCCACCTGTTCACCATACTGACTCCTCATATATTTATCCCCTCACTCTCTATACTGTCTGCTCACACATACCCCTGACTCCCCATACTGTCTGCACACATCCCATCACCCTCACTCCCCATACTGTGTCCACATACATTTTTCCCATTGCTACTCATACTGTGTCCACATACATTTACCCATTCGCTCCCCATACTGTTTGCACCCATCCCCCCCACTCACCCCCCATACTGTGTCCTCATACATACATACTCTTCATTTTGTGTCCTCAAATCTCCCCATGCACATTAAATCCCCCCATCCCCACTCCAAATCACCCCATCCCCACTCCAAATCCCCCCATCCCCACTCCAAATCCCCCCACACATTAAGCACCCCACATTGCCACTCTAAATCCCCCCACACAATAAGCACCCCCCATCCCCACTCTAAACCCCCCACACATTAAGTACCCCATCCCCACTCTAAATCCCCACACACATTAAATAACCCCATCCCCATTCCAAATCCCCCCACATATTAAATAACCCCCCATCCCCACTCTAAATCCCCCATACATTAAATAACCCCCCCATCCCCACTCAAAATCCCCCCACACATAAAGTGCCCCCACACATTAAATAACCCCATCCCCACTCCAAATCCCCCAAACATTAAATAATCCCCCATCCCCATTCCAAATCCCCCACTCTAAATCCCCACACACATTAAATAACCCCCATCCCCACTCCAAATTCCCCCACATGTTAAATAACTCCCCATCCCCACTCCAAATGCCCCCACACATTAAATAACCCCCATCACCACTCAAAATCCCCCCACACACAAAGTGCCCCCACCCATTAATTAACCCCACATCCCCACTCAAAATCCTCCCCACACATAAAGTGTCCCCATCCATTACACTGCGTGCAGAATTATTAGGCAAGTTGTATTTCAGAGGATTCTTTTTATTATTGAACAACAACTGTGTTCTCAATCAACCCAAAAGACTCAAATATCAAAGCTTAATATTTTTGGAAGTTGGAGTGGGTTTTTTTTAGATTTGGCTATCTTAGGAGGATATCTGTTTTTTCAGGTAACTATTACTGTGCAGAATTATTAGGCAACATAATAAAAACCAAATATATACCCATCTCACTTGTTTGTTTTCACCAGGTAAACCTAAATAACAACACAAAATTTAGAAATAATCATTTCTGACATTCAAAAACAAAAAAATCAGTGACCAATATAGCCACCTTTCTTTATGATAACACTCAAAAGCCTTCCATCCATAGATTCTGCCAGTTGCTTGATCTGTTTACGATCAACATTGCGTGCAGCAGCCACCACAGCCTCCCAGACACTGTTCCGAGAGGTGTACTGTTTTCCCTCCCTGTCGATCTCACATTTTATGAGGGACCACAGGTTCTCTATGGCGTTCAGATCAGGTGAACAAGGGGGCCATGTCATTATTTTTTCTTCTTTTAGACCTTTACTGGCCAGCCATGCTGTGGAGTATTTGGATGCATGTGATGGAGCATTGTCCTGCATGAAAATCATGTTTTTCTTAAACGATACCGACTTCTTCCTGTACCACTGCTTGAAGAAGGTGTCTTCCAGAAACTGGCAGTAGGTCTGGGAGTTGAGCTTCACTCCATCCTCAACCCGAAAAGGTCCCACAAGTTCATCTTTGATGATACCAGCCCATACCAGTACCTCACCTCCACCTTGCTGGCATCTGAGTTGGAGTGGAGCTCTCTGTCCTTTACTGATCCAGCCTCAGGCCCATCAAGAGTCACTCTCATTTCATCAGTCCATAAAATCTTAGATAAATCAGTCTTAAGATATTTCTTGGCCCAGTCTTGACGTTTTATCTTATATTTCTTGCTCAAAGGTGGTCATTTTTCAGCCTTCCTTACCTTGGCCATGTCCCTGAGTGTGGCACACCTTGTGCTTTTTGATACTCCAGTAACGTTGCAGCTCTGAAATATGGCAAAACTGGTGGCAAATGGCATCTTGACGCTTGATTTTCCTCACTTCATGGGCAGTTATTTAGCGCCTTTTTTTATCAACACACTTCTTGCGACCCTGTTGGCTATTTGCCATGAAACGCTTGATTGTTCGGTGATCACGCTTCAAAAGTTTGGCAATTGCAAGACTGCTGCATCCCTCTGCAAGACATCTCACAATTTTTGACTTTTCAGAGTCCGTCAAATCTTTCTTCTGACCCATTTTGCCAAAGGAAAGGAAGCTGCCTAATAATTAAGCAAACCTTATATAGGGTGTTGATGTCATTAGACCACACCCCTCCTCATTACAGAGATGCAAATCACCTGATTTACATAATTGACAGTTGGCTTTCAAGCCTATTCAGCTTGCAGTAGGACACCGTGTAAAAAGGATGATGTGATCAAAATACTCATTTGCCTAATAATTCTGCACACAGTGTAAATAACCCCCCACACATAAAGTGCCCCCCCCTTAATCTTCGGTGGTTCTTCAGCTCCAGAGAGAATGGAGCACACTTACCACTAGTGTCTTGGGCGCCGGCGAGTCACGTAAGCAGCGTGATCACATGACATGATCACGTTGCTGGCGTCGCTCTGACCCAGCGGTCAGAGCTTCAGTTGTACTTGGGTCTGTATAGGCGCCAGTACAATTTCTCCCTGGGAGCCAGTGCACGCAGCTTCTCTGCGCCGACAGCCGACACAGAGAACAGCTGACTCCAAGGCCGGGGGTGGCACAATGCAGCCGCCGGGGGGAGACAGTGCGGACTGCTGCATTAGGCAGTCCGACTGCGCCCCCCCTGCCGGTTGCGCCTGGGGCAAATGCCCCGGCTGCCCCCCCATAGATACGCCTCTTCCCCCGCTCCCCCAGGGTCCTTGTTGTGAATTCTCATTCTGGCCTCCCTCTGGTTATTACTGAAGGTAGTGGAGCTGGTCAGATTGACAGCGGGGTTGCGAGTTCTCTTTCTGGGCTCCCTCTGGTGGTTACTGGAGGTAGTGGAGCTGATCTAATTGACAGAGGCTGGCCACCTGATAATGAGGATGACGATTGGAGATCTGGGGTTTCAGATTGGGATTTAAGACAGCTGACTCTCTCTATCCCTGCTGGTGATTTTCTTCCTGTGCCTTCTGAGGTCTGATGCCTCCTGCTCTGTCCCTGCATGGTTCAGTTAAGTGGTTCATTTGCTATTCTGTTTGCATTTGATCTTGTTTTATCTATCTCTGCTTTGTGCGGGTCAGCCAGCTCCGGCTGGGCCAGTGCTGAATCACCGCCCATATGTTACTGCTGTTTTGTCCCGTTATATTGGGGTTTTTTGCTTTGCTTTCAGAATATACCATAGTGCTGATATAGTGGGGGTGAAGTCGTGCGGATTCAGTGTTTTTTGTGCATCAGACGTGTTGGACTTTTTGCAGGGTTTTTTGCGTGATTGCAGACAGTGTCTTTCCTTTCCTGTCCTGTCTAGTCAGTGTGGGCCCCATCATTTGCTCAGTCTATTTTCCTGCCTGCGTTTGTGTTTTCATCTTGTCTCACCGACAATATATGTTTGGGGGCTATCTATTCCTTTGGGGTCTGCTCCGGGGCAGTTTAGATTTCCCCTTTCTTGCTTTAGGCTTAGTTAGCTCTCCAGCTGTGCCGAGGTGTCTTAGGATCATCGTAGGTACGTTCCACGGCTACTGCTAGTTGTGTGGATAGGATCAAGGATCTGCAATCCGCTTAGTTACCAACCTCTCTGGTTTTCTGTGGCTTAGCCTGGGCCTGCTATCCTCCTCGGTGACCCATTCATAACAGGTTCCCTAGCCAGTAACATGCCGCTAATAGTGTGTGTGGGGGGGCTGCATTATACGGTGTGTTTGTGTGGGGAGGCTGCATTATACTCTATGAGGGAGGCTGCATTATACTCTATGGGGTGGACACATTTTACTCTAGGGGGTGGCCACTATGTACTCTATGGGTTGGCTGCATTATACTGTATGGGGTGGTCGCATTATACTCTATGAGGGCTGCATTATATTCCATGAGGGGTGCTGCATTATGCTCTATTGATGTCTATGGTTTGCATTATACTATATGGGGGCTGTATTACACGCTATCAAGGACAATGAGGAATGCATTATACTGTATGAAGGACTATGGGGTGCATTATACTATGAGGAGTACATTGTACTATATTGAGGACTATAGGGGTGCATTAAACAATGTGGAGGTCTATGGGAGGCATTATACTATATGGAATACTATGGGGAGCATATTATACTATATGGAGGACTATGGGGAGTGTATTAAAGTATATGGAGAAATATAGGGCACATTATACTGTATGGAGGACTAAGGGGTGTGCATTATAGAATATGGAGGACTATGGGGTGCATTATACTATGTGAAGGACTATGGTGTGTATTATAGTATGTGGAGGACTATGGGATTTATTATTCTAAACAAGTAAAATGCTGCCTTTTCATCGAGTGATTGGATTGTTTATGCCAGATCAAAAGTCATTGTTCTCGGCAGCACATTGCCAAGAGATAACTGCAGATTTTCTGCTGATATCATGATACTGTATGGGGACAGAGTGATCTACTAGTGATCATTCTGTGTCCCTCATTCGTCCTCGTTTAACGGCCTGAACTCAGCACATGTAAGTACAACAAAAATGTTTGCAATATGTGAGCATTTTGGGCCCCACTTTAAACTTTTGCCCAGGACCCCATTTGTTTAAAACCGACTCTGGTAACGGTCCAAGTAGGAGCCATGATTCATGGACTGGCTGCAGGTGTCCTGACACAGGTGTGTGTCCTCACACACATAGACATACAATGGGTTCGGAAAGTATTCAGACCCCTTTAAATTTTTCACTCTTTGTTTCATTAAACCATTTGGTAAATTCAAAAAAGTTATTTTTTTTCATGTTTCCTTCAATGGCAACCAGTTGTCCTGTCCCTCCAGCTAAAAAACACCCCTCCATAGCATGATGCTGTCACCACCATGTTTCACTGTTGACATTGTATTGGGCTGGTGCCTGCTTTTCTCCACACATACCACTTAGAATTATCACCAAAAAGGTCTATCTTTGTCTCATCAAACCAGAAAATCTTATTTCTCATAGTCTGGGAGTCTTTCATGTGCTTTTTAGCAAACTATGTGGGGGCTTCCCTTGGGCCACTCTGCCATAAAGGCCCGACTGGTGGAGGGCTGCAGTGATAGTTGACTTTGTGGAACTTTTTTCCATTTCCCTACTTCATCTGTGGAGCTCAGCCACAGTGATCCTGGGGTTCTTCTTTACCTCTCTCACCAAGGTTCTTCTCCCACGATTGCTCAGCTTGGATGGACGGCCAGGTCTAGGAAGACTTCTGGTGGTCTCAAACTTCTTCCATTTAAGGATTATGGAGGCCACTGTGCTCTAAGGAAGCTTGAGTACTGCAGAAATTCTTTTGTAACCTTGGCCAGATCTGTGCCTTGCCACAATTCTGTCTCTGAGCTCCTGGGCCTGTTCCTTAGACCTCATGATTCTCATTTGGTCTGACATGTACTGAGAGCTGTGAGGTGTGTGCCTTTACAAATCAAGTCCTATCAGTTTAATTAAACACAACTGGACTCCGATGAAGGAGTAGAACCATCTCAAGGAGGATAACAAGGAAATGGACAGCATGTGACATAAATATGAGTGTCTGAGCAAAGGGTCTGAATACCATGTGATATTTCAGTTTTTCTTTTTTAATAAATCTGCAAAAATTTCTACATTTCTGTTTTTTTCCGTCAAGATGGGGTGCAGAGTGTACATTAATGAGAAACCAATGAACTTTTTTGAGATTACCAAATAGATGCAAAGAAACAAAGGGTGAAAAATTTATAGGGGTCTGAATACCTTCCGTACCCACTGTATATGTGGCTGTCAAGCTAAGGCGGGGAGACCCGCAACCATCCTGTAAGTCAGGGGTGGGGAATCTTTTTTCTGCCAAGGGCCATTTGGATATTTATACCATCCTTCGGGGGCCGTACAAACTCCGCCCACAAATTACATCCTGACTCTGGCACTGTTGTCATGACCTAATCTTTCATTGCATGCCCTTCAGTGTACATTAGTGAACACTGCGTGTGCTAACAGAGCAAGAAGAAATTAATGAGTTTGTGGCAATCAAAATACAGCTCCCTGCCCAAGAATGCGGTCCCTGAAAATCTCCCCGGGGGCCTGATAAAAGGTCATCAAGGGCCGTAAATGGCCCTGGGGCCTGAGGTTCCCCATCCCTGCTGTAAGTCATGGTTCATACTCGTAGATGTGTGAATATGGCATCACTCTTATAGAAATGCACAAGATTAAAGGGGTAGTCCGGTAAAATACAATTTAATCTAAATTCCTGTCTATTTGATGTCATTATTTAAACAAATTTCTAATATACATGTACGTGCATAAAAAAATTCCCTACTATGCCATCTGCTATTCTTTTTCTCCCTCTACTTCCAGAGGGAAAAAGCTTCATTTGATAATCTCAGTGCATGCTGGGATACTCAAATGAAGCATCATCAGTACAGTGGGCAGAGACTACGGTCACTGTGCACTGAGGGATGTGCACAATCACAGCGCGCATTCTGTGTTGCCAGATGAGATCAGTAGGAGAGAGTATTGTCAGAATGCAGTGTCAAGGTACCTAGTGTTCAGAAGGGCGACGCTGGTCTCTGAACACTAGGTACCCTGACCCGCGCTCTGACAGTGCCCTCTCCTATGTGTTGCCAGCTGGTTTCTATTCATCGGAGCTGGCAAAACAGGATGCGCGCTGTGATTCAGCACATTACACCGTGCACAAGGGACTAGCCCCGCTCCTGAAACAAGTGTCACGGATGAAGCTTCCTCTCAGGAATTAGGCAGAGGTTGTGACAGTGATGGCAGCCTCTGCCCCCTGCTCTGATGACGCTTTGAGTATCACAGCATACACTGGGATTCTCAAGTGACGCTCTCTCCCACAGCAAATAGGGAAAAATGGCAATAAAAGAAGATGTAGTTAGGGAACAGTAGGGAATTTTTAAAGGAAGCATATTAGGCTGGTTTCACATTTGCGTTTAAACAACGCTGCGCCCTGCGTCGTTAAGCCCCGCCCCGAGCCGGCTCCCTGCCCGCCCCATCCGGGATCACCGCCTACTTTCGCATTTGCACGCATGCGATCGGCGCACCCTATCTTTAGCATAGGGTGCGCAGATCATGCGCTGCCAGTGTGAAAGTAGCGTGTTGCGCAATTTTGACGGTGCGCCGTGCGCGCCGAAATGCAGCATGTTGCATTTCGGCGCGCACGGCGCACCGTCAAAAGTACGCAACACGCTACTTTCACACTGGCAGCGCATGATCTGCGCACCCTATGCTAAATATAGGGTGCGCCGATCGCATGCGTGCAAATGCGAAAGTAGGCGGTATCCCAGATGGGGCGGGCAGGGAGCCGGCTCGGGGCTTAACGACTCAGGGCGCAGCGTTGTTTTAACGCAAATGTGAAACCAGCCTTCGAAATTAGTTTAGATTACTTCATCAAATAGTTAGAAATTGACATTGAAAACTGTTTTACGTCTGGACCTCCCCATTAACCCCTTTACCCCCAAGTGTGGTTTGCACGTTAATGACCAGGCCAATTTTTACAATTCTGACCACTGTCCTTTTATGAGGTAATAACTCTGGAATGCGTCAACGGATCCTGGTGATTCTGAGATTGTTTTTTCATGACATACTGTACTTCATGATAGTGGTAACATTTCTTTAATATGACTTGCATTTATTTGTTGAAAAAAACAGACATTTGGTGAAAATTTTGCAATTTTCCAAATTTGAATTTTCATGTCCTTAAATCACAGAGATATGTCACAAAATACTTAATAAGTAACATTTCCCACATGTCTACGTTATATCAGCACAATTTTGGAACCAACTTTTTTTTGATTGGGAAATTATAAGGGTTGAAAGTTGACCAGCGATTTCTCATTTTTACAACACCGTTGCTCTCTTGACCAAATTATGAGCTAACGGTGTCTTGTCTAGGGCAATGACTCGAATGGGTCCTCCTCGGCTGTCACCCACACTCAGACATTCTCCTGATGGTTTGATAGCTTGAGGACAAGTTGGACAATTCTTAAGAAATTGTCCAGAGAGACCACAGTATAGTCTGAGATCTTGATTCTGTCTTCTCTCCACAGCGGGAAGGCTGGCAACTCTAACCTCGGTAAATTGACCTGCTCCGGGGAGGTATAACATGCAGCCTGCTGTTCACCATGTCTCTCACGGATTCTGCAGTCCATTCGTATGGCCTGAGTCATGGCCTCCATCAGAGAACAAGGGGTGTCACGGAGGACCAGAGCATCCTTGACTGTCTCGGAAAGGCCTCTTTCGAACTAGCACCTGAGAGAAGCATCATTCCATAGAACTTTGGGGGACCACTGCCAAAACTCAATTCAGTAGTCCTCAGCTGTGCAACCTCCCTGTGCTAGGTTCATGATCTTAGCCTCAGCGACCTGGATTCTGTTAGGTTTGTCATGTATCAGACCTAAACTGTCAAAAAAGGCATCAACAGAAAACCGTTCTGGGGCTTGTGGGGACAAAGAAAATACTCAGGTCTAAGGACCCCCTCGCAGTAGGGACATGATTATTCCCACCCGCTGGAACTCCTCCACTGATGACTGGGGGCGCAAGGTAAAAAATAACTTACAGCTCTCCCTGAATACCCTAAACTGGTCTTTCTCACCTGAAAATTTGTCAGGAAGGGATATAACAGGTTCAGGAGAGACTAACTGTACATCAGAGGTACTGACGTCACAGCCACTGCCAGCAGTGGGGGCTATGGGGGGGGGTCTTCATCAAGTTATTTATCTGACCCTGCAACTGATATTTTGATGACTCCAGACTCTGGCAAGCCTTCGCCAGATCCTGAGTCTTCTGCATCAAACTCGCCACCTGGTCACAAAGCGGGTGAACAAGATCCATACTGGCGCAAAAGCTAAACTTATTGGCCAGACGTAATTTGACACTAGTCACTTTTCACGGCCAAGCTGTGAGTCAGAGTGGTCAGGCAGTCCAAGGTCAGAAGCCAGGAGGGTACGTCATAAACAGAAGGAAGAGACAAAAGCATAGTCAGGTAACGTTCTGAGGACAGAGTACCTGGAGGATAATAGATCAGAGTTGAAGGGATTAAACAGGTGGATGGTCAGAACGAAACCCAAGGTCAGGCAACAGATCAAGCATACAGAACTCAAGGCACAGGAAAGCACAAACCTCACAAGCTGAATGTTCTTCTGGCAGAGTTATGGGAGACACAGTTCAATTAAGAAGCATGGCAATTAACTGGAATATTGATCACAGAGACAGCCGACACCTCACAGTCTCAGACTGGATAGTTGAGCTGTCAATCAACAGAATGACAGCTCAGCACGCTCCTGTACCAGATTGGATGGCCAAGCTGTCAATCAAAGTACTGACAGCTTCAGCACACCCCTATACCAGATTGGATGGCCGAGCTGTCAGTAACTGCATCCCAGACACCCTTAGGGGTGGAAATGTGACAAATCTGTCACGAGAAAATCTCAGAATCACTGGGATCCGTTGAAGCGTTCCAGAATTATGACCTCATAAAGTGACAGTGGTCAGAATTGTAAAACTTGGCCTGGTCAGAAAGGTGAAAACAGGCTTCAGGGTGAAGTGGTTAAGTATTACATTTCTTCATAGGGTTAGATCAAAAGTAGTTAAAGGGGTTGTTCAGGTTTGTGGTTCAAGTCTGCAGTCACTCTATGTGGGATACCTGGAAAATGGTCATGCACTATAGAATGTAAAAGTGACTGCGATAAATGTTTCCATTTCTCCTTTAGTTGTCCCTATAATTAGCTACTGCCTTTGCCTCAAAACCTCACCTTCTTCATTCTGTACACGAGTATGCTGCTGTTCTCTTACTGCTCAGGTTAGTATGAATGGACGTGCACCGCAGCATAGCTACATGCAAATTTCATGCAGAAACAGACCTAAAACAGCAATTTGTTTGTGGACACCATCTGTAGTCCTGTAGCAACTGAAAGTATACAATGTTAGATCCATTAGTCTGTACAGTTGTAACAAATAATGCAGCTTTTATGAAATTGGTGCAAACAAAAATTGCATTTTTACCTACAGACCATGCATTGTTTTGTGTCGTGTGAGAAGCTACCTTGTCGATGTGGCAAGCACAGGGCAAGTAAACCAGTTTTCCTCTTCATGTAGTATAATAAATCTATTTTTTATGCGTGAACATGCCTACTACACCTCCAGGCAATCCAGAATATTTAGGATTTGGTTATAAAGGTGGATCTTTTAGAAAGTAATGTTGTAAGTACAAGTGTTTTTTTAGTGAAACGTTCTACCTTTGGGTCTGTTATCTGTGCAATAATTTGACCTCCCATATTTCAGTTCAGCACACCCACAAAAGGTCTAATTATTGTAACGGTCTCTAGGAGGCTGTAATACAGGAGCTAGAAAGTCACCACACTATGGCAAATATGAAATGGGGCTTACTGCACAACACAGATCTAAGATGAATGACCATAACACCGTAATATTGTGGACACTCATGATCCTTATTTAGTACAATAGATCATATCACAGACAATATTATTATATTAATGTATATTTTTTCTGCATAATTTTCAGATGCCAAGCCTTTCCAAAAAAAGCACTATAAAACAATGTTGCCAAGTACTTTTTGGATTAACAGTTGGTGTCACTCTACTGCACCTTGTTTTCGTATCAGACAACCCTAAAGTTCCTAAAGAAAGAGATCCAGAAGATGTGCCTATTCCTTATCACTATCCAGCCCCTACAGAATTACCATCGGTCATATGTATAGAAAACATTTCTGTTTACAGCATGCCAACTTTTAATAGCGAAACCCAAAATTTTAAAGATTTTCTGACTTATCGTCATTGTAGAGCTTTTCCATTGCTACTTGACTCTCCCATGAAGTGTGGTGGACCTGATGATGAAGACGTTTTTCTTTTGCTAGCTATTAAAACTGCACCTGGAAATTTTGAGCGTCGTGAGGCTATCAGGAGAACTTGGGGAGAAGAAAAGACTTATAATGGCGCAAAAGTGAAAAGAGTCTTTCTTAGTGGAGTCTCAAGGGATAAAGAGCAAACAAAACGGATGTTGCAGTTGCTGTCCACAGAGAGTGAAATATATGAAGATATTGTGCAGTGGAATTTTGAAGATTCTTTCTATAATTTAACCTTAAAGCAAGTCCTTTTCCACGATTGGCTTGAACAAAAGTGTCCAGGTGCTCAGTTTATATTTAATGGAGATGATGATGTTTTTGTCCATACATTAAATGTTGTAACATATCTACAAAGTACAAAAATAAAAGGCATGAAGAAACATCTCTTTGTTGGGGCACTGAATGAAGGGATGCCTCTAATCCGTGAGAAGCACAGCAAATATTATGTCTCGAAAGAAATATTTCCCGCTGACTCATATGACCCCTACTGTGGTGGTGGAGGCATTCTTATGTCCAGCTTCACGGCCTTCACTATACACAAGGAATCTCAGTACATCCCATTAATTCCAATTGATGATGCTTATCTTGGAATGTGCCTGAAGAGAGCAGGACTAACACCAGAAAATCATGAAGGAATACGCACCTTTGGGATCACAGTACCAAATAATATTGATTCTTTTGATCCCTGCTTTTATCAGCATATTCTCATGGTCCATCGATTTATGCCCTATGAAATGTTAATTATGTGGAAATCGTTACAGATCACAAAACTTTCATGTATAAGTCAGTCAAAGACAGTGTTAAATGTGACTAAGTTTAACTGAATGCCCATAAATGTAAAGTTATTAGCTTTACAGCAGAGTTCTCTTGAAATAATAAAGCAGCAGATTTTTAAATTGTACCTGTTCAGTTATCCAGTATGACAGGGGCTGGGATTAGGAAAATGTTTGCCTTTCTACTAAAATTATTGATGCCGTTTTAGTAAGCAACATGTGCCAGAATTCTGGTCCAAATGTTCCAAAAATTTCTCGGTAAAGTAAGTCAACCAAGAGGTGGTGTAAGCAGAAAAAAGTGCCCAATGCCCTAAAGTTTCACCAGAAGTTTGTTGCAAAATATTGGTAACTCAACCAAGACGTCACATACAATGCCTAGCATATCACAGATCGTATCACATGCCTAATGTAAAACAGCAATATAAATCTCTATTCTACTGTTTTTTTTCATATTATACGGCACTTTGTACTAACAAATGCTAATTTTTCCTTTCAACCCAGTTTATTCTTCTCTTTTCTATTAGGTCTGTGACATCACTCGATTAAAAAAAAGACTATCTGAATCCTTCTAGAGGAATCCAGCCAGCCTGTTTTTAATCACGTGATTTCATAGACATAATGGTAAAAGAGAAGAATTACCTGGGTAGAAAGGGGAAATGAGCAAAATACACAGTACCATATAATATGGTGATTGCAATATATACTGCTCAAAAAAATAAAGGGAACACTATTCCATTTGCAACAGGCTGATTGTGTTCCCTTTATTTTTTTTTAGCAGTATATTAAGACGATAAAAACTGATGGGAGGAGTGCTTCTATAAGGAGAATGGGACTGAGCCATAATATTAGACATAGGCTAAATTCACATCAGCTGAGAGTCTTTTCGGTCTATGCTCTGTGTTTATGCAAAAACAAACCATACATGGACAGCACTCTGATCAATGTTAATGAAAGTGGTACTTCACATCAGGTTATCTTACATGGACTGGCTGTGTAAATAAAATGCAGCAGGCGCTAGTCTTATCCATTGTCAAATGGGACTTGCCTTTGAATTTCAATGCATGCACAAAAAAAAATTAATGTCATACAAACACCATCTATACGGCATCCACTTTTAATAAATCCATTGCAGAGATTCCTTAGGAAACTGTATTAGATATTTTAGATTTTTTAATTGTGGATGTAAACCTACACCCACACTCCTCGCCCTGGTAACAGACATGGTGGAGGAGTGGGCCTTCTCCTTTCTTCCAACTGCACCTTCAACCCAATCCCACCTCTTCCCTCCCTTGTCCTCCCCTCCTTTGAAGTCCACTCTGTCCGCATCTACTCTCCCTCCCAACTCCAAGTGGCTGTCATAAACCGATGTCCGGGCCCAACCACTGCCTTCATCGACCAATTCTCTACCTGGCTCCTTCACTTCCTCTCTGCTGACATTCCCATCATCATCATGGGTGACTCAACATCCACATTGACACCCACCAGTCAGCAGCTTCCAAACTCCTGTCCCTTAGTTCTTCCTTTGGACTTACTCAGTGGTCCTCCTCAGCCACCCACACAGACAGACACACATTAGACTTGGTCTTCACCCGTCTCTGCTCCCTATCTAACTTCACAACCTCCCCTCTCCCTCTATCTGACCACCATCTACTCACTTTCTCATCCCTGTCCTCCTCACCTGTCACCCATGTCCAGCAACAAGCGCACCCCCGCAGAAACCTTGCACATCTAGACACCCACACACTCTCTGACTTGATCCTACCACTGTCCTCCATATCCTCACTCCATGACAAAGACTCTGCCACTAGTTTCTACAATGCCACTCTTGCATCAGCCATCGACTCAGTCGCCCCTGTCATGCATAACAGAGTGCGATGAATCAATAGACAACCCTGGCACAATAACATCACTGAAAAGCTTTGGCAAGCATCCAGAATTGCTGGACGGCGCTGGAAGAAAACGCATTCCCAAGACGACTTCACTGCACTCAAACAAGCAACACTTGCATTCAAATCAGCTCTCACCTCTGCTAAACAGGCCTACTTTACATCCCTTGAATCTTTCTTATCCCACAACCCCAAACAGTTGTTCAATACTTTTAACTTCCTCCTCCGCACACCACTGCCCCCTCCAACTTCCCTAATCTCTGCTGAGGACTTCACCATGCACTTCAAAAACAAGATAGACCAAACACGGCAAGTCTTTATTGCTCAACCACCACAACCCCTTTGTATACCAGACCAATGTCCAAACCCCATAACCTCCTTATCAACATCAGGGGAGCTTGCTCATCTTCTCTCCAAATCACACCTCACCACTTGTGCACTTGACCCCATCCCATCTCCTCCCCAACCTCGCCACCACTCTTATCCCATCTCTAACCCACCTCTTCAACCTATCACTAACCTCTGGTACCTTCCCTTCTGCTTTCAAACATGCTACAATCACACCTATCCTCAAAAAGCCAACCCTCGACCCAACCGCTATGTCCAGCTATCGCCCAATATCGCTGCTCCCATTCGCTTCCAAACTCCTGGAGCAGCACGTCCATGCTGAACTTTCCTCCCATCTCTCATCTAACCTGCTCTTTGACAATCTTCAATCTGGTTTCCGCCCCCATCACTCGACTGAGACAGCCCTGACCAAAATTACTATCGACCTACTTACAGTCAAAGCGAACGGACAATACTCTATACTCCTCCTTCTAGACCTGTCCTCTGCCTTCGACACAGTTGACCACTGTCTCCTACTACAGATCCTCTCTTCCTCTGGCATCAAAGACCTTGCCCTATCCTGGATCTCCTCATACCTCTCCAACCACACATTCAGCATCTCCCACTCCCACATTACCTCCTCATTCCACCCTCTCTATGTTGGAGTCCCCCAAGGCTCTGTTCTAGGACCCCTACTCTCCTCAGTCTATACACTTGGCCTGGGGCAACTCAAAGTCCCACGGATTCCAGTACCATCTTTATGCCGATGATACTCAGATCTATCTCTCTGGCCCAGACGTCACCTCTCTGCTCTTCAAAATCCCAGAGTGTCTATCAGCCATATTCTCCTCTCCTCCCGCTTCCTCAAACTGAATGTGGACAAATATGAACTGATCATCTTTCCTCTGGAATGTTTTGCCCCAACACGTCCGGCTATCAACCACACTCAGATCCTTCAGACGGAACCTGAAAACCCATCTCTTCAGGAAAGCTTACAGCCTGCAATGATCCCCCCTGCCCCCTCCCCACTACTGGAGCTGCTGCAACCCCCAAACCTACTGTCTCCTTCCCCATCCTGTAGAATGTAAGCCCGAAAGGGCAGGGTCCTCTCTCCTCTATATCAGTCTGTGATTGTTAGTTTGTTTACTGTAAGTGATATCTGTAATTTGTATGTAAACCCTTCTCATGTACAGCACCATGGAATCAATGGCGCTATATAAATATTAATAATAATAAAATCAAATGTCATAAAGTTGTCAAAATCAGACAAAATAGACCACCAATCTTAAAGGGAACATGCCAGCAGGATTGTGCTCAGTAACCGACAGACAGTGTCAGGTCGGCGCCATTAAACAGATTAAACTGATACCTTGGGTGATGAAATCCATCTTGTGGTTGTTATTTAATCTTTATTTTCAGTTTTGTGTTAATGGTATGCTTGTGCCCTGTGGCGGCCTTGGGGGGGGGGGTCTTCATGTGGTGCTCTGCTTAGGTATTCATGTGTATGGCTTCTGACTGGTCACTGATCCCTCACTGACCTGTCCCCTAGTTTACATAGTGAATATTAAATATATTGAAGAAAAAAAAATACCCTTCTGCAGGCTAGTGCCGGTGGCGGCATCTACGCTGTAGAGTGACCGGATCTATAAAACCCATATTTTCCTTTTATTTAGAAATATAAATTTTTTGAGAAAAAAATTCCTCAAAATGGCACCAGCCTTGCCAGTGCAGTAGCATAATTCAGAATGCAATAGTTGCTACTGCACAGGCACCACAGCTATTTTGCTAGAGGTAATAAAAAATTGGTCTCTACCAGTGGTGCCTGAGCTGTAGCATTTATCAGATCGCCGATAGAACACATAAAGATCCTGCCCATAGACCTGCCCCTGACTATGTAAGCAGAGCACCACATAAAGCCCCCACAGCCCCGCCCCAGAGCACAAGAATCTAAATAACTGAAATCTACAGATACAGATTAAACACCAACCACGAGATGGATTTCCTCAACCAAGGTATCATTTTAGTCAACATAACAGTGCTGACCTGACAATGTCTGTAGGTTACTCAGCACAATCCTGCTGGCAGGTTCCCTTTAACATATAACCGATGATTTTTACACATGTTCTTGAGAACTTAGCTGTAACCCATGGAAAAAAGAAAAAATGTAACTTTAAACTCCAGCGGACAAAATCCAGGATGCAAAATTTTAAAAAGTTTTTTCTTGCATTAGCAAAGATTTTTATTATTAATTTATTTTGGTAGTGATAGCAAAATCTGTCAGAATTTTCTACTAAGGGAGGAACGAACTGTGGCATAGCTGATACTATACAGGGTGGCATGGTGGCTCAGTGGTTAGCACTGCAGTCTTGCAGCGCTGGGGTCCCGGGTTAAATTGCCACCAAGGGCAACATCTGCAAGGAGTTTGTATGTTCTCCCCGGGTTTGCGTGGGTTTCCTCCCACACTCTAAAGACATACTGATAGGGAATTTACATTGTGAGCCCCATCAGGGACCGTGCTGATAATGTCTGTAAAGCGCTATGGAATTAATGGCGCTACATAAATGAGTAAAAGAAATAAATACGTAATTTGAATGGCAGAGAAGAATTTTGGCAGGATTTGGACTGTTTTGACATTCTATTGACTCGCTGCACTACAGAACATGAAGAGCGAGTTATATACTTATTTACTCATAGCTTCACCAAAAGCAAATCACAAACATTATGAAATAATCAGCCAATATATCCGTATAGGCAGCTATTAGTAGAACACGAATGGGGTGAATGCTTTCTTCATCTACTGCCAGGAGCCTCAACTGTACTTTATGCTGAATTTTGTTATTATCAGTAATGAGATATACCTGTGTAGGACAAGAAAAAAAATGGAATAGGAGGCACCTTTTTCTAAATCTGCAAAAGAAATGAATCCGAGTCTCTCACTTGTAGTGTAAACAGACAGCCACAGCGCACTAAGGCGGCTGTGTGACAGGATATACATCAGCTGCTGTTTCTTGTCCTCTCCTGCTGCTCCATAATACACATGAATTCATCACACATCCCCACTTACAAAATTACATCCAACGTTAAGATAATAGAAGAGATGTCCCTTGTGTCTACATGCTGCACACTGGCAGTCTCCTTTCACTCAGTAGTATCGCCTAGGTCAAAAGCAGGAAGGCTCACACAGCTGTCAAAATAGTGAGATAGTGTAGAGCCAAATCTAGTTTAAAGATATCAGAATTCTATATATTTGTCATAGGACATTTATAGTAAATAACCATTTATTATCTATTATTTGGGAACCAAATTTTTTTTTGTTAGAAAGTTATAAGGGTTAAAAGTTGACCAGTGATTTCTCATTTTTACAACACCATTTTATTTTTAGGGACCACATCACATTTGAAGTAACTTTGAGGGGTCTATATGATAGAAAATACCCAAAAGAAACACCATTCCAAAAACTGCACCCCTCAAGGTGCTCAAAACCACACTCAAGAAGTTTATTAACCCTTCAGGTGCTTCACAGGAATTTTTTGAATGTTTAAAAAAAAAAAATGAACATTTAACTTCTTTTCACAAAAAAATTACTTCAGGTCCAATTTTTTTTATTTTACCAAGGGTAATAGGAGAAATTGGACTGCAAAAGTTATTGTGCAATTTGTCCTGAGTACGCTGATACCTGATATGTGGGGGGATAACCACTGTTTCGGCGCATGGTAAAGCTCAGGAGGGAAGGAGCGCCGGTTGACTTTTTCAATGCAAAATTGGCTGGAATTCAGATCGAACGCCATATCGCATTTGGAGAGCCCCTGATGTGCCTAAACAGTGGAAACCACCCAAAAATGACACCATTTTGGAAACTAGACCCCTCAAGGAACTTATCTAGATGTGTGGTGAGAACTTTGTACCCCCAAGGGCTTCACAAAAGTTTATAACGTACAGCCGTACAATTAAAAAATCATTTTTTCCACAAAATGGATCTTTTCACTCCCAAGGGTAACAGGATCCCAAAAGCTATTGTGCAGTTTGTCCTGAGTACACTGATACCCCATATATGGGGGAAAATGACTATTTGGGTGCATGGCAGAGCTCGGAAGGGAAGCAGCGCCATTTGACTTTTTATGGCTGGAATTGAGATCGGACGCCATGTCGCGTTTGGAAAGCCTCTGATGTGCCTAAACAGTGGCAACCCCCCACAAATGACACCATTTTGGAAACTAGCCCCCCAAGGAACTTATCTAGATGTATGGTGAGCACGTTGAACCCCCAAGGGCTTCACAGAAGTTTATAACGCTTTTTTCCACAAACATGATCTTGTAGTCCCCAATTTCTTTTATTTTCCCAAGGGTAACAGGAGAAATTGGACCCCAAAAGTTGTTGTGCAATTTGTCCTGAGTACGCTGATACCCCATATGTGGGAGAAAACTACTGTATGGGCACACGTCGGGGCTCGGAAGGGAAGTAGTGACGTTTTGGAATGCAGACTTTGATGGAATGGTTTGCAGGTGTCATGTCGTGTTTGGAGAGCCTCTGATGTGCCTAAACTGTTGAAACCCCCCACAAGTGACCCCATTTTGGAAACTAGACCCCCCCAAGGAACTTATCTAGATAAGTGGTGAGCTCTTTGAATCCCCAAGTGCTTCACAGAAGTTTATAACATAGAGCCATATAAATAAAAAAAATCATTTTTTTCCACAAAAATGATATTTTTGCCCCCAATTTTTTATTTTCCCAAGGGTAACAGGAGAAATTGGACCCCAAAAGTTATTGTGCAATTTGTCCTGAGTAGGCTGATACCCCATGTGTGGGGGTAGACCACTGTTTGGGCGCATGGCAGAGCTTGGAAGGGAAGGAGCACCATTTGACTTTTTCAATGCAGAATTGGCTGAAATTGAGATCAGATGCCATGTTCCGTTTGGAGAGAACCTGATGTGCCTAAACAGTGGAAAGCCCCCAATTCTAACTCCAACCTTAACCCCAACACACCCCTAACCCTAATCTCAGCCCTAACCCTAACAGGAAAATGAAAATAAATACATTTTTTTTAAATTTTATTATTTTTCACTAACTAAGGGGATGATAAAGGGGGAGTTTGATTTACTATTTTTAGCGGGTTTTTATGTTTGGCAGCTGTCATACGCTAAGACGCTTTTTATCGTAAAAATAATTTTTGCATCGCCACATATTGAGAGCTATAATTTTCCATATTTTGACCCACAGAGTCATGTGAGGTCTTATTTTTTGCGGGACGATTTGACGTTTTTATTGGTACATCAAAAAAGAAAAAAATAGAATGGCACTAAGAAACAGTCTACTTACTGGTGGAGTGGGTGGACTGAGTCAGCAACACTTTGCAGGAGAAGACACGGTAGTGAAGGTGCTTGCTTGAAGAAGCACACGAGGCAATCCAAAAAAATAAGGAAAAAAGCAGCACACTCCATTTACCGTATCATAAAAAACCTAAGTCCTTTATTTCAGAAAAGCATACATGGACAAGGTTTGTGAGGGCAGGATAAGTGCAGGCAAGAAACAGGACTACGGCCGTTTCGCTTTAAACACGCTTCCACGGGTCCAGATGTAACAATTACTATGTCATTTCCTTTTATGCACCTCATTGTAAATTGATTATATGCAAATTTTTCACAAACAAAATTAAAAAAATATACAAAAAAATACAAAAAACTGCAATTAAAAAATGACAAACATTCTTACATATAACAAAATACGTTGATTGCAATTCAGATATAAATTATAATAAAAGCACATTATTTAACAAGAAGTAAGAGTAATCTAATCTTTCATTCAGTCCTAAGGGACCTTGCTCATCTGCTTTAATGATCCATTTTGCTTCCCGTCTCAGCGGGATTTTATTATGATCACCTCCGTATGGTGGAACGTTAACTATGTCCAATCCTGCAAAACGCAGTCATTGAGGATTAGATTCATGTTTCTCCTGGATGTGCTTTATAAATCTTAGTGATCCCTTTCCTGTAGAAATAGAATGAAAATGTTCACAAAATCTTACAATCATTGATCTTATCGTTTTTCCTATATAATAAAAAGGACATGGACAGAAAATGATACAAACAACATATTTGGTTTTGCAAGTGATTAAATCATTAACCCTATTCTGGATATGGCCAATCTGCAGCAAGTTCCCCGTTAAATGAAACTGACAAAAATTGCAATCCCCACATTTAAAATTCCCTTTAGAGGTAATCAATTGAATGGCAACCAAATTTTGCTTTAACTTCCATAGATGTGGTAAATTTATACACTAGATTACTGCACAAACAAGGCATTGATGCAGTTAAAAAAAAATTCTCGAAAATTCAAATAAAACTTCAGATTTTATTTCCTTTATAATTGAAGGTCTAGACTTTGTATTGACACATATGCTTTCAAATTCCTTAATCAATGGTATTTGCAATTAGTCGGTACCGCTATGGGTACGCCCGTAGCGTGTGTTTTTGCCAATTTATTTTGAGCGTTTTTTGAGGAGAAATACATCACCAGTGTAAAAAAATCCCTTTTTGAAGCACATAAAATGCTATTTAAGATGTGCGGACTATGTCTTCATCATTTGGGACGGTGGACAGTCTAAATTTTAGAATTTTGTTGAATAATTAAACAGTACAAATGATGAAAACATGCATTTACCTCCTGTTTTGGTCATGAAAAATTATGTTTTTTGAACATAGAAATTAGCATCAGAGAAGGTGCTATGCTTACAAAAGTTCATAGGAAAATAACAGCCACTAATTCTATGCTGCGTTTTGATTCAGCTCACCTCTGTTATACCGAAAAAAAGCTTACCATATAGCCAAATGTTGCGGTTAAGAAAAATTAATAACAATGATGCTTGTTTTAGACTGCCTATACCTTATAAACTTCCCCTTCTCATTTTCCCAGCGCAACAAAACACACCAATAAAGCAATTCAAAAAACAAATTTATTGGAGAGTAACCATTTAACAACAACTCTCTTCTTTTATATAACACCCACTGTTGGAGGGGTAAGGTCGCAGCTCTCGTATTAACCATTGGAAGATTGTGGGGTTATGTCACCGGACTCCCGGCACATGTTATCCAGTCTTGTTCTTCCGCCATCTGTGACTTTCATCATCAATTATATAGAATACACATCCAATAATCAAAACATGGGAGGGAGGGTGGGCCGCTCTCGATCCACTGGTCAAAGAGGCTGAGCGACATCCGGCCCTCCAATTTATACCCCTGCTGAGATGAACCAGACTCGTAAGGGATACCTATTACCCAATCAGCGCGCATCCTATGGTAAGCCCAAAACCCCAGCTTTTTAACCCCTTAACTGCGCTCCCGAGGGAAAATGTAATGATAACTTATTCTCTTAAATCCGGTTGTACAGTCATTGGCCCCCTGCATATAAAAGCCGGGTTCCTTCAAACTGCCCATACCTTATAAACTTCCCCTTCTCATTTTCCCAGCGCAACAAAACACCAATAAAGCAATTCAAAAAACAAATTTATTGGAGAGTAACCTTTTAACAACAACTCTCTTCTTTTATATAACACCTACAGTTGGAGGGGTAAGGTCGCAGCTCTCGCATTAACCATTGGAAGATTGTGGGGTTATGTCACCGGACTCCCGGCACATGTTACCCAGTCTTGTTCTTCCGCCACGGAGTACCTACGAATCCACGGAGCTACAACCCCCCCAATGAAAACAACGCCTCTTCAATACCATCATGCAATCCTTTCAAGAAAATATCCAACCCTATTTCCGTTAAATGAACCCCATCCGCACGCATAAACTTGGCATTATTACACTCTAGCTGCTTGTGCCTAACCACAAAACCTTGTTTAAAATGCATGAAACGAGCTATACGTTGATTTACGACTCTTCTTGACCTTTCAATACCAGCCCAGTCTCTAGCCCCACTCCATACAAGTCTAGGAATTATTTCCGACCAAACCATAACCAACAGGGAAAAAAGCCCCGCATTAATGTTAATAGCTCTGTCAACTGCATAGACCCCAAATCATTTCCCCCTGCGTGAACTACCAGGATGATAGGCGTGGTCACCACTCTTGATATTTGCACAACTTCCAGGAGCACCTGAGACCACAACAATCCCCGTATACCTCTCCAATTCACTTCCAAATTGTAAAAACCCAGAACCTTCCCGCCAGGACACAACTCTGCTCTCCGCTCAGCCCAAAAGACGTATGAATGTCCCAAGATCCACACACTTGGCCTGGCATGACCTAGAATGAAAAAGAAAGTTTATAATTACATACACTTAACTTACTATGCAGTAAACAGTTCCGGTCTGATATACCTGAAAAAACACGCAGAATGCCACCTGCCTAGTCTCATTATTTCCTCGTCTCTAAAGCCTGCGCGAGCTGCTTCTGTTGCTGCGCCAATTGAATGCGTGCCAAATTCGCCAGTGGAAGACCCAATATTACCAAAATCCGACACATCAATACCGAAAACTGAAATCTGGTTAACGGGGACCCGTTCGCATGCACAAAAAACAATATACTCTTATTAGGACTGACCTCCAAGTACCTTTTTACCAAAACAATGGGGCATACCGGGCCTGGAATGGAAAAAAGTGAAAACTACAGACCGCAACCCATGGGATCCGTTTTAGACCGCCGAATCCTGATCCGTACCCCCCATTACACAAAATCACATCATTGTGCTGCAAACCCCCCAAAACCTTAGACGACGGGGCCACCAGCTCACTCACACGCAACGGTCCAAAAAACGCCACAGCAAATGCTGCGGAAAGCATTATTGCTTCAAAAGAAGAGCTGCAAACCGCATTTGTACCATCAATAATCCTTGCCAAAAAAGAAAAAGAAATAGGTCGCTTTGCATTTTTTGGTATAGTCGATTTCTTCCAACCTTTTAACGCTTGCTGCAAAACAAAAGATTTTGTAACATCCTCCAAACCCTGGAGCTTAAAATGAAAAGCCAAACCTGTTAACCTATTTCTTGCCAGCGTAGCCGACTACCCAATGGAGTGCAAATGTTGAATATATCCCAAAGTCGCTTCCAACCTTGCCTCTTTAGAAGAGCCCACCGGAAGATATCCTACGAGTTTTAACCAATCCTGCCAAGCCTTACCATATGCATTCCACGTTGACGGAGCTACCGAGGTCCGAATCAACGTCATTAAGATGTTTCCGGTATTTTCCACAGGTATCCTGGACAACGCGTTCCTATCCGGTTGGATGCTGGAGCGAGCTCCCGAAACTTCTGAAAATTGAAACGTGACAATGAATCAGCCATAGCATTTTCCCTGCCCGGCACGTGCCGAGAGCGGAACCAAATATTCAACTGCAAACACTTCAATACAAGGAACCGGATAAGCTTTATCACCGGGATGGAAGATGACGACAAATGATTAACCGCGTGAACCACACTTTCATTGTCTCTCCAAAAACAAATGCGAGAATTCCAAAGCTGGTCCCCCCATATCTCAACAGCCACAACCAATGGGAAAAGCTCCAGCAGGGTAAGATTTTTTGTCCACTCATTTTTTACCCATTTTCCTGGCCATCTTTCCGCGCACCACTGGCTGCGAAAAATTACACCAAAACTTGCCGAACCAGCCGCAAAAAATGATATCTCTTGACAAGACTTTTCCTCGTCCTGAAAACAAGTGCGACCACTATATTCCAAAAAAAATTCCTCCAAACCCTCAAATCTTCCAACAACGGAAGTCCCAAACGAACCCTGTGGTAAGGGAGTTTAACATCCCGTGTAGCCATAGCCAGATGCCGAGAAAATATTCTTCCCATAGGCATTACCCTACATGCAAACGCCAACAATCCCAAAAGAGATTGCATTTGCACTAAAGTAACCTTCTTTTGCGACAAAAAAACCATCAAATCCACTAACTTCGAAATTTTTTCAATCGGTAAACGAAAAACCATTTCCACCATATCAATCTCTACACCTAAAAATGACAAACATACTGGGCCAACCGTTTTTTCTTCATTTAACGGAACTCCAAAAACACTCAATCTCCCGAAACTTTTCCAAAACTTTGCCGCAGACATCAGATCCAGATCGTCCTAAAAACAAAAAATCGTCCAAATAATGCGTAATCCACAGTGACCCAGCTTTCAATTTCTTAAACCATTCTAGAAAACTGCTGAATAACTCAAAATATCTGCATGAAATGGAACAACCCATAGGAAGACAAGTGTCATAATAAGCACCATCGACAAAACAACCCAATAAATGATGGCAATCAGGATGAACTGGTAAACGAAAAGCAGAGGAAATGTCCAATTTAGCCAATAACGCCCCGCGCCCTGCTTGTCGCACCAACTTTACTGCCTTATCAAAAGACGCATAAACCACTGAAGACTCTTCCGAACTAATTCCATCATTAACCGACGAACCCTTTGGGTGTGATAGGTGCTGAATCAACCTAAACTCTCCTGGCTCTTTTTTCAGAACAATTCCTAAAGGTGAAACCCTAATATTCGAAAATGGGGGCGAAACAAAAGGCCCTATCATCCGCCCCAATGACCTATCCTTTCCCTGATCTCGGCCTTCCATGCTGCCATCCCTGCACCCACCTCACAGTAGCACCTCCGCTCTCGATCCACTGGTCAAACAGGCTGAGCGACATCCGGCCCTCCAATTTATACCCCTGCTCAGATGAACCAGACCCGGAAGGGATACCTATTACCCAATCAGCGCGCATCCTAAGGTAAGCCCACAAATCCAGCTTTTTAACCACTTAACTGCGCTCCTGAGGGAAAATGTAATGATAACCTATTCTCTTAAATCCGGTTGTACAGTCATTGGCCCCCCCGCATATACAAAGCCGGGTTCCCTCAAACAGCAAATGGAGGAATTAAAGGAGCGTTTTTTGGATAGGGGCTATCCATCTAATCTATTAAATGAAGCTGAAATACAAGTTATAAATTAAACACAGCTGGATCTTTTGAGAAAAAAACTAAATCGTTTTAAAAAACATTTCCCTTTGTCAGCAGAGGAGAAGTTTTTTAATTTTTGTTTCAAACACACCCCACTTGATAAAAAGACGGATTACTTACCGGTAATACTCTTTTAATGAGTCTACGACAGCACCCACGGGAGGTAGCGGGATCCGCCCCAAAGGAACAGGAACCCTACAGAGACATAAAAGGGGACCAACATAGACGGTCCGCCTCTCCTCCTCAGTTGTATTTCAGAGTATCAGGAGGACCGCCAATAGTTAGGTTAAACTTAAAGTGCAATAACTTTGCCTATTTACTTCATATTTAGGGAATACACTCTATTAATACATGGTGTATCTATTGCTATTATCTTTATAGGGAGGGTAGTGAGCGGGTGCTGTCGTGGACTCATTAAAAGAGCATTCTCATTTGCACAAGGAAAGACTAGAAGCAATGGGATGAAACTGAATGGGAGGAGACACAGATTAGATATTAGAAAAAACTTTTTGACAGTTAGTGATCAAGGGAGGTGAATGTTTTTTCTTGTCTGTTCTCTCTCGTGGCAAACATGCCTACTTGAGGTTGCCCCCATAGAGCTATTATGTCCCTGAAGACATGGCGATTGAGGCGCCATTCCCCCTGCTGAAGTGTGTATCTGCTCAAGAAGTCCTCTTCTTGGTTGCCCTCTTCCCTTGATGTGAAGGGCAGAAAGGGACGACAAACAATTTTTGACTAATCTTAAGATCTTTTCTGCAGAAGACCTCAGAGTCTCTGACCGAGTACCCCCCTGTCTGTTTAAATACGCCACTGTGGTGGTGTTGTCTGATAGGATCCTGACATGCTTCTGCCGTCAGCTCCTTTAAGTTAGATAAGTATTGTAGTTCCTCCTTATTCCATCTTTCCTGACAGCAGCTATTCCCCATATGGGCTCCCTAGCCATCGGGGCTAGCATCAGTGGTTATAGTATGGGACAGCGATATTACCCATGGAACTCCTGTGGTCCAGTGGTTACTATCTAGCCACCATACTAGAGAAGTCAAGACTTCTTGTGATAGGGTTATCTTGCTCTCAAGGTGACCGCCAAGCCGTCTGTCCTCCTGGAGGATGTGATGTTGCAGTGTGCGGAAGTGATGTTGGGCCCACTGAACTGCCGGGGTACAGGAGGTGGGCGACCCCAACCACGACATTGCCTCTCTCAGGGACATGCGTGGTCTGCTTATTGCTGCTCTAACTTTATCTTTGATGAGAATAGATTTTTTTTTCCCCAAGGAAGTAGATACCTCTGGGTCGTAGAGTCTAACTAGAACCCTAAAAACATCTGGAGGGATAGTGGAACAGGTCTGGACTTCTGGAAGTTGATTATGCAGCCTAGATCCTGCAAGGATGAGACCGTATCAGCCACACGTTTAGTAAACTGGGCGATAGAGTTCCCGATAACTAAAAAGTCATCTAGGTAGGGCACAATCAAAGTGTCTTTTTGACGAAGATACGCCCTCACCTCCAGCATCACTTTGGTGAAGATTCTCGGTGCTTTAGAGACCGAAAGGCATGGCCGTATATCGAAAATGACGAATCTCGCCTTTGAATGCTATTACGACCCTAAGGTACCTTCGGTACCTGTCATGGATAGGGAAATGACAGTAAGCATTTTTCAGGTTGATGCCCGCCATAAGCGATTTGGAAAGAGAAGCCTAATGGTGGGCCTGATCGCCTCCATCTTAAACTTATAATTTTGATAAACGTATTAAGTTTTTTCAGATTTATGATTGCTCTAAACGTACCATCGGGTTTGGGAACTAAAAATAAAGGAGAGTTGAACCTTCCACCCTCTTGTCCCTCTGGGACTTTAACTAAGACCCTCCTGGATTGTAAATTCCGAATTTCCATTTCGAGGACTTTTTGTTGTACTGATGAACTAAGGGATGTTATTGACTCCCACTTTGGAGCAAAGAGTTTTCAGTCTACCCCCTACTGGGGGAACTGACTGTTCAGTATCTTTTCCTTTTTCCTGAATCCTGAACTCCTAAACATGCTACCCTTCTCGTTGATCTTTCCGTTTGCTTCCTCTTTCAAACGGCCGCCTTTTAAAGGTTCACCTATAGAAAGGGATAGAAGAGCCAGGGAAAGCCTTCTTCCTTTCTTTGCTTTGGTGAGTATGCCGTCTAGGGCTTTCCCAAAGAGGAACTCACTCTCGCACAGGATCGCGCAGATTTTAGATTTTGATTGTGCGTCCCCCTTCCAGCTTTTCAACCATAGTGCCTGCCTGGCGCTATTAACAAGACCCGCCCATCTTGCTGCTAAACGTAGGGTGTCTGTGGATGCATCGGCCCTGAAGGCTGCTGCACCTCTAACGGAAAAGCGGCACGCAGCATTTCCCTCGACATTCCCTGCTCTATCTGTTGGTCCAACTGGTCTAACCAAACGAGCATTGATCTGGCGGTGCATGTGCTGGCTACTGCTGGTTTAAAATTGCCCGTCGATGATTCCCATGACCTTTTTAGTGATGCTTCTGCTTTACGGTCTAACGGGTCGGACAATAAAGCCGCATCCTCTATCGGAATAGTAGACTGTTTAGAGGTGGAGGCTACAACAGCGTCGTCCTTGGAGTTTTCGTCCATTTAGTAGCTCATCACTAAATGGATCTTCCCTTTCCGAGGCCGATGGGAGAAAACTTCTCTGATCTTGCTTTTCCCATTCTCTTTATATTTAGGCCTTAATTGCCGGTATCAATGGAAAAGCTCTCCTTTTCCTTTCTGCCAAACCCGCAAACGTTATATCTTGCGTGGTTTGAGCGCCTTTTGTCTCCTCACACCCCCTAGTGTTTCTTACGGATTTGACCAGGTTATCAACACTATCCAGGGGGAAAACATGATAGTCTCTCAATTGAGGCTCTCTCTTGTACCTCCTCCGAAACTGAGTTACTTGTTTTTTTTTTTTGCTTTTTTTTTGCCCCTGGACTCCCATAAGTCCTTAGATGACACTGCGGCCCCCTGTCTGGTCTCCGTAAGGCACTGGTCGCAGAGCTTTTTTTTTGGGGGGGTAGGAGTCAGGGAGAGGCTGAGCGCATAAAGCGCATTCTTTGTTTAGATTATTCCTTTCCCTTAGCCTGAAAGAGGGGGGGAGACATGGCGAGAAAAAGAGGGGTGTCAGCTTAATAGGCAGTGATGATAATGTGTTGTGTGCGGATAACTGTAAAGCGCTGCGGAATATGTTAGCACTATATAAAAATAAAGATTATTATTATTAATAGGCAGAGTATGTTTTGCGCACTCACCCAGTGAAGCTTACGGTACTGGATCAGATGGCTGAGGAGCAGTCCTTGCGTCACTTCTGCGAGCGGTTTTGGGGATGACATGAGTTACCGCCGACTCCTCTGCGGCGTTCGTATATATATATATATACACACACACACACACACACACACACACATCTATTTTTTTTTTTCTTTCCCGACCCCGAAGTTCTTCTGCCACTTCCGGGTCCCATCGTGTGCTTTGCGCTCCCGCAGTAGTGCTAGTGGGCGCCCGGTACCTCAGCCACTGTGCCCCGGAAGTTCACCCATTACTTCCGGGCCCTGGAGCATCGACGTCAGGCAGGGCATGCGCAGACCCGCTCTACACACCGGGCCACGTCCCCTGGTCCTGGAAAGCTGACTTTTTTTTTTTGCGCCACTGGCGCTCTTACCCTTTCCAGAACGGTGGCTCCTCCTAGTCCCCAAGCCGCCGCTGGGCATCGGCGCTCCATGCGGCCCCCGACGTGCTCCTGAGCGAGACCGGGCGGGCCTTCCTGGACCCGGTCATCGCTCCAGACCATCCACCAGACGAGGGGGGAGCTGTCTAACGGAATTCCCCCGACGCTGCTTCTGGACCGCAGCCCCTGCCGTTCTCACGGATACTGCACAGGCGGCGTGCATTGGCCCAGGTATGTCTTCTGAAGGATTCTTCCAAAAGAACTAATAACTTGACAGATTTATTGGTGCATAACCAAGTTTCAAAACCATATGATAATTGGTTAACCAGCAATACCTCTAAAGGGAATTTTAAATGTGGGGATTGCAATTTTTGTCAGTTTCATTTAACGGGGAACTTGCTGCAGATTGGCCATATCCAGCATAGGGTTAATGATTTAATCACTTGCAAAACCAAAATATGTTGCTTGCATCATTTTCTGTCCATGTTCTTTTTATTATATAGGAAAAACGATAAGATCAATGTTTGTACGATTTTGTGAACATTTTCATTCTATTTCTACAGGAAAGGGATCACTAAGATTTATAAAGGGGTCTCAGGGAAGCACGCAGGGAGCCCCCTCCCTGCCGATGCTTCCCTAATCTCCCGGTACACTGCAATCATGTTTGATCGCAGTGTGCCAGGGGTTAACGTGCTGGGGCGGTCCATGACCGCCCCGACACATAATGCCGGGTGTCAGCTGTGATAATCAGCTGTCACACGGCCACGATCAGCGGCGTCCCTCCCCTCCCTGGGAGTGCCGCTGATCGCTTAGACGTACTATCCCGTCCCCGGTCATATGGGCCCGGGTACTGTGGACGGGATAGTATGCCTGATGTCAGAGAGGGGTTAAGTGAGAAGAACCATTTCTAGGTTACTGTCCAATTTCAACAGCATCTAAGCTGAATAAAAAAACTGGGAGAAATCAGATGCCATTGCAAGAGGAATTTTTATAAAAAGTTGCTGGTTCAACCCAGCAGTCCTTGTTGATCAACACACCCTAAATGATATTTGGAGCCTATCTACACTTGTCAATGCAAGGCACTTATCTGGCGGGAACAAGCTTGTATAAAAATTCAATATCTATTAATCCATAAATAAAAATATAATTTGATTTTGTACAAAAGAGAAAAAAAAAAGTGATGGCACTCACCGTTCGGTCGTGAAAATTCTTTATTAATTAAAAGGCATTGGCATGGGAGGAACGTACAGAGAGTGGACGACGGCCGTTTCACGCACTTGGGCTTCAACGGGTCCTGAGCAAGTGCGTGAAACGGCCGTCGTCCACTCTCTGTACGTTCCTCCCATGCCAATGCCTTTTAATTAATAAAGAATTTTCACAACAGAACGGTGAGTGCCATCACTTTTTTTCTCTTTTGTACAAAATCAGATTACATGTTTGCTTTTCTGGATTGAGCACCTGTTCTGACGGTATTTTGGCGGTCAGTCCAGGTTTGTGATTTTCGACTTGAATAGCAAGTCATGGTACTGCTTTGGGGTTAAGGAGCAGTGCCGAAAGTTTTTTTCATATATTACAGCATAGTGCAAATATAGCAGCGATGTGCTATGGAAAGTGTCAGATCAGCAATCTGACATGATACAGTGATGTTCCAACCTGGGACAAAGTTATAAAGTTTAAAAAAAAATTTAGAATGTGTAAAATCTATATTTTTTTTTAAATCCCCAAAGAAAAAATAAATATTTTTCCAATAAATCTATTTATGTAAATAAAAAAAAAAAAAAAACACAATAAAAGTACACATATTTGGTATCGCCACGTCCGTAACAATCCCCTCTATAAAACTATCCCACTTGTTAACCCCATCAGTGAACACCGTAAAAAAAAAAAAAAAAACGAGGCAAAAAACAATGTTTTATCATACCGCCGAACAAAAAGTGCAATAACACGCGATCAAAAAGACGGATGTAAAAAAATGGTACCGCTGAAAACGTCATCTTGTCCCGCAAAAAACAAGCCACCATACAGCGCCATCAGCAGAAATGTAAAAAAGTTATAGCTCTCAAAATGTGGTGATGCAAAAACTTTTTTTTTCTGCAATAAAAAGCGTCTTTTAGTGTGTGACAGCTGCCAAACATAAAAACCCACTATAAATAGAGAATCAAACCCCCTGTTACCACCCCCTTAAGTTAGGGAAAAATACTAAAATAAAAAAAGTATTTATTTCAATTTTCCCATTAGGGTTAGGGCTAAAGTTAGGGTTGGGATTATGGTTAGGTTTGTGGCTAGGATTAGGGTTAGGGGTGTGTTGGGGTTAGGGTTGGAGTTCGAATTAGGGAGTTTACACTGTTTAGGCACATCAGGGGCTCTCCAAACGTGACATGGGGGCGAAAAGTTCATATTTTTGAAAAAAAATATGATTTTTTATTTTTACAGCTCTACATTATAAACTTCTGTGAAGCACTTTGGGGTTCAAAGTGCTCACTACACATCTAGATAAGTTCCTTAGGGGGTCTACTTTCCAAAATGGTGTCACTTGTGAGGGGTTTCCACTGTTCAGGCAATTCCTGCCAATTTTGCATTGAAAAGTCAAACGGCGCTCCTTCCCTTCTGAGCTCTGTCATGCGCCCAAACAGTGGTTTACTCCCATATGTGGGGTATCAGCATACTCAGGACAAACTGCACAACAACTTTTGGGGTCCAATTTCTCCTGTTACCCTTAATAAAACATATTGTATCTGAAGTACATTTTTTGTGAAAAAAAGTTAAATGTTCATTTTTTTTTTTATACATTCCAAAAATTCCTGTGAAGCACCAGAAAGGTTAATAAACTTCTTGAATGTGGTCATGAGTACCTTGAGGGGTGCAGTTTTTAGAATGTTGCCACTTTTGGGCATTTTCTGTCATATAGGCCCCTCAAAGTCACTTCAAGTATGAGGTGGTCTCAAAAAAAAAAAAAATTGGCTTTGCAAATTTTGTTGTAAAAATGAGAAATCGCTGGTCAACTTTTAACCCTAAGGCTGAGTGCACATGTACTTTTTTACCCTGTAGTTTTTTCCGCGCAGAATTAAAGAAATCCGCAGGTGAAATGACCTGCATTTTTCCTGCGGACTTCTTCCATTTTTATTGCGGATTTCTTGCGGTTTTTGTGCGCTTTTCCCCTGCGGATTTGGAGAAAGGAGCAGGTGGAAAACCGCACAAAACAAGTGACATGCTGCATTTTTTGTACCGCAAGAAAACCGCGCGGAAAAAACCGCAGCGTCTGCACAGTGTTTTTTTTTCAATTGACTAACATGCTACTGTAGATAACAATGCGGATATGCAGCTTTTCTACGCGGTAAAATCCGCTGCGGAACCGCTGGAAATCTGCATCATGTGCACATAGCCTTATAACTTCCTAACAAAAAAATCAGGTTTCCAAAATTGTGCTGATGTAAACCAGATGTTTTGGAAATGTTATTTATTAACTATTTTGTGTGATATGACTCTCTGATTTAAGGGCATAAAAACTAAAAGTTTGAAAATTGCAAAATTTTCACCAAATTTCTGTTTTTTTCCACAAATAAACGCAAGTCATATCGAAAAGATTTTACCACAATCAAAGTACAATATGTCATGAGAAAACAATCTCAATGACCAGTGTTTCAGAGTTATGGCCTCATAAATTGATAGTGGTCAGAATTGTAAAAATTGGCCTGGTCATTAAGGTAAAAACAGGCTTCATCTCAAAGGGGTTAAACAAGGGGTACCAATTTTGACCACGTGTGTGCGTCATATGAATAGCAAGTCTGTGCAGCATCTATCATCCTATCTACTTAGGCCTGGATCACACTTCCATTTTTTCAAATCCGTCATTTTCCGTTAAAAAAACGGATCCACCATTTTTTTGGCGGATCCGTTTTTTTGTCCCATAGACTTCCATTAGCGGCTATCACGGATCCGTCAAAAAAACAGATCCGTTTGCGGCAAAACAGAAACGGATCCGTTTTTTCACACTTTGGCGGATGCAAAAAAACGGATGTGTGAAACAGGCCTGAGGCCGGGGTCACACTAACCGATGCAAAATACGGTCCGTAGTTTACATGTGTAATACGGATGAATGACCCCTAAATAGTGCTCCGTATGTCATCCGCTAATTAAATTGCCGGCTTCTATCAAATCATTCCCCAACCCGACATGAAATAACACATGGTTTACATTCAGTAAAGCATTTCATTTCATGTTTTTTTAATATGTCCCTGACTAATAATTAGTTGAGGGTTTGTGTGTAAAATTTGGGAGTTGTAATTGTTTTTTTAAGGGGTTAAAAAATGCGTGGGCTTTCCATTGCCCTGTAGCGGTGGCGAATGGGTTAATCTAACAAAGGGTTAATGCATCTTACAATCGAATGGTGACATTAACCCTTTGTTAGATTAACCCACTCAACACCACTATAGGGCAATGGGAAGCCCACGCATTTTTTAACAACGAATTAACCCCTTAAAACAACAACTACAACTCCCAAATTTTGCACACAAACCCTCATCTAATTATTAGTCATGGACATATAAAGAAAAGCATGAAATGAAATGCTTTACTGAATGTAAGCCATGTGTCATTTCATGTCGGTTTGGGGAATGATTTGATAGAAGGCGGCAATTTAATTAGCGGCTATTCTGCTATGAAGAACTCTGAAGTATATATATATGTATTCTATGCGTATATATCAATTCTTTCGTTTCTTTATTAAACCTGTCAGTGTGAGTTTACTGTATAGCGCACTGAATTGCCGGCTTTTCTAAAAGACACCTGGTGCGTATTTCTCGCAAGTCACATATGTGGTCCGTGTGTAATGCGTATTTTTAGCGCACCCATACTTTCATTGGCGTACTACGGGCGTAGTACGCTGACAATCGCAGCATGCTGCGATTGGCACGGAGCGTAGAATACGGATGAGAAATATACGGCTGTTGGGAGCTGCCCCATAGAGAATCATTGGTCCGTGTCTAATGCGTGCTTTTAGCGCCTCTCACTCGTCCGTATTCCTCGCCAGTGTGACCCCGGCCTTACACACACATACATATATGAGCTAGTTTTACCTGTGGTAGAGATCTGATTTCTCTCCATGCTGCAAACGTTGATTAAAGGGATAATTCCTATATGTCCAAAAGGTCAGTCATCGTTAGACACTTCAAAACCAAATACCTCAACCTGGTCTATTACGGTTAATAGCCGTTAGCCAAGAAGCGATTCCAACTAAAAATTACTACATTTAAAAATATTTATTCATAACAATAAGATAAAACACGATAAGGCCGGTTTCACATTCGCGCTTTTGAGCGCACGGCCGCCGCTAAGCCCCGCCCCCTGCCCCGCCTCCACCAGTATCTCCGCCTCCGGGCGCATGACATTGCATGCGTCCCCTATCTTCATCACAGAGGGCGCAGGCCGTGCGCAGTCTGCGCACAGTCTGCGTTTGGCGGCGCATGCGTCCTTTTGACGATGCGCCGAGCAGCGCCAAACGCAACCTGTTGCATTTTGGTTGTGCTCGGCGCACCGTCAAAAGGACGCATGTGCCGCCAAACGCAGACTGTGCGCAGACTGCGCACGGCCTGCGCCCTCTGTGATGAAGATAGGGGACGCATGACGCATGCAACGTCATGCGCCCGGAGGCGGAGATACTGGTGGAGGTGGGGCAGGGGGCGGGGCTTAGCGGCGGCCGTGCGCAGGCCGTCGCTGCGCTCAAAAGCGCGAATGTGAAACCGGCCTAAGATAATTAAAAGACAGAGCAAAAAGAAAAACCTCCAAAAAGAGAGGGAGATGCACAATATAATTGCTTGGAAAGTGTAAAGGGACCAAAAGACAAAAAATGTACCCAAGTTACTTAAGAACCACTAAGACTTATATCTGAATGTACAAAATGAATATCATATCAAAGCATAAGAAAGTGTGATGTGCTGGTATAAAGTGCTGTTTAGTGAAGTAAAAGTAGTGGAAAAAAAAATATTTGAAATAGTTCAATAGTGTTAACCCCTTAACCCCCAGAGATATTTTCGTTTTTGCTCCCCTTCTTTCCAGAGCCATAATTTTTTTATTTTTCCATCAATATGGCCATGTGAGGGCTTGTTTTCTGCGGGACAAGTTGTACTTTTTAACGACACTATTGGTTTTACCATGTCATGTACCAGAAAAGGGGAAAAAATTCCAATTGCATTGAAATTGCAAAAAAGTGCAATCCCATACTTGTTTTTTGTTTGGCTTTTTTACTAGGTTCACTAAATGCTAAAACTGACCTGCCATTATGATTCTCCGGGTCATTAGGAGTTCTTAGCCACCATATATGTCTAGGTTCTTTTTTATCTAGGTGGTTAAAAAAAAAATCCCAAACTTTGTTAAAAAAAAAAAAAAAAAAAAAATTGCGCCATTTTCTGATAAACATAGCATCTCCATTTTTCATGATCTGGGGTTGGGTGAGGGCTTATTGTTTGTGTGCCGAGCTGGCGTTTTTAATACCATTTTGGTGCACATACAATCTTTTGAACGCCTGTTATTGCATTTTAAACCCTTAACGACCGCCGATACCTGTAACAGCGGCAGTTAAACCACAGCGCCACTTTTTAACGACACTGAGGAATAAGGGTATAAACTTCCCCACAGAGTTGAAATTTCTCCGGAGTCTCGGCTACAGGGGGTACCCGAGACCCCAGATAAAGTGATTTGGGTCGGTTTTTACCAACCATAGTGTTGCAATCACTGTTATTAATGGTATAACGGCGACAAAAAAAAAAAAAAAAAGTCTGATTTTTCATTTAATTTCTCTCTCTCCTCTGATGGAGAGAGAAATAGGGTCCCCCAATCCCCCCAGGTACCTCTGTTGTCCCTGCAATCCCCCGTGAAGTCACCCTGTAACAGTTATAGTTTAACCCCTTAATGACAGCCAGTATGTCTTTTTACTGACCTGAGATATAAGAGAATAGCATCCCCATACAGGTGACGATCCAGCAGCTGTCAACTGTACATTATAGCTGACAACTTGCTGTATTAGAAGCGATCAGTGTTGGTACCGTCCATCTGTTTAACCCCTTAGTTGCTGCTGTCAAAAGTGACTACATCAAATAAATGGTTATCAGATTGTGGGGGCTTCCGCTTTAATCTAATTGACACACCGAGATCATAATTGTGTGGTCCTGATGTTTGCCATAGCAGTTTATGGTCAAAGAGCAGACTTAGAGTCTCCCGGCTATAGCGACCGGTTCAGAAGTCAGCGAAATTTAGATGGTAAACAAAACACTTTTTCATTCCTGCTATACCACTTTGCATTAATTCCTGAAAAGCACCTTAATAAACTGACAGCTGTTTTCAGTATGTCAGGGGGTGCTTTTTTTAAAATGGTATCACGTTTGGGGTTTCCCAATATGTAGGACCCCCAAAGTCACTTCAAACCTGGATAGGTCCCTCAAAAAAATAAATTTAGCAAATTTCCTTGAAAAAATGAAAAGATTACTGCTACATTTTTAAACCTCCTAAAAGGCTAACAAAATACATTAACGTTTTAAAAATGGTGCTGATGTAAAGCCGACATGTGGGAAATGTTATTTAATGTTTTTCTGTGGTATGACTATCTTGATTAAAGGGATAATCAAAGTTTGAAAATTGCTATTTTTTTTTACATTTTTGTCAAGTTTGATTTTTTTTTTTTTTATAAACACAAAACATATCAACCTAAATTTACCGTTATCTTAATTTATAATGTACCACAAAAAAACAATCTCAGAATCAATGGGATTTGTTGAAGCATTCCAGAGTTATCACCACATAAAGTGACATTGGGTCCCAATTTAAGAAATTGGCCCCGTCAGGTACAGCAAGTGAGCAACAGTTCAAAAAAACACCGCAAACGGAGATAGTGAAGTAGTTCATATGCAGCACTGCAAGGCAAAGTATCTTGGGCGAGGCACACACTGGGGAAAGCCGTTCAAAAGACAGTTCACAACAGGGCTGGCAGTCTCTGAATAACAGTCTCAAAAGCAGTGCAGGGCTGTGAGTCTCTTAGGAAGTCCAGAACAGTCATAAATACTGCCACTGCACACCAACTAGGTTAGCTTAAGTAGGCCGAGCTTACGTGTCCTAAGCAGGCAGGTAGACATAGATGCAGATGATCTCACGCACAGCTTGCTACTGAGAACTGGAGAGGTTTGCTGGAAGCGCTGAACCGGATCTATTGGAGAGGCGCAGTCTCTTTCAGCACAGAGCCAGGGATTCATGCAGAATACACAAGCATGGACTGAAAGGCAAACGAGGGTAATAAAGACAGGGAAGGCGGATCACATGTGCAGAAGCGAAGCAGCAGACGCCATCTTGAAAAAGGGCAATAAAGCACCATAGATGATCAGAGAATCCAGAGTCCTGACACCCCCGGACTGCCGCCGCCTTCTTCCGGGAGAAAATGGCGGGCGCATGCGCAGTGCGCCTGCCGAGATCGGCCGGCTGGCACCCGGCAACAATAGGAAATTTTTCCCATTGGTTCCTTTTGATCACTGTGATAGACCCTATTACAGTGATAAAAAAAAAAAAAAGTAAATCAAACCCTCTTTATCACCGCGTCAGTTATCTAAAAATAATAAAATAAAAAAAGTATTTCCATTTTTCCAAAAAAAAAGCATGAATCGTACCTCCAAAAATCATACGTTAATCTAACTGAACATGAGGTTCTTAGTTTAACATTCTGATCAGATTGTATAAAGCCCACTGCCACGTCACGGCAAACCTCGTAGTGGGTCCTACCGCCCTAACGAAGAGGAGCCATGCGCCAACACCGCCACAGCGGCAATGCACCAGATGGGAAGACGGCCCGGTATCACCAGACCACGCTGCCCCACCAGCACAAAACCACAGCAACAATGGTTGCCACACAGCACCAAGAGAAAGGAGTCCCTGTAGTGATTTCTTCCAGGCACCGCATGCCCTGGAGCCTGGAAAAAATCATTAGCATAGAGACAGAATATAACATTTCTCAACAAGACCGTTAATATGTGGCATACAGATAGGATTAGTTCAACATTTCTATTAACTGTATGCCCATATTAATAGGTCATATACATCCCAGAGGCTGACAGATTCGCTTTAGCAAGACTTCAGTAGCTCTTATTCTCCCTCTAGTGGTGGCGGCTAGTAGGCATCATGTAATCTTGTTAATCAATTACCAACAGCAATAAGGTGCTACATAGGTCTCATAAAATACACAGTTTATTGAAACATATTAAAACAATGCATAAAATTATCCAAAAGAGTAAGGCAGAGACCCAAAATGTGGGGGATAACACTAGACCACAGAATAAATATACATAGCAAAAGAAGTACCTAAAACAGTGTATCTGCCTACCCCTTACAGCTGTAGCTGAATGAGATGCAATGTGCAAAATAGCAAAGAAGTATTTAAGAAGCAGGCATGGAACTTACATCAGGTCATGTTTTAGCAGTCAAATGACAGGTCTGGTGTTTAATCCCCAGCCCCAACGCGCGTTTCACCCAAGTTTCGTCGGGGGACATGTCTCATTAGATAATTTTAATCTTGTTAACCCCTTCATGACCTTTGATGCCACATAGGCGTCATGAAAAGTCGTGCCAAAACGACCCATGACGCCTATGTGGCGTCATGAAAAGATCTCCCTCCTGCGGGTCGGGTGAGCGGGTTCAATTTAAGTTCACCCGACCCGCCGGTACAGGGGGACCTAGACTTGACCCCAGGGGGGGTGGCTTCGCCCCCTCGGGGATACGATCAATCTCAGTGACCTTTTTGTCACCCCCCTCGCATCTGATTGGAGCTAGCGCCCACGTGACGCTAGCCCTCAAATCACATGTGGAGGGGCGGAGTAAAATCATGGCTGCCTCTTTCCTCAACTTCATCCCGCCCATGGAAGCTGAGGAACGAGGTGCTGACTGCCGCCCTGACCTGCGATCACCGCCGCTGCCATCGCCGCTGCCACCACTGCCCTCCGGTAATATACTTCTCTGCCCCGCCGCCTAATTCCAGCCCCTCCCACCTCAGCTCACTCTCCCCTGCCCCCTGATCATCTCCTGCTCCCCTGATCCTCCCCAGCACCCCCGATCTCCCCCAGCACCCCCGATCATCCACCTGCTGTTTCCAGCTCTGCCAGCTCCTCAGCCGCCTACTGCCTCCTGTGCCTGAGAGCCCCCTCCCGTGCCCCCTGATCACCAGTCAGCCCCAGTGATCACCCTCATTAACCCCTGCCCCCCTGATTAACTCCTGCTGCAGGTTTTTATTTCCTTATCTCCTCAGCCACCTCCTGCCCCCCCCATGCCTGACAGCCCCCTCTGCCCCTGGTGATCCCACAGCACCCCTGATCATCCCCCATCCCTGATCATCCTCCAGCACCGCTGATCATTCCACCTGCTGCTGCAGGCTCCTCAGCCGCCTCCTGTGCCTAACAGCCCCCTCCTGCCCCCCGTGATCACCCCTCAGCCCTAATGATCACCCCCATCAACCCCTGCCCCCTTATTAACCCCTGCTGCTGCTGTTTTTTATATCCACCTCCATCTTCTCAGCCACCTTCTGCCCGCCCCGCACCTGACAACCTCCTTCTGCCCCTGGTGATCATCCCCCTGCACCCCTGATCACCCCCACTGTTGCTGCCGCCGCTGGCTCCATCTCCACCTAATTCTCCTCAGCGCCCTCCTGCGCCTGACAGCCCCTTTCTGCCCCCGGTGACCATCCCCCAGCCCAAGTGATCACCCCTGATCACCCCCTGATCACTCCCCCTGCTGCTGCCGCTGGTTCCATCTCCACTTCCATCTCCTCAGTCCCCTTCTGCCCCCTGCGTGCCTGACAGTCCCCTCCTGCCCCCCCGTGTGCCTGACAGTCCCCTCCTGCCCCCCACACGCCTGACAGTCCCCTCCTGACAGCCCATTCCTCCAGTAAAAAGTTTCACCAAACATTCACACACACACACACTATAATAAAGGTTTTTTTTACACACGCACACACACCGCACGCACAATATCCCGCTCATCCCAGTCCCAAAGGGTCTACTCAGTTGAGGAGGCATATGAAATTATTACCTCTGATACTGATAGTGAGAGAGAGGACCCCACCTTTCTCTATTCCTCCCACTCTTCCTCTTCCAGTGACACATACTTGCCACCACCGAGATGTCGCAGGGCGAGAAATCGTCCGGAGCCCAGGGAGGAAGAGTCGGAGGCCTTAGAGGAAGAGTTGGAGACCTTGGAGGAAGTTCCACAGCCAAATGGGAGTTTCCCCCAACCTAGTGCTAGTCACGCCCAACCTAGCACTAGGTCTCCCTCCTGGACCACCATCCTTGAAAATTTGGCTCCACGGATTCCTGATTTTGTTCCCCAATCAGGAATCCAGTTTGAGACTGCCAACTTCAGGAAGTAAACTTTTTCAAAGTCTTTTTCTCGGAGTCAATCGTCAGTCTCATGGTGGAGCAAACAAACTTGTACGCCCAACAATTTTTGGCCGAACACCCAATTTCTTCATTCTCTACTTGGAGTCCCGTTAACTCTGTAGAAATGATTAAATATTGGGGACTGGTCCTTCACATGGGGATTGTGACGAAACCAGAAATTTGCCAATACTGGAGTACTGATATTTTATATCAAACTCCAGTATTTGGCATGGTTATGACTCGGAAATGTTTTGAGGCTATCCATAAATTTCTTCATTTCAGGGACAACACTGAAAGCCTTCCCCGCAATGACCTGAATTTTGATAGACTGTTCAAAATTCGGCCAGTCGTCGAACACTTCAGCAACAAGTTTGCTGAAGTGTACATTCCCGAAAGGGAAATTTGTGTGGATGAATCCCTCATCCACTTCAAAGGGAGGCTTCAGTTCCGTCAGTACCTGCCCAGCAAAAGGGCAAGGTACGGATGGGATGAAACTCTACAAGCTGTGTGAGAGTACCTCAGGGTACACTCTCAGCTTTAGAGTTTACCAAGGAAAGGACAGTAGGATCCAGCCCCCAGAATGTCCACCTGCTCTGGGGGTGAGTGGGAAAATAGTGTGGGATTTGGTCCACCCTCTGCACATTGATAACTTTTATACAAGCATCACACTATTTCAATCCCCCTCTGCCAGAGCTACCGTCGCTTGCGGTACCGTGCGCCGAAACCAGAGGGGTCTCCCTTTGCCGATAATTGAGCAGTCTCTCCGAAAGGGTGAGACCCGAGCCCAATGTAGCGGCAACATGATTGTGGTCAAGTTCAAAGACAAAAGAGACGTCTTTGTCTTGACCACAATCCATGGTCCCGGCACGACGGCCACCACCGTCCGAGGTACCCCAGCACCGGTCCACAAACCGAACTGTGTCCTGGCGTACAACCATTACATGGGGGGAGTTGATCTTTTTGATCAAGTCCTCCAGCCCTAAAATGCCATGCGGAAGGCGAAGGTGTGGTACAAAAAACTGGCTGTGCACCTCGTACAAATGGCACTATGGTATAATGCATGCGTGCTATCACGATGTGCAGGCCAGGACCACTCCTTCCTTGAGTTCCAGGAGGCGGTGATAAAGGCCATGATTTTTGGAGAGGAGGACGGAGCGCGCCCCAGCACCCCTGGAACTCATTTCCCATATTGTACCAGGGCAACATTTTCCCCGTGAGAGAAAAAAAAAGGTGCTGGGTATGTTATAAAAGGGGGACAAGGGAAACTCGTTTCCAATGTGAACCGTGTCCCGACAAACCTGCACTGTGTTTGAATGAATGCTTCAGAATTCATCACACATCCATGGACTAAACACATCCTGACACTGTACGACAGAACTCACCCACACCAGCCTGACATACACAACACCACACACACCAACCTGACGTACACTACGCCACACACACCAACCTGATGTAGTATCAGGTTGGTATGTGTGGCGTAGTGTACGTCAGGTTGGTGTGTGTGGTGTATACTATACCACACACACCAACCTGATGTACACTACACTACACCACACACCAACCTGACGTACACTACGCCACACACACCAACCTGATGTAGTGTCAGGTTGATATGTGTGGCGTAGTGTACGTCAGGTTGGTGTGTGTGTGTGGCGTAGTGTAGCCAGCCATCCATCGATCCAGCCATCCATCGATCGAGCCATCCATCGATCAATCAATTGATCCAGCCAGCCATCGATCGATCGATCCAGCCATCGATCGATCTATCCAGCCAGCCATCCATCCATCGATAGATACAGCCAGCCATCCATCCAGCCATCGATAGATCCTTCTAGCCATCGATCGATCCATCAATCGATAGAACCATCCATCCAGCCATCCCTCGATCCAGCCAGCCATCCATCCATAGATCCATCCATCCAGCCATCGATCCAGCCATCCGTCGATCGATCGATCCAGCCATCCGTCGATCGATCGATCCAGCCATCCGTCGATCGATCGATTCAGCCATCCCTCGATCGATCCAGCCATCCATCGATCGATCGATCCAGCCATCCATCGATCGATTGAGCCAGCCATCCATAGAACCATCCATCCAGCCATCCCTCGATCCAGCCATCCATTCATCAATAGATCCAGCCATAGATCCATCCATCCATAGATCCATCCATCCAGCCATCGATAGATCCATCCATCGATCGATCCAGCCATCCATCCATAGATCCATCGATCGATCCAGCCATCCATCGATCGATCCATCGATCTAGCCATCCATCGATCCAGGAATCCATCGATCCAGCCATCCATCCATTGATCGATCCAGCCATCCATCGGTCCAGGAATCCATCGGTCCAGCCATCCGTCGATCGATCCAGCCATCCGTCGATCGATCGATCCAGCCATCCGTCGATCGATCGATCCAGCCATCCGTCGATCGATCCAGCCATCCGTCGATCGATCCAGCCATCCATCCATTGATCGATCCAGCCATCCATCGATCCAGCCATCCATCGGTCCAGCCATCCATCGGTCCAGGAATCCATCGGTCCAGGAATCCATCGGTCCAGCCATCCGTCGATCGATCCAGCCATCCATCGATCGATCGATCGATCCAGCCATCCATCGATCGATCGATCCAGCCATCCATCGATCGATCGATCCAGCCATCCATCGATCGATCGATCCAGCCATCCATCGATCGATCGATAAAGCCATCCATCGATCGATCGATCCAGCCATCCATCGATCGATCGATCCAGCCATCCATCGATCGATCCAGCCATCCATCGATCGATTGAGCCAGCCATCCATAGAACCATCCATCCAGCCATCCCTCGATCCAGCCATCCATCCATCGATCCATCCATAGATCCAGCCAGCCATCCATCCATTGATAGATCCAGCCAGCCGTCCATCGATACATCCAGCCAGCCATCGATCGATCCATTCATCCATCGATAGATCCAGCCATCGATTGATTGGATGGATCTATTGATCGATGACTGGCTGGATCGATCGATCTATCAATCGATCGCTGGATCTATCGATCGATGACTGGCTGGATCTATCAATCGATCGATGGCTGGATCTATCAATCGATGACTGGCTTGATCTATCAATGGATGGCTGACTGGATCGATGGATGGATCTATCGATGGATGGATCGATCCAGCCATCCATCGATCGAGCCATCCATCGATCGATCCAGTCATCCTTCCATAGATCTAGTCAGCCATCGATAGATCCAGCCAGCCATCGATCCATCAATCGATAGATCCAGCCAGCCATCCATAGAACCATCCAGCCATCCCTCGATCCAGCCAGCCAGCCATCCCTCGATCCAGCCAGCCATCCATCGATAGATCCAGCCAGCCATCGATAGATCCAGTCATAAATCCATCCATCGATACAGCCAGCCATCCATCGATAGATCCAGCAGGCCATCCAGCAATCGATGCATCCAGCCAGCAATCGATAGATCCATCTAGCCATCGATAGATCCATCCAGCCATCCATCAATCGATAGATCCAGCCATCCATAGAACCATCCATCGATAGATCCAGCCAGCCATCGATCCAGCTAGCCATCCATCCATCGATAGATCCAGCCATCCATAGTTCGATCCAGCCATAGATCCATCCATCCATCGATAGATCCAGCCAGCCATCCATAGATCCACCCATAGATCCATCCATCCATCCATAAATCCATCCATCCATCGATAGATTCAGCCAGCCATCCATCCATTCGATAGATCCAGTCAGCCATCCATCGATAGATCCAGCCAGCCAACTAGCCATCCATCGGTAAATTCATCCATCCATCGATAGATCCAGCCAGCCATCCATCCATAGATCCAGCCATCCGTTGATCCATCCATCGATTGATAGATCCAGCCATCTATCGATCCAGCCATCCATCGATCGATCGATCCAGCAATCCATAGATCCATCCATCGATCGATCCATCGATGGATCCATCCATCCATAGATCCAGCCATCCATCCATTGATCCAGCCCTCGATCACCTGAAAAAAAAAATAAACCAACAGTATACTCCCTGTTCCGATGTAATCAGTTTAACGGTTGTCCCATGACGATCTTCCGTGTAGCGCTGTCACATCGGGAGATGTGACAGCTCTACAGGGGCTCCGGTGTAGTGACAAGACGTAATCCTCCCGCAGTGGATCACTCCGTCGCCTAGAGGTCACCAGAGTTCATCCTGTCGCTTGCGGCACCGCTGCGTGAGAAAATTCTCACACAGCGGTAGTGCTGTGAAGTGAGAGCACGAACTCCAATGAAGTACACTGCGGGAGTTTTATCTCCGGTCAGTGTGTCACTGGAGGCCCTGTAGGGGCGATGTGACAGCTCTACACAGGAATTGTCGTGGGACAATCGTAATTAAATGGATTACATCGGAACAGGGATTATTTGTGATTTATTATTTTATTTTTTTTGCAGGAGAACAAGGACGTCGCGGGAATTAGGCGTATAATAAATATGGGAAACTTATTTCATTAAAATACTTTATTCTGGCTGTGTCTTTATTCAACATGTAACAACTATGGGATTAGTAATTAGTCTTATTGACACCTCTTCATTACTAAGCCGTGGGCTTGATGTCACCTTACAATACAAAGGTAACATCAACCCCCCAACTATTACCCCATATGCCACCACTACAGGGCAATGGGAAGAGGCTAAGTGCCGGAATTGGCGCATCTTAGAGATGCGCCATTTCTGAGGCGGCTGAGAGCTGTTTTTAGCCAGGGGGGTCAATATCCATGGCCCCTTCCTAGGCTATTAATATCAGCCCGCAGCTGTCTGCATAGCCTTTTCTGGTTATTAATTATAGGGGCTCCCCATCTTAATAGCCAGTAAAGGCTAAGTATACCACTTTGAGCTGATATTAATAGCCTGGGAAGATCCATGGGTATTAACCCCTTCCCAGGCTATAAACACCTGCCCCCAATCACTGGTTTTCTCTGTTCCGGTTTTGAAGATTGCACGGAAGCCCACACCATTTTAAAAAAAATTAAATTAAACAGATACTGTGTTTAAGAACGGGGTCACATTTGCGAGAAACTCTCACGAGTCTCGTGCCTCAACACCCAGCACTTGGGACCGGAGTGTGCAGCTGCATGTTTATTCGGTCGTCCATGACAGCACCACCTGAGAGGGGATCCGCCCTTCAGGAACAGGAAACCTACAGATACAAAAGGGCGGCACCTCTCCCACGCATCAGTTGGTTTCCTGTTCCTATAGGACGGGACTTCCTACAGATGGTCCATCATGGAGTCGTCGAGGGATTCCCAGGCCGGCTGACCGACCCAGGTAGCGGGGGGGTCTCCTACCTCGGTCAAGCTCGGGTCCCTGGATGCGCCACGGTGGGGCCGGGTAGGTCACCACGACAGTGGTTGGAGCAGGCGGAGCAGAGGGTCCGGTGGACAGCCGTCTCCATAGGGCCGGCACAAGGTATGTATGACCCCTGGAACCCCTCCTGTTGCATTCACCCGGTCTCCGCTTGCTCCTCTCTCTCTCTCGCCGGGGGCTGGCGGTCGCGCCTGTTCGGCGGGCACAGGTCGGCGCATGTGGGGGCGGCGGGCATTCCGGAGCCGGGGGCGCCGTGCCGGCTCCTTCCGCGCGCTCCCGCGGTCTTGATCGCGTGGCGGAAGTGACGCAGCGGAAGGGGCGGGGCCGGGAACACCGAAACCGGAAGTGCTCGGCGGTCTGGGGCGGCGCGCGGTGCCCGGGGGGGGGGGGGGGGACGGAGCATGTGGGGGGGAGTCGCGGGGGGGGGGGAGGACCCGGGGGGAGGTGCCGCGCCAGAGCCCTGCCGACCCGGACACTGTGGGAGGCATTAAAAGCACAGGAGGTGACGCTGCTGGGGTGCTTCTGAAGGCCCAGCAATGGATTCGACAGAAGCCCCCACAGAGCAGCAGGACGAGGCGCAGGAGCGCCCAGAGAAACAGGCCACAGTGAATTCACATGCGAGTGGCCAGCAGAAGAAGAAACGGACGGGCGAACAAAGCCACAGAAGTTCCTCCAGGCTAAAGGACCCTCCTGCCTCCCTCCGTGACCCGGTACCTGCCTCATCTGCATGGGTAAGAGATCTCCGTGAGTGTACCCTGATGCAGTGTTTTATTTTGTTCTTTCGCAGGCAAGGAAAGCTACGGGGAAGCAGAAGCACAGGGAATGTGCCCTCTGTAATTGCCCTTTGCCAGACGGCCACCCTAAAAAGTTGTGTCAGCCATGCGTGCGACAAACGGTAGGGGTTGGATGGGGACGGTACCCTAGGGGTAGATTGACAGGCCCTTACACTCTTCCCCGTCCATACAGGTAGCGGAAGAAACACCGGACTTCACCACAAGCCTGAGGGAGATAATCAGGACAGAAATGAAGGCCCTATCTAAAAAAGACTCCTCTAAGGGAAGAGATGTTAACCTCTCTGGTTCAGAGTCCTCGGCCGCACCTGGAATCAATATCTCCTCAGATTCCCCGGCCTCCACTTCATCATCTTCAGAGGAAGACTCGAGCCGTTTCTGCTTTCCCTTAGACCAGATGGATAAGTTAGTTAAAGCAGTAAGGTCCACCATGGGGGTAGCAGACACAAAACCGGAACTTTCGGCACAGGACGTGATGTTCGGAGGCCTAGATCCCAGAAAGCGCAGATCCTTCCCGTTGAATGATAAAGTCCAGAACCTAATAGATAGAGAATGGAAAAAGCCAGAAAAAAGGTTCTTTGCCACCTGCCTTCAAACGAAGGTACCCGTTTGATGACCCAGTGGTAACCAAATGGGACAAGGCCCCTAAACTGGACGCGGCAGTGGCCAAAGCCTCCAAAAAGTCCTCCATACCTTTCGATGACATGGCCTCCTTAAAAGACCCGCTAGATAAAAAAGCGGATTCTTTTCTGAAAGGAACATGGGAGATGTCAGCGGGTGCCTTGAGACCAGCGGTAGCGGCCACATGTACGGCCAGATCCTTGATGGTCTGGCTGGATCAGCTGGATTCCCAATTGAAGGATGGAACCTCAAGAGCATACATTCGAAAAGCTTTACCAGTTATCCAAAGTGCTGCTGCTTTTCTGGCTGATGCGTCAGCAGATTCTGCGAGGATGGCGGCTAGGACCGCAGGTTTATCCAACGCAGCTCGAAGGGCTCTCTGGTTAAAATGCTGGCCAGGAGACATCCAGGCCAGATCTCGACTCTGTTCCATTCCTTGTGAGGGCGAATACCTGTTTGGGCCCGTCCTGGATGAACTTTTAGAGAAGGCCGGGGACGATAAAAAGAAGTTCCCCAGTCTGCCGAACCCCTTTTAGACGCCCCTTTACCAGGAAAGGATATTTCCGTAGGAGGCCGTCCAGGGATCAGGGCAGATGGGACAACAAAAGAAGGAGAGGTACTGGATTCATGTTCGGAGGAGGGGGGCGCCAGGAAGGTCCAGCACGGGACACTAAAAAGCCGCCCCAATGACTAGTTGCTCTGGTAGGGGGGAGACTAGCTGCCTTCTACCCGGCCTGGGCATTAATCTCTAATAGCAACTGGATACTGGGGGTGGTAGCTGCGGGCCTACGACTAGAATTCTCCCGGGTTCCCCAAGATCGTTTTAAGGTCACTCCTCTTAGGTCATCCTCATCAGAACAGTCTGCCCTGGAAGCTGAAGTTCGGGATCTCTGCCATAAAAAGGTCCTAACTAAAGTTCCAGAGGAAGAAAGGGGGAAAGGTTTCTACTCCCCTTTGTTCCTGGTCCGCAAGCCAGACAGTTCCTTTAGGACCATAATAAATCTTAAATCCCTCAATGAATTCCTGGTCACACGTCCATTTAAGATGGAAACAATTAATTCAACAATAAAATTACTGTTTCAAAACTGCTTCATGGTGGTGTTAGATTTGAAAGATGCCTACTACCATATACCCATTCATGCAGATCATCAGAGTTTTCTCAGAGTGGCAGTGCAGTTAGATGGGTCAGTTCAACATTTCCAGTATGCGGCCCTCCCCTTTGGGGTGGCAGTCGCTCCCCGTGTGTTTACTAAAGTAGTAGCGGAAGTTATGGCCCATCTACGTGAATCAGACATTTTAGTAGTTCCCTACTTAGATGACTTCTTGATTGTAGGGAAAACGGCTAACCATTGTTTGCAACAGCTACAAAGGGCAAGGTCTGCCCTAGAACGGTTAGGATGGCTGCTTAACATTAAAAAATCTCGGTTACAGCCGATGAGAATCCAACAATTCTTGGGCCTCATCCTAGATTCCGAAAAACAGGAATGCCGTCTGCCCCCGGAGAAGCTGGTTCGCCTACACTATCAGGTCCTGAACGCTTCCAATAACCCGACCATGTCCCTCAGGAAAGCCATGTCCCTTTTAGGTTCACTTTCCTCCTGTATCCCGGCGGTCCAGTGGGCCCAGTTTCATTCAAGAACTCTACAGGGAGAGGTCTTAAGGCATCAAAAAATGCTTGGGGGTTACTTAGAGGGCCAGCTAACCTTGTCCCGAAACACAAGGGAGTCCCTAGAATGGTGGCTAGATGAGAATAATTTATCCAGAGGGGTTCCCTGGGAATATGACATATCCCGCATAATCACCACGGATGCTAGCCCTTCCGGTTGGGGGGCTCATATGGGGGAAATTCTGGTCCAGGGCCTATGGGAGCATCATCAGATAGAGATGTCATCCAACTTGAAAGAATTGACAGCAGTAGAGCTGGCGGCTAAAGAACTGCTTGTGTATCTACAGGGCCATCATGTGCGAGTGTTCTCCGACAATCTGGTCACCGTAGCGTATATCAACCACCAAGGCGGGACCCTTTCCAAATCCCTGATGATTGTAGCAGAACGGCTGTTCCAGCTAGCAGAGCAGCATTTTCTATCATTAACAGCTCTACATATAAAGGGGAAAGAAAACACCACGGCAGATTTCCTGAGCCGCAATCTCTTAAGGCAAGGAGAATGGTCCCTAAAAAACTCTATCTTCGACCTGATTGTACAGAAGTGGGGACTGCCAGAGATAGATCTCTTCGCCACCAAGGAAAACAGGAAAGTAAGGCAATTTTGCTCACTAAATCCCAGAGAAGACCCCCCCTGGCGGTAGACTCCTTGCTGATAAAGTGGGATTTCGGGCTATCCTATGCCTTCCCTCCCCTATCGCTATTACCTCTAGTGGTGAGGAAAATCAGGAGAGACAGAGCGAAAGTTATAGTGATCGCTCCGTTTTGGCCCAGGAGGGCTTGGTTCTCATGCCTCAGGACCATGTCAGTGTCCGATCCTTGGGTCCTGCCGGAGATCCCGGATCTCCTATCCCAGTCTTTCATCCTCAGGTGGCTGGCCTACATCTGACGGCGTGGAGTTTGAACGGACACTGCTGAAAGATAAAGGCTTCTCCCCAGACCTGGTTGACACTCTACTTAAAAGTAGAAAGATCACTACTACCAAGATCTATGTCAGAATTTGGAAGAGATTCCTAAAGAACTCTAGAGTAGTCGCTGGGGGTTCGGCTCCTATAAATCAAATCTTAGAATTTCTTCAGAAAGGTCTAGAAATGGGGCTCTCCACTAGTACCCTCAAAGTACAAGCTTCAGCCTTGGGGGCCCTCTTTAGCTGCAACATCGCGGGTAATTACTGGGTCAGTAGATTCATCAAGGCAGCAGGTAGATCCAGGCCAGTGGTGAAGGATAGATTCATGCCATGGGACTTGAACCTAGTCCTCACAGCCATGACAGAAGCTCCATTCGAACCCATCTCATCAGCCTCTATAAAAAACCTGTCCCTCAAGGTAGCCTTCCTGGTAGCTCTAACCTCAGCTCGTAGAGTAAGCGACATCCAGGCATTATCTAGGCGTCCTCCTTATTTACAGTTTAAGGACGATAGGGTAATACTCAGACCTGACCCGGCGTACTTACCGAAGGTAGTTTCTAGCTTTCATAGAACACAAATAGTCCTTCCATCCTTCCTCCCTAATCCAGTTAATGAGAAGGAAGAGAAATTACACACCTTAGATGTTAGAGAATGCCTTAAAGAATATCTGGCGGTTACTGACCCCTGGAAAAAGGAGAATGCCCTATTTATCTCCCATCAAGGTCCCAGGAAAGGCTGTAGAGTGTCAAAAAATACACTAGCTAGGTGGATTAGAGAGGCTATTTCAATTGCATACACCTCAAAGGGCAGACCGGCACCTGCAAAACTGAGGGCGCATTCCACCAGAGCCATGGCGTCCTCGTGGGCCGAGAGATCAGAAGTCTCCATTGACCAGATATGTAAGGCGGCTACTTGGTCCTCTCCGAGCACCTTTTATAATCATTATAGGCTAGACTTGGGTGCTTCCACAGACCTCTCTTTTGGTATAAGGGTACTGCAGGCTGTAGTCCCTCCCTAAAATAGTTATTACTCTCTGTAAATCTCTCAGGTGGTGCTGTCATGGACGACCGAATAAAGTCTTAGTTACTCACCGGTTAACGGTATTTTTCGGAGTCCATGACAGCACCCGTATATTCCCCCCCCTTTTGTAGTTTAATTTTGGATATGCACTTCTTTCTCTTATATGTACACTAGTAAGGAATAGTTGTATAAAAAACACTGTGTATAAATTTTGCTATTAACCATTGTGGTCCTCTTGTGCTCTGTAATCCAACTGATGCGTGGGAGAGGTGCCGCCCTTTTGTATCTGTAGGTTTCCTGTTCCTGAAGGGCGGATCCCCTCTCTCAGGTGGTGCTGTCATGGACTCCGAAAAATACCGTTAACCGGTGAGTAACTAAGACTATTTCTATGCAGCTGAACACTCCGGTCCGAGTGCCGGCGGCAGTGCCGGGTACGGAGGTGCGAGACTCAAGCGAGTTTCGCGCAAGTGTGACCCCAGCCTAATGCAGATTTTGTGTCTTTAACCCTTTATGTACCATTTTATTACGTTATGTTCATTACTAAACATAAGGCTTGGTATTATCTATCTATATCTGCCGATCTATCTTAAAAAATTTTTTTTCATTTTTTTCTTGCTTGGGGTCTGTGGATTATGGACATTAACAAGGATCCAGGTGTATTCTCATATACAGAGGACAGCGAGCAGTTCTTGGGAGCCATAGGAGGAGAAGGTGCCTTTTTAAATTATCCCACTGTTTGATTTGAAAAGGAAATATGAGGGAGAGATGAAAAAGATTTTAACCCTCCAACTACATTTAACTACACTGGGAGAGTATTATAGAGCGAGAATTATACCCAAAGGCTTGAGATCAAATGTTAGACCTAATCTTATGATGAACAATGTTCAATTTTATATGCGGTTCAGCCACATTTCTAACAAATATGCAATGAACATTATTTTATTGAATGTGGAGTATTTGCAGTTGGAATTGAAAAGGTTACATGAATATGTTTTGGATTTGACCACCAAAATCAAGGAGAGTTTGAAGGAGGATGAGTGGAAGACTTTAAGACATGGTAAAGTGTAGATTGGATAAAGCGCTGAATTGGAGGATAATAAAAGGAAAAAAATGGAGCCGTGATATGGAGGACTATAAGTCAGGAAATGCATATAACTGACAATAGGATATGTAACAATATGAAAATCAATGCTATTATTGCTTCTAGTAGAGTTGGACGTCCTTCTGCCGAAAGGAGAGGAGGAAGATGGCAATGGAAAAGACAGAAGAGACAAAAGGAGCGAAACAAGAAATCAGCAAGCCCTGTCGAGACCCCCTGTGACAAGGAACAGCCCACAGACCTAATTATAAATATCTCAAAAAAGGTATTGACTGATGTACATAGAGATTTGCTTAACAAAGGCTTGTCATGATTTGAACTCACACACAGATTGGTTCAAATGCACAATTATTTTGAGTAAATATTTTAGAGCTATAAAACTTAAAGAATGTTCAGTAACAAAAGTAGAAAGGAGACAGTCCAGGAAAGTGAGCTGTGTTTGAGTAAATTTGGTTTGAGAAATAAATGTTCATGCCAAAAAGCAGTCCAGCAGCGATAGAGGCCTTTATAGAAGCAGTGACTAGAGATGTTGAAGACTTGAGATTATCAACTGTAAAAAAATTCAAAAATCCTATTAGGAAGGATACAGGAAAGATGTATATTTTTGTACCGTGTTAGCCAGTAGATAGAAAAATATTCAGGATTGAGAGTCCTCAGTAGTTGATACCTTTTAATGGCTAACTGAAAAGATGGTAATACATTGCAAGCTTTCGAGACTACTCAGGTCTCTTCATCAGGCTAGACTAATACACAATAGTGTACACAATACACAATAGTATTGTGCATAAATATGTGACTTCAGATTTTGTATTAGTCTAGCCTGATGAAGAGACCTGAGTAGTCTCGAAAGCTTGCAATGTATTACCATCTTTTCAGTTAGCCATTAAAAGGTATCAACTACTGAGGACTCTCAATCCTGAATATTTTTCTATTAGGAAGGAAGAATTTGAGGCTTTGAATGACCTTGTCCATGATGACACAATTGTTATAAAAAAGGCTGTTAAAGGTGGGGTCGTGGTCATCATGGACAAGGACATATAGGTTAGTGAAATAAAACAGATTGAGGACAAACAGGTCTATGTAAGATTGTACTATGATCCTAAATTTCAAATGAATCGAGAAATCAGGACAATTTTAGATTCTGCCTTAGAAGGAAAGATAATTTATAAAGATATGCACAATTTTCTGTTGAACCATCTGCCATGTACCCCTGTGTTATATGCTTTACCGAAAGTGCACAAATGTATCGAGATTCCACCAGGGCGCCCCATTGTGGCTGGATTTGATTTGGTATTCAGTTGCATTGGGGTTTTCCTTGATAGGGTCTTAAATCCGTTGGCACAGCAGGCAGAGTCCTTCATTAAGGACACTACAGATTTCTTGGTCAAAGTTGAAGGATTGAAAGTGGGGGAACAGGATCTGTTGGTATCATTTGATGTAATTTCACTATATACGTCAATTTCACATGAGGAAGGTATAGCTACAGTTGAGAAAAGACTGAGTGAAGTTTTTCACAGAAGGCCACTAAAATGATTTTGGATTGTTTAGGAGTGGTTTTGACGTATAACTACCTTTTATTTGGAGAACAGTATTACCATCAGCTAAGAGGGACCGCCATGGGTGCTAACATGGTGCCCTCTTATGCAAATATACTCATGGGAATGTTGCAGGAAGAGTTTGTCTATGTGTCTCCCCAGTTCTCTAAAGTTGGGTGATGGTGGCGATAGACGATATTTTCTTGCTCTGGACTGGTACTATAACAGAGACTTGAAATGGTTTTTTTTTTTTTTTTTTTTTTTTTTTGAGTATATGAACACGATTAAAGCAATTGTAAAGTTCACTCACAATGAAAAGCTCTGAGAATAGACTACAATTTCTTGATGTGCTTGTGATCAAAGGGGTAAAAATGAGTACAGAACTTTGTACAAAAAAAAAAGGACAGGAATAATGTTTTACATTTTTCAAATCATCACCCTACAAAGATGTTAGAGGCGATACCTTATCGGCAGTCCTTAGAGGCAAAAAGAATTGTGGGAGACTAATTGAAATTGGATATGACCTTAAACACAATGGAAACTAAGTTTAGAGCGTGTGGTTATCCAAAAAACATTCTGGATAGACAAAGGGCTATATCAATATTTATTCTAAATGTTTAAGCCTCAGTATGCGTGTATTGTGAGTTTGAATGTTGTGGGCAAGCTTGCCCTTAAGCAAAATGGTGGCCACAGAACATGAACAATGCATGATCATGCACACTGTACCGATTGGTTGGTTCCGAGGAGACGTCACAGCCCTGCTCAGCGCGACAGTGAACAAGCCACATACAGCATGGGTGACGGAGGCGTCTTTAAACTAGATGTTTAGTAAGATTTTTTTCTGTAACGGTTTTTAGTACCCCATTAATATGGTATCCTTTATATGAGCTCATTGGCACTTTATTACACTGTTGCACATTAGAAACAGATGTATATCAACTGGGTGACTTGTTCACATGTATCACTGAATGTGCTAGTATGAGAACCTGATGTATTAACACCGTTTTACATAATTGATGGTTGTTATACTGTGGAAACACTTTAAAATGTTCACTTGATCTCTGTCCTCTGCTTGAAAAAGGCAGAGAAATCTGCCAAAACGTTGCTGCTAAAGTATCAGTAAAGCTACGGTTTTTCGCTTTAATTTTTGGAGTGCAGCTTGTTTTTTTTCTGATTTTCTATTTTGGAGGTTTGGACACCACCTTAACAGGTTTTATTGCACCCAGCTTCTTTTGGTAGTACTGCCAAATTTTCTTTAACCCCTTTACCCCCAAGGGTGGTTTGTATGTTAATGACCAGGCCAATTTTTACAATTCTGACCACTGTCCCTTTATGAGGTAATAATTCTGGAACGCTTCCATGGACCCCGGTGATTCTGAAACTGTTTTCTCATGACACATGGTACTTCATGATGGTGGTAAAATTTATTTGAAATGACTTGCGTTTGTGGAAAAAAAAAAAGGAAATTTGGCAAAAATTTTGCAATTTTCCATCTTTGAATTTTCATGCCCTTAAATCACACATATTGTCACACAAAATACTTAATAAGTAACATTTCCCACATGTTTAATTTACATCAGCACAATTTTTGAACCAAAAATTTTTTTTGTTAGGAACTTGTGTTAAAAGTTGACCAGCGATTTCTCATTTTTACAACAAAATTTACAAAACCATTGTTTTTTTAGGGACCACATCACATTTGAAGGGTCTATATGATAGAAAATACCCAAATCGTACCGTCCAAGCACTTGTATAAGACATTTGGACAGCACGCTGTGTTATTACAGTGAAGACTGCGTTACCACTCATCAGGAGAAGGAACCTTGCTGCATCAGCCTTAATGGTACATTTTAGCTATAGAGCCTCGGACAGTACGATTTGAGACTGCATTGTGCAGCTACATTTGGATCCTAAGCAATTTTGTCTATTTATGTTTTTTTGAACCTATTACAAGTTGCCAACTACAAGGCGCTTTTATCTGAACTTTACTGGCAGCTTTTTTTGGAATCTCATGCGGTTTTACCCCATTATACCAGTTTTTTATGCGCATGCTCTTTTGTCCTGCAAATTGATTTTATTCTTCTGACAATTGTCTAGCGTTTGCAGCTAAAACTCTTTCTGCACTGAGGCGCCACTGTATTTATTCCATTACATTTGTATGTTCTCCCTGTGTTTTGCGTGGGTTTTCTCCCACACTTCAATGACATTCTGATTGCGGCTCACAATCTAGATTCTTTATGGGCACAGTGAGAATTATTTCTACAGTGCTTTGGAATTAATAAGTAAAATAAGTAACCCTTTATTCCGTGGCAGATAAACTGCTGTCATGATTGTTTCTCTGCTCTCCCCTTAGTACAGTCAAGAATGTTCGATCAAGCCTCAAATTCCTGTGTGTGGGGGAATTGGGAGGGACCACTTTCTGCTGAACAATCGTTTGACCAAACGTGAGGTCATGTGTACGACCAGCTCCGACAAAGAACCATTTGGAATAAGGAGACAATGAATCACACATGCTTGTTTACTTTAGATTTTAATTCGCTTGTCTACATAAAGCTATGTGAATTCACAAAACAAACGTTGCTGAACATTATAGTCAATGTGATAGACGATCAATACAACCTATCCAGTCATTGTCTGTGTGTGTCCACCGTGACAACGACAAGCTATTTAAGGCCCCATTTATACTCCTTCCTGGGGCTAACTGGCACTTTTAACATGACATTTTGACATGTCTAGGAAAGAATTCTCCACGATCTTTGGAGAGAAAAGGAGGTAATAATCCTTCATTTACTACAGCATACTATAATACAATTACAAAAACTAGCTAGCAGAACGTGGTGTCACATGAAGAAAATGGAGTGTTTAGTGTTTGGACATGGTATACTTTACAGGACAGCTGAAATTACAAATGACACTAAAGGAAGATGTTGCCTCTTCACTGGCTTATTCTTTCCCGTTCTTTCTCCAGCAGGAACATTAAAAATATTAAGTTAAATAACAGTAATCAAAAAGGGTTTTCATTCCAATAGGCAAGTGAGAATTGGAGTCAGAAATTAAACTGCCTGATAAGGGAAGCACAATTTTTTATTCGCGTGTCAAGCGCCTACTATGAAATCCTCGTCCTTAATAAACCTAGTACAGTCTCGAAGAAAATTAGGATATAAGGCAACAACCATACACTAGCAAATGATGGTTATTTCCATGACAACATGATGCAAACAGTATTTCTAGAGACAATATCACAGTTTCATTATTCTGACAGCGGCGCGAAAAAATGGCAGAATGCAACAGGGAAGCCTAATGCCCTCCTCAATTTCCTGCTACAACTAGAAATCGCTACAGCCGCCTGTGACCCCCGTGATATTTCCATACAGTATTTGTCAAAAGCAATCTGAATATCAGGTTATAAATGTGCTTTTCTACACCCTGGTACCCAAGCAGTCTGCAAGTGGAGTAGGATACCACAGAGGCAGAAACTGAAGAAACATCTAGTCTAGACATTGTACATTGATTTACTATTAAAGTGTTAAAAAAACAACAAAGATTGATCCTTAAAAAAAATGCTGAAATAATTGTAGGGTTAGCTCAGGAATCAGTACCCTGCTTTACCATGTATAGGCTTTGCTGACTCCTTATGGGAAGATAACAGAGTACAACATGCAAGACTCTTCCCATGGAGATTTTAGGTGTACTTTAGTGATTCAAGATCCACACTCATTACACCCATCACATTTACAGGGAGCAATATTTTCACAGAGGCAATCACCTAGGTACATATATTAAAAGTGATGGCTTATAGAGGTTGCCACAAGCATTACACACAGCCTTGCAACACGAGACGCAATAGCTTCTAAAGTCCACGCAAAAGACAACTCAACTGTAAACATCTGAATGTGAAGTGTAAGTGCAAGTCTTCCGCGAAGGTGGAGGGAAAGTCCAATGTGTGCAGGTGCAAGACTCCATGCCAAAAATGTGGGAAGTGTGGAAGTCTTTCATTCATGCCATTGAGTGTTCTTCTGTGCACATGTTTTCACATGGGAGTCCAATTAGAAGAATCTTCTTGACTAATGGATAGGAATGGGGATGTCCACACCAGAGTGTGAAGTAATGCATTTGCGAATTAAAAAGCCTGTGCAATGGATAATGGGAAAGCCTTCAAAATCCAAAAAGCACCTAATAAATCACAAGGTCCTCAAATAATTCCCAACGTGCAAGTACATAAGATATGAAATGCTCAGAACTCAACTTTGCAAGCAGGGAATGTCTCCCCCTGCATGGACACACTGCTGGTGCTACCCAATACAATGATACCTAGTGATTGCTGCAGGGCGTGCGTTTCCTCATACCAGGCATGAATGGTTGGCGATTCAAAAGTAGGAATCAGTGTAACCTGTGAACAGAAAAAGCTAAATCTAAAAGCATCCATATCTTTGTCATTTTAATATATTTAGCGGCTAACATTTTTCCCCTCAATCTTATAGCTAGAAAGCCCTTTAACCCGGTCAAAGGAATTTTTGGAACACTTCAGATATACAAATATTCAATTTCATAAAATAAATCCATTAAAAAACAACTTCATATTTAAGCGGCTTATGAAACCTTAAAATGCGCAAAATTCGTACATGTCATTTAACCCCTTCACAACCTAAGACGTATAGGTACGACATAGGTCGTGTCCCAGCGTTTAATGCAGGTCCGGCACCAAGTCTACATGTTTACAGGCCCCTGAAAGCTGAACTGATCAGCTGTTGTGTGCCCCCAACAGCCATGGGTGGAATCGAAATCCACCTGCGGCTGTTAACATGTTAAATCTGTCTATCTCTGACAGCAACATTTAACTCACACAAACCAGATGCGTTACACTAGCTCGCCCATCAGCAGCCACATGATCACATGGCGGAAATGGGTTGGTATGACAACTTGGGGTCTGCAGGAGACCCCTGTGGTTGTCATTGCTCATTCTGCTATGAGCGCCCACCCCATGGCAGGTGAACAACAACAGACTGGTACAAAGGAGGGAGGGCCATTTCCAAGTGAGCATATTCTGCAGGATAACGAGGAAGGAGACAGAAGATTGCGGGTTGCGACAAGTCCAGTGGTAGTGAGGTGGCAGGGGAGTTATTGAAGGCTGTAAGCCTTTTTGAGAAAAAAAGACTTTCAAGTTCCATTTAAAGATTCCAAGTGTGGTGGATAATTGAATTTGTTGCAGCACAGAATTCCAGAGGATGGGGGATACTCAGGAGAACTCTTGGAGGCAATTGGGTGAGAAACGTACGAGTGTAGAGGAGAGAAGCAGGTCTTAGGAGGACCAGAGGTTGCGTGTTAGAAGATATTGAGAGTATAGTTCGGAGATATACGGAGGAGATATTATAGACCATTTAGTAGGTCAGTGTTAACAGTTTGAACTGGATATGTTGGGGAATTGGGAGCCAATTAAGGGATTTGCAGAGGAGACGTGGAGGAGTAACGTGGGAAGAGGTGGATTAGTCAGGGAGCAGAGTTCAGGATGGACTGGATAGGTGCAAGAAAGTTAGCAGGAAGGCCACAGAGGAGAATACAGCAGTAGTTAAGGTGGGGGCATGCACTAACATTTTAGTAGATTCAGGGTTGAGGAAGGGACAAATTCTGCAAATATTTTTGAGTTGGAGGCAGCAAGAGCTTACACTGTAGATGTGAGATTTGCAGAACATGGCAGTCAAGTATTTCGAGGCAGCTGACTTCTGCTACTGAACAGAGTGTGGTGTCATTAATTGTGATATATCAGGTGGGGGTGTTAGGGGAGATTGGGGAAAGAGGAGTTCAATTGAGTTTTAAGCTTGAGTCACACAAAGCAATCTCGCTCACGAGATCGCTGCTGAGTCACAACTTTTGTGACGTAACAGCGATCTCACCAGCGAGATCGCTGTGTGTGACAGCGATCAGCCCCCCTGCCGGTATCGCTGATCGCTGCAAGAAACCTCTGGACTTTTCTTGGTCGCTGGGCTCCCGCTGGCCAGCACGCATCGCTGCGTGTGACAGGAGGAAGGACCAACGATCAGCTGTAAAAAAATAGAAATAAAATAAAAAATATTGTTATTCTCACCTTCCGACGTCCCGCGCAGCATTCGTCTCTACACGCTCCGGTCCCAGTGATCCTTTGCACGAATGACCGCGAGACTTCACGCTCCCGCGAGACCGTGACTCTAGCGGTCATTCTTGCAAAGGATTAATGGGACCGGAGCGTGTAGAGAGGAATGCTGCGCGGGACGTCGGAAGGTGAGAACAACAATATTTTTTATTTTAATTCTATTTTCTACAGGGATGGCAAGCAATGCCGGAAGGTCGGCATCGCTGTGCTGATCGCTGGTGAAGCTGTCTGTGTGACAGCTCACCAGCGATCACATAGCGACTTACCAGCAATCCTGACACCTTGATATTGGTGTCGGTATCGCTGGTAAGTCGCTATGTGTGACTCCAGCTTTAGAAAGAGAGGAAGGAAGATATGGCTGATCGACACTGATTCCGGACAGAAGAGAGGTGACGTCTGGGCATATTTTTGCTAAACGCGAGATGTTTTATAAGGTACCATTTTGGGATATATGTGACATTTTGATCGCTTGTTACAGCAGCATTTTTTGTAGAGTTGCAACGACCCCCCCCCCCCCCCAAAAAAAAACAACATTTTTTTTTGTCTTTCTTGATTTTTTTTCTTACCGATCGGATTTTTAGATTTTGATAGATTGGACTGTTCTGAACACTAATAACGTGTATTTTTTAATATGGGAAAGAGGGGCAATTTGACTTTTCACGTTTGTTAACTTTTTTTTTTTTTTAAACTTTTTACTGTTCTTAACCCCTACATCACCGGAGGTAATTTCATTTTTGGGTTTTCTTTTTTTTTTGCTCCCCTTCTTCCAAGAGCCATAACTTTTTTATTCTGCAGTCAAAACGGCCATGTGAGGGCTTGTTTTTTGCGGCACAAGTTGTAATTTTGAACAACATAATTGGTTTTAACATATAGTGTATTGGAAAACTGGAAGAAAAATCTAAGTCAGGTGAAATTGCAATTCCACATTTTTTTTTTTTGTTTTACCATGTTCACTATATGCTAAATCTGACCTGCCATTATGATTCTCCAGGTCATTACCAGTTCACAGACAGCAAATACGTATAGTTTTTTTATTTAAGTGGTGAAAAAAAATTCAAACTTTGGTTAAAAAAATAAAAGCGCCACTTTCCGAGACCCATAGCGCCTCCATTTTCATGATCTGGGGCTGGGTGATGGATTATTTTTTGCGCGCCGTGCTGACGTTTTTATTGATATCAATTTGGTGCAGATACGATCTTTTGATCATCCGTTATTGCATTTTATTGCAATGTATATATAGTTGACAAAAAAAAAAAAAAGAATTCTGACGCTCTGAATATTTTTCTCATTACGCCGTTTAGCGATCAGGTTAATTCTTTTTTTATACTGATCGGTCGATTCTGAATGTGGTGATACCAATATGTGTATATTTGATTTTTTTGTTTTATTTTGAATGGTGTGGAAGGGGGGGGGGGGAATGGGTCGGTTTATTTTTTTTACTTTTTTTGTTTAATTTTTGCATGCTTCAGTAGTCAAATAGAAGCTGCAGTTGTCAGATTGGCTCTGTGACATACAGGCGATGATCAGATTGCCTGTGTATAGCATAAATGCTCACTTGCTATGAGCGCCGACCGCCCGGCGGCGCTCATAGCAACTGGTTATGACAACCATGGAGGTCTGCTGGAGACCTCTGGCTGTCATGCGAACCCATCGGTGACCAGCGATTACGTGACAGGGTCACCGATGGGCATGATTCCGGCGCGCTTTCGGTAAGCGAGAGTTAAATGCCACAGTCAGAGATTGACAGCGGCATTTAACAGGTTAACAGCCAAGGGTGGATCGGCACATGTCAGCTATTCAAAACAGCCGATGTGCCAGGAAAGATGTGGGCTCAGCACCGGAGCTTACATCAAAGGGAGGGATTCCCACTTGGGCGTACTATTACGCCCAACATCGGAAAGGGGTTACTAATCCCCTCAGGGGACTTGAAGCTGGTCACTTGTGCTATATACAGTATTGCCACAGGCTTGGATTCAAAGAAGCTCCGTAATGACAAGCACCAAAGTCTTCAACAGACCCCCAGTTGTCATAGCAACCTGCGATCACGTCACGGGTGTGTCCTTAAAAGTGACTGGCAGCACAAAATGAGTGTTCAAAGTCCTGCTATTCAGTGCGTCATGGCAGGGCCAATCATTTAAATACACCTTTCCACCTGCTTGTTTTCCCCTCTATCTCCTCCTCCCTTTTTGATTGACAGCTCTGGCTTCAAAGAGCCAGAGAAGGGCAGAGATAGGTATAAACCAAGCAGATGGGAAGGTGTATATAAAGTTGCAGATGTACACAGCAGAGCTTGAGAGCAGCATTTAGCAGGTTAACAATTGCAGGCGGAGCTCCGCTCCACGTTCGAGGCAGGTGTCACACAATCATGACTTGTCGGGTAAGGGGCAAGTTCACCCCATGAGCCCGCTCAATACACCAGCTTACCACTTGTGCCGTACATGTACATCGGATGTCATGGTGGGGTTAAGATAGGTCATCAGTATCAGCCAGGTGTTGCACTTCTGCCGATTAGCTGTTCTCAGACACGTCCAGAACACAACAGCTCCATCAGTTCTATAGTGGCCATGGTCTGGTACTGCAGCTCCACCTCCTACTCAAATTAATAAGGTGTAGTACCTGGTAATGACGGAACTGCTGATGGAGCTGCTGTGTTCCGGCAGCATCTGAGAAATTCAAACCGCCGCTGGTAACAGCTGATTGAGGGAGTGCTGGGTGTCGCATCCACATAGAGCGGATATTGATGGCAGAAGGGGATACAACAGGTTATCCAAATCAGCAGTCGAGTAAATCACGTCACCCATGTTTACATAACCTACATAAGAGGGCCTTCAACTGAAAAGCTGGAGCTAGTAATAAAGTCATCTCCAACTTCAGGTCTGAACATAAAATATAGCCTTATAGGAAAATTTTACTATTAAGTGGTGAACAATTTAACTGCAGATTGACCCCAGTCAGCTCATAACCACCACTAAACCTGTAAAAAGCTCAACTATGCTTCCAATAAAACTGATGTGTTATACTGTCCCTTACCAATAAAAGGGGCTATTATCCAGGTTTGGAAAAACCCTGTGCCCCAGGCTTACTTTGTTAAAATTCCTCACCCTCTCCAGGTAGATCGCGGAGTCCCACCGCTGCTCCTGGTGTATGTTATTACATTATGTCGACAGCACTGCAGTCAGTAACTGAGCTCAGCAGGTGTGCAGCGTAGGCGGTATCAGCTGTTGAGCTCACCGATTAGCCGATGGCACTGTGGACGTGATGTCAGTGCTACACAACAGTAACCTAGAACAGTAGTGGAATTCAGTGTAGGCCCTAGGGAGGGTGAGTAAAGGAAAGGTTTTGGTTTTTTATATAAGTAAGCTGCAACTTGGGAACAAGAGTATTTTTGAAACTGGGAAACGCCTTTTATTACATCCAATGCTCAGGCAGTCTTACTACTTTCCCCAAAACAAGTCAAATGCCAATAAAATAAATATGTGCACAAAAACATCAAGAAGCCATGAAAACGCATAGTTATACGAAGACAATTTGAACTGCACCCTGAAGCCTACAGAGAGTTGAAATTATAGTTAACAAGACATATTAGGTTGCCAATGTGAAAGAAGTTTGGGTGGGGGAGTAAAAGGTACAGATGCAGGAGTTTGTGTTCATGTTATATTAATATATGTTTTTCATGGTGTACACATGACGGAGTTGAATGTATCAGAAGGCCAGCCTATTTTTCGCTAAAACACCACATGGGAATAGAATCATCATAGGTGACCCTTGGAAATTGAATAATTGCACGGTTTTGTTTGAAAAGTTATGATTGGTTGTGTTGTTCACATGGTCATTGGATTTAGCCTCAACGGTCTCTGAACGGGAAGCGGGGATGTTCTGCAACCTTTGTCAAGGGGATTGAGAAGAGCCGAGCAGGTTTATTTTGCAATGTGAGTTGAACGAGTGAATCTACTAATAGATGCAACTTTTGACATTCCCTCGTGAATGCCTTTTTATGTCATTGCCACGTTGCCTCCAGATGGAAACCAGAGGCTAGAACAGAGAAATCAATCCTTTATTGAAGGATGTGCGCAAGAGCGCAAGTGAGTCATTTGGCGCACAGCATACTGAGGTATCTATGCTGCTGTGTATTGGCCGTGTACACCAGTTCCCTCCAGTCTCATAATGTAAGTACCATATACCCCCTATCGAATTCATCTGTCTTTTCCTTCCCCATCCTTGCTTTTTACCCGCACAGGAAGACTTTTCCACTTAGGCTTCATTTACACTGATCGATAAATCGGAACTGGAATGAGCAATCTTCGATTGCTCATTTCCTCGTAATTTACAGCCAATCACCTGCCGAATGAGAAAATCACTGGATTTGCTTAAAAATAATCGTTCTCGGCAGCACATTGTTCTGAACATGTGCTGCAGAGAACAATGATAATCTATTTGCACGGAGCTAATGTTTTAAAGAGGCACTAGTTTTTTTTATTTTTTCTTAATACACTGCAATCATATTATATAGCACTATGTACTTACAATTGCTCATGTTGCCTTTCTACCCAGATAACATTTGTTCTCTGCTTTATGTAGAAACAGGAAGTCTCTGGTACGTGCAATTATCATTCCCCTCATGAACATCTGATCCAACTGCTTCCTCCTCCTTCCTGCCAGGGACTTTTGCGGTGACTTACGACCAGAGGCGTAGCTAGGGTTTCAGCTTGGGTGTGGGTGTGTGTGGGAAAATCTGAGTGGGTCCCTAATCAGGAAATCCTGACTAGTTACATCGCACACCCTAAATGTTGGTGTGGGGAACATCAGCAGATGACCACACTGCGATTGAAAATAAATCTATATACAAAAACAAACACTGATATTACTATATGGGGGACCATATCGTGGTAGATACCAGTCCTGCAGACCATATACAAGATCACAGTACAGTTATGGATGGTGACTTACAGCTGATGGTCTATCTGATGGAGTCGTTCACGTTTCCAATATTTTCCATCTGGCCCAGACCGATATGACAACTTCTCCAAACAGGACTCGTCCGCAGAGATTACAACAAAGACACCTCTGACTTCTCACATTTCCAGCACCGTCCATATCTATCCCCAACCTGCACAAACTACTCATACTGCCGATACCCCAATCCTGAGCCACTGCTGCCATATGTGTCCCTATTACTGCACCTACTGTGCAGTACAAAAACGTCTCCTCTTACAGCCTCACATAATACTGCCACCACTGTGCCCTCTACATGGCAATAATGCCGCATTTGTGCTCTCTAGATCGTAAGAGTCCCCCCTAAAAATATTAATGCCCTGTGCTAGTGCCCTCTACATTTTGTCCCTAAAAAGTAATACCCCATTTGCAACACAATGGTCACAATACTGAGTGCCCCTATAACAATAATGCTTAAAAGCCCAGTTAACATTTAATAATTAACATTAACATTTAATCCCCTGAGTCCCCCCCTGTACAGTAACAATGGCCCCAGTATCACAGATTCGAGCAGGTGGTCATGGGATGACTTTCGGTTTCTCTCAATTCTCTTCTATTGAGAAAAACCAAACCTTTCTAGTCGACACATGCAAATGGCAAACATGTGGTTGCATGACCACCTGATAACACCAGTGATATTTGGTGATATTTGGGGCTCATATAGCAGGCACTCCCTGTCATGATTTGGTAGTCTGCAGTCACATAAAGTGACATTTATATCCACGCTGAAATTAATTTAATAACGAATTACTTATTATTTAAGCACCACTCTGGCAGGGTTTTCTAGCACCGCTGGAGTGGTGTTTTAAGAGCAAGTCCCCTTCCCCAGTCATATACTCATTCTCCGGCGTATTCACCGCTTTCTGGCTCCGTTCCCTTCCCCGCGGTTCAAACTTGTGAGTGCAGCTTCTGACAGGCCAGAAGTTAGAAGCTACATCACAAGTGTCCCTTCATCATCCACACAGTCTCCTCGGCACAGTGCTCCTGCACAGGCATACGTCTCTGCCCTGTCGAAGACAAAGCAAAGTACTGCAGTGTGCATGCGCCGGGGCTTTTTGACCTTTTCCGGCACTTGCACACTGCAGTACTTTGCTCTGCCCTCAACAGGGAAGAGAAGAACACCTGCGCAGGAGCGTGGTGCTGAGGAGATGAGTCATCCACAGGAAGCAAGCAGGAGGACAGCATCGCAAGAAGAAGGGAGGCGCCGGACCAAGACAAGTGAAGCCCATCGGACCGGACCGCAACGCAGGTGAGTAAAATTAATGGTAATCATCTTCTTACAGGTCGGGTTGGGGGCAGATATACAAGGTTATAGAATGGTGTATATCAGCCCTGAAAGGTGATGGCCGTATCACTTATCGGCCAAACATGTTGACAGGTTCCCTTTAAGTCATAGCAGACCAAGTGTTTTTTATTTCCCATGGGCCACACCAATGCTTGGCTGCATTCAGCCGCTATGTTGTGAACAACGGGAAGTTTGGGTTTATTCTGCACCGTTATTTCTGCTGTTTCTATGGAGAGTGTACCTTTTGTACAGTATTTTCTTTAGGCACTTTGTATGATTGAATCATTGTAATATCTGCCCAAAAATTTACACTTACACTTTGCACTTTATCTAGTCAGTCTGTTTATTCCTCCCCACTTTAGCTTAGTAGCCTCTGTATTTTAACCACTATTTTCAATATATGTCTTATAAAACTTAATATTTTAGGATTATACTCCATGTGCATGTAACTGAGTGCATATAATCTCCTAACAAAACAATATAATAATCAGCCCCCAGTACCTGTCGCTCCTCACCCACCTCAGCCCTCACAATACCCTCATCCTCAGTCACCCCACCAGTGCCCTGTCTCCCCTCCCCCACAATACCCCATCCTCTCATTCACCCCCAGTGCCCTGTCCCCCTTCCCCCACTTGTCTGCCCTCCCCATTTTAGCCCTGGCAATACCCCCATTCACCCCCAATTGCCTTGTCCCCCTCCCCCACAATACCCCATCCTCTCGCATTCACCGCCAGTTGCCTTGTCCCCCTCCCCCACAATACCATTATCTCACATTCACCCCCAATGGCCTTGTCCCCCTCCACAACTTCAGCCCCCACAATACCCCCATCCTTGCACTTCACCCCCCTAGTGCCCTGTCCCCCTCCCTCACTTCAGCTCCAACAATACCCCCAGCCTCTCATCTTCATCCCACAGTGACCAAGACACGTCTTCATTTAATAAATCTAATATATTACATCCCCACTTTCGATGACGTTTGCAGGCAGTGAAGCAGGACCAGGACTTGTTAGAGTGAAATACAGGGTGGGCACTAGGACCCAGCATGCTTGAGCCAATCCCAGCGAACACAAAACTACAGCCTGACAGAAGCTCCTCAGGTCAGTAAGCCTGTACTGTACCAGTGCAGGAGTGAGACTACAACTGGCCACTGTGTTACCAGCATGCAGAGTCTTCATCAGGCAGGAGAGCAGGCATTTTCTTTTGGTCGCCCGTTATTGCATTTTAACCGGTGGACGGATTTCCGAAGCGATTGCCGAAAGGGTTTGTTAAATGCTGCCATCAGCGTTTGACAGCGGTATTTAATGGGTTAATAGCCGTGGGTGGATCAAGATTCCACCAGCAGCTATTGCAGGCACATGTCAGCTGTTCAAAACAGCTGACATGCTCCGGGAAAGATGTGGGCTCACTGCCGTAGCCCACATCAAAGGGAGGGAGTCCGATATCGGCGTAAATATACGCCTGATGTCGGAAAGGGGTGAATCACATGATGTCACAGATCTAATGGAAAAGAAAAGAATTGGGTAGAAAGGCAAAATGAGCAATTGTAAGTACACAGTGCAATATAATAAAGTATGATGATTGCGATATATTAAGAGGAGAAAAATTTTGATGGGAGCAGTGCTTCTTTAATATTTGTTCTGTGAGCGTGAAAAAATGAATGGCCTATGGCAACGAGCTATTAAACGACAGCTGACTGGCTCGCATGTAGCTGATCTGCAGTCGTTTAATGTCCTTAAAGGGAATAAACCTTTAAGCAACATTTATAATTACCTTGTGTATTTGACAGAATCAGTGCATAAATTACCTGCATATCTTGAGGCCAATTACTTTTTACAGCCAGCAGGGAGTCCAGAATCTTTCGGGTAAACTTTTCCCTCATAGGATCATCTCCGCTAATAACATAGCAGGAGGAACGCAGCCACTTGAAAAACTCTTCATCTACTGTCTGAGCAGCAGGTCCACCAGGGAGGTAAGCGAGGTCTACATAAACTGGTAGTAGAGGGGGTGAAGGAGAGACAGACTGTGGGACTCTGGAAGCTTAAGGAGAGAAAAAAATAATCTTAGAGATGTTATAGTAAAAGTAAGCATTTTAAATGAGAATATAACATTAGTGAAGAACCTAGCAATGACTGAAAATGCCAACCACTTATAAACACTGTGGCAATGTCAATTTTTATTGGTATAATTTATATAAAAAAAACAATCCGCAATCATGAATTATCACAAAAAAACTTTTTATTCCTCTGTTCACATCATGTGTGTTATGGTTAGGAGTTTAAACAATGTCAAATATGCATACTCATTTGTGTTATCTGGTTAAAAGTTATGCTTGACAAATGGAATCTTTCAGTAGGATCAAACCTCCTAAACCATCTATATGGCCATGTAGGTCATAAAAAGTTAAATAAAATACCATATGTTTCGGACTATAAGATGCACTATTTTCCTCCAAAAACTTGGGAGAAAAATGTGTGTGTGTGTCTTATAGTCCAGACGTACCTACTGTGGCTGGGAAGGTAGGGCAGCGGTGGATCACCGGGGCACAGGAGGCAGGAGCAGACTGCTGCAGCTAACTCCCATGCCTGCTGCTAAAAGAGAAATGAATATTCACTGCTCTCCATGCCCATGAGTGGAGAGCAGTGAATATTCATTTCTATTTAATAGTGGACACACTGTTAGCCACAGGCTTCCTGTAGCTGCTGGGATTCATTGCTTTCCACTCCCATAGGTGTGGAGAGCAGTGAATATTCATTGATCTTTAAAGGGAATCTGTCACCCTATTTTTCGCTGGCACAGCCATCAGGGGCTTATCTACAGCATTCTGTAATGCTGTAGATAAGCCCCCGATGTAACCTGAAAGATAAGAAAAACACATTAGATTATACTCACCGGGGGCGGTCCGGTCTTGGTCCGATGGGTGTTGCGGTCCGGCGCCTTTCATCTTCTAATGGTGACGTCTTCTTCTTTGCTGCCTGTCGTGGCTCCTGCGCAGGCGCAACTACTATGCCCATTAAAGATCAATGAATATTCACTACGCCACACGACTATAGTCCCGGTGTGGGGAGCAGCGAGTATTCCAAAGCCTGTCCTCTGCTTGTAAGCAGTGCTTAACGTCAATGCCATGCGCTGCTTATAAGTTAAAATCAGCTGCTGGCATCAGAACAGGACACTGCGAGAGAGCACAGGGAAGGCAAGTAGAATCGTTTGTTGGTTTTCTTCCCCAGGGGAAGGTGACCATGCATACCAGGATAGGGATGAGGGGGGCCAGCCATACCTGGATTGGGGATAATATACAGTGTGTCTGTAAAGTCATGGTGCACTTTTGACTAGTCACTGGAAAGCAACAAAAGACTATAGAAATGTGAAATCTGCTCCAAATAAAAGAAAAACTCTCCCAGTCTCATACCTATTCAGAGCAGTTCGAAGTGGGCTACATTTGTTGCCCTACACCTCCAAACGATAGTGAAGTTCTTGCCACACACAGGTAATGACGTCTGGTGTAACAGAGTGAATAACGTCTGTGATTCTCTGTTTTAAGTGATTAATGTCGCCGATATGTTTAATGTACACATGTTGCTTCACATCACCCCAGAAGTACAAGTCTAAGGGCGTCAGATCCGGGGATCATGGTGGCCATGGCTTGACAGAACCCCTGCCTATCTACCGCCGGGGGAATGTTCTATCCAGAACTCACGAACAATGGTTGTGTAGTGTGGAGAAGCGCCGTTCTTTTGAAAGATGACACTTTCTGGAAATTGTGGCACTGCATACAATTCCAACATGTCAAGATACGTGTTTGCTGTCACAGACCGCTCCGTGAAAAAAAATGGGCCTATCACCTTATCGTGCATGAGGCCACACCACACATTCACTTTAGGGATGTTACGTTCGTACTCAACGTAGGCATGAGGATGTTCAGCAGCCCACATTCGGACGTTATGGCGATGAACATGTCCACAGATATGGAAGGTCTCCTCATCGCTAAACACAATCTTAAGCAAAAATCTTGCATCATTGTTGATCTCATGAAGCATATCTGTAGCAAACGCACATTGCTTGGGTATATCCGCCAGTTTGACAACAGCCGCAATGTGTACCCCGTAAAACAGACGTTTCTTTAGCATCTTATGAACTGTAAACTTGCTTCGTTGTAATTGTCGAGCACACGCACAAATTTTTTTTTAGGGCTCCTTAGGTAGCTATCCCTTATAGCCTCTAGACTCGTCACTGACTGATGGCCTACCAGAACGGGGTTTCTCCACCAAACTGCCGGTTTCCTTCAACTGCTTATCCCCCCGAGTAATGTTATTCCTATGTGATGGTGCTTTGTTATGAACACGCTGATATTCATGTAGCACTTTGGTCACGGATTCAAATTTAGCGAGTCACAGTACGCACTAAACTTTCCTCTGTACCGTCCACATCTCGACTGGCATGGAAAACCACACTGCTGGCATAAGCTTGTGGTTGCATGATGTTACAGACGCGGCAGTATATTAATCAGAGTTCAGTTTATCAGGGGTTAATCTGACTGGGGGCTCAGCAACAGCTTAAATGAGTGTTTGATTGGTTCTTGTCTCTCCTCATGAACAGGCCTGATAGGATTGGGCCAGAGAAAGGGGGCCAAAAGTAAACCATGACTTTACGGACACACTGTAATATATATCTATATATCTATAGATATATATATAGATATATAGATATATATATATCTATATATCTAGATATATATCTATATCTCTATATCTCTATATCTATATCTCTATATATCTATATCTCTATCTCTATATATCTATATATATATCTCTATCTCTATATATATATCTATCTCTATCTATATATCTATCTCTATCTCTATATATATATATCTATCTCTATATATATATCTATATATATATCTATATATCTATATATATCACCAACCACTCACGAAACATCTTTCACTTCTCCAGAGCTGTTCAAAAGAAGCTGAGCTGTGATTGGTTGCAATCAAAACTGTTGCTCATAGCAACCAATCACAGCTCAGCTTCTTTTGAACTGCTCTGGTAAAATGAGAGATGCTTAGTGATTGGTTGCAATCAAAACTGTTGCTCATAGCAACCAATCACTTAGCATCTCTCATTTCACCAGAGCTGGTTAAAAGAAGCTGAGCTGTGATTGGTTGCTATGAGCAAGTTTTCCCACTTGACAACGCCTCAGCAGACACTGACATGGTGGGAGAAATCTAGCATCCCCGGGAACATAAGCTCCCAAGCATTGTCTGCCCCCAGAAAGGAGCACAGAGCACATGACAGAAATGAGTCACCCCCTCCCGTGGATCTTTGGTATACAAGTTAGGGCAAATCCATCCAGTGCTTTGGTTCTGATCCCATGCCTCTCTTAAAGGGATCCTCAGTATGGAAGTCAGGGCAATTGCCTTCAAATGCTCTAGTACTGACCCCAGGCTCTCTTAAAGGGATTTCCTGTACGGAAGTTAGGGCAAATCCTCTCAGCGCTCTGGTTCTGACCCAAAGCCCCTCTTAAAGGGATCCCCGGTATGGAAGTGAGGGCAAATCCAATCTGCACTTTGATTCTGACCCCAGTCCTCTCAAAGAGATCCCCGGTATGGAAGTCAGGGCAATTGCCTTCAAATGCTGTGGTACCGACCCCAGGCCTCTCTTAAAGGGATGTTCGGTATGGAAGTTAGGGTAAATCCCTCAGCACTCTGATTCTCACCCCAGGCTTCTATAAAAGGGATCATTGGTATGGAAGTCAGGGCAAATCCATCCAGTGCTTTGGTTCTTACCCCAGGCTTCTATAAAAGGGATCATTGGTATGGAAGTCAGGGCAAATCCATCCAGTGCTTTGGTTCTTACCCCAGGCCTCTCTTAAAGGGATCATTGGTATGGAAGTCAGGGCAAATCCCTCAGCGCTGTGGTTCTGACCCCAGGCCTCTCTTAAAGGGATCCCTGGTATGGAAGTTAGGACCATTCCACTCAGCAATGTGGTTCTGACCCCAGGGTCTCTTAAAGGGATCACTGGTATGGAAGTTAGGGCAATTCCACTAAGCGCTCTGGTTCTGATCCCAGGCCCCTCTTAAAGGGATCCCCGGTATGGAAGTTAGGGCAAATCCCTCAGCACTATGATTCTGACCCTAGTCTCTCTTAAAGTAGTCATTGGTATGGAAGTTAGGGCAATTCCACTCAGCGCTCTGGTTCTGATGCCAAGCCTCTCAAAGGGATCCCCGGTATGGAAGTTAGGACCGTTCCACTCAGCGTTCTGGCTCTGACCCCAGGCTGACGGGATGATGTGGGATATTAGGGGTAGTAGTCCGGTGGCTCTGGCTGTCGGAATGATGTGGGATATTAGGGGTAGTAGTCCGGTGGCTCTGGCTGATGGAATGATGTGGGATATTAGGGGTAGTAGTCCGGTAGCTGACAGAATGATGTGGGATATTAGTGGTAGTTGTCCGGTGGCTCTGGCTGACGTGGGATATTAGGTGTAGTAGTCCAGTGGCTCTGGCTGACTGGATGATGTGGGATATTATGGGCAGTAGTCCGGTAGCTCTGGCTGACTGGATGATGTGGGATATTAGGGGTAGTCCGGTAGCTCTGGCTGATGGGATGATGTGGAATATTATAGTAAATGCAGCTATGCGGAGTGGGCGGGGCTATACACTAAGAAAGAAAATATATATATATATATATATATATATATATATATATATATATATACACACACACTCACTGGCCACTTTATTAGGTACACCTGTCCAACTGTGTGTTAAGACTTAATTTCTAATCAGCCAATCACATGGCGGCAACTCAGTGCATTTAGGCATGTAGACATGGTCAAGACAATCTCCTGCAGTTCAAACCGAGCATCAGTATGGGGAAGAAAGGTGATTTGAGTGCCTTTGAACGTGGCATGATTGTTGGTGCCAGAAGGGCTGGTCTGAGAATTTCAGAAACTGCTGATCTCCTGGGATTTTCACGCACAACCATCTCTAGGGTTTACAGAGAATGGTCCGAAAAAGAAAAAAAATCCAGTGAGCGGCAGTTCTGTGGCCGGAAATGCCATGTTGATGCCAGAGGTCAGAGGAGAATGGGCAGACTGGTTCGAGCTGATAGAAAGGCAACAGTGACTCAAATTGCCACCCGTTACAACCAAGGTAGGCAGAAGAGCATCTCTGAACGCACAGTGCGTCGAACTTTGAGGCAGATGGGCTACAGCAGCAGAAGACCACACTGGGTACCACTCCTCTCAGCTAAGAACAGGAAACTGAGGCTACAATTTGCACAAGCTCATCGAAATTGGACAGTAGAAGATTGGAAAAACGTTGCCTGGTCTGATGAGTCTCGATTTCTGCTGTGACATTCGGATGGTAGGGTCAGAATTTGGTGTAAACAACATGAAAGCATGGATCCATCCTGCCTTGTATCAACGGTTCCGGCTGGTGGTGGTGGTGTCATGGTGTGGGGAATTTTTTCTGGGCACTCTTTGGGCCCCTTGGTACCAATTGAGCATCGTTGCAACGCCACAGCCTACCTGAGTATTGTTGCTGACCATGTCCATCCCTTTATGACCACAATGTACCCAACATCTGATGGCTACTTTCAGCAGGATAATGCGCCATGTCATAAAGCTCGAATCATCTCAGATTGGTTTCTTGAACATGACAATGAGTTTACTGTACTCAAATGGCCTCCTCAGTCACCAGATCTCAATCCAATAGAGCATCTTTGGGATGTGGTGGAACGGGAGATTCGCATCAGGGATGTGCAGCCGACAAATCTGCGCCAACTGTGTGATGCCATCATGTCAATATGGTCCAAAATCTCTGAGGAATGCTTCCAGCACCTTGTTGAATCTCTGCCACGAAGAATTGAGGCAGTTCTGAAGGCAAAAGGGGGTCCAACCCCTTACTAGCATGGTGTACCTAATAAAGTGGCCAGTGAGTGTATATATTTTAATTATATAATATATATACACACATACATATACACACACATACATACTTCATTATAATTTGTTATAACTAACTGTAGTTACTATGCTCGGGCAGCGCAGGGCTCTTCAGCTAATAAATGTATGTATTTATATTACATACACCAGGATGGGGGACATTAGAACAGAATAAACCATGTTTTTTCGTTTCATTTTTTTTTCTAGTTTTCCTCCTCTAAAACCTAGTCGGTCCGATGCATCTTATGGTCCAAAAAATACGGTAATACCTTGATATCTGTCCTATGCCAGAGAAATCCACATTTTTCTTATATGTAAATGAGTTAAGAACTATGGGCTGGACGAGAATCTGCCCCCAGAACTTTTTATAAATGAAATGAGACGCTAACAGTGTGGGACATGTAACCAACACACTACAGTAGAACTGAACTGTATTTCATAAACATGTTTGCAGCTGCCACTCTCATTGCTCTGTTGTATTGCAACTCTCTGCCTATGATATGGAAGCTGAAGGTGAGAAGATGCTGCAGGCACAGCTCTTCAGTGAGATCAGCCATTACACATCACTCTGGTAACGCCCCTTTTATTAACCCCTTTTAAGACATGATGTATATGTACTTCACAAGTCGTGTCCCTGCCTTTGATACAGGTTCAGCGCGCAAGCCCAAATCTCTCCCGGGAGATGATGGATGAGTTAATCATATAGACTGCTTAGGAGAGGACTGCTCCTACTGACAAGATTCCCTTTAATATCTGCTTTATTTTTTTTTGTCCCAGTCAGATGAATCCAAAACAAAGTGTGCAAACATGTCCCATATATTTTGATTTGCAACGTGCACACAGACTTAATCTCTGCTGCTGCGACATGGGAAGCCCTGATCAGCTATTCCTTCTGTCTTGCATCCAAAACCCCTCTCTGGCAGTTCCCGTTGCGACCGCGCACATATCTGTGGTTACTCCTCAGGAGGGCAAGCTGTGGGCCGGCGCTCAAAGCACAGCAGTAAATCTGCTACATGGGCGATCTGCCAATCGGGTTGTGTATGCTTCGAGCCTCCTATGGAGGCTATTGAAGCATGCCAAAAGTTAAAAAAAAAAAAAAAAAATTCAACTCACCCCCCTTTTGCCCCAATCAAAATAAAACTATTAAAAAAAAAAAAAAAATCACACACATATATTAGGTATCACCGCGTTCAGAACCGCCCTATCAAAAAAAAAAAAACAGCATTAACCCGATCGCTAAACGGCATAGCGAGAAAAACTCAAAACGCCAGAATTACTTTTTTTAGTCGCCACGACATTGCATTAAAATGCAATAATGGGCGACCAAAAGAACGTATCTGCACAAACGTGGTATCATTAAAAACGTCACCTCGGCCCGCAAAAAATAAGTCCTCATCTAACCCGAGATCACGAAAAATGGAGACGCTACGGGTCTCGGAAAATTGCATGTCTATGTTGTCTTTTATCTATGAATTCGTAATGACCTGGAGAATCATAATGGCAGGTCAGTTCTAGCATTTAGTGAACCTATTAAAAAAAAAAAAAGCCAAACAAAAAACAAGTGTGGGATTGCACTTTTTTTTGCAATTTCACCGCACTTGGAATTTTTTTCCCGTTTTTAAGTACAGGACATGGTAAAACCAATGATGTCGTTCAAAAGTACAACTCGTCTCGCAAAAAATAAGCCCTCACATGGCCATATTGACGGAAAAATAAAAAAGTTATGGCTCTGGGAAGGAGGGGAGCAAAAATCGAAAAAAGCTCCGGTCATTAAGGGGTTAATCCCTTCTATGCTTCTGTCAATAGTGATTGTGGCATCTAAATGGCTAACAGACTTGTGTGTGGGGGGGTCCCCTTTAACCCCCTCAGCTCCCTAACCAAGATCATGATTGTGCGACCCCTGATGCTTGTCATGGCAATTCACGGCCTCAAGAGCCTGCGGGATGTAATGGCCTTTTCTGAAGTTAGCAACATTTATGTGGTAAAAAATAACCCTTGGCTTTCCTGTTATGTCACTTTGGATTAATTCCTGAAAAGCAGCCAAATGGTTAAACTACCTGACAGCAGTTTTGAATATGTTAAGGCATGCGGTTTTTAACCCTTTTACTCCAAAGGTGGTCTGCACATTAATGACCACTGTCATTTCAAGAGGTCCTAACTCTGGAACGTTTCAACGGATCGGTGATTGAGACTTTTCACGACTTAAATTTCTTTGCTATGACTTCCGTTTATTTGTGGAAAAAAAAAAAAAAAAAACCACAGAAATTTGGTGAAAATATAAAAGGGCAAAAAGTTGAGCGGCGATGCTTCATTTTTCCCAATAAAATTTAGACTTTTTTTTTCTTTCTTTTTTAAGGGACACATCATATTTAAAGTCACTGAGGGGTTTATATGATAGAAGATATCCAAAAGTGACACCATTCTAAAAACTGCAGGCTTCCAGGTGCTAAAAACCACTTTAAAAGAAGTTTATTAACGCTTCAGGTGCTTCACAAGAATTTTTGGATTGTGGAGAAAAAAAATTAAGCATTTAACTTTTTCACAAAAAATTTACTTCGGATGCAATTTGTTGTTAATTTCTCCCGAGTACTCAGATACCCCATATCTGAGGGAATATTGCAGAGCTCAGAAGGGAAAGTGCGTGATTTGACTTTTTGAATGCAAAATTTCCTGGAATCATTAGCGGACGTCATGTCCCATTTGGAGAGGCCCTGATGTGCCTACACAGCGAAAACCCCATTTTGGAAACTAGACCCCTCAAGGAATGTATTGAAATGTGCGTGAGCACCTTGAACCCCCAAGGTGCGTCACACAAGTTTATAACGATGAACAGTTTATAAAAAAACAAAACACATTTTTCCCACAAAATTCTATTTTGGCCCCAAATTTTGCATTTTCAAAAGAGGAACAGGAGAAATTGCACCATACTGTTTGTTGTGCTATTTCTCCTGAGTACCCCGATACCCCATATGCAGGGGAATACTACTTTTCAGGCATAGTGCAAAGCTCAGAAGGGAAGAGGCGCCATATTGGAGTTCAGATTTTGCTGGCAAAGGTTTGAGGGTGCCATGTCACATTGGCAGAGCCCCTGAGGTGCCGGAACAATAGAAACCTCCTATATGTGAACACATTTTACAAACTACACTCCCCAGTGAATTCATCTAAGGGTGCAGTGATCATGTTGACCGCATGTGCCTCACAGAATTTTATACCATTGAGCGGTGAAGAATAAATTACATTTTTAACGCTAAAATGTTTTAGCCTTACGTTTTTAATTTTTCTAAGGGCTAATAGGAATTTTTTATTTATTTTTCTTTTTTACAACAAACTGAGGTCCGTTTTTTCCCTGAGTGCACCAATAACCTACATGTAATCGAGAAATATTTTTCAGGCACAGTGCAAAGCTCAGAAGGCAAGGAACATCAGATTTTACTGTTATGGCTTGCAGGTGCCATGACCAACTGGGAGAGTCCATAAGAACCCCCCATTAGTGGCCCTATTTAATAAACTACACCTCTCAATGAATTCATAGAGGGGTGCAGTGATCATACTGACACCAACGGTGTGTCACAGAATTTTATACCATTGGGCAGTGAAGAAAAAATAACATTTTTACCACCAAAATTTTGTTTTAGCCCCAGATTTTACATTTTCACACAAAAAGTGGTTTTACCCACCAAAATTTGCCCCACAATTTCTAATGAACGTGGTAATACCCCATATGTGGCTGTACAGTACTGCTTAGCCATACAGAGACTCAGGAGAAACAGAGCGCTAATTGCCTTCTGGATGTTCCTAGAACAGTTTGCAGACTCCATATACAGAGTCCCTACTTGCTAGAAGAGCAAAATCCTCCCTCAAGTGACCCCATTTTGGAAACTATACCCCTTGGGGAATTTATGTACAGTTGTAGTGACTATTTTGACTCCATGGTTATTTTCCAGAAACAATCAGCAATGAATTACAAACTGCCGTTGTAGTGACCAGTACACTGTAGTGACCAGTATATCCCCAGGCCGTGCTTCTGGAGATACACACCAGTAAGTTAGGCGGATTCTCATCGCTTCAGAAATGCCAAATGTGGACGCAACATATGGTTTAGGTACATTGTGGGGCTCAGAAGGGAGGGGGCATTTGGATTTGGGAGCGGAGAATTTGGTGAATATCTTTTGGCGGGTGAGGAGCCATTTTGCTCTTCCAGACCCTTTGTGCTACCAGTAACGTGCAAGCCCCTATATTCCGTTAACAGATGACAGACTTGAGTGGTGACTTGCTTTTTTTGTGGACTGAGTTGAAGCTTTTATTGGGAACATTTTACGTAACGTTTGGGATCACAGTTATCCAGCCCTCTACGCTGAGCACTTACTGTGAAGTTTCCATCTAAATCTCTGAATGACATGCTTCAGATGAAACCTCTGAGGGATCCATTCACTATAATGAGGCAGCAGAGTTACTCTGGACTCTGTCTGGCCTCTGTTCAGAGATGTCCTTTTCAGAAGTGCACAAAACTGTGGCCAACGGCACTTTTATGCATTCCTAAAAAGATGGACACCGCCGAATCACAGGTCAGACAGCGTCCACGGTGACTCCATCTGCCTCATTATAGGGAATCTTCCGCTGGGGGTTCTGTCTGAATTACGTATTTCAGAGATTTACATGGAAATCCCAGTGCAAGCGCTCCGCGGAGGATAAATGTGCGCCGAGCCTTAGTGAGATCTTTGGGAGGCAGAAAGAAAAAAAAAAAAAAAAAAAAAAAAAAAAATCAACCGCAGGTGAAGAATTGGCTTTATTTTTTACGCTGTTCCTTGTGCCGTATAAGTGAATAGGCAACTTTATTCTTCAGGTCGGTGAGATTACAGCGATATCAGATTTATTTTGGGTTTTTAGGTTTGGCTGCTGCCACACACTAAAAGACGTTTTTATTGCTAAAAAAAAGTTTTGAGAGCTATAATTTTTCCATATTTTGGCCCACAGAGTCATGTGAGGGCTTGTTTTTTGTGGGATTAGTTGACGTTTTTATTGGTTCCATTGTAGGGCACATGACATCTGTTAATTCTGCCCCCCCAAAAAAATCAGAAAAGGCGAACAAAAACCGGCAATTCAGGATTTTTATATTTATTTATTTGGAGGGGGGGGGGGGGGGGCAGTACGATTACAGCGATACCTCATTTATATCATTTGTTATGTTTGGCGCTTTTACACAAACTTTTATAGAAAAAATTATTATTATTTTTGCATTGCTTTGCTCTGAGAGGTACCGTATTTATTGGATGGAGCTGTATGCAGCTTGTTTTTTGCGGAACAAGATGACGTTTTCAGCGGTACCATGTTTATTTATATGTCTTTTTTATCGCGTTTTATTCCACTTGTTGTTTGGCGGTATGATAAACATTGTTTTTATATTTGTTTTCTCTAGTCACCTTCCACGACAGCCACCTTGGAGGTTGTCTCCCCGCCCTAATGGGGGACAGGAACACAAAGAGGTTAAATAACCCTCCCCTTCCTGCTACCTCAGTGTTTTTCCTGTCCCCTATCGGGGCATGAAGAGGTCACAAGGGGCTGCCGTGGCCAGCGAGCGGAGCCTATATACTTACCGAAACTGGGCAGCCGAGGTCGCGGGGTTCGCCTCTCCTCCTCCACAGGCTGCTCCCGTCTCCACCGCGGTGTGACTCGGGACTTTTTGCCGCCCCTCCCGCGTCCTCCGGGGTAAAGCGGGGCGGTATGGTGCCTGCGGGGTCCTGCATAGCTCCCCGGCGTCCTACCTCCTCCCAAACGCTGCAGGATGACGCCGGCGCGCGCGCCTCAGGGGGCGGGCAGTGAACTGGAAGTTGCGATGATGCGCACTTCCGATTTGCGGCCTCCGGCGTCGTGTGAGAGGGGAAACGCGCGCCGGCACTCGGGGGACCCGGGAAAGGCCTCCAATGGCGGCGGGGGTCGACCAGAGTCCTCCCCAGGGACAATGGCAGGCCACGACTTCAAATCAGTGGGTCCTGAATACAGTACAATTTGGGCTAAAGCTGGAGTTCGAGCACCCCCCCCCCACACGCCCTGAGAATTACTCCAACACAATCCCCAAGTCTTCAAAAAATATTACGGCGTCAGATAGAAGAGCTCCTACGGGAAGAAGTGGTCTCATATGTGCCTCCACAAGAGGGCAGGGGCATTATTCTCGCTTGTTCCTGATAAAAAAAAAACCTTCAGGAAAATACAGGCTTATAATAAATGATAAACTCTCACAGTGATCAAAATAGAATGAAAAGTAAATAAACCCCCTGCTTATCACCCCCATAGGCAGGATCAACTAATAAAATAAATTTTTATTTTTTTTTCCATTAGGGTTGGAAAGGGGGTTAGGGTTGGAAAGGGGGTTAGGGTTGGAAAGGGGGTTAGGGTTGGAAAGGGGGTTAGGCTTGTGGTTAGGGTTGGGATTAGGGGTGTGTTGGGGTTAGGGGTGTGTTGGGGTTAGGGGTGTGTTGGGGTTAGGGGTGTGTTGGGGTTAGGGTTGAAGTTATAATTGAGGGGTTTCCACTGTTTAGGCACATCAGGGGGTCTCCAAATGCGACATGGTGCAACCATTGATTCCAGCCAATTTTGCTTTCAAAAAGTCAAACGGTGCTCCCACCATTCCAAGCCCCGACGTGTGCCCAAACAGTGGTTTACCCCAACATATGGGGTATCAGCGTACTCAGGAAAAATTGCACAACAACTTAAGGGGTCTAAATTCTCCTGGTACCCATGGGAAAATAAAACTGGGGGCTAAAAAATTATTTTTGTGGAAACATTTTTTTTTCTCTATTTTAAACTTCTGTGAAGCACTTGGGGGTTCAAAGTGCTCACCAGGCATCTAGATAAGTTCCTTGGGGGGGGGGGGGTCTAGTTTCCAAAATGGGGTCACTTGTGGGGGGTTCTACTGTTTAGGCACATCAGGGGCTCTGCAAACGTAACGACGACCGCAGACCATTCCATCAAAGTCTGCTTTTCAAAACGTCACTACTTCCATTCCGAGCCCTTACGTGTGCCCAAACAATGGTTCCCCCCATATATGGGGTACCAGCGTACTCAGGACAAACTGGACAACAACTTTTGGGGTCCAATTTATCCTGCTACCCTTGTGAAAATAAAAAATTGCGCACTAAAAAATAATTTTTTGAGGAAAAAATATTTTTTATTTTCACGGCTCTGCGTTATAAACTTTTGTGAAGCACTTGGGGGTTCAAAGTGCTCACTATGCATCTAGATAAGTTCCTTAGGGGGTCTAGTTTCCAAAATGGGGTCATTTGTGGGGGAGCTCCAATGTTTAGGTACACAGGGGCTCTCCAAACACGACATGGTGTCCGCTAACGATTAGAAGTAATTTGCATTTCAAAAAGTCAAATAGTGCTCCTTCCCTTCTGAGCCCTGCCGTGTGCCCAAACAGTGGTTCCCCCCACATATGGAGTACCAGCGTACTCAGGACAAACTGGACAACAACTTTTGGGGTCCAATTTCTCCTGTTACCCTTGTGAAAATAAAAAGTAGCGTGCTAAAAAATAATATTTGAGGAAAAAAAAATAATTTTTATTTTAACTGCTCTGTGTTACAAACTTTTGTGAAGCACGTGGGGGTTCAAAGTGCTCACTACACATCTAGATAAGTTCCATAAGGGGTCTAGTTTCCAAAATGGGGTCACTTGTGGGGGAGCTCCAATGATTAGGTGCACAGGGGTTCTCCAAACATGGTGTCCGATAACGATTGGAGCTAATTTTCCATTCAAAAAGTCAAATGGTGCTCCTTCCCTTCCGGACCCTGCCGTGCACCCAAACAGTGGTTTATGACCACATATGAGGTATCGGTGTACTCAGGAGAAATTGCCCAACAAATTTTAGGATCCATTTTATCTTGTTGCCCATGTGAAAATGAAAAAATTGATGCTAAAAGAAAATTTTTGCTGGAAAAATTAAAATGTCCATTTTTTTCTTTCCACACTGCTTTAGCTGCTGTGATGCACCTGAAGGGTTAATCTTCTTGAATGTAGTTTTGAGTAACTTGAGGGGTGCAGTTTTTAGAATGGTGTCACTTTTGGGTATTTTCTGCCATATAGACCCCTCAAAGTGACTTCAAATGTGAGGTGGTCTCTCAAAAAAATGGTTTTGTAAATTTTGTTGTAAAAATGAGAAATCGCTGGTCAACTTTTAACCCTTATAACTTCCTAACAAAAAATATTTTGTTTCCAAAATTGTGCTGATGTAAAGTAGACATGTGGGAAATGTTATTTAGTAATTATGTTGTGTCACATAACTCTCTGGTTTAACAGAATAAAAATTTAAAATTTGAAAATTTACCACTAACATGAAGCCCAATATGTCACGAAAAAACATTCTCAGAATCGCTACGATCCATTGAAGCGTTCCTGAGTTATTACCTCATAAAGGGACACTGGTCAGAATTGCAAAAAATGGCCTGGTAATTAAGGTCAAAATAGGCTTGTCATGAAGGGGTTAAATCTATTCAACATAACTCCAAGATTTCTGTTACAGGAACTCTAAGGCTGAGTTCACACGTCGCGTTTTTTTCACGACGGTTTTAAACGCGCGATTTTGCCGTGAAAAATAATCATCCCATGCAATCCTATGGGATTCCGCAATGCTGCGCTAACGCTGCGGTCTATTCGGCGGCGGAATCGCTTCGCGGTAAAAAACGCAACATGCTCATTAACCCTTCTCTGCCATCTGACGTACTATCCCGTCCATGGGACCCGGTCCCCTATGCCCATGAACGGGATAGTACGTCATAGCAATCAGCGGCGCTCACGTAGCACCCGGCACTATGTGTCAGGGGCGGTCACGGACCGCCCCCGACATGTTAACCCCTGGCACACTGCGATCAAACACGATCACAGTGTACCGGGGGTTTAGGGAAGCATCGGCAGGGAGGGGGCTCCCTCTGTACTTCCCTGCGACCACCGCAGCAACGCAATGTGCAGTGCTGCTGCGGGGACCTCCTTCCCTGCAGGTCCCCGGATCCAAAATGGCGGCGGGGACCTTCGGGGGCCTGCTTCCTCAGTGCCTGCAAAGCGAAGGCACTAGGAAGCCTTCTGCAGTGCCTGTGACAGATCGCTGATCTGTCACTGTGATGTGACAGATCAGCGATCAGACCATTCCATCAAAGTCTGCATTCCATAACGTCTCTACTTACCTTCCGAGCCCTGACGTGTGCCCACACAGTAGTTTTCTCCAACATATGGGGTATCAGCGTACTCAGGACAAATTGTACAACAACTTTTGGGGTCCAATTTCTCCTGTTACCATTGGGAAAATTTAAAAAACTGGGGACTAAAAGATCATGTTTGTGGGCATTATAAACTTCTGTGAAGCCCTTGGGGGTTCAAAGTGCTCACCACACATCTAGATAAGTTCCTTGGGGGGTCTAGTTTCCAAAATGGTGTCATTTGTGGGGGGTTTCCACTGTTTAGGCACATCAGGGGCTTTCTAAACTCGGCATGGTGTCCAATCCCAATTCCAGCCCAAAAAGTCAAATGGCGCTGGTTCCTTTCCTAGCTCTGCCATGCGCCCAAATAGTGGTTTACCCCCACATATGGGGTATCAGCGTACTCAGGACAAATTGCACAATAACTTTTGGGGTCCTGTTATCCTTGGAAAAATAAAAATTGAGGGTGAAAAGATCGTTTTTTTGGAAAAAATATATTTTTTTAATTGTACGGCTGTACGTTATAAACTTCTGTGAAGCCCTTGTGGGTTCAAAGTTCTCACCACATATCTAGACAAGTTTAGACTAGTCTAGTTTCCAAAATGGGGTTACTTGTGGGGGGGCATCCACTTTTTAGGTACATCAGGGGCTCGCCAAACGTGACATGGCGTCTGATCTGAATTCCAGTCAATTTTGCATTCAAAAAGTCAAACAGCGCTCCTTCCCTTCTGAGCTTTGCCATGCGCCGAAACAGTGGTGTCCCCCCCCACATATCAGGTATCAGCGTACTCAGGAGAAATTGCACAATAACTTTTGCAGTCCAATTTCTCCTGTTACCCTTGGTAAAATAAAAAAATTGGACCTGAAGTAATTTTTTTGTGAAAAAAGTTAATTGTTCATTTTTTTAAAACATTCAAAAAATTCCTGTGAAGCACCTGAAGGGTTAATAAATTTCTGGAATGTGGTTTTGAGCACCTTGAGGGGCGCAGTTTTTAGAATGGTGTCACTTTTGGGTATTTTCTATCACAGACCCCTCAAAGTGACTTCAAATGTGATGTGGTCCCAAAAAATAAAATGGTGTTGCAAAAATGAGAAATCGCTGGTCAACTTTTAACCCTTACAACTTCCTAACAAAAAAAAATTTTGGTTCCAAAATTGTGCTGATGTTAAGTAAACATGTAGGAAATGTTAAGTTTTTTGCGTGCCATATCTCTGTGATTTAAGGGCATAAAAATTCAAAGTTGGAAAATTGCGAAATTTTCGCCAAATTTCCATTTTTTTCACAAATAAACGCAAGCTATTTGAATGAAATTTTACCACTAACATGAAGTACATTATGTCACGAGAAAATGTCAGAATCAGTGGGATCCATGGAAGCGTTTCAGAGTTATTACCTCAAAAGGACAGTGGTCAGAATTGTAAAAATTGGCCCGTCATGAACGTGCAAACCCCCCTTGGAGGTTAAGGGGTTAATTTAGCGGAATCGCGGCGATTCCGCCCACATAGGAATGCATTGTTCTGCTTACTTTCCGCAGGAGCGCGACATCTCGCGGTCATTCTCGCAAAGGATTACTGGGACCGGGAGCGTGGAGAGGCGCGGGAAGGCTGCGCGGGATGTCAGAATGTGAGAACAACAATTTTTTTTATTATTTTTTACATTTTATCTTTTACTACTGATGCTGCATAGGCAGCCTCAATAGTAAAAAGTTGGTCACACTAGTCAAACACTGTTTGACGAATGTGACCAACCTGTCAATCAGTTCTCCAAGCGATGCTACAGATTGCTTGGAAAACGCTAGCATTCTGCAAGCTAATTACGCTTGCAAATCGCTAGTTTTTCCGCGGGAAAACCGTGGGAATTTAAAATGCAATTTTCCCACGGAATGGAATTCCGGAATTCTCGCGGTAACTTCCGCGAGAGTTCCGCTACATGTGAACGTAGCCTAACAAAAACAAAATTTTGTTAAAAAGTAGGACCCTTACCGATTCCTTCCAATAGACATTAAATAAGTAGTATAAAAGCGTTTGCATGGCTGTCATCTGACCTACCTGCTGAAAATAAACGACTTCCTGCAGGAGTTCCTCTGACTGTGTTCCCAATACTCCGTCTTGTAACAGACTGTTTGTAATCCACCCCTGTACGGGTCTTCTCTTGAGTTTCGGAAGTCCCTGCAGTAGCTTTGCTATTTTTTTCTCCAAATCCCCTGACTTTTCCAGATGGGCCTGATACTCTACTGGCGTTATTACGAAAGGTGGCAGGGGTTGAATGGTTTTGACTTTTTTTGCCAATGAGGGATGTAGGCAGAGCTTCAGGATCAACCATGCAAGTTCCAGGTTGAGGTGGTGTTGGGTATGGATCCTTCAATGGTGGAGGAATAGGATCCAAAAGCCTTGGTGTATTGTCCCCCTCAGAATCAGATGCTTCATCAATGGCAACTGAAGAACCCTCTTCGGGTCCAGAATCAGATATTGTTGGCAAAGACTCACTTACTGAAGTGGGTGGTGTTTCAGGTCCATTTGGAAATTTACTTCCAGGGGAACATAGAGGCTTGGGAAGTTCTTGGGAAGGATCACTATCACTATCTCGTGGAGTTGCTACAGCATCAGATTTAGGATGCTCAAACTCACATGGTGAAACCAAGCATAGATCAACATCATGGGGAGAAGCTGACCTTTCAGACTGTTCCTCAGGTTCACTGGAGTGTGAAGGGCGCACAGGTAAGCTTAGACCTACCCTACTTGCAGCATGGATCTCTGGAGAGACATCTCTAGGCGACTCACTAACAGGCGGGAGTGTCTGCTCAAAAGAAGAAATTGATAGAGATTCATCCACTTCTGTGGAATGAGGAGAGCCCACTTCAGCAGGCAAAGACGGAGTGGTGATTGTAGGAGATACATCAGGTAGGTCCTCCCGAAATGGACTCAAAGACAAGCAACTGGTTTGCTTTCCTTGTGAGGAATTTGAGTTCTCTTGAGAAGATTTTGGAGGAGCCTTAAAAGAGTTGAGATTTTTCCCATCTGAAGAAGAGAGAGCCTGTCCACAGCTCTGTTGCACCACTGCTGGTGAATGATGCTCTGGACTGACAGGTGAAGTCATTTCCAATGTTTTTTCTTCAGAACTTCCACAAGGATCTTCCAGCCAGTCTTGCCCATGATGTCCACTTCTGTTTTTTTCTTGAATCTCTAGGTTTGTAGGAGTCAGGTCAAAATTCACACTAATATCACTTCTGGGTGTTTTAGCTAATGGAGAAACAGGTGCTAGGCACTTAAGGGGACTTGTCTCCATGTTACGGAATCCATTTGGGCTCTCAGGCTCAAGGGCCACTGGCTCATTCTGTGCAGATACACCAAGTCCATTTTCATGGTGGACATTGTAGCCAACATCCGCACATGCAGGTTCGATGCCTTTACTAGTTTCTTGAGAACTAATGATTACTTCACAAGAAACTGGACTTCTACTGGCTCCGGATGCTTCCTTTTGAGCTGGCTGGCTTTTTGTTTCTTTAACTTGTTCCTTTTTGGGGTGATTGCCCTTTACCACATTCTTAGCACCTGCAACTGTGTCCTTTTTTATTCCTCCTAGGTCCTTTTTCAGTGATCCTACTTTGGAAATGGATCTCCTGGAATCAGCAGGTGTGGCTGTAAATTTCTTTACGTCTTTTACCCCGATTCGTGATATTTTTTCCTCTACTTTAGTTTCTCTTACAGCTCTCCGAGGAGTCTCTGTTTTGGCATCATTATAAGATGGGCGCAAATCTTTCTTGGCTTCTGGTTTTGCTACTTCCTTTCTTTTATCTTCTTGGATTTCATCCTTCTTCAAAGATTTCTTTTCCTCTTTTGCTTGTTCTTTCTTTACCAAAATCTTTTCCTTCCCAGTTTTCAGTCGTGATTCAGACTTTAGTTTTTCAGATACAGTGTCCATCTTACCCTTGCTCTCTTTTTGTTTCTCACTCTCTGTTCCCATTTCCTTACTTGTTTCTACATGAGTTTTAGATCTATCTTTTCCATCTGATCGAAGTTCTTTTTTCTGCATTGTAAAGGGCTTCTCTTTTCCTGATCCAAGTTTTGGTTCAACACTTAGCCGCCCAGATCCAGATCTCAGGCTCTCTCTGCTATCAGTACGGCTTGGCTTTGCACCAACCCTCTCCAAGTGACTGCACCCCATTATGTCTAGATCTTTCCGAGTTATAACTGGGTCTTTCAAAAAGTCTAAGTCTTTCAATTTTTCAAGACCTTTAAAAATTTTATCCTGAGGAGTGCAGCCTGGGAAAAGTACCCTAACAATTCTCTCAGAAGGTGCAGAAGGATGCCAGACAAGTAATGCACAGGCAGAAGTCAAAGAGGTTAGAGGTAAATCAAATGTTCTATGTTCCTCATTTCCAAGCCACATTTTAAAGGCTTCAAGTTCTTTGCTCCCCTTTACAGGGTTCAGGATGTACATTTCTAATCTGCCAACACCCATCTTTTGAAAAAGTATAGTTGGCTCCACAGAATTTCCACTTCTATGCAGTGGTTCTGGGTGAATATTTAGTTTTTCTAAATGCTGTATTGTGAGCAAGGCCTCTTCTTTAACCCCAACCCTATTAGGATTTTCTTCAGCAATCAACTTTTCTGCAGTGTTTATAAATACAACCCCTAGCTCTGGTGATACTAAATTTTTTAACCAATCATTGTTAGGCTGTGGTACTTGAGAAATATCCTCTTCTACCTCTGCTATCTTCCTTTGTAGTAAGCTATTGATGCCAGGCAGATTATCTAGGCCAATGTGAGTGAGAAGGATTGAGTCTACCCTATCTAAATGGCGTATTAATTTCCAAAATGGAGATCTAGCATCAGAGCCACCATTCACTAACATGTTAAATCCATTTACAGCAAAAAAAGCAGAATCGCCCCTGCCCCCTGGGAAAACATAGCAGCATGGCTTAGATAGTTTCAGGAAACCAACAGTTGTTGGGGATTCCAACAGTTCAAATGGAGATGGGGGCTCTAGAGACTCCGAGAGGTACTCTGACAATTCTAGCAATCCTTCAGTTTCCGGAAGGATTTGGCCACTGTTGAACCGCAATTCAATAAAATCTTGTAAGCTGCATTTGTCAATTTGTGATAAATCCCAAATATCTGGGCAAGAAACTGTCAAACTGACACGACTTGCTGGGTCCGAAGATCCTAAAGTTTCACCAATCTGAAGAGAGAAAGACATTTGAATCAGGTTTTAGAAACAGTTTCATTACTATCTCCCTGTTTTAGTCATTAAGATTACCTCCTTGTCTGTAAAAATATGAATAAAGTCATCAATTGAAAAAGCTCCTCCACTTTGTAGTAGCACATCCCCAGTGTCTTCAAGAAAGGGACCAGTAAGTATCAATAGCTTATGCTGGGAGGAGTGGCAGATCAACTTACGGATCTACAAAAAAAAAAAAAAAAAAAAAGGAGAAAAAAGATATTAGTCAACCAATGCTGTAAATGAGAAAATTATTAGTGTTGTATCTCAAAAAAATAAAATAAACGGTCCTACTGTATTTTAGGCTACATCTCTGATTCAACTCTTTTGTATACACAAGTTACCCACAGTAGGCTCTCTAAATTTCTGTTGACCCTGAGCTAGTGAGAGAAGACTGTTGTTTCACAAACCAAAGGCACCACACATCCAAGAACGGCTAAGAGCAAAGTATTCGACAATTCTGAAATGGCCTTTTATGACACCTAATCTCCAGACTGCATGTTTCAGCTTCTTCCACAGATTTTCAATTAATTTATAAGGAATCTCCACACCTGAGACATGGAGCAGTTTGCTCACAAGGAGTGGACCAAAATACCTGTTGACATGTGCAGAAGTCTCATTGAGAGTAACAGAAATCATTTGTTTGCAGTGATTGCCTCAAAAGACTCACTTTATCTTAGGTTAATGGTGACATCAATTTTGTCCATGCAGTTTTATTACTTTAGTTTCTTTTCTGTTAAAAGGGAATCTGTCACCAATTTTCTTTGCCTATAAGCTGCCAGCACCACCATCAGGGGCTTATCTACAGCATTACATAATGCTGTAGATAAGCCCCCGATGTAACCTAAAAGAGAAGAAAAAGGAGTTATATTACACTCTCCCAGGGGCGGTCTGGGTCCGGTTCGGGTCCGGAGGGAGTCGCGGTCCGGTGCCTCCCATCTTTAGCGATGACGTCCTCTTCTTTCCTGCCCATCGCGGCTCCGGCGCACTGCTCTGTCCTGTTGAGGGCAGAGCAGAGTACTGCAGTTCGCAGGCACTGGACCTCTTCCGGCGTCATCGATACAAGATGGGAGGCGCCAGACCGGGCCACGACTCCCTCCGGTCCCGAACCGCCCCTGGGAGAGTATAATATAACTCCTTTTTCTTCTCTTTCAGGTTACATCGGGGGCTTATCTACAGCATTCTGTAATGCTGTAGATACGCCCCTGGTGGTGGTGCCAGCAACTTATAGGCAACAAAAATTGGTGACAGATTCCCTTTAAGCCACAATTCAAAAGCAATGTGAAATTCTCATTAGTTGAAAATCAGGATATTTAAAGTGAAAATTACTTTTTTATATATTCAAGTTATCTTCCTAATTGTTGTGGGTTTTTTCCTAATTTAACCCATTTATGGCCTATGACATAGGTACGTCACTTCCCATCATTTGATGCGGGTTCAGATGCAGAGTCTGCATATCTTCAGGCACATGACAGCTGATCAGACCAGAATTCAATCCACCCGGGGCTGTTAACCTATTAAATGCCACTGTATCTCTAGTGGTATTTAACCCCTTAATGACAGCCAATACATCTTTTAACTGACCTGAAATATAAGAGAATATCATCCCCATACAGGTAACAATCCAGAAGCTGTCGGCTGTACACTATAGCTGACAACTTGCTGCATTAGCCACAATCAGTGTTGGCACCGTCCATATCTGTTTAACTCCTTAGATGCTGCTGTCAATAATGACTACTAGTGATGAGCGAGTACACTCGTTGCTCGGGTGGTCTCCGAGTATTTTGGCGTGCTCAGAGATTTAATTTTCGTTGCCTCAGCTGCATGACTTGCAACTGCTAAACAGCTTGAATGCTTCAGAATGTCTACAAGTCGCAAATCATGCGAGATCACCTGAGTCTGCCGGCTACAGTGGCCTGTTCAGAAGTTAGCGACATTTAGGTGGTAAAAATACACTATTTCATTCCTGTCATGCCACTTTGTATTAATTCCTGAAAATCAACTGAAGGGTTAATAAACTACCTGACAACAGTTTTCAATATGCGGGGGGGGGGGGGGGGGGGGTGTTGTTTTTAAAATTGTATCACTTTGGAGGGGTTTTCCAATATATAGGACTCCTAAAGTCACTTCAAATATGGATAGGTCCCTAAAAAAATAAATTTTGTAAATTTCCAAGAAAAAATGAAAAATTACTGGTACATTTTTAAAACCTCCTGAAATGCAAACAAAATGAAATATCATTTTACAAATGGTGCAGATTTAAAGCAGACATGAGGGAAATGTTATTAACCCCTTTACCCCCAAGGGTGGTTTGCATGTTCATGACCACTGTCCCTTTATGAGGACATAACTCGAACGCTTCCATGGATCCCACTGATTCTGACACGGTTTTCTCGTGACATATTGTACTTCATGCTAGTGGTAAAATATCATTCAAATAACTTGCGTTTATTTGTGGAAAAAAAAAACAGAAATTTGGCGAAAATTTTTAAAATTCCGCCATTTTCCAACTTTGAATTTTTATGCCCTTAAATCACAGAGATACGGCACACAAAAAACTTGATAAGTAACATTTCCCACATGTTTACTTTACATCAGCACAATTTTGGAACCAAAATTTTTTTTTCGTTAGGAAGTTATAAGGGTTAAAAGTTGACCAGCGATTTCTTATTTTTGCAACACCATTTTATTTTTACGGACCACATCACATTTGAAGTCACTTTGAGAGGTCTATATGATAGAAAATACCCAAAAGAGACACCATTCTAAAAACTGCACCCCTCAAGGTGCTCAAAACCACATTCCAGAAGTTTATTAACCCTTCAGGTGCTTCACAGGAATTTTTTGAATGTTTAAAAAAAAAAAAAAAAATGAACATTTAACATTTTTCACAAAAAAATTACTTCAGGCACAATTTTTTTTTTTTTGTTTCCACTGTTTCGGCGCATGGCAGAGCTCAGAAGGGAAGGAGCGCCGTTTGACTTTTTCAATGCAAAATTGGCTGGAATTCAGATCGGACGCCATGTCACGTTTGGAGAGCCCCTGATGTGCCTAAACAGTGGAAACCCCCCACAAGTGACCCAATTTGGAAACTAACCCCCCCCAAGGAACTTATGTAGATATGTGGTGAGAACTTTGAACCCACAAGGGCTTCACAGAAGTTTATAACGTACAGCCGTACAATTAAAAAATCATTTTTTCCACAAAAATGATCTTTTCACCACCAATTTTTATTTTCCCAAGGGCAACAGGACCCTAAAAGTTATTGTGCAATTTGTTTTAAGTGCGCCGATACCCCATATGTGGGGGGAAACCACAATTTTGGCACATGGCAGAGCTCGGAAGGGAAGCAGCGCTACTTGACTTTTATGGCTGGAATTGAGATCGGACGCCATGTCGCGCTTGGAAAGCTCCTGATGTGCCAAAACAGTGGAAACCCCCCAATGACACCAATTTGGAAACTTGACCCCCAAAGGAACTTATCTAGATGTGTGGTGAGAACTTTGAACCTCCCAGGGCTTCACAGAAGTTTATAACGCCTGGGCGTGAAAATAAAAAAAATAATTTTTTCCACAAACCTGATCTTTTAGTCCACAATTTTTTTATTTTCCCAAGGGTAACAGGAGAAAATGGACCCCAAAAGTTGTTGTCCAATTTGTCCTGAGTACGTTGATACCCCCCCCCATATGTGGGAGAAAACTACTGTATGGGCACACGTTGGGGCTCGGAAGGGGAGTAGTGACGTTTTGGAATGCAGACTTTGATGGAATGGTCTGCAGGTGTCATGTTGCCTTTGGAGAGCCCCTGATGTACCTAAACAGCGGAAACCCCCCACAAGTGACCCCTTTTCTGCTCCATAGAAGTCTATAATGCCTGGGCATGAAAAAAATTTTTTTTTTTTTTCCACAAAAATGATATTTTTGCCCCCAATTTTTTATTTTCCTAAGGGTAACAGGAGAAATTGGACCCCAAAAGTTGTTCTGCAATTTGTCCCGAGTAGGCTGATACCACATATGTGGGGGTAAAACACTCTGGGCGCATGGCAGAGCTTGGAAGGGAAGGAGCACCAGTTGACATTTTCAATGCAGAACTGGCTGGAATGGAGATCAGATGCCATGTTGCGTTTGGAGAGCACCTGATGTGCCCAAACAGTGGAAAACCCCCAATTCTAACTCCAACCCTAACCCCAACACACCCCTAACCCTAATCTCAGCCCTAGCCCTAACCCTACCCCTAACCCTAATGAGAAAATGGAAATACACTTTTTATTTTATTATTTTTCCCCAACTAAGCGGGTGATAAAGGGGGGCTTGATTTACTATTTATGGTGGGTTTTTATATTTGGCAGCTGTCGCACGCTAAAAGATGCTTTTTATTGTAAAAATAGTTTTTGCATCACCACATTTTGAGAGCTGTAATTTTTCCATATTTTGACCCACCGAGTCATGTGAGGTCTTATTTTTTGCGGGACGAGTTGATGTTTTTATTGGTACCATTTTTGGGCACGTGATATTTTTTGATCGCTTTTTATTCAGATTTTTGGGACGCAGAATGAACAAAAACCAGAATTTCAAGAATTTCTTTTGGGGGTTGCATTTACACCGTTCCACGTGCGGTAAAATTGATAAAGCGCTTTTATTCTTCGGGTCAGTACGATTACAGCGATATCTAATTTATGTCATTTTTATGCTTTTATGCACTGATTTTTTTAAGGGGTTCGCTAAAGTGGTTAACTAATGGGACAGTTTTATAGGGCGGATCGTTACGGACGCGGCGATACTAAATGTGTACTTTTATTGTTTTGGGGTTTTTTTATTTCCAAAAAATGAATTTTAGGGAATATTTCTTTAATTTATTTAGCGATTTGTAATAAATTTTTACACCTTTTTTAACCTTATTATACTGTCCCAGGGGGACATCACTGTCATGTGACAGATCGCTGATCTGTCACATCACAGATCGCTGTGACAGATCAGCTTTCTGTCACAGGCAGTGCTGGAGGCTTCCTCATGCCGGCGCTTTGCAGGCATGAGGAAGCCAGCTCCCTGCAGGTCCCCGCCGCCATATTGGATCCGGGATCCTGTAGGGAAGGAGGCCCCCGCAGCAGCGCTGCACATCGCGCTGCTGCAGGGGTCGCAGGGAAGCACGGAGGGAGCGCCGGTGCTTCCCTAAACCCCCGGTACACAGCGATCGTGATTGATCGCAGTGTGCCAGGGGTTAACGTGTTGGGACCTCCCCTAACACCGTGCCAGGTGTCAGGTGTGATAATCAGCTGACACCCGGTCGCGGTCAGAGGCGCTCACCCTGTGGGGTTTGGGTTATCCAACCAACCAGTAATCCAACATACAGTATGAAATTAAATGTTTTTTTTTCAAGCACATAAATTCAGTGGTAAACAAGATATGTTAGACATTTTTATTAGTTATAAACGCTCAAAGAAAAGGGTGTAAGAAAAACAACTTTATTGAGTAAAGAAAGGTTAAAAATGTGTGCCAAAAGCAAGCAAAGGCATTCAGCCTTGAAGGCTATATTTGTATCTAACATTGTTACAGTATATACTACATACTAGGGATTCAAACAGGGATGGTCAGTATCGGATTTGATAATGATAAAATATAGTGATCTATTAAATCTGTGTTGCCATCTAGGAATTAAAATTGGTTCCAGCAGTTACAAAACCTCAACATACCTCATCACATACTGATAGCTTTGAAGGGTTAATCAGAACCAATGTTTCTAAAGTGTCACCTGCATGATGAAGACTTCTTTGGCCTGGAACCAAAAAGAGCAGAAATAAAAATATTAATAAAAAAGACAGTGTTCGTTTTTCCTTTCTGACCAATTCATTCAAAATGCAATAAAGCAGCTTTCTTAATTTTCTCAAAACATTTGACTATTAATTTCCATAAACATTTACAATTACAAAACTTATGAAAAGAAAATAATAAGACAAAAAGCTGAAGTGTAACGTGTAAAACAATATAAAAAAAAAAACCAAAAACAGAGCACTCACGCATTGTATCCCTTGCTGATCCAGCACAGAACCTTTGGGCGATTGTCTACTTACAAACAGCCAGTGGGACCACTGTAAAAAAGTGTCTACAGTGGTCCCATGGCCAGTGCAGAGCCCTGATGGCAGTTGCCGTGATTGTTACCGGTCAGTGTGATACTTTGACTGCCAAAGACTAGAAGGGCTGCTGAACCATCCACACTAGATGGCAGGATGAGATTAAGGTTTGTATTTGGTTCTTATATCATTTGCTGCTGTTTGTATTTATTCCTTTTTTTCATAAGTTGGAAGACCTTTTTGACGCAAACAAGTGCACATTTAACCCCTTAATCCCTGGGCCATTTTCCTTTTTTTGCGTTTGTTTCCCTTCTTCCCAAAGCCGTAACTTTTTTTTATTTTTCCGTCAATATGGCCATGAGAGGGCTTGTTGTTTGCAGGACAAGTTGTACTTTTGAATGACACACTTGGTTTTTATTTTCAATAATTTTTATTCTTATTTTGATTTTTAATAGGGTACAGGTTATAGGGTGAGGACAGACAAATGGAAAAACGAGGGAAAAGGGATAGGAAAGAAAACCCCCTGTGAAGACAGGGAGACCCCCAGATGGGGGATAGACAGGCAGACATACAAAAAGAATGCAATAATTGCATAAGCCTTAATATTACTACTTATTAGCATCAAAATACAAAGGTCCCTAAACATATAAATCAGATAATGAGTACATCCAAAGAGGACAATAAATTTCTGCTGCTTATTTCCCTCAGCTATGATTAATCAGACTGTATTACTTATAAACCGCATCAATACCAGCAGTGAAAATCAATATGCCAACGTGACAAATATGACATTTTTGTTCATAGCTTTGCGTTGTATGAAACCTTACATAGCATAGATACCGCTATACCTAAAAAAAAGAACATTGTATTGCAAATATTATAAAAAGAATAAACTAATAGCTATTAATGTACGAAGGCCTGTCCCGTCCGAGACCACCATAAGTGGCCAAAAGACCGGTTGTAGGCAAAAATCGGTTCATTCAATAGCTATAAAAGTGCAATAGGACTCCTTTAGCCTCACACGAATATAAACAATATTAGAATCGCTGATCCAATAACTATCACTTAACCAGTGAATTATATACTCCAAAATTTTACCCCTTTAAATAGAGAGCTACTATTATATTCCAATTCTTTCACATTTCCAGCGTTCTCAGTTAGTGCGAAGATCCGATTTAGATAATTTAGAGAGTCCTGTAGAGGTTGTAGAAGTTAAAATTCCTGCGCCTTTCAGGAACTCAATTCCCTCTTCCGGTGAAGAAATAATCATTTTGGATGCAAATGTAACCTGAAGATCAGAGTACTGAGTCCAATTATAGGGAATACCGGCACGAAGGAGTTCGATTGTTGAGGCGTGAAACAATTTTCTTTTTGTCCAGGTGTCTTTAGACAGGTCTTTGTAAAAAGATAGGTGACCATAGGGAGATGAAGAAAATGTTGACTCTTTCGAGATATTTAAAAGCGTGTTCCTAACCCAGTTAGGGTAGAATGAGACGATGACATCCCTGGCTCCGCCAGATGGAAGAGAAGGACGTCGGCGGATTCTAAAAGCTTTTTCAATCAAATTGCTCTCTTCAATATTTGGTGGAATTATATGGTGGATCATAGAGAAAATGTAACTTATTAATTGGAAGGTCTGTACTGTTTCAGGGATCCCTCTAGTTTTAATATTTTTTCTCCTAGAATCTTCATATGCAGCCAGATTGTTTCTAATGGAATCAATATCATTTTGGATCTTTTCCACGGACTTTGATAGAGTGGATAAGCTCTTAATTCCCTCAGCGCAAAAGGACTCATAATTTGAATAAGGAGATTCAACTAATTTGGATTCGAGAGATGAAGTGACAGAAATCTCAGTAGAATTACAGTGATAATCCTCTGCAAATAGAGACAGCGTCTTTTGAAAAAGCTTTTTTTTTTTTATAAAGCAGGGGTGGGGAATCTTTTTTCTGCCAAGGGCCATTTGGATATTTATACCATCTTTCGGGGGCCGTACAAACTCCGCCCACAAAGTACATCCTGACTCTGGCGCTGGTGTCAGGACGTAATCTTTCATTGCATACCCTTCAGTGTTCAGTAGTGAACACTGCGTGTGGTGTGCTAACAGAGCAAGAAGAAATTAATGAGCTGGTGGCAAAGTACAGCTCAGTGCTCAAGAATGCAGTCCCTGAGAATCTGCTCAGGGGCCTGATAAAAGGTCATCGAGGGCCGTAAATGGCCCTGGGGCCTGAGGTTCCCCACCCCTGTTATAAAGGCTTCAGAAGCTTTAGCCTGTTTAGAATCGGTAGTTTCAGTTTTAAACTCGATCACTGCTTTTGAATCAATATCTGTAATGGAATTTTTCCCTAGAGTTTCCACAGATAACAAAAGGGCTTTAAACATCCTAGCCATAAATCCCTCCGTAGGATATTCATCAGAGGCAGGTATTGCGTCTATTAATGATGTAAAAGAGGAATATGCTTGTTGCTGGTGCATAACTTGTCAGGATCCATTTTATTTGCATTTAATGGAGTAATGTAGTCGCCTCCAAAATCAGAGTTGTCATCTCTAATAATATCATCTGAGAGTGAACCTGAAGAACTATACCCCCCAGAATCCTTGTCAGTGGAAAAGTCACTTCCCCCCAAATTCAGGTGATTCCATCTCCTCTATAAAATCCTCAGAGTGAACACTTTCCAGACCTTCCAATGAGTTACAAGAATTGTATTAATGATCTGATAAGACTTCTGTGTTATTATTAGCCTAAGGAAAAACAAGATCACAACCTGCTACAGCTAAATCCCAATGCTGCATATAGTCCTCAGAGACTTTCCCTATCCCAGGACTAGGACACAACTCTCCTGGAATATTCTTTATTATTGTATCATCTCCTTTTCCTTTTTTCCCCTCCCAAGCCCTGTTATTAACCTCCCCATCTCGCCCTGGGACAAACACTAGCGCATCATACCTGAGCCTGCCATTGATTCCTTTGCTGTGTCACGTTGATCTTCCCTGTCACGGCCGCTTGTTTCCAGCTTTTTTCTGCTTCTGTCTCCTGCAAACTCATCCTTTTAGAGTCTTGTTTGGGCTGACTGGGCCGGCCATTAGATTCCTCCTTAGGCCTGTTTCACACATCCGTTTTTCCCCCATCAGTCAAAATCCGCCGTTTTGAATAAAACCGGATCCGCTATTTTTCTTGGCGGATCCGTTTTTTTCCCCATTGACTTGTATTAACGGCGGATCTTGACGGATGGTCATCCGTTCGATCTGTTTTTTTTACAGATCCGTCAAGATTTTGCCGTCCGCTGAGCGGACAGGACGGACAATGAAAATTTTTTTTCCCCGGCCGGATCCGCATTTTCTATTGCGCATGCCCGGGAGAAATGCCTGTGTTGGAAATTTAACCCTAAACTCAGTTCTAGCGTCTGAAAAAAAAACTCTCTCCCTCTCTAAACTCAGTTCTGGCATCTGAAAAAAAAATTCTGTCTCTTCTCCCCGGGCAGCGGTTCCTTTAAACCGGATCTGTTAAAACAACGGTCCGGTGCCAAACGTTGTGGTCAGTACAGGAACGGATCCGTTCTCCACCATTTTAGCGGATTTTAACTGGTGTGTGAAACAGGCCTGAGATGAAAAAGTCCTTCCAGGGCTGTGCAAAGTAAGAGTCACACTGCTGTCATTCTCCTTTGTCTCGCCCATCGCTGCCAGATCATGTGAATAGGATCCTTCCCCAGAGTCACAGCAGCTTGTCCAGTCTTCAGAATAAATCTTTTCCCCATTCAGGTCAGTGAGGATTCCCTCATCAATGCTTTCCTGCTGTGGAACGCTGCCTTTTTCTGCCTTCACCGCCACTTGTATCCGGCTTCCTCCTGCTCCTACTGTGATCCTCGCTGCTTGTAACCGGCTTCCTCCTGCCGCTGCTGTGATTCCCGCCACTTGTGGCCGGCTTCCTGCTGCCGCTGCTGTGATCCCCTCCGCTAGTAGCCGGCTTCCTCCTGCTCCAAACATCGCCGCACCTCCCGGGTTCCTGCCTTCAGCTCCCTGCGCAGTGGAGGACTTCTCCGATCTTCCCCGCGGTCTCCAAGCCTTTGATCTGACCGCGGGCTCCCACTGAGGCAGTGGCTGAATAGCGCTGTTCCTCTTCACCGCCGCTTGCAGCTGGCCTCCTCCTGCCACTATTGTGAGTACTGCTGCGCCTCCCGGGCTCCTGTTTTCTTCTCTCTGCACAACTGAAGACGCTCTGCAGCTCCTGGGTGCCACTGACACCAGGGGCACCTCCTCTGCTCCTTCCTACGGTCTCCCCGCTACTGACCTGACCGCGGTCTCATGGGGCTTCTTTGGGCTTGTCTCCTCTGTTGCTGGGGCCGCGGTACAGGCAATCTTTTTAATAACAGAGCCTCGGCAGGTCCCCTGGGTTTTCTTAAGCTCTGGCTTTACATGCACCTGTCCAGTGCTGTCAGGCTGAAGCAGCGGCTTAAGCTGTTTAACTCCGGAGGAAGGAAGGCCTCCACTGGATCTCCTCATGGTGCTTCCTCGTCCATAAGCAGGATTTATCTTCTTTAGATCTGCTTTTCCTCTATTATTCTTTAGTCCAGGCATCTTCCCAAAATCCGCTTTTTAGTAAGCTTTAGTAATCTAAATTAGGGGAATAGCAGGAGCTCCTGATGAACAGGTCTGCTCCCTTCCCCTGCAAACCACGCCCCCCGACACCATTGGTTGGTAATATACTGTATATTGTAATGGAAAACAGGAAAAAATTCCAAGTGCGGTGACATTGCAAAAAGAAAAAAAAAAGTGCAATGCCACAGTTTTTCTTTTTACCATGTTCACCAAATGCTAAAGTCACCTGCCAATATGATTCTCCAGGTCATCACAAGTTCACAGACCCCAATCATGTCTTTTTATTTAAATGGTGAAAAAAAAATTCCAATGTTTAAAAGAACAATTGCGCATTTTTCCGATACCCATAGAGTCTCCATTTTTCCGGATCTTGAGATGGGTAAGGGCTTATTTTGTGTGTGCCAAGCTGACATTTTTAATGATACCATTTGGTGCAGATACGATCTTTTGGTCACCCGTTATTGCATTTTAATGCAATGTTGCAGCGACCAAATAACACGTTTTGAAATTTTTTTATCGTTTCACCGTTTAACGACTGGGATAATTTTTTTTATATTGATAGATCGGGAGATTCTGAACGCAGCGATACCAAATGCGTATTTTTTTTTTGTGTTTTATTTTGAATGGGACGAAAGGTGAGTGATCTGAACTTTTTTTTTTTTTTAAATATTCTCATTTCTTTTTCTACTTTTGGCATGCTTCAATCGGTTCTGCTACATAAAGGCGATGATCATATCACCTGTATGTAGCAGAAATGCTCATTTGCTATGAGCGCTGCCTACCGGGTGGCGCTCAAAGCAATCCGGAAGTGACAACCAAAGAGGCCTACTGGAGACCTCTGGCTGTCATGCCAACCCATCTGTGACCCGCAACCTTGTGACGGGGTCACCGATGGGCGGGATTTCCGACGTACTTGCCATAAGCGCGAGTTAAATGCCGCTGTCAGAAATTGACAGCGGCATTTAACTAGTTAACAGTTAAATGCCCGAAAAAGTGTGGGCTCAGTGCCGAAGCCCGCATCAAACAGGGGGAGTCAGATATTGGCATACTATTATGCCCGATGTCGGAAAGGGGTTAACATCTTAACATTTAAACAAAAAGAAACTTAACCAGTGAAAATATATTTACAGCTGTAGAAATAGAAAGAATTGACAACAAGTACCAAGGCTGTGAATATACACACTGAACGAAAATATAAATGCAACACTTTTGGTTTTGCTCTAAATTTCCATGAGCTGATCTCAAAGATCTAAGGCTATGTGCACACGTTGCGGATACTGCTGCGCTTCCGCAGCGTTTTTGGCCCTGCGGAAACGCAGCAGTTCCGCAGACATGGTACAGTACCATGTTAGCCTACAGCATTTCAAATCCGCTGTGCTCACGCTGCGGTTTCTTCCACGCGATTTTGCTGCAGTTTACAAACCGCAGCATGTCAATTGTTTGTGCGGATTCCGCAGAGGTTTCACACCTTTAAGATAGCAGAGGTGTGAATCCGCAGGGCAAAACTGCAGGAAATCCGCAGTGTGTGCACATAGCCTAAGACATATTCTATGTAAACAAAAGGACACTTTCTCTCAAATATGGTTTACAAATTTGTCTAAATTTGTTAGCCCTCTTTCACGCATCTTGATATTTCCAGTATCAGAATCGAATCGCAGTACTGTGATCAGCACTAGCAGGAGACAATGTTGAGAGTTGCATTCAGCGGATAACAGCGAAAGCAGGCGATTGTTGATGGGAATATTTATCAAGCCACCGCCTGTGCTATAAATAAACAGCGTGGGTTTCCCTGTATTTTTGAAAAACAGCCAGGCAAAACTGACAGCTGCGGGCTGCAACTCTCAGATGTCAGCTTTAGAAAGGCGGGTTATCAAGAATAGAGGTGTCCCCACGCTGTTTTTTTTTTACATTTAATTAAAAAAAACATCATGGGCTCCCCCCCATTTTTGACAACCAGCCATTCTAAAGCAAACAGCTGGTTGCTGGTATAATCAGGCTGGTAAGGGGCCATGGATATTGTCTCTCCAGGCTAAAAATAGCAGCCAGCAGCTAATCAGAAAAGGCACATCTATTCGTGATTTCACCACAGATCACGATGATCTGCAGTGAACTCACCAAGCAGAACTGCAAGTGACTTTCACACGGTGCTGCGGACACCGCAGTTCAGCCCACCCGCGGTAACCCTGATGAGGTCACCGCTGCTCACTGATGCTGCCCTCGCAGCAGCTCATTCACCAGTGGTTCTCAGCGTGGATGGTCACATCTTGCCACCCTACATGTTGAACAATATTTATCCCCAGACATGGATTACGGAGTAGGACAGAACGTCGGAGAGGTGAGGGTGTGGTTGCTTTTTATTTTTATTACAAGAGACGAGCGTTTCAATGGAATGGGCGTTGGTGAGTATAACTGTTTATTATTTTTTTAAAAAAAGGAAAAGTGGTTTTGTTTTTATTTCAAATAAGACTTGTACTTGCTGCGTGTTTTTTTTTTACAATACAACTATATAATTAATGATGGATAGGTGTCTTGTAGAGGTCTCTCCAATACTATCCTGTGGGCTTGATGTCACCAGACAATAGAAAGGTGACATCAACCCCACAAATATGAACTCCACTTGCCATTGCTACAGGGCAAAGCGCCAAAATTGGCGCATCTAATAAATGCACCATTTATGGGCAGCTGCGGGCTGCTATTTTTAGGCTGGGGGGGCAATATCCATGCCCCTTACCTGCCTGAGAATACCAGCCACCAGTCACCCGCTTTATCAAGGCTGGTTGTCAAAAATGGGGGGGGCGTGTCTGGGATGCTGTGCTGAAAGGACGTGCAGCAGGAGAGCTTCCTCCAAATACTGCAGATTACAAGTCTCCACAGCCTCATTTCCGGCCAGATTACCTTCAGTGACGAGCCCCAGGAGAGCTAGGACCCCGACACATGCGGGGACAGAGTTGGCTGCTAAGGTGACAGCCCTGGATGAGTTCCTCTTCAGAGAGCTGGCTAATGTGGCTGCTTCACGGGAGGAAGAAGGGGAGGCTGGAGGCTCAGATGCAGGGGAGCTGCTGATCGTGACAGGAGACGCTGAGCCAGCAGGGAAGGGGGAGTGAGGAGGATGGACACATGGAGGTCTCCCAGCAGCAGAGATTACAGGAGGATCTGAAGGAGCAGTGCCCTTTTACAGTGTCCACCTCACAAAATGGACACTCGACTTCAGGGGACTGTTCTACAATCTCCCCTCAGGCTGCATCAAACCCCTAAGCCCTCACCGCAGACCGGCAAGAAGACAGTCTCCATACAAAGGGCCAGGGGAGACTGGGATAGAAGAGCCACAGGTTCTGCAAGGGATCATTCAGAGGTAGATCATTCAGAGGTAGTCTAATAAAGAAGGGGACTGGACTGACACACGATTCCTCTGGGGATGAGGTTGAGGGATTGGCATAAGATCCTATCTCTTCAGCTGCGTGGAAGGGGCTCGTTACATTTTCCCTCCAAAGATGATTTTAAGGCTTTGATTAAAGAGTTTAAAAATACTTGCAGATCTGAGATAGCATGTACAAGACAAGATTTGCAGCAACTGACAGGTCGCATAGACACTCTGGAAGGGGATCAAGATATTACTAGTTCCCACGTGTCAGAATTGCATGAACGAAAGACTGTAAAAGATCTTCAGGTCCAATTGGAGGATCTAGATAACAATGGAAGAAGATGCAATATTAGAGTACGGGGTGTTCCAGAGTCAAATTAACAGGAGAATCCTAAATTAATACTTCAAATTAGCTTTAACTCTATCCTTGGAGATCCACCAATCAACACAAATCAAAATGGACAGAGCACACCGAACCTTACAGACAAAAGGGTATTCCTTGTTGTTGCGGCATCATATGCTGCCTCCATGACTTTGATGTTAAAGAAAAGATTATGACAAAGGCCAGGTCTCAGAGGGAACGATCCTATTCCTATATGGACTCTAATCCAGATATTTACAGATCTGTCTCTTATTAACTTGCAAAAAGAGAAAAATTCTTAAAAACCTTAATCATCCTGAAGGACCTCCGGATACCCTTCAGGTGGGGTTTTCCCTCTTGCACCAACAGCCCGTCGTGAAGGAATTTTTGCAAATCTGCATTCTTGGGTGGACTTGCCGGCTTTTGGTAAAACCCTTAATCTACAACCTCGCAAAATAGTGGATTGGGACCCCCGCCCCCCTCTCTGCCGTCAGGGGAACCACAGCCGATTCGAAAGCAAAAAAGAAAAGATCGTAGAGGACCAATCAAGAGGGACAACGGGGAGGAAGTTCCCCTCATAGACCTCGCTGTGCTGATTTTTACTATAGTAGTGCGTTATTGTAGGGGCTTCGTAGAGATTTTTTTTTTTTCTTTAGGCACTGGCCTCTACTTGTGTGCTCTTCTGCTGATTGTTATTTGTGGAGCTATATATATGGCATGCAGAGTTTCCGCTTGATATCAACCATGTAGATTTGGGGTAGGGGTTCTTGCATGATGCACTGTAAAGGGGTTTTCTATCTGTTAACCCCTTTGGATTCCTCTTCTCCCTGTTAGGTTTACATTTTAGTCCCTACCCCCACAGTAATTATTTTGGGGTTACATTATTTATATCAAATTCCTGATGGGCTCATTTCGTTCCACATTTTGTTCCACAGGAGTAACCCTTGCCAGGAGTTTTATCTGGGAAATAAAGTTTTACATTTACTGAAATTTGAACTTTTTCTTAAAAATGGTTTGTGTCTGTGTATTCCGTAACCTCGTGTGTGTACCATCACCTTTCATTATAGTTCAGATGGAGCACAAGTCCTCTGAAAGTAAGGTAATCTGGCACATATTAGGAGGTGCGCCCGACACTTGCAGACACTGGTCCTTAGGCTTACACTATGACTTATATCATTTCACTTAATGTAAGGGGTCTTAATTCCTGTAGTAAGAGAAGACTTGCCTTGCAGGAGATGAAGTCTCAAAGCGGAGGTAGTGTTTCTACAAGAGACGCATTATGACCATACAGGCACATTTAGGTTTGCACTAAATTCTTTTCCCTGGGCCTATTTAGGTTACCCAATGACAGTAAGAATGGTGGAATAGCGATTTTGTCTTCAAATTGACCACTACAGGTGACTAAAGCAAATAGCGATGGGGGGGGGGGGATTTGTTGACTTGTAAGCACGTCTGAAGGTTAATCCAACTACTTTATGCATTATCTATTTTTTTTTTTAAAGGAAGGTTTTCTTCTTCAGAAATTGCTTCTGGCGACCCCACTATTGGGAGGAGACTAATGTCCCTTTTTCAGAGGTTTTTAATAGACACTCATTGGGGGGCAGTTTGCCTCCACAAAACCTAGTCATGTTAGCATTTGAATTTAGGAAATTGATTAGTGTCAACTCAATGTTTGATTTATGGAAAACAGATCATCCTAAGGAGAGGGCATACTCTTTTCTCCCCACCTCACAGTACATATACAATAGGTTTTTTTTTCAAAATATTTTAACTCTTAGAATGTTGAAAAGGGTGGAGATGAGACAAATCAATTGGTCTGATCATGCCCCAGTTCTGTTGGACCTAGTCTTCTCAGCCATTAGCTCGGGCCTGACATTGGCGCCTGAAAGATTCTTGTCACGCACCTCAACATTAGGAAAACTCTATTTGAGAATCTGTCTGACTTTTTCCACCTAAATAAGGGTTAAGTTTCTTCTCCTTAAGGCTATGTGCCCACGTAGGCAGAACATTTTTGCTTCAGAAACGGACTCCTTCCCAGAAAACGCGTGGTTTTTTTTCTGCGCGATTTCTGGACTCAGGAAATAGCTAAAAACGCGGATTAATAAGCATGCTGCATTTATAACAGCTAAGCGTTTCCTATGCGGAATAAAACGCATCCATTGGCACAAAAAGGCCAAAATGAATTAAAATGAATGGGATGCTTATTTTAAGGGTTTTTAAAGCGGTTTGACCCCGAAAAACGCTTTAAAACACTTACGTGGGCACACAGCCTAAATGCTGTGGGAGACCCATAAGGCAGTAATGAGGTGTCATTTTATTAGAGGGTTCCATATTAAAAAAAAAAAAAAAAAAAAAAAAACACCTTGAATCTTCCTTTGCAACTCAAAAGAGAAGAGCATAAACTAGCTATCTCCTTGTATGCAGGTTTTGAGGAGGGTGGTAGAGATTAGAAATAAGCTGAAAGACAAATCTATGCAAAAGGTAGAGAAACTACTTTAAGGCTGTGTGCACACGTAGCTTTTTTTGTGTTTTCGCAGCTTTTTTTACGCGCAAAATCGCCATGAAAATGCAAAAAAAAGCATCCCATGCAGTCCTATGGGATTCCGCAATGCTGTGCTAATGCTGCGGAATTGCATACCGATTGCATTGAAACGCTCACTTTACGCATGTGGCTATGCCCACCATGCATTGAAATGCTCACTTTACGCATGTGGCTATGCCCACCATGCGTGAAGTGAGCGCTTCATGTGCAGATGGTATCCAGGGTCTGGAGGAGAGGAGACTGTCCTCCAGGCCCTGGCTACTATAATCCTGTAAAAAAAAAAAAAAATAGAATAAAAATAAAAAATATTGTTATTCTCACCTTCCGACGGCCCCCCGATCTCCTTCTCGCCTCTAACCACGCTCCCGGCATCTTCCGGTCCCAGTAATGCTTTGCGCGAATGACCACGATGACGTCACAGTCTCGCGAGCGTGATGTCATCGCAGGTCCTTTGCGCAAAGCATTAGTGGGACCGGAAGATGCCGGGAGCGTTGCAGAACAGATCAGGGGCCGTCGGAAGGTGAGAATAACATTATTTTTTTTTTAATTTTTTTTTTACATTCTTTTACTACTGATGCCGCATAGGCAGAATCAATAGTAAAAAGTTGGTTACACTTGTCAAGCACTATGTTTGACAAGTGTGACCAACCTGTCAGTTTTGCAAGCGATGCTACAGATCGCTTGGAAAACGCTAGCATTCTGCAAGCTAATTACGCTTGCAAAATGCTACTTTTTCGCGGGAATTCCGTTTGCGGATTTCCAGCAGCAGGGAGTTGTGGAATTGCCGCAGAAATTTCAGAGGCAATTCCACACGTGTGCACATAGCCTTATACACAAAGCAAAATTATTATGAAAAGGGCAATAAAGTACATACACTATTGGCGAGGCAATTGAAGGAGAGGGCTTTGTCCTTGAATCTCCATGCACAACAGAAGTGAACCGTACTATACACTACAATCTGAGATTTCTAATTTATTTTACAATTTCTATAGTAAATTATATAATCTCTGGGATACGCTTTATCCAATTCAAATTTACCAGTCCAGGCTCCTGAAGATATAAACGCTCTTAATTAGAGTTGAGCGACTCTAATGTCATCCGCTCAATGCCGACCTTTATTCCCCCATTGACTTGCATTGGGGTCGGGTTTCAGACGAAACTCCGACTTTTTTTGCCCTAGTTGGACCAGTTTCATCCGACTCAAATTTTGTTTCTTTCGGGTTTCACAAAACCCGATCCGACCAAAGTCGCTCAACTCTACTCTTAATATTCCAGTTACCAAAGAGGAAATAGTCTTGAAAGACTTGCCTTTGGGAAAGTCTCCTGGCCCAGGCAGGCTGAGCTATCTTTATTACAAAACTTTTGCAGAGCAGCTGATCCCCCACATGACTAAAATGTTTAACTCATTCATTGAGGGCTCTCCCATACTAGATATCCTGTCAAATTCATACTTTATAGCTATTCCTAAGGTGGGAAAAGATCCTCTAGAGTAGACTGCTCTAATTATCGCCCGATAAAATTAGAGCAATCCTATTAAACTCGGACTTGAAAATATTCACCCATATGTTGGCTAATAGACTTAATCAGTGGCTACTCAAGCTTATTTCTAAGGATCAGGTAGGCTTGGTCGCTTTTCAACAGCCAAGCTGCTATAATGAAGTTAATATGGAATGAAAGACGCCATCAAATATCCAAGCGTTCTCACATCTCATTGTAAAACGAAAAAAGTGGTTTGGTACCATGTTAGCCAGTAGAAAAAAATATACAGTTGTGGCCAAAAGTATTGACACCCCTGCAATTCTGTCAGATAATACTCAGTTTCTTCCTGAAAATGATTGCAAACACAAATTCTTTGGTATTATCTTCATTTAATTTGTCTTAAATGAAAAAACACAAAAAAGAATGAAGCAAAAAGCAAAACATTGATCATTCCACACAAAACTCCAAAAATGGGCCAGACAAAAGTATTGGCACCCTCTGTCTAATACTTGGTTGCACAACCTTTAGCCAAAATAACTGCTACCAACCGCTTCCGGTAACCATCAATGAGTTTCTTACAATGCTCTGCTGGAATTTTAGACCATTCTTCAAACTGCTCCAGGTCCCTGATATTTGAAGGGTTTCTTCTCCAAACTGCCATTTTTAGATCTCTCCACAGGTGTTCTATGGGATTCAGGTCTGGACTCATTGCTGGCCACCTTAGAAGTCTCCAGTGCTTTCTCTCAAACCATTTTCTAGTGCTTTTTGAAGTGTATTTTGGGTCATTGTCCTGCTGGAAGACCCATGACCTCTGAGGGAGACCCAGCTTTCTCACACTGGGCCCTACATTATGCTGCAGAATTTGTTGGTAGTCTTCTGACTTCATAACGCCATACACACGGTCAAGCAGTCCAGTGCCACAGGCAGCAAAGCAACCCCAAAACATCAGGGAACCTCCGCCATGTTTGATTGTAGGGACCGGTTCTTTTCTTTGAATGCATCTTTTTTTCTCCTGTAAACTCTATTCTTCCAAAACGTTTTAGGCTTTTTCAGATAAGTTTTGGCAAACTCCAGCCTGGATTTTTTATGTCTCGGGGTAAGAAGTGGGGTCTTCCTGGGTCTCCTACCATACAGTCCCTTTTCATTCAGACGCCGACGGATAGTACGGGTTGACACTGTTGTATCCTCGGACTGCAGGGCAGCTTGAACTTGTTTGGATGTTAGTCAAGGTTCTTTATCCAACGTCCGCACAATCTTGCGTTGAAATCTCTTGTCAATTTTTCTTTTCCGTCCACATCTAGGGAGGTTAGCCACAGTGCCATGGGCTTTAAACTTCTTGATGACACTGCGCACGGTAGACACAGGAACATTCAGGTCTTTGGAGATGGACTTGTAGCCTTGAGATTGCTCATGCTTCCTCACAATTTGGTTTCTCAAGTCCTCAGACAGTTCTTTGGTCTTTTCTTTTCTCCATGCTCAATTTGGTACACACAAGGACACAGGACGACAGAGGTTGAGTCAACTTTAATCCATGTCAACTGGCTGCAAGTGTGATTTAGTTATTGCCAACACCTGTTAGGTGCCACAGGTAAATTACAGGTGCTGTTAATTACACAAATTAGAGAAGCATCACATGATTTTTTGAACAGTGCCAATACTTTTGTCCACCCTCTTTTTTATGTTTGGTGTGGAATTATATCCAATTTGGCTTTAGGACAATTCTTTTTGTGTTTTTTCATTTAAGACAAATTAAATGAAGATAATACCAAAGAATGTGTGTTTGCAATCATTTTCAGGAAGAAACTGAGTATTATCTGACAAAATTGCAGGGGTGTCAATACTTTTGACCATATAAAGTGCTCTCAGTGAGAAACAAAATAGGAATATTATGGGTATGATACCTTTTAATGGCTAAAAAATAATAGTGAATGATGTTACAAAGCAAGCTTTCGAGACAACTTACGTCTTGTTAGGAAGTTATAAGGGTTAAAAGTTGATCAGTGAATTCTCATTTTTCCAACAAAATTTACAAAACAATTTTTTTTTTTAGGGACCACCTCACATTTGAAGCGAGTTTGGGGGGGGGGGGGGGGTGTCAATATGACATAAAATACCCAAAAGTGACACCATTCTAAAAACTGCACCCCTCAAGGTGCTCAAAACCTCATTCAAGAAGTTTATTAACCCTTCAAGTGCTTCACGAAAACTCAATGTGGAAGGAAAAAATGAACATTTTACTTTTTTCACAAAAAATGTACTTTAGACGCAAACTTTTTTATTTTCACAAGGTTAACAGGAGAAAAGGGACCACAAAATTTGTTGTGCAATTTCTCCCGAGCACATTGATACTCCCTATGTGGGGGAAAAGTCACTGTTTGGGCACATGGCAAAGCTCAAAGGAGGGAGCACCATTTGACTTTTTGAACTCGAAATTGGCTGGAATCAATGGTGGGCGCCATGCCGCATCTAGAGACACCCTGATGTACCTAAACAGTGGAAACCCCCAATTCTAACTAACCCTAACCCCAGCCCTAGCCCTAACCCTAGCCATTAAGGGGTAAAGATACCATTTACTTTGTTGGGCCCTATGCAGTTTACGAGGGATCTTTGGCTCTCATGTGCAAGACGTTTTGGGTTGGTCTCCCCCAATTATATCTTTTATATACCAGCCTCTGATACAAACAGTTTGGAACCGACAATGGTCCACCCGTGGATTTCAGCAGGATTATTTAGATTTGCAAATTTGGTGGATGGACACATTGGAAGATCTTGTTTGAAGCTATAAAATCTAAATTTGCTATACCTAATAGTGAGTTCTTCCAGTTCATGCAGATTAGGCACCTGGCTTCTTCACTATATGGCTCTGACTGTTTCTCAACCAACGGAATTAGAGATGCTTTGTAAAAAAAAAAAAAAAAAAATGGCACATCAACTAAAGTTAATATCAGGTACTTTCAAAATATTAGAGTCAATTCGAATTTTACACTATTCTTTCCGGTCCTCTAATGTGCAAGCCAAATTGTGATGATTGTGTCTTATTTCTGATTATAACATTTTATAGAATTTAATAAAAATTAGTTTAAAAAGAATGGGTGGACCTTATGCTGTTTTTTTTAAATTATGTATTTAGTTAAAAAATATGGCTTGGGGACACCTATTTTGGATAACCAGCCTCCCTGAAGCTGACAGCTGATGTAGCATATGAAGATGCTGATTAGACATGATGGTTGCACAGGTGTGCCTCAGGCTGGCCACAATAAAAGCCCACTCTAAAATGTGCAGTTGTCACACAGCATAATGTCACAGATGTTGCAAGCATTGAGGGAGTGTGCCAATATCCAGCAACGTCACACAGCCATTGAAGACGAGTGGACCAACACTCCACAGGCCACAATCAACAACCTGCAACCAGATAAACTCTTTGCAATGAAGATGACTTGTATTGTGCGAGGCAAATGGTAGTCACACCAGATACTGACTGGTTCTGTGACCCCACCTGGACCTATCAAAACATTTTAGAGTGGCCTTTTATTGTGGCCACACTAAGGCACACCTATGCAATATTCATGCTGTTGAATCAGTACTTGATATGCCACACCTGTGAGGTGGATGGATTCTCTCTACAACGGAGAAGTGCTCACTAACACAGATTTAGGCAAACTTGTGAACAATATTTGAGACAAAAAGGTCTCGTGTGCATAGAATAAGTTGAGTATATATCTATAATTCTATAATATGTATCTACACACTATATATATATATATACATATACACACACACTAAAAATAAATATATATATATATATATATATATATATATATATATATATATATATATATACACACACACACACACATATATATACACACATATACATATATACATATACACACACACCTTTATATATCTCTCTCTCTATATATATATATATATATATATATATATATATATATATATATATATATATATATATATATATCTCTCTATGTATGCCCTAACCCAAATTGCATTGAAAACATTTGTCAAAGTGAGAGAGCCATATTACTGACTTGGAGTCAGTGATAAGTGGTCATAGAGGAGCGCTTAGGAAGCACCCCAAGGGCAGACAAAGATGTCAGGTCTCCACCGCAGCTCCAGCCAAAAACCTCCAATGGAGGTTAGGAGCAATGAGAAAATGGAAACGGTCTTAGGAGCGCAGGAAAGAGACTCAGACAAGAGATGGGTTTAAACCACAATGCGTTTCGACGGAGGATCCGTCTTCATCAGGTAGAAGTTTCCACCTGATGAAGACGGATCCTCCGTCAAAACGAGTTGTGGTTTAAACCCATCTCTTGTCTGAGTCTCTTTCCTGCGCTCCTAAGACCGTTTCCATTTTCTCATATTACTGACTTGAACATAAAAGAAATTTATTCCAAAGCTGATGAAAATGACAAACTGTTGCAGAGCTCTATTGCCACCTGGTGGTAAAAAGGTAGAAATACAGATACATTGCTGCCTGGTGTATAGGTAATGATTCCGCCACAAAAAAAGCTCAGCTGACTAAACTTTTGTACTCCTGCAGGGGAGCAACCGAAAAAGCAACTATCAATTGACATCATTAACAATACTCAAATCTGCTTAGCAGAATAAAGCAATAACTTGTGCTCATATTACATGAACATAGAAAATGTATCTCCCAAAGCTCTAATTAGAACTAAACCCATATTCTCCTGCACTTCATCTTTCGCTGTTGAACCAGTAACAAAAGTTACCAGGCTCCTCTTTTTCACACCTTACTAAATGCACCAATGACCCAAACGTTAAAAATCTCTCCAAAATCCTTTATAATACCTTGAAACTGGAAAAACTATGTTGCTTTGATCCATCCTTGTCTTGACCACTGCAACTGTACTGTTCAGTCTTCTTCCCAATAAACTAGCCTCTCTCCAATCTATTCCATAGCAGGACCTCCTACTCTTGTCTCCCAAGGCTTTTCTAGTGCAGCGACAGTTCTTTGGAATATACATCCCAAGAAAATCTACTTCCACTGAACACAGTTATAAGCAAGCCCTACGGGTCTGTGCACACGTTGCGGATTCGTCTGCGGATCAGCAGTGGATTTGGCCCTGCGGATCCGCAGCAGTTTTCCATGGGATGTACAGTACCACGTTACCCTATGGAAAACACTAACCGCTGTGCACATGCTGCAGAGTATTCCATGTGGAAACGCAGAGGTTTATTTTCCGCAGCATGTCAATTCTTTGTGCGGATTCCGCACTGTTTTTACACCTATAAAATTATAGGAATCCGCAGGTGTAAAATAAAAGGAGAAATCCACAGGTAAGAGACAGGCATTTTGACCTGCGGATTCTGCAGATTCCGCGTGAAAAAATCCGCAGAAGAATCCGCAACGTGTGCACATACCCTAAAAAAAAAAAAAAAATATCTCTATTTATCCCGTTCTCACCACAGCCAATAAACATTTTTTCCTCCCCTGCTTCCAAAAACCATAACCTTAATTTTCCCGTCCATATAACGGCTTGTTTTTTGTGGAACAAGTTGTACAATTGAATTACACCATTCACTTTATCATGTGATGCAATGGAAAGAAGGATTCCAAGTGCATCAAAATTGCAAAAAAGTGCAATTTGCTAAATTTTTTAAAATTTAACCCCTTGAGGCTATGTGCACACGTTACGGAACTCCCGCAGAAGTTACCGCGGGAATTCCAGAATTCCATTCCGCTGGACAACCGCATTTTAGATTCCCACGGAAAAACTAGCGATTTGCAAACGTAATTAGCTTGCAGAATGCTAGCGTTTTCCAAGCGATCTATAGCATCGCGTGGAGAACTGATTGACAGGTTGGTCACACTCATCAAACAGCGTTTGACGAGTGTGACCAACTTTTTACTATTGAGGCTGCGTATGCAGCTTCAGTAGTAAAAAGATCTAATGTTAAAAATATTTTTTGAAAATTGGGGTTTTCTCACCTTCCGACGTCCCGCGCAGCCTTCCCGATCCTCGCGATGCTCCCGTTCCCAGTAATGCCTTGCGAAACCTTTGATGACGTCGCGATCTCGCGATACTGTAGGGGTCTCAAGATGACGTAGCGGACTCGCAACCGCTACGTCATCACAGGTCCTTGCCGCAAGGCATTACTGGGAACGGGCGTTGGCGGGAGCATCAGTAAGGCTGCGCGGGACGTCGGAAGGTAAATAACCCGATTTTTTATTTTCTATTCTTTTTTTTACAGGGATATGGTACCTAGAGCCCGGAGGACAGTCTCCTCTCCTCCGGACAGTGGGTACTATCCGCAAATGTTCTGCTTACTTTTCGCATGGTGTGCACAGCCACATGGGGAAAGTAAGCAGAACAATGCATTCCTATGTGGGCTGAATCCCCGCGATTCCGCAAAATTAATGAGCATGCTGCATATTTTTCCGCGATGCAATTCCGCCGCGGGAAAATCCGCAGCATTAGCACAGCATTGCGGAATCCCATAGGAAAGCATGGGGTGCTGTTTTTTGCATTTTGGGCGGCAAAAATGCGAAAAAAAGCGCCGTGTGAACGCAGCCTCACCCCCAAGGGTGGTTTGCACGTTCATGACAGGGCCAATTTTTACAATTCTGACCACTGTCCCTTTATGAGGTAATAAATTTGGAACGCTTCCATGGATCCCACTGATTCTGACATTGTTTTCTTGTGACATATTGTACTTCATGTTAGTGGTAAAATTTCATTGATATAACTTGCGTTTGCGGAAATTTGACAAATTTTGAAAATTTCGCAATTTTCCAACTTTGAATTTTTATGCCCTTAAATCACAGAGATATGGCACACAAAAAACTTAATAACATTTCCTACATGTTTACTTTACATCAGCACAATTTTGGAACCAAAATTTTTTTGTTTTGTTAGGAAGTTATAATGGTTAAAAGTTGACCAGCGATTTCTCATTTTTGCAACACCATTTTATTTTTACGGACCGCATCACATTTGAAGTCCACTTTGAGGGGTCTATATGATAGAAAATACCCAAAAGAGACACCATTCTAAAAACTGCACCCCTCAAGGTGCTCAAAACCACATTCAAGAAGTTTATTAACCCTTCAGGTGCGTCACAGGAATTTTTTGAATGTTTAAAAAAAAAAAAATGAACATTTAACTTTTTCTCACAAAAAACATGGATTTTTGTGAGTACTCACCGTAAAACCTTTTCTCCGAGACGCTCATTGGGGGACACAGAGACTGTGGGTGTGTGCTACTGCCGTCTGGAGGCTGACACTAGGCATACAAAAAACAAGTTAGCTCCTCCACCGCCGCATACACCCTCGCCCCGATAGCGGGCGGAAACCAGTTTAGTGCAAAAGCAGTAGGAGAACATCCATAACTTAGCCTTAACGCAGAAAATCATATGTCTGAAAAAGGACCACCCTACATTAAATAAGGAATTATACTAATTAAATAAACAAGAGCCAACTGGCTATCAGGGTGGGTGCTGTGTCCCCCAATGAGCGTCTCGGAGAAAAGGATTTTACGGTGAGTACTCACAAAAATCCATGTTTCTCCTTCGTCTCATTGGGGGACACAGAGACTATGGGACGTCCTAAAGCAGTCCCTGGGTGGGAGGACAACTCACCGATCCAAGCCGCATGCCCTCCTGTCTAAAGGTGTGCCACTGCTGCTTGGAGAATTTTCCTACCCAGGCTCGCATCCGACGAGGCCTGAGTATGCACATTGTAATGCTTACAATAAGTGTGCAGGCTGGACCAGGTTGCTGCTTTGCATACCTGCTCTGCCGAAGCTTGGTGCGCAAGCGCCCAAGAGGCGCCCACTGCCCGAGTAGAGTGCGCCCCTATCCCTGTTGGAATCGGTGCGCCTCTAATACGGTAAGCCTCCTGAATAGTTAGGCGAATCCATCTGGCTATGGTTGACCGTGAGGCTGCGAGACCCTTCCTGCGCCCTTCAGGAATCACAAACAACGAGTCCGTCCGGCGAAAAGGTGCTGTCCTTGACACGTACCTCCTGAGAGCTCTTACCAGATCTAAAGAGTGGAGCGCCCTTTTCACTCTGTGTACTGGCGCTGGACAAAACGAAGGCAGAACAATGTCCTCATTAATATGAAAAGAGGACACGACCTTCGGCAGAAAAGGCGGCGGTGGTCTAAGGACTACTTTATCCTTAAAAAAAAGTCAGAAAAGGAGCTCTGCAAAATAATGCTCCTAACGGAGACCCGCCTAATGGAAGTTATGGCTACCAAGAATACAACCTTCCTGGAGAGATATGACAATTAAATTTCCTGTAAGGTTCAAACGGGGCTTCCTGTAGGACACCCAGGACCAGGTTAAGGTCCCAGGCGTCTATGGGTGCTCTATAGGGGGGCACCAAATGAGAGATCCCCTGAATGAACGTCCTGACCTGCATATTGGTAGCGATCCTTCGCTGAAAAAGGACCGACAAGGCCGATATCTGCCTCCTAAGGGAACTCGGCGCCAACCCTGGGTCTAGGCCTGACTGCAGAAAAGCCAGGATGTTGGGGACCGAAAAGGATAATGGCGCAACCCCGTGTTCTCGACACCAATGAAAGAAAACCTTCCAAGTGTTATGATAAATTCTCGCCGAGGCCGGCTTCCGGGCGCTAACCACTGTCGCAACCACTTCACGCCCAAATCCCGCCTGGGTCAGAATCCAAGATTCAACGGCCATGCCGTCAAAGCCAGGGCCCCTAAGTTCGGGTGGCAGATCGGCCCCTGAGACAGTAAGTCTGGCCATTCCGGTAGACGCCAAGGCACGTCTGCGAGGAGCTGCACTAGATCCGCGTACTATACTCGACGGGGCCAGTCCGGGGCCAGCAGAATTCCCGGGACCCCCCTCTGTCTTGATCTTTCTGATGACCCTTGGGAGAAGCGGCAGTGGGGGAAACCGGTATGGGAGCCGAAACTGGCTCCACAGTAGGACCAACGCATCCACCGCGATTGCTCGCGGGTCCTGAGACCGAGCGACAAACGTGCCCACCTTGGCGTTCTCCCTGGACGCCATCAGATCCACGTCTGGAGTCCCCTACCGTTGGCAAATCTGCTGGAAGACCTCGGGGTGAAGGGACCATTCCCCGGCCGCGACGCCCTGCCGGCTTAGGAAATCTGCTGCCCAATTTTCCACACCTGGTATGTGAACTGCTGAGATTACCGAGTGGTGCCTCTCGGCCCAACAGAGCACATGCTCTGTCTTGCGCATGGTTGCCCTCCCTGGTGATTCACGTACGCCACTGCCGTGGCATTGTCTGACTGAACCCGGACTGGGCGTCCTGCTAGCAAGTGCTGAAAACGCTGCAGCGCCAACCACACCGCTCGAATCTCCAACAGGTTGATCGGAAGACGAGCCTCTTGAGGCGACCATTGCCCCTGGGCCGTGTGATGCCGGAAGATTGCCCCCCCCCAGCCGAAAAAAGACTTGCATCGGTCGTGATCACCAACCAATGATCTGGGGGAAAAGGCTTCCCCTGACGAAGAGAGGAGTCGCGTGTCCACCATTGAAGCGCCCGTCGAACCTGAGAGGGCAACCTGCACTGATGATCGAGGGAGAACGGACTCCCGTCCCAAGCCGCTAAGAGAGCATGCTGCAGGGGACGGAGATGAAATTGAGCAAACGGAATTGCTTCCATCGCCGCCACCATCCTTCCTAGAACCCTCATCCCGAACCGGATAGTGTGAGGGCCCGGTTGTTGAAGACTTCGGACTCCCTGCCGGAGCGCCCGAGCCTTGTCCTGAGGGAGAATTACCAACCTTCGGGAAGTGTCGAAATTCATCCCCAGGAATAGAATCCTCTGAGCTGGGGTAAGGGATGATTTCTTCCTGTTGATCAACCATCCTAGGCGAGCTAGGGTATCCAGTGTGATGCTGACATTCTCCTCGCATGCCCGAAAGGACGGCCCCTTTACTAAGAGGTCGTCTAAGTACGGCAAAACCACTGTGCCCCGAGAATGTAGAACGGCCATGACGACCGCCATCACTTTCGTGAATATCCTGGGGGCCGTGGACAACCCGAAAGGTAGGGCCACAAATTGAAAATGCCGGCCATCGATTGCAAACCGAAGGAACCTTTGATGCGGGGGAAAAATAGGGATGTGCAGGTAGGCATCCTGGACATCGATCGAGGCCAAATATTCTCCGTGCTCCATGGACGATATGACCGATCGGAGAGATTCCATGCGAAAACGCCTGACCCTGATGAACCCGTTCAGGAGCTTTAAGTCCAGAACCGGCCTTACTGTTCCGTCCTTCTTGGGGACTGCGAACAGATTGGAATAAAATCCTTGGGTCTTCTCGCACTCTGGTACAGGGACAATGACCCCGTTGCGCCGCAACACCTCGATGGCTCCTAGCAATGCCTCTGCCCGGGATTCCGTTTTGGGAAGCCGAGAAAGAAAAAATCGTCTTGGTGGATCTTTGACAAACTATTTTGTACCCGGAACACACTAATTCTGCCACCCATGCGTCTCGCGCCACCGCGACCCAGACGCGGCAGAACCTGCGCAGACGTCCGCCTACTCTGCTGTCCTCGGGTACTAGATGCCGAGTCATTTCGCTGAGGGCTTCTGGGACCTGGCCCCCCTTGATCTGGGCGGGCGGCCCAGCATCCTACCCAGCGGGTTAGTTCTATACGTGACCTGACGCTCCTTGTCTTGGCTATAGCGAGCTGGGGCGGGGGTATAGCATCCACCCGGGGGTGCGAAATGCTCGAAAGCGCGCCTGAGGTTGACGAAAAAACGGCCTAGTCTTTTGCTGTGGAAGGAAGCTGCTTTTTCCCCCTGTAGCATCTGAAATGAGCTTGTCTAATTTCTCCCCAAATAGCCGATTACCCTGAAAAGGCAGGGAAGTCAAAGACTTCTTAGAAATAGAATCAGCCCGCCATAACCTTAACCACAAGGCTCTCCTAATGGCAATTGCATTTGCTGCCGCTAGAGCCGCGCCATTAGCCGCATCCAAGGATGCATTAATTAAATAGTCACCCGCCATCGCGATCTCCGCCACTTCCGTCGGCAAATCTCTATCCTGTAGGACCTTGTTTAAAGAATCTGACCATGACATCATGGCTTTGGCTACCCACGTTGCCGCAAAAGAAGGAAAGAGCGCTGATCCCGATGCCTCATACACAGAGCGAGCTAAACCTTCTATGAGTCGATCCGTGGGGTCCTTAATGGAAGAACCACTAGGTACTGACAACAAGGACCTTGAAGCCAGGCGTGACACTGGGGGATCCACTACCGGAGATTCCGCCCATTTTTTACAAAGTTCCGATGCGAACGGATATCTCGTTTCCAGCGGTTTTTTGTCCTGAAAAACGTTTGTATGGACGTTCCCTATGCCGCTGCACTATATCCTCGAACTCAGGATGAGTGCTAAATACTTTATGTGGTCTCCTGGTCTTCTTAAAGGATACCTTATGACCTGCGGTTAGGGAGACATCGTCAATACCCAGAGTCTGATTGACTGCTTCAATAAGACTGTCTACAGTCTCCCGGTACCCCGGGGTATCCAGGTCCAAGGATTCTTCCCAGTCATCACCTGAACTCTGCTCCCTCCCAGAAAATGGTGATGGTGAGCGAGATGCCGCATTCACGGATGCTGAGGCACCGGAGGGGCCTGGAGACGCAGAACGGGTTCTTTTCCTGTGCGTCTGCCTAGAGAGTGTGCGGCCCCTGCAAGCCAGAGGCTCTTGTGAGGTGGATGAACCCTCCCAAACAGGCGAGCCGTCGTCTCTACCCCTATCCGGGGCCTGAAGGGTCTCAATCGCCTTCATGAGCGAAGCCATGGACCGAGAGAGTGATAACGCCCATTCTGGGGGATCCAGACCCCCTGGGCTCTGTCGCAGGGGAGGGCTCCTGGGCGCGTTCGGAGTCGCAGGCTTCACATAACTTAATAGTCTGCGCTCGTGGGAACATAACCCCACAGGACACGCATGCGGCATAAAGGAACGTGTGCGTTTTACCTTTTCCAGACATACTGCTGGCGTCGGCCCACACACAAAAAATCCCTTAAAGGTTTGGGGGGGTAGGAGGAGGGTACCCTATAGTGCCCTAGTGTGGCTCCGGGACGGGGTCGCACTTACCCGCTCCTGCGCGTCTCTCCCCGTGCTTCAGTTCGCCTGCCTCACTCCTGCCTTGCCGCCGGGGCCTCAATTTAATCCGGCGCCCGCCCTGGAGATGGGGGGCGGCGCCGGAGATGACGTCACGCGCAGGGCGGCGCTTCCGCCCGCGGCCCAGACCGAAGCCGCGGGCTAAATTTAGAAACGGTCCGCCCGCCTCCCCATGCCCGGCCGGTGACGGGGGCGGCGCCGGAACTGACGTGCGCCCAGGGCGGCGCCTCCACCCACGGCCCAGGCCGAAGCCGCGGACTAAATTTAGAAACGGTCCGCCCGACCGCTACCCCGGCCGCCCGCCTCCCCATGCCCGGCCTGTGACGGGGGGCAGCGCCGGAAGAGACATGCGCCCAGTGCGGCACTTCCGCCCGCGGCCCAGGCCGAAGCCGCGGGCTAAATTAGAGCCGGTCCGCCCGCTTGGCACGCCGGCAGACCTCTACCTCGGCCATCCGGCTGCAGCTCCCCCCACTTCTCCCGGACCGCGCCAATACCCGGAGGGAGGCGAACCAGGTTGGAGGAGCGGAGGGAAGGGGGAGGTGAGGGAAGGGGGGAAGCGTGCCCCCGACTCTCCGAAAACGCTGCCCAGGGCCCTCCACTCACTCCAGCACATACCTGAGGTACTCTGTTTAAGATGGTGCAGGCACCCTAGCTCCAATCGCCTTGCAGGGGCGAGAGGGACCGTCTGCCGCAATGCAGCACCGCCGTCATGCGTTGGTGGAGTCATGGGGGCCGCACAGACTAGTCTTGTGCCTCTGTGCAAGCCCATGGTTTCAATACCTAGGGGTGGACAGGGCTAAGTGTGGCATAATGTCCCACGTCGCGGGAGAGGAAACGTGGAGGGACACTCGCACATGGTCGCCCGTTGTTGGTTTGGGGAAATCGGATCCTTTCAATAGGATGCGTTGCCCCTCTTATCTTCATAAAACAAAGAAAAAAATAGATGGCTGGGGAAAAGTCCCAGATATGTCCCTCGGTGAGGGAAAGGATACGCGGAGGCGATACTCAACGCGTGCTCGCCTGTTGTTGGTTTGAGGAGATCGGACCCTTTCTATAGGATCCGTCGCCCCCGTCTCATCTTCATGGTAAACTAGAAAAAAATAGTCTGGAGAGATCCAGACTGCGTGTGCCTCCATAAGACACTAAGCAAAAACTGGTTTCCGCCCGCTATCGGGGCGAGGGTGTATGCGGCGGAGGAGGAGCTAACTTGTTTTTTGTATGTCCACTGTCTCTGTGTCCCCCAATGAGACGAAGGAGAAAAATTACTTCAGGTCCAATTGTTTATATTTTACTAAAGGGTAACAGGAGAAACTGGACTGCAAAAGTTATTGTGCAATTTGTCCTGAGTACACTGATACCTGATATGTGGGGGAGGAACCACTGTTTCGGAGCATGGCAGAGCTCAGAAGGGAAGGAGTGCCATTTGACTTTTCAATGCAAAATTGGCTGGAATTGAGATCGGACACCATGTCACGTTTGGAGAGCCCCTGATGTGCCTAAACAGTGGAAAACCCCCACAAGTGACCCCATTTTGGAAACTAGACCCCCCAAGGAACTTATCTAGATATGTGGTGAGCACTTTGAACCCCCAAGTGCTTCACACAAGTTTATAACGTACAGCCGTACAATTAAAAAAATCATTTTTTCCACAAAAATGATCTCATCACCCTCAATTTTTATTTTTCCAAGGGTAATATGACCCCAAAAGTTATTGTGCAATTTGTCCCGAGTATGCTGATACCCCATATGTGGGGGTAAACCACTATTTGGGCGGATGGCAGAGCTCGGAAGGGAAGCAACGCCATTTGACTTTTATGGCTGGAATTGAGATTGGACGCCATGTCGCGTTTGGAAAGCCCCTGATGTGCCAAAACAGTGGAAACCCCCCACAAATGACACCATTTTGGAAACTAGACCCCCCAAGGAACTTATCTAGATGTGTGGTGAGAACTTTGAACCTCCCAGGGCTTCACAGAAGTTTATTACGCACGGGCGTGAAAATAAAAATCATTTTTTTCCACAAACATGATCTTTTAGTCCCCAAATTTTTATTTTGCCAAGGGTAACAGGAGAAATTGGACCCCAAAAGTTGTTGTCCAATTTGTCCTGAGTATGCTTATACTCCATATGTGGGAGAAAACTACTGTATGGACACACGTCGGGGCTCGGAAGGGAAGAAGTGACGTTTTGGAATGCAGACTTTGATGGAATGGTCTGCGGGTGTCATGTTGCCTTTGGAGAGCCCCTGATGTACCTAAACTGTGGAAACCCCCCACAAGTGACCCCATTCTGGAAGCTAGACCCCCCAAGGAACTTATCAAGATGTGTGGTGAGCACTTTGAACCCCCCAGTGCTTCACAGAAGTTTATTACGCACGGGCGTGAAAATAAAATCATTTTTTTTCCCACAAACATGATAATTTTGCCTCCAATTTTTTATTTTCCTAAGGGTAACAGGAGAAATTGTACCCCAAAAGTTGTTGTGCAATTTGTCCCGAGTACGCTGATACCCCAATATGTGGGGGTAAAACACTGTTTGGGCGCATGGCAGAGCTTGGAAGGGAAGGAGCACCGTTTGACTTTTTCAAAGCAGAATTGGCTGCAATTGAGATCAGACGCCATGTTGCGTTTGGAGACCCCTGATGTGCCCAAACAGTGGAAACCCCCCAATTCTAACTCCAACCCTAACCCCAACACACCCCTAATCCTAATCTCAGCCCTAACCCTAGCCCTAATGGGAAAATGGAAATAAATACATTTTTTTAATTTTATTATTTTCCCCTAACTAAGGGGGTGATAACGGGGGGTTTGATTTACTGTATATGGCGGGTTTTTATGTTTGGCAGCTGTCACACGCTAAAAGACGCTTTTTATTGTAAAAATAGTTTTTGCATCACCACATTTTGAGAGCTATAATTTTTCCATATTTTGACCCGAGTCATGTGAGGTCTTATTTTTTGCGGGACGAGTTGACATTTTTATTGGTACCATTTTCGGGCACGTGACATCTTTTGATCGCTTTTTATTCAGATTTTTGGGACGCAGAATGAACCAAAACCATGAATTCATGAATTTCTTTTGGGGGGTGCATTTAGACTGTTCCTTGTGTGGTAAAATTGATAAAGCAGTTCTATTCTTTGGGTCAGTACGATTAGAGCGATACCTCATTTATGTCTTTTTTTATGTTTTGGCACTTTTATGCAATGAAAACAATTTTATATAAAAAATAATTATTTTTGCATCGCTTTATTCTGCGAGCTATAACTTTCTTATTTTTTCGCTGATGCTGTATGGCGGCTCGTTTTTTGCAGGACAAGATGACGTTTTCAGCGGTACCATGGTTATTTATATCCGTCTTTTTGATCGCGCATTATTGCACTTTTTGTTCGGCGGTATGATAAAGCGTTGTTTTTTGCTTTGTTTTTTATTTTTATTTTTTTAAGGTGTTCGCTAAAGGGGTTAACTAATGGGTCAGTTTATAGGGCGGGTCGTTACGGACACGGCGATACTAAATATGTGTACTTTTATTGTGTTTTTTTTATTTCCAAAAAATGAATTAGGGAATATTTTTTTTTTTTAATATATTTAGCGATTTTTTATAAATTACTTTTACACTTTTTTTCTACCTTTGTTACATTGTCCCGGGGGGGGGGGGGGGGGGGGACACACACACATCACTGTCATGTGTCAGATCAGCGATCTGACACAGATCAGCGATCTGACGGCCGCTGCACAAGGCTTCCTCATGCCTGCGCTCTGCAGGGTAGGAGGGCCCTAAGAGCAGCGCAGCACATTGCGCTGCGCTGGGGGTCGCAGGGAAGTGCGGAGGGAGCCCCCTCCCTGCCGATGCATCTCTAAACCCCCGGTACACTGCGATCATGTTTGATCGCAGTGTGCCAGGAGTTAACGTGCTGGGGGCAGTCCGTGACCGCCCCTGACACAGTGCCGGGTGTCAGCTGTGATAATCAGCTGACACCCGGCTGCGATCAGCGGCGCTCCCCCGTGAGCGCCGCTGATCGCTATGACGTATATCCCATCCATGGGCATTAAGTCCCAGGGCACATGAACGGGATAGTACGTCCAATGTCAGAAAGTGGTTAACATTCACTATATGGTGAAACAAACCTGGCAATATTATTTTCCAGAACAGTACAATTACAAAGATACCAACCAAGCATAGTTTTTTTTTTTTTTTATTTAACCCCTTTACACCCCAAGGTTTGCACGTTAATGACCAGGCCAATTTTTTAAATCCTGACCAGTGTTACTTTATATGAGGCTATAACTTTGGAACGCTTCAATGGCTCCCATTGATTCTGGGATTTTTCATGACGTACTTCATGATAGTGGTAAAATTTCTTCAATATAACTTGGGTCAATTAGAGGAAGAAAAAAAAATGGAAATTTGGTGAAAATTTTTCAAATGTTGCAGTTTTCAAACTTTGAATTCTAAAGCCCTTAAATCAGAGATATGTCACCCCAAAATATTTCCCACATTTCTACTTTACGTCAACACAATTTTTGAAACCAATATTTTTTTTGCTATGAAGTTAAGGGTCAGAAGAACCAGCAATTTCTCATTTTTCCAACAAAATTGACAATTTTTTTTTTTTTTTTAGGTTACCACTTCACATATGAAGTGACTTTGATGGGTCTATATGACAGAAAACACCCAAAAGTGACACCATTCTAAAAACTGCACCTCTCAGGTGCTCAAAACCACATTCAAGAAGTTTATTAACCCTTCAGGTGCTTCACAGGAAATTTTAGAATGTGGAAAAAAAATGAACATTTAACTTGATCACAAAAAAAAAAAAAAAAAATTTTAGACAATTTATTATTTTCACAAGGCTAACAGGAAAAATTGTACCCTAAAATTTGTTGTGCAATTTCTCCTTAGCATGCAGATACCCGACACGTGGGGCAAAAATCCATGTTTGAGTGCACGGCAGGGCTTGGAAGGGAAGGAGCGCCATTTGACTTTTTGAATACAAAATTGTCTGAAATTGTGAGGGAAAATGCAAAATTTGCTTGAACAAATTAGCGGACACCATGTTGCGTTTGGAGAGCCCCTGATGTGCCTAAAAAGTAAGGTAAGCAAGTTGAGCTCACAGGTGCTTCACAGAAGTTTATGAAGTTGAGCTGCGAAGGAGAGGGGGGGGAAAAAAAAAAAAAAAAAAAAATAGCATTTTCCTCACAAAAAATATTTAATATATTTTAGCCTCAAGTTGCTTATTTTCACAAGGGTAACAGGCGAAAATGTTTTAGCCGTAGGCATTGCAATTACCCGAGACAGTGAACTCCTGAGACAGCTGACGCCTCCCAGTCACAGATTGGCTAGTCGAGCTCTCAAACACCAACAGCTCAGCACACCCCTGTACCACACTGGATGGCCATGCTGTCCATCAAAGTACTGACAGCTCAGCACGGTCCTGTACTGGACTGAACTGCCGAGCTGTCAGTAACTGCATCCCAGACACCCTGAGGGGCACTTTCTTTTCTGATTCGTATGCCAGAGAAATGGCTAAAGTAGTCCATCTGGATAGGGTCACCTTTGAGGCTTTCATGCCTTTATTCCTTTCTGCATGCTGTACAGACAGGCTTGAGTCCTGTCTCCAGGAATCTGTAAGCTTCCACGTAACGCTTCACTCATCTTATGTCCAGAGAATGGAATAATCTTTCCTTCTCATTCCTTGGAAGTTCACAAAAATATGACAGAACGATCAGCTGGTTCAAATTTGCCATAGATACTACTTTCGGCATGAAAAAAAAGTCTATATATTAAATCGGTCTTCTAGGATTTGCAGATAAGGATCACTTACTGACAATGCCTGGAACTCCCCTAACAGTTTTGCAGAGGTGACTGCGACCAAGAACGCAGTCTTCATGGAGAGAAAGTTGATGCTGGCTTCTGCCTGGTGTTCAAAGGGGGCGGTCTTCATAAGGCACATACAGTAGCACTAAGTTTAGGTCCTATGGTGGAACAGTTCTCCTGATTGTGGGTTCAACCAAATAGCGGTTCTAATTAATCTCGCAACCCATGGGTGGTCTGCTAGTGGGAAGTCTAGAAAGACGCTAAGGGTCGAGATTTGTACTTTTAATGTGCTAGGTGTTAGTCCTTTCTTGAATCCTATCTGGAGGCATTCTAGGATTTTAGGAATTTCTGCACAGGATGATTTTGTTACGGATTTCCCTACATAAGCATCATTTCTTCCATACTTTGCAATGGATGGCCGAAGTTACCGGACTTCTGCTTGCCTGCATAGTTATTACCCTGTCTGATAGCCATTTGGAGCTTAGGATCTGCCAGGCGTAGAAAGTGTGTATCTTCATGTAGGAGGGGACAGCAGATGGTATCTGTCTGGAAGGGGAACTGGATCTTCCAGAGCCATGTGGCGCAACATCGGGAACCAACTTCTTTTGGACCACAAGAGGGTCACCAATATTACTGTGGCTTGGTCATCCTGGATCAACTACCCTCCGATCCCCCTGATTTCCCAGGTAAATCTTTGCGATGCTGACCACTAAGGACAGGAAAAACAGAGTGAGGTGGAGGGAGGCCTTTTAACCTCTCGTGTGTTTCCTGTCCCTAGAAGAGGAGTAGGACTACCTCCTGTCGTGCAGTCATAAGGGACATCCTGGGAATTTTTTTTTATTTTTTTTTTTAAACAATCGCTGGTCAGATTTTGACCCTTACAACTTAAAATAAAAATTAATGTTTCAAAAACTGTGCAGATATAAAAGTACGCATGTGGGAAATATTCTTAACTGTTTTGTGTGACATAATTCTGCTGTAAGGGCATAAAAAAATAGAATTACACTTACTAGTAATTTGGTTTCTAAGACCCTCCATGACAGCACCACAGGACGTTGCCTCAGTGTTTTTCCCCAAGTACCACACAGAACTAATGCTTGAATTTTTTTTATTAAGACCAAGGAATCAAGTGGTCGTGGAGTGTCTTAGAAACCAAATCACCAGCAAGTGCAATTCCATTTTCTCTAATTCCTGCCACGACAGCAATATAGGAGAAATGCCATTAGACATTAGGTCTAATCTCTAATGCTTAGCAAAGGTATGAACTGAGGAACAGGTAGCAGCTCTGCTTGATGGAAGCACTGGCACTTTCAGTCCAAAAGACTGATATGGCCCTAGTGGAATGACCCCTTAGCAAATCAGGAGGAGATAAATCTTGGTTATTATAATGTTTCTGTTATCGCTTTTTTAATTCAGTTCACCAGAGAGTTCTCAGAGGCTTTCTTCACTTCATTTGGTCCACAGTATTGGACGAAAAAGTTTTGATCTTTTCTCCAAGGTTCTGTTTGACTTAGGAAAAAGAGGATGGTTCTAACATCTTAGAGAATGAAATTCTACTACTTTATCGTCCCTTTGGTTCTCACAAAACGAAGATTTCCTGGGACATGTGAAAGTCAGATGTTACCTTTGGAAGGAAAGAAAGGTCTAGGCGAAGGATTATTCTGTCATCCAGGATTTTCAAATATGGTTCCCTAATGGATAGGGCCTGTATCTCATCCACCCTTATTGCCATTGTATTGGCTACAAATAGAGCCACTTTCCAGGATAGTTTGTCCATTTGGACTCGGCCCATGGGTTCAAAGGACAGGATAGTCAAAGACCTCAATACTATGTTCAGTTCCCAAGATGGAACTACATTAGAATCCATCCAAGGAGATCCAGAGGTAGCTGTCATGAACCTCTTTATCCATAAGTGATCTGCCAGGTTTTGGTCAAAGGAGGAGCTCAGGGCCAACACCTGGACTTTCAAGGTAGTAGATTTTAGCCCTTCTGATAAGCCATCCTCTAGGAAGTCTAATATTCTTGCCATACCAAGATGAAATGGATCAATAGGAGGTGGATCAATACCACGCAGAGTAGGTCTTCCCCCATCTTAGAAGATGGCATTAGTGATCCGTTTCCTGCTTTTTTGCAGGGTACTTATGACTGCATCTGAGAGACCTCTAGCTTTCAGGACTGAGGCTTCAGAAGCCAGGCTGCCAAGCATATGTTGTGGAGAGCCGGATGACAAATTGGACCTTCATATGGAAGGTTGTCATCTGGTGGAAGGGTAAGAGGTTCAGAAATTTCAGTGCCCCAAACCAGCTCCTCTTTGGCCAGAGAGGAGCGATCACAATGTTTTCGATCCTGTACGTTCTGACCTTCGGGAAAGTCCTTGGCAATAACTGAATTGAAAGGAACGCAGAAGTTTCATGGGCGAGAGAAAGCATCTACCCTTTATTAAGTTTCGTTTGTACCTAAGGAAAAATAACGATCTACTTTTTCATTTTGCCGATTCGCAAACAGGTAAACATCTGGGTGACCCCATTTCTTGGTTATTAACTGGAACACTTTTGTACTGAGGCTCCATTCCTCCGGATTTAGATCCATCATGCTCAAGAAGTCTGCCTGGATATCGTCAGATCCCTTTAGATCAGTGGTTCCCAAACTCCAGTCCACGCGGACCCCAACAGGTCATGTTTTCAGGATTTCCACAGTGTTAAACATGTGAGAGAATTCCTGATGCCTTGATACTTCCATCACCTGTGAAATACTAAGGAAATCCTGAAAACATGACATGTTGGGGGCTGTGAGGACTGGAGTTTGGGAAACACTGCTTTAGATGAAGGGCCACAAAGGATAGATTATGTTCTGCCCAAAAGAAAAATTATTGCCGAGACTTGTAAGCTCTCGAATCTTTTGCTGCCCTGATGACGTAGGTGAGCCACTGTGGTCATATTGTCGGAGTAAATTCGAACATGGAATCCTTGAAGTATAGACTTTGCTGCTCTCAGGGCTTCTTTTACCGCTCTTAATAAAGATCAGTCGTCCATCTTTTTGGGCCAGTTGCCCCGAAAGACCTCTTAAGCTATAACTGCTCCCCCACCTTTTTTGTTGGCATCCACTGTTACAGAAGCGATAGGGTGTTGAATCAAGGTATTCCCAGATTTTCCAGGTTGAACCACCAGTTGAGGGATATCTTCATGTGGTATGGAAGAGAGATTCTCGCACTGAGTGCATATTGAGTTTACTCCCAGCGAGAGGATACATTTCTGGAGGCCTCTCATATGCACCTGAGCTATGGGAACTGCCCAAGTGCATACAGTAATTGATCCCAGGCCCGACATGACCAATCTTATGGACACCTTTTGCTTCTTTAGGATCCGGACTCTTGATTTTACATTTAACTGCTTGGTTACTGAAAGAGAAGATCTCTGATTATGAGAATATAAGAGGATCCCCAAAAAGACCTTCTTGGCTGACGGGGTCAGATCCGATTTATCCAGATTTAGGATCCAGCCTAAGGATGTTAGAATAGGTAGGACTGACTTGAGTTGGTTTTTGAGAACAGGAATAGAGGGAACCATGATCAAGTCATCCAGGTAGGGAAAGATGCAGATGTTTTCCTTTTTGATAAAACTTACTAATCTCAGCCTTGATCTTTGTGAAGGTTCGGGAAGCTGAGGATATGCCGAAGGAAAGGACCTTGAACTGGAAGTGGCACACCTTTTGGCCTAGCGTGACCGCAAACCTCAGATATCGTAAGTCTGGATGAATGGATAGGTTGTAGTTTGCATCTTTGAGATCTATATTGGAAATTCTTTTTCTAATTTATGGGACTGTAGAATTTACGGATTCCATTTTGAATCTTGGGTATATAATGTGCTTATTTTAGTTGTTTCAAGTTGATAATGACTTGGTAGGTTCCGATGGATTTTTTAAAAAGACCAAATGGGAGTAATGACCTTTGCCCTGCTCTGCTTCTGGAAATAGTTGGTGATATCAACTTCCTGTTTGTGACACATTAGTATATGGGAAGGGGAAAACTTTTCAAGATGGGTGGCACAATGGCAGCCATTTTGAAGTTGGCCATTTTGGATCCAACTTTATAAATGGACCACCCATGTGTATCCATATTGTGGTGTAGTGACCACTGTGTCAGCTAGGGGGCGTTGTGTGGGTGTCCCAGGACAGGTGTATAAGCATTTCCAGTGTCCTGATAGGTGTAGAATGCTGAATGATCATAATGTATCTCAAGGTGGGTGGCCTTGAGATGAATGCTTGCTTATGTGCTGATCAGCAGAGCTGATATTTCGTTCCAGTGTGTCAGGGAGAAGCCTTCAGGTGATTGTTGAGATGGGTGGGATCAATAATCTACAAATCCACCCAGGGGTGTGTTTAAGAACGCCATAGTAACGTGTATATGAGTGTGTGTGAAGGACCTGTGATGAGGTCATAGCCATGTGACACGGTGGGCGTGGCTACGGACCATATAAGGTGGCCAGGGTAGGTTACATGGAGTGAATGCTGGGACCCGGTTGGTCCGTTTGGAAAGTCTCGCTGGAGGATGTGTAAGCCTTCCTGAGTGCTTGTGTGCATAATGGCTGCACGTGTCTGAGAGTTCCCAGGGAGAGGAAATGGACGCCTGCAGTGTGGTGAAGCAACCAATGAGGTAACCCGGACACGGGAGTGTTACTAGACTGTATAGCCTGTTGGCTGGATGAAGCAAAGCCTGTGTGACCACAGGGATAACAGAGCAGTACTCGGTCATGGACGCTATGCTGTTTATATGAACTTTATGTTGCTGCTCATGGTTAATGATGCCTGAATAAACCACATGGACGGTTATTGTTTTATGGAAGACCCGTGCCGGATCTGATTATTTGGCTGCCAAGCGAGTGTCCCCAACCTTGAATGACAGTGCTACCTTACAATATAAATGGCCCACCCTGTATTACAACTACATTAAAAAAAATCCTTCTCGTAATAAACTTTATTACAGGATCTACATATGGTGAGCATAACTTAGAATTGGCCAATATTATGTCTCTTGGACTTTTGATTTTTGTTCTGGATCCTGGCTCTTGCACATAAAGTTCTGTGATTTCTTATTACTATGTCTAAGTGTACAGGACTTTCCCAATATGCATGCGCGTGATTCTGTTCCTGCTACGTATTGATGGTATAAATAGCGCATGCGCTTAAATATTCGGGACGCTCACATGTTGCTAGGTACTGCGCATGGAGTTTATGCCTTGCACGTGTGCAGTTCCTCTTTGTTCTTTGTCCCAGACGTGAATGACCTGCATGATATTCCCGAAACTACCGGTATAAGCATATTCTGGTGTCTCTCGCAGCTGGGACAGATCATTTAAATGAGGTATGACAATTGTACACACATCAACATACCGGCCCCTGATGAAGCCGCGCTAATGGCGACACGCGTTGAGCTCTCATCCACTCGACAAAGCATGAACAGACTGGTCTTGCGCTATAGGCATGTCCATATGGACCTTTTGCAGTGACACCATTATGTGACACTGCAGGTAAGCCACCCCTGCTCCGATGCCTTGATTCAAATATCGTTGCACTTTTATTATCCTGCTTCTAACAAGGAGTTTTAGGGTTATTATAATCTTCTCTACTTCCCTTAATTTTCCATTTGTTGTTTTCTAACATATTGGGGGATCTTTGGATTTGGGAAGTTACTATACTTATACTCCTCAGACAAGGAAGTAGATGCAGGATTGTATCTGTTTGGTATCAACATTGTTAACCCTTTTGGAGATAGATTATTTTAGTGATATGTTGAACAAAGTACTCATGGGCAATTAGGTGCAGGCAGTCTCAAAAGTCCACTGCTAAATTTATGGTGTTCCTTTTATCCAGACACTAAATTGGAATATTTGTGATAAACGATCAAATTGGAAACAATTTCTTTGTCGATTGGGCAATTTGTATAATGGATGTACTATCATCATATTGTTTTTAAAAGTTTTTATATGTGTGTGGTTTGGTGTGTTTTGTACACTGCAATAAAATTGTAATTATACCTTTCAAATTGTTATATTTGGTGGTCCCCGACTTATAGCAGTCCTTTTTAAACAGGTTGCAGCATATATTTTTGATATGCCTTGGGTTGATCACTTTTGCTGCCTCAAATTTAATGTCATTTATTGTTGGTGCCCTCCTATTTGTTTGATTACTGCCTATATAAGACCTCACAGCGCATAGTGTATGACAGACCAAATGAGAATCATGAGGTCAAAAGGAACTGGCCAAGGAGCTCTCAGACAGAATTGTGGCAAAGCACACATCTGGCCATGGTTACAAAAGAATTTATGCAGTACTCAAGGTTTTTAAGAGCACAGTGGCCCCCATAATCCTTAAATGGAAGAAGTTTGGGACCACCAGATGTCTTCCTAGACCTGGCCGTATGGCCAAACTGAGCAATCGTGGGAGAAGAGCCATGGTGAGAGAGGTAAAGAAGAACCCCAAGATCACTGTGGCTGAGCTTCAAAGATGCAGTAGGGAGATGGAAGAAAGTTCCACAAAGTCAACTGTCACTGCAGCCCATAACCAGTCAGGCCTTTATGGCACAGTGGCCCGACGGAAGCCTCTCCTCAGTGCAAGACATATGAAAGCCCGCAAAAAAAAAAAAAAAACCACACATGAATGACTCCCAGACTATGAGAAATAAGATTCTCTGGTCTGATGAGATGAAGATAGAACTATTTGGTGATCCTTCTAAGAGGTATATGTGGAGAAACCAGGCACTGCTCATAACTTGCCCAATACAATCCCAATAGTGAAACATGGTGGTGGCAGCATCATGCTATGGGGGTGTTTTTCAGCTGCAGTGGCAGGACGACTGGTTGTCATTGAAGGAAACATGAATGTGGCCAAGTACAGAGATATCCTGGCTGAAAACCTCTTCCAGAGTGCTCTGGACCTCAGACTTGGCCGAAGGTTTACCTTCCAACAAGGCAATAACCCTAAGCACACAGCTAAAATAACAAAGGAGTGGCTTCAGAACAACTCTGTGACCATTCTTGACTGGCCCAGCCAGAGCCCTGACCTAAACCCAATTGAGCATCTCTGGAGAGACCTGAAAAAGGCTGTCCACCAATATTCATCATACAACCTGATGGAACTGGAGAGGATCTGCCAGGAAGAATGGCAGAGGATTCCCAAATCCAGGTGTGAAAAATTTGTTGCATCATTCCCAAGAAGACTCATGGCTGTACTAGCTCAAAAGGGTGCTTCTGCTCAATACCGAGCAAAGGGTCTGAATACTTATGCCCATGTGATCTGTTTTTCTTTATTTTTTTTTTTTATAAACTTGCAAAAATTTCTGCATTTCTGTTTTTTTCAGTCAAGATGGGGTGCAGAGTGTACATTGAGAAAAAAAAGAACTTCTTTGAATGTACTAAATGGCTGCAAAGAAACAGAGTGAAAAATTTAAAGGGGTCTGAATACATTCCGTACCCACTGTGTATATATGTATTACATAGATAGGTAGAACAAAAGCCGGCAAATCATGTGCCGTGTACTGTAAAGTCAATGCAGGAGCTGACAGCATAGAAGAGATGGATTACGTACAGTAAATACAAATAGGTAAATCTATAGATGTCTGCTACAAATACAATTAGTATAGTTTGTGTGCAGCTTACTGTACATGCATTTAATAAAATATTTTTGGGAATAAAATGGCATGGACTCCCGCGCAATTTTCGTAAAAAGCAGAGGGAAAGCTGAGTGCTGATGTTTTTAGCCTTGGGGTGGAGGGAGGGCCGTATCCATGGCCCCTTCCTAGGCTATTAATGTCAGCCCACAGCTGTCTGCATAGCCTTTGCTGGTTATTAATTATAGGAGGACCCCATTTCTTTTTTTTTGGGTGGGTCCCTCATTTTAATAGCCAGTAAAAGCTAATTATACGGCTGTGAGCTAATATTAATAGCCTGGGAAGCTCCATGGGTGTTACCCAGGCTATAAATATCGGACCCCAGCCGTCGGCTTTCCCTCTGCTGGTTACGAAAATTGCGTGAGAGCCCACGCCATTTCTTTCTGTAAAATAGTATTTTATTAAATACATCTATAGTAAGCTGCATCCACACTGTACTAATTGTATTTGTCAGAGACACCTATATATATCTACCTATTCTATTTATATTTACTGTATGTAATCCATCTCTTCTATGCTGTCACAGACATCTACATACAGTGGGGGGAAACAAGTATTTAGTCAGCCACCAATTGTGCAAGTTCTCCCACTTAAAAATATGAGAGAGGCTGTAATTAATTGACATCATAGGTAGACCACAACTATAAGTCAAAATGAGAAAACAAATCCAGAAAATCACCTTGTCTGATTTGGCAACATTTTTGAAATTATGGTGGAAAATAAGTATTTGGTCACCTAAAATATGCAAGATTTCTGGCTCTCACAGTCCTGCAACTTCTTCTTTAAGAGGCTCCTCTGTCCTCCACTCATTACCTGTAGTAATGGCACCTGTTTGAACTTGTTATCACTATAAAAGACACCTGTCCACAACCTCAAACCATCATACTCCAAACTCCACTTTGGTGAAGACCAAAGAGCTGTCGAGGGACACCAGAAACAAAATTGTAGCCCTGCATCAGGCCGGGAAGACTGAATCTGCAATAGGCAAGCAGCTTGGTGTGATGAAATAAACTGTGGGAGCAATAATAAGAAAATGTAAGACATACAAGACCACTGATGATCTCCCTCGATCTGGGGCTCCACGCAAGACTTCACCCCGTGGGGACAAAATGATCACAAGAACGGTGTGCAAAAATCCCAGAACCACACGGGGGGACCTAGTAAATGACTTGCATAGAGCTGGGACCATCGTAACAAAGGCTACCATTAGGCCTGTTTCACACTTCCGTTTTTGTGTCCGCCAAACGGATCCGTTTCCGTTTTTTTGACGGAAACTGATGCAAACGGATCCGTTTTTTTAAAAACGGATCCGTTTTTTTTACGGATCCGCGGTAACCGTAATGGAAGTCTATGGGACAAAAAAAAACGGATCCTGCAAAAAATGGCGGATCCGTTTTTTTACGGAAAACAACGGATTTTGACGGATTTGAAAAAATGGAAGTGTGAAACAGGCCTTAGTAACACTATGCCAACTCCAGGGACTCAGATCCTGCAGTGCCAGATGTGTCCTCCTGCTTAAGCCAGTACATGTCCAGGCCCATCTGAAGCTTGCTAGAGAGCATTTGGACTATCCAGAAGAGTATTGGGAGAATGTCATATGGTCTGTGAAAGTAGAACTGTTTGGAAGAAATAAAACTTGTGTTTGGAGGAGACAGAATGCTGAGTTGCATTCAAAGTGTGAAGCATGAGGGTGGCAACATGATGCTTTGGGGCTGTTTCTCTGCAAAGGTACCAGGACAACTGATCCGCGTACATGAAAGAATGAATGGGGCCATGTATCATGAGATTTTGAGAGTAAGTCTCCTTCCATTAGCAAGGGCATTGAAGATGAAACGTAGATGGGCCTTTCAGCATAATAATGATCCCAAGCACGCCACCAGGGCAACGAAGGAGTGGCTTTGTAAGAAGCATATGAAGGTCCTGGAGTGGCCTAGCCAGTCTCCAGATCTCAACACCATAGAAAACCTTTGGAGGGATTTGAAAGTCCGTGTTGCCCAGTGACAGGCCCAAAACATCACTGCACTAGAGATCTGCACGGAGGAATGGGCCAACATACCACCAACAGTGTGTGCAAACCTTACAGAAAAGTCTGACCGCTGTCATTGCCAACAAAGGATATACATATAACAAAACATTGAGATGAACTTTTGTGAATGACCAAATACCGTACTTATTTTCCACCATAATTTGCAAAATATCTCGCCAAATCAGACAAGGTGATTTTCTGGATTTTGACTCTCATAGTTGTGGTCTAGCTATGATGTCCATTACAGGCCTCTCATCTTTTTAAGTGGGAGAACTTGCACAATTGGTGGCTGACTAAAAACTTTTTTCCCCACTGTATCTAAGTATTCTATGTGTATATATATCTATTCCATCTATTCTAACCTGTCAATGTGATTTTACTGTACACGGCACATGAATTGCCAGCTTTTCAAGGGACACCGATGTGTAAAAATCAGACAGCACTCGCATGGTCCGACTGCTATGATTTTTTTTCTCGCACCCATAGGCGAGTCTCGGCCAAGTCTTGGTGACAATGGCGGCATGCTGCGATTTTACACGCACGCTGAATACGCCCGAGAAAATAAACGGTGATGTGAGCTGCCCCAGATTACCACTGGGCCGAGTGCTATGCTATGTTTTCTCGCATAGCACTCGGCCTTATTCTACGGTAGTGTGACTCCGGTCTTACTTGCAGAATCTGCCAATTCCACACAGAACAGAACCAAAAAAGGTAAAATATTTCACCTTCCTCTCCAACTTTGAAGATCATTTAAAAAAATGACATTATGGGTAGATTTGAGCGACTTTAGTCGGATCGGGTTTCATGAAACAAAATTTGTTTCAGATGAAACTGGTCCGACTATGGCAAAAAAAGTCGGAGTTTCGTCCGAAACCCTACCCCAATGCAAGTCAATGGGGAATAAAAGTCGGCATTGAGCGGATGACATTCATCCACTCTATGCCTACTTTTATTCCCCATTGACTTGCATTGGGGTCGGGTTTCGGACGAAACTCCGACTTTTTTTGCCATAGTCGGACCAGTTTCATCTGAAACAAATTTTGTTTCATGAAACCCGATCCGACTAAAGTCGCTCAACTCTAATTATGGGGATTAATGCAAAATGCACAGGGGAAAAAAATGACATTGACAGTCAAGTTAATGGCCACATCAATAGCCGAATCTGGTTTTTAACACCTAAACAATAAAGTGGAATCACATACTATTTCTGTGAAAAAGCAGCAACACAATTTCCCCAAAATTTAGGCAATGATTAAAGAGGTGGTTCACCACATTGTATAATGCGCCCATCAATTTACACCTTTTAAATATTTTTGTAAATACCTTCTGCTGGTATAAGAGCATGAGAGTGGCGTTATCACTGCTCGCTCAGTGCACTGCTTCTGGACCTCCTTGATTGACCGAGACTTGGCCCAGTTGCACGCAGCTCTTGATGGACTGGGCTGTGGGCAGCGTTTCACCACACATCACAACCCAGTGTCCAGCGCACGCTTTCCCTCTCTCCTCTGCTTTCCTTGGTCACAAGCAGGCGCTGGATACTCGGCTGTGACAATGCGGTGAACAAAGTCCACAGCCCAGTCAACCCAGGGGTGCATGCCACTGGGTCACACCTCGGTGAATTCAGGAACTTCAGAAGTTGACATGACATCAGCGGTGGCTGCAGATGGGGGTCACGTGATGCGGACTGAGCGATCAGCGATAGCGCCGCTCACAGATCCTTTTTAATGAATTAGGTGCATTGCATTCTAGTGCGCCTTTCATTAAGAATGGCTTGTGAAACACCAGTCTTCGTGATTCAGCCCCAAAACTTACACATTTTTGGAGATTCAGTGTTTAAAATGGGAAAGCTAATTAACAATTATGCCTTTCATCCTAGGCAGTAAAAACATCAGTATTTTCCATTACTCTGACAACCACTTCTCAATCACCGTTTCCCCAAGTAAAATAAAGATATGATCTCACGTTCAGAACTTTACGCGGTTTTGACGCTAGACATTTATGCAGCATTAAAAACGCAGCAGCCAGATGTGACAGCATAGTGGATGGGATTTATAGAAATCCCATGTCCCCTGTGCGTCTACGCGCCAAAGTCGGAAAGGTATCCAGCAACAGATCCATTGGTGAATTATTTAAAAGCACAAATCTTTAATGTATAACATGGTTAAAATTATGGTATAAAACCATTAGGCTATGTGCACACATGTGGAATTGCCGCAGAAGTTTCCGCGGCAATTCCGCAACTCCCTGCCGCGGGAAATTCGCATGTGGAATTCCCGCTAAAAACTAGCATTTTGCAAGTGTAATTAGCTTGCAGAATGCTATAGTTTTCCAAGCGATCTGTGGATTAACCTGCAATAGAACACAGCAAAAATACTCTGCTACTTCCTGATCGTGGGCACATCGCCCTATAATCGCCCCCAGTGAAGGTGCCGTTCCTGCGGTGTCTGCACAAGGTCATCCTGGAATTCCAGCAGCCAAATCAACGAATGCTTCACTTTCCCACACTAGGTGTAAACTGACTTTCTTAGGTCAAAAGCTGCAACTGCTCTCTTCTTGCTTCTTCTGGATGTCCAATTTGTCTGAAGGAAGTGAGAGTGAAGCCAGAGCTGATTGTCTATAGTAATCACGTGATGTCACTTGTCGATATCACTAGAATAGCAACAACACCGGAGGTAAGTATAGGGTATATTGTTTTACTTGAGACGGGGGGGGGGGGGGGGGGGGGGGGACACAGTGATGAAAAAGGACGTGTCCCAGTAATGTACAACCCCCTTAAAACCTATGCAAAAAGTTTCACATGTTCCATTTTTCATATTTATTGAATGAGAAAGGAAACAGTCACTTGTGACAACTGTACCTTTAATCTCTGGGGAGAAAGTGGCTGAGTGACGAGACACAAATAACTTCAGCTGATCGTCCAAGTTACAGATCGACGGGTCTACCTCCCAGGAACAGAAACCTAAGAAGGAAAAAAAAAAAAAAAAAAATAGATTTAAATGTCAAATTTAACTTCACCATGCAGTAAAAATGATATATTCTTCAAAGACCACTAAGTAGTGGTGACTAGAGATGAGCTAATCTGTTCGGGTCCCTCCTTATTCGGCAAGCGATAGCGATTACCGAATAAGCTGCAGAGAATCCGGATCGCTCCTGCTGATCAGCTGTCTGGAGCTTCATCTGCATGTGTCGTGGCTATTTCTCTGTCACAACACATGCATGGAGAGCACTAAATAGCATGCTCAACCAATCCCACAAACAGAACACGTAAAGCAAGTAGAATAAAATCATTGATTTTATTCACATATAGCATCATTAATTCAATAGTGCTTTACAGATATACGGTAATCACTGTCCCCATTTCCTTTTTTGAGGGTTTTTTTTTTTTACTCCTTCCTGGAGCCAGTACTTTGCTTTTCGGTCCACAGAAACATGGGGGCTTTTTGTACATTTAAAGCTCACCATTCATTTTACCACACAGTGTACTAGAAACTGGGGATAAAATCCCAAGTGGTGAGAAATTGTGGGGGGGGGGGGGGGGGTGTAATTTTGACTTTTGTGATTTTTACGATGTAAATTTGGTGATAAAAATGACTTGTAAATATAATTCTGCTTATCAGTGCAATTACAGTAATATCAAACATGTCCATTTTCTTATTACTTTAGTAGTGAAAAAAAAAAAAAATCAAAGTTTGCAAAACAAAAATTACATTGCCATTTTCCAAGATCCGTAACGCTTTCAATTTTTAGTAGATAGAGCTGTGTAAAGATACTGTCACACTTAGCGATGTACCAGCGATCCCGACCAGCGATATGACGCGGTGCATCGCTAAGTGGTCGCTAGTGAGCTGCCACACAGGCAGATCTCACCAGCGACATCGCAGGGGTCGGGGATCGCTACTTACCTGTCAGACGCGGCGATCCTGCGTCCTCCCGCCCGGCTCCACGCTCGTTGCTCGCCTCTCCACAGAAAGCCCAGCAGGAAGCTGACGACTAGAAACAGTCCTGGACGTTCTCGCGCGATCAGCGATAACCAGCGGGGGAGCGGGTCGTAGGTAAGTATCAGACACAGCGATATCGCTAGCAATATCGCTATAACGTCACAAGTTATAGCGATATTGCTAGCGATATCGCTTAGTGTGACAGGCCCTTAAAGCCTTACTTTTTGTGATGGAAAACTACATTTATTGATACTGTTTTGGGATAATTTAATTGCTTTAAACGGCAATTTTCGCTGTATTTTTGGGTTACAGCGGCTTATAAAAGTATTTATCCCCCTTGGCTTTTTACATTACAACCAGTGTTTAAATATTTTCCTAATCCAAAATAGTCTAAATTGGTGAAGTGAAGCAAGAAAAATCATAGGCAAAAATTACATTTATGGGATAAAACTGAAAAGTAATGGAGGCAACTATAAGACACTTATCCATTACTAAACCTGTAGTTATATTGTGAACACAGCCAGAATAAAGTCCTTTATTAGAAATAATAAAAAAAATAAAAATAAAAAAAATTCCTTTATCATTTAAAAATAAACACAATAACGGCAATTCCATTGAATCCCTTGTTTCTAGTGATAGGGGTGTCACGATCCAATTTTGGGATCTGTGGCAGACCGGACTCTCATATTAAAACTTTTTTCCTTTCTGGCCATCGGGGGTTAATGTTAGTTTTTCCCTCCGGTGGCTGCTGGTGTTACTGCATGTTTAGTTGGTCTTCTGGTGCGTTTTCCTCCCCCCCGGCGGCCGCTGTTGTTACTGCATTGTGATTAAATATCTATGCAGGTGGAAACCACTCCCACCTTCCTTCATAAGCTCACCAGGTGCACCAACTAACTGTTGGTGATATTGTTTCTCTTTGGAAACCTACTAAGTTGGAGTTCAGGAGCTGACAGAGTTCTGTGGATCTTCAGTTGCCTGCCGTTTTCAAGTGGCTAACTCTGCTGTCCTGGAGCATTGCAGCAGAGCAAGCTAAGTCTTGTCTTTCAGTTTATTTAACCCTGAGGTGTCAGTTTTACCCTTTCCCTGGTTTTTCGTGCAGTTTACTTTATTCCCCGTCTCACCTCCTGGGGAGGGGGTTGGGGGTTTAGCTCAGGGCTAAACAGGAGATAGGGACAGGTCAGGGACTTGAGCCTCACTAACATCAAATGTACCCCCAAGTTAAGGAAAGTCAGGGCACCCCCTTAGCCTGAGGGGCAGTTCAGGGGCCCTGGTTCTATGCCCCCTGTCTACCTGCTACTGCCCCGTGACAGGGGGACCACAAAAATGCACGGGTGCTCGGGTCGAGCAAATTGGAATGCTCGAGTGCTCAACCCGAGCAACGAGCCCAATGTAAGTCTATAGGAAAACCAAGCATTTTTGCAGCACCCCCCCCCCACGGTTCCTTTTGGGGTCTAAAAACATCTGAAATTCGATCGGAACAGTCCTGAAATTACATGGGAACATCATGGGGATGACCCCTGGAAGCATTTCTGACTCCCAGGTCACAGCTGTGAACAATGTTGTCAGAGTATTACGCCACTTTACAGGCGCACACTAAAACATACAAAACCGAAAACAAAATGGATTTTCCTGGGAAATATGTTAAGGAACAACGTTCCCAAGGTAATTTGTATGTAGGGCAAAATAACACAAAACAAAAATGTTCCTCCACCACTTGGGCTATGTTCACACAGTGTTTTTTTTTTTTTTCAGAAAATATTAAAGTTTTTTTATAACAAAGAAAGGGTACAATACAATAGACCATATGCTACCATTATCTGGGTATTTAAGCATTATTTAAGTATGGAAGTAGAGAAAAGAAGGAAAAGACATGAGGGAGAAGACATAGTAGTAAGAGTAAGGAAAAAAAAATAGGTATGGGGATATAGGGTAAGGGAAGGAAGAAGGGGGGGGGATTATAGCCATCAGTAAAAAAAAATAATTTAACTTATTTAACTCAAATCATCTAAATTACTCGGGAGCTAATTATGTATCCAGTTGGCAAATTCCGGACTCTCTTTGAATGAATGCCAAGGAAACCAAGTGTGTCCCTGTCTAGATGTGGAGCCCCTATCTTGGGACATCAGTGATTCCATACGCTCCAATCTGTCCATCTCCACCACCCATTCCATCACAGAAGGGACCCTCATGGATCTCCAATGTCTGGGTATGATCATTCTTGCTGCTATTAGGCAAAATCTCCAGAGGCCCCTTTTAATTGTTTTTAATGGGCCAGGGATCAGAGAAAGGAGAGCAATCTGAGGAGATGGTTCATATCTGATTCCAGAGACGATATAGAAAATCTGGAAGATCGCCGACCAAAATGGCTTCAGCAGACGACAGGACCACCAGACATGTAGCATGGAACCCCCGTCCTCTCCGCATCTCCAGCATAAATCAGGGACCCCCGGATAAATCTTGTGCAGCAAGTCAGGGCATCTATACCATCTAGTCAAGATTTTGTAGTTCTTCTCCTGTGGCTCACAAGAGAGACAACTTATGAGTCAGGGTGAAGATTTTATGGCGATCCGCATCGGAAAAGTTAATCCGCAGATCTTTCTCCCATGCAGTGATGAAGCGGGGCGTGTCTGTAGATTCCAAATCAGAGATCAGGCCATAGAGGAATGAGATCACATGAGCAGGGCCCTCCGTTAGCTGCATAAGGGTCTCAAATGGTGTCGTCAGACCAAGAGCTATCTTTGAAAAACAGCTCTTGAGCTGAATAAATTCAAGCCAGGGTATCAATCTCCCCGGGCAGGCCGTCCTCATATCCCCCACCGCAGGGAATCCTGCAATCTTGTCTGCAGCCTGGCCCAGACTAACCCGGTCGTCAGAGTCCCAACAAAGAAATGAAGTCTGTGTCGTGGCAGGAGGGAAGTCTATGTTATTAAAGAGGGGGCCTAATCTACTTGGTCTGTTAATGATTTTCATTTTGGTGCTATATTTGTACCAGAAATTTATTACCACTTGTGTGAGCGGTGGGAATTCAGAAACTGTGTAGTTCCGAGGATCATAGGTCCAAGGGAGCCAATACAGTGAATGTGGGGACATCAGCTTTTCAATGATCACCCATTGTTTATACAGATCACCATATCTCCAGTCCACCAGTCTGGAAAGAAGAGCAGACCGGTAATATGTTTTAAAATTAGGAAGACCCATGCCACCCCTCGACTTAGGTCTAATCAGAGTGGAGAACCCAAGTCTTGGTTTTCTTGCGCCCCAAACAAAACTGTTAATTGCTGATTGGAGACGGTTAAAGAAATGATCAGGAACAAAAATAGGGACTGTCTGGAAAAGATAAAGAAAACGGGGAAGAATGTCCATTTTGACTGCATTAATACGGCCAAACCAGGAAAGTTGGGATCTATTGTATTTCTTCAAGTCAGCTAGGGTTGTATGGAGGAGTGGGATATAATTAAGATTGAGTAGATCATTGGAGTTTTTAGGAATCATAACTCCCAGGAATTTAAGTGCCCTGTCCTCCCACCTAAAAGGGAAGGAAGATTGGAGTCTATGGGCCTCTTCCTCGGGGAGAGTTATGTTCAAAACTTCTGTTTTGGAATAATTAACTTTAAAGTTAGATACCTCCCCAAATTTTAGGAACTCTCGCATGAGCACTGGGAACGCAATTGTAGGGTTTGTCACGTATATTATTAAATCATCTGCGTATATTGATAGTTTAAAATTATCGTGGCCAATCTGTATGCCCTTAATATCAGGAGCGCTCCGCAGTGCAACTGCCAGGTGCTCCATGGCAATTATATAAAGCAGAGGGGACAATGGACACCCCTGTCTGGTACCATTAGATATGCTCAAGCAAGATGAAAGAGTACCGTTGACTCTAATACGAGCCGTGGGGTTTTGGTACAAAGCGAATATTCTCCCCAGCATTGTAGACCCTAGTCCCAGTTGTGTCAATGAAGAACGTAAAAAGGTCCACCCAAGGCGATCAAAAGCCTTCTCGGCGTCAATAGATAAACGGCAAGCTGGAATCTTGTGTCTGCGTACATAAGATGCAAGCAGTAGTGTTTTAACCGTGTTGTCTTTGGCCTCTCGTTTCTGCACGAATCCAGCCTGATCACCATGGATGGATCCCGGAAGTAGAGGGCTCAACCTGTTAGCCAACGCCTTAGCAAAGACCTTCACATCCACATTAATAAGTGAGATGGGACGATAATTTGAACACATCGAATGGTCCTTACCAGGTTTAGGTATCACCGTAATTGTGGCGGCCAAGGTTTGTCTGGAAAAAGGACAGGTCTCTGAGATAGAATTGAATAGTGTAGTTATAATAGGTACTATATTAGGTGTAAATAATTTATAAAAGGAAGCTGGGAACCCGTCGGGTCCGGGGCTCCTACCATTAGCCATAGATTGAATAGTATCTGAGATCTCCTGATCTGTGAATGGTTCCTCCATGGCTGCTGTATCTGCCACTGGAAGAGGAGGGAGTGGGGTGTTGTTAACATAGTCGTCCACCCTGGCCTGGAAGTTAGTCGGGGACATATCAGCTATTGGCCCCCTGAGATTGTATAAGGAATCATAATATTCTTTGAAGGAAGCCGTGATTTCTTCTGGATGATGTAATAGTTTACCAGTTTTAGATTTTATGGTAGGGATGTAAGTAACAGGAATACGTGGGTGCAGGAATCGTGCTAAAGCCTTACCAGGCTTATTGGAGAATTCATATAAATATCTCCGAAAACGGTCTCTTTGCCGTGCTGATGCCGTATCCAACAGGGAGGTAAGGTCTTTCCTGGCCTTTAAGAGGTCAGCCAAGGTTTGGGAATTGTGGGTACGCTTATGATTTAGCTCCAGCTTTTGAATGCGTGTGAGTAGATCGTTGATTGCGAATGCTCTTTCTTTCTTTAACCGCGCTCCCTGTTGGATAAACACTCCTCTAATTACTCCCTTTAAAGCCTCCCACTGATAGGGTAAGGCTGTGTGGTCTGATTTGTGAAAGTCTATGAAGTCAGTGATGGCCGTTCGGATTGCTGTCTGGCATGTGGGGTCTTTCACACAGTGTTTTTGATGCCTTTTTCAACTTTACCATTGCTTTCAACCAAGACAAATGGGAAATGTCATAACATTTTACAATCTTATTTGGCGATGTGGTGTGTGACACATCAGACACATCCTGTTTCATTTATGAAGGAGGGACTTTGTGACTTTCAAAGTTTATTTTTATAGGGTCAGCAGTCGGCCCTCATTTTTTAAGAGCCATAAGCCGGCTATGCATTGTTGTTCCCATTATTAAACAGTGGGTCCCTTATACTGATATTGCGTATGCAGTGAGTGGCAGGGCTGCCTAAAATTTGGACGCACCCCAACAACTCATTGAACTGACGTCATGGATACTCCCATACTATTTGCTTATGCATTGAATGCAACACCTGCCCTGCACCAAAGTTACACGCACCCCAATAAGCCTACAAGGGGTACAAAGCCAGTTCATGCCACGTTTCCAGCTTGGATACCCAATAATTATAAGGCACAGAAGGATCACGGAGGATGTTTGTACGGTCAGCAAGGTACTCCCTCAGCATCCTCCCAAACTTGTCACTCCTTGTGAAAGTACCCCGTGCCTCTAGGCTAGTGCTATGGGAGGGTGTGAGAAAACTCTCCTAGAACTTTGCCAGTGTTCCCCCTGTCTTTGCTGGATTGGAGTGTCTCTCGCCTCTACTCCTTGGTTATAATAAATTTTATTTCTATAGCACCGACATATTCCGCAGCACTTTACATTTCAGAGGGGATTTGTACAGACAATAGACATTACAGCATAACAATAATCACATATATTATAACAAATACCAAGAGGAATGAGGGCCCTGCTCGCAAGCTTAGTCTATGAGGAAAGAGGTAGACACGAAAGGTGGGTGGTAACAGTTGCCCTGATTGTATGGACCAGCCATAATGTTAAGGGCGTAACAGTACAGACACAGAGGGCTACTGGATGCATAAAGCGTGTGGGAACATGATGCGGGGAACCTGGTTATGGTAAAACTTTTGGCTGTGCCACACAGGATAGATTAGGTTAATGTGTTGAGGCGGCAGGCCAGTCTGAATAAATGCGTTTTCAGGGCACGCTTAAAATTGTGGGGATTGGGGACTAATCGTATTGACCTGGGAAGTGCATTCCAAAGAATTGGCGCAGCACGTGTAAAGTCTTGGAGACGGGAGTGGGAGGTTCTGATTATTGAGGATGCTAACCTCAGGTCATCAGCAGAACGGAGGGCGCGGGTAGAGTGGTATACTGAAACAAGGGAGGAGATGTAGGGTGGTGCTGAGCCATGGAGGGCTTTGTGAGTGAGGGTAATAAGTTTATATTGAATTCTGGAGTGGATGGGTAGCCAGTGTGATGACTGGCACAAGGTAGAGGCATCGGTTTAACGATTGGTGAGGAATATGATCCTGGCTGCAGCATTCAAGACAGATTGGAGAGGGGAGAGTTTTTGTAAGAGGGAGACCGATTAGAAGAGAGTTACAATAGTCGAGACGAGAATGAGTAAGAGAAACAGTAAGAGTTTTTGCAGAGTCAAAAGTAAGAAAAGGTCGAATTCTAGAAATGTTTTTGAGGTGCAGATAACAAGAGCGAGCCAGTGATCGAATGTGGGGGGCAAAGGAAAGCTCGGAGTCAAGTATGACCCCAAGACAGCGGGCATGTTGCTGGGGAGTAATAGTGGAACCACACACAGAAATGGCAATGTCGAGTATAGGTACATTAGTAGCGGGAGGAAACACAAGGACTTCAGTCTTTGACAGGTTCAGTTTTAGATATAATGAGGACATGATGTTAGACACCGCATTTAGACAATCGCCGGTGTTTTCTAGAAAGGCTGGCATGATGTCAGGAGAAGAAGCGTATAATTGGGTGTCGTCAGCATAGAGATGGTACTGGAAACCAAATCTACTGATTGTTTGACCAATAGGGGCAGTGTACAAGGAGAAGAGGAGGGGGACTAGAACCGATCCTTGAGGAACCCCAACAGTAAGGGGAAGGTGATAGGAGGAGGAACCGGCAAAAGATACAGTAAAGGAGCGGTCAGAGATAGGTGGAGAACCAGGAGAGAACTGTGTCCTTGAGGCCAATGGAATGGAGCATAGTGAGGAGAAGCTGATGATCCACAGTGTCGATTGCTGCAGGGAGATCCATGAGAATTAGCATGGAGTAATGACCATTTGATTTAGCTGTTAGTAGATCATTAGAGACTTTAGAGAGGGCAGTTTCAGTAGAGTGTAAAGAGCGGAAACCGGATTGGAGTGGGTCGAGAAGAGAGTTATCAAAGAGATAGAAGATATGACGGGAGTGGACCAGGCGTTCCAGGAGTTTAGAGATGAAGGGAAGATTAGAGACAGGTCTATAGTTAGCTGCACAGTTTTGGTCGAGGGATGGTTTTTTAAGTAGTGGATGTATGATGGCATGCTTAAATGAGGAGGGAAAGATACCAGAAGAGAGAGAGGTTAAATATTTTAGTTAGGTGAGGGGTGACAGCAGGGGAAAGGGACTGGAGGAGATGTGACAGAAACGGGTCACTGGTGCAAGTGGTTGGGCGAGAAGATGCAAGGAGCCTGCTTACTACTTCTTCTGTGACTGGTTAAAAATCAGAGAGTGAGCTAGATGCAGTGGGGGAGGGAGGACATTGCATGGTATGAGGTGATTGGGAGATAATTTCCTGTCGAATCTGGTCAATTTTTTCTTTGAATTGGCCAGATCGTCAGCTCGGAGCTCCGTGGTTGGGGCGTGTACTCTTGGGTTGAGTAGAGAATGAAGAGTGTCAAAGAGACGTTTCGGGTTATTGGATAGTGAGGTGATGAGGGTGTTGAAATAGGTTTGTTTGGAGAGGTGAAGGGCAGTGTTGTATGTTCTAAGCATAAACTTATAATGGATGAAATCTTCGTGTAGATTGGATTTTCTCCACCGACGTTCGGCGCAACTGGAGCACCGCTGCAGGAAACGTGTTTGCAGGGTGTGCCAGGGTTGTCGCCGTCTGTGTTGTGGTGTTCTATTTATAGGGGGTGCAAATTCATCTAGGGCACTTTGAAATGTTTCATTGTAATGCTTCAATGCAGAATCAGGACATGAGAGGGAGGAGATGGGGCCAATGATGACTGCAAATTCTTCATAAGTTTCTGGGTGTTAATGGCCTGTATGTTTCTATAAGTATGGACAGTGGGGGTGATCTGAGCAGCCGGGCAGTTCTTGATAGAGAAAGAAAGAAGATTGTGGTCAGAGAGCGGGAGAGGGGAGTTTGCAAAATCATCCACTGCACAAAGCCGAGAGAAGACCAAGTCAAGGGAGTTTCCGTCATGTGTTGGAGAATTAGTAAGCTGGGAAAGGCCAAACAAGGAGGTTAGAGATAAAAGGTGAGTAGCAGATGGGGAGAGGGGAAGAGCAATGGGGATGTTGAAATCTCCCATGATGAGGGTAGGGATGTCACAGGAGAGAAAATGTGGAAGCCAAGTGGCAAAATGATCCAGGAACTGATGGGAGGGGCCGGGAGGACGATACACCACCGCCACTCGCATGGAGAAGGGGGTGTAGAGTCTGACGGCATGGACCTCAAAAGAAGGGAAGACTAGTGAGGGTAGTTGAGGAATAACCTGAAAGGTACATTTTGGTGATAGGAGCATACCAACGCCTCCACCTGCTCTATTGTCTGATCTTGGGGTATGAGAGAAGTGTAGTCCCCCGTATGAAAGAGCAGCAGTAGCAGCGGTAGTGTCTGACTGCTGGATCCAGGTTTCAGTAAGAGCCAGGAGGTTAAGAGAATTAGAAAGGAAAAAGTCATGAATGAAAGAGAGTTTGTTACACACTGAGTGAGAATTCCAAAATGCACAATTAAGAGAGACAGATGGCATGCAGGGAATATTAATAAGATTAGAGGGGTTTCTGAGTGTAGCAGTAGGGGGGTTTGACTTTCTATAACATGGGGGACCAGGGTTGGGAGCAATGTCTCCTGCGACTAGGAGAAGGAGGATAGAAAGAGTGAGCAGATGGTTAAGTGATTTGTGAGAGAGTCTCTTATGTTGAATGGTGGGTCTGACTGGATCTGTGCAATTTAACAATGTGAAAAGAGCGCAAATGCTATACATTGGAGAGGAAAGGAGCGAGGGGCCGATATGGATGGAGTGTAGAGAGTTAATGCCAGGGCGGTGGATGTGTGTTGTGAATGCAGCGGTCAGAATATAAATTACACAAATGCATATGGTATATTTGTTGTACTCCAATCCAAATGGACAGGGAGTAGATGTATATAAATGTCTTACCTGTCTCCTGCCCTGTCTAACATCCATGTTATAACTGCCAGTACTTTAATACATGTACTTCGATTACATGTGCATAAATGCCCCCTGCATAAATGCTCCCCAAAGCTATGTCTGAATATATAGGAGGCTAAGGCTTAGATTTATTTTTTTTTTGTGCTCTCTCTCTTCTCGTTAATCAAACTAAATTGAGACAGCAGGACCCAATAAAATGTTGTGGTCAGACAAACAGATGTCCAGCACTACATGGATCATAAAGCACTTTGAAAAGTTTCTTGACCTCACAACATAAGGGGACAAGCAGAGTAAGTTGAAATAACTATATACCAGATATAAGCTTGCATAGTTGAAAACACATGTATAGCATTCAGGATTAACTGCTTGCTGACATTGAATGGAGTTGAGAAACACAGGAGTTGATTCAGAGCAGAGATTGAAAGAGCTGGTTACCTGTATGAAGAGAAAAGAGATTTGTGTCACATTCATCCATGTGATAACTGCCAGTACTTTGATACATGTACTTCGATTACATGTGCATAAATGCCCCCTGTCCCAACGAACTGATGTCTGCCGCCAGCGATTTCAGATGGGAATTTTTTTTTTTTAATAATTCCGCAACAATGGCCCTCTGGTACTGCAACATTTTAGTACACCTATCTGCCTCTGGAAGAAGAGATTGAAAGTTATTCTTGTAGCGTGGGTCTAGAAGTGTCATCAACCAGAAATGAGTGTCACCGAAAATTTTGATAATGCGATGGTCACGGGAAAGGCAGCGCAACATAGAGTCAGCCATGCATGCCAGACTGCTATCAGGCAAGACTTCCGTATCCTCACCAACAGGACGACCGACCATGCTGTCATCCTCCTCCCTGTCCTCAGGCCATCCATGCTGAAAAGACGTTATGATAGTTGTGTTTGTAGTACCATCTATAGCGCATGAAAGTAGCTCCTGTTCTTCCTCCTCCTCATTGTCAATAAATCCATGTTGGAATGACATGAGGCTGGGCTGCGTGTAATCACTCTGTATGGTTCCTTGCTCCATCTCATTGTGCTCCACCTGCAATGCATCCTCTTTCATTGTGAGCAGAGAACTTTTCAGAATGCAGAGAAGCGTGATTGTGACACTAATTATGGCATCATCGCAGCTCACCATCTTGGTGGAGTAGAGTCAAAGTTTTGTAGGATGGTACATTTGTCTAACATCCATGTCCACTCCTGAAGTCTTATGTGTGGAGCCTGAACTGAATACAGATGGCCTTGTTGAAGCTGGTAGTCAACAACTGCCCCCTTCTGCTCACAAATCCTTTCCAACATATGCAGTGTAGAGTTCCAACGTGTGGGGGCAACACACACAAATCGGTGAGTCGAAAGCTGCAAACGCTGCTGAAGCAAGGCAAGGGTGGCTGAAGCTGCAGCTGACTTTCTAAAATGGACACATAGGCAGCGTACTTTGACAATCAAATCCGGCAGTTCCGTGTAAGTTTTGAGAAATCGCTAAACCACGAAGTTAAGCACATCAGCCAGGCATGGTACGTGTGTGAGCTTGCCTCGCCTCAGAGCCGCCACCGGGTTCCGGCCATTGTCACACATGACCATACCTGGCTGCAGGTACAGCGGTGTCAGCCACAGACCTGCCTGCTTTTTCAGAGCTGAACACAACTCTTCAGCATTGTGCGGTTTGTGACCTAAGCATATTCGCTTCAGCACAGCCTGTTGCCGTTTGGCTGAAGCAGTGCTGCAGTGCTTCCAGCTTGTGACTGATGTGCTCATTTCGGAGATGGAGGCTGAAGAGGAGGAGGAGCTTTAGACTGTGGGGGCAATCCTGATTGACGTAGGGTCCACAATCCTCGGTGTCAGGAGGACGTTTTCCATCCCAAGGTCCGACTGGGTCCTGGCTTCCACTATCTTAGCCCTGTGTGACGTCAACAAGACATACGGTCCCTGCCCACAGGCACTTGTCCACGTGTCGGTGGTTAGGTGGACTTTCCCAATAACAGCATTGTTGAGGGCACGGGTAATGTTGTGGGACACGTGCTTGTGTAATGCTGGGACGGCACACTGGGAGAAATAGTGGCGGCTGGGGACGTCCGCCATCAGATGGCGGAAAGCTTCTGTCTCCACAAGCCTGAAAGGCAACAATTCAAGCACAAGCAGACGAAAAAAAATGTGTGAATTCAGTACTGTGGCCTGTGGGGCGTTGGCTGCGTATTTCCACTTGTGTTCCAATGACTGGTGTATGGACAACTGAAGGCTGCGCTGGGACAAGGACGTGCTTCATGATGGTGGTGCAACGACAGGTGCAGGACAGGAGGCATCTTCGCAGGCACCATATCCAGGGGACAACAGCAGAAGAAGCAGTGGTGTTACCCTCAGACACTGTTACTGTACCCTGGGGTTGGGCCCACAAAGTCGGGTGTATTGCTGACATGTGCCTGATCATGCTGGTGATCAGACTGGTAGTTTTAATACCCCTGCTGATGCTGGACTGGCAGGTGGTGTAAATGGCCTTTTTGGGGCTATCAGCAGAGACTTTTAAAAACAACCAGACTCCGGAAGACCTAACAGTTGGACTGGCAACTTTCGTCATGTTAGTGATACGGGGAACGGTTGCCCGCCTTCTGTCTGTGGCTACCACATTGCTTCTTCCTGTCTGTTGGGGGTTCTACACCTTCCTCCCCCAGTGTGCTGCTGTCCTCGCTCTGCATGTCCTCCTGCCAGATTGGGTCAGTTATTATATCATGCACCACCTCGTGTTCCACTTCTGCACCCTGGTCATCCTCCTGACTTTCTGGCAATTGAGTCTCATAATCATCCACCTCTTGTGACACATTCCCACCGTTGCCTTCGTGTGACCATGGCTGCTCAAATATTTGGGCATCGCTACATGCGATCTCAAATTGCCCCGCTTCAAGTGGACCGGGTGAGATGCCCAAATCTATAAATGGAAAAGCTCTTCGGAGTGTCCAAGTGGGGGATCAGTTGTCTCCGGGCACTCGGCACGGCGGGAGGAAGGAGGATCAGGGTGAGGAATATGTAGTCCAAACTCACAGCTACTCAGACTTTACCGTGTGGAAGACAGAGTGCTGGTGGCAAAGTGACTGGAATAATCCCAGAAATCCTCAGTGCTCGTCGAGTACCGCGAGTACAGTGATGCTCGACCGAGTACCGAGCATTACAGAGTATGCTCACTCATCACTACTTGTCTCCAGTAATAGAACAAAAATAAACAAGAATATCCCTCACCTGTCCAACGGTCTGTCTCACGCTGTAATTCCCCACTAGTTATCTTACTCAGTATGTCATCACTACATCTGCCTTTTGCCCCTCATGGCTTCCTCCACATCACTGTAGATATAGAGATGGAGCCCTTAGGGTATGTGCAGATGATTAGTAAACTGTGCGGGTTGGACGCTGCGTACTTCTGCAGTGCCCAATCCGCAGCATTCAGATGTTACAACATAGTGGATGGGATTTTAAGAAATCCCATGTCCACTATGTTTCCACAGACGCCCACGGTCCAAATGAGGAGAGAAATTTCACCCATAGAATATATTGGATGCGGTGAATCCGCACAATTCAGTGAACACATGCAAATTCACCTGCGGTCAATACGGCAGCGCTTTGGACGCAGCAGACATGTGCTGCGTCCAGACCACTGCCAATTCCCGATTGTGCACATACCCTTATAAATAGATTAGGATGTCCCTACAGTTCAGACAGCTACCAGCTGACAATTATTCTTCCTGACATTCTTCCCCATACAAACTTGTCTGAGATGATTGTGCATGTGTGCTTAAAGAGACCGTGTCACCATGTTTTTTGCTACCTCATGAGAAGACCCCATCTCATGTACAGCACCATGGAATCAATGGTGCTCTAATAATAAATATGGCAATCTGTGAACAGTAACTTAGGGGCAGATTCCAGCTGTGTAACTTACAGGGCTACTTGCCATAGTTTTGCTGAAGAGCTTAGGAGATGATTAGTAAAGAAGTAGTAAACCTGCTGCCATGTAGCCCTCCTTATTAATGACCTCCATGTAACTCCACCACCGATTTGCAGCTGCCTATACACAGTGTACACAGAATGCTGCCAATCAGTGGTGTGGACAGGGTTATAAATACACTGCTCAAAAAAATAAAGGGAACACTTAAACAACAGAATATAACTCCAAGTAAATCAAACTTCTGTGAAATCAAACTGTCCACTTAGGAAGCAACATTGATTGACAATCAATTTCACATGCTGTTGTGCAAATGAAATGGACAACAGATGGAAATTATAAAGATACACTCAATAAAGGAATGGTTCTGCAGGTGGGGACCACAGAACACATCTCAGTACCAATACTTTCTGATGTTTTGGTCACTTCTGAATGTTGGTTGTGCTTTCATACTCGTGGTAGCATGAGACGGACTCTACAACCCACACAAGTGGTTCAGGTAGTGCAGCTCATCCAGGATGGCACATCAATGCGAGCTGTAGAATCATAGAATCATAGAATCGTAGAGTTGGAAGGGACCTCCTGGGCCATCTGGTCCAACCCCCTGCTCAAAGCAGGATTCGCTAAATCATCCCAGTCAGATGTCTGTCCAGCCTCTGTTTGAAGACTTCCATTGAAGGAGAACTCACCACTTCTCGTGGCAGCCTGTTCCACTCATTGATCACTCTAACTGTCAAAAAGTTTTTTATAATATCTAATCTGTGTCTCCTCCCATTCAGTTTCATCCCATTGCTTCTAGTCTTTCCTTGTGCAAATGAGAATAAAGTTGATCCTTCTACAATGTGACAGCCCTTTAGATATTTGTAGACAGCTATTAAGTCTCCTCTCTGTCTTCTCTTTTGCAAACTAAACATTCCCAAATCCTGCAACCTTTCCTCATAAGACAGGGTTTGCAGACCGGTCAACATTCTGGTCGCTCTTTTCTGAACTTGCTCCAGTTTGTTGATGTCTTTTTTAAAATGTGGTGCCCAAAACTGGACACAATATTCCAGATGAGGTCTGACCAAAGAGGAGTAGAGGGAAATAATGACTTCACGTGATCTAGACTGTATGCTTCTGTTAATACATCCTAGAATTGCATTTGCCTTTTTTGCTGCTGCATCACACTGTTGACTCATATTCAGTCTGTGATCTATTAGTATACCCAAGTCTTTTTCACATGTGCTGTCACTTAGCCCTATTCCTCCCATTCTATATATGCTTTTTCCATTTTTATTGCCCAGATGTAGTACTTTGCATTTCTCCCTGTTAAAAACCATTCTGTTAGTTGCTGCCCACTTCTCCAGTTTAATTAAATCTTTTTGAATCCTCTCTCTCTCTTCTCTAGTATTAGCTATCCCTCCTAGCTTTGTGTCATCAGCAAATTTAATCAGTTTACCCTCAATTCCTTCATCTAAATCGTTGATAAAGATGTTGAACAATACAGGGCCCAGGACAGAGCCCTGTGGTACCCCACTTGAGACATTCTTCCAACTGGATGTGCAGCCATTTACGACCACTCTTTGGGTCCGATCACTAAGCCAGTTATGAATCCACCTAACAGTTGCCTTGTCCATTCCATACTTAATCATTTTTTCAATAAGGATTGTATGAGAGACTTTGTCAAATGCTTTGCTGAAGTCAAGATATACTATATCTACAGCATTTCCTTGATCCACCCAATCAGTGATACCGTCATAGAAGGAAATTAAGTTAGTCTGACATGACTTATTAGTTACAAACCCATGCTGACTCTGTTTAATCACTTCATTCTTATCCAGGTATTGACATACATGTTGTTTAATAATTTGTTCAAAGATCTTTCCTGGTATAGAAGTCAGACTCACCGGCCTATAGTTACCTGGGTCCACCTTCTTCCCCTTTTTGAAGATAGGAACAACATTTGCTCTTCTCCAGTCTTCTGGCACTTCTCCTGTTCTCCAAGAATTTTCAAAGATTATAGAGAGGGGTTCAAAAATTTCTTCTGCTATCTCCTTCAGTACTCTGGGGTGTAATTCATCTGGACCTGGAGACTTGAATTCATTTAGGCTAGCTAAGTGTTTCCTCACTATCTTTCTGTTTATAGATATCCTGGATTCTTCTATTCCCTTAATAGGACAGTGAATAACAGTTGATGTTACATTTCCTTTCTGAGAGAAAACAGATGCAAAATAGGAATTTAAAATTTCAGCCTTCTCAACATCCTGTCTTACCATTTCATCATTTTCATCCTGTAAAAATCCTATAGCATCTTTGACTTTTCTTTTACTTTTGACATATCCCCAAAATCCTTTATTATTGCTTTTGACATCTCTTGCAAGCCTCAATTCATTTTCAGCTTTAGCTAATCTGATTTGTGCCCTGCAGGTTCTGCAGACAGCATTATATTCTTCTTTAGATATGCCTCCCTCTTTCCATTTTATAAACATTTTTTTCTTCCTTTTTAGCATGTGCTTAAGTTCTGTGTTCATCCATCCTGGTTTCCTTAACTGCTTCCTATTCTTCCCTCTTTTCGGAATTGTTAACAACTGTGCTTTGAGAATTTCATTTTTCAAGATTTCCCATCCTTCCTGGACATTTTTGTCTTTAAGGATATCCAGCCATTGGATCCCTCCAATTCTCTTTCTGAATCCCTTAAAATCTGCCTTTCTGAAATCTAACCTTGACGTCTGAGTTTTCACAGGTCTTCCGCCTCTAGTTATCCAAAATTCTAAAATAGCATGGTCGCTACCTCCTAGGGTCCCAGCCACTTTTACCTCCTCAACCATTTCCTCCCTGTTTATAAGGATTAGATCCAAGGTAGCAGTTCCCCTTGTTTTCTCCCTTACCTTTTGGAAGATAAAGTTGTCAGCAAGAGAGGATAAGAATTTCCTTGACCTGTTAGTTTTGCCTGAGAGAGATTCCCAACAAATGTCTGGATAGTTGAAATCTCCCATGACAACTATGTCATATTTTTTGGAGAACTTGGCCATTTGATGCATAAAGAGTTCATCCATAGCTTCAGCTTGCACAGGCGGCCTGTAGTAAATGCCTACAATGGTGTCCTTTCCATTGTTCTGTCCTTGTATTCTTACCCAAACAGTTTCCACAGAACTCCCAGTCTCTGAAGCTTCAATCTCTGTGCAGATATACGCGTTTCTAACATACAATGCGACACCCCCTCCTCGTTTATCAAGTCTGTTTCTTGCAAATAAGTTGTATCCTTCTAGTCTTGTATTCCAATCATGTGTATTGTCCCACCAAGTTTCAGTGATTCCAATGACATCATATTTCTTTTCCTGTGTTAGTAGTTCCAATTCTCCTTGTTTGTTGCCCATGCTTTGTGCATTAGTATAGAAACATTTTAGTTTGTGATTGGTTTCTCTTTCTCCAATATTTTTATTAATTAGATTCTTTCATCTTTGTTCTTCCTTTCCACTTCTAATAGCAGAGTTCTCAATAGCATTTGTCAGGTGTATGGCTTTTTCTGGTCTTTTGCTTCCCTTCCCATGTTGTTCTAGTTTAAAGCTCTCCTTACAAGTGTAGCAAGGCGACTTCCAAATACATGCTTACCAGTCTTCGTAAGGTGCACCCCATCTCTAGCAAGTAGTCCATCGTATAAGTAGTTCACTCCGTGATCCAGAAATCCAAATCGTTGCTGACGGCACCATCGACGTAGCCAGTTGTTCACCTGCAGAATCTTATTCCACCTCCTTGTTCCATGGCCATCCACTGGGAGGATGGAAGAGAAGACCACCTGCGCTCCCAGTTCTTTCACTTTCTTGCCTAAGTCTTCAAAGTCTCTGCAGATGGTTTCCAGGTCGTTTCTTGCAGTGTCATTTGTCCCCACATGTAGTAGCAGGAATTGGTAGTCATCTGTAGGTCTGAAGAGTCCTGATATCCTGTCAGACACATCTTTAATTTTTGCACCTGGAAGACAACACATTTCTCTTGAAGTTATATCCGGTCTGCAGATAGCGGCCTCAGTTCCTCTCAACAGGGAATCCCCCATGACCACCACTCTCCGTTTCTTCTTCACATCATTTTTCTTTCTCCATCCAGGAGGACTCTGAAGGCGTACAAGGTTGCTGCTTGTTGGCAAAGTCTTATCCTGATGTATTTCTTCATTGTTTTCCTGCGTGAGAGCCTGGTACTGGTTTCTGAGCAGTATGGGTGCTGACTGCCTCCTGATCCTCCTGCTTCTCTGGGTCACATGTCTCCATTCCTCTGTTTCTTCAGGTGCACTTCGAATTTCTTCTCTTTCTGTAACATGAAGAGATAATTCTGCTCTGTCCAAGAACTCTTCACCTTCCTTAATGATCTTCAACGTAGCTAACCTCTCTTCGAGATTTTGCAACTTTTCCTCCAACAGGGACACAAGCTTGCATTTGTGGCATGTGAAGTTTGGCTTTTCCACTGGTAAGTCTGTGAACATGTAGCAAGAAATGCAGCTCACCAAATGGCTCCTGGCCTCTTCCATCTTGAGATTTCTTAAAAACGATGAAAGATGAGCCCAAATATGCAAATGATCTCAAGACTCTTCCCCTGGTTTTCCGATTTCCTCTTTTCAGCTGCAACGGCCAAAACCCAGTGATCGTTGAGCTCGCGGAGACTCTTCTCTTATCCCAGAAGGCACTGGGAATATGCAAATGATCTCCTCAAGACTCTTCCCCTGGTTTTTGTGGCAAGGAGGTTTGCTGTGTGTCAGCGTAGTGTCCAGAGGAGCTACCAGGAGACAGGCCAGTACACCAGGAGATGTGGAGGGGGCTGTATGAGGGCAACAACCCAGCAGCAGGACTGCTAACTCCTCCTTTGTGCAAGGAGGAACAGAAGGAGCACTGCCAGAGCCCTGCAAAATGACCTCCAGCAGGCCACAAACGCGCATGTGTCTGCACAAATGGTTAGGCTAGTTTCACATTAGCGCTTTTGAGCGCAGCGACGGCCTGCGCACGGCTGCCGCTAAGCCCCGCCCCCTGCCGCGCCTCCGCCGGTAGCTCCGCCTGCCGGCGCATGACGCTGCATGCGTCCCCTTTCTTTATCACTGAGGGCGCAGGCCGTGAGCAGTATGCGTTTGGCGGCGCATGTGTCCTTTTGACGGTGCGCCGACCTGCGCCAAACGCAACCTGCTGCAGTTTGGTTGCGCTCGGCGCACCGTCAAGAAGGCGCATGCGCCGCCAAACGCATACTGCGCACGGCCTGCGCCCCCAGTGATAAAGATAGGGGACGCAGGACTCATGCAGCGTCATGCGCCGGAAGGCGGAGCTACGGGCGGAGGCGCGTCATGCGCCGGAAGGCGGAGCTACGGGCGGAGGCGCGGCAGGGGGCAGGGCTTAGCAGCGGCCGTGCGCAGGCCGTCGCTGCGCTCAAAAGCGCTAATGTGAAACTAGCCTTAGAAACCAACTCCATGAGGATGTTCTGAGTGCCCGACGTCCACAGATGGAGGTTATGCTCACAGGCCAACACTGTGCAGGACGCTTGGCATTCGCCACAGAACACCAGAATTGGCAAATTCGCCACTGGGCTCTTCACAGATGAAAGCAGGTTCACACTGAGCACTTGTGACAGACATGACAAGTCTGGAGATGCCGTGGAGAGCGATTTGCTGCCTGCAACATCCTTCAGCATGACCTGTTTGGCAGTGGGTCAGTAATGGCGTGGGGTGGCATTTCTTTGGAAGGCCCCACTGTGTTGGGCTGCGAGCACAACCCCCATCTGTGGACGTCAGGCACTCAGACCATCCTCATGGAGTCGGTTTCTAATCGTTTGTGCAGACACATGCACATTTGTGGCCTGCTGGAGGTCATTTTGCAGGGCTTTGGCAGTGCTCCTCCGCCTGTAGCAGTCTTGCTGCTGGGTTTTTGCCCTCCTATAGCCCCCTCCACATCTCCTGGTGTACTGGCCTGTCTCCTGGTAGTGCCTCCAGCCTCTGGACACTACGCTGACAGACACAACAAACCTTCTTGCCACAGCTCGCATTGATGTGCCATCCTGGATGAGCTGCACTACCTGAGCCACTTGTGTGGGTTGTAGAGTCCATCTCATGCTACCACGAGTGTGAAAGCACAACCAACATTCAATAGTGACCAAAACATCAGCCAGAAAGCATTGGTACTGAGATGTGGTCTGTGGTCCCCACCTGCAGAACCACTCCTTTGAGTGTGTCTTGATAATTGCCAATAATTTCCATCTGTTGTCTATTCCATTTGCACAACAGCATGTGAAATTGATTGTCAATCAGTGTTGATTCCTAAGTGGACAGTTTGATTTCACAGAAGTTTGATTCACTTGGGAGTTATGTTCTGTTGTTTAAGTGTTCCCTTTATTTTTTTGAGCAATGTATGTCAGCATTCAGAACTGCTACATGTGAAGCAGAAGAAACTGATTTCATCAGAAATACAGCAAGCAGCCCAGTAAATGGCAGCACTGGAATCAGGTTCTTTGTCCCTATATCATGCTGGTCTCAGATGGGACAGTTAACCTGGTGACAGATTCCATTTAAGAGAAACTAATCTGTGTATCTGCTTATATTCAGTGGGAACGATTGGTTTGGTCATGTTGAAATTTGACCTTCGGTTTCTTTCCAGACATAAAAAGGTTTGGTTAACCAAGTGTGTTGCTAATTTAAGGCACTAGATTTTTAATTAAAATATTTTTGAGAAAGCTTTGTGCATACAGTCTATATATTTGAGCACAGCATCCCAGTCACTATTTGTCTCAGTGTTTTAAAACATTACCTTCCATTGAAGGCAGAGAAGTAGAAGGCACACTCCAGTAAAAGCCTGCGAGTTTCCACACACCAACTATGGGATGGTGGGAACAATTCCCAAAACACAGTAGCCCTGAGGACACGGGAAGAGCAGTGCTGGGAAGAAGTCATCTCACTACCATACTGAGCGCAACACTATTGAGCTAGGCAACCCCAAGGCACAACACAATACACACTACATAAGTGCACTACCCACTAACATAAGGCCATGTATGAATGCAGAAGATAGCTATTCACCCAAGTGGAGCCAAGTAGAAAAAGGCTCACTATGCAGAGACTACGCGTAGCAAGACAGATGGTGGAGACTTCTGAGAATCCATTACTAATGTGCAGCTACGAGCTTTTATTTCTCAGGGTACGCTTATTCACCAAATCACTCACAAGCTAAACTATACTGACACAAAACTGCACTACTAAACCTTGGCGTCATTAGACTATACTATGAGAATGGAGATTTGAAAAGTAGGCGAGTGCAGGGTTTTGTTTTTTTATTATGTATTTTACGCCACACACACACACACACACACACACACACACACACACACACACACACAAACCCTCCCAGATGAGCCGAGATGCTGGCACCTAGCTCTGGGATAAGCCAGGCTGGCACCCAGGCTACAATATTATCTACACTTACATTGGCAGCTGCATTGTATAATCCATGCAGTGCAAATGGGATGGAGGCAACACAGCATACCGCCACAGACAAAATGTAGCTGTCCTAAGGGGACAATAGATGCACACCTATCTCCAAAATAGTGCAGAAACAGCTTAAAGGGGTTTCCACTAGTATGACCAATCCTTAGGGTAGGTCATTAGTATCAGATCTGTGCCTGCAAATTGCCAACTGACACCTCCCGAGTGCCCACAGATTGCCAGCCGACAGGGGAGTAAATTGCGGTCACAGAGGTCGTGATCAGTCCCGTGAGGGGTCCGCCTACACCAGCCCAAATTTCATCAATTAGGTCCATGTGCGCCAATACACGCTGCCGGACAATCAGAGGTCAGCAGCTGACGTCGGCATGCATGCGGGTGTATGGTAGTGACGTTATGCGCTGCAGTCACTTGCACGCTGAAGTCGGCTGCCGTCTTCATAAGAGGACGCCGCACGGCAGGGGAGCAGAGGGAAGATTAAAAAAAAAATTTATCAAATGTAGATAGGAAAAAAAAAAAAATTTGTGTGACAGAATGAGGGACATATTTACACAGCAGGATAGGGCCCAGGAAAAGGGATATACACAGTTACTTGCATGAGTATTCACCCCCTTGGCTTTTTACCTATTTTGTTACATTACAACCTGTGTTAAATATATTTTTTTAAATCCGATAGGTGTGTGATGCATCAGCACTAAATGGTCTAAGGCTAGTTTCACACTAGCCTTCAGGAGGGCTGCGGAAGGAAGCATACTTCCTTTCTTCCTCTGTGAAGCTCCGCCTACTGCCGCATGCGTCTCCCTGCGTGCCTACTGCCGCATGCGTCTCCCTGCGTGCCTATGCCGCATGCGTCTCCCTGTGTGCCTATGCCGCATGCGTCTCCCTGCGTGCCTATGCCGCATGCGTCTCCCTGCGTGCCTATGCCGCATGCGTCTCCCTGCGTGCCTATGCCGCATGCGTCTCCCTGCGTGCCTATGCCGCATGCGTCTCCCTGCGTTTCCCTGCGTGCCTATCTTTAACATTGGGTACGCAGGGACATGCGTTGTATGCGGATGCACCTACATGCGGCGATTTGACGTGAGCGGCGACTGCACGGAAATGGGAAGAGGTGCGGGGACCCATGCCGTCGGTCCCCGCAACCAGATCGCTGTGATCACTCAGTAAATCTGACTGACCAATCACAGCATGATCGCGAGAAATGCTGAAATATCAGCACCTCCCACCCGGTCAGTGCAGGAGATCAGTACTACGGTGGCTGAGCTTCTGCAATAGCAGCCAGGAGCAGCGGCAGCACCATCACTGGCTGTTAACCTCCTAATTGCGTGATCGTAGTGTTCAGGAGGGAGGCAGAGGGACAGGAGCTCCCTCTGCCTTCAGATCGGCGTCGCTGCGACCTCATAGCGGGGCCTGCTCATTGCCATGATGATCCAGGGCCGTCGTAATGAAACCCGGGTCATCAAGCTACAAAAAGCATCGGAGACCATGCTCACAGAGCCAGAGACTCTCTGCCCCACTTCACTTCTCATGGGTTTTGTATTGTGCTGATTTGTATGTGTGGTTATGGAGATTTTCTCTGTCCACTTAGACCCTCTCTAGCCCCTAATGGTCTGGCTGATCTGGTCCTTGATGTTCCCTATGCCTGATCTTGGGCTGGGGTACCTCTACGCATATATGAGGTCTATTTAGTGTGCATTTCTGTACACCTCATAGTGATCAGCATCTTCATGGGTTTACATTATCCCTTGTACTGTTTTTTGTAATTATTGGGTTGGAATTGCATCATTTTTTCATTGTATTTGTATATTATTGGTGTTTCTGACTCATATGCTCTATATTACCTACTGTATGTGTGGGCTTACTAATTCTCCTATTGAGAATCCTGTTTACATGGACCTAGGGATATAGGCATCATTCTCAGTGAGGGTGATAGTTGGTAGCAGGTGGGTTGCTGTATTACGAGCATTGTATAATTTGTGTATTTGTCACATTTGTGTCCATTTTTAATGTTTTTAAGAATTTTTGCTGTGTTTAATAAAATTTGTATTATATATGCTATGTCCTATTCAGGGTGATCCCCTGCTCTTGGCCTATTTCTTTCTCTCCTTTTTGTCAAACATATGTACTATTTAGGTCTAGGTTGGATCCCCTTAATTATCCTTTCGGTGGTGCCCCCATTTCTTTGTTTCTCATTGCGGTTTTCCACTGTTTAGGTACATCAGGGGATCTGCAAAAGCAACATGGTGTCCACTCTTGATTCCATCCAATTTTACGTTCAAAACCTCAAATGGTGTTCCTTCCCTGCAGTGCGCCTAAAGAGTGGTCGTCCTCCACACATGGGGTATCGGTGTTACTCAGGAAAAATTGCAGAACAAATATTGGGGTTTGATTTCTCCTGATACCCTTGACAAAATAAAAAACTGTGTCCGAAGTAAAATTTTTGTGAAAAAAGTTAAATGTTCATTTTTTTTCCTTCCACATTGCTTCAATTCTTGTGAAGTACCTAAAGGGTTAATAAACGTCTTGAATGTGGTTTTGAGCACCTTGAGGGGTGCAACATTTAGAATGGTGTCACTTTTTGGTATTTTCTGTTATACTGACTCCTCAAAGTGATTTCAAATGTGATGTGGTCTCTAAAAAAAATGGTTTTGTAAATTTTGTTGTAAAAATGAGAAATCGCTGGTCAACTTTTAACTCTTATAACTTCCTAAGGAAAAAAAAAAATTATGTTTCAAAAATTGTGCTGATGTAAAGTAGACATGTGGGAAATGTTATTTATTAACTATTTTGTGTAACATAACGCTCTGATTTAGTGGCGTAAAAATTAACCCCTTAGCGACTGAGCCAGTTTGCAGCTTAATGACCAGGCCAACTTTTACAATTCTGACCACTGTCCCTTTATGAGGTTATAACTATGGAACGTTTTAATGGATCCCGCTGATTCTAAGATTGTTTTTTCGTGACATACTGTACTTCATGTTAGTGGTAAAATTTCTTCGATAAGTCTTGTGTTTATTTATGAAAAAAACGGAAATATGGCGAAAATTTTGAAAATTTTCAAAACACCTACATGCGGCGATTTGACGTGAGCGGCGACTGCACGGAAATGGGAAGAGGTGCGGGGACCCATGCCGTCGGTCCCCGCAACCAGATCGCTGTGATCACTCAGTAAATCTGACTGACCAATCACAGCATGATCGCGAGAAATGCTGAAATATCAGCACCTCCCACCCGGTCAGTGCAGGAGATCAGTACTACGGTGGCTGAGCTTCTGCAATAGCAGCCAGGAGCAGCGGCAGCAACATCACTGGCTGTTAACCTCCTAATTGCGTGATCGTAGTGTTCAGGAGGGAGGCAGAGGGACAGGAGCTCCCTCTGCCTTCAGATCGGCGTCGCTGCGACCTCATAGCGGGGCCTGCTCATTGCCATGATGATCCAGGGCCGTCGTAATGAAACCCGGGTCATCAAGCTACAAAAAGCATCGGAGACCATGCTCACAGAGCCAGAGACTCTCTGCCCCACTTCACTTCTCATGTGCGATCACATCAGAGGAGAGAAAAATTAAATGTAAAATCGCTGCTTTTTTTTTTGCGGTCGCCGTTATAGGGTTAATAACGGCGATCGCAAAAGCGGGGGTCGGTAAAAACCGACCGATTCATGATCTCTGGGGTCTCGGCTACCCCTGGCAGCCGAGACCCCGGAGAAAATCCGACACTGGGGGGCGCTATTCACTTAAATCACAGCGCCGTGAATTAACGGCGCTGTGGTTTTAGTACCCTTAATTACCGCTGTTAAAAGGCGTATCGGCGGTCGTTAAGGGGTTAAGTTTGAAAATTGTAAAATATTGCCAAATTTACATTTTTTTCCACAAATAAACAAGAAAATCTCTATCAGTGGGAATCGTTGAAGCGATCCAGTTATAACCTCAAAGTGACAGTGGCCAGAATCCAAAATAGTGATATACTTACCCTCTGGTGGCCCCCACAGTCCTCCCGCTCTTAGGCTATGTGCATACGTAGCGGAACTCTCGCGGAAGTTACCGCAAGGATTCCATTCCGCGGGAAAATCACATTTTAAATTCCCACGATTTTCCCGCTGCATAGGCAGCATCAATAGTAAAAGTAACACTGAAGGAGCTGAGCATTCCCATGTAGAGACTGGAGTATGTGTCCATACGACCACAATAAGGCTAAGTGCCCATGTTGCAGAAATGCTGTGGAATTGTCCGCATTTCCGCAACTCCCCGCCTCCGGTAAAACGCATGCAGAATTTGCATGCATTTTCGCACAAAACACAAGCGTTTTTAGCTTGCAGAATGCTTTCGCTTGCCAAGTGATTTGAAGCATCGCTTGGAAAAGTGATTGACAGGTTGGTCACACTTGTCAGCATAGTGCTTGACAAGTGTGACCAACTTTTTTACTACTGATGCTGCCTATGCGGCATCAATAGTAAAGATAGAATGTTAAAAATAATTTTAAATAAATAAAAACTAGGGATATACTTACCTCCTGACGGCCCCCAGAGCCCTCCCGGTCATCATTGGCGCTGGCGGCAACTTCCGTTCCCAGAGATGCCTTGTGACAATGACCTCTGATGACGCAGCATCTCGCGAGACCGCTATGTCATCTGAGGTGATTCGTGCAATGCATCCCTGGGAACGGAAGTTGCCACCAGTGCTGCTGAGGACTCCGGGGGCCGCCAGAGGGTAAGTATATCCCTATTTTTTATTTTAATTCTATTTTTACAGGGATATGGTACCCAGGGCATGGAGGACAGTCTCCTCTCCCCGAGACCCTGGGTACCATCCACACATGAGCCGCTCACTTTACACATGGTGGGCATAGCCAGACGCGTAAAGTGAGTGTTTCAATGCAATGCTATGGCGGCGGAATCGCTGCGATTCTGCAGAAATAATGGACATGCTGCGGATTTTACCGCTATGGGATTCCACAGCGGTAAAATCAGCAGCATGGGCACAGCAACTGCGGAATCCCATAGGATTGCATGGGGGTGCGTTTTTTAAGCATTTCCGCGGCCGCAAAAACGCTACAAAAAATGCAATGTGGCCACACACTCCATAGAGGTGACCTTTATGGAAGAGTGGGCAGAAAAAGGACGTGCCACACACAAACTGGAAGACTCGTTTTGAGTTTGCCAACACACATGCGGGAGACTCCCCAAATGTATGGAGGAAGGTGCTGCGGTCAGATGAGGCTAAAACTGAACTTTTTAGCCACTAAGGTAAATGCTACGTCTGACTCCAAACCAACATGAACACCGTCCCCAGTGTCAGGGCTGTGGAGTCAGTAAGCCAAACCTCCGACTCCACAGCACTGGTCACTACTGAGCATGTACATAAAGTGCAGAACAGATTCATCTCATCTACGACTCCACAGCACTGGTCACTACTGAGCATGTACATAAAGTGCAGCACAGATTCATCTCATCTACGACTCCACAGCACTGGTCACTACTGAGCATGCACATAAAGTGCAGCACAGATTCATCTCACCTCCGACCCCACAGCACTGGTCGCTACTGAGCATGTACATACAGTGCAGCACAGATTCATCTCATCTATGACCCCACAGCACTGGTCACTACTGAGCATGTACATAAAGTGCAGCACAGATTCATCTCCACTACTACTCCACAACACTGGTCACTACTGAGCATGTACATACAGTGCAGCACAGATTCATCTCGCCTCCGACCCCAGAGCACTGGTCACTACTGAGCATGTACATAAAGTGCAGCACAGATTCATCTCCACTACGACCCCACAGCACTGGTCACTACTAAGCATGTGCATACAGTGCAGCACAGATTCATCTCCACTATGACTCCACATCACTGGTCACTACTGAGCATGTACATAAAGTGCAGCACAGATTCATCTCATCTACGACTCCACAGCACTGGTCACTACTGAGCATGTACATACAGTGCAGCACAGATTCACCTCATCTACGACCCCACAGCACTGGTCACTACTGAGCATGTACATAAAGTGCAGCACAGATTCATCTCATCTACACAGCACTGGTCACTACTGAGCATGTACATACAGTGCAGCAGATTCATCTCACCTCCGACCCCACAGCACTGGTCACTACTGAGCATGTACATAAAGGGCAGCACAGATTCATCTCATCTACGACCCCACAGCACTGGTCACTACTGAGCATGTACATACACTGCAGCACAGATTCATCTCATCTACACAGCACTGGTCACTACTGAGCATGTACATACAGTGCAGCACAGATTCATCTCACCTCCGACCCCACAGCACTGGTCACTACTGAGCATGTACATAAAGGGCAGCACAGATTCATCTCACCTCCGACCCCACAGCACTGGTCACTACTGAGCATGTACATAAAGGGCAGCACAGATTCATCTCATCTACGACCCCACAGCACTGGTCACTACTGAGCATGTACATACACTGCAGCACAGATTCATCTCATCTACGACTCCACAGCACTGGTCACTACTGAGCATGTACATACAGTGCAGCACAGATTCATCTCATCTACGACCCCACAGCACTGGTCACTACTGAGCATGTACATACAGTGCAGCACAGATTCATCTCACCTCCGACCCCACAGCACTGGTCACTACTGAGCATGTACATAAAGTGCAGCTCAGATTCATCTCATCTATGACTCCACAGCACTGGTCAATACTGAGCATGTACATAAAGTGCAGCACAGATTCATCTCATCTACGACTCCATAGCACTGGTCACTACTGAGCATGTACATAAAGTGCAGCACAGATTCATCTCATCTACGACCCCACAGCACTGGTCACTACTGAGCATGTGCATAAAGGGCAGCACAGATTCATCTCATCTATGACCCCACAGCACTGGTCATTACTGAGCATGTGCATAAAGTGCAGCACAGATTCATCTCATCTACATCTCCACAGCACTGGTCACTACTGAGCATGTACATACAGTGCAGCACAGATTCATCTCATCTACGACTCCACAGCACTGGTCACTACTGAGCATGTACATACAGTGCAGCACAGATTCATCTCATCTACGACCCCACAGCACTGGTCACTACTGAGCATGTACATACAGTGCAGCACAGATTCATCTCATCTACGACCCCACAGCACTGGTCACTACTGAGCATGTACATACAGTGCAGCACAGATTCATCTCATCTACGACCCCACAGCACTGGTCACTACTGAGCATGTACATACAGTGCAGCACAGATTCATCTCATCTACGACTCCACAGCACTGGTCACTACTGAGCATGTACATAAAGTGCAGCTCAGATTCATCTCATCTACATCTCCACAGCACTGGTCACTACTGAGCATGTACATAAAGTGCAGCACAGATTCATCTCATCTATGACCCCACAGCACTGGTCACTACTGAGCATGTACATAAAGTGCAGCACAGATTCATCTCATCTACGACTCCACAGCACTGGTCACTACTGAGCATGTACATAAAGTGCAGCACAGATTCATCTCATCTACGACCCCACAGCACTGGTCACTACTGAGCATGTACATAAAGTGCAGCACAGATTCATCTCATCTACGACTCCACAGCACTGGTCACTACTGAGCATGTGCATAAAGGGCAGCACAGATTCATCTCATCTATGACCCCACAGCACTGGTTATTACTGAGCATGTACATAAAGTGCAGCACAGATTCATCTCATCTACATCTCCACAGCACTGGTCACTACTGAGCATGTACATACAGTTCAGCACAGATTTATCTCATCTACGACCCCACAGCACTGGTCACTACTGAGCATGTGCATAAAGGGCAGCACAGATTCATCTCATCTATGACCCCACAGCACTGGTCATTACTGAGCATGTACATACAGTTCAGCACAGATTTATCTCATCTACGACTCCACAGCACTGGTCACTACTGAGCATGTGCATAAAGGGCAGCACAGATTCATCTCATCTATGACCCCACAGCACTGGTCATTACTGAGCAATGTACATACAGTGCAGCACAGATTCATCTCATCTACGACCCCACAGCACTGGTCACTACTGAGCATGTACATAAAGTGCAGCACAGATTCATCTCATCTACACAGCACTGGTCACTACTGAGCATGTACATACAGTGCAGCAGATTCATCTCACCTCCGACCCCACAGCACTGGTCACTACTGAGCATGTACATAAAGGGCAGCACAGATTCATCTCATCTACGACCCCACAGCACTGGTCACTACTGAGCATGTACATACACTGCAGCACAGATTCATCTCATCTACACAGCACTGGTCACTACTGAGCATGTACATACAGTGCAGCACAGATTCATCTCACCTCCGACCCCACAGCACTGGTCACTACTGAGCATGTACATAAAGGGCAGCACAGATTCATCTCACCTCCGACCCCACAGCACTGGTCACTACTGAGCATGTACATAAAGGGCAGCACAGATTCATCTCATCTACGACCCCACAGCACTGGTCACTACTGAGCATGTGCATAAAGGGCAGCACAGATTCATCTCATCTATGACCCCACAGCACTGGTTATTACTGAGCATGTACATAAAGTGCAGCACAGATTCATCTCATCTACATCTCCACAGCACTGGTCACTACTGAGCATGTACATACACTGCAGCACAGATTCATCTCATCTACACAGCACTGGTCACTACTGAGCATGTACATACAGTGCAGCACAGATTCATCTCACCTCCGACCCCACAGCACTGGTCACTACTGAGCATGTACATAAAGGGCAGCACAGATTCATCTCACCTCCGACCCCACAGCACTGGTCACTACTGAGCATGTACATAAAGGGCAGCACAGATTCATCTCATCTACGACCCCACAGCACTGGTCACTACTGAGCATGTGCATAAAGGGCAGCACAGATTCATCTCATCTATGACCCCACAGCACTGGTTATTACTGAGCATGTACATAAAGTGCAGCACAGATTCATCTCATCTACATCTCCACAGCACTGGTCACTACTGAGCATGTACATACAGTTCAGCAAAGATTTATCTCATCTACGACCCCACAGCACTGGTCACTACTGAGCATGTGCATAAAGGGCAGCACAGATTCATCTCATCTATGACCCCACAGCACTGGTCATTACTGAGCAATGTACATACAGTGCAGCACAGATTTATCTCATCTACGACCCCACAGCACTGGTCACTACTGAGCATGTACATAAAGTGCAGCACAGATTCATCTCATCTACACAGCACTGGTCACTACTGAGCATGTACATAAAGTGCAGCACAGATTCATCTCACCTAAAAGCCGTGATCCTCAGATCAGGAACAGAACTGACATTTATAGGACATTTCAGAACATTCCCAAGTTATTATGGAAACGTTTACAGCACATCCTGCACTGTACTACTATACCCAATGTATTATAGATTTTAGGAGTCAGAGTTGGTCCATATTAAACTGACTCCACCAAACTAGATACTGACTTCGACTCCACAACCCTGCCCATAGTGAAACATGGTGGCAGCATCATGCTGTGGGGATGTTTTTCAGGAGCGGGGACGGTCCTGTCCAAATCTCAAGTTGACTCTAGTTATGCTACTGCCAACCTCCTTCACCGCCGTGGGCGCCCACTGATCCCCACCAACACCTCCCTGGGGACGCATGTTGTCACCCTCACCACCAGTGATGAACACACAGTGATTCCTGCAGAAACCACACAAGATAACGGTGAGCAGCCACACGCCTGGTACAGGGCAGGGCACAGCACCTGCACACCCTGAGGCACAGCGCATACATACACACAATTACATGTCCCAGAGGGAGGAGGCTGCAGAGCCCGACATGACCCAGCCAGTCACACCCGGCTCCACCCCGGCTTCTCACCTCTCTTCAGCTCGCTCACCGCCCGTTTTACCAGGCCGGGTCCCCGACACATCTCCCCACACAACACCAGACAAGAGCAGCACGGATACCCGGGACCCGCCCGAGGAGCCGCCATCTTGCATGTGACATCAACACGCAAAGCTAGACGAGGAATGAAGTCAGCGGCTGCCAGAGACCGGAACACGCCCACTGAGGCCTCGGATCCGCCCACTGAGGCCCCGCTCCGCCCACTGAGGCCTCGGAACCTCCCGCGGAGGCCCCGGCTCCGCCCCATGCGCGCTCGCACGCGGCCCTCAGCTGCTCGGTGTGTCCCCACAGGGGGCGGTCGCACAGCACGCTGTCTGGCAGGCCGGCCCTGCCTTGTGGTTGCTGAGGCTGCTGTCTGCGGCTTCCCACACAGGGATGTGTACAGCTCGTTACACGAGTTCCGTGTCAGGGCCGGGAGACTGCACATGTGGGAATAGTGCGGTATGTTACTAGCATGCACATGTGACCGCACGTACACGGTAGACTTGTGGAACCCGCCAGTTTCGCCACGTTAGGGCCTCCACCCTTCCCTGACTGATAATGCCTGAGGCCGGAGATAAGGCTTCGGTGTGTCCCATTGCTTCCTGCAGGGCCTTAGGCCGTACACACTGGGGCGAACATGGTGGAGCAGACTGCTCGGTGCCAAAACCCCCGTACACAGCCGCTGGCGGACATGACAGTTGGCCTAGCTCCGGGAGACTACAGTTTCTTAGGGTACGTGCACACGCTGCGGAATCCGCTGCGGATTAATCCGCACGGATTTTGCAAAAACCGCAGATAATCCGCAGGTCCAAAGACCTGCGGATTATCTGCGGTTTGGTCCTGCGGATTCACTATCCACAATGGTGGAGATAGGAACCCGCAGCGGTTTCCGCAGAAAGAATTGACATGCAATTCTTTCTGCGGATTCAAAACCGCAGGAAATCCGCGCGGTTTTTTCCGCAGCGTCGGCACAGCGGTTCTTTTTCCCATTCAAATGAATGGTACTGTACACCGCAGCTAAAGCTGCTGCGTGTCCGCAGCGGCCAAAACCGCTGCGGAAACGCAGCGGAATCCGCAGCGTGTGCACACAGCCTAAGTCGTCATTTTTATTCTTTTGGTTTTTTTTATAGATTTAACAACAAAAAATAAGCATCACAATAATAACATACAATGCAGCAAGGTGCCCTGACACTTAAAAACAGCTACAAAAACTATAAAACTGGCACAAACTTGGGCATGGAAGTGGGCACCGAAGGAGCTAATGAAAGGGTTAAAGGACTTTGGGCCACTGATATCATACCAAGAATACATAGATGGTGATGTCCTGCATCAAACCCATGTCCCTTCAGCCTAGCCCAAATGGGTTCTGGGCACCAGAATTGGCATCAAAGTGGCCAAACAGCCGATTTTCACAGATTTGAATACGTAACTGGTTTTTTTAAGGGGTTAAATGACTGGGTCACTGAACTCACGCTTAGAATACATAGATAGTAATGCCTCACATCAAATCCAGGACCCTCAAGCCTGGCCCAAATGGGTTCTGGGCATCAAAGTGGGCAAACAGCGAATTTTCACAAATTTGAATAAGTAGCTGATTTTTTAAGGGGTTAAATGACTTTGGGCCACTGATATCACACTGTAAACATATAGAACAGGGAGCCCCACATCAAAACCAGGACTCTCCAGCCTGGCCCAAATGAGTTCTGGGCATCAAAATTGGCAGACAGTCCAATTTGGCCATTTGAATAAGTAACTGGTGTATTTTAGGTGTTAAATGACTTTGAGCCACTGATGTCACACTAAGGATACACAGATAGTGATGCCCCACATCAAAATCATGGCCCTCCAGCCTGGCCCAAATGGATTCTGGGCATCAGAATTGGCATCAAAGTGGGCAAACAGCCCATTTTCACAGATTTGAATAAGTAACTGATGTTTTTAAGGAGTTAAATGACTTTGAGCCACTGATCTCACACTATGAATACACAGATAATGATGCCCTGCATCAAACTCAGGTCCCTCCAGCCTGGCCCAAATGGGTTCTGGGCATCAGAATTGTCATCAAAGTGGGCAAACAGTCGAATATGGGAATTTGAATAAGTAACTGATGTTTTTAAGGGGTTAAATCACTTTGGGCCACTGATATCACACTGAAAACATATAGAACAGGGAGCCCTACGTCAAACCCAGGACCCTCCAGCCTCTCCCAAAGGGGTTCTGGGCATCAGAATTGTCATCGAAGTGGACAAACAGCCCATTTTCACAGATTTGAATAAGTAACTGATGTTTTAAGGGGTTAAATGACTTTGGGCCACTGATTTCACACTAACAGATAGTGATGCCCCACATCAAACCCAGGTCCCTCCAAACTGGCCCAAATGGGTTCTTGGCATCAAAGTGGGCAAACAGCCCATTTTCACAGATTTGAATAAGTAACTGATGTTTTTAAGGGGTCAATTGACTTTGGGCCAATGCTTTCACACTAAGAATACACAGATAGTGATGCCCCGCATCAAATCTAGGAACCGCAAGCTTGGCCCAAATGGGTTCTGGACATCAGGTGGTGGTGATATACACACGTGAGTCCTCCAGGCCCCTGGGCATTATTACCATGTTTAACAACCAGTGGCAGGATGTTTATAGGATTCTAGACCGCAATTGGGGTATTTTGCTTAGTGAGTCTAGACTGGCCCCCCCCCATATTTCCAAGTCTCCAAACTTGGTAGCCAGAAGAGCAAGAAACTTGAAGGATATGCTATACCATAGCCATTATACTCGTCCTACGGGCAGACTAAATCGGGGCAAAGTAATTTTTGGTGCATACCCATGTGGGAGCTGCAATGTAGCACTATACGGCCTCTGTACAAATCCTTGGTTAGACCGCGCGTGGAGTAACTGTGTACAGTTTGGGGTACCAGTGCTCAGGAAGGATATAATGGAACTAGAGCAAGTACAAAGGAGGGCAACAAAATTAATAAAGGGGATGGGGGAACTACAATACCCTGAGAGATTAGCAAAATAAGGATTTTTTAGTCTAGAAAAAAGACGACTGAGGGGCGATCTAATAACCATGTACACTGCTCAAAAAAATAAAGGGAACACTTAAAGAACAGAATATAACTCCAAGTAAATCAAACTTCTGTGAAATCAAACTGTCCACTTAGGAAGCAACATTGATTGACAATCAATTTCACATGCTGTTGTGCAAATGGAATAGACAACAGATGGAAATTATTGGCAATTATCAAGACACCCTCAATAAAGGAGTGGTTCTGCAGGTGGGGACCACAGACCAAATCTCAGTACCAATGCTTTCTGTCTGATGTTTTGGTCACTTCTGAATGTTGGCAGTGCTTTCACACTCGTGGTAGCATGAGACAGACTCTACAACCCACACAAGTGGCTCAGGTAGTGCAGCTCATCCAGGATGGCACATCAATGTGAGCTGTGGCAAGAAGGTTCGCTGTGTCTGTCAGCGTAGTGTCCAATGGCTGGAGGCGCTACCAGGTGACAGGCCAGTACACCAGGCGACGTTGAGGGGGCCGTAGGAGGGCAACAACCCAGCAGCAGGACTGCTAAATAAGCCTTTGTGCAAGGAGGAACAGGAGGAGCACTGCCAGAGCTCTGCAAAATTACCTCCAGCAGGCCACAAATGTGCATGTGTCTGCACAAACGGTTAGAAACCGACGCCATGAGGATGGTCTGAGTGTCCAGCGTCCACAGACGGGGGTTGTGCTCACAGCCCAACACCGTGCGGGAAACTTGGCATTTGCCACAAAACACTAGGATTGGCAAATTCGCCACTGGCGCCCTGTGCTCTTCACAAATGAATGCAGGTTCACAATGAGCACATGTGACAGACGTCACAGAGTCTGGAGATGACATGGAGAGCGATCTGCTGCCTGCAACATCCATCAGTGTGACCGGTTTGGTAGTGGGTCAGAAATGGTGTGGGGTGGCATTTCTTTGGAGGGCCGCACAGCCCTATATGTGCTCGCCAGAGGTAGCCTGACTGCCATTAGGTACCGAGATGAGATCCTCAGACCCCTTGTGAGACCATATGCTGGTGCAGATGATCCTGGGTGTCTTCTAATGCAGGACAATGCCAGATCTCATGTAGCTGGAGTGTGTCAGCAGTTCCTGCAAGATGAAGGCATTGAAGCTATGGGCTGGGCCTCCCGTTCCCCAGACCTGAATCCGATGGAGCACATCTGGGACATCTTGTCTGGCTCCATCCACTGTCACTTTGCACCACAGACTGTCCAGGAGTTGGCAGATACTTTAGTCCAGGTCTGGGAGGCGATCCCTAGGGAGACCATCCACCGCCTCATCAGGAACTTGCCCAGGCGTTGTAGGGAGGTCATACAGGCACGTGGAGGCTACACACACTACTGAGCATCATTGCCTTGCCTTGGGGCATTTCCACTGAAGTTGGATCAGCCTGTAATTTGATTTTCCACTTTGATTTTGAGTATCATTCTAAATCCAGAACTCCATGAGATATTAATTTTGATTTACAGTGATCATTTTTATGTTTTATTGTTCTCAACACATTCCACTTTGTAATGAATAAAGATTTGCAACATAAATATTTCATTCAGTGATATCTAGGATGTGGTATTTTAGTGTTCTCTTTATTTTTTTTGAGCAGTGTATAAGTTTATAAGGGGACAATACAAATCTATCTCCAAGGATCTGTTTATACCAAGGAATGTGACGGTCACAAGGGGCATTCTCTGCATCTGGAGGGGAGAAGATCTGGGTATTATTCTGACGGAATATAGGCTGAACTGGATGGACAAATGTCTTTTTCGGTCTTGCTATGTTACTATGTATGTAATGTATGTCAACATACTATTGCTTTTGTGAATTCCCTTGCTCAGATCTCTGAGCTGAAGCTCCCTCTGCTCCCTCTGGTGGTTACTGAGAGTAGTGGAGTTGGCCAGGTTGATGGAAGTTACCCACCTGATGACGATAATTGGGAACCTGGGATTACTGGCTGGGAGCATATAATTGAGCTGGCTGCTTTTGAAAGATGCTGGTGATTTTCCTCGTGCATTTGGAGTTCTTTTGTCCCCTGCCTGATCTGCATGGTTCAGTTAAGTGATTCTTTTGCTAATCCTTTGCATCTAATTTGGTTGTGCCTTTTTTTTTGCTTTCTGCTTTGTTGCTAGGGTTCAGCGTACTCCTTGCTGGGGGCAGCGCTGGGCCCTGCTCTATATGTTACAGCTTGTGTCAGTTTGTTCAGTCTCCTGTTATGTTAGTATCTTTTGCTTTGCTTCCAGTTTATACCAGAGTGCTGGTCTAGCGGGGTGAGGTCGTGTGGCCTCAGGTTTTTTGTATATCAGAAGTGTTGGATTTTTCTAGGGTTTTGTGCGTGTTTGCAGACAGTATCTTTTCTGTCCTGTCCTGTCTAGACAGCTTGGGCCCCACCGTTTGCTCAGTCTGTTTTCTGCCTGTGTTTGTGTCTCATCTTGTCTCACCGACAATATATGTTCGGGGGCTGTCTATTCCTTTGGGGATCTGCTCCGGGACAGTTTAGATTTCACCTTTCTGACTTCAGGCTTAGTTAGTTCTCCGGCTGTGATGAAGCGTCTAGGGCATCGTAGTAACGCTCCATGGCTACTGCTAGTTGTGTTGATAGGATCAGGGGTCTGCAATCCGCTTAGTTACCAACCTCTCTGGTTTTCTGGTGGCTTAGCCTGTTCCTGCCATCCTCCTCGGTGACCCATTCATAACAGATTGCCCAAGAGAGTTTCTCCATAACCATTCTGCCTTTCACGATCCATCTGATGAGAACCTACTTCAATTGCAAATTCCGATTCCTGGTGTATGCCCTTATCTGCAACTGTCCAAAAATACTGTATATGTAGGACAGACTACACAAGAACTTCGTAGAAGAACACAGCAGTATCTTACCAACATCTCCACAGCCTTGAAAGACCGTGAGAAGGGTAAAAGCCTAACATCAATAGGCACGCATTTCTTGGACGTCCATAGGAGCCGCCCCACGGGACGTAAGGTGTCACGTCGGAGGCAGCCGCCGCCCCAGCAGCGGCGGGGCCTGCCGCCGCCTATACTTACCGGCGCTCACCTCCCCGCTCTGTGCCCGCCTCCTTCTCCTCTGTCAGGCGCGTGCCTGCTTCCTGCGGGCGCCTTAGGCCGCAGGCGCGCGCTCTCCAGGTCTCTTAACCCTGGAGTGCCCGCCCAGAAGCCTAGGCACCCAATCAGCCGGCAGCACAGGGTATATCAGGCGTCTCCAACATGGTGGAGACGCCTGATTATCGTGTGCCTTTCCTACGGTATCCTGGCCAAGTGTTTAGGGGTTTCCCCTTCACACTCCCTATCTCAGTCCTGTCTCCGTCCTGTACTCCAGTGCCCTGTCCTGTACTCCGTGTCTCCGTCCTGTACTCCAGTGCCCTGTCCTGTACTCCGTGTCTCTGTCCTGTACTCCAGTGCCCCGTCCTATACTCCGTGTCTCCGTCCTGTACTCCAGTACCCAGTCCTGTACTCCGTGTCTCCGTCCCTTATTCCCCTCTTGGTGCCTGGTCCTATACCCTGTGTTTCCGCCCTGCTCCCACTCCGTACTTCCTACTCCCTTCTGCATTCCGTGCCTCAGTCCTGCACCCCTCACTCAGTCTTGTGAGCCGCCCCTCTTGGGTCTAGCAGTCGCGGCATCTGTCTTCCGAGGGCCTGCCCCTAACGGCCCCTGTATAGGGGTCGGCACCACCTGGTGCGCTCGCCCCTGGGAGCTCCAGTGCCGCGACCCAGAGGGTCCACTCTCGGACGTAACCTACCCGTGGTCAGTTTACGTCACAGTATAATCAGGCCATGGACCCTGCTAGCGCCTCGGCGGCCACCTAGAAAAATTGCTCTTGCGGGAAAATCAAACTAGGATAATGTCCTTTATGAAGTCCATGGACACCCGCCTTTCCGCCTTGCAAACTACCGATCCGGGGAACGCCCCGTTACTAGCGGGACTCCAGCAGGAGCTCGCGCAGCAGCGGGACGCCCAGTCCCATATTCTGAGCTACATGGCATCGGGGACGACCGACTCCAATCCCTACATTCCTCTGCGGCCGCCTCAGCCCTACCTTGGGACCCCCAATCCCATCCGCCACCACGCCTAGGGAAACCTCCCAGGTTTAGTGGCGACCCCAGGTTTAGTGGCGACCCCAAGTTGTGTCGGGGGTTTTTAAACCAGTGTCGCTTGCACTTTGAGCTCCTGCCTCAGCAATACCCTTCTGATCGGGCCAAGGTAGCTTTCATTGTGTCCCATCTTGAGGGGGAGTCCTTAGCGTGGGTGAATCCCCTATGGGAGAGAGATGACCCGGTGGTATCAAGTATCCATAACTTCTTGGATACTTTCCGCAGGGTATTTGATGAGCCTGGCCATGTGGCCTCTACCACTGAGGCTCTTTTCAATCTTCGCCAGGGCTCCCTCACCGTGGAACAGTATGCTATCCGCTTCCGGACACTGTCCTCGGAACTGGGGTGGAATAATGAGGCTTTGGTTGGGGTGTTTTGGAGGGGTCTCTCCGGTAAAATAAAGGACGAGCTTGCCGGCCGAGACACTCCTACCACTCTGGAAGATCTCATATCTCTAGCTACCCGTATAGACTTACGGTTTCAGGAACGCACCCGGGAGTCAGTTATGGAAAAGAGATCTTTTAGGCTATACCAAGCGCCGCTCCCCGGCATCCTCTAGTAATTCCACTCCTGAGCCCATGCAAGTAGACCGAGTAAGGTTGTCTGAGCAAGAACGCAGGGAGAGAAGGACGCATGGCCTATGCCTCTATTGTGGTGGGGCTAATCATTTTGTGCGTACTTGCCCAGTACGGCCGGGAAACGCCTCCGCCTAGGCCAGGTAAGAGAGGCTTTCCTAGGTGATACCGATTCCTCTCTGCCCCTTACTATTTCAGCTCTATTTGTTTTAGGTCGGGAGCGCAGTTCGGTGGAGGCGTATGTGGACTCGGGTGCGGCTGGTAACTTCATCCAGCTCAAAGAGGTGGACCAGCTCCGAATTCCGGTTGTTACATTAGAGAATCCACGCTCTATCGCCTGTGGATGGCAAACCGCTACCTGAACCCATCACCATTGTCACTGTCGAGGTGGAGATACAAGTTGGAGCTCTTCACCGAGAAAAAAATCGCCTTTTATGTTTTGCCCAGTTTGTCCCACGCCGTGCTCCTCAGCTTACCCTGGCTTCTTCTACATGAGCCCGTTCTAGATTGGCGTTCCGGGGAGATCCTCCGCTGGGGACACTTTTGCCATGAACGTTGCCTGTATCTCGCCCAAGTCCGCAGCAAGCTCCTATCGATCTTCCCGGGCTTCTTTTGGCTTACCACTTGTACGCCGATGTCTTCAGTAAGAAGGAGGCTGAGACTCTACCGCCGCATCGTGCCTACGACTGCCCAATTGAGCTTCTTCCAGGAGCGATTCCTCCCAGGGGAAGAATTTATCCTTTGTCTCCGGCAGAAACCTCGGCCATGTCCGAATATGTCCAGGAAAGTTTGGCTCGGGGTTTTATTCGGAAGTCATCTCCCGCTGGGCAGGATTCTTTTTTGTTCAGAAGAAAGACGGGTCCCTTCGGCCATGTATTGACTACCGAGGCCTGAACAGCATCACGGTCAAAAATCGGTATCCCCTTCCGCTGATCCCTGAACTCTTTGACCGCTTGAGAGGGGCCCGGATCTTTACCAAATTGGATCTGCGGGGAGCCTATAACTTGATCCGGATCCGCGCTGGCGATGAGTAGAAGACGGCCTTCAATACTCGGGACAGGCATTACGAGTATTTGGTTATGCCTTTTGGTCTCTGTAATGCTCCGGCGGTTTTTCAGGAGTTCGTTAACGAAATCTTTCGAGACCTACTCTACTCATGTGTCGTCGTATACCTAGATGACATTCTCATCTTTTCCCCTGACTTATCCACTCACAGGAGGAGTGTTCGGCTGGTTCTGCAACGTCTACGAGAGAACAGACTCTACGCTAAACTAGAAAAATGTCTGTTCGAACAAACCTCACTGACCTTCCTAGGGTATATCATCACGGACTCCGGAGTAAAGATGGATCCCGATAAGTTGTCGGCTGTGCTCAAATGGCCACGTCCGGTTGGAGTAAAAGCCATCCAATGGTTCCTGGGCTTCACAAATTACTACCGACAGTTCGTGCCCTTCTTCTCTTCGGTGACTAAGCCCATCTCTGCGTTGACCCGGAAAGGGACCAAACCAAATGCCTGGACTCCAGAGGCTGAAGAAGCCTTCCTCGCCTTGAAACAGTCCTTTGTTTCCGCTCCGATTTTACATCGGCCGCTAGTCAATAGGCCCTTCATCCTTGAGGTGGATGCCTCTTCTACTGGTGCGGGAGCGGTCCTTTCTCAGCGGACAACTTCGGGTCAAGTGGTACCTTGTGGGTACTTTTCTAAATCATTTTCTCCCGCAGAATGCAATTATGCAATTGGAGAACGGGAATTATTGGCCATTAAGATGGCTCTGGAGGAGTGGCAGTATCTTTTAGAAGGGGCAGTTCATCCCTTCATAATCTTCACAGACCACAAGAATTTGGCGTATCTTCAGTCCGCACAAAGGCTCAACTCCAGGCAAGCCAGGTGGTCGCTATATTTCTCCCGGTTTGACTTCAAACTTCATTTTCGGCCTGGGGACAGAAACATCAAGGCAGACGCTCTGTCCAGGTCCCTACAGTCACCTGAGGTGGAGGAGGGTTCGTCTCACATCATTGAGCCTGCCAAAGTTATCACCGTGGCGCCCTCTCCCATTCCGCCAGGCAAAGCCTTCGTCCTGCAGAATAAGAGGTCAGAGGTCCTGGATTGGGGGCATTCCTCCAAGGTTGCGAGTCACGTTGGGGGTCAAGAAAACCCTCAGCCTCCTTTCGCGCTACTACTGGTGGCCATCCCTTCGCCAAGATGTGACTGATTATATAGCCTCCTGCACGACTTTTGCTCTGAACAAGGTACCAAGAAGTCTGCCGTCCGGCCTGCTCCACCCTCTGCCTCTTCCTGAAGCCCCTTGGCGACAGATTGGTATGGATTTCATCACCGATCTACCATGCTCTTCCGGGTGCACTACCATCTTAGTAGTGGTCGACCGCTTCTCCAAGATGGCCCATTTCATCCCGCCGCCCGGGTTGCCTACGGCCTCGAGCTAGCCAAGGTCTTCATACACCAGATCTTTAGGCTTCACAGACTTCCTCAACGAATTGTCTCCGATCAAGGGGTCCAATTTACCTCCCGTTTCTGGAGGGCACTCAGCAAGCTCATGGGTATGTCTCTGGACTTCTCCGCTTATCACCCTCAGTCCAATGGGCAAGTGGAACGGACCAATCAGGTATTAACAGCCTACCTGCGTCACTTCTCTAACGCCCATCAAGACAACTGGGTGTCTCTTCTGCCGTGGGCAGAGTTCGCCCACAACAATCATCCTAATGAGTCCACCACTAAAACACCGTTATTTGTGGTTTCCGGCCAGAACCCTGGTGTTCCACTACCTCTCTCTACGCCCTCTGGTGTTCCCGCAGCAGATGCCCTCGCTACCGAATTTTCTCAAGTCTGGAAGGAAACCAGAAAGGCACTTGAAAGATCTAGTATCCAGATTAAGAGACATGCAGACAAGAGGCGCAGGGATCTTCCACCATACCAACCTGGCGACAAAGTTTGGCTGTCAACTAAGTATATCCGTTTGAAGATACCTTCTTACAAACTGGGTCCTCGGTACACCGGTCCGTTCGAGGTTTTGGGACGCATTAACAACGTGGCTTATAAATTGAAGTTGCCGGCTTCGCTTCGGGTCCCTAACGCCTTCCATGTCTCGCTCCTTAAGCCTGTTGTTCTGAATCGGTATCACTCAGTTCCACCTCCTTCTCCTCAGCCAGTAGGGGCCGATGACGTCTTTGAGGTGAAAGAAATTCTTGCCATGAAAAAAGTTCGGGGGCGTATCCTCTACCTCATTGATTGGAAGGGTTTTGGCCCCGAGGAGAGGTCCTGGGAACCCAGGGAGAATATTAATGTTCCTCTTCAATTAAGGAGATTTTTGTCTAACTTCAGGAGAGGGAGACGTAAAGGGGGGGGTACTGTCACGTCGGTGGCAGCCGCCGCCCCAGCAGCGGCGGGGCCTGCCGCCGCCTATACTTACCGGCGCTCGCCTCCCCGCTCTGTGCCTGCCTCCTCCTCCTCCTCTGTCCGGCTCGTGCCTGCTTCCTGCGGGCGCCTTAGGCCGCGGGCGCGCGCTCTCCAGGTCTCTTAACCCTGGAGCGCCTGCCCAGAAGCCTAGGCGCCCAATCAGCCGGCAGCACAGGGTATATCAGGCGTCTCCAACATGGTGGAGACGCCTGATTATCGTGTGCCTTTCCTACGATATCCTGGCCAAGTGTTTAGGGGTTTCCCCTTCACACTCCCTGTGTCAGTCCTGTCTCCGTCCTGTACTCCAGTGCCCTGTCCTGTACTCCGTGTCTCCGTCCTGTACTCCAGTGCCCTGTCCTGTACTCCGTGTCTCCGTCCTGTACTCCAGTGCCCCGTCCTATACTCCGTGTCTCCGTCCTGTACTCCAGTACCCAGTCCTGTACTCCGTGTCTCCGTCCCTTATTCCCCTCTCGGTGCCTGGTCCTATACCCTGTGTTTCCGCCCTGCTCCCACTCCGTACTTCCTACTCCCTTCTGCATTCCGTGCCTCAGTCCTGCACCCCTCACTCAGTCTTGTGAGCCGCCCCTCTTGGGTCTAGCAGTCGCGGCATCTGTCTTCCGAGGGCCTGCCCCTAACGGCCCTGTATAGGGGTCGGCACCACCTGGCGCGCTCGCCCCTGGGAGCTCCAGTGCCGCGACCCAGAGGGTCCACTCTCGGACGTAACCTACCCGTGGTCAGTTTACGTCACATAAGGTAATGGGCCTGGAGGAGATTCCCTCAAAATTCAGAGGGGGTGACATAATCAAGAAATTGTTAAGATGTGAATCCAAATGGATCTATGATTTGCATAGTTTGGCACCTCATGGTCTCAATGAGGAGCTCCTCTTTACTGGCTTTTACAAACAAATTTGAGGTCTATATACCTGGCTTCTTTACTTGGATGGATAGCTCACATTGTGTTGTCTTTTTGTCATACAGGAATATATTTTTCCGTGAGGCTTTATGGCATTGACCTCCCCAATCCATCGATTGACTACTGCGATCATGAAAACCCCAGTACCTAAGGATGGCCTTCCTTTGGGCCTGAAAGGAAATTTGGCTCCTCCTTTATAATATAATACATCTATTTATACATTTAATCGAACTCTGATATGGACATCTTGGAATCACGCTCTTAATCTAAAATGGACTTTTCCCAATATTCGACAATAGGATCTTGGGAGCTGTGATTCTTTGGATTGGTACACTCCTGCGCCTTGAAGAGGATCTGGTCCTCTGCTCATCATTCATCTTACATTTTTTTTTTTTTTTATCATCTGTTGGCTCTTTTGCCGCCCTTGCCTATCAGTGATACAGGGGCTTTGTATAATTGTACATGGCCCTTTGGTTGGCTATGCCTCTCTATGATCTATATAAATTTGAACCTTTTGTTTCCAATGTCTTAGGCTAGTTTCACACTAGCATTTGGAGGAGCTGCGGAGGGATGCGGGCTACCTCCATGAAGCTCCGGCCAGCTCCGCCTCTGTCCGCATGCAACCTGTGTACCCTATCTTTAGCATTAGGTACGCAGGCCGTGCCGATGTATGCGGATGCCTCCGCATGCGTCGTTTTGACGGTGCGGCAAAAGCACCAGAATGCAACGTTGCGTTTGGTGCAGGTCGCCACACCGTCAAAACGACGCATGCAGAAGCATCCTCATACATTGGCACCGCTTGCGTACCTAATGCTAAAGATAGGGTACGCAGACCGCATGCTGACGGAGGCGGAGCTGACCAGAGGTGTGGCTGTGGGCGGAGCTTCACGTAGGAAGCTCACATCCCTCCGCAGCTCCTCCATACGCTAGTGTGAAACTAGCCTTATTATTTTGTCTTTAATATATTTCTCTGGATTTTTGTAATATGGGATCTGTATGGTTTAATATATTATAACAGAAAGGGATTGGTTTTCCTTTCTCGGCTCCCTCCTTGTAGGGTTTATTCTGCTACCATTTCTACATGATGAATCTTTCCATCACATAGAACAGATGAACAATGTTCTCTGAGACCATGGTCTTTTTACATCACATATCTAGGGGCCACTCCACTCTATGCCTCGTTTCTTGGTTGTGACACAATATTACTGCACCCTGCAACTTTAATATATCTATTTATTCTTTCATTCCTTTATAGTTATTTCATGCATATGTAGCTTTATGCCTTTTTTTTACATTAGGATAGTTGCACATCATTGTATTTCCTGTCGTGATAATGTGTGCACCCTTCGATAACACCAACCGGGGCCTGGTGCTTTGATTCCCCTTATACTGGGGTGTCCTGATAGGGGTGATATTGACATTCTCCCAATTACCTGCCTTCTATTCGTTCCTTTCCATCCCACAGTTGCGGCTACGGTCCCCCAAAAAATTCCGCTGCGTCTGCCTCACTGCGGCAGCGACGTTTCTGCTTGTTCCACTCCTCCTGCCGGTTGTCCTGATCCAGACTGGGGTTGAAGTCCTGTCTTCCCTTTTTCCTGGTCTGGTCATGAAGGGGTTAACCTTTCTCAGCCTCAATCTGGGTTCAGGTTTGCTATTTATCTCCGCTGCTTCCCGCAGGCTATGTCGGTTATAATTTTGCCTAGGGCTGCTGTAGCTGACTCTGATTCCTCTGATTTGTCATCCTGTGCTTGCTGTCTGAACCCGTGTCTCTGTTTTCCCCCATTCCCGTTTTGACTCAGTGTTCCCTTTAGTGTATTGACCTCCCGGTTCTGACTTGGCTTGTATCCTGACCTACTTCTGTTGGCTTATCCACTTCCGACCATTGCTGATTCTCTGCCTTGTTTCTGACCACGTGTATTGCGGTTCCATATGGTACTTTGTTCCCTCTCTGTTGCTGACCCGGCTTTTCTGATTACTCTTCCGCCACCTAGTGGCTCCTCCCTTCTGCTCTGTGGTTTCACTGTGAGTGTACCTGTTTTCCTTCACCTACACCCCTGGTGGAGGTTGTGTGCTACTGCACTGCAGCAGGCATGACATTATAACTGACCAGAAACAGCTAGTTTTTTCTGCTCTGCTTTCTATGGATCCGCTCCATACCTTGGTGGATCAAATGAATAGTTTGACACAAATGATTCAAAACCTGTCTGTAGAACATAGGGCTTTGGCCTCGTCTCATAACCACCTGCAAAAGGAACTTTCTGACTCGGTAAAATCTTTGCAGAGACTTTCTTCCCAGTCTGTCTGTAAGTACTCTAACACTGTTGATGTCTCATTGAACTCTCCTGTACCTACAGTCAGTCTCCCAGATAACTTCTCTGGGGAAAAGGAGAGGTTCCATACGTTTAAGGAGAGTTGCAAGCTATTTTTTTCTCTTAGACCCCGATTCTCTGGAAATGAGAGTCAGCAGGTGGGGATAATCATTTCCTTACTGCGGAAGGTACCTCAATTGTGGGCTTTCTCTTTACCTGCTTATGCCCCTGAATGTGTGTCTGTGGATAGGTTCTTTGAGGCCTTAGGACTTATTTTTGACGAGCCTGACCGGGTCAGAGTGGCAGAGGACACAATCGTGAGTCTCTTTCAGGGGAAGCTCTCAGCTGAAATGGTATTGCTCCGAGTTCCGTTGATGGTCTACTGAGGTGTCCTGGGATGACACTGTGCTGAGATGTCAGTTCAGGAGAGGACTGTTGGATCACCTCAAGGACGCTCTAGCTCTCCATCCACCACCCAGCTCATTGGAGGAGGCTATGACTCAGGCTATCTGTATCGATCGGAGACTAAGGGAGAGAGGTGTTAAGGCCCCATTACACATAACGATGTCCCAGCAATCCCACCAACGATCCGACATGGATGGGATCGCTGGGACATCGTTAGACTGATCGCTGGTGAGCTGTCACATAGACAGCCCCTCCAGCAATCAGGACCAGCGAGCAAGCTGGTATCTAAGGTAAACAGCGGGTTTCTAAGAGCCGCGCAGCTCTTGGATACCCGCTGCTTACCCTGGAAACCAGCTTTTTCAGTGTCACCCATTGTCTGAATAGAGCAAGTTCACGATCTTCCTGCTGCAACTGACCCCGCTCATCACGAGATCTTCCTAACACTCCTTCATGATGGGGGGGTCTGTATTTGGTCCAGCGTAGCCGCCACCATGCCAGCAGTCTTTTGGAACCGACGAACCTCCTCGTCCTCCAGCATCTCATCTTTACTCTTTCCCGGCGGCGCATGTCTCGCTCTGGACAGAGCATCAGCGTGAGTGTTCTCCGCCCCCCTCTTATAGGCGATTCTGTACCAAACTTCGCCATCCGGGCCACATGGAGTTGTTCCAAGGCTCCTAATTTGGCATTCTCCAGATGTGTTAACGGGTTATTATCGGTGCGCACCAGCACCTACGAGCCGGACAGGTATTCTGCGAATCTCTCCGTAATGGCCCACACCAACGCCAGCAACTCCAGCTTGAAGGAACTGTAATTATCCAGGTTGCGTTCAGAATCGTGAAGGGACCGACTAGCTTAGGCGATCACTCTTTCTCTTCTGTCCTGCACCTGTGACAACACAGCCCCAAGTCCGTGCATGCTGCCGTCAGTGTGTAGAATGAACGGTATAGAGAAGTCCGCATAAGCTAGTACCGGAGCTTCAATCAGCGCCTTCATTAAGTCACAAAGCGTCTTCTCTTGCCTATCCTCCCAACGGATGGATCGACTCCTAGCATTTGGGGGTACCCCTTTTAAGAGTTCAAATAATGGTTGCACCACCCGGGCAAAATTCTTCACGAGGTGACGGTAGTACCCGTCAATCCCAGGAATGCCCGGACATCCTTTATGTTCTCCGGGGTCGGCCAGACTCTGATTACCGCAATCTTCTCCTATGATGGCTTCACTCCCTCGGCGGAAATGACATGACCTAGGTACTCGATCTGAGTCCGGAACAGGTGACATTTTTGGGGTTTCACGTTTAGCCCATACTTCTGTAAGCAGCTCAGCACTTGCTCCAGTCTCCAAATGATCTTCAAACAAGGCAGCATACAGTTGTGGCCAAAAGTATTGACACCCCTGCAATTCTGTCAGATAATACTCAGTTTCTTCCTGAAAATGATTGCAAACACAAATTCTTTGGTATTATTATCTTCATTTAATTTGTCTTAAATGAAAAAACACAAAAATAATTGTCCTAAAGCCAAATTGGATATAATTCCACACCAAACATAAAAAAGAGGGTGGACAAAAGTATTGTCACTGTTCGAAAAATCATGTGATGCTTCTCTAATTTGTGTAATTAACAGCACCTGTAACTTACCTGTGGCACCTAACAGGTGTTGGCAATAACTAAATCACACTTGCAGCCAGTTGACATGGATTAAAGTTGACTCAACCTCTGTCCTGTGTCCTTGTGTGCACCACATTGAGCATGGAGAAAAGAAAGAAGACCAAAGAACTGTCTGAGGACTTGAGAAACCAAATTGTGAAGAAGCATGAGCAATCTCAAGGCTACAAGTCCATCTCCAAAGACCTGAATGTTCCTGTGTCTACCGTGCGCAGTGTCATCAAGAAGTTTAAAGCCCATGGCACTGTGGCTAACCTCCCTAGATGTGGACGGAAAAGAAAAATTGGCAAGAGATTTCTACGCAAGATTGTGCGAATGTTGGATGTAAAAGCTCAACTAACATCCAAACAAGTTCAAGCTGCCCTGCAGTCCGAGGGTACAACAGTGTCAACCCGTACTATCTGTCGGCATCTGAATGAAAAGGGACTAGGTAGGAGACCCAGGAAGACCCCACTTCTTACCCCGAGACATAAAAAAGCCAGGCTGGAGTTTGCCAAAACTTACCTGAAAAAGCCTAAAACGTTTTGGAAGAATGTTCTCTGGTCAGATGAGACAAAAGTAGAGCTTTTTGGGCAAAGGCATCAACATAGAGTTTACAGGAGAAAAAAAGAGGCATTCAAAGAAAAGAACACGGTCCCTACAATCAAACATGGCGGAGGTTCCCTGATGTTTTGGGGTTGCTTTGCTGCCTCTGGCACTGGACTGCTTGACCGTGTGCATGGCATTATGAAGTCAGAAGACTACCAACAAATTTTGCAGCATAATGTAGAGCCCAGTGTGAGAAAGCTGGGTCTCCCTAGGAGGTCATGGGTCTTCCAGCAGGACAATGACCCAAAACACACTTTAAAAAGCACTAGAAAATGGTTTGAGAGAAAGCACTGGAAACTTCTAAGGTGGCCAGCAATGAGTCCAGACCTGAATCCCATAGAACACCTGTGGAGAGATCTAAAAATGGCAGTTTGGAGACGGCACCCTTCAAATATCAGGGACCTGGAGCAGTTTGCCAAAGAAGAATGGTCTAAAATTCCAGCAGAGCATTGTAAGAAACACATTGATGGTTACCGGAAGCGGTTGGTCACAATTATTTTGGCTAAAGGTTGTGCAACCAAGTATTAGGCTGAGGGTGCCAATACTTTTGTCTGGCCCATTTTTGGAGTTTTGGGTGAAATGATCAATGTTTTGCTTTTTGCTTCATTCTCTTTTGTGTTTTTTCATTTAAGACAAATTAAATGAAGATAATACCAAAGAATTTGTGTTTGCAATCATTTTCAGGAAGAAACTGAGTATTATCTGACAGAATTGCAGGGGTGTCAATACTTTTGGCCACAACTGTATATGATGATATCATCCAGATAGATGAGCGTGGCCTCAAAGTTCATATCACCTAGACACCTCCATCAGTTGTTGGAACGTACCGGGGGCATTGGCCAGGCCAAACGGCTTCCTGTTGAATTCAAAGACGCCCATGGGAATTATAAAGACTGTTTTCGCCTGATCCTTTTCTGACATGGGCACTTGCCAGTAGCCACTGGTGAGATCCAACGTCGAGAAGAATTTAGCCTTTCCCGATGCGGACAGAGATTCCTCAGTCCGGGGCAGAAGGTATGAATCCCGTACAGTGTTAAGCTTGCGGTAGTCTACACAGAACCTCAGTGACTTGTCCTTACGCACCAGCACAATGGGAGCTGCCCACGGACTCTGGCTCTCCCTAATGGCGCCCGCCTGCAACATCTGACCAAGCATTTCTCTCACTTCCTGATATAACTGGGTGAATCTGCCCGGAACATTCTCGAATGGGTGCTGTATCTCCCATTGGTATTTTGTGAGTGATCGCCGTGTTGCAGCCGAAGTCATCTTCATGATTCGCTAAAACGGACTGATATCGCTGCAGTAATGCTTCTACTTGGTTCACTTGGGTGGGCGTGAGTTCAGACAGTTCAGCGCGCAGATGCGCCAACCCTCTTGGATGTATTGAGGTTCGGCCGTCGGAGAAGTAGTGACTTTCACCGACCAGGGGTCTTCCGGATCCACCGCCATCTGTATGACCTGGGCCGGTATGACTTCTTCGGGCATGCCCTCTACCCGCGCGACTTCACCCCTGCGTGGGACGACAATCTCCTGGTCTGTCAGATTCACGAAACCTACCAGCACCATCCCTTCTCATGCCACGGCCAGCATTCGGGCCACCAAGAGTCCTGCAATCAGTTGTTCCACTACCGAGGGTACTTCCACCCCCTCCAGCGGGGCATGTGCTCGGACGGGCAGGGTTAGCACGGTCTATCCTGGTGGTAAGGTGAGTTGAGTGGAGGCAGGCACAATCACTTTTCCTAACGTTTCCCCTTGACTAGAGACTTCCTGCACCCGAGCTGTATGAATTAACTGTTGAAACACCCGCCGCTGAGGGGTGTGTGGACTCCACTGGTTTAGAGACGAGTGTGAGGGTTCATCACTCAGCAGTTTTCTGAATTATTTCAGGATATTCATCACCAGCGTAACGATATGACCATGGCTAGCCTCTCCTTGGGTCAGCACGATACCCCTCCATCTGAGATCCTTCCCGTACAAGGAGACCTTCATCCATACCACCCCTGCAACCGGGATGGGCAGGTGATTTGCCGCCGTCAGCTTTACTACTGGGCCCCACTCAGGCCTGAGAGTCTCTGGAAAGTGCTGACGGAAATATGCTTCATCGTGGTCACTTGAGACCCGGTATCCACGAGGCAACGCATGGCCCGGCCATCGAACTCAGCCCAGACCAGCGGGCATGTAGACACCAGATTCGTGGGACTTTCACTACTCCTTCCTTTCCATTCTGTCTCCGGGCGATGTCCCCCAGGCTCAGAGCCTTCTATTTTAATGGGCGGTGTGGCCAGGGGCCAGCCCGTAGTGGACATTCCCTAGCCATTTATCCTATCTCTCCACAGTTGTAACAAGCGAAAGACCTCGGCGGCTCCTTCGGGCCTCGTTACAGACATTTGCCTCACGATGGCTTCCAGAGTGCACTGGCTGGCCTCAACTTTCTCTTTCATCTGAGCCAGTTCCCCTTGAATATTCAACAGTTCTTTTCTCATCTCTTCAACCCATTGGGGTTCAGCTACCGACTGCACTGCTGCATCACTACTGTGGACCTTTCCTACCGGGACTGTCACCCCCTGCTCCTGTTCATGTGACCGGGCCTCTCTCCCTATGTCAGCAAAAGTGAAACGAGAGTCTACCCGCACCCGCGCTCTCAGGGTCTGCTTGGTCAGGGCGTCCCGCAGGCCAGTCACCGGCAAGTCACGCAGCACGATGTCTGTCGGCCTTATCCCCCAACCGTATTTTCTGACAATGGCGGTGTGTTATTCTTGTAGGGCATTCCTATATTGTGTAACCGTCTCCCCCTCTCTTTGCATACGGCTAAACAGGGGAGTCATAAGTTCTCCTACGTCAGTGGCCTCAATACGCCTCTGTGCTCATCCTGGGGGGAACACACAGCAACCCCTACATGGGACACTGGTCACTGCATCACAAACAGCAAAACAAAATGGTAGCACTACAAGCAGCCCTTGCGTCAATGGGGGTCAGCCCACTCAGGGTTAGCAATGTCCTTTAACAGGCACCACGAGCACAAACACTGTCCTGGAGTTTTGCTCTAAAGTCACTCAACAATAACCGACTGCCCCTGGAGATCAGCCATTTAAGCCCAGACTATTAGACTCCGCATACATGTGACTGATCACATGACTGTGACATCACACAAAACTTGTCAGCACACGGCAATGCCGGCTATGCTGGTGGAAATAAGGTGGACACCGTCCCAACCACTCTATGGATGTCCACATTAAACAAGCAGCTTTAGCTTAAGCCTCACAACTAGAGTTGAGCAACTTTTGGTTTTTATGGTCGAGTTTCGTTTCGTGAATCCCGACTTTTCCAAAAGTCGGGTCGAGCAAGATCGGCCGATTATAGGGAAAAGTCGGGGTCGTCCCAAAACACGAAACCCAATGTAAGTCAATGGGGAATAAAAGTCGGCAGTGAGAGGAGGACAGGAAACACACCTACAGTGCTCATTTGAATGCCAAAAGCATCAATTCTTCTTACTTAAGCTGGTCAACCTTAATTAACTTCATAATACAAGTTACGCACTGAAAAATGGGGGTTATTTGGCTAAAGTTGTGGGGGGTAGGGCTGGCTCCAGGTTTTCATGTGCCCTGGGCGAAAGAGCGCCCCTTTAACACATACCACAACTCATCATGCTTCGATACGGCAGAGAAATAGCGGTATAGTACAATGAAAAATACTTCACTTTTTACATCTCATGACGAGGCCCATCTATTTCTCCATACAGAATCATTGGTCCCATATAATGTTTGAAACAGTATATGATGCGCTCCACATAATGGTACAGTATATGTTGGTCCCCATGGATGAAGCTCCACTGTCTTATGGGCCCAAATAATGCTCCAAACATAATGGGCCCCATTTCTAATGCTCTAGTGTATAATGGGCCCTGTAAATGCTGCTCCAGTGTCTGATGTCCACCTTTGGAATGTTCCAGTGTATGGTGGGCCCCATCTATCATTCTCCAGAGTATAGTGCTCCCCAAAAATTGCTGTCCCAACATTGAAAACAATCAAATAAGTCTCCTCGCTAGGGAATCCCTGTACTAGTCTGGACTCCTCGTCGTCCCCATCTTCCATCTCACTGCACAGTATTTCAACCTTGCAAGTGCTGTGATCCTGAGCAAGCAGGGGGGGCCCACTCGGCGACGGCACTGGCACAGGGCCCCTGATAGTACGGTGGTGTGTCTGATGGCGGGTGGGCCGAACCTGCACTTTCATCTGCAGCTTCCTCTTTGTCACCGTTTAAGATGGAACTGTATATGGGAAGGGTAACCTGAGTTTCATCAGGGTCAGATTCAGGCCGGGTAGCGTGTGAGGGGAATGTAGTGGTCTGGGTCAATGTACCAGCAGATTCATCGAGAAGTGGCTGGGCATCAGTGCACTTGTGTCGCCCCCAGGAGTACGGTCGCCACAGTGGCATTACCTTCCTCCTAGGGAGTGTGATGTCATGCTTGGGAGCAACGAAGGATCTCTCTAGCAGGTTAACTGATTGGGCGGCGTTATTCCCACGAGTCATGACCCTCCAAACAGCGTTCATGAAGGCAAAGTGTTTGTTTTACGTGGGCAGTATGGTTGCAAAGCTGAACCTTAAAGGAATGTCCAGAAGGGCACCACCAGGAGTGGAGCCTACGGCGTAATTTGACTCAACACGGGCAACCTCAACCATGCCAGCTACAGAACAGATGCACACATTGCAAGCTTAATTCCGTTAACGAACGAGACTCCGTCATGCCCCGCGGTCCGAGTCCGGCTTACTAGAGGGACACGTGAGGCTCTGGCACATGAGACTGGCCAATAACTGGTGTGTCATGCCCTTACATGTCCGTGGCTGCATGTGCGCTACACTGAAAAGGCCAGCGTTTGTCGCTTACAGGTGCAGATAACCCGCTGAACAACGTTAGTGATGGGGATCACTGATTACAATTATTACTCGCGAACAATGATTTCCCAGTAAGTGCAGGTCAACCGCAGTTCCGGAATTAGGCCTAACCGTCATTCCTGAAAAAATGAAAAACTTACGTGTGCAAACCACAGGTGTTGTAGCTTGCTTAACAGCTCGCCAGCCGTTCTCACGCCCAGTATGGATTACACGTGATTGCACAAAGGTGAGAAAGGGTACCGTATCCCCGGATAACATGTATGGATGGCGTACACATTCAAAAGATATGTCTATACATCAGGAGGCAGGCTCAGACGGTGTTAGGCCCAGTATGGCTTGCAAGTGATTGCACAAAGGTGAGAAAGGGTACCGTATCCCCGGATAACATGTATGGATAGCGTACACATTCAAAAGATATGTCTATACATCAGGAGGCAGGCTCAGACGGTGTCAGGCACAGTATGGATTTGACGGCCCAGACTACACAGCGGAGGAGCAGGGAGAGGTAAAGATTGCAAATGCTGGGGCCCTGCCCAAGCAAGGGGGCCCACTCGTGGGCGTCGGTACTGGCACTGGGCCCCTCATAGTACGGCGGTGTGTCTGACGGCGGGTGTGCACCATCACCGTCAGAGACACTTGATTGCACTATGAGGGACCCTGTGCCAGTGCCCGCGCCCAAGAGTCGGCCTACCCACCTGTCCATGGCAATGGCACTCCCACGGTGTCGTGCGCTAGGTGGTGACCCCGGCCATGGGGGGGGAGGCAGCACAGTTAGGGAGTTTTAGAAAGTGGCATATGTTGATGTTGGACATTCAGCTGATGCAAAAGGCGAAATAGGTCAAGTCCCAGGAAGAGGTGGACCAAAGCAAGCCATTTTTCTGTCACCCTATGTGTCATCAGGGGAAGGTGGGACAAAATCCTTGGAAACCCATGCATGGTTCATTTTAATGAAGATTAGATCATCCACATTTTGGGTTGACAGACGGGTCCTTTTTTCTGTCAGGATTGATCCAGCTGCACTGAAGACTCTTTCCGATAGCACACTTGCAGCTGGGCAAGCGAGCTCCTGTAAGGCATATTGGGCCAATTCAGGCCAGGTGTCCAGTTTAGCAGCCCAATAGTCAAAGGGGAATGACCTGTGTGTGAGAACATCGATATGGGAGGAAAAGTAGTTTGTAACCATAGTTGACAACTGCTGTCTCCTGTCACTTTCCATCGATGCTGTATTACCAGTTGTGTGAGCGGTACTTGAAAAATCAGTCCACAACATTGTCATGAAACCCCTGTCTCCAATGCCACTTCTGCTGTGTGCACCATGAACACCTCTGCCAAGCTGCCCCCGGCCCGTACGGCTCGTGTGAGAACCATCACCGCTGCTGTGTGCTGGGAATGCCTCAAGCAACCGATTTACCAGAGTTGCTTGTTTATTAGCCAATATTAGGTCAAGGTTCTCCTGTGGCATGATGTTTTGTAATTTGCCTTTATAGCGTGGATCCAGGATGCTGGCCAACCAGTAGTCGTCATCGTTCATCATTTTGGCAATGCGGGGGTCCCTTTTTAGGATCCGCAAGGCATAATCTGGCATGTGGGCCAATGTTCCCGGTGTCAATGATGCACTGCGAGTGCTGGTTGGAGGAGCACTTTCTGGCAAATCCACATCCCTCCAGTCACGCACAAACCCTGTACCAGACCTTGCCACGCCAACATTTTCACTTGCCCCACGAGATGCATCCTCCTCCCCTAAGTAATCATCCCCATCATCATCCTCCTCCTCCTCTTCTTCCTCCAACTCGTCCAGGAGAGGTCCCTGAGCAGACAATGGCTGAATGTCATCAAGGATTCCCTCCACCTCTTCCTCCTCGTCAACATTGGCTGCAGACACCTGCTCCTTATGGTGCGTCAAAGTTTGCATGAGCAGACGCATAAGTGGGATGCTCATGCTTAGGATGGCGTCGTCTGCGCTTACCAGCCGTGTGCATTCCTCAAAACACTGAAGGACTTTACAGAGGTCTTTCAGCTTCGACCACTGCACACCTGTCAACTCCATGTCTGCTCTCAAAGTGCCTGGCCGTGTATCCTTCCACAAATGCATTATGGCCTGCCTCTGCTCGCACAGCCGCTCCACCATGTGCAGGGTGGAGTTCCACCTTGTTGCAATGTCGATAATGAGGCGGTGGTTGGGAAGGTGGAGCAATCGCTGCAGCTTCTGCATACGAACGGAGTGTACAGGCGACCGGCGGATGTGTGCGCACAGTCTTCGCACCTTATGGAGCAGGGCTGTTAACTCCGGATAATTTTTGAGGAAGCACTGCACCACCAGGTTCAAGGTGTGAGCCAAGCAAGGTATATGGCTGAGTTTTGAAAGGGCTATGGCTGCCACAAAATTACGGCCGTTATCACTATCTACCTTGCCTGCCTCAAGATGTACACTGCCCAGCCATGACTCAGTTTGTCGCTTCAAGTACTCGGCCAGCACCTCTGTGGTGTGTCTGTCGCCCAAACATCATCTGCAACACAGCCTGCTGACGCTTTCCACTAGCTGCTCGATAGGGGGACACCTCGTGTGCAACAGTGGCAGCTGCAGATGGAGTGCTCGTACGACTGCGCTCTGTGGACGAGCTTTCGCTTCTGGAGGAGGAGGAGGGTGGAACGCCTACAGCCAACTGTTTCCTATACCGTGGGCTAGGCAGCACTGTCCCACCACCGCTGTCCCCTGTGGACCCTGCATCCACCACATTAACCCAGTGCGCAGTGATGGACACGTAACGGCCCTGGCCATGCCGACTGGACCATGCATCAGTTGTGAGGTGCACCTTTCCACTCACTGACTGCTTGAGTGCATGGACAATGCGGTCTTTCACATGATGGTGGAGGGCTGGGATGGCTTTGCGAGAGAAGAAGTGGCGACTGGGTAGGTCATAGCGTGGTACTGCATAGGCCATGAGTTCGCGGAAAGCTGCGCTTTCCACCAACCGATAGGGCATCATCTCAAACGAGATTAGTTTGGCAATGTGGGCGTTCAAACCCAGTGTACGCGGATGAGAGACTGAGTACTTTCTTGACCTACTCATAGTGTCTGGGAGGGTGAGCTGGACTTGAGAGCTGCATATGGTGGAAGTAGCGGTGGACAGGGCGGACTGAGAGAGGGTTGATGATGGTGATGGAGTTGGTGTTCTTTCTGATGGCCTAGATTCAGTATTTCGTTGATATAACAGTGGGATTCCCTGACTGCTGTGGCCTTGCAACGACACCTCAACATTTGCTGCTGTGCTAACCGGTGGGCTTACAGTGGGGGAAACAATGTAGCGTTGCTGACTACCTTCTTTGTGATCAGTTGCACATGTGGCACTTGAGGTTTGGTGTTGTGTCCACGCTTGCAAGTGCATGCTGGTTAAATGTCTAAGCATGCAACTGGTATTCAAATTTTTCAGATTTTTCCCTCGGCTAAAGGTCTTTGCGCACTTCTTACAGATAACCTTGGCCTGATCATGAGGATTTTGTTCAAAAAAGTGCCACACTGCACTCTTCCTACTTTGGCAGACATTTTGCGGCCTAGCACGCTGTGATGTTTTGACCCTCTGGACAAGCTGTCCAGCAACTCTTTTGATTTTTGGAACCTGTCTTTGGAGTGCTCCGGGCCTGCCAGATAACAGCTGTTGCGATGTCGATGTCTGCTGTGGATGCTCCTCATCTGAGCTATTGGAAGCAGCACCCTCTTCACCCAATGGATGCCAATCTGGTTCAAGAACTGGGTCATCCATCACCTCCTCTTCAATGTCATGTGCACCTTCCTCTGTGTCACCGTGTATGGTGGTATAGTGTGCGGGAAGGGGCACCTGAGTCTCATCAGGGTCAGAATCTGGCTCTGTACACTGCGAGGACAATGTAGTGCTCTGAGTGAATGTACCAGCAGAATCATCTATCAGCGGCTGTGCATCAGTGCACTCCATGTCAGATTCATCTTGGCCTGGGTAATTCACCATTTCACTTGATAATCCAGGCATGGTATGTGAAAACAGCTCCATGGAGTAATCAGTAGTATGGCCTGCATCATCCTTCAATCTTGGTTGTGGTGAAGGACACAAGGAAAGGTGTGGTTCATGAACATGAGCCTCCAATGACGACTCAGTGCTTTTACTTTTTACAACTGAAGAAGAGGAGGCGATAGAGCTGGAGGCTGAGTCAGCAATGTAAGACAAAACTTTTTCCTGATGCTCTGGCGTTAAAAGCGGTTTGCCAACTCCTAGAAAACTAAGCCTTCGAAGCCTTATGGAGCCAGACGATGACGCAGGCTCAACACCTCCTGCATTCAGTCCTATTTTGCTTTTGCCACTACCATCAGATCCACCACCAACACCATCATTACCAGCTGCCAACCCCCGCCCAATTCCACGGCCTCTTCCACCAGCCTTCCTCATTTTTGGTAGAAATGTAGACAAAATCCTACAAACTATATAGTAATGTAAAACAAGGTACAAGGTGTCTATAGGACAGGGGAGATTTAGATTTTCTGCAGACACTTGTGGACACTGGACACTTGGATTGTGTGAGGCCCACTGAATATCAGAGCGCTATGTCACAGGCTCGATGCAGCAGGTGTGAAAAAAGTGACTACAGGATAAGGGAGATTTTGAATTTCTGCAGACACTTGTGGACACTGGACACTTGGATTGTGTGAGGCCCACTGAATATCAGAGCGCTATGTCACAGGCTCGATGGCACAGGTGTGAAAAAAGTGACTACAGGATAAGGGAGATTTTGAATTTCTGCAGACACTTGTGGACACTGGACACTTTTGGATTGTGTGAGGCCCACTGAATATCAGAGCGCTATGTCACAGGCTCGATGGCACAGGTGTGAAAAAAGTGAATTGTAGAATTGGGCAGAATAGGAATCTCCCTAGAGTGTAGGTCTGTAAGAACGGAACAAGTCCTCCACTTATCCTTCCACAGTGACACACAGATAGCTTCACTGTGGCTGTGATAACAGCCGTTACACGGTACTGTGTGAGGAGCGTACACCGCTGTATGGTGTGAATAAATGCACGCTCAGTACCTTAGCAGGACAAAAAAAAAAAATTGGGATTGCTTTTAAAAAAAGCAGTTTGCAGAGCAGTGGGGAAACAGCAATGCAGCTGTCAGGAAGCCTTAGAAGGCAGCCTAACAACCAACACCGCTGGTCCACCACAATATAGCCTCCCCTTGCACTGCACACACAGTGACTGGTGTGTTGCACAGGCAAAATCGCTAGCAGCAGAAGCAGTTTTTTTGTCTTCTTCCCTGCCTAACGCTCTCCCTACAGAATCAGCAACCTCTCCCTATGCTAAGATCGGCAGAAGTAAGATGGCGGTTGGCGTGCACGCCCTTTTATAACCCCTGTGACGCCCACCAAAGCAAGCCAATCACTTGCATGCCCTTCTGAAAGATGGTGGTGACCCCTGCCTATGTCATCACGTTGCCCACAGTGTCCGTGGATCCTGATTGGCTGAAAAAGAGCGCTAAACAAACTTTTGAAACGCGACTTTGGCGCATAAGTCGCCGACCTCGTGGCCGACCTCATCCTAGGGTCGGGTTTCGTTTCATGAAACCCGACTTTGCCAAAAGTCGGCGACTTTTGAAATTGTTCGACCCGTTTCGCTCAACTCTACTCACAACTAGAGTTGAGCGAAACAGGTCGGTCAGATTCAAAAGTCGCCAACTTTCGCCAAAGTCGGGTTTCATGAAACGAAACCCGACCACAGTGTGAAGTCGGCCATGCGGTCGGCGACCCAAGCGCCAAAGTCGGGTTTCGCCGAATGCTTGCATGTGACTTTTTTCAGCCAATGAGAGAAGCATAGCGTAGCGAGAGCGTAGCTGGAGTGGGAGAGAGAGGGAGAGGGAGGAGAGAGAGGAGAGAGAATTCGCCGTCTCTAGGGTTAAAATTCATGCCAGGTGTGTTTACAGTCCTCCACTCACTGCCAACTTTTCTCCCCATTGACTTGCATTGGGTTTCGTGTTTCACGACTTTTCCCTATAGTCGGCCGATTTCGTTCGACTCGACTTTTGAGAAAGTTGGGTTTCATGAAACCCGACTCGACCCTAAAAAAGGCAAAGTCGCTCATCTCTACTCACAACTCTTTAGAGTGCTGGAGGAAAATACTCACTGATGCCATATATCACTGATGCCATTAAGCGAAGTTATCTCCCCTCCAGTACTTTACCAGTGACTCTGTCACAATAATAAAGGGGGAGAGATTGTCATGGTAAATATTTATACTTTGCTTTGATTATCATTCAGACAATTTATATATCTTTGATCATTCAATATTTTTAACCCCTTTTCGACATCAGGTGTACATTTATGCTAATGTTGGACTCCCTCCCTTTGATGTGAGCTCCAGCGGTGAACCCACATCTTTCCCGGGACATGTCAGCTGTTTTGAGCAGCTGACATGTGCCCACCATAGCCGCGGGTGGAATCGCGATCCACCCACGGCTATTAACTAGTTAAATGCCACTGTCAAACGCTGACAGTGGCATTTAAACGGCGCCTACGGCAATCGCGCCAGAAATACGCACAACGGTGACCCGGGTCACATGATCGCGATTCACCAGTGTGTCAGTATGACAACCCGAGGTCTCCTGGAGACCTCTATGGTTGTCAATGCCGGCGCCACCCAGTGGTCGGAGCTCATAGTAGGTCAGAAATTCTACTACATAGAGGCGATTTGACCATTGCCTCTATGTAGCAGAGCCGATGAAGTTGTGGCAGCTTCTAGACATCTATGGAGACTATTGAAGCATGCCAAAAGTTAAAAAAATGTTTAAAAATATTTAAAAAAATAAAAAAATATAAAAGTTTTAATCACTCCCCTTTCGCCCAATTCAAAATAAAACAATAAAAATCAAATCAAACATACACATATTTGGTATTGCTGCATTCAGAATCGCCCGATCTATCAATAAAAAAAGGATTAACCTGATCTCTAAAAGGCATGGTGACAAAAAAAAGTAAAAACGCCAGAATTACTCTTTGGTTGCCGTCACATTGCATTAAAATGCAATAACGGGCGATCAAAAGATCATATCTGCACCAAAATGGTATCATTAAAAACATCAGCCCGGCACGCACAAAATAAGCCCTCACCCAACCCGAGATCACGAAAAATGGAGACGCTATGGGTCTCAGAAAATGGCTCAATTTTTTTTCACCACTTAGATAATAAAGAACCTAGACATGTTTGGTGTCTACGAACTTGTAATGACCTGGATAATCATAATGGCAGGTCAGTTTTAGCATTTAGTGAACCTAGCAAAAAAGCCATACAAAAAAAGAAGTTGCAATTTCACCGCACATGGAATTTTTTTCCAATTTTCTAGTACATGATATGGTCGAACCAATGGTATCGTTCAAAAGTACAACTCGTCCCCAAAAAATAAGCTTTCACGGCCATATTGATGGAAAAATAAAAAAGTTATGGCTCTGAGAAGCAGGGGCGTGAAAAACGAAAATGCAGAACAGAAAAAAGCTCCGGGGTTTAAGGGGTTAATATTAGCTTTATAAGTGTTATTCATAAAAGCAATAACAGGGCATTGTATCTGATAATAATAATAATAATCTTTATATAGCGCCAACATATTCTGCAGCGCTATACAGTTTAACAGTTTCAAATACAACAGTCATATGTAACAATGATGCAATGATTAAAGCAAAATAAAACAACCCTGCTCGTGTGAGCTTACAATCTACAATGAGGTGGGAAAGATACAAAGTATAGGTGTGTATTTACAATGATGGTCCAGCCATCTTGAAGGAGAGGGGGATAGATGGAGATAGTGAATGGGCTACACACACACATAAAATGACTTTGATTAGGGAACGTGATAGGCTGCTCTGAAAAAATGTGTTTTGAGGGAGCGCCTAAAACTGTGCAAGTTGTGGCTGGTCCTAATTTCTTGGGGTAAAGCATTTTAGAGGACTGGCACAGCGCGGAAGAAGTCTTAAGAGTCGAGAGTGGGAGGCACGGATTAGCGCAGAGGTTAGTCAAAAGTTGTTTGCAGAGCGCAGCGATCAGCTAGACCGATAGACAGAAATGAGGGAGGAGATGTAATGGGGTGCCACACTGTGGAGAGATTTGTAGGTGAGAACAAGTACTTTGAATTGGATCCTATAATGAATGGGCAGCCAGTGTAACGACTTAAAGAACGGATGCGTCCAAGTACCAATTAGCCAGAAGGATGACCCTGGCTGCTGCATTAAGGATGGACTGGGGAGGGGAAAGTCGAGAGAGGGGCAGGCTAATTAATAAAACATTACAGTAGTCCAGGTGGGAGTGGATCAGGGCGACAGTGAGGGTTTTTGTTTCCATGGAGAGAAAAGGGCAGATTCTAGAGATGTTCTTTAGGTGTAAGCGTCAAGAGCGGACAAGAGAATGTATATGGGAGGTGAAGGAGAGATTGGTGTCAAACATAACACTTCTGCTGGGTGTTATTATGGTACCATCCACGGAGAGGGAAATGTCAGATTTAGGGAGGGTAATAGACAACGAGAGCAGAAAAAGTTCAGTTCTGGAAAGGTTGAGTTTCAGATAGAGAGCAGACATGATGTTGGAGACTGCGGACAGACAGTCACTGGCATTCTGTAGTACAGCGGGGGGTAAGGTCAGGGGATGACATATATAGCTGTGTGTCATCAGCATAAAGATGGTACTGAAAGCCAAATCTGCTGATGGTCTGTCCAATTGGGGCCGAGTAGAGGGAGAAGAGAAGGGGACCAAGTACTGAGCCCTGAGGTACCCCAACAGTGAGAGGAAGAGGAGATGAAGTGGAGCCAGCAAACAAGACACTGAAGGAGCTGTCAGAAAGATAAGAAGAGAAAAAGGAGAGAGCAGTGTCCTTAATGCCTAGTGACTGGAGCCTAGAGAGTAGGAAACGGTGGTCAACAGTGTCAAATGCTGCAGAAGGATCGTGAAGGATGAGCAGAGAGTGGTGACCATTACATTTTGCTGTCAGAAGGTCGTTGGTCGCTTTGATGAGTGCAGTTTCTGCTGAATGTAGGTAGCGGAAGCCGGATTGTGAAGGGTCTAGGAGGAAGTGAGTGGCGAGGTAACGGGTAAGGCGGGAGTAGACCAGTCACTCCAAGAATTTAGAGATGAAGGGGAGATTGGAGACTGGTCTGTAGCTGTAGAGCGGGTTTCTTTAATAATGGAGTGATGATAGAGTGAAGGAGGAGAGGAAAATGCCCAAGGAGAGGGAGAGATTAAAGATTGTAGTTAGGTGAGTTGTGACCACTGGAGAGAGAGACTGTAGGAGATGTGAGGGAATGGGGTCAGTAGTGCATGTAGTCAGACGAGAAGAAGAGAGGGGCCTGGAGACTTCTTCTGTGATGGGATCAAATGTGGATTATAAGCCAGGGGAAATGCATGGAGGGATGGGAGTCATGGCACCTGGATGGATATTATTTATTTTCTCTATAAAGAGGGAGGCCAGGTCATCAGCACAAATATCTGTGATAGGGCTTGTGCTTTCGGCCTGAGGGAGTGAATGATGTTAAAAAGTTTCTTAGGGTTGTTGGATAGTGAGGAGATCAGAATGGTGAAGTAGGTCTGTTTGGCAAGGTGCATGGCAGAATTATAGATTCTTAACATAAATTTCAAGTGGATGAAGTCTTGTGGTGTGCGAATTTTCCTCCATAAGTGTTCAGCACACCTAGAGCATTGCTTGAGAAATCGAGTTTGCGATGTGAGCCAGGGCTGTTTTACTCTGTGCTTGGAGGTTCTGTGGGTGAGGGGAGCTACTTGGTCAAGGGTGCTTCTGAGGGTGTTATAGTGCTGTACAGCCAGATCAGGAAAAAGAGGAGATTGGGGACAGTGATGAGTGTAGGGAGTCTGAAAGTGTATGAGGGTTAATGGCTTGTAGATTTCTGAAAGTGTGGTAGGTAGGAGTGTGCTGGGGTGGGCGAGGAATTGTGAGTGTGAAGGAGAGAATGTTGAACAGAGCCGGACAAAGACCAGGTCAAGGGTATTACTGTCTTTGTGTGTTTGAGAGGTTGAGAGTTGTGAGAGGCTGAGAGAAGTGGTTAGTGATAGAAGCTGGGATGCAGATGTGGAAGTGGGGCTGTTAATGGGGATTTTGAAGTCTCCCAGGATAAGGGTTGGGAGGACATGAAGTGCGGCAGCCAAGCAGAGAAATGGTCAAAGAAGTGGGTTGGTGAGCCCGGGAGCCGGTATATGACTGCTTCTCTGAGGGAGAGGGGATGGAAGAGCCTGATGGTGTGGACCTCAAAAGAAGGGAATGAGAGTGATGGAACTGGGGGGATGACCTGGAAAGTGCATTGTGGGGACAGGAGTATGCCGACTCCACCCCCAAGTCTGTTTGTGGGTCTCAGGGAATGGGAGAATTGTAAGCTACCATGGGAAATGGCAGCAGGGGAGACTGTCAGAATCCTGAATCCAGGTTTCAGTGAGGGCCAACAAATTAAGAGAGTTGTTCAGAAAGTAGTTGTGCAGGAAAGGAAGCTTGTTGCATACAGACCGTGGATTAAGGGGAAGACACAATTGAAAGGAGATGAAGGAGTGCAACTAATATTAATAATGTTATTAAGATTTCGATGTGAGGTAGGGTAGAGGTTGCGGAATGGTGTACCAGGGTTGGGGGAGATGTCCCCTGAAATCAGTAGGAGTAGGAAGATAAAGAGCAAGTAGTTATTGGAATTGTAAGAAGATTTGTAGGCGATGAGCTGAGGTTTTTCACGAAGGGGAGAAGTGCATGGGAGCTGTACATGGGAGAGGGACGTATAGAGGGGCTGATGTGTATGAGTTGTGATGGAGGGGGGATGGGACTGTGAATGTGGATGGCAAGGGAACACAGGAGGGTAGAAACTTAGCACATGGTTAAAAGTTAGTGCAGAGTGTGGGTTACCTGACTCCTGCCATGGAATAACTGCTTCTTCTAGATACTTAGCTAATGGGATGCTTTGCTACATGGGATGCGTGCGCCCCACACTGCGTGCACCCCTTAGAATGCATTTACATTTTTAGGCCACACTACAGGGTCAGGAGAAAGGGATTGTGGGAGCTGGTTTGGGATAATTTGGCAGCTGAGGCCAGCACACCAGGGGGTGGTTAGATGATCAAAGACACTGGGCCTGACTACATCTATATGCTATAGCACCTTCCACCAGATAACATCTACAGTGATCCCAGTCATGGATATACAGCAGTGAGTATTAAGTACAATGCAACAAATTAATTATACCAAACATTTAGCAGACACATTAAAATATGTTGCAAGATGGTAAAGCATCAGATGACAGGCAGCAAGCAGAGGTTGTACCATTAAAATATGTTGTAAGATGGTAAGGCATCAGATGACAGGGAGCAAGCAGAGGTTGTACCATTAAAATATGTTGCAAGATGGTAAAGCAGCAGATGACAGACAACAAGCAGAGGTTGTACCTGTGTGAAGAGAGAAGATGAATGTTAATTCCTTGCATGGAATAACTGCTTCTAGATGCATAGCTAATGGGATGCTTTGCTTGATGGGATGCGTGCACCCCTTAGAATCCATCTGATAAAGTCTGTGATAAGCTTTGTTACAGAAGGCATAGGAAACTGGATAGAAGTTTCAAAGACAGCAGAATCCATAATTTACGAGTTTGTTATTACCAATTAAAAATACTTTCTTTTTCCAATTAAAATATCATCTTCCTTAAGTAATGTAAAGCTATACACCTTTTCATATCTTTGTGGTTGTAATAAATACTTGTTACTGGGCATCTGAGATCATACAAGCCCGAACACTAACAGACACTGGTTGTGTGCCCTTGTCTCCAATCGATCGACTCTGATTTGATCAAAACTGGCAAACGTGTGAAACCTTTAGAGTTTCTCTGAAAGCTTTCCATACAGGTTTCCACATCACTGTACATGTAATGTTACTACAGCTCTAAATAATAGCTCTAAATAATATCTCATCATGAAATGTTATACAGTAGTTACATTTATTTTAAAAACATTTCAGAGCAAGAAACATGACATACATTCAGTCTTATGTCCATGTTTTTCCAAGATCTTTAGCAAACCAACATTTGATACAATGACATGTACATGCAGGATAACAACACAGTGAATGTGAAAAGAAGCCTTTCATTTGAATTCTTCCAAGTTAAAAGTAGGGGAGGGAATCCACTGAACGATCTAGGTATTTCTTCTTTAGACATGTCACGAGGTGATAGTGGAAACCGAACATGGGATAAATCAATACATCTCGTCTTGCTTCTGCTTTCATCAAGTGTCTTACCCATCATAGCTGTTATTTTGCTTACAAACATTTGAGAATATAGAAATTACAAGAAGTTCCTCTTGGACAATTACAGAGCTTCCCAATTCGTGCTCCTTTCCTTATTGCACATTGCTCTCCAGCGTCACACTAATCGAAACAAAGAGATAAACCAAGAGATCAATATCAATAAACATTAAAGCACATGTAAAAGAAATGTACAGTCCAATTTCCTAGTCTGACTCCTGAGTGCCCACAACAATTGAAATACTTTGAAACATTACCCCCCAAGTTATCATTCAGATACTCAAATTACAGTATCATATCACTAATAGTCAATTAGTGAATTAGTCAATATGAATATTCCATGATTATGCATGAACACCTGCTCTGCCGAAGGGATTTCTGAAGTTGGCTTCATTCTGAACCTGTCAATCTGTTAATTCATTATATATGTATATATATATATATATATATATATATATATTAGCTGAAGAGCCAGGCGCTGCCCGGGCATAGTAACTAACTGTGGTTAGTTATAGCAAGTTATAATTATCCTCCATCCCATAGTCCCGTGCCCATATACCCATCATACATATCCACGATCCCATAGGCCCGTGCCCATATACCCATCATACATATCCTCCATCCCATAGTCGAGTGCCCATATACCCATCACACATCCTCCATCCCATAGTCCCATGCCCATATACCCATCATACATATTCGCCATCCCATAGTCGAGTGCCCATATACCCATCACACATCCTTCATCTCATAGTCCCATGCCCATATACCCATCATACATATCCTCCATCCCATAGTCCCATGCCCATATACGCATCATACATATCCACGTTCCCATAAGCCTATGCCCATATACCCATCATACATATCCTCCATCCCATAGTCGAGTGCCCATATACCCATCACACATCCTCCATCCCATAGTCCCATGCCCATATACCCATCACACATCCTCCATCCCATAGTCCCGTGCCCATATACCCATCATACATATTCACCATCCCATAGTCATCATACATATCCTCCATCCCATAGTCCTGTGCCCATATACTCATCATACATATCCGCCATCCCATAGTCCCGTGCCCATATACCCGTCATACATATCCTCCATCCCATAGTCCAGTGCCCATATACCCATCACACATCCTCCATCCCATAGTCCCGTGCCCATATACCCGTCATACATATCCTCCATCCCATAGTCCAGTGCCCATATACCCATCACACATCCTCCATCCCATAGTCAACCATTATGACATAATGAGCGGCGTGGCTTGCAACCTATGATGACATCAACGTAGCCATGGCAACTTTTATGACATCATAATGAGGGGCGGGGCTTGATACACACAAACTTTTTCCCCATTATGTAGATAGGGGCAAAATTGTTTGGTGAATTGGAATGCGCAGGGTTAAAATTTCGCCTCACAACATAGCTTAGGACACTCTCGGAGTCCAGACGTGTGACTGTGCCAAATTTTGTGGCTGTTGCTGCGACGGTGCGGATGCCAATCCCGGACATACACACACACATACACACACATACATACATACACGCACTTGAGCTTTATATATTAGATATATATATATTGTGAGGTAGCGCTGTTATTCAGTTAGGGGATCCTCGCTAGGCAGCGAACAAAACACATCCGGCACCGTGTTTTCATAACTCATTACATAGTCCATGCAGTTTATTGTGCAGCATAAACCGTGACCAATAACATAAAGTTCGTATCACCAGCATTGCGTCCATTATAGCTTCATTCTGGTAGCAATGTCCAGCATACACAGGCTCTTCAGCCTCATCATTATCTCACCCACGTCAGGGTTTCCTCATGGCTGTTGCTCCACGCTGCACACATCCGCTCTCTCCTCTGGGACTCTCAGACCCTGGCAGCCATTACACACAGCCACACACAGGCTGTTAGCCAGGAGACAATTCTCCTCACGTGACCTTCCGCTCTGGACCAACCAGGTCCCTGCATTCACTCCTTTTGACTCACCCTGGCCACATTATATCGTTCATAGCCACGCCCACCGGGTCACATGACTCTGACCTCATCACAGGTCCTTCAGGCATTTTCACACTCTTTTACAATAGTGCTTTAAACAGACCCCCTGGGTTGGTTTGTAGGTAACCAGAACCTCCCAACACTCTAGTTACCTGGAGACTTCTCCCTAACACGTAGAAACGACACCTCAGCAGTATCACTGCTGGTCAATACACGCATCAGTCTCCATCTCAAGGCCACCCACCTTGAGATACATAACGGTCCTTCATGGTTCTGCCATTCATCCGTTCTCTTGGGACATCTGCACAGCGCCCCCTAGTGGATACAGTGGTTACTACACCACATATCTCCCCCCTCTGTTCAAACTTGTGGGGTTGAACACACAACATTACAGCAGGCTCTCGAGACCGGGCACTCATTACACCTTGCCCCACAGGTTGAGAGAACGTCTCCATCTATCATACGGCCTCATCTCTACGTTAGGCCTCCCCCGCCCCCAGCGGTCAGAATATCGGTCATTGGCTTTGACCCTCCAGTCACAGTCTGTCTGCATCGTCAGACATTGTCTAGTCACCACATTCCTCTCTCTGTTTATTCTGTTCCCCGACCAGCTCCCCCGGTTGGTACGGTCATCAGTCTTACTCGGACCTACTGTCTGGCCTGAGTCTGACCCACTCAGCGTCTCACAGGAACTAATGTCTCTCAGCCTCATACGGCCCGTCGAACTGCCACTCGCTGACATTCTTCGGCCATCTGCCCTGTCACTTCTTGGCGGAACCCTTCGGGTCCTTACATCTTGTTGGGTTGGAGGCGGCCGCCACTTGGTATTCCGTACTTCTCTATTAATTCGCCGGCGGTCCAGCCTCAACTGCTCAATTTCTTGCAGGTACCCCACTCGATACTCCACGAGCATTCGAAAATCTCTCAGGCTTTCCACGGAACCAACCACCATGATGGGAATCCTACCCTCTTCACTGATTACCTGGTCTTCCTCATCAGGAGGGATCCTCACCCTCACCACACCAGAGATATTCACAAGGTCTTGCATTACCTTCCCGGATCTTCCAATGATTCTTCCAATCAGAGCTTTGGGCACCGGAACTACCTCTTTCCGCAAACCCAACCGATCCATAGCCTCTCTTGCTAACTCTAGGCGTCGAGTAGCTTTCATATTACTCCGCCTAACCAACTGTTTGACATGGAGACACTGCAGATGCATGTTTTCCAGGACAGCCACCCGCTTTGCTGTGTCTTCCCGGGCTGACATTATCACCAACTGCCGAGTCTCAGGCGCCCAGTGCACCTTATACGCTTTGACCGCCTCTTTGAAAGCCTCATGCACACCTTCTTCAGCACAGGCTTCTTGCATGTCTTCTGGTACCTCAATCACAGACTGGAAGGTCGTGGTCTTGCTCTCTTCCTGACCAGGAGGCTCTGGCTTTACCATGGACACTTCTGTTATGAATGAGTCACCATAGGAGGCAAAAGCAGAAATACAAGCTAAGTCCAGAAAACCAAAGAGGTTGGCAACTATCAGATTGCAGACCCCTGAACCTATCAACACAACTAGCAGTCGCCGTGGGGGGTTCCTACGATGCCCTAGACCCCTCGATCACAGCCGGAGAAATACATAGGCCTAAAGAAAGAAAGGGGAAATCTAAACTGCCCCAGAGCAGACCCCAAAGCAATAGGCAGCCCCCAACATATAATGACGGTGAAGCAAGATGAAAATACTAACACAGACAGAAAGATAGACTGAGCAAAGACAGGGCCCCAAAACTACCTAGATAGGAAAGGACAGGAAGGCTGCTGTCTGCAATCTGCCAAAACCCTATCAAAGACATAAGCCAACCAGCTGATATGAAAAAGGCCCTGAAGCAGCTAGGCTTCCAAAACTGAATCAGCACTCAGGTATTTTCAGAAGACAGAGCTAAATGAATTCAGCACACCCCAGCAGGGAATGGCAGAAATCCAGAAAAACAAAGCAAAAACAAAGTCAAAGCACAAAAGCAAAAGGCCGAGCAGCAAACTTAGCTTTGGAGGAGCAGGAATTCAGACTGGTCTCCAAGGATCCCACAGAGAAATCACCCGCAGAGCAGAAGGGCGTCGGCAGCATTATATCCAGTCCGTAACTCCACTCAGCCAGTCACAATCATCAGCCTCAGGTGTTTGACAATCAGGATCACTACCTTTCTTTACCAGAAGAGGGAGTTCCTCGGGCCTCCGTAATGAAGGGGAAAATGAACTCACAACACACTTCCCTCACTACAGTTGCCCCTACGGGGTGACTGTCTCCTTCAGTTCTCCGTTCCCCAACTTCACGAGATCTCATCTCCTCCCGACCGTCTGCCAAGGTGGGCACCGGCAGCTCCGTTTCACCACCAGTCGGACCCGGCCACGGTTCATCACTGTTCAAGTTCTTCTCCCGCAGAAGACCACTTACAGTTTCTTTGAGCTCTAAGACCTCTTTCTCGAGTTCCTCAACCCTGTGCTTGGCCCGTTTTCTCAGGACTCTCTCGTTTCACATGTTCTTCCATCTCTTCCCTGAGCGTCTTGTTCACGTTTTGCCACGTTGACATGTGACCTCTGAGCTCAGAGACTTCCTTCTCTAGCCCTTCTATTCTGTGCTCTCTTTGTCTCTCAGAGGCACAGTCACCCCCAGAGTCTGAGTCACGCCGATCATCCAAGTCAACCCTCCAGTTACCGTCTGACCGTGTGTCCACTCCAGTCACCTCATCTCCCAGCCCACCATCTGTCTTGTCACGAGACGTCAGGTCCATCAGTTGGGCAGATGTATTTCTTCTTCTGGACAGTTCTACCTCTGACCTGTCCACGTCAGGAGCAGTCACTGTCTCAATATCTGTTAACCCAACAGTAAAAACGTCTCCAACCTCCTGCCATATGTCATCAAATGCGACAAAGTCCCGGCCCCTCTCCAAGGCATAGACTAAGTCCCGTGGTATCCCGCCCCCTTGGCACACACCACCCACGGGCCACTCAAACATTACCCTGTCTACGGCATAGTTCACCATGACCCCGTGTTTACAGCGAATCCTAACGTTTTTCTCAGTCAGAAAGAAAACGAGAGGAGTTCCTGTTAGAGTCACCTGACTCTTTGAGCCCAGCCAACCCAATACTCCTTCTCGGTGCAGCATTACAATACACACCTGTGGCCCGTCATTATCCGGAAAGAATATTCCACACTCCTCAAAACTCATACAGACACACTGCGGTTTCCCAGACATACCCACTGAGCCAACCAGTGCTGCCATTTTTCCAAACTCGGCCCATTTCTGGACCACCACCCCGATTTGGGTCACCGCCCCCCTCTGGGACTCCACCCCTTTTTGGGTTACCACCCCAATTTGGGCTACCACCCCCTTTCGGTACTTCCCCATGTCCGTTATACCAGTCTTGTCAGACCACAGTTCACACCACACAGTTTATGTCGCTATAACGATACCACACAAGTCCTTGCTGGCACCACCACAGCTCCTGCTGTCACCGATCACCACCACCACCGGCTGCTGTTCACACACAGCGGCTGGTGTCACTGCAGCTCCTGCTGCGCCGTCTTCGTGGACCCGCCAATCCACCGGAAGCCGCTTGTCCCCTTCGTAACCCCGCCGAGTTACCGGAAGCCGCTTGTCACCATCTTGACTCCCTCTGAGCCACCGCAGGCTGAGTTGAGAAAAGAAGAAAAAAAACTCACGTGTCCTGTCTGTGTACTATTCAGGACGTACCGTCTCCGCCTGAGACCGTCCAACACACAGGGCGCACCGGGTGCTATTCGGGGAGCGGCCCTCCTCCCAGGGTTTCCCAACACACCGGCCTCAACAGGTCCAGGGGCTCAACGGGTGCTATTCAGGACATCCATCTCCTCCTGAGACTGCCCAACACTCACGCCTCACCAGGTCCAGGGGCTTAGCGGGTGCTCTTCAGGACATCCATCTCCTCCTGAGACTGCCCAACACTCACACCTCAACAGGTCCAAGGTCATACCACGTGCTCCAGGGATCCGATTCTTCTCCTAGAACCTCCCAACACTGACCCTCCAGGACCTTTGCTCACTGAACCCTCCAGGTACACAGTCTTTATCACTGACCCAGGTCAGCACAACACGAACACCTGTCCGTTACCTGTGTCGGCCACACAGGTCCTCGGATACCTCTTCTCCACAGAGGCACCCTATAGCAGACCACAGTCTCTTTCTCACTGACCCCGGTCAGTACAACACGGTTTTCACGACCGTCACCTGCTGGCCGCGCAGGTTCTTGGACCCCTCTACCGCAGAGGTATCCTATAAGTCTTTTCCACTGCCTCCAGTCAGCATATCACATGGCTTTCCAGACCGTCAGCCCTCCTGGCTCAGCGTTGCCCTTAGCAACCGACTTTGCAGTCCTTTTCCGTTGCCCCTAGCAACAAGGCTACAATATTGCCCATAGCCTTTTTCACCATATGTGAGGTAGCGCTGTTATTCAGTTAGGGGATCCTCGCTAGGCAGCGAACAAAACACATCCGGCACCGTGTTTTCATAACTCATAACATAGTCCATGCGGTTCATTGTGCAGCATAAACCGTGACCAATAACATAAAGTTCATATCACCAGCATAGCGTCCATTATAGCTTCATTCTGGTAGCAATGTCCAGCATACACAGGCTCTTCAGCCTCATCATTATCTCACCCACGTCAGGGTTTCCTCATGGCTGCTGCTCCACGCTGCACACATCCACTCTCTCCTCTGGGACTCTCAGACGCTGGCAGCCATTACACACAGCCACACACAGGCTGTTAGCCAGGAGACAACTCTCCTCATGGGACCTTCTGCTCTGGACCAACCAGGTCCCTGCATTCACTCCTTGTGACTCACCCTGGCCACATTATATATCGTTCATAGCCACGCCCACCGGGTCACATGACTGACCTCATCACAGGTCCTTCAGGCATTTTCACACTCTTTTACAATAGTGCTTTAAACAGACCCCCTGGGTCGGTTTGTAGGTAACCAGGGCCTCCCAACTCTCTAGTTACCTGGAGACTTCTCCCTAACACGTAGAAATGACACCTCAGCAGTATCACTGCTGGTCAATACACGCATCAGTCTCCATCTCAAGGCCACCCACCTTGAGATACATAACGGTCCTTCATGGTTCTGCCATTCATCCGTTCTCTTGGGACATCCACACAGTGCCCCCTAGTGGACACAGTGGTTACTACACCTCAATATATATATATATACTGTATACATAAATACTATATATACAGTGCCTACAAGTAGTATTCAACCCCCTGCAGATTTAGCAGGTTTACACATTCGGAATTAACTTGGCATTGTGACATTTGGACTGTAGATCAGCCTGGAAGTGTGAAATGCACTGCAGCAAAAAAGAATGTTATTTCTTTGTTTAATTTTTTTTAAATTGTGAAAAGTTTATTCAGAGGGTCATTTATTATTCAACCCCTCAAACCACCAGAATTCTGTTTGGTTCCCCTAAAGTATTAAGAAGTATTTCAGGCACAAAGAACAATGAGCTTCACATGTTTGGATTAATTATCTCTTTTTCCAGCCTTTTCTGACTATTTAAGACCCTCCCCAAACTTGTGAACAGCACTCATACATGGTCAACATGGGAAAGACAAAGGAGCATTCCAAGGCCATCAGAGACAAGATCGTGAAGGGTCACAAGGCTGGCAAGGGGTACAAAACCCTTTCCAAGGAGTTGGGCCTACCTGTCTCCACTGTTGGGAGCATCATCCGGAAGTGGAAGGCTTATGGAACTACTGTTAGCCTTCCATGGCCTGGACAGCCTTTGAAAGTTTCCTCCCGTGCCGAGGCCAGGCTTGTCCGAAGAGTCAAGGCTAACCCAAGGACAACAAGGAAGGAGCTCCGGGAAGATCTCATGGCAGTGGGGACATTGGTTTCAGTCAATACCATAAGTAACGTACTCCACCGCAATGGTCTCCGTTCCAGACGAGCCCGTAAGGTACCTTTACTTTCAAAGCGTCATGTCAAGGCTCGTCTACAGTTTGCTCATGATCACTTGGAGGACTCTGAGACAGACTGGTTCAAGGTTCTCTGGTCTGATGAGACCAAGATCGAGATCTTTGGTGCCAACCACACACGTGACGTTTGGAGACTGGATGGCACTGCATACGACCCCAAGAATACCATCTCTACAGTCAAGCATGGTGGTGGCAGCATCATGCTGTGGGGCTGTTTCTCAGCCAAGGGGCCTGGCCATCTGGTCCGCATCCATGGGAAGATGGATAGCACGGCCTGCCTGGAGATTTTGGCCAAGAACCTCCGCTCCTCCATCAAGGATCTTAAGATGGGTCGTCATTTCATCTTCCAACAAGACAACGACCCAAAGCACACAGCCAAGAAAACCAAGGCCTGGTTCAAGAGCCAAAAAATCAAGGTGTTGGAGTGGCCTAGTCAGTCTCCTGACCTTAACCCAATTGAAAACTTGTGGAAGGAGCTCAAGATTAAAGTCCACATGAGACACCCAAAGAACCTAGATAACTTGGAGAAGATCTGCATGGAGGAGTGGGCCAAGATAACTCCAGAGACCTGTGCCGGCCTGATCAGGTCTTATAAAAGACGATTATTAGCTGTAATTGCAAACAAGGGTTATTCCACAAAATATTAAACCTAGGGGTTGAATAATAATTGACCCACACTTTTATGTTTAAAATTTTTTAACATTTAACTGAGCAACATAACTTTTTGGTTTGTAAGATTTATGCATCTGTTAATAAATCCTGCTCTTGTGTGAAGTTTGAAGGCTCTAACTTATTTGCATCTTATCAAACCTGCTAAATCTGCAGGGGGTTGAATACTACTTGTAGGCACTGTATATATATACTGTATATATTTATATAATTGCCTTGTAATGTTTTAATTTCCTGTTCTGTCCACATGTCACCGTATCCCAGAATTCCAAGGGGAGGAAGTTCACCGACTCACATATTGGGACACCCAAGTGATGGGTGTCTCAATATGGAAAATGCTGCTGGTACCAACATATTGCGTGGTACCACCAGCGGAACACCGTCGCACCACACACACACACTATACACCGTACGCACCACACACACTCACACCACTCTCACACTCATACTCACACACTCACTCACACACTCTATCGCACTCACACACTCACACTCACTCAGCCTCTTGCGCTGTACCACCAGCCGAACACCGTCGCACTGCACCTGCATGAATTCTGCGTAGGCGCAGTGAATCATTCAGCTGATCCCGGCGGCAGATGCACGATGTCTCTAAAGGCAGAGGAAGCCGGTCACATTAAAGGGGTTTTCCTGTGAACGAAAGTTCATTTTAAAAATTGTCTGTGTATGCACGGAGCATAGCACATCTCCTGGGCAGGGGAGGAAGCAAAAGACAATACTGACATTACAGCAGGGGATCGCAGAGTATTCATTTTGTGAGATAAAATATTTCACTGACTGTTTTGAAACAATATTTTACCTCACAAAATGTATCTTCTGCGATCTCCCGCTGTAATGTCAGTATTGTCTTTTACTTCCTCCCCTGCCCAGGAGCTGTGGTATGTTCTGTACATGGTCAGGCACAGGGGTGAGAGAGACAGAGCACAGGGGGAGACAGCTCAAACAGGACAGAACATGAGGGGAGAACACAGCACAGGAAGGAGAGAGACAGCAGACAAGGGGGATAGCACATGGGGTAGACAGGTCAAAGAAGAGAGCACAGACGGGAGAAGTCAGCACATGGGGAAAGAGAGAGTGGATAGGTGGGTGAGCACATGGGGGGAGAGATTCTCAATACTGCAAAGCCTGCCCCCATCGTGACATTACCGCCCTCCCCATGCGATAGCGTCAGGCATCCATCTAGTATATATATTATATATATATACACAGCTCTGGCAAAAATTATGAGACCACCACATCAAAACTCTGTCATGGGCAGCCCTTTCTCCAGACCTGAACCCCATTGAAAACCTCTGGAATGTAATTAAGAGGATGATGGATAGTCACAAGCCATCAAAAAAAGAATTGCTTAAGATTTTTTTTTGCTTAAGCAGTGTGAAAGACTGGTGGCAAGCATGCCAAGACGTATGAAAGCTGTGATTAAAAATCATGGTTGTTTCACAAAATATTGATTTCTGATCTCTTCTTGAGTCAAAACATTAGTATTGTTGTTTCTAAGTGATTATGATCTTGTTTTCATTATTTGAAGACTGAAAGCCATGTTCTTTTTTTAAATTATAGCTATTTTTCTTTAAAGAGAAAAATCAGACAAACTGAACACTTTGCAGTGGTCTCTTAATTTTTGTCAGATATATATATATATATATATGTACAGTTGAAACCAGAGGTTTACATACACTATTTAAAAGGATACATATGCATGTTTTTCTCCAGATCTGACATGACATCAGAATAAACCTTTCCAGATTTGGGTCAATTAGGATTACCATTATTATTAATAATTGCCGAATGCCAGAATAATGAGAGAGAATGTTTCAAGGAATTTTTATTACTTACTGCTAATTCAAAAGTTTACATACACTAATATTACTATGCCTTTAAACAATTCTGGACTGCCCATATGATGATGTCATGCATTTGGAAGTTTGGCTGCATCTGAATTAAAGGGAACCTGTCACCTGTTTTGACCCCACCTTTCAGGGCTTATGTACAGCATTCTATAATGCTGAAAACCACAAGGGAAAATAATAAAAACAATCAAATTTTATTTATCTCTAATCAATAAAAAAATCATATAAATCATATAAATATGTTACAAAAAGTCATCTGACAGGTAGCAAGGAGGAACTTCCAAAACAAACAACAGGGCAACCCATAAAATATTGACAGAGTAATGAGTCACCCAGAGTGGATAAATATAATAAAATACCCACTGGCTAAATCTGCCTAAATAGTAGATACAAAAAAGTGCATGTACATAAACATAAGGTGCCAAGGACAAGTAGCATGTCTATTTAAGTTCTGTATGTATCTACATGATTAGCACTGTATGGCCTAATGGGTCATAAGAAGTCCAGGCTGCCAGTTACCCATGTCAAAAATAAGATGGAGTGCCACCCTTGTCCCCGACGTGGGTTTTGCCACGGGTTTCTCAAGGGGCAAAGTACTGCAGTGCGCAGACAAAGGTGCCAGGAAAGGCTAGAGAGGCCCAGTGCCTGCGAACTGCAGTACTTTACTCTGCCCTCAACAGGGCAGATAAGTACGCCTAAGCAGAAACGCTATGCCTTGAGCGATGAAGCAAGCAGGAGGGGCGGCATCGAAAGAAGATGGGAGGCGCCAGACCCAGACCTGCGACACCCATCGGACCTGACCGTTCCCCCGGATGAGTATAATGAAACTTATTTTTCTTATCTTTCAGGTCAGACCGGGGGCTTATCTACAGCATTATAGTATACTGTAGATAAGCCCTGAAAGGCAGTGGCCGCATCCTATAGCGGCCAAAACAGGTGACAGGTTCACTTTAATTAGAGACACACCTGTGGATGTATTTTAATGAACTTTAAAGTGCTATGCACTTTACGTACATGCCCTAATAGACTAAATGAATTTTAATAACGATCATGTTGTAATAATATGCACATATACTGATATGAATCATGTATGGATAACATGTGATTATGCACTTGAATTTTATATGTAAAATTTCACTATTGAATTTATCAATTGACTAGCTGAAGAGCCTGGTGTTGCCTGGGCATAGTAACCAACTGTGGTTAGTTATAACAAATTATAATGATTATATTGCACATAAATCCGTGCATCTAATCCTATCCTGTGTGATACTGACTGCTGAGCTGTGTATCTAATCTTATTCTGTGTGATACTGTCTGCTGAGCCGTGTATCTAATACTATTCTGTGTCATACTGTGTGCTGAGCTGTGTATCTAATCCTATCCTGTGTGATACTGACTGCTGAGCTATGTATCTAATCCTATCCTGTGTGATACTGACTGCTGAGCTGTGTATCTAATCTTATTCTGTGTGATACTGTCTGCTGAGCCATGTATCTAATACTATTCTGTGTCATACTGTGTGCTGAGCTGTGTATCTAATCCTATCCTGTGTGATACTGACTGCTGAGCTATGTATCTAATCCTATCCTGTGTGATACTGCCTGCTGAGCCATGTGTCTAATCCTCTCCTGTAATTGTATTCACTAAAAGGTTGAAACAAGAGCGCAATAGGGTCTTATCCGGGTAAAATGTACAAATACTAAAAGTATTATACTCACCTTCTCAAAGAGAAAGTAAAGCCTGCTGCACGTCCAACGGTCCACAGCGGAACCGCACCACAGTTCAATAAGGAATAAATTCTTGGACTTTAAGTGCGCTGCCAGACAGATTCCATAACCACACAAGGTTAAAAAAGTTAACCCTTTAATCCCTACGCGTTTCGAAGCATAACGCTTCTTCTTCAGGGGTTGACACCCTGAAGAAGAGGCGTTAAGCTTCGAAACGCGTAGGGATTAAAGGGTTAACTTTTTTAACCTTGTGTGGTTATGGAATCTGTCTGGCAGCGCACTTAAAGTCCAAGAATTTATTCCTTATTAATCCTCTCCTGTGTGATACTGACTGCTGAGCTGTGTATCTAATCCTATCCTGTGTGATACTGCCTGCTGAGCCATGTGTCTAATCCTCTCCTGTGTGATACTGACTGCTGAGCTGTGTATCTAATCCTCTCCTGTGTGATACTGACTGCTGAGCTGTGTATCTAATCCTATCCTGTGTGATACTGACTGCTGAGCTGTGTATCTAATCCTATCCTGTGTGATACTGACTGCTGAGCCGTGTATCTAATCCTATCCTGTGTGATACTGGGCTCCCCCTGCAATCTGTGTCAGAGGGTGGTCTCTGTTGGCACGGTAATAAATTGTGTTATTTCCAGCTTTACAGAAGGATGATAACACCATAGAAATGATAAGAATAATAGGCCTCAGTTACCACAACTGTCTACAAAGAAATCTGTTGCTGATAGCAACCAATCACAGCTCATTTTTCATCTTTTTAAACAGCTCTGGGACAGCATGGCGAGTTTTGAGTGGCGACTTTTGTGTTTCGACTTTTATGTGGCGAGGTTGGTGTATGTGTGGTGAAATGTGTGCTGAGGGTGGTATATGTGTTGAAGCACGTGGTAGTGTGTGGCGCATTTTGTGGGTGTGTTCATATCCCTGTGTGTGGTGAGTATCCCATGTCAAGGCCCCACCTTAGCAACTGTACGGTATATACTCTTTGGCGCCATTGCTCTCATTCTTTAAGTCTCCCTAGTTCACATCTGGCAGCTGTCAATTTGCCTCCAACTTTTTCCCCATTATGTAGATAGGGGCAAAATTGTTTGGTGAATTGGAACGCGTGGGGTTAAAATTTCACCTCACAGCATAGCCTATGACGCTCTCGGGGTCCAGACATGTGACTTTGTAAAATTTTGTGGCTGTAGCTACGACGGTGCAGATGCCAATACATACATACACTTTTTCCCCATTATGTAGATAGGGGCAAAATTGTTTGGTGAATTGGAACGCGCGGGGTTAAAATTTTGCCTCACAACATAGCCTATGATGCTCTCGGGGTCCAGACGTGTGACTGTGCCAAATTTTGTGGCTGTAGCTGCGACGGTGCGGATGCCAATCCCGGACATACATACAGTACATACATACATACACACCCACATTCAGCTTTATATATTAGATGATGAGGTGATGCACTATATATAATCTGATGTTTATGCCTATTCAGTGCTTGAGAAAGACTGGTCACAGCTGAAATGCTGAAACACCATATGGGCTAATAAAGTCCACTTTTTGCATAATTTATTGAAGTGCTGCCTCCTTTTTTCTTTTTTTATATGTACATATTGTGAGTGGTTGACTCACTCTGCTGCTTCAGAAAGGTAGACACAGAAACAGTCCTAGTAGAAAATCAACTGCTGGTTTATTTTAGACAGCAAAAACCTTCGCAGGGTTCAGAAAAACAAACCAAGCCTTTCTGGCAAAAATGAAAAACAAAAAGTCTCTCAGAGTCCTTGTAGTGCAGGCTTCACAGTGCAGGTAATGCACACAGCGTCCTTAGCTCCTATGGGAGCCATGTGGGAGTTCCATCTCTCTCCCAGCACACACCTAGACTGACCCACAGGTCCAGGTATATCATCACATATACTAGTCATGTGATCATGACATCATTGCAGGTCCTCATACACCTGCCGCTCCTGCAGGGAAAAGGGGTACGGTGAGCACCCTCCCACCCGCACTGCGGGTGCTCACATAAAACCGGCCCATTAAACTCTGTACCAGCCTCTCAGCACCTAGTGTGCTGTAAACACAAAAACATTTCGGTTTTACATCACTGAACACTGCATGCGCAGTGACACGTACCTCCCTTCCTCCACAAAGCCAGTTAATATTGTGACAAAGTCACTGGTAAAGTGCTGGAGGGGAGATACGTCTCGCTACGCTGAATGGCGTCAGTGATAAAACCCATAAATTTTCCTCCAGCACACTAAGTGCTATGAGGGGTTAACCGCTAATTTACATAATGGTCTGGGTTTTATGTGGACGACCATAGAGTGGGTGGAAGGTTGTTCACCTTATCTCCACCCCCAGGGTGTAGTCTAGGGCTTAAATAGCTGGAGGCAGTCATCATTCAGTAGGACTGGAGAGTGGAGCTCCAGTGCATTGTGTCCTGTAAATGAAGCTAAACCTTTGTATGCTGATTTCTCCCATGTGGGCACATGAATGCACGGTGTTATACTATTTTGTTTTATTTTCCTGTTTTGCCCTGCCTGAGGGGCCGTGTTTATTTGTCTTCAATGTGATTTAAGCCGAATGTCTATAATAAACCTGTGAAGGTTCCTTTGCCTACCTCTGTGTCAGCTGAGTGAACCGCTCTACCACTTTAAAGTAATAGATATTTCAGATCGGACATAAATGTATAATCACATGAAGCCCTACCGAACCAAGCCAGCGTTCATGCGGAGTGCATCACCACCGCTCTATTTATTCTCCTCCTTATTGCGTTTACATCACTAACAGACAGAATGAAAGATCGTTGTTTTTTTTTTTACTCTAAAAATATTGTGAAGACTTCCCACCTTCCAAAGTACTTTTTTCCATAACTTCCAACCCAGAGCATTTGAATGGACACTTCACATTCTTTTACAGGTGCTTCTCACAAAATTAGAATATCATCAAAAAGTTAACTTATTTCAGTTCTTCAATGCAAAAAGTGAAACTCATATATTATATCGAGTCATTACACTCAGAGTGATCTCTTTCAAGTGTTTATTTTTGCTAATGTTGATGATTATGGCTTACAGCCAATGAAAACCCAAAAGTCATTATCTCAGTATTAGAATACTTTATAACACCAGCTTGAAAAATTATTTTAAAATCCAAAATGTTGGCCTACTGAAATGTATGTTTAGTAAATGCATTAAATACTTGGTCAGGGCTCCTTTTGCATCAATTACTGCATCAATGCGGCGTGCCATGGAGGCGATCAGCCTGTGGGCACTGCTGAGGTGTTATAGAAGCCCAGGTTGCTTTGATAGCAGCCTTCAACTCGTCTGCATTGTTGCGTCTGGTGTCTCTCATTTTCCTCTTGACAGTACCCCATAGATTTTCTATGGGGTTAAGGTTAGGCGAGTTTGCTGGCCAATCAAGCTCAGTGATACTTTTGCTTTTAAACCAGGTGTTGGTACTTTTGGCAGTGTGGACAGGTGCCAAGTCCTACTGGACAGCGAAATTTCCATCTCCAAAAAGCTTGTTGGCAGAGGGAAGCATGAAGTGCTCTAATATTTCCTGGTAGATGTCTGCGCTGACATTGGTCTTGATAAAACGCAGTGGACCTACACCAGCAGATGACATGGCTCCCCAAACCATCACTGACTGTGGAAACTTCACACTAGACCTCAAGCAGCTTGGATTGTGGCCTCTCCACTCTTCCTCCAGACTCTGGGACCTTGATTTCCAAATGAAATGCAAAATTTACTTTCATCTGAAAACAACACCTTGGACCACTGTGCAACAGTCCAGTTCTTTTTCTCCTTGGCCCAGGTAAGACGCTTCTGGTGTTGTCTATTGGTTATGAGTGGCTTGACACTAGGAATGCGACACTTGTAGCCCATGTCCTGGATACATCTGTGGCTCTTGAAGCAATGATTCCAGCAGCAGTCCATTCCTTGTGAATCTCCCCCCAATTTTTGAATGGCATTTTCTTAACCCCTTAGTGACAGAGCCAATTTTGTACTTAATGGCCAAGCCAATTTTTACAATTCTGACCACTGTCACTTTATAATTCTGATTCTGAGACTGTTTTTTCGTGGCATATTGTACTTAATGCTAGTGGTAAAATTTCTTTGATATGACTTGCATTTATTTATGAAAAAAATGGAAATTTGGCAAAAATGTAAAACATTTTGCAATTTTCAAACTTTTAATTATTGTGCCCTTAAATCAGAGAGTCATATCACACAAAATAGGTAATAAATAACATTTCCCACATGTCTACTTTACATCAGCACAATTTTGGAAACATTTTTTTTGCTAAGGCGTTATAAGGGTTTAAACTTGATCAGCGATTTCTCATTTTTCCAACAAAATTTACAAAACCATTTTTTTAAGGACCACCTCACATTTGAAGTGAGTTTGGGGGGGGTCAATATGACAAAATACCCAAAAGTGACACCATTCTAAAACTGCACCCATCAAGATGCTCAAAATCACATGTAAGAAGTTTATTAACCCTTTAGGTGCTTCACAGAAATGTTTGGAATGTGAAAAAAATGGACATTTTAATTTTTTCACAAAAAAAATTACTTTAGACCCAAACCTTTTTATTTTCACAAGGGTAACAGGAGAAAATGGACCAAAAAATTTTGTGAGAAACACACTGGTGCTCCAAAATTAGAAAAACGCCTAAAGTATCTGCAAGTGAGGAACAGGTACTGTGCAAAACTTGTTAAGATGCAAACAACAAAACAATAGGTATGGATTCACTGTGCTTACTCCAAGAGACCTGAAAACTAAATACAGAGATCAGTGTGCAGTGCCAGTACACTGAAGTGTGCTAATACACATCCACTGTTAGTGAATGGCAAAACAAAATGTTGAACACTTAAGGCCCCATTACACATAAAGATGTCCCAGCGATCCCACCAACGATCCAACATGGATGAGATCGCTGGGACATAGTTAGGCTGATCACTGGTGACCTGTCACATAGACAGACTCACCAGCGATCAGAACCAGCGAGCAAGCTGGTATCTAGGGTAAACAGCGGGTATCCAAGAGCCGTGCAGCTCTTAGATACCCACTGTTTACCCTAGATACCAGCGTGCAGCGTCGCTGATCGCTGGACTCTCGCTGCCACACGCAGCGATGCGTGCTGGCCAGCGAGAGACCAACGATCAAAAAATGGCCCAGGACAATCCTGCACAATCAGTGATACCCGGCGGGGGGGCCGGTCGCTGATGGATGTCACACAGCGATATCGCTGGAGAGATCGCTGATGCGTCACAAAATCAGCAATCTCGCTAGCGATCTCGTGTGTGACGGGGCCCTTACTTGTATGAACTTCATACAAGTAAGTGTTCAACATTTTTTTATTTTTTTTTTTATTTGCCACTCACTAACAGTGGATGTGTATTAGCACACTTCAGTGTACTGGCATGGCACACTAATCTCTGTATTTAGTTTTCAGGTCTCTTGGAGTAAGCGCAGTAAATCCATACCTATTGTTTTGTTGCTTGCATTTTAACAGGTTTTGCATAGTACCTTTTCCTCACCTGCAGCTACATTAGGGTTTTTTCTAATTTTGGAGCGCCAGTGTGTTTCTCACATTGTTTTACTTTCTCTTCACTAATCTGTGCATCACACACTCGGGCAGCCCACCATAGCCATTAATGAATTATGGCACGATAGGGATTTTCGGCTCAATTTAATTAAGAAACAATTCAACCGATGCCTCTACCTTGTGCGAGTCACTACACTGGCTACCCATCCACTCCAGAATTCAGTATAAACTTATTACCCTCACCCACAAAGCCCTCCATGGCTCAGCACCACCCTACATCTCCTCCCTTGTTTCAGTATACCACTCTACCCGTGCCCTCCATTCTGCTGATGACCTGAGGTTAGCATCCTCAATAATCAGAACCTCCCACTCCCGTCTCCAAGACTTTACACATGCTGCGCCAATTCTTTGGAATGCACTTCCCAGGTCAATACGATTAGTCCCCAATGCCCACAATTTTAAGCGTGCCCTGAAAACTCAATTATTCAGACTGGCCTACCGCCTCAACACATTAACCTAATCTATCCCTATGTGGCACAGTCAAAAGTTTTACCATAACCAGGTTCCCTGCATCATGTTCCCACATGCTTTATGCATCCATTAGCCATCTGTGTCTGTACTGTTACACACTTAACATTATGGCTGGTCCAAACAATCAGGGCAATTGTTACCACCCACCTTTCGTGTCTACCTCTTTCCTCATAGACTGTAAGCTTGCGAGCAGGGCCCTCATTCATCTTGGTATTTGTTATAATCTATGTGATTATTGTTATGCTGTAATGTCTATTGTCTGTACAAGTCCCCTCTGAAATGTAAAGTGCTGCAGAATATGTCAGCGCTATAGAAATTAAATTTATTATTATTAACGGAGTACGGTTTCAGCAGATTTTGAGCAAGCAAAATCACTGCTGAAAACTCTAGAAAAACACCTACATACAGAAATGAGAGACTTGTGGGAGATAGCCTCTTTGGAGCAATATGCCAAAGCAGGAATTGTGCCAAGAGGTTTAATAGTATATAAAACCATAACCAGTGATTTTGGGGATGTGGCTATTCAAACGGAATGGAATACCCTCTTTGCCTCTTTCTCCAACCAAGCTTTACATACGCTTTATTATTGAAAAGAGATAATTAAATCTAAAAAAACACACACTCAAATCATCACCAATTTATTTGAACAACTTTAAACATTCAACCAGGTAGAGGGTATTCAGGATCTCACCTCTCACATCATATTGAGACTAAAGGGAAAAGAAAATGAAATCATGCATAAAAAAATGAAAAAATTCACTCGTGATAATGTACCTCTAAACTCTGGTGCCATTTCTCCCATTTCACAGAATGGGAGACTACAATCTAGTCCCTCACAACAGTTTTTAACCCTTGATGAATATCAACTAACACCATCCACAACTCCGGTCGATAATTCAATTTTTTTTCTACATACACAGATACCAATTCTACTCAATATACACCAGTCTCTATACATAAAACGAGACAAGGATTAATAAGTAAAGGCACTCCACCCAGGAATAATAGATCAAATAATTCTATCCCGGTTGAACTGGATCCTAGTACGCCATTAGGTGCACAACACTGTTAAATATTAAATCGGTTGTTAATTTATATTTCTTATTGCACTCAGTTCTGTACTGAACATTGCCTTCTGCTGACACTACATATGTTATTTTTGTAAGTTTAGCTCATGGTAAAAGTCAACCTCATATATAGAGACCACGTGCTCTGACAGACGGATATATATGTTGGGACTTACTCTAGGGGTCGCTCGCTCCTTCACTACCATCAGAGGGGACATCTCTGCTCGGCCACTACGTTGAATGGACAGCTGGTATGTAACTTAATCACCATGTGTGACTTCAAGAGAAGCTACGTGCTGAAGATAGATGTTTTTTCCATTCAGAGTTCAGAATTCCGGGAAAGAAGGATACAAGTTTAGCTGTGAACAAATGGACAATCTCTTTATAATCATTTAACCTATTTTTTATGTTTTTCTGTAATAATCTTTTCTTTGATGGAAGAATCCAAATAAACCACTACATTGTCATATTTTAGAGTATCATATCTGGTAACAAGTCCTGAATAATATACAAGAATATGTATATTCAACATTGGAGAGCCAGCCATATCTGAATTTTTGTACTTTTTTTTGCGAATTTCCCTCAACTTGCCCAAGGGGGAGTGTTTGTTAAGCTTTGATAACGTCAGATGTGCAAGTTATCAGGAACTCCTCTACTATGGACAAATCACAAGAATCAGACAGAACCTAGAAGTGAGGACTAAGAATTGCCAGATGGATTGAGAAGTATTACAAGTGCCAGACGTACTACAAGTTAGACGTGTGAAGACAAGAGCCCAGCGTTGTCCATCAAAGGAACTACAAGCTAAGATATTTCAAGGTAAGAAACATGGATGTCATTACTTCTTTTTCTAAGCAAAGTAAACTAAAATTTATGTCTGTAGATGAGCCTAATTTAGACGTTTTATGGCTCAGCTTATATGCAGAATGTGAAATGGAAAATCTAAGTTAGATTCTAAGCTGGTGTCCTTTAATAGAGAAAGAGAGAAATTGAAAAATATTTTACAAATGGTTGATTTATTTCACAAGGTTGTGTCAGAGAAATCCAAAATTGATTGTGTAAAGGAAAATAGTGATGTTCCCGAGATTGACTGTAATGTGGAAAAGCAGTTACAAGATGAAAGGCATGGTGTGTCTGTAGCAGCAGCCATTCAAGGTGACCTTGCAGACTTGGAACAAGATGGAGAAGTAGGAGGAGACTTCAGAACTGACGTAGAGGACATACGAGGGACAGACGTACCACTAAAAATAGACCACTCAGAGGCCCAACTCCAAATTAAAGTTAGGAAAAATTTGTTAAAATTATGCAAAATCATTCCTGCATATGATAACAAAATCCATGTTTGTAGAAACTCTGAGGTTTTTGAAAGCTTTATTGATAAGTTTGATTTGACTAATGAGGAGAAAAATCAGTTGTTTAAAATGTGGATCCCTTTCCAGGTGGTTATCTTTAAGGATATCTGGTGAATCACATATAAATTTAAACGATAAAGACAGATTAAAAATTCTGATTTTTTTGTGCATCAAATGAAAATTATTCAGATATTGATATTCTTCAAAAATTAAGGATTGGTCGGAAAGAATGTACTTTTACATTCATGTCCATATTTGATCGGTTGTACAGAACTCTTGTTAAAAATGTCAAAACACAGTCTCTGATAAAGAGTTTTGTAAACAAATTTGGGTTTCTAAATCCTGCATCTCGTGTTATTGCGTCACAAAAAGATTATTTGAATGTGCGCAATCCCTTGATTTTGCTAGAAAACATGAGAATCGTGAAAGGAAGATAAGTCATGCTAACTTTGTAAAATCTTCTCAGAAGCCAGTATCAAAATCTAAACTGAGTTATCACCGTAATCAAATCTATGAAGAACGAAGAAAATCACATATTTGTTATATGCCGTATGAAATGATGAAAACTTCACAGATTGAATTCAAAATTCTGACCTTCTTTCTGTAAAAAGGCAAATGGCAGAATTTGACAGACAGAAGCAGCTGACTTAGAATCATAGAATCGTAGAGTTGGAAGGGACCTCCTGGGCCATCTGGTCCAACCCCCTGCTCAAAGCAGGATTCGCTAAGTCATCCCAGTCAGATGTCTGTCCAGCCTCTGTTTGAAGACTTCCATTGAAGGAGAACTCACCACTTCTCGTGGCAGCCTGTTCCACTCATTGATCACTCTGTCAAAAAGTTTTTTCTAATATCTAATCTGTGTCTCCTCACATTCAGTTTCATCCCATTGCTTCTAGTCTTTCCTTGTGCAAATGAGAATAAAGTTGATCCTTCTACAATGTGACAGCCCTTTAGATATTTGTAGACAGCTATTAAGTCTCCTCTTCGCAGAGTGACATCATTAGCTGTAAACTGAACATTTTGCTCAGAGAATCCGTTCAATCCTTCAAAATGGCAAGAATTTTTCAGGACTTTTTTTTACAGAGAAATAAGATTGGGTTTAGGAATTGGCTAAAATGTAATTATATGTTTTGTAAAAGTGTTATACAATGTATTAGTCAGTTATATGTAATTATTTTATAGAATATTATTCTGTAGTTCTATAGTTTTGTAGATATATACATGTTCATACAGTATTTAGTATATTTGTATAAGTAGAGATTGTAGAACTGTATTTTTTAGTGAAAATTAAAATTTACTCCAGTACATATATGTATAGGATATTGCAATTGTTTTGTTTCTGGATGAATATGATATTAACCTTATCTTTTATTTTTCCTTAGAATTTTCATTTCAAAGCAGGACTTAATCGGGAAAAATTCTCTTACATGGATTTATGCCTTTATTTACACAGGAAGTTGTAATAATTGCATGATTTCATATATTTAACGCTTAAAAGAAAATAACTAACTGAATCTAAAATCTGTGTGCTGCTAATATGATGTCTTTACTGCATGGCTTGACATGACAAACACAGCATGTGAAATCTGAACCTTGTTCTAATAATAAGTATACCATGTCCCTGTTTTTAGTGCTGTAATTTAGCCTGTATCCTTAGTGAAAAGAATTTTTGAGAGACCCCAGCCTTTGCAAGACAAAGGAATGCCCAAGTTTCAAGTATAGCTATACAACATATATTTATGTTATGTGTATTTGGGGAATATTCAAAGAAATATTAAGATACTAAATTTAATAGTTTACAATACGCATTGATAATTAGGACAATAATTTTTTGGGTTATATTCATGTATTCATACCTTCATATGTGGAATAATTTGTTTTGAACTTATATGTGACACAGTCTGAGTGACAAATGTCAGATGCGTGTATGATCAGCTGCTAAGGAGTAATGTGATACGTTTGATGTATGAAAGATTCCTCAGGATTTTGTATGCAAGAAAAAAAAACCTTTATCTTTAGGATAAATATGCAGATCAGTTAAATTATTAGAATATTAAGATACATAATGAAATATTATCTGCACAACATTTATTTCTATATTTCTTTAGTAATTATTTCTTGATTTAGTTAATTGTGGATAATTGTAATCACACATCAAAATGGTTTATTAAGAAAATCTACATTTAGATTAATTTTTTCTAAAGGATAATTTTTCTGATATTCAATTTTGTTTTTAATTGTTACATAGATGGGTACACATCTTCAGATAAATATATGGTATAAAACAAGTATAGAATTTACACAAATAATTTATAAATTAATTATTTTTTTTAATTTTGGTTTTGATAAATGAATTATTTAATAAAACAATATTTTTTTGGTATTAATGTGTTTTTGATCCTGACTACATCATCACATTTGATTAATACCTCTTCTTCACAAATTTTAATAAAGAAGAAATATTAATAAGGTACAATGGTATAAGTATTGGGTATAATAACATTAAGTATTATAAAGAGTAATTTATTTACACTAAGAAGAGTATTAAATGCAAAGCTGCAAAATTTGAATATTTTGGTAATACAAGTTTATGACAAATATGAAATAATCCAGATCATGGAAATATTAAGGGTATATGTTATTGAAGACATAACTACTCTGCTTTTGTTATCAACATAAAGGCCTTATTTTTATTTTTCATTTTTAATTTTTATTATTCTTACTATTTTTATTTTTTAATTCTTAAATTTTTATTTTTTCTCTCAATCAAGAAAAAATCATCAATATTTAATAAAGTAATGTCTAGTATGAGACTATTGCTTCATTAAATATAGCAATGATATTTTTCCATTACTAAGGAAAAATGTTTCAATTCTGAGTTATATGCAACAATTCATTCATTCATTTATTCGCTTACTCATATATTCTTATTTTGGTTCATGGCTATACATTCTTACATATTATTGGTATAATAAATATATTCTATTAATAAAGTTTTAGTAATAAAGATGGAAACACTTGTTGCATAAAACACACTGACACCTATGGGTTGAAAAAGGTAATTACACCTATGACTTAAAAAATGTTCTTTCACATGAAGAATATGGTTAATAATGTATTATCACTTATTATTGTTTTATTATTCCAAACATGAAATCCATATATGGTACATATTCTGATAATGATTATATGGATATTACTGATTGCTATGGTACGCTGTGATATTATGGGTTAGGAAAATTGCCAGATTTGGTATAGAATAGGGAATGAAGACTTCAAGCAAGATGCTGAAATTACGTTAATAAAGACTTTTCATATTTCTAAATTCAATTGATTCATAGTAGTTTCAATTGATTCCAGTTGCAAGAAGAATGCGATCCAGAAGTCCCAGAAGGTAACAAAGCTATGATTTCTGAGTAACAGACTGTGTTAATTACAAGTGCAGTATCCACCACTGACAGTCACAATTAAAGTATCTAACCTGACAACCAGAGGACGATGATCCTATGATGCTGAGATGAACTGTGTCATCACGTTCTTACCAAGTTCCAGTGGTTTCCAATCACCTGTAAAGCTTCAATGAAAATCTGGTGAACAATGAGGGTAATTGTCAGGAAGCTACAACCCTGACATGTGTCCTGTGCATTAGGAGTGACTGGTAATGGTGCTATAACAAGGAAGAGTCATTTTAACCCTTGCTTTGCTGACCAAATACGTTACACCTGTTCAAATACCAGTGCCGATGAAGGATTCCAGAAATATCCAAGGCGAGCCAATGTAAACCCAGATTTTTAAAGGTGACACTGCACAGATATTAAAGCTACATTTCATCTATAGGCTTTGTTTTATTATCCACATTTGAATTTATGGACTTTGATTTGACCTACGACATGATTTCTACAACATCTATATGCTATTTCAAAGGAATTATAATATAAAGACTGTTTTAAAAGAACCAAGAAGAAGACAAGACATCAAAATGAAGACCAGATGACATCAGATGATGATGACTGGACCTGAGATGCTTCAATTTAGATTTAGGGAAGTATAATTATACATATTGTATATGAATATTGTTCACGGCTTACCATGAATTCACATCATTATGTTATTGAGTATCTATAACAATAATCTGATATTATTATTATTGATATTAAATTATTTTGCCAAGAAAAGAAGAAAGAAGATCTCGTTATATTTTGAGGATTCCAATTAATGTCTGTCACCCTCAAAAGGGGGAATTGTTAAATATTAAATCGGTTGTTAATTTATATTTCTTATTACACTCTGTTCTGTACTGAACATTGCCTTCTGCTGACACTACATATGTTATTTTTGTAAGTTTAGCTCATGGTAAATGTCAACCCCATATATAGAGACCTCGTGCTCTGACAGACGGATATATATGTTGGGACTTACTCTAGGGGTCGCTTGCTCCTTCACTACCATCAGAGGGGACATCTCTGCTCGGCCACTACATTGAATGGACAGCTGGAATGTAACTTAATCACCATGTGTGACTTCAAGAGAAGCTACATGCTGAAGATAGATGTTTTTTCCTTTCAGAATTTTTGGGCTAAACATGGGAAAACCAAAAGAGGCAAGAGAGGTGGGCAATTCACCAAAAATAAAACAACCCTAATGGATACATCACAATAACAAAAAATATTTAATTTGAGTTCCTATTCACTATCCCCTAATGAACAGTCATTGCTTTAAAAAGGATTAAAATTTACTCCTACAACAACCACTAGCTCTTTCAACCTGTATATCAGTATAAAAAAATTCCTATGGAATCTAGCCCTCAAAAAGTATTTTCTAAAAAGGACACAGTCAATACAGACGGTTAATTCTACCATAACAATTCAAGAAAAACCATCAATTATACACACCTCTCTAACTAAACCCTCCATGTTCAATCCCATTAGTGAATATTCTAATGCTTTTCATTCCTTTGAAACCTTGGTCACTTCTGATCTGAGAAAATCATGCAAGGGTAAACCTAAATTCCTCAAATACAATCTCAGTAATATGGAAAAGAAATCAATCATTGATCTTCAGGAAAATAATAATATAATTATTCGACCAGCAGATAAAGGGGGGGCATCGTTATTCTTGATCAAATCAAATATCATCAAGAATCCGTTAGATTACTGGAGGATACTACAACTTATCAAAAATTATCTAATGACCCCTCCACTACTTTTATCAAACAATTGAGTGAATTAGCTCAATCTGGCAAAATTTGTGGTATTCTTACAAAACAGGAACATTCATTCATTACCAATAAAACACCCACCCTAGCAGTCTTCTACCATATCCCGAAAAGACATAAGAATCTAACACACCCTCCTGGTAGACCAATTATATCTGGTATTAATTGCCTGATGGCTAACCTATCTAAATAAGACACATATCTGCAAAGATGTAGGAGTCTTCTACCAGCATATCTTAAAGACACAACACATATGCTCCAAATCTTGGAAACTGTGCAGTGGAAACCAAACTATTTTTTGGGCACACTCGACATTAAATCGCATTATACCGTAATTAATCACCAAAAAGGCAGTGAGGCAGCAATTTTCTTCCTTCATAATCTCGGGATTTATGAAGAGAGTCAAATCAATTTTATTGGGAAAAGCATTGAATTTATCCTTACCCATAATTATTTTATTTATGAAAAACAGTTTTATTTGCAGGTATGTGGAACTCCAATGGGTAAGCGTTTTGTGCCCAGTTACGCCAACACATGTGTTGGCAAATGGGAGGAATTATCTATTTATATCAATGGCAGCCAGTTACAAAAAGGGCTAAGTCTATGGTGTCGTTTTACAGATGACTTTTTTTCATTTGGGAGGGTTCAAAATTGGAACTAGAAAATTTTCTTTCAGGTTTAAACAATAACGGCTTCGGCCTTGAATTTACGCCAACCATCAGCCAACCTAGTATAAACTTTTTGGACCTTACAATTTTTACTGAAGGTAGCAAGTTCCAAGTTGGTAACTAAGTGTTATAGAATATCAGTTGATTCTAATAGCTATATTCATCTCAATAGCTGCCATTTACCAATCTGGCTCACAAATGTCCCTAAAGGCCAATATATTCGAATCAGAAGTAATTGCATAAATAGTGAGGATTATGACAATGAATCCAGACATCTCACTCATCAACTAGTAGCTAAAGGCTATGCATTTGACTCATTAGAAAAAAGCCGACTAACAATTACAATCTCCTGGAACAATCTCATCCACAGATCTATCCCGAGTAGAAACCCGCCAAGCCTTCAGGGGCAAATTTATGTTACCTTTTATTACCCAGTATCATTCAGGACATGCAAAATTCAATACAATTATTAGAAAACACAGGCCACTATTACAGAGAGACAAAGTCATTGATAATCTTTTATCCCCCTGACCAAAATTCATATATAGGAAAGCCCCAAATTTAGGTCTCTTACTAGCCCCTACTACCAAATCTGTATTTCCCCTCAGAACACCATCTGTGAACCACTTTCAGACTCTAAAAAAGGGTTTTATTCCATGTGGCAAATGTTCATGTTGTCTACGCACGTGCATCAAAAAAGTTTATTTTTTTTCTCATTTATGTACACTCTGCACCCCATCTCGACTGAAAAAAAAACAGAAATGTAGAAATTTTTGAAAATTTATTAAAAAAGAAAAACTGAAATATCACATGGTCATAAGTATTCAGACCATTTGCTCAGTATTGAGTAGAAGCACCCATTTGAGCTAGTACAGCCATGAGTCTTCTTAGGAATGATCCAACAAGTTTTTCAAACCTGGATTTGGGGATCCTGTGTCATTTTTCCTTGCTGATCCTCTCCAGTTCCATCAGGTTGAATGGTGAATGTTAGTGGACAGCCATTTTCAGGTCTCTCCAGAGATGCTCAATTGGGTTTAGGTCAGGGCTCTGGCTGGGCCAGTCAAGAATGGTCACAGAGTTGTTCTGAAGCCTCTCCTTTGTTATTTTAGCTGTGTGCTTAGGGTCATTGTCTTGTTGGAAGGTGAATTTTCAGCCAAGTCTGAGGTCCAGAGAACTCTGGAAGAGGTTTTCAGGCAGGATATCTCTGTACTTGGCCACATTTGTGTTTCCTTCAATTGCAACCAGTCGTCCTGTCCCTGCAGCTGAAAAAAAAAAAATCAATAGCATGATGCTGCCACCACCACGTTTCACTGTTGGGATTGTATTGGGCAGGTGATTAGCAGTGCCTGGTTTTCTCCACACATACCGCTTAGAATGATCACCAAAAACTTCTATCTTCATCTCATCAGACCAGAGAATCTTATTTCTCAGAGTCTGGGAGTCCTTCATGTGTTTTTTAGCAAACTCTATGCGGGCTTTCATATGTCTTGCACTGAGGAGAAGCTTCTGTCAGGCCACTCTGCCATAAAGGCCAGACTGGTGGAGGGCTGCAGTGATAGTTGACTTTGTGGAACTTTATCCCATCTCCCTACTGCATCTGTGGAGCTCAGCCACAGTGATCTTGGGGTTCTTCTTTACCTCTCTCACCAAGGCTCTTCTCCCACGAATGCTCAGTTTAGCTGGACAGCCAGGTCTAGGAAGACATCTGGTGGTCCCAAACTTCTTCCATTTAAGGATTATGGAGGCCACTGTGCTCTTAGGAGCCTTGTGTACTGCAGAAATTATTTTGTAACCTTGGCCAGATGTGTGCGTTGCCACAATTCTGTCTCTGTGCTCCTTGGCCAGTTCCTTTGACCTCATGATTTGGTCTGACATGCACTGTGAGCTGTGAGGTCTTATATAGACAGGTGTGTGCCTTTACAAATCAGGTACTATCAGTTTAAGGTAATTTAACACAGCTGGACTCCAATGAAGGAGTAGAACCATCTCAAGGAGGATCACAAGGAAATGGACAGCATGTGACTTAAATATGAGTGTCTGAGTAAATGGTCTGAATTATTATGACCATGTGATATTTCAGTCTTGCTTTTTTGCTAAATTTGCAAAAATTTCTACATTTCTGTTTTTTTCAGTCAAGATGGGGTGCAGAGTGTACAATAATGAGAAAAAAATGAACTTTTTTGAATTTACTAAATGGCTGCAATGAAACAAAGAGTGAAAAATTTAAAGGGGTCTGAATACTTTCCGTACACATTGTACTGTATGAGCATATACATAGCCTTCTATATACAGCATGAGCCCCCAAATAGCTTCCTATATATAGCATGAGCCCCACATAGCTCACTATATAAAGTGTGAGCTCTCACATAGCTCCTATATACAGTTTGACCCCCCCCCACATAGCAACCTACATTGGGGGAAATAAGTATTGGATCCATTGCTGATTTTGTAACTTTTCCCACTGACAAAGACATGAACAGTCTATAATTTTAATGATAGGTTAATTTTAGCATTGAGAGATAGAATATCAAAAATAAAATCCAGAAAATCACATTGTATAAATTATATGAATTTATTTGCATTTTGCAGTGAGAAATAAGCATTTGATCCCCTATCAACCATTAAGTGTTCTGGCTCCTACAGTTAGACGCTGCTAATCAACTCGTTACCTGCATTAAAGATAGCTGTCTTACTTACATAGTCACCTTTAGAAAAGACTACTTTCCACAATCTCAATTAATCAGTCACACTCTAACCTCTACAACATGGGCAAGACCAAAGAGCTTTCGAAGGATGTCAGGGACAAGATCATAGACTTGCACAAAGCTGGAATGGCCTACAAAACCATAAGTAAGACGCTTGGTGAGAAGGAGACAACTGTTGGTGCAGTTGTAAGGAGGTGGCAGGTCCCCTCAGTTGCACTCTCTCCTCTTTCCATGTGACCCCCCGTGTACTTTACTGTATATACATATGCTATGTGTTCATTATTGTAATATATGCGGTACCCGGACAGAGTACCTATGAGTTAATACTTTAATGTAAAATGTCCATGTGTTCTTAATGGGCTATGTTTTCAATGTTTCTATGTGTATTATAGTGTAATGTATGTGATGTACTCTGTGTTATATCTTGTTATTCCTGTAATGTGAGGAGTTCCCCTTTAACTACTGTTGGTAATACACTACCATTCAAAAGTTTGGGGTCACCCAGACAATTTTATGTTTTCCATGAAAATGTATACTTTTATTAATGAAATGAGTTGCCAAATGAATTTAAAATCTAATCCAGACATTGACAAGGTTCAAAAAAAAGATTTTTAATTGAAATAGTAATTTTCTCCTTCAAACTCTGCTTTCGTCAAAGAATGCTCCCTTTGCAGCAATTACAGCATTGCAGACCTTTGGCATTCTAGCAGTTAATTTTGCTGAGCTAATCTGGAGAAATTTCACCCCATGCTTCCAGAAGCCCCTCCCACAAGTTGGTTTGGCTTCATGGGCACTTTTTGCGTACCATGCGGTCAAGCTGCTCCCACAACAGCTGTATGGGGTTGAGATCTGGAGACTGCGCTGGCCACTCCATTACAGATAGAATACCAGCTGCCTGCTTCTTCCCTAAATAGTTCTTGTATAATTTGGAGGTGTGCTTTGGGTCATTGTCCTGTTGTAGGATGAAATTGGCTCCAATCAAGCGCTGTCCATAGGGTATGGCATAGCGTTGCAAAATGGAGTGATAGCCTTCCTTATTCAAAACCCCTTTTACCTTGTACAAGTCTCCCACTTCACTAGCACCAAAGCAACCCCAGACCATCACATTACCTCCACCATGCTTGACAGATGGCGTCAGGCACTCTTCCAGCATCTTTTCAGTTGTTCTGCATCTCACAAATGTTCTTCTATGTAATCCAAACACCTCAAACTTGGATTCATCTGTCCATAACACTTTTTCCAATCTTACTCTGTCCAATGTCAGTGTTCTTTTGCCCATGTTAATCTTTTCCTTTTATTAGCCAGTCTCAGATGTGGCTTTTTCTTTGCCACTCTGCCCTGAAGGCCAGCATCCCGTAGTCGCCTCTTGACTGTAGACGTTGACACTGGCGTTTTGCGTGTACTATTTAATGAAGCTGCCAGTTGAGGACCTGTGAGGCGTCGATTTCTCAAACTGCAGACTCTAATGTACTTGTCTTGTTGCTCAGTTGTGCAGCGGGGCCTCCCACTTCTCTTTCAAGTGGTGGCAGCAATGGTATTCTGCGGGGAAATAAGTATTTGATCCCTTGCTGATTTTGTAAGTTTGCCCACTGACAAAGCCATGAACAGTCTATAATTTTAAGGGTAGGTTAATTTTAACATTGAGAGATAGAATATCAAAAATAAAATCCAGAAAATCACATTGTATAAATTATATAAATGTATTTGCATTTTGCAATGAGAAATAAGTATTTGATCCCTCTGGCAAACAAGACTTAATACTTGGTGGCAAAACCCTTGTTGGCAAACACAGCAGTCTGACTTTTTTGTAGTTGATGATGAGGTTTGCTCACATGTCAGGAGGAATTTTGGTCCAATCCTCTTTGCAGATCATCTCTAAATCATTAAGATTTTGAGGCTGTTGCTTGGCAACTCGGAGTTTCAACTCCCTCAATAAATTTTCTATGGGATTAAGGCCTTAATCCATGACCTTAATGTGCTTCTTTTTGAGCCACTCCTTTGTTGCCTTGGCTGTATGTCTTGGGTAATTGTCTTGCTGGAAGACCCAGCCACGACCCATTTTTAATGTCCTGGCAGAGGAAAGGAGGTTGTCACTCAGGAGTTTACGGTACATGGCTCCATCCATTCTCTCATTAATGCGGGGAAGTAGTCCTGTGCCCTTAACTGAGAAACACCCCCAAAACATAATGTTTCCACCTCTATGCTTGACAGTGGGGACAGTGTTGTGAGTTAATTTTCCCCTTCGTCACTGAGGTCTGGTGAACTCCCTATTCTGGTAAAGGAAGGTAATGAGCCTGATTATCAGGCACCTGAGTCTAATGAGGATGACTGGCTGAGTGGAGTCACTGACTGGATATAAGGCTGCCGATGCCCTTCTGCCCTGCGGGTGATTTCTCTGTGGACTTCTAGGACACCAGTCTGATTGCTGCTTCCCTAAAGCTAAGTTTCTGCTTTGCCTGTTTGCATTTATGTTTTTGTGTTTGTTTTCCTTGCTTTTCTGGATTCTGCCATTCCCTGCTGGGATGAGCTGAATCTCCTTTTGCCGGTTGCTCTGTCTTCAGAATATTCCTGAGTACTGACATAGCTTTTTTGAAGCCTAGCGTCTTCAGGGCCTTTTTCACTGTCAGTCTGTTGGCTCTTATTTTCATAGGGTTTTTCACGGATTGCAGACAGCAGCCTTCCTGTCCTTTCCTATTTAGGTAGTTTGGGCCCCGTCTTTGCTCAGTCTATCTTTCTGTCTGTGTTAGTGTTTTCATCTTGCTTCGCCGTCATTATATGTTGGGTGCTGCCTATTGCTTTGGGGTCTGCTCTGGGGCAGTTTAGATTTCCCCTTTCTTTCTTTAGGCCTATTTAATTCTCCGGCTGTGATCGAGGGGTCTAGGGCATCGTAGGAACCCCCCACGGCTACTGTTAGTTGTTGTGATAGGATCAGGGGTCTGCAATCCGATAGCTGCCAACCTCTCTGGTTTTCTGGACTTAGCTAGCATTTTTGTTTTTGCCTCCTACGGTGACTCATTCATAACAGAATCACCCGCCATACCGCAGATCCTAGGGTACTCAATAGCAGGAAAGAATTGTGTTTAAAAAAAAAAAAAAGTGTGTGTATATTCTTTCCTCTATATCTCTGAGGCCGTAGGGGGAATTTTTTTTTTCTCTCAATGGAGATAAAGCAATTGTCTGATCGTGTGGAGCATCTCGCTGCGGAATGCTGGGAATTTCCGCCTACCTTGCTCATTCGCATGCTGTTGAACCAAAGATCCCTACACCTGATGTATTTTTTGGGGATCGATCTAAATTTTTGAGTTTCAAAAATAATTGTAAATTATTTTTTGCCTTGAAGCCTAACTCGTCAGGGAGCTCCGCGCAGCAGGTTAAAATTGTCATCTCTTTGCTGCGTGGCGATCCCCAGGATTGGGCGTTTTCTTTGAAACCAGATGATCCTATTCTGACTAATGTGAACGCATTCTTTCAAGCTTTGGGGTTGTTGTATGACGAACCTAATGCTATTGATCAGGCTGAAAAGACCCTGTTGGCATTAAGCCAGGGTCGGGATTCGGCAGAGTTGTACTGTCAAAAATTCCGAAAGTGGGCGATCCTTACTACCTGGAATGATGGTGCCTTGGCAGCCCTCTTTCGGAAGGGTTTGTCAGAAACTGTAAAAGATACTATGGTGGGATTTCCTGTTCCCTCTGGTCTTGACGATTCTATGTCATTAGCCATTCAGGTGGATCAGCGTTTACGTGAACGCAAAACAACACGAGAGATGTTGCCACCTGTTGAACAAATGTCTGAACCTATGCAATGTGATAGAGTTTTGTCTAAGGCGCAACGTCAGGAGTTCAGAAGGCGTAATAAGCTGTGTTTTTTCTGTGGAGATGCCTCGCATATTATTTCTGTTTGTCCTAAACGAGAGAAACGCTTTGCACACACGTTTTCTGTTGGTGGTGTTCAACCTAAGTTTCTTCTGGCAATTACTCTGATCTGCTCCCTGTCCACATTTTCCGCCAAGGCTTTTGTGGATTCGGGAGCAGCGCTAAACCTAATGGACTTGGATTTTGCTAAACGTTGTGGATTTCCGATGACACCTCTGCAGACGCCTATCCCTTTGAGGGAGATTGATGCTACTCCTTTGGCTAAAAATAAACCTCAGTTTTGGACCCAGGTGGTCATGCGGGTCGCCCCAGACCATCAAGAAAATTGCAGATTTTTGGTGTTGCATGGTCTGCATGATGCCGTTGTTCTGGGGTTTCCCTGGTTGCAAATTCATAATCCAGTTTTGGATTGGAAGTCTGTGTCTGTGGTGAGTTGGGGTTGTCGGTGTGCCTTTAGTGAGGCTCCGGTTTTTTCCACCTCTTCTCAGTCGCATGATGTTCCTGACTATTTGGCGGACTTTTATGATGTATTTAGTGAGAATGAGTCTGCGTCCTTGCCTCCTCATAGGAGTTATTACTGTGCAATTGAACTAAGCCCGGGGTGTAAATTTCCCAAGGGTCGGCTCTTCAATTTATCTGTACCCAAGCACGAGGCTATGCGGTCCTATATTAAGGAGGCGTTGGAGAAGGGTCATATTAGACCATCCTCTTCACCCTTAGGTGCCGGTTTTTTTTTTGTGGCCAAAAGGGATGGTTCTTTAAGGCCTTGTATTGATTATCGTGCCCTCAATAAAATTACTATTAAATATCAGTATCCGTTACCCCTGATTTCGGATCTATTCTCTAGAGTTAGAGGTGCTTGCTGGTTTACCAAGCTTGACCTCAGGGGGGCGTATAATCTTATCCGCATTAAGCAGGGGGATGAATGGAAGACGGCGTTTAATACTCCGGAGGGACATTTTGAGTACCTGGTGATGCCTTTTGGGCTCACTAATGCCCCTTCTGTCTTCCAGTGCTTCATGAACGATATTTTCCGAGACTTTGTCGATAAATTTTTGATTATCTATCTGGATAATATTTTGATCTTCTCCAAGGATTGGGATTCTCATGTGGAACATATTCGGACTGTGTTCCGGATCTTGAGGGAGAATTCCCTGTATGTCAAAGGATCGAAATGCCTTTTTGGAGTACAGAGGATTTCATTTTTGGGATTTATTTTGTCTCCGTCAACTATTGAAATGGACCCGGCCAAGGTACAGGCCATTTATGATTGGGTTCAGCCCACTTCTTTGAAGGCCCTCCAGAAGTTTTTGGGGTTTGCTAATTTTTATCGGAAATTTATAGCAAAATTTTCTAGTATTGCCAAGCCATTGACTGATCTGACTAAGAAGGGTGCTGATGTGTTGAATTGGTCTCCGGAGGCTGTTGCTTCCTTTCAGGAGCGGAAGCAAAGATTTACCTCCGCCCCGGTTTTGCGGCAACCGGATGTCTCACTCCCGTTCCAGGTAGAGGTGGATGCTTCTGAGATTGGTGCAGGAGCTGTTTTGTCCCAAAAGGATCCTGTAACATCTAAAATGAATCCCTGTGCTTTCTTCTCCATCTGAACGTAACTATGATGTGGGGAATCGGGAACTGTTGGCCATGAAATGGGCATTTGAGGAGTGGAGACATTGATTGGAGGGAGCTAAACATCAAGTTGTGGTCCTCACTGACCACAAGAATTTGATTTACCTAGAGTCGGCTAAACGCTTGAACCCTAGACAGGCTAGATGGGCCTTGTTTTTTACACGTTTTGATTTTGTGGTCTCTTTTCTTCCTGGAACTAAGAATGTCAAGGCAGACGCCCTCTCTAGGAGTTTCTTTGCTGATTCTCCTGTGGTGACCAAGCCTGCTACCATCTTAGGCGAAGGGGTAGTTCTTTCTGCCATCTCGTCCGATTTGAGACTTGCTCTGCAAGAGTTCCAGGAGGACAAACCTGAGCGTTGTCCCAGTGGAAAGTTGTATGTTCCTGACCAGTGGAAGAAGAGAGTGATGTCTGAAGTTCATTGCTCTGCATTGGCTGGTCATCCAGGTATTTTTGGTACTAGAGATCTGGTGAGTCGCTCTTTTTGGTGGCCCACCTTGTCTCATGATGTCAGGAATTTTGTGCAGTCCTGTGGGACTTGCTCCCGGTCTAAATCTTGTTCTCGCTCTAGTGGGTTGTTGATGCCTTTGCCGGTCCCCAGGAGGCCATGGACCCATATTTCAATGGATTTCATCTCTGATATGCCGGTCTCTCAAAGAATGACTGTTATTTGGGTGATTTGTGATAGGTTCTCTAAGATGGTTCATCTTGTACCACTCCCTAAGTTGCCATCTTCCTCTGAGTTGGTGCCCCTGTTTTTGCAACAGGTGGTTCGCTTGCACGGGATTCCTGAGAACATTGTATCTGACAGAGGAGTTCAGTTTGTGTCTAGATTTTGGAGGACTTTCTGTTCCAAGCTGGGAATTCAGTTGTCCTTCTCCTCTGCTTTTCACCCTCAGACCAATGGGCAGACAGAGAGAACAAACCAGACCTTGGAGTCGTATTTGAGATGTTTTATTTCCGCTGATCAGGATGATTGGGTTTCATTTTTGCCCTTGGCCGAATTTGCTTTAAATAATAGAGCTAGTTCTGCCACTTTGATGTCACCTTTTTTTTGTAACTTTGGGTTTCATCCTCGATTTTCTTCAGGGCAGGTGGAGCCTTCTGCCTGCCCAGGTGTTGACACTGTGGTGGAGAGAATGCACCAGATCTGGGACCAAGTGGTGGATAAGTTATCTCTCTCCCAGGAAAAGGCCCAGCGGTTTTCCAATCGACATAGGACCATTGGTCCCCAGTTTAAGATTGGTGATATGGTGTGGTTGTCTTCAAAAAATATTGCTATGAAGGTGGCTTCTCCTAAGTTTAAGCCTAGATCAGGAGGATAATTCCTGGGTCTCTGCCTCTGATATTCATGCCAAAAGATTGGTGCGTGCCTTTCATCGGGCTCACACTGATCACCCTGGTGGCATGGTTGAGGTTCGGTGACCCCCTCCTCAAGGGGGAGGTACTGTTATGAGTTAATTTTCCCCTTCGTCACTGAGGTCTGGTGAACTCCCTATTCTGGTAAAGGAAGGTAATGAGCCTGATTATCAGGCACCTGAGTCTAATGAGGATGACTGGCTGAGTGGAGTCACTGACTGGATATAAGGCTGCCGACGCCCTTCTGCCCTGCGGGTGATTTCTCTGTGGACTTCTAGGACACCAGTCTGATTCCTGCTTCCCTAAAGATAAGTTTCTGCTTTGCCTGTTTGCATTTATGTTTTTGTGTTTGTTTTCCTTGCTTTTCTGGATTCTGCCATTCCCTGCTGGGATGAGCTGAATCTCCTTTTGCCGGTTGCTCTGTCTTCAGAATATTCCTGAGTACTGACATAGCTTTTTTGAAGCCTAGCGTCTTCAGGGCCTTTTTCACTGTCAGTCTGTTGGCTCTTATTTTCATAGGGTTTTTCACGGATTGCAGACAGCAGCCTTCCTGTCCTTTCCTATTTAGGTAGTTTGGGCCCCGTCTTTGCTCAGTCTATCTTTCTGTCTGTGTTAGTGTTTTCATCTTGCTTCACCGTCATTATATGTTAGGGGCTGCCTATTGCTTTGGGGTCTGCTCTGGGGCAGTTTAGATTTCCCCTTTCTTTCTTTAGGCCTATTTAATTCTCCGGCTGTGATCGAGGGGTCTAGGGCATCGTAGGAACCCCCCACGGCTACTGTTAGTTGTTGTGATAGATCAGGGGTCTGCAATCCGATAGCTGCCAACCTCTCTGGTTTTCTGGACTTAGCTAGCATTTTTGTTTTTGCCTCCTACGGTGACTCATTCATAACATGACAGTGTTCTTGGGTCATAGGCAACATTTCTCTTCCTCCAAACACGGTGAGTTGAGTTAATGCCAAAGACCTCAATTTTTGGCAAACTTGAGACTGGCCTGCACATGTGCCTTCTTGAGCAGGGGGACCTTGCGGCACTGTAAAATTTTAAACCTTTGTGGCGTAATGTGTTACCAATAGTTTTCTTGATGACTGGTCTCAGCTGCCTTGAGATCATTTCTAAGGACTAAAGGAGGACTAAGGACTGCAACATGGGCCCCAGGACTCTGGAAGGGCCCCAGCTGAAGGGGTTTTCACAGCTGACACCCGGCACTATGTGTCAGGGGTCCCCGACATGTTAACCCCCGGCACACTGCGATCAAATACGATCGCAGTGTACCGGGGGTTTAGGGAAGCATCGGCAGGGAGGGGGCTCCCTCTGTGCTTCCCTGAGCCCCCCAGAGCAGCACGATGTGCTGCTCTGCTCTGGGGGCCTCCTTCCCTGCAGGTCCCCGGATTCAATATGGAGGTAGGGACCTTCGGGGGCCTACAGGGAGTAGGCTTCCTCACTGTCTGCAGAGAGCAAGCATGAGGAAGCCTGTGAAGCGCCTGTGTCAGATCGCTGATCTGTCACAGTGATCTGTGATGTGACAGATCAGCGATCTGTTACATGACAGTGATGTCCCCCCTGGGACAATGTAATAAAGTTTAAAAAAAGTGTAAAAATAATTTTAAAAAAAATCGCTAAATAAACTAAAACAAAAAAAATATTCCCTAATAAATTCATTTTTTGGAAAAAAAGCAAAAAAAAACAATAAAAGTACACGTTTGTTATCGCCTTATCCGTAACGACCCGCCCTATAAAACTGTCCCATTAGTTAACCCCTTTAGCAAACCCCTTAAAAAATAAAAATAAAAAAACAAAGCAAAAAATAATGCTCTATTATCATACTGCCGAACAAAAAGTGCAATAACGCGCAATAAAAAAGACGGATATAAATAACCATGGTACTGCTGAAAACGTCATCTTGTCCCGCAAAAAACGAGTCATCATACAGCGTCATCAGCGAAAAAATAAAAAAAAGTTATATCTCGCAGAATAAAGCGATGCAAAAATAATTATTTTTTATATAAAATTGTTTTCATTGCATAAAAGCACCAAAACATTAAAAAAAATAAATGAGGTATCGCTGTAATCATACTGACCCGAAGAATAAAACCACCTTATCAATTTTACCGCACGCAGAACGGTGTAAACGCACCCCCCAAAAGAAATTCTTGAAATGCTGGTTTTTGTTCATTCTGCGTCCCAAAAATCCAAATAAAAAGCGATCAAAAAATGTCACGTCCCCGAAAATGGTACGAATAAAAACATCAACTCGTCCCGCAAAAATTAAGACCTCACATGACTAGGTGGGCCAAAATAGGGAAAAATTATAGCTCTCAAAATGTGGTGATGCAAAAACTATTTTTACAATAAAAAGCGTCTTTTAGCGTGTGACAGCTGCCAAACATAAAAACCTGCTATAAATAGTAAATCAAACCCCCCTTTATCACCCCTTTGGTTAGGGAAAAATAATAAAATTTAAAAAATGTATTTATTTCCATTTTCCCATTAGGGTTAGGGCTAGGGTTAGCGTTAGGGTTAGGGCTAGGGTTAGGGCTGAGATTACAGTTAGGGGTGTGTTGGGGTTAGGGTTGGAGTTAGAATTGGGGGTTTCCACTGTTTGGGCACATCAGGTGCTCTCCAAACGCAACATGGCGTCTGATCTCAATTCCAGCCAATTCTGCATTGAAAAAGTCAAATGGTGCTCCTTCCCTTCCAAGCTCTGCCATGCGCCCAAACAGTGTTTTACCTCCACATATGGGGTATCAGCCTACTCAGGACAAATTGAAAAACAACTTTTGGGGTCCAATTTCTCCTGTTACCCTTAGGAAAATAAAAAATTCGGGGCACAAATATCATTTTTGTGGAAAAAAATATGATTTTTCTATTTTCACGCCCGGGCGTTATAAACTTCTGTGAAGCACTTGGGGGTTCAAAGTGCTCACCACACATCAGGGGTCTGCAATCCGATAGCTGCCAACCTCTCTGGTTTTCTGGACTTAGCTAGCATTTTTGTTTTTGCCTCCTACGGTGACTCATTCATAACAGAATCACCCGCCATACCGCAGATCCTAGGGTACTCAATAGCAGGAAAGAATTGTGTTTAAAAAAAAAAAAAGTGTGTGTATATTCTTTCCTCTATATCTCTGAGGCCGTAGGGGGATTTTTTTTTTTCTCTCAATGGAGATAAAGCAATTGTCTGATCGTGTGGAGCAGCTCGCTGCAGAATGCTGGGAATTTCCGCCTACCTTGCTCGTTCGCATGCTGTTGAACCAAAGATCCCTACACCTGATGTATTTTTTGGGGATCGATCTAAATTTTTGAGTTTCAAAAATAATTGTAAATTATTTTTTGCCTTGAAGCCTAACTCGTCAGGGAGCTCCACGCAGCAGGTTAAAATTGTCATCTCTTTGCTGCGTGGCGATCCCCAGGATTGGGCGTTTTCTTTGAAACCAGATGATCCTATTCTGACTAATGTGAACGCATTCTTTCAAGCTTTGGGGTTGTTGTATGACGAACCTAATGCTATTGATCAGGCTGAAAAGACCCTGTTGGCATTAAGCCAGGGTCGGGATTCGGCAGAGTTGTACTGTCAAAAATTCCGAAAGTGGGCGGTCCTTACTACCTGGAATGATGGTGCCTTGGCAGCCCTCTTTCGGAAGGGTTTGTCAGAAACTGTAAAAGATACTATGGTGGGATTTCCTGTTCCCTCTGGTCTTGACGATTCTATGTCATTAGCCATTCAGGTGGATCAGCGTTTACGTGAACGCAAAACAACACGAGAGATGTTGCCACCTGTTGAACAAATGTCTGAACCTATGCAATGTGATAGAGTTTTGTCTAAGGCGCAACGTCAGGAGTTCAGAAGGCGTAATAAGCTGTGTTTTTTCTGTGGAGATGCCTCGCATATTATTTCTGTTTGTCCTAAACGAGAGAAACGCTTTGCACACACGTTTTCTGTTGGTGGTGTTCAACCTAAGTTTCTTCTGGCAATTACTCTGATCTGCTCCCTGTCCACATTTTCCGCCAAGGCTTTTGTGGATTCGGGAGCAGCGCTAAACCTAATGGACTTGGATTTTGCTAAACGTTGTGGATTTCCGATGACACCTCTGCAGACGCCTATCCCTTTGAGGGGGATTGATGCTACTCCTTTGGCTAAAAATAAACCTCAGTTTTGGACCCAGGTGGTCATGCGGGTCGCCCCAGACCATCAAGAAAATTGCAGATTTTTGGTGTTGCATGGTCTGCATGATGCCGTTGTTCTGGGGTTTCCCTGGTTGCAAATTCATAATCCAGTTTTGGATTGGAAGTCTGTGTCTGTGGTGAGTTGGGGTTGTCGGTGTGCCTTTAGTGAGGCTCCGGTTTTTTCCACCTCTTCTCAGTCGCATGATGTTCCTGACTATTTGGCGGACTTTTATGATGTATTTAGTGAGAATGAGTCTGCGTCCTTGCCTCCTCATAGGAGTTATGACTGTGCAATTGAACTAAGCCCGGGGTGTAAATTTCCCAAGGGTCGGCTCTTCAATTTATCTGTACCCGAGCACGAGGCTATGCGGTCCTATATTAAGGAGGCGTTGGAGAAGGGTCATATTAGACCATCCTCTTCACCCTTAGGTGCCGTTTTTTTTTTGTGGCCAAAAAGGATGGTTCTTTAAGGCCTTGTATTGATTATCGTGCCCTCAATAAAATTACTATTAAATATCAGTATCCGTTACCCCTGATTTCGGATCTATTCTCTAGAGTTAGAGGTGCTTGCTGGTTTACCAAGCTTGACCTCAGGGGGGCGTATAATCTTATCCGCATTAAGCAGGGGGATGAATGGAAGACGGCGTTTAATACTCCGGAGGGACATTTTGAGTACCTGGTGATGCCTTTTGGGCTCACTAATGCCCCTTCTGTCTTCCAGTGCTTCATGAACGATATTTTCCGAGACTTTGTCGATAAATTTTTGATTATCTATCTGGATAATATTTTGATCTTCTCCAAGGATTGGGATTCTCATGTGGAACATATTCGGACTGTGTTCCGGATCTTGAGGGAGAATTCCCTGTATGTCAAAGGATCGAAATGCCTTTTTGGAGTACAGAGGATTTCATTTTTGGGATTTATTTTGTCTCCGTCAACTATTGAAATGGACCCGGCCAAGGTACAGGCCATTTATGATTGGGTTCAGCCCACTTCTTTGAAGGCCCTCCAGAAGTTTTTGGGGTTTGCTAATTTTTATCGGAAATTTATAGCAAAATTTTCTATTATTGCCAAGCCATTGACTGATCTGACTAAGAAGGGTGCTGATGTGTTGAATTGGTCTCCGGAGGCTGTTGCTTCCTTTCAGGAGCTGAAGCGAAGATTTACCTCCGCCCCGGTTTTGCGGCAACCGGATGTCTCACTCCCGTTCCAGGTAGAGGTGGATGCTTCTGAGATTGGTGCAGGAGCTGTTTGTCCCAAAAGGATCCTGTAACATCTAAAATAAATCCCTGTGCTTTCTTTTCCCGAAAGTTCTCTCCATCTGAACGTAACTATGATGTGGGGAATCGGGAACTGTTGGCCATGAAATGGGCATTTGAGGAGTGGAGACATTGATTGGAGGGAGCTAAACATCAAGTTGTGGTCCTCACTGACCACAAGAATTTGATTTACCTAGAGTCGGCTAAACGCTTGAACCCTAGACAGGCTAGGTGGGCCTTGTTTTTTACACGTTTTGATTTTGTGGTCTCTTTTCTTCCTGGAACTAAGAATGTCAAGGCAGACGCCCTCTCTAGGAGTTTCTTTGCTGATTCTCCTGTGGTGACCAAGCCTGCTACCATCTTAGGCGAAGGGGTAGTTCTTTCTGCCATCTCGTCTGATTTGAGACTTGCTCTGCAAGAGTTCCAGGAGGACAAACCTGAGCGTTGTCCCAGTGGAAAGTTGTATATTCCTGACCAGTGGAAGAAGAGAGTGATGTCTGAAGTTCATTGCTCTGCATTGGCTGGTCATCCAGGTATTTTTGGTACTAGAGATCTGGTGAGTCGCTCTTTTTGGTGGCCCACCTTGTCTCATGATGTCAGGAATTTTGTGCAGTCCTGTGGGACTTGCTCCCGGTCTAAATCTTGTTCTCGCTCTAGTGGGTTGTTGATGCCTTTGCCGGTCCCCAGGAGGCCATGGACCCATATTTCAATGGATTTCATCTCTGATATGCCGGTCTCTCAAAGAATGACTGTTATTTGGGTGATTTGTGATAGGTTCTCTAAGATGGTTCATCTTGTACCACTCCCTAAGTTGCCATCTTCCTCTGAGTTGGTGCCCCTGTTTTTGCAACAGGTGGTTCGCTTGCACGGGATTCCTGAGAACATTGTATCTGACAGAGGAGTTCAGTTTGTGTCTAAATTTTGGAGGACTTTCTGTTCCAAGCTGGGAATTCAGTTGTCCTCCTCTGCTTTTCACCCTCAGACCAATGGGCAGACAGAGAGAACAAACCAGACCTTGGAGTCGTAGTTGAGATGTTTTATTTCCGCTGATCAGGATGATTGGGTTTCATTTTTGCCCTTGGCCGAATTTGCTTTAAATAATAGAGCTAGTTCTGCCACTTTGATGTCACCTTTTTTTTGTAACTTTGGGTTTCAGCCTCGATTTTCTTCAGGGCAGGTGGAGCCTTCTGCCTGCCCAGGTGTTGACACTGTGGTGGAGAGAATGCACCAGATCTGGGACCAAGTGGTGGATAAGTTATCTCTCTCCCAGGAAAAGGCCCAGCGGTTTTCCAATCGACATAGGACCATTGGTCCCCAGTTTAAGATTGGTGATATGGTGTGGTTGTCTTCAAAAAATATTGCTATGAAGGTGGCTTCTCCTAAGTTTAAGCCTAGATCAGGAGGATAATTCCTGGGTCTCTGCCTCTGATATTCATGCCAAAAGATTGGTGCGTGCCTTTCATCGGGCTCACACTGATCACCCTGGTGGCGTGGTTGAGGGTTCGGTGACCCCTCCTCAAGGGGGAGGTACTGTTGTGAGTTAATTTTCCCCTTCGTCACTGAGGTCTGGTGAACTCCCTATTCTGGTAAAGGAAGGTAATGAGCCTGATTATCAGGCACCTGAGTCTAATGAGGATGACTGGCTGAGTGGAGTCACTGACTGGATATAAGGCTGCCGACGCCCTTCTGCCCTGTGGGTGATTTCTCTGTGGACTTCTAGGACACCAGTCTGATTCATGCTTCCCTAAAGCTAAGTTTCTGCTTTGCCTGTTTGCATTTATGTTTTTGTGTTTGTTTTCCTTGCTTTTCTGGATTCTGCCATTCCCTGCTGGGATGAGCTGAATCTCCTTTTGCCGGTTGCTCTGTCTTCAGAATATTCCTGAGTACTGACATAGCTTTTTTGAAGCCTAGCGTCTTCAGGGCCTTTTTCACTGTCAGTCTGTTGGCTCTTATTTTCATAGGGTTTTTCACGAATTGCAGACAGCAGCCTTCCTGTCCTTTCCTATTTAGGTAGTTTGGGCCCCGTCTTTGCTCAGTCTATCTTTCTGTCTGTGTTAGTGTTTTCATCTTGCTTCACCGTCATTATATGTTGGGGGCTGCCTATTGCTTTGGGGTCTGCTCTGGGGCAGTTTAGATTTCCCCTTTCTTTCTTTAGGCCTATTTAATTCTCCGGCTGTGATCGAGGGGTCTAGGGCATCGTAGGAACCCCCCACGGCTACTGTTAGTTGTTGTGATAGGATCAGGGGTCTGCAATCCGATAGCTGCCAACCTCTCTGGTTTTCTGGACTTAGCTAGCATTTTTGTTTTTGCCTCCTACGGTGACTCATTCATAACAGGACAGTGTTCTTGGGTCATAGGCAACATTTCTCTTCCTCCAAACACGGTGAGTTGAGTTAATGCCAAAGACCTCAATTTTTGTCTCATCTGATCACAGCAACTTCTCCCAATCACTCACAGAATCATCCAGATGTTCATTGGCAAACTTGAGACTGGCCTGCACATGTGCCTTCTTGAGCAGGGGGACCTTGCGGCACTGTAAAATTTTAAACCTTTGTGGCGTAATGTGTTACCAATAGTTTTCTTGATGACTGGTCTCAGCTGCCTTGAGATCATTTCTAAGGACTAAAGGAGGACTAAGGACTGCAACATGGGCCCCAGGACTCTGGAAGGGCCCCAGCTGAAGGGGTTTTCACAGCTGACACCCGGCACTATGTGTCAGGGGTCCCCGACATGTTAACCCCCGGCACACTGCGATCAAACACGATCGCAGTGTACCGGGGTTTAGGGAAGCATTGGCAGGGAGGGGGCTCCCTCTGTGCTTCCCTGAGCCCCCCAGAGCAGAACGATGTGCTGCTCTGCTTCGGGGGCCTCCTTCCCTGCAGGTCCCCGGATTCAATATGGAGGTAGGGACCTTCGGGGGCCTACAGGGAGTAGGCTTCCTCACTGTCTGCAGAGCGCAGGCATGAGGAAGCCTGTGAAGCGCCTGTGTCAGATCGCTGATCTGTCACAGTGATCTGTGATGTGACAGATCAGCGATCTGTTACATGACAGTGATGTCCCCCCTGGGACAATGTAATAAAGTTTAAAAAAAGTGTAAAAATAATTTTAAAAAAAATCGCTAAATAAACTAAAACAAAAAAAATATTCCCTAATAAATTCATTTTTTGGAAAAAAAGCAAAAAAAAAACAATAAAAGTACACGTTTGTTATCGCCTTATCCGTAACGACCCGCCCTATAAAACTGTCCCATTAGTTAACCCCTTTAGCAAACCCCTTAAAAAATAAAAATAAAAAACAAAGCAAAAAATAATGCTCTATTATCATACTGCCGAACAAAAAGTGCAATAACGCGCGATAAAAAAGACGGATATAAATAACCATGGTACTGCTGAAAACGTCATCTTGTCCCGCAAAAAACGAGTCATCATACAGCGTCATCAGCGAAAAAATAAAAAAAAGTTATATCTCGCAGAATAAAGCGATGCAAAAATAATTATTTTTATATAAAATTGTTTTCATTGCATAAAAGCACCAAAACATTAAAAAAAATAAATGAGGTATCGCTGTAATCATACTGACCCGAAGAATAAAACCACCTTATCAATTTTACCGCACGCAGAACGGTGTAAACGCACCCCCCCAAAAGAAATTCTTGAAATGCTGGTTTTTGTTCATTCTGCGTCCCAAAAGTCGGAATAAAAAGCGATCAAAAAATGTCACGTCCCCGAAAATGGTACCAATAAAAACATCAACTCGTCCCGCAAAAATTAAGACCTCACATGACTAGGTGGGCCAAAATAGGGAAAAATTATAGCTCTCAAAATGTGGTGATGCAAAAACTATTTTTACAATAAAAAGCGTCTTTTAGCGTGTGACAGCTGCCAAACATAAAAACCTGCTATAAATAGTAAATCAAACCCCCCTTTATCACCCCTTTGGTTAGGGAAAAATAATAAAATTTAAAAAATGTATTTATTTCCATTTTCCCATTAGGGTTAGGGCTAGGGTTAGCGTTAGGGTTAGGGCTAGGGTTAGGGCTGAGATTACAGTTAGGGGTGTGTTGGGGTTAGGGTTGGAGTTAGAATTGGGGGTTTCCACTGTTTGGGCACATCAGGTGCTCTCCAAACGCAACATGGCGTCTGATCTCAATTCCAGCCAATTCTGCATTGAAAAAGTCAAATGGTGCTCCTTCCCTTCCAAGCTCTGCCATGCGCCCAAACAGTGTTTTACCTCCACATATGGGGTATCAGCCTACTCAGGACAAATTGAAAAACAACTTTTGGGGTCCAATTTCTCCTGTTACCCTTAGGAAAATAAAAAATTTGGGGCAAAAATATCATTTTTGTGGAAAAAAATATGATTTTTCTATTTTCACGCCCGGGCGTTATAAACTTCTGTGAAGCACTTGGGGGTTCAAAGTGCTCACCACACATCTAGATAAGTTCCGTGGGGGGTCTAGTTTCCAAAATGGGGTCACTTGTGGGGAGTTTCAACAGTTTAGGCACATCAGAGGCTCTCCAAATGCGACATGACACCCGCAGACCATTCCATCAAAGTCTGCATTCCAAAACGTCACTACTTCCCTTCCGAGCCCTGAGGTGTCCCCATACAGTAGTTTTCTCCCACGTATGGGGTATCAGCGTACTCAGGACAAATTGGACAACAACTTTTGGGGTCCAATTTCTCCTGTTACACTTGGGAAAATAAAAAAATTGGGGACTAAAAGATCATGATTTTTTTTATTTTCACGCCCGGGCGTTAGAAACTTCTGTGAAGCACTGGGGGGTTGAAAGTGCTCTCCACACATCTAGATAAGTTCCTTGGGGGGTCTAGTTTCCAAAATGTTATCATTTGTGGGGGGTTTCCACTGTTTAGGTACATTAGAGGCTTTCCAAACGCGGCATGGCGTCCAATCCCAATTCCAGCCAAAAAAGTCAAATGGCGCTGCTTCCCTTCCGAGCTCTGCCATGCGCCCAAATAATGGTTTACCCACACATATGGGGTATCAGCGTACTCAGGACAAATTGCACAATAACTTTTGGGGTCCTGTTACCCTTGGAAAAATAAAAATTGATGGTGAAAAGCTCATTTTTGTGGAAAAATATGATTTTTTAATTGTACTGCTGTACGTTATAAACTTCTGTGAAGCCCTTGGGGGTTCGAAGTCCTCACCACACATCTAGATAAGTTCCTTGGGGGGTCTAGTTTCCAAAATGGTGTCATTTGTGGGGGGTTTCCACTGTTTTGGTACATCAGGGGCTTTCCAAACGCGACATGGTGTCCGATCTCAATTCCAGCCAAAAAAGTGAAATGGCGCTGCTTCCCTTCCGAGCTCTGCCTTGCGCCCAAATAGTCATTTACACCCACATATGGGGTATTAGCGTACTCAGGACAAATTGCACAATAACTTTTAGGGTCCTGTTACCCTTGTGAAAATAAAAATTGGGGGTGAAAAGATCATTTTTGTGGAAGAAATATGATTTTTTTAATTGTACGGCTGTACGTTATAAACTTCTGTGAAGCCCTTGTCGGTTCAAAGTTCTCACCACATATCTAGATAAGTTCCTTAGGGGGTCTAGTTTCCAAAATGGGGTCACTGGTGGGGGGCTTTCACTGTTTAGGTACATCAGGGGCTCTCCAAACGTGACATGGCGTCAGATCTCAATTCCAGCCAATTTTGCATTGAAAAAGTCAAACGGCGATCCTTCCCTTCTGAGCTCTGCCATGCGCCGAAATAGTGGTGCCCCCCCACATATCAGGTATCAGCGTACTCAGGACAAATTGCACAATAACTTATGCAGTCCAATTTCTCCTGTTACCTTTGGTAAAATAAAAAGAATTGGACCTGAATTAATTTTTTTGTGAAAAAAGTTAAATGTTCATTTTTTTTTAACATTCAAAAAACTCCTGTGACGCACCTGAAGGGTTAATAAACTTAATGAATGTGGTTTTGAGCACCTTGAAGGGTGCAGTTTTTAGAATGGTGTCTCTTTTGGGCATTTTCTATCATATAGACCCCTCAAAGTGACTTCAAATGTGATGTGGTCCGTAAAAATAAAATGGTGTTGCAAAAATGAGAAATCGCTGGTCAACTTTTAACCCTTATAACTTCCTAACAAAAAAAAAATATTGGTTCCAAAATTGTGCTGATGTAAAGTAAACATATGTGAAATGTTACTTGTTAAGATTTTTGTGTGCCATATGTGGCGCCCCCAGGAGTATGGCCGCCACAGTGGCTTTGGTTCAGGGAGGGTAATGCCAGGCTTGGAAGCAGTGAAGGGTCTCTCTCGCAGTTAACCTATACATGCAACACCGTTCCACTTCAGTCCAGCAGGGGGAACTCTGAACCGGAATTGAAGGGAGGAGTGCTCTCTGAGGGCCAACAGGATGGAGTGATCAGTTAGTGTGAGGAGGGTGAAGTGTGCAGACGTGAGGAAGAAGTGCGGAGATCGAGCGGAAAGGAAAGGCTCATCTCCAGTGAGAGCGCATGAACTGGAGCCTGGTCTCCACGGTTGTACGGATACTAATGGTTCTGCAACAGACACCAGAGGAGTAGGAGGCTGTAAATGCCCTACCCCCATCTAAGACTCGGAGGCACAACAGCACGGAGTGAGCCAAGAGAGGAATAGCGGCTACAGCTGTCTGCTATACAAGGAGTGCTAGTAGAAGAGAATTAGGAGGAACTTCAGTGTAACTCAGTACTAGGAGTACTTCACTCAAATAAGCGCTAGGGAAGGAGACTGCACAACCCATCTGCTGAGAGAGAATCGAGAGCTGCTTCCAGGCTAGCCTGCTCCGGTACCATCTGTAATCAGGACCCTGGACTGCATTTATCAAGTAAAGGTACAGAAATTGCACCCTGCTGTGTCTTTGTCTGCTTCTTGCCCTTCCGGCACTGCTACATCCCCGTGCCAACCACATCTACACTGCCCTGGGACTACAGCTTCACCTGTGGGGAGCTTTTACATCTTTGCTGCACCATACCATCAGTCCCAGTGGATCTGCATGCAGCGTCGGCTTTACATCTCACTTGCCGAACACCACAGGTGGCGTCACAAACTATTCATTTAATCAACTACATTCCACCATTTCAATTCCCCCATTACTTGGGCGCCCAGGGCCACGGACCGGGTCACTGCTTCTGTGACACATCCTGCTGACACCGGCCCGGTACCGAGTACCCCACAGCCCTGGGAGGGCGACCCACATATCTCTGAGATTTAAGGGCATAAAAATTCAAAGTTGGAAAATTGCGAAATTTTCAAAATTTTCGCCAAATTTCCGTTTGCTACCCTGACGAAGCTGTCGTGGGGACAGCGACACGCGTCGGACCTGACAAACCTGACGGAATGACTGGGGTGATGGGTTATATTGCCGCATTAGTATGCATTACTTTGTAACTGCTATTGCATGCTTGTCAATTAACACAGGGCCATTGCTGAGGGAATCTATGGACATAGTTAAACTATTGAGCTGGACTCCAGATAATGTTATTTATAAACTATTGATATTAGATTTCTGTGGTACAGATGTATCTATAAAATACTGGCAGTATATACAAATTATTTTTCATAAGCTGCCCTAGCTACGAGCCATGTGTTTTTCATTTTTTAGCATCTATTCACTATTGTTTATGATGTGTTTATTTGTAAATCTATGATGCATGCATATGCCATTGAAGACAGAATCGTCGCTGAGGGCGCTATATTCTGGGCTTAGAATTTCACATATTGGAGAGATCCTCCAGGAGAAAAAGATTAAATCCTTTTTTTTTTCTTGTTGAGATTTATAAGGGGAATTTAAATGCTGTTATTAGCTTCATCATGATATAGCTTGGATCTACATGATTATAAGTCCTGCATATAAAACTAAACATTCATGCTACCTCAGCCATGATTTATGTGTCAGTTACTTACTGATTCTTTATCCTTTACTATACCCTGATTAAATATTGCTTTACCAGTCTACCTTGTCAGGTTTGAATTGTCCATGCTTTTTGTGATTTTTATAGTGTTTTTAACTTGTATTTTCTGTCTGTCAGGCATTGGTGTCTAATAAAGCCTTTTTATATACATATTTCAGCTGTGTGTGCACTGTTTCTTGCGTTTATGTCCTCGTGCCCTTTTTCAAATTTCCGTTTTTTTCACAAATAAACGCAAGTTATTTGAATGAAATTTTACCACTAACATGAAGTACAATATGTCACGAGAAAACTATGTCAGAATCGCCGGGATCCATGGAAGTGTTCCAGTGTTATTACCTCATAAAGGGACAGTGGTCAGAATTGTAAAAATTGGCCCCGCCATGAATGTGCAAACCACCCTTGGGGGTTAAGGGGTTAAAACTAGAGTTGAGCGACTTTTGGTTTTTTAGGGTCGCGTTTCGTTTCGTGAAACCCGACTTTTCCAAAAGTCGGGTCGAGCAAGATCGTCCGATTATAGGGAAAAGTCGGGGTCGTCCCGAAACACGAAACCCAATGTAAGTCAATGGGGAATAAAAGTCGGCAGTGAGAGGAGGACAGGAAACACACCTACAGTGCCCATTTGAATGCCAAAAGCATCAATTCTTCTTTCTTAAGCTTGTCAACCTTAATTAACTTCATAATACAAGTTACGCACTGAAAAATGGGGGTTATTTGGCTACAAACTGTGGGGGGGGAGGGCTGGCTCCAGGTTTTCATGTGCCCTGGGCGAAAGAGCGCCCCTTTAACACATACCACAACTCATCATGCTCCGATACGGCAGAGAAATAGCGGTATAGTCCAATGAAAAATACCTCACTTTTTACATCTCATGACGAGGCCCATCTATTTCTCCATACAGAATCATTGGTCCCATATAATGTTTGAAACAGTATATGATGAGCTCCACATAATGCTACAGTATATGTTGGTCCCCATGGATGAAGCTCCACTGTCTTATGGGCCCAAATAATGCTCCAAACATAATGGGCCCCATTTCTAATGCTCTAGTGTATAATGGGCCCTGTAAATGCTGCTCCAGTGTCTGATGTCCACCTTTGGAATGTTCCAGTGTATGGTGGGCCCCATCTATCATTCTCCAGAGTATAGTGCTCCCCAAAAATTGCTGTCCCAACATTGAAAACAATCAAATAAGTCTCCTCGCTAGGGAATCCCTGTACTTGTCTGGACAGGTGCTGTAGCTTGCTTAACAGCTCGCCAGCCATTCTCACGCCCAGTATGGATTACACGTGATTGCACAAAGGTGAGAAAGGGTACCGTATCCCCAGATAACATGTATGGATAGCGTACACATTCAAAATATATGTCTCAGGAGGCAGGCTCAGACGGTGTTAGGCCCAGTATGGATTGCACGTGATTGCACAAAGGTTAGAAAGGGTACCGTATCCCCGGATAACATGTATGGATAGCGTACACATTCAAAATATATGTCTATACAGCATGAGGCAGGCTCAGACGGTGTTAGGCCCAGTATGGATTGCACGTGATTGCACAAAGGTTAGAAAGGGTACCGTATCCCTGGATAACATGTATGGATAGCGTACACATTCAAAATATATGTCTATACAGCATGAGGCAGGCTCAGACGGTGTTAGGCCCAGTATGGATTGCACGTGATTGCACAAAGGTTAGAAAGGGTACCGTATCCCTGGATAACATGTATGGATAGCGTACACATTCAAAATATATGTCTCAGGAGGCAGGCTCAGACGGTGTTAGGCCCAGTATGGATTGCACGTGATTGCACAAAGGTTAGAAAGGGTACCGTATCCCCGGATAACATGTATGGATAGCGTACACATTCAAAATATATGTCTATACAGCATGAGGCAGGCTCAGACGGTGTTAAGCCCAGTATGGATTGCACGTGATTGCACAAAGGTTAGAAAGGGTACCGTATCCCTGGATAACATGTATGGATAGCGTACACATTCAAAATATATGTCTATACAGCATGAGGCAGGCTCAGACGGTGTTAGGCCCAGTATGGATGGCACGTGATTGCACAATGGTTAGAAAGGGTACCGTATCACCGGATAACATGTATGGATAGCGTACACATTCAAAATATATGTCTATACAGCATGAGGCAGGCTCAGACGGTGTTAGGCCCAGTATGGATTGCACGTGATTGCACAAAGGTTAGAAAGGGTACCGTATCACCGGATAACATGTATGGATAGCGTACACATTCAAAATATATGTCTATACAGCATGAGGCAGGCTCAGACGGTGTTAGGCCCAGTATGGATTGCACGTGATTGCACAAAGGTTAGAAAGGGTACCGTATCACCGGATAACATGTATGGATAGCGTACACATTCAAAATATATGTCTCAGGAGGCAGGCTCAGACGGTGTTAGGCCCAGTATGGATTGCACGTGATTGCACAAAGGTTAGAAAGGGTACCGTATCCCCGGATAACATGTATGGATAGCGTACACATTCAAAATATATGTCTATACAGCATGAGGCAGGCTCAGACGGTGTTAGGCCCAGTATGGATTGCACGTGATTGCACAAAGGTTAGAAAGGGTACCGTATCCCTGGATAACATGTATGGATAGCGTACACATTCAAAATATATGTCCATACAGCATGAGGCAGGCTCAGACGGTGTTAGGCCCAGTATGGATTGCACGTGATTGCACAAAGGTTAGAAAGGGTACCGTATCACCGGATAACATGTATGGATAGCGTACACATTCAAAATATATGTCTCAGGAGGCAGGCTCAGACGGTGTTAGGCCCAGTATGGATTGCACGTGATTGCACAAAGGTTAGAAAGGGTACCGTATCACCGGATAACATGTATGGATAGCGTACACATTCAAAATATATGTCTCAGGAGGCAGGCTCAGACGGTGTTAGGCCCAGTATGGATTGCACGTGATTGCACAAAGGTTAGAAAGGGTACCGTATCCCCGGATAACATGTATGGATAGCGTACACATTCAAAATATATGTCTATACAGCATGAGGCAGGCTCAGACGGTGTTAGGCCCAGTATGGATTGCACGTGATTGCACAAAGGTTAGAAAGGGTACCGTATCCCTGGATAACATGTATGGATAGCGTACACATTCAAAATATATGTCTATACAGCATGAGGCAGGCTCAGATGGTGTTAGGCCCAGTATGGATTGCACGTGATTGCACAAAGGTTAGAAAGGGTACCGTATCCCTGGATAACATGTATGGATAGCGTACACATTCAAAATATATGTCTCAGGAGGCAGGCTCAGACGGTGTCAGGCACAGTATGGATTTGACGGCCCAGATTACACAGCGGAGGAGCAGGGAGAGGTAAAGATTGCAAATGCTGGGGCCCTGCCCAAGCAAGGGGGGCCCACTCGTGGGCGTCGGTACTGGCACTGGGCCCCTCATAGTACAGCGGTGTGTCTGACGGCGGGTGTGCACCACCACCGTCAGAGACACTTGATTGCACTATGAGGGACCCTGTGCCAGTGCCCGCGCCCAAGAGTCGGCCTACCCACCTGTCCAGGGCAACGGCACTCGCACGGTGTCGTGCGGTAGGTGGTGACCCCGGCCATGGGGGGGGAGGCAGCACAGTTAGGGAGTTTTAGAAAGTGGCATATGTTGATGTTGGACATTCAGCTGATGCAAAAGGCGAAATAGGTGAAGTACCAGGAAGAGGTGGACCAAAGTAAGCCATTTTTCTGTCACCCTATGTGTCATCAGGGGAAGGTGGGACAAAATCCTTGGAAACCCATGCGTGGTTCATTTTAATGAAGGTTAGATCATCCACATTTTGGGTTGACAGACGGGTCCTTTTTTCTGTCAGGATTGATCCAGCTGCACTGAAGACTCTTTCCGATAGCACACTTGCAGCTGGGCAAGCGAGCTCCTGTAAGGCATATTGGGCCAATTCAGGCCAGGTGTCCAGTTTAGCGGCCCAATAGTCAAAGGGGAATGACCTGTGTGGGAGAACATCGATATGGGAGGAAAAGTAGTTTGTAACCATAGTTGACAACTGCTGTCTCCTGTCACTTTCCATCGATGCAGTATTACCAGTTGTGTGAGCGGTATTTGAAAAATCAGTCCACAACATTGTCATGAAACCCCTGTCTCCAACGCCACTTCTGCTGTGTGCACCACGAACACCTCTGCCAAGCTGCCCCCGGCCCGTACGGCTCGTGTGAGAACCATCACCGCTGCTGTGTGCTGGGAATGCCTCAAGCAACCGATTTACCAGAGTTGCTTGTTTATTAGCCAATATTAGGTCAAGGTTCTCCTGTGGCATGATGTTTTGTAATTTGCCTTTATAGCGTGGATCCAGGATGCTGGCCAACCAGTAGTCGTCATCGTTCATCATTTTGGCAATGCGGGGGTCCCTTTTTAGGATCCGCAAGGCATAATCTGACATGTGGGCCAATGTTCCCGGTGTCAATGATGCACTGCGAGTGCTGGGTGGAGGAGCACTTTCTGGCAAATCCACATCCCTCCAGTCACGCACAAACCCTGTACCAGACCTTGCCACGCCAACATTTTCACTTGCCCCACGAGATGCATCCTCCTCCCCTAAGTAATCATCCCCATCATCATCCTCCTCCTCCTCTTCTTCCTCCACCTCGTTCAGGAGAGGTCCCTGAGCAGACAATGGCTGAATGTCATCAAGGATTCCCTCCTCCTCCTCCTCCTCATCAACATTGGCTGCAGACGCCTGCTCCTTAAGGTGCGTCAAAGTTTGCATGAGCAGACGCATAAGTGGGATGCTCATGCTTAGGATGGCGTCGTCTGCGCTTACCAGCCGTGTGCATTCCTCAAAACACTGAAGGACTTTACAAAGGTCTTTCAGCTTCGACCACTGCACACCTGTCAACTCCATGTCTGCTCTCAAAGTGCCTGGCCGTGTATCCTCCCACAAATGCATTATGGCCTGCCTCTGCTCGCACAGCCGCTCCACCATGTGCAGGGTGGAGTTCCACCTTGTTGCAATGTCGATAATGAGGCGGTGGTTGGGAAGGTGGAGCAATCGCTGCAGCTTCTGCATACGAACGGAGTGTACAGGCGACCGGCGGATGTGCGCGCACAGTCTTCGCACCTTCTGGAGCAGGGCTGTTAACTCCGGATAATTTTTGAGGAAGCACTGCACCACCAGGTTCAAGGTGTGAGCCAAGCAAGGTATGTGGCTGAGTTTTGAAAGGGCTATGGCTGCCACAAAATTACGGCCATTATCACTAACTACCTTGCCTGCCTCAAGATGTACACTGCCCAGCCATGACTCAGTTTGTCGCTTCAAGTACTCGGCCAGCACCTCGGCGGTGTGTCTGTCGCCCAAACACATCATCTGCAACACAGCCTGCTGACGCTTTCCACTAGCTGCTCGATAGGGGGACACATCGTGTGCAACAGTGGCAGCTGCAGATGGAGTGCTCGTACGACTGCGCTCTGTGGACGAGCTTTCGCTTCTGGAGGAGGAGGAGGAGGAGGAGGGTGGAACGCCTACAGCCAACTGTTTCCTATACCGTGGGCTAGGCAGCACTGTCCCACCACCGCTGTCCCCTGTGGACCCTGCATCCACCACATTAACCCAGTGCGCAGTGATGGACACGTAACGGCCCTGGCCATGCCGACTGGACCATGCATCAGTTGTGAGGTGCACCTTTCCGCTCACTGACTGCTTGAGTGCATGGACAATGCGGTCTTTCACATGATGGTGGAGGGCTGGGATGGCTTTGCGAGAGAAGAAGTGGCGACTGGGTAGGTCATAGCGTGGTACTGCATAGGCCATGAGTTCGCGGAAAGCTGTGCTTTCCACCAACCGAAAGGGCATCATCTCAAACAAGATTAGTTTGGCAATGTGGGCGTTCAAACCCAGTGTACGCGGATGAGAGACTGAGTACTTTCTTGACCTACTCATAGTGTCTGGGAGGGTGAGCTGGACTTGAGAGCTGCATATGGTGGAAGTAGCGGTGGACAGGGTGGACTGAGAGAGGGTTGATGATGGTGATGGAGTTGGTGTTCTTTCTGATGGCCTAGAATCAGTCTTTCGTTGATATAACAGTGGGATTCCCTGACTGCTGTGGTCTTGCAACGACACCTCAACATTTGCTGCTGTGCTAACCGGTGGGCTTACAGTGGGGGAAACAATGTAGCATTGCTGACTACCTTCGTTGTGATCAGTTGCACATGTGGCACTTGAGGTTTGGTGTTGTGTCCACGCTTGCAAGTGCATGCTGGTTAAATGTCTAAGCATGCAACTGGTATTCAAATTTTTCAGATTTTTCCCTCGGCTAAAGGTCTTTGCGCACTTCTTACAGATAACCTTGGCCTGATCATGAGGATTTTGTTCAAAAAAGTGCCACACTGCACTCTTCCTACTTTGGCAGACATTTTGCGGCCTAGCACGCTGTGATCTTTTGACCCTCTGGACAAGCTGTCCAGCAACTCTTTTGATGTTTGGAACCTGTCTTTGGAGTGCTCCGGGCCTGCCAGATAACAGCTGTTGCGATGTCGATGTCTGCTGTGGATGCTCCTCATCTGAGCTATTGGAAGCAGCACCCTCTTCCCCCAATGGATGCTAATCTGGGTCAACAACTGGGTCATCCATCACCTCCTCTTCTATGTCATGTGCACCTTCCTCTGTGTCACCGTGTATGGTGGTATAGTGTGCGGGAAGGGGCACCTGAGTCTCATCAGGGTCAGAATCTGGCTCTGTACACTGCGAGGACAATGTAGTGCTCTGAGTGAATGTACCAGCAGAATCATCCATCAGCGGCTGTGCATCAGTGCACTCCATGTCAGATTCATCTTGGCCTGGGTAATTCACCATTTGACTTGATAATCCAGGCATGGTATGTGAAAACAGCTCCATGGAGTAATCAGTAGTATGGCCTGCGTCATCCTTCAATCTTGGTTGGGGTGAAGGACACAAGGAAAGGTGTGGTTCATGAACATGAGCCTCCAATGACAACTCAGTGCTTTTACTTTTTACAACTGAAGAAGAGGAGGCGATAGAGCTGGAGGCTGAGTCAGCAATGTAAGACAAAACTTTTTCCTGATGCTCTGGCTTTAAAAGCGGTTTGCCAACTCCTAGAAAACTAAGCGTTCGAGGCCTTATGTAGCCAGACGATGACGCAGGGTCAGCACCTCCTGCATTCGGTCCTATTTTGCTCTTGCCACTACCATCAGATCCACCACCAACACCATCATTACCAGCTGCCAACCCCCGCCCAATTCCACGGCCTCTTCCACCAGCCTTCCTCATTTTTGGTAGAAATGTAGACAAAATCCAACAAACTATATAGTAATGTAAAACAAGGTACAAGGTGTCTATAGGACAGGGGAGATTTTGAATTTCTGCACACACTTTTGGACACTGGACACTTTTGGATTGTGTGAGGCCCACTGATATCTGAGCGCTATGTGACAGGCTCGATGGCACAGCTGTTACCAAAGTGACGAGAGGATAAGGGAGATTTTGAATATCTGCACACACTTTTGGACAGTGGACACTTTTGGATTGTGTGAGGCCCACTGATATCTGAGCGCTATGTGACAGGCTCGATGGCACTGCTGTGACAAAAGTGACTAGAGGATAAGGGAGATTTTGAATTTCTGCACACACTTGTGGACAGTGGACACTTTTGGATTGTGTGAGGCCCACTGATATCTGAGCGCTATGTGACAGGCTCGATGGCACTGCTGTGACAAAAGTGACTAGAGGATAAGGGAGATTTTGAATATCTGCACACACTTTTGGACACTGGACACTTTTGGATTGTGTGAGGCCCACTGATATCTGAGCGCTATGTGACAGGCTCGATGGCACTGCTGTGACAAAAGTGACTAGAGGATAAGGGAGATTTTGAATATCTGCACACACTTTTGGACACTGGACACTTTTGGATTGTGTGAGGCCCACTGATATCTGAGCACTATGTGACAGGCTCGATGGCACAGCTGTGACCAAAGTGACTAGAGGATAAGGGAGATTTTGAATCTCTGCACACACTTTTGGACACTGGATGGACACTTTTGGATTGTGTGAGGCCCACTGATATCTGAGCGCTATGTGACAGGCTCGATGGCACAGCTGTGACCAAAGTGAAGAGAGGATAAGGGAGATTTTGAATATCTGCACACACTTTTGGACAGTGGACACTTTTGGATTGTGTGAGGCCCACTGATATCTCAGCGCTATGTGACAGGCTCGATGGCACTGCTGTGACAAAAGTGACTAGAGGATAAGGGAGATTTTGAATTTCTGCACACACTTGTGGACAGTGGACACTTTTGGATTGTGTGAGGCCCACTGATATCTGAGCGCTATGTGACAGGCTCGATGGCACTGCTGTGACAAAAGTGACTAGAGGATAAGGGAGATTTTGAATTTCTGCACACACTTGTGGACAGTGGACACTTTTGGATTGTGTGAGGCCCACTGATATCTGAGCGCTATGTGACAGGCTCGATGGCACTGCTGTGACAAAAGTGACTAGAGGATAAGGGAGATTTTGAATATCTGCACACACTTTTGGACACTGGACACTTTTGGATTGTGTGAGGCCCACTGATATCTCAGCGCTATGTGACAGGCTCGATGGCACTGCTGTGACAAAAGTGACTAGAGGATAAGGGAGATTTTGAATTTCTGCACACACTTGTGGACAGTGGACACTTTTGGATTGTGTGAGGCCCACTGATATCTGAGCGCTATGTGACAGGCTCGATGGCACTGCTGTGACAAAAGTGACTAGAGGATAAGGGAGATTTTGAATATCTGCACACACTTTTGGACACTGGACACTTTTGGATTGTGTGAGGCCCACTGATATCTGAGCGCTATGTGACAGGCTCGATGGCACTGCTGTGACAAAAGTGACTAGAGGATAAGGGAGATTTTGAATATCTGCACACACTTTTGGACAGTGGACACTTTTGGATTGTGTGAGGCCCACTGATATCTGAGCGCTATGTGACAGGCTCGATTGCACTGCTGTGACAAAAGTGACTAGAGGATAAGGGAGATTTTGAATATCTGCACACACTTTTGGACACTGGACACTTTTGGATTGTGTGAGGCCCACTGATATCTCAGCGCTATGTGACAGGCTCGATGGCACTGCTGTGACAAAAGTGACTAGAGGATAAGGGAGATTTTGAATTTCTGCACACACTTGTGGACAGTGGACACTTTTGGATTGTGTGAGGCCCACTGATATCTGAGCGCTATGTGACAGGCTCGATGGCACTGCTGTGACAAAAGTGACTAGAGGATAAGGGAGATTTTGAATATCTGCACACACTTTTGGACACTGGACACTTTTGGATTGTGTGAGGCCCACTGATATCTCAGCGCTATGTGACAGGCTCGATGGCACTGCTGTGACAAAAGTGACTAGAGGATAAGGGAGATTTTGAATCTCTGCACACACTTTTGGACACTGGACACTTTTGGATTGTGTGAGGCCCACTGATATCTGAGCGCTATGTGACAGGCTCGATGGCACAGCTGTGACCAAAGTGACTAGAGGATAAGGGAGATTTTGAATCTCTGCACACACTTTTGGACACTGGATGGACACCTTTGGATTGTGTGAGGCCCACTGATATCTGAGCGCTATGTGACAGGCTCGATGGCACAGCTGTGACCAAAGTGACGAGAGGATAAGGGAGATTTTGAATATCTGCACACACTTTTGGACAGTGGACACTTTTGGATTGTGTGAGGCCCACTGATATCTGAGCGCTATGTGACAGGCTCGATTGCACTGCTGTGACAAAAGTGACTAGAGGATAAGGGAGATTTTGAATATCTGCACACACTTTTGGACACTGGACACTTTTGGATTGTGTGAGGCCCACTGATATCTGAGCGCTATGTGACAGGCTCGATGGCACAGCTGTGACAAAAGTGACTAGAGGATAAGGGAGATTTTGAATCTCTGCACACACTTTTGGACACTGGACACTTTTGGATTGTGTGAGGCCCAATGAATATCTGAGCGCTATGTGACAGGCTCGATGGCACAGCTGTGACAAAAGTGACTAGAGGATAAGGGAGATTGGATTGCTTTTAAAAAAGCAGTTTGCGGAGCAGTGGGTAAACAGCAATGCCAGCCTGTCAGGAAGCCTTAGAAGGCAGCCCAACAACCAACACCACTGATACACCACTATATAGCCTCCCCTTGCACTGCACACACAGTGACTGGTGTGTTGTGCAGGCCAAATTGCTAGCAGCAGAAGCAGTTTTTTTTTCTTCTCAGCAGGACAAAAAAAAAAAATTGGGATTGCTTTTAAAAAAGCAGTTTGCGGAGCAGTGGGTAAACAGCAATGCCAGCCTGTCAGGAAGCCTTAAAAGGCAGCCCAACAACCAACACCACTGATACACCACTATATAGCCTCCCCTTGCACTGCACACACAGTGACTGGTGTGTTGTGCAGGCCAAATCGCTAGCAGCAGAAGCAGTTTTTTTGTCTTCTTCCCTGCCTAACGCTATCCCTACAGAATCAGCAGCAACCTCTCCCTATACTAAGATCGGCAGAAGTAAGATGGCGGTCGGCGTGCACGCCCTTTTATACCCCCTGTGACGCCCACCAAAGCAAGCCAATCACTTGCATGCCCTTCTGAAAGATGGTGGTGACCCGTGCCTATGTCATCACGTTGCCCACAGTGTCCGTGGATCCTGATTGGCTGAAAAAGAGCGCAAAACAAACTTTTGAAACGCGACTTTGGCGCATAAGTTGCCGACCTCGTGGCCGACCTCATCCTAGGGTCGGGTTTCATTTCATGAAACCCGACTTTGCCAAAAGTCGGCGACTTTTGAATTTTTTTGACCCGTTTCGCTCAACTCTAGTTAAAACATAACCTTTAATCAATTATTAAAAAGACAAATATCACAAACAAACCAAATAAAGTGCTCGTGCAAACCAGTGCTCATTAAAAAATGGTTTGGTCTCACCACTGTTCAAGGACAAAAGATCCCAGCATCCTTCCGGAAGTACTTTGCCAGGTGATGGATCCAAACAAGGGAAAGGAGGAATATATATGGGGAGAGAGACGTAAGCTGTATGTAATAATTTAAACAGTGGCTTTCCCTCACATACGTGGTATTGGCTACTCAGGAGAAATTGCACAACAAATTTTGTGGTCCATTTTCTCCTGATACCCTTGTGAAAATAAAAAATCTTGGTAAATGTTTTTGTGAAAAAAGTAAAATGTTCATTTTTTTCCTTCCACATTGCTTTAGTTCTCGTGAAGCACCTGAATGGTTAATAAACTTCTTGAATGTGGTTTTGAGCACCTTGAGGGGTGCAGTTTTTAGAATGGTGTCACTTTTGGGTATTTTCTGTCATATTGACCCCTCAAACTCACTTCAAATGTGTTGTGATCCCTAAAAAAAATGGTTTTGTAAATTTGGTTGGAAAAATGAGAAATCGCTGGTCAACTTTTAACCCTTATAATGTCCTAACCAAAAAAAAAATATGTTTCCAAAATTGTGCAGGTGTAAAGTAGACATGTGGGAAATGTTATATATTAACTATTTTGTGTGACATATCTATTTGATTTAAGGGCACAAAAATTAAACGTTTGAAAATTGTAAAATTGGCAACCTTTTTGCCATATTTCCATTTTTTTCATAAATAAATGCAAGTCATATCAAAGAAATTTTACCACTAATATGAAGTACAATATGTCACAAAAAAATCTTAGAGTCAGTGGGATTCATTAAAGCGTTCCAGAGTTATAACCTCATAAAGTGACAGTGGTCAGAATTGTAAAAATTGGCCTGGTCATTAAGTACCAAATTGGCTCTGTCACTAAGGGGTTAAAGTATGATTTATGATATATTTTGGGAAAGTTTTTTTAAAAATTGTTGTTTTTTTGTAATATTGGGTTAATTTTATAAATTCTTGCCATGCATTTTCAAGACTATGTCAACAACTTTAAAGTAAGAAGTTAACAAGTCACTTGTCATTCTTCTTTATTGAAAAATTAAAGTAAAAAAAAACATAAATATTTTGTGGGATACATTTTGGATATTTAATTGCCAAATTACTTTATTTCTATTACTGCTACTAAATGCAATGTGCAATAGTCACCACTTACCGAAGGCACCCATCCCAGCTTTTTGTCCAGGGGAAGAATCCTTTTGCTTTTGAGTTTCTCCAGCACTTCCTGTAAAGCTTCTATCTAAAATATGAGATATATTACATGTTTGTATGCTGTATCATTTCTTAGAGGGGTTTTCCATTCTTATCACAAATATATGCCATCACTAGGCAATCAGTGTGGGTCTGACAGCAGGGACGCTCGCAAAAAATAATTAAAGTGAATAACATGGTGGTGCACTTTGATAGATGGGATGCTGAGTAAAAATAGACAGAGCTTAGAGGTTTCTTCATTCTAGCAATCAGTGGGATCCCAATGGTCAGTCCCTCAAAATCTGCAATTATAGACATCCTATTGAAATGATGTCCTGTGCTAAAATGTAGAATCCCCTTAAAGTGTACCTGACAATTGCATTCCCTAAATAAATTATTTTTTTTCTTTTCCTAACTTGTGGCACTACAGGATTTATAGAATTAAAAAATCCTGCTTTTCTCATGTGGGTTTATGCTAGGTGATAAAGGAAAAGGATTGCTGTCGTCACATCTTGGTATTCTTTCCTCTTAAAGGGAATCTGTCACCTATTTTTAGCCCTATCAGCTGCCAGCGCCACCATCAAGGGCTTATCTACAGCATTCTGTAATGAAAGATAAGAAAAACACGTTAGATTATACTCACCCAGGGGGCGCGGTCGGGTGCGGTGGGTGTTGCGGTCCGGTCCGGCTCCTCCCATCTTCACACGATGATGTCCTCCTCTTTGCTTCTCCTTCGACTCTTGCGCAGATGTACTTTATCTGCCCTGTTGAGGGCAGAGTAAAGTACTTTAGTGCGCAGGCGCCGGACCTCTCTGACCTTTCCCGGCGCCTGCGCACTTCAGTACTTTACTCTGCCCTCAACAGAGCATATAAAGTACGCCTGCGCAGGAGCTGCCGCAGAAGTAAGGAAGAGGACGGCATCGTATGAAGATGGGAGGCGCCGGACTGGACCGTGACACCCATCGGACCGGACGCCAGGGTGAGTATAATCTAAGTTGTTTTTCTTCTCTTTCAGGTTACATCGGAGGCTTATCTACAGAATTACAGAATGCTGTAGATAAGCCCCTGATGGCAGTGGCTGCACCTCATAGGGCAAAATGGGGTGACATATTCCCTTTAAGTGGGGATACAGACGTGCCAAAACTTCTGGTTTAGATATATATTATAAATTTGGGAATTGTAAAATTGCAGATCACTAAAACCCTATTCACATCACCTTGTAAGTCTCCTTTCGACATACTGTATAAGCTAGGAGAAGTTTCCTGGGACATAGTCCTTCAATGGTGGGCTGCAACACATTGCACTGTACAGACATGCAATTCAAAAGGAACACTACCTATAGGCTTCCATAGCAAAAAGGATTATATACCATACGGTAGACTTTTTTTTTTTACATATTCCAACTAGTGACAGGTGAACGTGCTTGGATAGCGTCTTATCCAAGCATCTGGGCGTGCTCGTATATTATGTTCGAGTCCCCGCGACTGCATGATTTGTGGCTGTTAGACAGCCTCGACACATATGGGGATTGCCTCTTTGTTACACAATCACACATGTGTTGCTGCTGTCTAACATCCACAAATCATGCAGCCGTGGGGACTCGAACATAATATACGAGCACACACAAGACATTCGGATAACACCCAAGCACGCTCGGATAAGACGTTATCCGAGCACGTTTGCTCATGACAAATTCCTACTTTATTTGTAAGGAAGTGTAATTTAACAAAAAATAAATTATACAAACATATAGCAGCCTAAGGCCTCTTTCACACTTCAGTTTTTTACAATCAGTCACAATCCGCCAGGTTTTGAAAAAAATGGATCCTCAATTTTCTTTTGAGGATCCGTTTTTTTTTCCCCATTGACTTCCATTTATGGCGGATTGTGACGGATTGCCGTCCGTTGCATCCGTTTTTTTGGAGGATCCGCCAAAAGTAGCTGTCCGTCACCATCCTCAAAGATTTCAAAACGGAGCTTGTAATGTTTTTTTCTCTGGGGGATCCTCCAGACACTCATTTAACCCGAAATTCTTTCTGGGTGCCGGACAAAAAAACTTCTCTCTCTCTCTCTCTCCTCTCTCCCCTTTTCCAGGCTGCGATTCCTTTAAAATTCTTCATTTGTCGGATCCGTCAAAAAAACGGACGGGTGGCATTCGTTGTCATCAGTACTACAACAGATCCGCCATCCGTCCTTTTGGCGGATTATGACTGATGCAAAAAACTGAAGTGTGAAAGAGGCCTAACAGAGGCAGAACAGACTCTTTTTTCGGGGAAGGCACCTGTATGCATACACTTGGAATAATACGACAGGAACCTTTCCCAGTATATATGCCAAGCAGAGGACCATAATATGATGTTCTCAGGGCCCAAGTAATAATAATAAGCTTACCAAAGCTGACTACCCAGACGCACAGGATTATACAAGCTACTTCAGTATATACAGTAGTTAAATAGAATTGGAAATCTTACCAGCTCCTTTTCTTCCTGGCTATTATTGTCAGAGATATCTGCTGATCTGACCCCAACTGTCTCCTCACTGCACACCAGCAGCATTAATAGGGACAAGGAGACATAGACGAGTGGTAGCCGACTGATCAGCATGGTGCAAGTCCAGTGGATCCTTTTAGCCTACTTTGTCTATGGTACTGATTCTTACTTTTATACCTTATCTGTATACAATCATTATCACTATCACGTCAGTCTAGTTCTTTCTTCACCGGATTTGCTAATGTTTGTTTGCAGACACATCACCTCTCTTCCTGAAGTGCATGTGTTTCTATTAACCCATTGACTTTAACAGAGAATTCTTGAAACATATATTGCATGTCATTTATTATAAAGTAATACAGTTATACCCTGGGGCGTCTCAATAGATTAAGAGGTGGGAGGTTTTGTAGGCATTGTATAATTAGAATAGATTACCTAATGCATGACACGTTAACTCTTTTAACTATGTATAGCCACCATCTACAGTGCCATGAAAACGTATTCATATCCTGAGACCTTTCCACCTTTTTTCATGTTACACCCACAAACTTAAATTAATTTTATTGGGTTTTATGAGATATACTAACCCAAAGTATTAACCCCTTCGCACCAGAGCCTGTTTTTGCCTTCGTGACCGGGCCAATTTTTTCAATTCTGACCAGTGTCATTTTATGAGGTCATAACTCTAGAACGCTTCAACAGATCTTGCTGATTCGCACATTGTTTTCTCGTGACATATTGTACTTCATGATAGTGGTAAAATTTCTTAGATATGACTTGCGCTTATTTGTTAAAAAAAATAGAAATTTGGCGAAAATTTAGAAAATTTAGAAATTTTGCATGTCACGTTTGGAGAGCCCCTGATGTGCCTAAACAGTGTAAACCCCCCACAAGTGACCCCATTTTGGATACTAGACCCTCCAAGGAGCTTATCTAGATGTGTTGTGAGCACTTTGAACCCCCAAGTGCTTCACAGAAGTTTATAACGTAGAGCCATGAAAATAAAAAATCATTTTTTTTCAACAAAAATGATCTTTTAGCCCCCAATTTTTTATTTTCACAAGGGTAACAGGAGAAATTGGACCCTAAGAGTTGTTGTCCAATTTGTCTTCTGTACGCTGGCACCCCATATGTGGGAGAAAACTACTGTTTGGGCACACGGTGGGGCTCGGACTGGTCTATGGGCATCATGTTGCGTTTGCAGAGCCCCTGATGTACCTAAACAGTGGAAACCCCCAATTCTAATTCCAACCCTAACCCCAACACACCCCTAACCCTAATCCCAACTCTAACCATAACCCTAACCATAAACCTAACACCAACACACCCGTAAGCCTAATCCCAGCCCTAGCCCTAACCTTAGCCCTAACCCTAGCCCTAGCCCTAACCCTAGCCCTAACCTGCGTACCTGCTTTTTTTTTAACTTTTTTTTTTAGACAAGATCACTGCCCTGCGATCTGACTCATAGTAACACCACTTCTCCTCTAATCTCGCACTGACAGGAGATCAGAGGAGAAGCAGCATTACTATGTGACAAGATCGCTGCCTGGCTCATAGTAACGCCACTTCTCCTCTGATCTCACACTGACAGATGATCAGAGGAGAAGCAGCGTTACTGTGTGACAAGATCGCTGCCTGGCACAACTGTGCCAGGCAGCGGTCATCTGTGCCAGGCAGCGATCTAGTCACACAGTAACGCTGCTTCTCCTCTGATCATCTGTCAGTGTGAAATCAGAGGAGAAGTCACGTTACAATGAGTGAGATCACCGGGAAACAAGCAGCTTTCCCAGCGAGCTCTCTCATTGGCTGCTGTGACGCTGACATCATCAGGACCTGAACCAATCAGGTCTCGATGACGTCGGGGATCCCAGCATGCATTGTGCACCGGGATCCCCGCATTATAAGGTATGTGGGGGTCCCGGGGGGGGCACAAAACCGCCAACAGTAGATAAACATCAGCGCTGCACAAAGCCCAGCAAGCGCCGACGTTTATCTACAGTTGGTGGTCGGGAAGCGGTTAAGCGGTTGTGAATTGTAAAGGAAGCGATACATATTTTTCTAATTATTTTAAAATTAAAAATTTGAAAATTGTGACTTTCATTTGCATTGAGCACCCATGTATTATGATACAGTCAACTAAATAAAATCCTGAGTGACTAATTGATTCCAGAAGTCACGTAATTTGTACATTGAGTACACCTGTGTGTAATTTATCACTAGTATGACTACAGCTGTTCTGTGTATGCCTCAGAGATTTGTTTGAAAGCATTAGGGATCAAACAGCATCATGAAAACCAAGGAACACACTAGACATGTCAGGGATAAAGTTGTTTAGAAGAAAGCAGGGTTAAGTTATGAAAAAAAACTAGCCCAAGCTCTGAACATCTTACAGAGCACTGTTCAATCGATCGTCCTAAAATGGAAGGAGTATAGCATAACTGCAAACCTACCAAGACATGGCAGTCTATCTGCAATCAAAGAATAAAAAATCCACAGCACCTCATAGCAATAAGGGGTCAACTTTACCCACAATAGAGGCGCACGTCAATTCCAGAGAGTCCCTCCAAGAAAATATTCAGACATCCAAATAAAATATGAAGACAGCGCCTCAAAAGTTGGTGAAAAGTTGGTGAAAAATTCTGTTTCTTTATTCTGCCATCTGAGGCGCTGTCTTCATTTTTTATTTGGATGTATGGCAGTCTATCTGATCTGACATCCCAAGAAAGGCAAGTGCTAATTAGGGAAGCACCCAGGAGGCTCATGGTCACTCTGAAGGAGCTGCAGAGATCCACAGCTCAAATGGAAGAAGGTGCTGTTGTCAAATGAGAGCAATATAGAACTTTTTGCGCTAAATGCAAAACGCTATGTGTGGTGTAAAGCTAATACTGCATGCTACCCTGAAAACACAATCTTCACCGTCAAACATGGTGGTGTTTGTCTTTAGCATGTACAGGGAGTCTAGCCAGAGTTGATGGGAAGATGGATGGAGCTAAACAGGAGGAAATCTGTTAGACGCTGCAAAAGACTTGAGATTTGAGAATAAGACAACGACCTTAAAGATACTGTTAGGCGTCAGGTTCCGGGTGCTGCACAGCGGGAATCCCGAGCCTTGCCACCTTCGGTCTCCCATTCCTCTCCGGCCACAGTGGAGTCTGCTCAGCAGACTTCACGATCCTGGCGTTCAGCCCACACCAGCATTGTGGGTTCAGTTGCTACAGCCACCTCCGGTTCAGTTATGGCAATGCAACCTGGCCAGCAGCAAAAGACTCCAGAGGCTCTTTCCTTCGGCCCACTGAGCATGCTCATGAGACGATCTCCCATTGGGGATAGGGAGTCACATGCTCAGGTCCTTCTCCTGTTCCGATTGGTCCATCTGGAGCATCAGGAAGGTCTCGGAAGCGCACATCTTTAAAAGGTCCGCACGGCCGCTCAGCCATGCGCTAGTATAGACTCTTGTTGCTATATGTGTGGATGATGACGGATGCATGTACCAGGTGAATGACTCATTAAGATTCCCCTCCCTTGGATATTACGTGCGAGGTTAGGGAACTAGTTTCAGAGTCAGCGCCAGTCAGTGGCTAGCCATAGGCCACAAGTGCTCGCCACTTCCCAGCACTAGCGTCCGATGGTGTCGCCTGTCATTGGGCACCAACGTACCACACCTAGCACTGTCGCTCCACCGCAGGCACCATCGTACCACGCCTAGCACTGTCGCTCCGCCGCAGTCATCTTCAGTTAGCGGTGTTCGCAGCTGCGACGTCACACGCTCAGTAGGTCTAGAGGGACGTTGGTCCTATGTCCTGGGGCCAGAGTTCTGTGACCATATACCGAGCGCTCATCTCCCCGAGCGCTGTGAGTGTGAAGAGGCTCGGCATTTGTGTATTAGCGATAGTGCAGCTCTGTGAGGTAACAGAGTCCGCCCAGCGCACACCGGATGACGTTTAACCCGTGTGTGTTTTACCGCCATATAGGGCGTCCGCTGTTATGAATGGGTCACCGAGGAGAAAAAAACAAAACAAGCTAAGTCACAGAAAACCAGAGAGGTTGGTAACTATGCAGATTGCAGATCCCTGATCTTACCACACAACTAACAGTAGCCGTGGAGCGTGCCTACGATGTTCCTAGACGCCTCGTCATGGCCGGACGACTAAATTAGCCTAAAGCAAGAAAAGGGAAAACTAACTGCCCCAGAGCAGACCCCAAAGGAATAGATAGCCCCCACACATGTATTGACGGTGAAACAAGATGAAGGCACAAACACAGGCAGGAAAATAGGCTGAGCAAATGATGGGGCCCAAACTAACTAGACAGGATGATAAGGAGAGAGTTAAATTAACCCTTCATGGTTGAGCCAGTGATTTCCAAATTATTCCAGTGTTGCTAGCAACTCAAATGACCACACGGAGACGGGGTCTCTGTACGGGAGGATCGAGGCAGATCACTAAGCCCCTTTATTTTAGTCACATCTTTTATAATCTTTTGCTTAATTATGCAAGGTTCTCAAGTACCAATAGCATCTTTTCACTTTATAAGCCAATAATATTGCAAGAAAACCGGAAACTACATATATGTCCGTATCCAAATAGAAAGTAGTATAATGGCATATTCAGAGCAATACACTCCCCCCCCGAGCCCCTTATCTTGCACCTGATGGAAACAGTCTGGTTTCATGACAGGCCATGCCAATTATAAAAATTTATCTTACAACAACAAAAACGGAGAAACGAAACCTTACATTGAATGGATAAAACGAAACTTCAACTCTGATTTTAGTATTAACCCTTAACATTCCCCCCTAGATAAATTTTTTTAACACATATGCAGCATCAGAGGTGCTATCCCAAGCTAACAGCTTGAGGGGTACTGGTCTTCACATGACTGATGCCGTGTTACCAGTCATGGCTGTCGCGGCGCACCCGTCCCCCCTGTATACTGCAGTTCACGAATAACAATTTTTGATGACGGTGGTGGAGATCTTTTGTAGGTAGCCATGCGCTTGGCTTCAACATCTTCATCAAGTAGCCTTTTGAGATCGGTGTAGAGAAAAGCAGAGGCAACGACACCTTTGGTATCATCATTAGCTGGCTTAGTGTAGAATTTCCTAATACATACAGAAATACACCAAAAAACAAGTTTTAGTATCACATATACAACAAGGATACAGGCAGCAATGTGTAACAAGCTTTGTAAGATCCCAGCTATTCAGCCCCCAATTCCCCTAAATCAATTGGCTGAATTGAAAAAGGAGAAGGTGTCTGAACAACCAACTGTCCTTATTACGATCATTGTCTTTATCGTATTAATCTCTTAGTCATTGAATATCTTCTAACTTTAACTTTTAACTTCTACCACTAATAATATGAAAAATGCAGAAAACCAAAACATTATGCCCTTTCATTTGCTATTGGCTTGTTGGGTGATGAGGAGAACTTGATAGGGACCGTCATACAAGGGTTCTAGTCCGTGCTTCCTGACATGCCTTTTCACGACTACCAAATCGCTAGGCTTCAGGTTATAACAGGTATCGGTTTCTGCTGAATCTGGAAAGGAAAAGAAAACTAGAACATAGGTGTTAGCAAGATTTTTACTAAGCAGAATAACATATTGAACAACACGGTCAGTCTCTTCTGATAACTGCTGAGGCTGGAAATTTGCAACTGGGGGCCTAGTACCAAACAATATCTCATATGGGGACAGGCCATATTTTGTAATAGGGGTAGTACAGATGTGGTATAGCACAATGGGTAGGCGCTCTGGCCATGGAGCCGTAGTCTCCTGCATCATTTTGGTCAATTGTCCCCTCAGTGTGCCATTCAACCTCTCAACTTTCCCACTGGATTGTGGGTGGTACGGAGTATGGAGGGCTACAGTGGATGCAAGCATTGTCAGAACTTCTTGGTACACATGAGAAGAAAAGGCCGGGCCTTGGTCACTTTCAACAACTTCTGGAACCCCATATCTGCATATGACTTCCATCACCAGTTTCTTCGATGTGGTCTTTACAGTCATGTTGGTAACAGGGAATGCTTCCGGCCAACTGGAGAACCGGGGCCCAGTAGAATTTTTGCACCAGTGCGAGGGCCTGATTCTTTCCTCGATGTGTAGGTCCATGTGCCCATATGGCAATAGCAGGGTACATCCGCTTAGGGAGACACACAAGTTGGTCCTTTTTCCAGAGACCATTATCCATTCGTGCCCCATCAGTCTTCCATTGCTTCACCTCTTCCTTTGGAGACATTCTCTGCATCGTCATTAAGCGGTCTCGCGGGGTCCGACAGAAAACTTCAGTCTGTTGTAGATCATCAGGTTCTTGTAGGGTCAATGCTTCTTGTAACTGTTTACGCTGAGAGCGTGTGGTCACCATAGTTGGTATGGTTGGTTCAACGGATAAGAGAGCGGCGGCTTTTGCTTGCATATCCGCAAATGTGTTGCCAACAGTCTGTGGACTGTTCCTAGGACCGTGCGCCTTAACTTTGATAATAGCCACCTGAGTAGGTAATTTGATCGAGTCCATGAGGGTTTTAACAGCTTCAGCATTTTTCACTGGGGTTCCGGCAGTAGTAATAAACCCTCGATTGGCCCATAGAGCCCCAAAATCGTGAGCAATACCAAATGCATACCGTGAGTCTGTGTATATATTAGCCCGTCTGTTCTTGGCCAAAGTACATGCATTAGACAGAGCCTGAAGTTCTGCTTCTTGTGCTGACTGTGAGGGCGGGAATGCAGCTGCGCGCACTACAGTGTCCTCTGTGGTAACAGCATATCCCGTGTGGAATCTACCAAACTCGTCAGCATATCTTGAACCGTCCGTGTATAACACCAGATCAGGATTTGGGAGTGGGTTCTCACTGACATTTGGTGGAGTAGCTGTTTCTTCAGTCAAAAGTTGGGAACAATCATATTGGAGGTAATCCTCATCACTGCCATCTTTCCTTATAGTTCATTATACCGTCTTTCAAGGCGTTGTAAAGGGGTTGCATTATGCGGGATGCATCCGGTATCCACTGACAACAATAAGTGCATAGTCCAAGAAAACGCTGGAGTTCAGTTTCATCTTTTGGGAAAGGAAGGGAGCTGACAGCTATTTTTCTTTCTTCTGCGAGGTGTCTGGCACCCTGAAGGAGACAGTGACCCAAGAATATCACTTGACCAAGGCAGAACTGAAGTCTCGAGGCCGAAACCCGACAGTTCAGTGCTGCCAGATACTTAAGGAGGCTAACAGTGGCAGAAATGGCAAAAGACACCTGCTCATATTTTTTTTGCAAACTGGTTGGGACTGTTTTGGGCCCCTTGTGACATAGCAGGGACGACAGTTAATATGGACAGTTAAGTGAATACAAATAGAAACTGGCAGTCTGGGTATAACGGAATGCTAAAGAAGGCATTGGTAAGATCAATAACTGTAAACCAAGCAGCATCCTGGGGTATTTGGGACAAAAAAAGTATGAGGATTAGGCACCAGGTTTGAGAAACACTTTTACTGGTTCTACAGGCATTTTCCCTATATCATTTGGCCCTTTTGACAGGAGTTTAGATAGTATCTCTGAGAGGTATGGGGTGAGTCATTGATCCTCAGGCAATATTGGGGGTGGATCTGGGCCTATCAGGGCCATCATAACTGTAGGAAGGGCATGCAAAATACAGATTTTCTCACTGTCTTCATCTACATAGGGATTATATAACAAAAAAAACAACCATCTGACCATCATCTTGGAATTGTATTCAGGAGCGGAACTGCGATAATAAATCTCTCCCTAGTAAATTTACAGGGCATGTGGGAGAGAATACAAACTGGGCAGTAACTTCGGGGAAGGGTCCCACAGAAATAGGGTTTATAAAAGTATATTAATTGGGTCTACCATCTACTCCGATCAAAACAGCAGGGGAATGACAATCTCTGATAGTGCTCGAGTCTGGCGCATCGCCAGAATTAGCAGGGAGGGGCTGAGGAGCAGGATTCCCAGTAGCTGAAGTCTGAGGGGGGGGGGCCAGAGTTTGCTGTGTGCTCCAGTGATAAGAGATTGGCTGTGCACTCGCAGCTGCAGTGGGGGCGAAGGGGGATATGGTGTGGGCTAAGATGGGAGGGGGTACTGAAGCAGCTGCAGCTGTTAGCTTGCTTTTTTTTTTTTTTTCTTCTTCACTTTTAACTATTTCCCTGACACATTAACCTCGATCTCAGCGACACTACTCTGTCCTCCTCCTCCTGGACCTGTCGGCTGCCTTTGACACAGTGGACCATTCCCTATTACTACAGACCCTCTCATCTCTTGGCATCACAGACTTGGCCCCATCTTGGATCTCATCATACCTAACAGACCGGACATTCAGCGTCTCCCACTCACACACCACCTCCTCACCTCAGAGACCTCTGCTCTCTCTCCTCACCTCGCCCCCTATCCGTCGGAGTCCCGCAAGGTTCAGTCCTTGGACCCCTGCTCTTCTCCATCTATACCTTCGGCTTGGGACAGCTCATAGAATCTCATGGCTTTCAGTATCACCTCTATGCTGATGACACACAGATCTACATCTCTGGACCAGATATCACCTCCCTACTAACCAGAATCCCTCAATGTCTGACTGCTATTACATCCTTCTTCTCCGCTAAATTTCTGAAACAACATGGACAAAACAGAATTCATCATCTTTCCCCCATCTCACGTGACCCCCCCCCAACGAACCTATCCATTACAGTAAATGGCTGCCCACTCTCCCCAGTCCCACAAGCTCGCTGCCTCGGAGTAATCCTTGACGCTGATCTCTCCTTCAAACCACATATCCAAGCCCTTTCCACTTCCTGCCGACTTCAACTCAAAAATATTTCACGAATCCGTTCATTCCTCAACCAAGAATCTGCAAAAACCCTAGTCCATGCCCTCATCATCTCTCGCCTTGACTACTGCAAACTCCTGCTCTGTGGCCTCCCCTCAAACACTCTCGCACCCCTCCAATCTATTCTAAACTCTGCTGCCTGACTAATCCACCTGTCCCCCTGCTATTCCCCAGCTTCTCCCCTCTGTCAATCCCTTCACTGGCTCCCCATTACCCAAAGACTCCAGTTCAAAACCCTAACCATGACATACAAAGCCATCCACAACCTGTCTCCTCCATACATCTGTGACCTCGTCTCCCGGTACTTTCCTGCACGCAACCTCCGATCCTCACAAGATCTCCTTCTCTACTCCCCTCTTATCTCCTCTTCCCACAATCGCATACAAGATTTCTCTCGCGCATCACCCTACTCTGGAACTCTCTACCACAACAAATCAGACTCTCACCTACCACCGAAACCTTCAAAAAGAGCCTGAAGACCCACCTCTTCCGACAAGCCTACAACCTGCAGTAACCACCGACCGACCAAACCGCTGCACGACCAGCTCTACCCTCGCCTACTGTATTCTCACCCATCCCTTGTAGATTGTGAGCCTTCACGGGCAGGGTCCTCTCTCCTCCTGTACCAGTTATGACTTGTATTGTTAACATTATTGTACTTGTTTTTATTATGTATACCCCTCCTCACATGTAAAGCGCCATGGAATAAATGGCGCTATAACAATAAATAATAATAATAATAATCACTCAGAAAAACATTGCAGACCTCCAACCCATATTCCACAGAGACCACAGACTGAAAGCAATATTCCCGGAACTGCCACTTCTCTCCTACAAACAGCCTCCCAACCTAAGGAATATCCTTGTCAGAAGTACCCTCACATCACCTTCAGAGACAGGCACAGTCCCTGTAACAGTAAGAAATGCAAGACCTGCCCCCACATATCACCAACAGATAAAGTCCCCATACCCAACACAAATCAGGACTATAAGATCATGGACTCTTTCTCATGTCCATCCTTCAATGTCGTGTACATGACACAGTGTACAAGGTGCAATGCAGGGACATACATCGGGGAAACTAAGCAAAAGCTACAAACAAGGATGAATCTGCACAGACATACGATAAAGACTGAGCTGGACACACCTGTAGGGATACACTTCTCTAGACCTGGACACAGCTTGGCAGATCTAAAAGTCCTAATATTGAAAGGTCATTTTTCATTTTTTTTTTAATAGTGACAGAAAAAGGAAGATTTGGGAGTTTAAATTTTTAAATATGTTCCAATCGCTAACAATAGGACTGAATTTGACACCTGGGTTCATGACTCATTACATGGACACAGTTCACACCTCCACAAGAATGTCTTCAGATCTCTAATAGAACACTTGGTCCTCATCTGCATGTGTAACAAAAACCTTAATTTGATTTCCTTGGCATGTCTATAGCTAGCATCATCTCATGTCCTGTTGTAATTCCTATTTAAATGTTGCCATCTTTTCTCAGTGATTCACTTGTAATCTAGCCTGATGAAGGGGCCGCCTGAGCCCTGAAAGCTTGCTTGCAAATATAATTTCTCTGGTTAGCCAATAAAGGTATCACACCTTGAATAATTACATCTATTTTTCTGGCTAACACGGTACCACAATTTTATTTTGTATTATACATGTGCCAAGCCACAAAATTCTTCTTTTCCTTCCACAGATTCTCTCATTTACAGCTAAATACCCTTACTTCAATTGTGCACAATACTGGAGCGGCCGTCTCAGTTTGTTCCACCGGGTCAATAATCCCCCTCTGGGATTGCCCAAAATTCGTGGTACTCAGTGAAAGGAGGAGGGCGTCTCAGACTCTCCCTCCGGACACCTCTGGTTATATATATATATCTATATATACCTGAGTTACGTATCCTACCCATCTTCGATCACATGACCACCCTGATTACTAACAGTGAATTCAGGAATTCAGGATATTTTGACTATAAAGAGAGCCACAATCACTGGTCAATCCGGGGTGTCCGTCCCTTATGAGGTATGGTTCGAGCACTGGGCCCCCAACGGGACTACACATCTATATGATTCCACCCATGAATCACCCCACCAGGGGACAAACCTCAGATCCTCTTTGCAGCAGCAAGCACAGGAAAACCACACCAATGGTCAGTCTGAACAGTATAACTGCCAACTTACCGTGGTCGTGGGGGGGGTGATCAGTCCCAATTTTCCAGCACCTGTGTCCGCTCCGAGGGTCCTTTGTCTTGTTGTCCTCCGGGGGGGGCAGAGGCGTCCCTATTCAGGGGCCCCACGTTGCGCGCCAAGCTGATAAGGAGAGAGTTAAATTAACCCTTCACGGTTGAGCCAGTGATTTCCAAATTATTCCAGTGTTGCTAGCAACTCAAATGACCACACGGAGATGGGGTCTCTGCACGGGAGGATCGAGGCAGATCACTAAGCCCCTTTATTTTAGTCACATCTTTTATAATCTTTTGCTTAATTATGCAAGGTTCTCAAGTACCAATAGCATCTTTTCACTTTATAAGCCAATAACATTGCAAGAAAACCGGAAACTACATATATGTCCGTATCCAAATAGAAAGTAGTATAATGGCATATTCAGAGCAATACACTCCCCCCCCCGAGCCCCTTATCTTGCACCTGATGGAAACAGTCTGGTTTCATGACAGGCCATGCCAATTATAAAAATTTATCTTACAACAACAAAAACGGAGAAACGAAACCTTACATTGAATGGATAAAACGAAACTTCAACTCTGATTTTAGTATTAACCCTTAACAAGGAAAGGAAAGGAGAGACACTGTCTGCAACCTGCAAAAAACCCTACAAAAATCATGTCCAACACTTCTGATAGCAAAATTAACCCTGAAGTCACTAGACTTCTCCCACTATATCAGCACTCTGAAATATTCTGAGACAGAGCAAAAAGAGACCAAACTAGTAAGGGACAAAAAGCCAATTGGCAAAATACTGATAAATAAGAGTGGAAATTCAGCACAGCCCCCAGCAGGGGCTGGCTGACCACACCAAAAAACTGAATAGGCCAACAAAATCAAGTGTGAACATTAGCAGAAAAACTTAGCTTTAGATGACTGGAACAGAGATGAAAACCAAGAGCTGACAAGCCAGAAGGAATCACCAGCAACTGAATAGGGCGTCGGCTGTCTTAAATCCAATCTGAGACTCCTGAGATCCAATCGTCATCCTTATTCTCAGGTGGCAGATCTCCACCGATCAAATCAGCCTCTCTACCTCCTGTTACCACCAGAGGGAGTCTGGAAGGAGAACTCACAACTGGTGAACCAGAGAATGAACTCACAACAGTCCGCCATTCCTTAGCAGCAGCGTACGACCTCTGCACGGTGGACCCCGGGCGGCGAACGCACCTACTATTATTTTTTCATTTGGTTTTACGCCAGCCCTAACACATACTGCCAGAGTTGCAATAGAATGGTTTACATCAAAGCATATTCATCTGTTTGAGTAGCTCAGTCAAAGTTCAGACCTACAGTAAGTCCTATTGAGAATCTGTGGTAAGACTTGAAAATTCCTGTTCACAGACACTCCCCATCCAATCACACTGAGCTAGAGCTAGTTGGCAGAGAAGAATGGGCAAAATTTCCAGCCCCTAGTTTTGCAAAGCTAGTAGAAACATACCCCAAAGACTTCCAGAAGTAATTGCAATGAAAGGTGGTTCTGCAAAATATTGAATCGGTGGCAGAATGCAAATGCACGTCACAATTTTCAGATTTATATTTTTTAAATATTTAGAAAATTATGTATAATTTATTTTACACTTCACAAACACTTTCTACTTTGTTTTTATATATCACATAAAATCTCAATAAAATTCATCTAGGAGTATGTTTCCACATTCAGTAAAAGCTGCGGGTTTGACGCTGTGTTCATCCGCAGCGTCAAACCCGCAGCAGCCAGATGTTGCAGCATAGTGGAGGGGATTTCAAGAAATTCCATTGTGAGGGATGACAGAGATATCCCTTCTGGAATGTGTCCCCACCTTGGCATTCCCCCAGGCCATAAAAAACCATGCAATGTTTATCTTTAATTAAAATCCAAGGAAGAAACACTTTGAAGCTGGGGTCCTTACCAATTTGCATGAGGGTGCAAACTCATCTGCAGCTGCAGCCAGTTGGCCCCCTTTGTGTGTGTGACTGAAGCACATGGAGACAGGGTGTACAACAAGTCACAGCAGGCTCTGAGGTATTGAATCTGAAAATGACCTACTGTATAATAATAGAATGCAATATGTCTGAGCCTAACTGAGCACATAATCTGAATTGGCATTCCTTTCCCGACGCACCCATATTATTTAGCCACCTACAGAATCCTGCATTATGGAGTTATAAAGCATAGCTAACAGGAATTGCATACAGTATATTTAGTCTCTATGAGCAAATAAAATCCAGCGGAACCCATTGGCGGCGCCACCGACCAATTCAGAGCTTCGGGTCGAAAGTTATGGGTCATCCATGATTCTGGGCAGAAAATCATATTCTCAGACATGGAAGAAGGGAGGCAGCCCAGCCCAGGGGTGGCAGCAGAGTGTGGGAGGGAGCAGCCTAGGAGATATAAGGCAGTCAATCATTTTGGACTTAGTTTTCTACTGGCAGGAGGATACGTTAGTTGACGCAGCCAGGAAAGCCTGTAACTAAGATTTGGACCTGTGATCCATCAGCGCCTCCCTGTGGTCACATGCTACATAACATGGTAATTGCAACCTATCTATACCCTATCCTTGTACTACACTTGTGACTGTATACCTTTATATTGTTCTTATAAATATATACCTGTATATTTCTAGTGTGTCTTTTCGGTGATTAAATATAAAATTAATCTTGGGCTGCTCTTTTATCTAGATTCATGAATCCCCATGTCCGCACGCTCAGTTGGTCAATTGTACGCTACCTGGGTTGGTTTCTGACCCGATATAAGCCTGTCGTCGGACAGGGCTTATGACAAATGAGGAACTGGTGGCAGAATACCGTATTGTTTTAGTGAGGAACTCTGGCAGTTATGGCCAGGAGATTTAAATATATATATCCCCAGCCTAGATTGATGATATATATCCCCCTCACTGGGAGCATCTCGTACCTATAAGGGAAGCCTTTCCGGTGACTATTTGCCCTCAGTGCAGTTCCCTGACTGACCTGGAGCAAGTGGTGGCGCCAGAGGGCCAATCCCTGCGGGTCCTTCTCTCCCCTTCCCTGAGGTGAGCGAAGTCGACGTACCCTTCCCATGTGAGATTCACACACATCTCCACTATGCGTTCTGAGACGCCTCCGGCTTCTCTGTGTAAACGGACATGCGGTGCGTCTTTCCAGAACGCAGCATGTCTATTTATGTTGCGGAGACGCTCCGCTTCCGCAGCATAAATTTCTCATAGACTATCATTAGATGTGGTAAAACCACATTATCTTTATAGTCACATGCGTAGTAAGTGCGGGAACTAATTTAAATAATGTCTTACCTTCTGCCACAGCTGGAAGTTCGCGTCCACTGCAGTTCTCGCGATGAGATGAGCTGACCGCGAGAACTGCCGTACTCTTGTCCGCTGGGGTTATCTCTAGTCACTAGGCAAGTTCTCACGGTCAGCTGATCATGAGAACTGCAGTGCAGGTGACCGCCGGGGACCGAGTTGTCTCTGGTAATCAGCTGCAAGCTCTGCTCTGTCTGGATGTCAGGCTGAGTCATGGCATAATGCCACCATTCAACCAAAGGCATCCAGATGTAGCAGAGCTGGACTCGTCATGGCACAGGATGTATATCCTCTCTGCAGACAAGTATGGTATATTGTTGCTTTTTTATTTTATTTTTATTACAGGATATTGACGGCTTTGCTTGGCTTAGGCAATGCAGTAAGTATGGTTTAATTTAGAATATTAAAGGAGTCTGTGTCATTATTTCAATCAAATGACATTTTTCTGGGTGTCTGTGTTTTATTACAATGTGATTATAGGATTACTAATGAATAGGTGTGTTATAGACGCCTCTCCATTGCTAAGTCGTGGGCTTGATGTCACCGCACATCAACCCCACAAATATTACCCCACTTGCCACAGCTACAGGGCAAGTGGGAAGACCCGGGTAAAGTGCCAAAATTGGCACATCTTTGGATGTGCCAATTGTGGGGCAGCTGTGGGCTGCTCAATTTAGACTGGTGAGGACCAAAATCCATGGCCCTTGCCAGCCTGAGAATGCCAGGTCGCAGCTGTCGGCTTTTTCCTTGTCTGGTAAACAAATATAGGGGGACCCCACACCATTTTTTTGGGAGGGGATCCCACTATTTTTGCTAACCATCCAAGGTAAGCAGGCTGCTACCTGGTATTAGGCTGGTAAGGTTCATGGATATTGGTTCCTTACCAGCCTGAAATACCAGTCCCAGTAGTCTGCTTTACTCTGGCTGGTTAACATATATAGGGGGACCCCACACCATTTTTTAAAAATTGTTATTTATTTATTAAAAAGTAGGGGACCTCTCTCTGTGCTTTCCACCACTTTCTGTGTCGTGTACTTCTGGCTGTGTCGCAAAATTTATAGTTATGTAAATTAGTACACATGCTTAGTAAGCTGCATTCCAGCACTTAATACGCATGTGACTAGGAAGATAATGCAGTTTTACTACATTTAATGAAAGTCTATAGGTAATGTACGCAGCGGAGACAGAGCATCTCCACTACATAAATTGACATGCTGCGGTCTGTCAACCAAAGCAGGTGCCACAGATGAACCAAAGCCAAATGTGAGGATACATACAGCAACAGCAGAAGTATAAGAAACTGGTAACTTTTGGCAGGAAAGCAGTAAATCACAGAAATACAGTCTACAATATTTTGGCAGAGCAATGGTTAAACACAGGAGTAACCGAGTAATTGCAGGGCAATAGTGAATAGCAGCAATATAACAGAAAAGTAAATGCCGAATGCTATCTTAAAGCAAGGCAATTGATAATTAATAGCAGTGGTGTTTGCAAACTGGAACTTGCAGCAAGGAAATAGTTAACTATGTACTTGAAGAGATGTGTTACCTTGATTGCAGAGGTTAGGTGTGCACAGCACCAAGAACAAATGCGGAAATGAGGAAACCTTGATGTGGACAGTAAACTGTACTTAACTTGGAAATATCTATGGTTGCGGAAGCCAGGAGAAGCTGAGAAAATGAAAGTCGCCTTTCTGGAGCTGAGCCAAGTAAAGTAGCAGCAAACTCTTGACAAACATGAGGTTACTGCGGACAATGCTACTTAGTACCCAAGCACCTGGCCTCTCTTGAAGCCAGCCTTAAAAGGCCTAGAGTGATAATGTAAAGGAAGGTAGCAATAAGAGAAGGGAGCCAGGCTCAGCGCATGTGCCAGGACAAGCAACAGATATAGAGCTAGTATAGAGAGAATATTGCCATAACTCTGCAATAAACATCCTTGTAAAGGTGAGTAGAAGAGTCCCCAGGTATCCTAATTTCTTGGGAGATGCAGAAATTATCAAAAAAACATTTATGGCATATTGATAAGATATGTTAGAAACTTCTGATGGGTGGACTCAACCGGGGGAGATAATTTACTGGATCTGGTCTTGTCAAATGTATCAAATACAATTTCAGATCTACAAGTCTGGGAGCATTTGGGATGCAGCAACCATAATATAGTAAATTTGTAATATTCAATAAAACATTTCAAAGGGGAAATGCAAAAACCTGCACCTTTGGGAAAGCTAATTTCAACAAACTAAAGGAAGAGCTTAATCATGTAGATGGTGATCATATCATGGTAACTGGGGATAAAGAACATAAATGGAGCATGTTTAATTCTTTTACCCCCAAGGGTGGTTTGCACGTTAATGACCGGGCCAATTTTTACAATTCTGACCACTGTCCCTTTATGAGGTAATAACTCTGGAACGCTTCAATGGATCTTGGCGATTCTGAGAATGTTTTTTCGTGACATATTGTACTTCACGTTAGTGGTAAAATTTCTTATATGTAATTTATGTCTATTTGTGTTAAAAATGGAAATTTGGCAAAAATTTGGAAAATTTTGAAATTTTCAAACTTTGAATTTTTATGTCCTTAAAACAGAGAAATATGTCACACAAAATAGTTAATAAATAACATTTCCCACATGTATACTTTACATCAGCACAATTTTAGAACCAAAAATTTTTTTGTTAGGAAGTTATGAGGGGTAAAAGTTGACTAGAGATCTCATTTTTACAACAAAATTTACAAAACAATTTTTTTTAGGTACCACCTCACATTTGAAGTCACTTTGAAGTGTCTATATGGCAGAAAATACCCAAAAGTGACACCATTCTAAAAACTACACTCCTCACACTGATCAAAACCACATTCAAGAAGTTTATTAACCTTTCAGGTGTTCCACAGGAGCAGAAGCAACGTGGAAGGAAAAAATGAACATTTAACTTTTTAGTCATAAAAACAATTTTTAGCAACAATTTTTTTATTTTCCCAAGGGTAAAAGGAGAAAATGGACCCCAAAAGTTGTTGTACAATTTGTCCTGAGTACACTGATACCTCATATGTGGGGGGGGAACCACTGTTTGGGCACACGGCAGGGCTCAGAAGGGAAGGAGCGCCGTTTGACTTTTTCAAACGAAAATTGTCTGGAATTGAGATTGGACACCATGCCCCTGATGTGCCTAAACAATGGAAATACCCCACAAGTGACCCCATTTTGTAAACTAGACCCCCTAAGCAACTTATCTAGATGTGTGGTGAGCACTTTGAACCCCCAAGTGTTTCACTAAAGTTTTTTAATGCCAGGACGTGAAAAAAAAAAACAATTTCCACAAAGATTATTTTTAGTCCCCAATTTTTTATTTTCTCAAGGGTTAACAGGAGAAATTGGACCCCAAGAGTTGTTGCCCGATTTGTCCTCACTACACTCATACCCCATATGTGGGGGACCACTGTTTAGGTGCACGGCAGGGCTCGGAAGGGAAGGAGCGCAGTTTGACCTTTTCTAACTAAAATTAGCTGGAATTGAGATCGGACGCCATGTTCCGTTTGCAGAGCCCCTGATGTTCCTAAACAGTAGAAACCCCCCCTACAAGTGACCCAATTTTAGAAATTAGACCTCCCTAAGGAACTTATCTAAATGTGTGTTGAGCACTTTGAACCCCCAAGTGTTTCACTAAAGTTTATAATGCCTAGGCGTGAAAACAAAAACATTTTTCCCCACAAAAATGATTTTTAGTCCCCAATTTTTAATTTTCCCAAGGGTAACAGGAGAAATTGGACCCCAAAAGTTGTTCTGCAATTTGTCCCGAGTAGGCTGATACCACATATGTGGGGGTAAAACTGTTTGGGCAGACATCAGGGCTCGGAAGGGAAGTAGTGACGTTTTAGAATGCAGACTTTGATGGAATGGTCTGCGGGCGTCATGTTCCATTTGCAGAGCCCCTGATATGCCTAAACAGTAAAAAAAAAACACAAGTGACATCATTTTGGAAACTAGACCCCCAAGGAACTTATCTGGATGTGCCCCCTTTTTGGAACAAATCTACTGTTTCCTGTAAATCTAAGTAAATTATTAGTGCATGGAGGTGTGGTACAATTTGAAGCAATCCTTCATATACAGGCCAGGTTTCTCGGGGCAGGTGTCGCATTGATAAATGGTGTCCTTGCGTATTCCCCTCTTGTAACACACTCGGCACCTTTTTGCGGCTTACCTTTTCTTCCAGTTGTCGGGACCACCCTTGGGAAATGCTGACCTGGTACGATACAAGCACCTTCAGTTCCAGAAGTACTGGGGCCTGCTCCTTCCTGAGTGCCAAATATCAAGGCCTTAACCACCACCTCCTGGAACTGAAGGTATGGCGTATCGGTGTGGCGTGCACATCGTGACAGCAGGAAAGCATTGAGCATTGCCATTTGTACGATGTGCACGGCCAGCTTTTTGTACCACACCCTGGCCTTTCTCAAAGCACTGTATGGTTGGAGGCGTTGATAGGAGAGATCAATGCCATGTTTTTGTTGTACCCCAGTACACAGTCCGGTTTGCTGACCTATGTAGAGGTACCTCATGCAGTGCTGAGGGTGCTGCCATCACCGTGTACGGTGGTCAAGAGAAGGGCATCCCTCTTGTCCTTGTACTTGACCACCAGCAGGTGGTCGCTACATTGGGCTCTGCTATCTCCCCTTCTGATCATCTACCCAAGTAGCGTTTTCGGGAGGCCTCTCTGATTTTTGCGGACAGTACCGCAGGCGGTACCTAGCGCAGAGAGGGATTTGTAGAGTGGGATGCTGGTATAAAAGTTATCGGTGTAGAGGTGATAACCTTTATCCAGCAGTGGGTGCACCAAATCCCACACTATTTTCCCACTCACTCCCAGGACAGGAGGACATTCAGGGGGTTCAATCCCAGTGTCCTTTCCTTCGTAAACACTAAACCTGTGGGTGTACCCTGAGGTACTCTCACACAGTTTGTAGAGTTTAATTCCGTACCTGTCCCTCTTGCTGGGCAGGTACTGATGGAATCCGAGCCTTCCCTTAAAATGAATTAAGGACTCGTCCACGCAGATGTCCCTTTGGGGCACGTCCACTTCAGCGAACTTTTTGTTGAAGTGTTCGATGACGGGCCGAACTTTGAACAGACGGTCAAAGTTGGGGTCATTTTGTGGGGGACACTGTGCATTATCAGTATAATGCAAGAATTTGTGGATGGCCTCAAAACACATCCGGGCCATGACCATTCGGAACACTGGAGTGTTGTATAAAACATCATCACTCCAATATTGCCGAATTTCTGGCTTCTTCAGGACCCCCATGTGAAGGACCAGGCCCCAAAACTGCATCATTTCAACTGCATCTACAGGAGACTAGGTAGAATATGAGGAACCAGGGTTTTGTGCCAAAAATTAATGAGTGTACAAATTAGTTTGGTCCACCATGAGGTTAACAAAATCCTCAGAGAAAAAGACTTTGAAAAAGTCTATTTCTGTGAGGCCGGTGGTCTCAAACTTGATTCCTGATTCTGCCACAAAATCAGGAATCAGTGGCTTGTAATTTTGGGGGGCGAGGTCCATAATGGGTCCGCAGTGGGATGCGCTGGTTCAGCTTCATCTTCGGGAATGGTGGGCGCTGCCTCATCTTCTGACCTGCGACGTCTGCGTAGCGATTTTGCAGGATCAAAAGAGGAAGATGAGGAGGAGGAAGAGGATGAGAATTAAGAATCCAAAAAGTAAAGAAATGTGGGATCCTCTCCCTCGCTATTAATGTCGGAGGCAACAAAAGCATTTGCCTCCTCCAATGAATAGCGCTATTGGAACGAACGTGACGGGCGGGACATTTTTTATGAGTATGGTGCTTGTGTGTACTTTATTTATAACTGTATGTGTGGGGGGATAGTAATTGGTGAAAACTATTCTGAAAACAAAAAGCTAAAAGAAAAAAAGCAAATAGGGAGAAAAAATGCCTGTGAAAAGAAAAGTGTGAAACAGCAGGCACCAGCATTAATAAGTGAACTGCGTCACTTATCAAAGTTTGGCGGCTACTGGATGTGCGCATGGAGGCGGCGCAAAGCGGGGTGGAGGGGGGGGAGGGGGAAAGGGGGGATGGGGTGGATGAAGAGAGATCGGGGGCAGGGATCAGGGATCAACACTTGCGGTTGTAGTCTCTCTTCTTTCTTCTGTCTTCTTTCTTCAGCAGGGATTGTGGTGTTACAGGCGTCTGTAGCACCACAAGGCCCAGCACAGGAGGAGATCTAGCAGTCACACACAGGTCAGAGACAGGTGACAGACAGGTCAGAGAGCGGTCATACTGCTGCTGTGACCTGTCATTGGTGGGATCAATGATCACATCAATCCCACCAAACAGAGCTGGCCCTGGTGATGCCGGTGTTGCTAGGTACCGGCCTAGGATCAGGGCTCACAGCTCTGATCCTAGACAGGTCACTGGCAGGTCACCAGCAGGGCACAGCGTGGTCACACCGCAACTGTGCCCTGTGATTGGCACAATCGACAATCAGCAGCTGCAGGCCATGCCTGTCCTGTCCTAGCCACCTTGGGGCTCTTACAGCACCGATCCAGGCAGGTACCGGCAGGGCACAGCGCGGCGACACCGCTGCTGTGCCCTGAGATTGGCGTGATCGATGTGATCGTCAATCGCACCAATCTAAGGGGTTTTCGCCGATGATTGGCGTTGCCAAGCACCGGCCTAGGATCAAGTACATCGGTACTCGATCCGAGCCTGGGAACTCACTTTTTCAGCCAATCTGATTAGCTGAAACAATGAGAAAGGCTGCAATTGGCTGTTCAGAATTGAACAGCCAATTACAGCGATCGGGAGGCCAGGTCGGTGGGGACACAGCCTGGGATGTCGACACCATCTTCCTACAGGTAAGATGAAATCGGAATTTTAATGCGATCACCACGATTTAAATAGCAGTGTCGCATTAAAGGGCATGTCGTACTATCCCGTCCATGGGAAGTAAGGCCCAGGTCACATGGATGGGATAGTACGTCAGATGGCAGAGGAGGGTTAAGGATATACTGCTAGAATCCTATAGAAAACTTATGAGCTCTGCTAATAAAATATCCAGGAATAAAAATAAACCATTATGGCTAAATAATATAGTACAAAGTTAAATAGGACAAAAACAAAGGGCATTCAAAATCTTGAAGGCAGAGAATACAGAAATAGCATTTCAGGAGTATAAAGATCTCAATAGGAAATGTAAATAAGAAATCAAGGTAGCAAGGTTATCTACTGAGAAACAAATTGCCATTGATATTAAAATAGGACCCAAAAATTAAATAAATACATCAATGCCAAAAAAACCCTGATGGTATTGGCCTTCAAAAAGATAATAATAACAAAATAATTATAGAAGACGAAGAAAAGGCTGAGATATTAAACATGCACTTTTTGTCCATGTTCACCAATGAACTGACTGTTCCAGGAATCATTCAAGGCAAAAATCAAAGTTCACTACCTGATATACAGTAACTAATTTAGCAAAAGAAGAAGTATGCCTGCATCTGAGCAAATTAAATATTGACAAATCCCCCGGCCCAGATGGCATTCATCCACGGATACTAAGGGAATTAATCTCAGAAATTCACAGACCGCCATATCTCATCTTCTTAGACTTGCTTGTAACAGGGTTGGTGCCACAGGTTGGAGGATGACTGATGTGGTACCGAAGGTGGATCAAGGCAACAATCATCCTGTAAGTCTGACATCAGTAGTGTGCAAAAGTTTTGAGGGCATTGTAAGAGTTGACCTACAGAAATATATTGCAGAGAATGATATAATAATTGACAACCAGTATGGATTCATGAAAAATTAGTTGTGTCTAACCAATATATTGGGTTCCTATGAGGAGGTACAGTACAGACCAAAAGTTTGGACAAAACTTCTCATTCAAAGAGTTTTCTTTATTTTCATGACTATGAAAATTGTAGATTCTCTCTGAAGGCATCAAAACTATGAATTTACACATGTGGAATTATATAATTAACAAAAAAGTGTGAAACAATTGAAAATACTGTATGTCTTATATTCTAGGTTCTTCAAAGTAGCCACCTTTTGCTTTGATTACTGCTTTTCACACTCTTGGCATTCTCTTGATGAGCTTCAAGAGGTAGTCAACGGAAATGGTTTTCACTTCACAGGTGTGCCCTGTCAGGTTTAATAAGTGGGATTTCTTGCCTTATAAATGGGGTTGGGACCATCAGTTGTGTTGTGCAGAAGTCTGGTGGATACACAGCTGATAGTCCTACTGAATAGACTGTTAGAATTTGTATTATGGCAAGAAAAAAGCAGCTGAGTAAAGAAAAACAAATGGCCATCATTACTTTAAGAAATGAAGGTCAGTCAGTCCGAAAAATTGGGAAAACTTTGAAAGTGTCCCCAAGTGCAGTGGCAAAAACCATCAAGCGCTACAAAGAAACTGGCTCACATGAGGACCGCTCCAGGAAAGGAAGACCAAGAGTCACCTCTGCTGCGGAGGATAAGTTCATCCGAGTCACCAGCCTCAGAAATCGCAGGTTAACAGCAGCTCAGATTAGAGACCAGGTCAATGCCACACAGAGTTCTAGCAGCAGACACATCTCTACAACAACTGTTAAGAGGTGACTTTGTGCAGCAGGCCTTCATGGTAAAATAGCTGCTAGGAAACCACTGCTAAGGACAGGCAACAAGCAGAAGAGACTTGTTTGGGCTAAAGAACACAAGGAATGGACATTAGACCAGTGGAAATCTGTGCTTTGGTCTGATGAGTCCAAATTTGAGATCTTTGGTTCCAACCACTGTGTCTTTGTGCGACGCAGAAAAGGTGAACAGATGGACTCTACATGCCTGGTTCCCACCGTGAAGCATGGAGGAAGAGGTGTGATGGTGTGGGGGTGCTTTGCTGGTGACACTGTTGGGGATTTATTCAAAATTGAAGGCACACTGAACCAGCATGGCTACCACAGCATCTTGCAGCGGCATGCTATTCCATCCGGTTTGCGTTTAGTTGGGCCATCATTTATTTTTCAACAGGACAATGACCCCAAACACACCTCCAGGCTGTGTAAGGGCTATTTGACCAAGAAGGGGAGTGATGGGGTGCTACGCCAGATGGCCTGGCCACACAGTCACCAGACCTGAACCCAATTGAGATGGTTTGGGGTGAGCTGAACCGCAGAGTGAAGGCAAAAGGGCCAACAAGTGCTAAGCATCTCTGGGAACTCCAAGACTGTTGGAAGACCATTTCCGGTGACTACCTCTTGAAGCTCATCAAGAGAATGCCAAGAGTGTGCAAAGCAGTAATCAAAGCAAAAGGTGGCTACTTTGAAGAACCTAGAATAAGACATACTTTCAGTTGTTTCACACTTTTTTGTTAATTGTATAATTCCACATGTGTTAATTCATAGTTTTGATGCCTTCAGAGTGAAACTACAATTTTCATAGTCATGAAAATAAAGAAAACTCTTTGAATGAGAAGGTGTGTCCAAACTTTTGGTCTGTACTGTAAGTACAAATATAAATGTTGGTAATGTGGCTGATGTGATTTATAGGGACTTTGTAAAGGCATTTGATACTGTACCACATAACATCCTTATACTGAAGCTACAGAAGTAGGTACTAGGAGAAACTATATGCAGATGGGTAAGGAATCGGTTAAAAGACAAGAAGCAAAGATTAATCGAAACTGGTACATTCCTTAAATGGGATATAGTGAGCAGTCGGGTAACGCAAGGGTCCCTGCTAGGACCGATTCTTATTTATTTCTTTATTAAAAGGAACCTATCAGGTCCCCTGTCCTCCCAGGACCACCAGTTGTTGCGCCTGGATATGTAACCACCCTGACTATATTACATTACACACATGAACAGATCTTTAGAAAAAGTATTTCAAAAGTCCGTTTATGATATGTAAATGCAGCCTTTGACTAGTCAATGGTGCGTTAGTGTCGCCAGACTAGTTGTCCCTCTTAGATGTTATCACGCCCTTGTGGGCATGACAACATAACGTACAAGCGCCGGAGTCATCTCAAACGCTATACTTACCTCGTACATGTGCTCAGCTTCTTCCCCTCACATCATTGATCATCTGAAGCCAAGTATACGTGCCCAGACTTCTGAGAAGCGCAGTGTGCATGATTGGAAGTGCAGAAGACATGTTTGATCAATACAAAGGATTGGCACATGACCTATTCCTTCCAAACACCATACTAAGGACCAGGTATCACTGATTACGGGTGGAAGAAAGGCGATTCCGGCTGCTAAATAGGAAAGGGTTCTTTACCGTTAAGGGCCCGTAACACATAGCGATATCGCTAGCAATATCGCTGTAACGTCACTGATTTTGTGATGCAGCAGCGATATTGTTAGAGATATCGCTATGTCTGATACTTACCTCCGACAGGCTCCCCCGCTGGTTATCGCTGATCGCGCGAGAACGTCCTGGACCATTTCTCCTCGAGCGCTTCCTGCTGGGCTTCCTGTGGCACCGACGAGCGACGCGTGGACGCGGGCGGGAGGACGTCAGGATCGCCGCGTCTGACAGGCAAGTAGCGACCCCTGACCGCTGCTATGTCGTTGGTGAGATCTGCCTGTGTGGCAGCTCACTAGCGGCCACTTAGCGATGCACCAGCGATCCATATAGTTGTCGGGATCGCTGGTGCATCGCTAAGTGTAACGGTACCCTTAGAGCAGTCAGACTGTGGCATGCCTTACCATAAGAGATAGTAATGGCAAACACTATAACAGCTTTTCAAAAAGGACTGAGTGATTTTCTCAATACACAACATTGTGGGTTATAAATAATATGACGTATCCATATGTCCAAGATCGGTAAGTACCAGCCGACCATCACGTTTGGATACATCCAATGTCTGGAAGGGGTTAAATTTTAAAGAGGCATGGATACAAAGACATAGAACAGGAATATTTTTTTTTAAAAATTCAGTGCTCATTCTGGGCTTGAAAGTTTAATTGAGTAAAATTATAATAAATTTGTCATCACTAATATTTTATCAATACTCTCTACATATGTATTAACATGCTGCAGATGAGATTGCCTGTTTAATGTGTCCCCTTTAATAGCTTTTGTATAACATTTTAATAGAATCATATAAGGTGGTGAATCTTGCTTGATCTAAGTCTAAAGATTTTGGTCTATATTTAGCACATTTATCAGGACTGACGTTTAAATTAGCCAGCCTGAAAAACAAATGATTGTTATTTGTGCCAAATATATTAAAAGGTGCCACCCATTTATTGAATTTGGCTATTCTGAGATTGTCTTCAAATTAGGAAATGAAATCTATGCCTGCTATGAGCAAAAAAACTTACATAAAATTACTAATAAATGTGAGCAAAGTATAGTAGGTGTCCTAAAATTGACACTATGAGGGTATGCTCACACTGGCGTATAAAAAAATCGGTCCCATTCTCATCCAGAAAAGTGGGACGAGTTTATCATATGTCATAGGAGTGTGATTATTTTCTTGGCTCGCATCCATTTGACATGCATATGCAATCCCTATGCAATCCAATTTTCACCATCTTTTCCAAATTTATGAGCCTATTTGTGAATGTCTTTTCTGCAGGTAGCGTAATCACCAACAGCAGAAACAATATCAACTCTTGACTATCTACCTCTCAATGTGTAGTGTTTGGGAAGTGATCCCTTATGGGGATATAGGGGCTGCTAGGGAGAGATGTCAAGCCGCAGGGTAGGGCTGCTGCCCTGCTCTTGTTCCTCCTGGTTTGGCTTCACTGCTGGGCCAGCTGATGTTCCAGGCTCCTCCTCTAGTGTGTCCACCACCCCAGGCTCAAATGGTGTGTCCGGTCCTGTAAGTTGGTATCACTTCTGGAATTTAACATTTGCAGGATAAGTACAAATAATAGACAAAGCACAATTGGAAACAACAGCACAGATGATTGTACTTACGCTCTAAGCTTCATGATGGGCTCAAGAAAATTAACCCATAGATCAATGACCTATGTTTCACTGTCACTAGGCTCCGAGTCCAAGAGACCCTTCAACCACTGTCCGTTGACACGCACCTGGCACAGATGGGGTTTATTAGTTGTAGCGATGGCATCCGCGGTTTAGACGGTCTGGGCATACTGTTATGAATGGGAAACCGAGGAGGAAAAAAAAGACAACAAGCTAAGTCTCATAAAACCAGAGAAGTTGGTAACTATGCAGATTGCAGATCCCTGATCTTAACCGCACAACTAGCAGCAGTCGTGGAGCGTTCCTACGTTGGTCCTAGATGCCTCGTTACAACCGGAGAACTACAAAGGAAAGACACTGTCTGCAATCTGCCAAAAAACCTACAAAAATATTGTCCAACACTTCTGATAGCAAAATTAACCCTGAAGTCACTAGACTTCTAAACCTATATCAGCACTCTGAAATATTCTGAGACAGAGCAAAAAAGAGGCCAATCTAATAAGGGACAAAAAGCAAATTGGCAAATACTGATTAATAGGAGTGGAATTTCAGCATAGCCCCAGCAGGGGCAGGCTGATTACACAAAAAACTGAATTGACCAACAAGCGCAAGTGTCAACATTAGCAAAAAACAAACTTAACTTGAGAAGACTGGAAGAGAGCTGAAGTCCAGGACCTGAGAAGCAGACTGAATCACCAGCACCCAGATAGGGCGTCAGCTGTCTTATATCCAGTCTGATACTCCAGAGATCCACTCGTTATCTTCCTCATCAGGTGGCAGATCACTACCACTTAAACCAACCGCACTACCTCCTGTCACCACCAGAGGGAGAACGGAAGGGGAACTCTCAACTGGTGGAGCAGAAAATGAGTTAATGACAGCATACATCAACACCCGCAGTCCATGGGTTCAGCAGTCAGGTGGCTGTTGGGAGCCACATGTCCTGGCTATTGGCACCGCCAGCACCAGATAGCGGTGGCACCGCTAGTCCACAAGACCGGTTTAGGTGAAACTGGTCTCCTGCCACCCTCATTCCAGGGAACCTCCAGATTATGGGCTTGATTCTGACTGCCCCCGCAGAGGGTTGTGTCCCTTTTTTAGGCTCCTGGGGCTGAAGCAGTGGGAATGATACCTGCAGTGGGGCAGAGTCCCGTAACAGTTAGAGGGTGGCCATATAAAGTTCTATCAGGCTAACTACTGGACCAAGATTACACGAGTCCCCTTGCCCCAACCAGTACTGTATGGCTACTGTCAGAGTTCGCATTATCCGGTTGACTGCTACCCTCTCAACCATCTGGGCTACGCTCATGGCCTGACTGGAGCCACTTTTTTACTAGATTCAACAAGTTATATGATTGATACCATCGGGTCAGGCTTCCACAAATGACCACTGGTATACTCTCTGTGCCCATACATAGTATTACCCCCATCCAGGCAAGGAACTCACCTTTGAGCTTCCCATAGCCCTGGGCATCCTCCCAGATGAGGTCAAAATAAGTTTCTGGGCATCTCCCATCAGGAATGGGGCCTCCACTTCAGCCCAATGGGAGATTGGCAAACTCTCCTACTTCGCTATTCTTTCAGTCACTGTGAGAAAGGCTTCCATGTCATCTTCCGGACTCATCTTCCTCAGCGCCAACCTGACTTTGTCACTGGTCAGACCGGGGTCGCTGATCTCTTGTAGAGCCGCAATCTGCTGAGCTAACAGGTGGTTAGTCTGCTCCTGTTGCGCCATGGAATTGACCATCTGCTGTAGGAGTTCCTCCATCTTGTCCATGGGCCAGAGTTGTAATGTTTTCTTTGGAGGTATGCCTCAGTTCACACTGCCAATGGCTTTGCTGTAGTCTCTGGCTTTGGTCAGTGTTCAGTCTCACATAGATAGGCATACATGGAGCTTCCTACTCTGCTGCTTGCAAGCCAACACTGACACACCCAATCCTTACCTGAAAGTCTAAATGGGAATCGTGGTCATGGGCCACTTTCAAGACCAGGACTGAGAGGGAGAGATCGGTCCCAGTACCTTCCTACAGACCTCTTCACAAAGAAAAGCCCATGTCTGGTTTTCCTAAATCTGACTTGGTCAAATAGTTGGATCAAGTTCACACTCACTTCTATTTTTGTTTTATTATGTTTTCATAGACATCATGGGGGACATGTAATGACCCTCGTATATAATTTGCCTCACTGCTTTACAGTGTTCTTTTTTGGCACTTATTTATGGGTTGAAGACACATTGCCTGTTCATGCATATCTCCAATTTCAAAATCTAGTATGTCAGTGTTGAGCAAATGTGATTAAGAAGAGAACAACAAGCATTTGGTCATTTAGGAACAAGCAACATTACATAGAGAAAATATATAAGAAAGCATATGTCAGAGTGCATGCGGTTTGTTACACATGTTGAATGTTGCATTAGGTATGGTAGCCAAAATCAATGTCTAAATGAACTGGAGGTACATATGCTGGCAATCTAACATATGTGGGACAAATATGAGTGAGGGATACATAGTAACATAGTTATTAAGATTGAAGGAAGACTTTAAGTCCATCTAGTTCAACCCATATCCTATCCTAACTTGCCCTAACATGTTGATCGAGAGGAAGGCAAAAAAAACCCATGTGGCAAACAGTAAGCTTCACATTGGGGAAAAAAATTCCTTCCCGACTCCACATACGGCAATCAGACTAGCTCCATGGATCAAGCGCAAGTGTCAACATTAGCAAAAAACAAACTTAACTTGAGAAGACTGGAAGAGAGCTGAAGTCCAGGACCTGAGAAGCAGACTGAATCACCAGCACCCAGATAGGGCGTCAGCTGTCTTATATCCAGTCTGATACTCCAGAGATCCACTCGTTATCTTCCTCATCAGGTGGCAGATCACTACCACTTAAACCAACCGCACTACCTCCTGTCACCACCAGAGGGAGAACGGAAGGGGAACTCTCAACTGGTGGAGCAGAAAATGAGTTAATGACAGCATACATCAACACCCGCAGTCCATGGGTTCAGCAGTCAGGTGGCTGTTGGGAGCCACATGTCCTGGCTATTGGCACCGCCAGCACCAGATAGCGGTGGCACCGCTAGTCCACAAGACCGGTTTAGGTGAAACTGGTCTCCTGCCACCCTCATTCCAGGGAACCTCCAGATTATGGGCTTGATTCTGACTGCCCCCGCAGAGGGTTGTGTCCCTTTTTTAGGCTCCTGGGGCTGAAGCAGTGGGAATGATACCTGCAGTGGGGCAGAGTCCCGTAACAGTTAGAGGGTGGCCATATAAAGTTCTATCAGGCTAACTACTGGACCAAGATTACCCGAGTCCCCTTGCCCCAACCAGTACTGTATGGCTACTGTCAGAGTTCGCATTATCCGGTTGACTGCTACCCTCTCAACCATCTGGGCTACGCTCATGGCCTGACTGGAGCCACTTTTTTACTAGATTCAACAAGTTATATGATTGATACCATCGGGTCAGGCTTCCACAAATGACCACTGGTATACTCTCTGTGCCCATACATAGTATTACCCCCATCCAGGCAAGGAACTCACCTTTGAGCTTCCCATAGCCCTGGGCATCCTCCCAGATGAGGTCAAAATAAGTTTCTGGGCATCTCCCATCAGGAATGGGGCCTCCACTTCAGCCCAATGGGAGATTGGCAAACTCTCCTACTTCGCTATTCTTTCAGTCACTGTGAGAAAGGCTTCCATGTCATCTTCCGGACTCATCTTCCTCAGCGCCAACCTGACTTTGTCACTGGTCAGACCGGGGTCGCTGATCTCTTGTAGAGCCGCAATCTGCTGAGCTAACAGGTGGTTAGTCTGCTCCTGTTGCGCCATGGAATTGACCATCTGCTGTAGGAGTTCCTCCATCTTGTCCATGGGCCAGAGTTGTAATGTTTTCTTTGGAGGTATGCCTCAGTTCACACTGCCAATGGCTTTGCTGTAGTCTCTGGCTTTGGTCAGTGTTCAGTCTCACATAGATAGGCATACATGGAGCTTCCTACTCTGCTGCTTGCAAGCCAACACTGACACACCCAATCCTTACCTGAAAGTCTAAATGGGAATCGTGGTCATGGGCCACTTTCAAGACCAGGACTGAGAGGGAGAGATCGGTCCCAGTACCTTCCTACAGACCTCTTCACAAAGAAAAGCCCATGTCTGGTTTTCCTAAATCTGACTTGGTCAAATAGTTGGATCAAGTTCACACTCACTTCTATTTTTGTTTTATTATGTTTTCATAGACATCATGGGGGACATGTAATGACCCTCGTATATAATTTGCCTCACTGCTTTACAGTGTTCTTTTTTGGCACTTATTTATGGGTTGAAGACACATTGCCTGTTCATGCATATCTCCAATTTCAAAATCTAGTATGTCAGTGTTGAGCAAATGTGATTAAGAAGAGAACAACAAGCATTTGGTCATTTAGGAACAAGCAACATTACATAGAGAAAATATATAAGAAAGCATATGTCAGAGTGCATGCGGTTTGTTACACATGTTGAATGTTGCATTAGGTATGGTAGCCAAAATCAATGTCTAAATGAACTGGAGGTACATATGCTGGCAATCTAACATATGTGGGACAAATATGAGTGAGGGATACATAGTAACATAGTTATTAAGATTGAAGGAAGACTTTAAGTCCATCTAGTTCAACCCATATCCTATCCTAACTTGCCCTAACATGTTGATCGAGAGGAAGGCAAAAAAAACCCATGTGGCAAACAGTAAGCTTCACATTGGGGAAAAAAATTCCTTCCCGACTCCACATACGGCAATCAGACTAGCTCCATGGATCAACGCAATATTAGGAAACTAGTGTATATACCCTGTAATATTATACTTTTCAAGAAAGGCATCCAGTCCCTTCTTAAATTTTAGTAGGGAGTCACTCATTACAACATCATATGGCAGAGAGTTCCATAGTCTCACTGCTCTTACAGTAAAGAAACCGCGTCTGTGAGTATGCTTAAACCTTCTTTCCTCCAGATGTAGAGGATGCCCCCTTGTCCCCGTCACAGGTCTAAGATCATTAGAAAACAAACAATACCTTTATATATATATAAAAAAAAAAACTTACTTATTCCAATGTGGACATCCCGTGGGCTGGTGTCATACTGCGGGTACATTTGACGGCATATATATAGGTCCTTGATTCAGTCCGCTTCTACTTGTCGGCATCACTCGAGTCCCTAATTTCCCATTGGCCAGAACGCTCCTCTATAAGGACTAGGAGCATCTCAAAATTGATTGTCCTTGACATATTATTTTATGCTGTTCTCTGTAGAAGCGTGTATGTTCTGCTTTGAAAAAAACTACTTTGGGTAGGGTACCAACACATCATGGAGTGGCTACTTCGTGTCATGGGATGATGTGTCATTTTTATTTGCGATGCATAAAAATTGGATGCCATACGGATAGCCCGTGTGTAGTTCGATTTTTTTTTTTTTACCACTCAGACTTGCATTGGTGAGTCTCATCCGATATATATGCGGCCATACACAGCATGTGCTCTGACTCCAATTTTGGGTAGTTATAGTAGAGATAAATGACAATTTTCATTTTAAACTCTCTTTACAATCTTTTATAGCTAAATAAAATGGTTGGGGACAAACAATCACCTCACATACTGAACATGTCAAACCTGTGTACATAGGGAACAGTGCTCACTGAGAAAGCGTGATGAGAAAGATGACTTCCGTATGGCCATAACTATCAACCTAATCCCTCAGTAAGAAGACGCACGTGCCTTTTCTGATTTACCATCTATGTTGTTTGTTTATGTAGAAGATACGAAATTGAAAATGGAAAGGATTCATGTTTACATAATGTGGTTGTGTCTAAGAGGAAAGGCGCAAGGTCACCGATGATGTGCAAGTACGAGTCCTACCTCTTTACATTGATCATTTCCGATTTTTGCCTGGCTCTTAATGTCAAATCTTACATTTTGCATTAATTCACGCTGTGAATGACACAGTCATATTCATCCTTTAGGTTTTTGAATATTGAAACTTGGGTATTAGATTTGTAGCTATCCATAAATAAGATTTATGTATACAGGATAGAATATACACCATAAAAAATAAGCAAGGAATTGGAAATAACTTTTATTTTTATATAGCACTTCAGATTTTTTTTTTAATATGGGTTTCTCAACATCTGTGAGCATTTATAGGGCGCAGGAAAAAAGGGAATTGGAGGAGGCTTTCCATTGGGACGTAGGGGTACCTAGTAGAGTATCCTGCCTTCTCCATGGGAGAGATAATCCTTTTGTTCTGAAAGCAAAAAGAAAAATATCAGGAGTAAAAGGGATTACACATATTAAAACAGACTATCTATATCAACACTGATTATCAAATTCAGATTCTCAAGTGAACTAATACCGTTTCTAAAGGATAATAATAAGAGCACCGAATCAATGCTGTCCATTCACTTTGGTCAAGCCATGTGCCGATAAAAACACTGCCCTCATAGCTGGTTCAGAGCAAAATGTGGTGAAAGATCAACAATGACATACCATTAAAAATTTCCATTTGAAATGAAAAAACTGGGCAACAAACTAACTTGAATAATTTTAGACCTTTTTCATTTTAATGTGACTCATGATCTATACAATTTGATTGAAAAATAAACTGAAACCGTTTTGGGATGAAGAAATAAAATAAAGAGCTAAAATAATGTGGTTGCATAAATATGCACACTCTTAGGGTTCACGCACACTGGCGTATAACACAGCCAAGAGCTCTTGGATTTGTTTTATCTGATAGCACTTGGCACAGTGTTATTCTATGGGGCAGTGCAGCGATTCGGCATGAGAAAAATCGCAGAACACTGCAAGTGACTCCAATATTTGGGTCACACACACCCATGCAAGTCTATGGGTGCGCGTGAAACATTGGACTACACTCGGATATCATTTGAGTGCAGTGTGATGTACGCTCACAGAGACAATGGAGGAGATGGAGAAATTATGTTCTCCATACTCCCTGCACCAGTGCTGCGATTCTCTCATGCGAGATGACGGATCACACTCGGATGACACAAGGATAAAATGATTTGAGCCGAGTGCCATTAGCATAATTGACCTGATTCTCTCGCATTAGAGAATGTACTCAAGTGTGAGCGAGCTGTTAAACTAACACTTTGTTTAAGTACCCTTTAAATTTATAATTTTCAGTATTTTTGGGTAGGAGTTTATCAGAATGGCACATGTAGAATTGGCGATGTTTGCTCACTCTTCTTTGCACTAGCACAACAAATCTGTCAGATTGCGAGGGCATTTCCTCTGTACAGCAATCTTCAGGTCATCCTCAGTTTTCTCTATTGGATTCAGGTCTGGGTTCTGGCTGGGCCATTCCAAAACTTTGAAGCGTCGAGCTATCTTGGCTACAAACTCTGTCAGTCCACTGTTTACCCGGCTTCCTGATGATCTTGTTTCCTATGGGAGGGGATGTGCATTGAGGCCATGCCTTAGGAACACTTCTAAAAGGGAAGTATATCTTCCTTCCAAAGCCCTTTTTTTGCAATTTACTGTATGCTTTTTATCAAACTATGTGAATTAGTGATGTTTTACCCACTCTGAGTAAATGTGTGCATTGGGTATGTCCATTGTGACCGGTTGAATCACTAATTATACATATATACACATATGAACATTAATTTGTTTGCTGTGAGTAGGGCTCTTCCTGCTTTATCACCACTGAGTTTGGTTATGCGAGCCATTTTTTTGTGTCACCTCCTCATTCTTTATGCTACAGTACATTGGCTGTTGATGGATGAATTTTGTGTAGGGTTTTAGGGACAGAGAGGAAAAGTCTACGCTGACCAGGGGCGCCACAACTTGGGTTGCTTCTAGGGTGCCAATTTCCGTGGCAAGGTAATACCAGATAATAGGGCTGCTTAGTGACAAATTATTTTCCTCCCATCAAACCTGTCACAATTTTACCAAGAGAGGGGCCAGAAGACCACAGTGTCTGATTTTACGCACTCCTGCACTGTGATTAGAAGCTCTTCATCATATTAAACAGTGCAGGTTCCTGCTAGCAATGCACAGGGATTAATCTGTTCAGTTGAGAGCTCCTGAAGCTTTCCTGCTTTGCTGATCTCAGCTGTTCAGTGTTGGCCACTCCCCTCTGCTATATATACTCGCCTGTGACAATCAGGAATTGCCAGTGTTAGCTTCGTACTGCCTAGTTCTGGAGTTGGAGGTGTTGGATGTTTGAGGAGGCATTTGGAGTGTTGTTCAGAAGACTGTTGCTTGATTTGTCTGTGTGCATATCCTCATCCTCTCCTATTTGGTTTTCATTCCTTTACTTCCCAGTGTTCCACTCAGCTGTTTTGAGTGCATATTAGTATGACTGGTATTGGTATGTCTTCCCTTGTTAGTCTGGTTTGTTTATTCTTACAACCTACAACTCTCCACTTTCCTGGGTGGGGGAGGAGACAGATAAGGGCTGATTTAGGAGCTCATCAAGGCACGTGGTCCTGGTGTCTTCACCATCAGAAGTAATCTGAGGAGCAATGATAGCTAAGATATCCTGCAACAGTGTTGTGACAAAACCAATATCCCTCAATAGGATGTTTATATTTAAGTGTATATCGCATTTTTTTAATACACCTTGGTCTTGTGTGTATATGTTGTGTGTTTTAATTTTTAATGCATAGCTATTAAAATTTGTGTTTTATCCTTAATGAAGGGATTTTTATATATATACTAGTGAGCGTCTTTTTCTTCCTTTGCTTGGAGGTATGCTTAGGGTCATTGTCATGATGAAAGTGTAATTCAACTTTTTAGCAAAGGTTTGAAGGCTTTGATGCAAAATTGACTGATATTTGTAACTGTTCATAATTTCCTTCACCTGGACTAAAGCCCCAGTTCCAGCTGCTGAAAAACAGCCACAAAGCATAATACTACCTCCACCATGCTGCACTATGGGTATAGTGTTCTTGTAGTGATGCTCAGTGTTGGCTCTGCGCTAAATATACCTTTTGGAGTTATGGTTACAAGTTAAACCTTGATCTCATCAGACCATAACATGTTTTCTAATATGATTTTGGCAGATGCAGGATTTAGCAAAACATTGCAGGGATTGGATGTTTTTCTTTGTAAAAAAAAATTCCATCTTCCCACCCTACCCCCACAGGGCAGGCATATGAAAAATGAGAGAATGTTGTCACATGCAGTATTTGCCACAAATTCCAGCAGATCCTTTAATATTGATGTAGGCCTCTATGCAGCCTCCTGGACCAATTTTCTTCTTGTCATTTTCATAAATTTCTGAGGGACATCCAGTTCTAGGTAATGTCACTGTTGTGCCAAATTTAAGCTATTTAAGGCCTCTTTATCCACTTAAGAGGTGCCTCTTTTTTTCTACACTTGTTCAAAATCTCTGCACTCATTAAAAAGCAATATCAGCTAGGAAGAATTAATATTTGAGTGTTTTCAACCTCAATAAGGGTTTATTTTAAATAGCGCAGAACTGTAACACAGTGTGAGGCCGGGATCACACAGGCGAGAATCTCGGACGAGTTTCGCATGTTAATACCCGGCACTGCTGCCAGCACTCGGATCGGAGCATGCGGCCACACAGCAATATTTGCAGTCACACGCTTCCCTCCTGAGTGCCGGCGGCAGTGTCGGGTATTACCATACGAGACTCGTCCGAGTTTCTCGCATGTGTGATCCCGGTGGAAAGCTACATATGCATGCGCTATCTCATATCAATGCTTCATTAAAAGCAGCACAGGTCAGGCTTTTCATGTACCATGCCCTAAACACTCTGAAATTATTGTGTGTATGTGTTTGGGTGGTTGACTGCTAGTAATCAAGTAATCAAGTCTCATGGAGTGGAAAGCAGCAATAACACGGAGTTCACTTTAGCCATTAATCAGAGCCTTTAGGGTTCTCAGTATTGTTGGCTGGTGACAAAGTTTATTGATTCTCAATTTGAGAGATCATAGCAGATAGCATTAGCCCCTTCTAGAGCAGAGCTCAGAAAACAGAAAAACAATTACAACTGGAGTGTACAGACAGAAAAAACTGTTGATAAATGCTTCATGTAGATCATATAGTGATTAGGAATACTATTATTACTCCAGTATACACCTGGTGTCTTATTCTATACAATATTGACTTAAAATTGAAATCTCTGCTCTTATATGGCTTTATGTGTGTAACATATTGCCTGTACCGCACTATATTTTTGTATATACCCTTGCACCATGGGGACAGGATGCTCTAGTTCTTAATTTTATTTAAAAACAGAGAATTTCTTATGTACAGCTCTATATGGAGAAAAGAAAAAATGATACAGTACTCTACCTTAGCTAAACCTTTGACTTCTAGTGAATTTATAAAAATCACACATCATTCATCCATTCCAAGATAAAAAGCCTTTATGGAAGCAGAAAACCTTACCTGATCATGCTATTTTCTTCTGGAGCCTTTTTTAAGGTTGGGTCTCAAAGCTTCAGCACGACCCTGTTTTAGACCCTACACAGCAAAGAAATGAGCTTTACTGGAAGCTAATAAAGCTTTGTTTATAGCACGGTTAGGAGGGAAGGAAGTGATACACAGACTGCAGGACCCAAGTTAAATGACTTTTGAAATACAACACATACACAGTTTAAAAGGAACATTACAGTAATGTATTAATACCCATATCTTACCTATAATACCTTATCCTTTGCTGTAAACTTACCTTTTTCAGTACATCTTCAACTGATGAATCTACTCATGATGAAACTCACACAATAATAGGGCTCCTAGCTTGGAATATTTTTCATGCTGCACAGGGGCTCCTTTTTAAGGGTTAAGTGCAAGACCATCAATTTAGGGAAGTCAGGTGGGAAAGGGAGAATATTACTTGGACATCTATACAATGAACGATTCCCAGTGTTGTAAACCAACCTGAAATTTCTGAGATATTATGTAATCTACCTTGCATTTTTATGCAGAATACATCACATCTCTCCTTATTAACCCCTTCACCCCAGACACTGTTTTCACCTTCCTCACCAGGCCAATTTTTACAATTCAGACCACTGTCATTTTATGAGGTTGTAGGGAAGGTGACCTGACGGACAGATTTGTCTGTAGGGAGAGAAGGGATGGTTGGTGCACTGAAGATGGATGCTTGTAATAGTAGAAGGGAAACAGCTGGGGAAAATGGAATAGGAGTGCAGTACCTAAGTTTGACCACAAGATGGCAGGGTGGAGCGTGAGAACAGGACTTTACAGCAGCTTAGGGCTAAGAAAACGCTTAGTCATGGGGGGCGGGGAGATAGCAACCCAGGAGGGAAATTCCCGAGGAGAGAGATAAATAGGACAGGAGAGGGTTCCAGAGGGTTCCAGTCCCGGGAGGAGCTCAGGAGGAGAAGAGACAGTGAAGGAGAACGAACAGCAGTGGGGAGCTCGACCAGGGGACTGAGGAGAGAAGACAGTCAGGGGGTGGCCCCCAACACGAAGAACCGCAGAACAGACGAAGCCCCGGGGGTACCAAATTGACGACGACCTCGGACTGGTTAAGCGCTGGCGGTAGATAGGCCTAGGGCAGCCCCAGTGAAAGAGCCGCGAGGACCGTCACTACGCAGAAGGAAGGTGCAAGTACCCGGGCCTGATTACGGAGAGCTGTAAAGGTGCTGTGGTGTATGGCTATGGTCGTCAGGAGGACGGCCAATAAACTCGGACCTGTTGTACCTGAAAATCTGCCTCCGTCTCGTCTGTGTCGTCTGTGCGCGGTAAGCAGTGGACCACCCCCCAATCTGGGCCCCCTACCACAAGGTCATAATTCTGTAACGCTTCAACAGATCCCACTGATTCTGGGAAAGTTTTCCTGTGACATATTTTACTTTATGACAGTGGTAAAATTTCTTTAATATGACTTGCGTTTATTTGTAGAAAAAAAATGGAAATTTGGCAAAAATTTAGAAAATTTCACAATTTTCAAAATTAATTTTTATGCCCTTAAATCAGAGAGTCATGTCGCACAAAATAGTTAATAAATAACATTTCCCACATGTCTACACATCAGTACAATTTTCGAAACATATTTTTATGAGTTAGGAAGTTATAAGGTTTAGAAATTGATCAGCGATTTCTCATTTTTTCAACAAGATTTGCAAAACCATTTTTTTAGGGACCACGTCACATTTGAAGAGACTTAGAGGGGCCTATATGACAGATAATACCCAAAAGTGACAATTCTAAAAACTGCACCCCTCAAGGTACTAAAAACCACATTCAAGAATTATATTAACCCTTCAGGTGGAATGTGGAAGGAAAAAATAAATTTTTTTACTTTCACAAGGGTAACAGAAGAAAATGGACCATACAATTTGTTGCGCGATTTCTCCTGAGTACGCCGATACCCCATATCTTGGGGAATACTACTGTTTGGGCGCACGGCACGGCTTGAAAGGGAAGGAGAGCCGTTTGACTTTTTGAATGCAAAATTTAATTGAATAATTAGCAGACGCCATGTCGCGTTTGGAGAGCCCCTGATGTGCCTAAACAGTGGAAACCCCCCACAAATGACACCATTTTGGAAACTAGACCCCCTTTTGACCTTATTTAGATGTGTATTGAGCACCTTGGACTCACAGGTGCTTCACAGAAGTTTATAACGTTAAGCCGTGAAAATAAAAAAAAAAAAAAAATCACATTTTTCCTACAAAAGTCTTTTTAGCTACAAATTTTGCATTTTCACAAGGTAAAAAGGAGAAAATGGACCCCAAAGTTTGTTGTGCATTTTCTCCTGAGTTCACCGATACATTAAATGCGGTCGCAAACTACTTTTGAGGCACCGTGCAAAGCTCACAAGGGAAGTAGCGCCATATTACAGTGCAGATTTTGCTGCACTTGTTTGAGGGTGCCATATTACATTGGCAAAGCCCCTGAGGTGCCAGAACAGCAACACATGTTGGGCACTTTCACAGCTCCCCCTTGTTTTGATCGATTTCAGGCAGGAACACCCTGCCCATGAATATCTGGCTAAGTATCGCTTAATCTGTGCATTTTTATTTGGGTGAAATTTCCTTTGTCCATGAATCTTTGCTTTGGACATTCATTGCCTGTCTGACCTAAACCTCTTGTACATTTAGGATTGCCTTATTATTTGATTTTGGGTCTCATTGCCTTGGCTCCAACATTTGCATTTTTTGTACTAGATGCCTTGGTTTTAGTTCAATTTCCTTCGGATATTTGATCTGTTATTGCATCATGGTATATTTCACAACCAGATTTGTTACATGATAACATCTTCCATCCACTTGTGGGGTGTTATATGCAAGTCATTATTACTATGTTTCCATATAGTTCATGTCTGCCTTTTCTGGGCAGCTGTGGGCTGCTGTTTTTAGGCTGTGGGGGGCCAAGATCAATGGCCCCTTACCAGCCTGAGAATAGCAGCCCCCAGCTATGAGTTTTGCCAGATTGGTTCACAAACAGAGAGGGACCCCACGTCGGGTTTTCATTCAATCATTCTCGCTGTTGCCGGCAGAGCAGGAGAGAATGACCACTGCGATCAGCACCAGCCGCCGGGGAACAGCGCTTACTGTAGCGCTTCTTCCCTGGCGGCCGTCCGTGTGGTCCTGATGCGGCACACGGTTGCCACACGTGTGCTCCACGGATGTACTACGTATCCACATGGACACAGATAGCTCTGGTGCAATTTTTTTACAGTACCGGAATTATCTGGAAGTGTGAGACTGCCCTCAAGCAGTTCTATTCCTATGAGTTGTCATTTCACAACTTGGTTGCTATGAGGAAAACATCCATATCTGGTCTGAACTACACAGATTTCATACCAGAGGTCCAATTTTTGTAGAGCATCTATAGTACATACCTTTCATTTTTTTGTCACATAACCTTGTTTTTTTGTGCAATGAGTTGTAATTTTAATGTCACCATTACTTTTACCGTGTAATTTATTACAAAATGAGGAAAAAAATATAAGTCTAGTGAAATGGTGAAGAAACACAATTCCACTATTGTTTTTAGGGTTTAATTTTTACAGTAGTCATTGTGCAATAAAAATGCCCTGGCAACATGATTCTTCAGATCACTATATTACAGCAATAGCAAACATATCAATAATCATGGATTTCTAAACCTAATAAAATGCATTAACTAAGACCATTGACATAAGAGCCATCAGAAAGGGGGGGTTGTAATTTCATTTGTTTTAACTCATTCCCTCCGCTGGTTGTAACAGTACATTCTAGAGACAGCGTGAGTGCATGGAGAGAGCTCGGGAGCTGAGCACCCTCCATGCAAGTCAGTTCCTGGCTGACTAATACAGCCACCTGTCACTAGCTATGATCACTGCTGTTAGACCACTTAAGTGTGGTTTAAGTGGTGATCCTGGTGGGGTGGCCGTTCCAGCACCCATCGCAATCACCTACTCACCATGTAATTGGAATCAAATACTCTCTCCCCTAACCAGTCATTCCAGTGAATTGTGGTTGAAGTTGTCTATGTGGACCAAAAAACTAAATGAAAATGAAATAAAAATAGTTTTTAAAAATACATCTAATATATAAAGCTCTCTGCAGCAATCGACACTGTGGATCATCAGCTCCTCCTCACTATGCTCCGTTCCATTGGCCTCAAGGACACTCCTGGTTCTCCTCCTATCTCTCTGACCGCTCCTTTACTGTATCTTTTGCCGGTTCCTCCTCCTCTCACCTTCCCCTTACTGTTGGGGTTCCTCAAGGATCAGTCCTAGGCCCCCTCCTCTTCTCTTTGTACACTGCCCCTATTGGTCAAACAATCAGTAGACTTGGTTTCCAGTACCATCTCTATGCTGATGACACCCAATTATACACTTCCTCTCCTGACATCACGCCTGCCTTTCTAGAAAACACCGGCAATTGTCTAAACGCTGTGTCTAATATCATGTCCTCATTATATCTGAAACTGAACCTGTCAAAGACTGAACTCCTTGTGTTTCCTCCCGCTACTAATGTACCTATATCCGACATTGCCATTTCCGTGTGTGGTTCCACTATTACTCCCCAGCAACATGCCCGCTGTCTTGGGGTCATACTTGACTCCGAGCTTTCCTTTGTCCCCCACATACGGTCACTGGCTCGCTCTTGTCATCTGCACCTCAAAAACATTTCTAGAATTCGACCTTTTCTTACTTTTGACTCCGCAAAAACTCTTCCTGTTTCTCTTATTCATTCTCATCTCGACTACTGTAACCCTCTTCTAATCGGTCTCCCTCTTACCAAACTCTCCCCCCTCCAATCTGTCTTGAATGCTGCTGCCAGGATTATATTCCACACCAATCGTTACACCGATGCCTCTACCTTGTGCCAGTCATTACACTGGCTACCCATCCACTCCAGAATTCAGTATAAACTTATTACCCTAACCCACAAAGATCTTCATGGCTCAGCACCACCCTTGTTTCAGTACACCATCCTACCCGCACCCTCCGTTCTGCCGATGACCTGAGGTTAGCATCCACAATAATCAGAACCTCCCACTCCCGTCTCCAAGACTATACACGTGCTGCGCCAATTCTTTGGAATGCACTTCCCAGGTCAATACGATTAGTCCCCAATCCCCACAATTTTAAGCGTGCCCTGAAAACTCATTTATTCAGACTGGCCTACCGCCTCAACACATTAGCCTAATCTATCCCTGTGTGGCACAGCCAAAAGTTTTTACCATAACCAGGTTCCCCGTACCATGTTCCCACATGCTTTATGCATCCATTAGCCCTCTGTATCTGTACTGTTACACATTAACATTATGGCTGGTCCATACAATAAGGGTAATTGTTACCACCCACCTTTCGTGTCTCCCTTTTTTCCTCATAGATTGTAAGCTTGCGAGCAGGGCCCTTATTCCTCTTGGTATTTGTTAAAATCTATGTGATTATTGTTATGCTGTAATGTCTATTGTCTGTACAAGTCCCCTCTGAAATGTAAAGTGCTGCGGAATATGTCGGCGCTATAGAAATAAAATTTATTATTATTATTATTTTAAAGCTCAATGTGGGTTTGTATGTATGTATGTATGTATGTATGTATGTATGTATGTATGTATGTCCAGGATTGGCATCTGCACCGTCGTAGCTACAGCCACAAAATTTTGCACAGTGACACGTCTGGACCCCGAGAGCGTCACAGGCCATGTTGTGAAGCGAAATTTTAACCCCGCACGTTCCAATTCACCAAACAATTTTACCCCTATCTACATAATGGGGAAAAAGTGTATGTATGTATTGGCATCTGCACCGTCGTAGCTACAGCCACAAAATTTTGCACAGTCACACGTCTGGACCCCGAGAGCATCATAGGCTATGTTGTGAGGTGAAATTTTAACCCCGCGCATTCCAATTCACCAAACAATTTTGCCCCTATCTATATAATGAGGAAAAAGTGAAAAGAAAAGTGTTGGAGACAAATTGACAGCTGCCAGATGTGAACAAGGGGGACTTAAAGAATGAGAGTGATGGCGCCAAAGAGTATATACCGTACAGTTGCTAAGGTGGGGCCCTGACATGAGATACTCACCACACACGGGGATATGAACACACACACAAAATGCACCACACATTACCACGTGCTTCAACACATATACAACTCTCAGCAAACATTTCACCACACATACACCAACCTCGCCACATAAAAGTCGAAACACAAAAGTCGCCACTCAAAACTCGACACGCTGTCCCAGAGCTGTTTAAAAGATGAAAAATGAGCTGTGATTGGTTGCTATCAGCAACAGTTTTCTTTGTAGACAGTTGTGGTAACTGAGGCCTATTATTCTTATCATTTCTATGGTGTTATCGTCCTTCTGCAAAGCTGGAAATAACACAATTTATTACCGTGCCAACACAGACCACCCTCTGACACAGACTGCAGGGGGAGCCCAGTATCATACAGGATAGGATTAGATACACGGCTCAGCAGCCAGTATCACACAGGATGGGATTAGACCCATGGCTCAGCAGTCAGTATCACACAGGATAGGATTAGATACATGGCTCAGCAGTCAGTATCACACAGGATAGGATTAGATACACAGCTCAGCAGTCAGTATCACACAGGATAGGATTAGACACATGGCTCAGCAGGCAGTATCACACAGGATAGGAATAGATACACGGCTCAGCAGACAGTATTACACAGGATAGGATTAGATACGCAGCTCAGCACACAGTATCACACAGAATAGGATTAGATACACGGCTCAGCAGTCAGTATCACACAGGATAGGATTAGATGCACGGTTTTTATGTGCAATACAATCATTATAATTTGTTATAACTAACCACAGTTGGTTACTATGCCCAGGCAACGCTGGGCTCTTCAGCTAGTAAAAAATAAAAATGGATTTGAATCACCTTCCTTTTTCCCATCCAAAAATAAATTTTAAACAATTAAAAAAGCATATTCATTATTTGCAAGACACCATATTATGAAAATAGAAAATTATTTAACAAGGTAAACACTGTAAGCAAAAAAAATAAAAGTTCCAGAATTGTTGTTGTTTTTGGTCACCACACATTTCATAAACCAGTCAAATTGTTGTATGTTGAAAAATAACATTGATAAATAAAGTTGTGAGGAAAAGGTGACACTAACCGATACTTATTTTTTTAAAACCTCTGAATTTTTTAAAGGGAACCTGTCACTACATTTAAGCTCTCTAACATATTAATATGGGTATGCAGTTTATAGACTACTGAAAAGAGTGATACCTGTATGTCTGATCAGATGCTTTGTTGTTGCTGAGAAATCATCTTTTATCACTTTATATAGTGACCTCTTCCAGGGCCCTCTTCGGGGGCGGATGGTACCTGGAAATAACTCTGCCCCCTGTGTGATATGTAATGGTTACCAGTGTGATGTGACATGGTTACCAGTGTTACCAGTGTGCTGTAGTAGAAAATTCACCATACACTCTGTAGTTTTGAAGTGATGCAAGAAATAATGTTTATTACAATTGGTGAGAACAAAAAGTAAAAATTGGTAAAGCACAGGAGAAATTGCTAGAGCGACTATATTCAAGTGACGCTTCGACCTGTCCCAGGTCTTACTCAATACGTCGTTCACATATTCTTAGTTGTGAGAATAGAAATTGGTCTCGGTGGGGTTATCACCCTTGTATTAGTATAATGCAAGGTGAGCTGTATAGTCCTCAAGACCAGAGAGATGTGGCTATATGCTCCAAATTGTATTAGTGGCAGCGCTCTCGCGCCTTGCCTGGCTGCTGCTGGTTTATGGGGTTGATGTCAGCTTTGTAATGTCAGCTGCAGTCAAGCTCATGGGTTAGTAATGGAGAGGCGTCTATCAGATTCCCCATTTGCTAACCCAGTAGGTTAAATAAAAAAAAAACACACACAAAAATTTTATTTGACCCCCCCCCAAGCCTGTTTTCATCTTCATGACCAGGCCAAATTTTACAATTCTGACCAGTGTCAATTTATGTGGTAATAACCCTGGAAAGCTTCAACAGATCCTAGTGATTCTGAGATAGTTTTTAGTGATACATTGTCCTTCATGATAGTGGAAAAATTTGTTCGATATACTGTAACTTGCGTTTATTTGTGAAAAAAAAATCTGAAATTTGATGAAAATTTTACAATTTTCAAACTTTTAATTTTTATGCCCTTAAATCAGAGAGATATGTCACACAAAATAGTTAATAACATTTCCCACATGTCTACTTTACAAAAGAACAATTTTTGAACCAATAGTTTCTTTTGTTAGGAAGATAGAAGGGTTAAAAGTTGACCAGTAGTGATGAACTAACGTCATCAGATAAAGTGTTCTCAGAGCATGCTTGTGTGCTAACCTAGTGTCTTCGACGTGCTTGAAAAATATGTTCGAGTCCCCGCGGCTACACGTCTTGCAGCTGTTAGACAGCCACAACACATACACAAACAGGCACTCCTTGCATGTGTAGCGGCTGTATAACAGGTGCAAGACATGCAGCCGTGTGGACTCGAACATATTTTTTGAGCACGCCGAAGACACTCGGTTAGCACACAAGCATGCTCGGATAACGCCTTATCCGACCAAGCATGTTCACTCATCACTATTGACCATTGATTTCTCATTTTTCCAACAAGATTTACAAAAGCATTTTAGGTGCTCAAAAAAACATTCAGGAAGTTTATTAACTCTTCAGGTACTTCACAGGAATTGAAGCAATGTGCAAGGAAAAACAGCACCGTTTGACTTTTTGAACGCAAAATTGTCTGGAATCTAAAGCATTGGAAGCTCCCCACAAGTGACCTCATTTTGGAAACTAGATCCCTCAAGGAACTTATCTAGATGTGTGATGAGCACCTTGAACCCCCAGGTGGTTAACAGAAAATTATAAATAAAAATGGAAAACTGTGTTTTGTTTTATTTCTAATAAAAGACTTTATACTTGTTGTGCCTTTATTTACCAAACAACTGTAGAATTAGTAACGGAGAGGTGTCTTATAGACACCTCGCCATTACTAAGCCGTGGGCTTTATGTCACCTGACTATACAAAGGTGACATCAACCCCACAAATATGAACCCCACAAGCCACCACTTGGCATCTAATAGATGCGACTTTTCTGGGCAGCTAGAAGCTGATATTTTTAGGCTGGGGGGGGCTATATCAGTGGCCCTTACCAGCCTGAGAAAACCAGCCCCCAGCTGTGAGCTTTAGCAACGTTGGTTGTCAAAAATAGGGGGACTCCACGCCTTTCTTTAAATTATTTAAATAATTAAAAAAAACAGCAATGGGGACTCCTCTATTCTTGCTAACTAGACTTGCTCAAGCTGACAGCAGAGGGTTGCAGCTCCCAGCTGTCAGTTTTTCCTGGCTGGTTATAGAAAATAGAGGGGAACCCATGCCGCACTTTTGCATTTATTTATTTATCTACAGTGCAGGCAGCGGGTGAGGAATACTATCATCAGCCACTCATGCTGTCATGGTTATTAGCGGCAGCAGGCATAGGTTGATGGGAGTAATAGTCCCATCAGCTGCCACCTGCTGTTGCTGTGAGGAATACTATCATCAGCCACTCATGCTGTCACGGTTATTAGCGGCAGCAGGCATAGGTTGATGGGAGTAATAGTCCCATGAGCTGCCGCCTGCTGTTGCTGTTATCAGTTGAATATAACTCATCATTCTCGCCTGCTCGTGCTGATCATCGGTAGAGCAGGGGATATTGATGAGAGCGGTCTTCAGCACCTGGCATCAGGGAACAGCGCTTACTGTAGTGCTTCTTCCCTGGCGTCCTTGTGGTACTAATGCGACACATGGTTGCCACACGTGTACCGCAAGTATTACACACATGGACACTGTCATCTCTGATACCGGTAAAAAACGGCCATGTAAAACCGGCCTAAAACATGCTTTTCTTTTTTTGCAAAAACAAGTTTTTCCATGACCATATTTTGAGAGCTATAATTTTTCCAAATTTCGGCAGACAGAGTCATGAAAGTGCTTGTTTTCTGTGGATTGAGTTGACGTTTTTACTGGTACCATTTTCAGTCACATTTTTTGTCACTTTCTGTTCTGATTTTTGGGAGTCTAGCGTAGTGCCTACTGTGTGTGTTGGGGAACACTCGCTTAACGTAGACAGGCACGGTTTTTCACACAAAACAGTCCATACGGTTTATTTAAACGTCATAAACCACACTGTAAACCATGTTGCACATCACCGGCTTACACATAGTCCATTACTTCATCACGTATGGCTTTACAATGCATTCACTAGTCACGTCTGACTCTCTCCAGTCACCAGGTGATCGCACAGTTCAGTAACTGACCTTTGTCAGTGCACATAGTTCTTTCCCCATACCCGGGGTTACCGCTCAGGAGCTCCTGCTCCACAGGCTGACTCCTCGTGAGTCCAAGGTCCTCAACAGGATGGCATATTTCTCAGGGTAGGGCCGTCCCAGGCTCTGCACACACGTGGCCTGTCCGGGTGGTATTCAGGAAGTGTCCGTCCAACACGCAGGCCACCAGGTCCAAGGTCTCACCGTGTGCTCTTCAGGAAGTTCATCCCCACCCGGGACCTTCCAACACAGACCTTCCAGGACCTAGCACTCTGAACCATTCAGGTTCATACACTCTGCCCATGCGACCAGACCTCATTCACATTATATATTGTAACCATTCCCATGGATGGGCGGTGCACGTGTGGTTAGTCAATTCCCGCCCAGCTCTCTGACTAACCCTATAAGCCCCGCTTATAAGTAATACACAACAAACACTTGTGGAACTATAAGTCCCAGCATAACCATATCATTTTGGGCATACAGTGCAGAGGGCCTCTGCGACACACACCGGCCATTTACAATAATGCCAGTCCCTAATTCACCATCATAATTATGCCTCCAAGAGCATCCTGAAGTGCATACACAGTGCCCCCTAGCTGTAACGGGGGTCACTGAGTCACAGGAGGCAGAATGAACAAAAGCCAATAATTTGGGAATTGTTTTTTTGTTTGATTTTTATGCCTTGATAAAACAGCTTTATTGTCACACAATAAAAACTATTTTACAGAAAAAAAAATAATATTTTTGCATCGCTTTATTCTAGGACCTATAACTTTTTTTATTTTTTCATTGATGGAGCTGTATGATGCTTATTTTTTGTGGGACAAGACGACATTTTTAGCGTTACAATATTTATTTACATTTGTCTTTTTGAGAGCATTTTATTACACTTTTTTTTCGGTGTTATGATGATAAAGCATTGATTTTTGCCTCGCTTTTTTATGGTCTTCACTGAAGGGGTTAACTAGTAGGATAGTTTTAAAGGATGGGTCGTTCCAGATGTAGCGATTTCAAATACGTGTACTTTTTTTTTCCATAAAAATACTTACGGTATTTATGGGTACAAGATATTTTTATTTTATATTATTATTAGTTTGTGAATTTGTTTAACTTTTTTACTTAATCTCAATATGGAACTTTCGCTTTCATCGCAGTTATATAGCATTAACATTGCATACTTTATAACTGTCAGTGCTGCACTGACTCAAGTTAGTTAGATCATGCACTGTGCATGATCTAACAGCCTTGTTAGACCTGATGACCCAGATATTGTCATGACGACATCGGCTCACCATGGCAACAATCGGCCCCTCGCGATGATGTCGCGGGGACACTGAATGGAGGGAAGAGGTGGCCCCATCCCTCTTCCTGCCTTCTAAATGCTCAGATCAATACTGATCATAGCCTTTAAGGAGTTAGGCTGGGGTCACCTTGCGTTGAATACGGATGAGTGCTATGCGATAAACCATCACATAGCACTCGGGCCACTGTTAATGTATGGGGCAGCTCCCATCACCCATTTTTTTTTCCGCCCGTATTCTACATGTAGAGAAATCGCAGCATGCTGCGATTGGCATCGAGACTCGGCCAAGTCTCGGCTCACTCGCACTTACATATGTAAGTCTATGGGTGCGAGTGACACAGCACACATCACTCGAATATCATCCGAGTGCTGTGCAATTTACTTTGGCCCCGGAAATCGAGGAGATGGAGAAATTAGTTTCTCTGCCTCGTCCGCAGCTGTGCTCCAACCCGCTCTGTGCGAGAGGCTCTGAGCACAGTAGCATGACACTCGGCTCCTGCTCGCAGCAGAGCAGGAATCAAGGGTCATTAGCATATCGCATCTGATGCTCTCGCATCAGATGCCATACGTTAGTGTGACCCCAGCCTTAGACTGCTAGAAGCATTGCAGACACCACTCCTCGCAGTTAGTGCCAGGTGTCAGCAGTCATATCAGCTGAACACCCATCGGCGATCGCGTGTGCACAGCTCCTGTGCACGCAGAATCGCCATGACATATCCATACGTCCAGGTTGAGACGTAATTCTAAGGTTGTGAAAGGGTTAAAAAATACTCCCCACACCTTATCCACCAATTCATTATAAACAAAAACATGAAGAACCGACATAGTCCCCTGAATCCGAAGTAGTCCAAAAATGGGAACCTGAATATACAAAGAGAGGTAAAAACATTTTTTTAAAAAACACTCCCTCATTCATCAATTTATTGACAGAAAAAAATCCTCGCAGCTGTGACGTAATCCATGCCATTCCCAAGATGTTAAAGTTGCTAGCTCCCTCCATACCTGGTGGCTCTGAGCGGTCTCTATTGAGTGGTATAGCTATTGATGTCACCGCTGCTCAGAGCCGCTGGGTATGGAGGGAGCTGGCAACTTTGAATTTCTACTGCAACCAAGGGAGGGTTGTTCTGATAACTACGTTTCATAGGTCACTCGCGGTCATGTCTCACACGCGATGACAATACTGAGTTACTGACGTCATCGCGTGTGAGACACGACCGGGAGTGTCCTATGAAGATTGCAGTACTAAATCGCTGGACATCGTGGGAACATCATGGATTACGTCGGAACGGAAGGGATTTTATTGCTAAATTGGTGAATGAGGGAGTGTTTCTTGTTTTTATTTCTTTACCTCTCTCTTTTTATGTCATTCAGGACATTTTTACACTACTTTGGATTCAGAGGACTATGTCGGATCTTCATATTTTATTTGTCTGTTTTTTTTTTAATAAATTGGTGAATGAGATGTGGGTGAGTGTTTTTTATAAATCAAATTTTTGTGTGTGTTTTTTTTTCTTTTAACATACTGGGTTAGTAAAGGGGGTATCTGATAGACACCTCTCCAGTACTAACCCCTGGACTTCATGACAGCTGGCATTACAAAGCTGACATCAACCCCATGAATTATTACCCCAAATGTCACAACTCCAGGGTAATTGGGAAGAGTTGGTGTGAAGTGCCAGATTAACAGATGTGCCAATTCTGGGGCGGCTACGGGCTTGTATTTTTGGCTGGAAAGGGCCCATTATCCAGGGACATTCCCAGCCTGATAATTTAAGCCCAAAGCTGTCTGCTCTACGTTGCCTGGTTATGAAAAATAGAGGGGACTCCACATACCGTATATACTCGTGTATAAACCGACCCGAGTATAAGCCGAGGCACCTAATTTTGGCACAAAAAACCTGGGAAAACTTATTGACTCAAGTATAAGCTGGGTATGAATTGTCCCCTCATCTCTATCCTGGTATGCATGGTTCCTCATCCCTATCTTTGTAGGCATGGCTCCTTATTCCCATCCTTGTCTGCATGGCTCCTTGTTCCCATCCTTGTCTGCAGGGTTCCTTATTCCCATCCTTGTATGCATGGCTCCTTATTCCCATCCTTGTATGCATGGCTCCTTATCCCCATCCTTGTATGCATGGCTCCTTATCCCCATCCTTGTATGCATGGCTCCTTATCCCCATCCTTGTATGCATGGCTCCTTATTCACATCCTTGTCTGCATGGCTCCTTATTCACATCCTTGTCTGTATGGCTCCTTATCCCTATCCTGGCATGCATCACTCCTCGTCCCTATCCTTCTATGCATGGTTCCTCATCCCTATCCTTGTATGTGTGGTCCCCTTTGGAAAAGCCTAAGAAAACCAAAAACATCCTACTTACCTTCCCTGCGCGCCCTCGCAGCATCTTGTTTCGGTGCCAGCAGCTCCTGTGGCCGGGTGATCACGTGTCCCCGCTCATTAAGGGAATGAAAATTCACAACTCTCCACGCCTATGGGAGTGGAGAGAGGTGAATATTCAATACCTTAATGAGCGGGCACCCGTGATAGCCCGGCAGCTGCTGGAAGCCAGCGACTGCTGCTGTAACTGTGGAAGCTATAAGAGAAATGAATATTCATTGTCAGTACATGAATATTCATTGTCAGTGCAGTGAATATTCACTTCTATTTAGCAGTGGGCACAGTTACACCGCAGCCACCAGCTACTGCCTTCTGTGACCTGCTACTCCGCAGCCGTCTCCTGTCACAATGACTTGCATATAAGCCGAGGGGGTTGTTTTCAGCACAAAAATATACTCGGGTTATACAATATACTCGGGTTATACACGAGTATATATGGTAATTTTTTATTTATTTAATAGTTTTAGTAAAGTAAATATCCTTTAGTACCACATTAAAGGCACTAAAGGGTGAAAGTTTATTATATATAGGGTACTTGTGACATTAAATATCTACCTATTTTAGCTGTCAATCATTCAATCTATCTATCTATCTATCTAAAAATAGAAAAAGCAGGCAGCACTTCAATATTTACCATAAGCAAAGTGGGCTTTATTTAGCCCATGTGGCGTGGCAACATTTCGGTTGCGTTTCTGTTGCAGTGAACCTTTCTCAAGCTCACTTTGCTTTGGGTAAATATTGGAATGCTGCCTGCTTTTTCTATTTTTATATATTTTTGCAAATGGCGGATATTTTGCATGGGAGGCCCTGCACCCATCATATTCAGTATAAAGTGTGCTGTCCCGATTTTATATTCTATCTATCTATTCTATATACTGTATCTATTCATCTATTCTCAGGGTTCTGGCTGTGGCTGTGAATTTTCTGTATACTAGTGACCAAAATTGTGGATACACTTGAAGTTTTAAATAATTTTTGAGGCTTCTGGATCTTTTGGCGATCATACTTGCTTAAGTAATTATATTTATAGCCCAGGCACGCAATCTGTTACTAAAGATATCGGGAGACTTGTTTGTGATATTTTGCCTATAGTTTTTATAATTTTGGCAAGAAATACTGGACTTCATTCTCTGTGCGTAAAATTCATACATTTTTAGTTATATGTTAACTTAATGTCCGCATTAAATTAAAAATAGTGCTTTAAAGCTACAGGCGTCACTTGATCCTTTCAGTATAGGTCCTACAGGCTTTAATTTCTTTACAAACTATTGAGAATTTTTATTTCTTGTATTTTATTAATATTTCAATTTAATTTTTTTACTGAATAATTATAAATGTCTATTTTGAGCTCCCAAATTTTAGATTTTAATCATGCCAGCCACAAAGAGGTCTGATTAGCTCCAAAAAAAGAGAGCTACGGCTATTGTTTTGAGGAAGACGGGATACAGTTTCAGAGAAATTGCTAGGAAGATGGGTGGTGGAGTCACTGGTTCTTGTTTTGCTGATAGTTGCAGCATCAAAACTAAGAGTGGAAGAGGAAGGAAAAAGGCAACAGCTCCAAAAACAGACAGAAGAATGGTTAGGTTAGCCTTGCAAAACAAAATAGAAGAGCATCAGCCAAGGAACTCAACCAGTTCTTGCACAATGAAGGAGTTTCAGCGTCGGATAGAACAGTACGTCGCCGATTACTTGATGCCGGTCTGAAAGCACGAACACCAAGGAAAAAGCCATTCCTAAATCTTAAACAGAGAAGTAAGAGAATTCCCTGTGCCAAAGAACATCTTAGCTGGACAACTGAAGATTTGAAGAAAATAATCTGGAGCGATAAACGAGAATATCAAATTTTGGTAGTGATGGAGTATGTTATGCTTGGAGAAGGCCAAAGGAAGACTGTCTTCCAGAGTGTATGACAGCTACAATGAAACATCCTGAGAGTGTTATGATATGTGGCTGTATGTCCTGGCATGGAACTGGGATAATACAGGTCCTTGAGGGAACTGTAAATGCTTCGAAATAAATTCATGATGTACTTGAATCATACCTCATCTCATCAATTCGTGACTTTGGCAAGGAACAGACCGAAATTATTTTTCAACAGGATGGAGCACCATATCACACAGCAAGGCAATGTCTAAAATGGTTTGAAAGCAAACTAATTTCTGTGTTTTAATGGCCAGGAAACAATCCTGATCTGAAACCTATTGAAAATCTGTGGTCAAGATTAAAGCGATTGGTTTCTAGTGATTGACCGAGCAACAAACAGACATAGATTGCCCGTTCCTGGTACCATGTTATAACCAGAGAACCTGAGAAGTCTTGTTGAATCAATGCCAAGGAGATGCAAAGCTGTTATCGATACTAAAGGATATCCTACATGCTACTAAAGAAAGAACACATAAGGATAGCATGAAATTAACATATTAGGACGTGATATTTTGATTCGGCCATTCTGCTGTTCTTATAGAAGTAATGAGATATTTTGTATTATGGTAACCTTTTCTCTATGCAGAGGAGTTCTAATCTACCTTAGACTACTTGTGGCATTATTGTTATAAACACTTTGTGTGATTGCATGCTAAAAATTTTAAAAAAATGACATAAATTTGAAGTGAATCCACAATTTTGGCCACTAGTGTACTTGGCTGATGAAATGATGGGTTTCCTTTGAGATGTGTGGGTAAAACTCGTACGGCATACACATGGTCTGTGTGCCATGCGATTTTTTTTCTCGCTCCCATTGACTTGCATTGGCGAGTGCGATCTGATTCTCGCATCCACTTGCAGCACGTTGCGATTTTTTTCTCAGTCCAGTTAGAGCTGAAGAAAAACTCACTGATGAGCTCTAATCCATTTACTAACATTGGTCAGAGTGCACTGTGCTGTTATCTCGCATTGCACTCGTCCGATTTATACCCTATAAGTGCATGCTTGTATAAAGTACAAAATATGAGTATGGAGTTTTATATTTATTTAATAATTTAGCTTTTCTTTGTACATGTCAAAAATGTGAACACTTCTGTTGCAACCAGATTTGCAAAATGTCTAAAAAAATCAGGTAGCAAAAGCCTTAACCCCTTCACCACATGCGCTGTACATGTCTCTCCCTTTGATGTGGGCTCCTGTGGTGAGCCCACAACTTTCCTGACACATTTCAGATGTTTTGAACAGCTAGCACGTGTCCCTAATAGTTGAATCACCCTTGGCTGTTAACCTGTTAAATGCCGCTGTCAATCTCTGGCAGCGGCATTTAATGTAATAGCGCCGGAAGCGCGTCACTAATGGCACCCGTGTCATATGAGTGCAGGTCGCCGATGGGTTGGAATGACAACCCGGGGTCTGCAGCAGACTCCTGTGGTTCTCATTGCCAGATTGCTATGAGCGTCACCAAGCTGTTGGCGCTCATAGCAAGTTAGCATTTCTGCTACACACAGGCAATCTGATCATAAAACATTGAAAAAAAAAATACACATATTTGGTATCACCGCCTTCAAAATCACCCAATTTATCAAGATAAAAAATTCCGATCGGTAAACGTTGTAGTGGAAAAAAAAGTAAAAAAAAAAGCCATAATTACGTTTTTTTTGTTGCCGCAACATTGCATTGAAATGCAATAAAGGGTGGTCAAAAGACCGTATCTACACCAAAATGGTATCAAGAAAAACATCAGCTCGGCGCACAAAAAATAAGCCCTCACCCTACCTAAGATCACGAAAAATGGAGACCCTACGGGTCTCAGAATGACACAATTTTTTTCTTTTTTACAAACTTTGTATTTTTTTCACCACCTAAATAAAAATAAAAAATCTATACATTTTTTATGTCTACGGACTCGTAAAGACCTGGAAAATCATAATGGCAGGTCAGTTTTAGCAATAGTTGAACAAGGCAAAGCCCAAAAAACAGTTTGTGGAATTGCACTTTTTTTTTAAATTTCACTGCACTTGGAATTGTTTTCCTGTTTTCCAGTACAAGATATAATAAAACCAATGGTGTCGTTCAAAAGTACAACTCATCCCGCAAAAAACAAGCCCTATCATGGCTATATTGCTGAAAAAAATAAAAAAAGGTATTGGTTCTGGGAACCATGGGAGCAAAATATAGAAGCACAAAAAATGAAAATGGGCTGCAGTGTGAAGGGGTTTGCATTTTTAACCCAAAAACAACATATTTTTTTTTTCCCACAGAAATAAGTCTATAGTCCTAGCAAAAGCCTTTGCCTAGCTTGTCAACCCACTGGCACCCACCAATCATGATACAAAGTTCCCTTCTCCCTAATTAAATCACTTATATTATTAACGAACAACTGCGATCATAGCTGTTAGTAACTTCACAGAAGCATAGTAATAATGACTAATTCTATTACATCCTGAGATGGCAAATTGTTAAATAAGATTTTTGTGATAGGATCACGTGTTCACAACACTATTACTCACTACTCACTATGATGAGTAATGCAAACAAAGCTAAAATAGTGGTAAAAGCTATCACTTTCCCTGTAGGAATTTGCCACATGTGCTATAGGAACTTATACAGTAGATCTTCATATTACAATTATTTTCAAGGAAGAGAATCATTTAATTCATGGAGCATCTTCAAGCTGTCAAATTGATTGATTTCTTGTTTTGTAAAGCAAGCATTGCGATATTATCTTTTCCATTGTTTCTCCAACATGTGCACCAGCAAACTTCTCTCTGAATGATTCACTTTACAAATTAATTGTGAAACACCTAATAGCTATAAATTGCATTTATGCCTAATTAATGAGAAGCAACAAGATGCTGTACCTACACACAGGGCCGGGATGAGGGGTAACGTAGGCACATGTCTATGGCACCACCTCCTGCCTACACGAGGGGGGGCACTTAGAAAAAAATTTGCTGAACGTCTGTGGTCGTCCGACATCTTCCTGCGGCCACAGACATTCAGCATAGTGATGGCCAGGGTGCGGGCGCACAGTGGAGAAGAGTCAGTCACTGACACGGCTTACCCCTTTCTGAGCCCTGCGCCCAGCCGTTGTTACCTCTCTGCTCTCAATTGCATTTGCGTCTGTCAGACATGAATACAATTTCTGTGTCAGCCGTACTGGCCAGGAGCAGATGAGCTGTCATCTCCCCTGCTCAGCCGAGAAGTCCAGCAAGATGTAGGCCACTTATTGTTGGAGAAGGCACACACAGGGGAAGTTGGATGGCGTGGTGCAGTGACGTCATCACAACATCCAGCGCCCACTGCTGCACAGAGGAAATGGGAGCTGGGATTACAGTGAAGAGCAAAAGGGTAACAATGTTTTGAACTTTTGACTTTCAGGCTCCAAATTTCACCATCCAATTCTGCTTTGAACTTTAGACTGCCATCATTTTATAGACAATCATCTTAGATATCTCATACATAAATTTGATTTGCAACTATTTAGCATATGATTAATTATGCAGATTCCACCATGGTAATCTGCATAACTAATCATATGCTAAATAGTTGCAAGTCAAATTTATGTGTGAGATAGCCAAAATGATTGTCTATAAAATGATGGTAGTCTCATGCTCGAAGCAGTAGTGGATGGTGAGATTTGGAGCCTGAAAATCAAAATTTCAAAACATTGTTACCCTTTTGCTCTTCACTGTATGTGATTATGAGCTTTTTTTAATTCTTATATTACTGTGCAGGGGGCCATAAAATAAGGGGGTGGGCTGTGCTGATGCGGGAAATAAAATAAGGGGAGGAGCTGTGCTGATGGGGGGAATAAAATGAAGGGCTGTGCAGATGGGGCAATTAAAATTAGGGGAGGGGCTGTGCTGATGAGGGGGGAATAAAATGATGGGCTGTGCAGGGGGGATAAACTGAGGAACTGTGCAGATGGGGGAATAAACTGATGGTCTGTGCAGATGGGGGGAATAAACTAAGGGGCTGTGCAGGTGGGGAGAATAAACTGAGGGGCTGTGCAGAGGGGGGGATACAATGTGGGGCTGTGAAGATGGGGGAATAAACTGAAGGGCTGTGCAGACAGGGAGTATAAACTGAGGTGAAGCTGATGGGGGAATAAAATGAGGTGAGGGGCTGTGCTTATGGGGGAAATAAAATTAGGGGCTGTGCAGATGGGAGGATTAAAAAGAGGGGAGGGGCTGTGCTAATGGGGGGAATAAAACGAAGGGCTGTGCAGAGGGCGATAAACTGACGGGCTATGCAGATGGGTGGAATAAACTGACGGGCTGTGCAGATGGGGGGAATAAACTGACGGGCTGTGCAGATGGGGGGAATAAACTGACGGGCTGTGCAGATGGGGGGAATAAACTGACGGGCTGTGCAGATGGGGGAATAAACTGACGGGCTGTGCAGATGGGGGGAATAAACTGACGGGCTGTGCAGATGAGGGGATGAAATGTGGTGCTGTACAGATGGGGGAATAAACTGAGGGGTTGTGTTGTTGGGTGAATAAACTAAGGGGCTGTGAAAAGGGGCATAAAATGAGGGGCTTTGCAGGAAGGCATGAAATAAGAGGCAGTGCGGAGGGGCCATAAAATGAGGCGCTGTGAAGGGGGTACAGCAAAGTATTTGAGCCACTGTGGTGACCATACTGTATATGAGGCTGTGGAGGTCATTATACTGGGGGCTGTGGTGACCATACTGGACAGGGGACTGTGGTGAATATCACAATGATTGGGGTGTTGTATGTGGACCATAATGTTGCATGGGGTTTTGTGGAGACCATTATAGTATACATGGGGACGGTTTTGGACATCATACTATTTATGGGGGTTGTGGTGGCCTTCATACTATATAATGGGGGGCTGTGGTGGTGACCATACTATATATTGTTGGGTTGTTGTGCATATCATACCGTATGGGCAGCTGTGGTGACCATCAAACTGTATAGGGGGACAGTGAGAGGAATGGTGACAGTTTGAAGTTGGCAGCGTGGTGTGCAGCATGAGGGCATAATGTGAAAAGGGGCATAGAATGGATATGGAAATGGGACAGCATGAAATGGAAGCACAATATGGAGAGGGGTTAGCATGGTGGGGGGACAGTGTGGAGATATAGAAAGTGTAATGGAAAGTTAGAGAGTGGAAAGCCACGTTATAGGCTGTGGTTTATAAGGTTGGATTGTGTGGCAGTTATTGCTGATAATGGTAGCCAGTGTGGAGGCCGTATTTCATAGGAGGCTTATTTAGGGTCATAACATGGACAGATATTTTTATGCAGAGGGCATTTTAATAACACTCTTATTTTTACGGGCACTGTGTTGGGATGTGCTGCAAAAGACTGGAGAAGAGGGAGGTTTGCAGAGAACTGCTGTGGGTGTGAAAAGTCATCATGACATCTAGACAAGATGGAGATGAAAAGAAAGAAATGACTGTAAAATGTAATCTATAATGTACCTGGATGTAAATGATTATTTGTGATACGAATTGTCATCAGTACTGAGGTTTCTGTATGGTCCGCACTCTTATGATGGCTGTTAATAACAATTCCCAGTAACTCCTTACCATTATTAAGGACCTACTGGGAGTTGTAGGTTCATGCAATACAATTGTTTATGGGGCTGACTTGATATTACAATTGATTGTTGTACCAAGCTTGGTCCTTGCATTCAAGTACTCTTGGTTCCTGTCATGTATTTATGGAGGTTTTGGTGAAGCATTAATTTATTGATGGTGGTTCTGGTGACGTAGTCAAGTACTGATGGTGGGTCTGTTGATGTATTCATGTACTGATGGTGGTTCTGGTGATGTATTCATGTACTGATGGTATGGTGCTTTAATTATGTACTGAAGATGATTTGGGCTTTGCATTCATGTACTGATGATAGTTCTGATTATGAATATATCACCAGAATCATCATAACTGCATGAAAACAGCACCAGAACAACTATCACTACATGAATATGTCACCAGAAACAGGATACAACACCAGAACTACCAAGAGTTTTGTGCAAACAATCAGACATATCCCTTTATTTATAATGGCGATCTGTTTATTTTCGATTAGAGTATTTACCAAATGCTGGACACCTTAATTGAAACCAAATGGCCCAAATTATAGTTTCGCTTTATTAATTTCCATAACTATCCTTGGGTTCTACATTTAAAATATAGGACGTCACTTCAGGGATGAATATTGCACCAAAATACTTTGTCCCAGCCCTGCCTACAGACTGAAAGAAGTGTAATTCTCATCTTAAAGTGAACCTGTGAGCTGATGCATGCTGCTCAATCCACAGACAGCATGTATCAAGTACTGGCTGTAAGATATCAGCTACTACAGTATATAGCATACACACATGGGAAAGAAAACATGTAACTTGAAAGTGGCAATGGAATTTTCAGGATCCATTTGCGGTAAGTAGTTTCTTAGTACAAACTGATGTTCAAAAGTGGAGTTTTTCTTTAAAGTTGATTTGCATAAAAGTGGAAAACCATTTTAAAGTTAAAAATATAATGAAGGTTTATATTTGTGATTCAATATCAAATTATACTTAATCAATCAACATATTACCTTGTAAAAGCCAGTGTGATATCCAGTCATATACCAAGCCATGAGCATACAAGCTAGTACATCTTCATCCTCTTGTTCCTCTTCATCATAATCCTCCCACTCTGTGCTGAAGAAAGGAGGTGGCGGTGGAGGTGGGGGAAGGGGTGCTGACTAGGGGAAAGAAAATGGAGAAAAGTGACAATAAAATGGGTCTGAAAAAACACTGGGATAAATTATAGTGTACAAGATGACAGCTACATACAGGGGGCCAATTGTGCCAGGCAGGAAGATGAGCTCTCACAGGAGGTGGTGGTGGTGGCCAAAAGCAGCCCTGTGATGGCAAAAAAAGAGAAAATGGAAAAAAATAATATATATTTATGTCATTATGTTCACTGATTTTCCTTAACATCATCAAATGAGTGAAAAATGCTACACATGGACAGGAATCAGAGACAGGTTATTTAATTATTCCACTTCTAGCTCTTCTTTTTCAGTTAGCTACTTCTACAATGCTGGAGCTGCAACATGATTCACATAGCTATGGAGAGATTGCAGTCTCGATCATCTCTTCTTGCCCCTTCAGAAACATAAACAACTGGGCCAGTTCCATAGGTTGACAACCCATCAGTTAGGCCGGGGTCACACTTGCGTGTGCAATGCGAGAAACTCGCATCAATACCCGGCACTGCCGCCGGCACTCGGGACCAGAGTGTGCGGCTGCATGTATTTCTGTGCAGCAGAACATTCCGGTCCCGAGTGTTGGCAGCACTAACGGGTATTGAGGTGAGAGACTCGCGAGAGTTTCTCGCACTGCACGCGCAAGCGTGACCCTGCAACTTGGACTGTATTTTCATGGTGAAAGGTTCCCTTTAAATTAAGCCAACTGAGCCTATTGGAAACTGTCTGGTCTCCATCCCAGCAGTATTTCTTTTTCAGAAGTGCACAAAAATATGATCTGTCATGTTTTTTGTGCGTGTCTGACAAAAAATACTGCCTCGATGGGAGGCCAGATGGTGTCCAGGAGGCTCAGTTGGCTTCATTTAAGTGAATCACTACATGTGTGCTCTGTCAGGATTATCGACAGAATCCTGTTTTCGGGGAGTCTGACAGAAACCTCCATGTAGAGCTTAGAGAAAAGCACTGTATGGGTGGGAACCTAGCCTTAGTCAGGCCATTGTGCTAAAAGGCAAATTTGGAAACGAAATGGTGCAAACCTCAAGAAATTAATTTTGTCGAGAAATCCATTATGTCGAAAATTCCTGGTAGAAATTCAGGTGTATAAAAAATGTTTTAAAATAATAATAATGCTTTCCAAAATAGAAATGTTAATAGCTTATTTTTATTGATTAACAAATTGCCTTCAAAATGGCATCAAAGCACCAATTGTTCTGGCACACTTAAACACAGTTTTTGAAAGCATTTGGAGTGGAGATTGTTCCAAATATCTTGGATAGCTATCCACAGATCATCTGTAGATGCAGGCTGCTGAAAATCCTTTTATATATGCTGTACCAGACAGAGTCGATGATGTTCACATGAGAGCCCTGTGGGGGCCATATTATCACTTCTAGGACTTCAATTTCTTTATACTGACAATATTTCTTAATGAAATTGACTGTAGGCCATTTTAAAAATTAGTAGCCAGTCAGCTGCCTCCTTGATGGTATTGCATATTGTACAAGTATCAGTGTAAAGAAGAACAAGGAGACGATTTCATTGAACCGATTAAGCCTTATGATCAGCAGTTTGCTAAAGGACTCCTATCCCAGAGAGGATTTTGCACATGACCCACCATCAACTCAGCTGAGTGATTCTGTTTTGAAACCAGATGTTTTTTTTCTCCAAGGGAATGATACAAGTAGCAAGGTTGTCCACCATCCATCAGCACTAGGGCATCCTAGAGCTAATGTGAATTAATTTGCATGTCCCATTCCTTTGGGCACTATAGTGATCTGCAGTCATTAAAATGGAAGAGGGAGTACAGCCCCTTACCTGATGGCATCAGTGACTCTTCTTTTCATTTACTTGTCTGGAACAATGTCATGTGTGACGTGGGTATCGCTACAATTATGAACTCGTGCCAGGCTGGCTAATCAAAAGAAGAGCTGAGGAAGCCGTCATGTAAGGGGATGTACTTCCTCTCCTATCCCAGTGGCTATAGACCACTGTCATGGCCGATGGCATGGGATGTCAGAATACCAACTCTATTTGTCATACACACAGACTTTGGGCCAAATCCATTTAGTACTCATGAACAAAGGCAAAACTCTTTCCAATAATTTAGATATGCAATTAAGGAGTGGTTCCATGTCTTAAAGCTTCCTCCACAGACTCTGCTCTCTTCTCAGTTGTCTCTGGCACACTGCTCCCTGCTAGGCCAACTGGTAGACATACTGACCTCAAGCAGTGTGATGGTGCACCTTACTCTCACTGGAGCTCTGCTAGTCTCTCGGGAAATTCTTCCTCATGTCTCCTCCAGGCAGCCTCTCTCTGCTGCTTCTACCACGCTCATCAACCTCATCAGCCATGCAGTACACCGTTGCTTCAGCTACACATACACCTCCTGGTTTTTGTTGCCAGAAATTAAATGCAATAAATGCAAATAAAAAAAACTGCACATACAGTGGGGAAAATAAGTATCTGACACACTGCCGATTTTACAAGTTTTCTCATCTTCAAAGAATGGAGAGGTATGTACCGTATATACTCGAGTATAAGCCGACCCGAGTATAAGCCGAGGCACCTAATTTTGCCATGGAAAACTGGGTAAGCTTATTGACTCGAGTATAAGCCGGGTATGCATTGTCTCCCCATTCTATCCTGGTATGCATGTCTCCCCCTATCTTGTCCTGGTATGCATGGCTCCCCCCGTCGCTGTCCTGGTACGCGCAGCTCCCTTCCTCCCGTAGCTGTCTCCCCTCCTCCCTCTAGCGCCAGCAGCTCTTCCTGTGCTGAGATCATGTGGCACCGCTCATTAAGGTAATGAGTATTCTCTCCACACCTATGGGAGTGGAGACGCATGCATATTCATTACCTTAATGAGTGGTGCCACGTGATCGCTCAGCACAGGATGAGCTGCAGGAAGCCAGAACCAACAAGATGCTGCAAGGGCGCTGGGACCAACGAGATGCTACGAGGGCACGCTGGAGGGTGAGTAGGATGTCTTCTGGAAGCCTGCAGCTGTCACTGTGCACACTATAAGAGAAATGAATATTCATCTCTCTTTAGCAGCAGCACCGGCTTTAGCCACAGCCACTGGCTCCTGCCTCTGTGACCCACTGCTCCTCCTCTAACACCGGCTTTCTGGGACTATTGACTCGTGTATAAGCCGAGGGGGGCGTTTTCAGCACAAAAAAATGTGCTGAAAAACTCGGTTTATACACGAGTATATACGGTAATTTTTATTGTAGGCACACTTCACCTATGAGAGACAGAATCTAAAAATAGAGAACAGAAAATCACATTGTATGATTTTTACATAATTAAATTGCATTTTATTGCATGAAATAAGTATTTGATCACCCACCAACCAGCAAGAATTCTGGCTCTCACAGACCCTCCTACTCTGCACTCATTACCTGTATTATTTGCACCTGTTTGAACTTGTTACCTGTTTAAAAGACACGGGTCTACACAATCAAATCACACTCCGACTTGTCCACCATGGCCAAGAACAAACAGCTGTCTTAGGACACCAGGGACAAAATTGTAGACCTGCACAAGTCTGGAATGGGCTACAGGACAATAGGCAAGCAGCTTGGTGAGAAGGCAACAACTTTTGGCACAATTATTAGAAAATGGAAGAAACACAAGACGAATGTCAATCTTCTTTGGTCTAGGGCTCTAGGGTGAAGATGTTTCTGAGAAAAGTCAGGAATCAGCCCAAAACTACACAGGAGGACCCGGTCAATGACATGAAGAGAGCTGGGACCACAGTCTCAAACATTACCATTAGTAACACACTACGCCGTCATGGATTAAAATCCTGCAGGACATGCAAGGTCCCCCTGCTCATGCCAACGCATGTACATGCCTGTTTGAAGTTCACCAATGACCATCTGGATGATTCAGAGGAGGCATGGGAGAAGGTCATGTAGTCAAAGAAGACCAAAAGAGAACTTTTGGTATCAACACCACCATGTTTGGAGAAAGAAGGATGTGTACAAACCCAAGAACATCATCCCAACCATGAAGTGTGATGGGAAAAACATAATACTTTGTGGTGCTTTTCTGTAAAGGGGACAGGATGACTGCACCGTATTGAAGGGAGGATGGATGGGGTCAGGTATCGTGAGATTTTGAACAACAACCTCCTTCCCTCAGTAAGAGCACTGAAGATGGGTCATAGCTGGTTCTTCCAGCATGACAATGACTCGAAACACACAGCCACGGCAACTAAGGAGTGGCTCTGTAAGAAGCATTTCAAGGTCCTGGAGTGGCCTAGCCAGTCCCCAGACTTAAACCCAATAGAAAGTCATTGTAGAGAGCTGAAACTCAATACCTGAAAGATCTGGAAAAGATCTCTGTGGAGGAGTGGATCAAAATCCTTTCTGCAGTGTGTGCAAAATTGGTCAAGAACTACAGGAAACGTCCGACCTCGTAATTGCAAACAAAGGTTTATGTACCCAATATTAAGTTCTGTTTTTCTATTGTATCAAATACTTATTTCGTGCAAAAAATGCAAATTAGGCTACTTTCACACTTGCGTTTTTTTGCGTTGCGCACCGTGCGCTGTGCAAACGTATGATGCGTTTTTGTGCGTTTTTGCGATTTTGCGCGCTTTTTTCTTTTTTAAAAACGCATGCGTGTTTTTGATCTGACGTGCACATTAACATGCGCACGTCAGCGCACACAGACTATAATGGGTGGTTGTGTGAAAAAAAACGCATTGCGTGCGCATGCGTTTTTTGGGGGCAAGTCGGACGCTCAAAAAATGCAACATGGTGCATTTTGTGCGCCCGAGCGCACACTACAAAAAAGCGTATGTGCATACAAACGCGTACAAATGCATGTGTATGTGCACCCATGTTAAGAATAGGAAAAAAAAGCATGCGTTTTTTTGCGCGAAAAAACAGCGCAAAAAAAGCAAGTTTGAAACCAGCCTTAATTATGTAAAAATTATGCAATGTGATTTTCTGTTTTTTTTACTTTTAGATTCTGTCTCTCACAGTTGAAGTGTACCTACAATAAAAATTACAGACCTCTCCATTCTTTGTAGGTGGGAAAACTTGCAAAATCATCCTTCGTCAGGACACAGTTCCGAAACACGCGTCAGGGTGTGCTCCGCACTGCACCAGGGACCGCGACTTTACCACCACCAGGTATTACTTAATCAATCTCTTACACTACCTCCCTCATGGTTATAGGCTACTACCTTTATATATTATATCGGCAGTTTATCTTCCTTTCATATGTTCTTTAAAATATAAGATCCGAGAGGGGCGTGGTTTGCAGGGGAAGGGAGCAGACCTGTTCATCAGGAGCTCCTGCAATTCCCCTATTTGAAGCGGCTTAAATCTACTAAAGGTGGAAAATTTTGTGACTTAAAACCTTTAGAACATGCCTGGATCCACCTACAAGAAGAAAGAAGCTGATATTGCTGAGAAAAATCATATGCTGGGATGAGAAAGCAGTGGAAGACCAGGCAGAGGCCTGACTTCAGCCGGAGGTAAACAAGCTGTACCTGCACCTCAAGCCAGACAAGCCTTGGTGAAGTCAGAGCCTTCCAAAGCACCTTGGATTCGTGGGACACCTGTGGGGAAGAAATCCTCCCCTAAAGCAACTCCAGTACTTGAAGACAGACCTAGGAATGAAAGTCAGGAGATCGCAGTGAGCCCAGGTGCTGGGAGGCAGAAGAGAGGAGCCAGAGATGACTCAGCAGTTCTCACAAAGCCAAGACCTGTTGGTGGATCTACAATCAAGCAGGCAGGAGGATTAAGAATGGAAGCGCCAGCTTTTGTTCCTTGGACACAAACAAAAAATGGATTTACAACAGAGGATGCGACTAAGGAGGAGCAGGAGACAGTGACAAGCACATGGAACTGGCCTGGGGAATCCCTAGGTCTCCGGACAGAGAGGGAGCCACCTGGAGTGCATTTTGGAGAACGGGAGCAGGAGGGGAGAGCCATGACAACAGGGAAGGAGAAAGCAGGACAAAGGAGTACACAAAAGTCTGAAAAACTTCAGCAGACAACTGAAGGGGTAAGCAGACTCATACAATTCATTTCTACATCCCCTATTATGAAGCGGAGTACCTCTATTAAATCTTCCCACAAGAGCCCTAAAGTTACAGATCGCGTGGAAAATAGTTATGTATGTAATGAGAAGCCATGCAATAACAAATTTAATAGAGGGGAAGATAGAGGGAATGTTCATAACAAGGAAAAATCACAGCAGTCTCTGATTACATGCTTTAATTCTTGTGAGTCTGGTCTGCAGTTAAATGGGACTAAACCTGCTCCTTCTGCTGATAAGAGTGGAGTACATATGGGACTGTTGGTTGAGGGGGGCTCTACTTCCGATCCCCAAGAATATATGGTACAAGCTAATGTAAAACTTAAAGGGGCACCCCTAAGTAAATCCTCAAAGCACCCGGAATCTTTGGTTGGGAGATCAGATCAATTGGAGGACTCTCTTTATTTATCAGAAGAACTGGAGAGTGTATATTCAGAGAAGATTTTTAAAGGGACAGATTTTTTTGAACTCAGTAAAAGTGATTATTTTAATGATGATTCTGATGAATCTTCATCCACAAATTCCTACTTGGGAGTTGATGATATACGGGGAAACTTAGAGTCTATTGAAAATTCTTTACAACAACTGGACATAGCTAAATTGGATCAGGGGAAACATGGAAAATCCTCTTCCAATTTGATAGACGAGATACCAGCATCTGACGACTATCCAACAGAGGCCTTTATGGTTAGCATGTTTAAAGCTCTTCTTACATCAGTGGAACTTTTGGGGAAAGAAGATAATGCTGATATCATCTGTAATGTATCCTGTGATCCCACTCTTAAAAACATTGACCTTAAGCAATTAAATAAATCCAAAGCCTCTGAGGCTTTCATAAAAAGACTTTTTAGTGATACATTAATGATTTTGACCGACGACACCCATTCAACCTCGTCTAGAGTCTCTGATGGTCCTCTTTGTGGTCGGAAAATGAAGATCCCCTCTAATAATAAAAAATGTGAAATAACGCAACATAGAGATGTTCATATTTCCCCTACATTAACAGATTCATTAGATAAGATTCAAAAAGATATTGCTTCTCTAGAAATTCATATGGCTAACTTCGAGGACTTTAGAAGAAAAAATAATGTCAAGATCAGAGGGATTTCTGAGTCAATACACTCTTCTCAATTAAAAGATTATATATCCTCGATGATCTCTCACTTGATCCCTGACATTAATGAGAGATGTTTGGTTGAGAGAGCGTTTAGGATACGAAGGCCGCCCTCTCTGCCGCAGGGCTTAACAAGTGATATAATTGTATCCTTTTACCCCAACTGGATAAGAAGTGCGCTCCTGAGTATTTCAAAAGAGCCAAGATTTCTATCTTCCAAATACAGTCATCTGATCTTCCTCAAGGACCTTTCAAGAGAGACTTTACAAAAAAGGAAAGCGTTTGCACACACCACACGTGAACTCCGGCGAGCTGAGATACCATACACCTGGACTCTTTCTTCAACTCTTCAAGTAAAATATGCATCAAGAGTGATTCCTATTTCTTCTCCGGATGAGGGAAAGGACTTCCTCGATTGCGCTGGAATAAGTACTCAAAAGGTTATCCCGAGACTTTCAACGTCGAAATCGGATCTTCCTCTTGGCTGATGGTCTTGTAATTTATTTGTTGCTGTTCAATCTAGAGTTACATATAGAATTGTATAAAGAAATATTTTCCACTTTTATATAGTTTTTTTTTTTGAAAGAACCAATTTTTTGCCTCCGCTCAGTCCTAGGGACATCACTGGATGTCCCGGACAGGACAGGCTTTCATATTCTTTACATTCAATTTAATATGATTTTTTTTTAGGTATAGCGGTATCTATGATATATATAACGTACCTAGCTATTTAAATTTTTTTCTGAAGTATCAGGAATATAATACGTGTATTGATCTATTTTTTTTTGAGCTACCACAATTGTGTAAAATTTAACACAATATGTGTACTGTTTTTTTTTTCTGACGGCTATTATAAGTATATTGATCTTTGCATTTGTATTGTAATCCTTTCTTCTTACAGGTTTTTTGCAAAAAAAGCAAAAATTGATTAGTACATTCTTACAGACATAGGTACTTAGAGTTGAATAGCATACAATTTGCTTTGCGATTTGTTACACTACTTATACAACACGTATGTTTGCCTGTCTAATTCCCCACTTTGTGGGGTATCCCTGTCTTTACAGGGATTATGTTTTCCCTACCCTAATCCCTTCGTTTTGTTCTGTACCCTTTTCCCCCTCCCTCAAAAAATTCTAAAATGAATAATAAAAAATATTGAAACACATAAAATATAAGATCCATGGTTATTATTTTTCATCTATATTTTATGGGAAAATTGACCGTATACATTAATACACACCTTATATTATGACCTATCATATTTCATTATATATTTGTTGACATCTTTGTGTACTAAGATTGATTTATAGTACAGCATTGCCAATTTAATGGATCTATTTAGATACTGTGATTTATTTATATTAACTAGATATATATTTTTATTTTCATTCATTTTTTTCCAACATATGTGCTATATATATCTTTATGACAACTACATTATTTTTTTTTCTGGGCGGTCTCTGACTTTTTAAATTGTTTTATTGTTATTATAATTATTGATCAAGATTTTATCTTTTTTCAGTGCGGGCACTCTTGCACACTGTATCATTTTGCCATTCACTTTAATAAAGGCATTTTATATTATCCTCCCCTTTTTTTGTCCCTTTAATTATTTTGGAATTGCATTTCCATGTCCTGTGGTCCTTTCTGGTCTTAATTCCGAATGGTTTGCCATTCAAATTTCTGGATATATATGACTATATTATTTAAAGTATATGTTTGGATATTAGCTGTTACGTCTAACCTTTGCCTCATTATAGTGACTGAATCCCTCGGGGGTTTCATTTGTTACGTCACTTGGAGATTTAGATGGAAACCCCAAAGTAAGTGCTCAGTGTAGAGCGCTGGATAAATGTGATCTCAAACATTAGGAAAAATGTTCCCAATAAAAGCTTCAACTCAATCCACAAAAAAAGCAAGTCCCCACTCAGGTCCATCATCTGTTAATGGAAATATAGGAGGCTTCTACATTACTGGTAGCACAAAGGCTCTGGAAAAGCAAAATGGCTCATGGCCCCCAAAAAGAAATTCAGTGAAATCTGCACTCCCAAATCAAAATGCCCCCCCCCCTTAGCCCCAGTGTGCATAAATCACCTTTAGCGTTCACATTTGGCAGGTGTATAGATTCCAAAATGGGGTCACTTGGGGAGGGGGGGATTCTGCTCTCTAGCACTTAGGCGGCTCTGAATATGGAGCCCGCAAACTATGCTTGGAAAATCTGGGCACCAGGTGGCAAACAGCGCTCCATCCCTACCGAGACTCTCCACATGGCTTAGCAGTACTGTACAGCCACATATGGTGTATTTCTGTATTCAGCTAAAATTGTAGGACAAATTCTGGTGCCAATTCTACCCACTTCTTGTGTGAAAATGTTAAATCTGGGGCTAAAACAAAATTTTTGTGGTAAACATTAAATTTTTTCTTCACTGCACAACGGTATAAAATTCTTTGACCCAACGATGGCGTCAAAATGATCACGGCACCCCTAGATTAATTCAACAGGATGTGTATTTTGTAAAATGGGGTCACTTAAGAGGAGTCTTGTTGTTCTGGCACCTCAGGGGTTCTCCCAATGGGTCATGCACCCTCAAACCATAATAGTAAAATCTGCACTATAATATGGCGCTCCTTCCCTTTTTGAGCTTTGCACTGTGCCTCAAAAGTAGTTTTCACCCACACATGGGGTATTGGCACACTCAGGAGAAATTGCACAACAAATTTTGGGGTCCATTTTCTCCTGTTACCCTTGAGAAAATATAAAATTTGGGGCTAAAAGAAAAATTCTGCTGGAACAATGTCATTTTTTATTTTCTTAGCTCTGTTCTAACCTTCTGTAAAGCACCTGGTGGTTCAAGATGCTCACCATACATCTAGATAAGTTCCTTGAGAGGTCTGGTTTCCAAAATGGTATCACTTGTGGGGGTTTCCACTGTTTAGGCACATTAGGGGCTCTCCAAACGCGACATGACATCCGCTCTCGATTCCAGCCAATTTTGTGTTCAAAACACGAAACATTGCTTCTACCCTTTCGAGCCCTGCCATGCACCTAAACAGTGGTCTTCCTCCACACATGGGGTATCTGTGTACTCTAGAGAAATTGCACAACAATTTATGTGGTCCATTTTCTCCTGCTACTTTTGTTAAAATAAAAAAATTGGTGCTAAAATATGACTTTTGTGGAAAAAAATGTGATTTTTTTAATTTTCACGGCTCTACGTTATAAACTTATGTGAAGCACTTGTTTGTTGTTCAACCTGAATCCCCATCTATATAAGTCTCTTCTTGAGGGGTCTAGTTTCCAAACTGTAGTCACTTGTGGGGGGTATCCACTTTTTAGGCACATCAGGGGCTTTCCAAACGTGACATGGCATCAGCTCTCTATTCCAGGCAGACATACTCACCTCTCGTCGCTGACCCCCATAGCGCGCCGGTGTCCCCGCCTGCTCAGGACACCGGAACCTGGTCCCCAGCAACGAGAGATGAGCATGTCATTCTCTTTTTTCAATCGCAGAAACCGTGACTCGATTATAAGCCGAGGGGGTCTTTTTCAGCCCAAAAAGGGGGCTTAAAAACTTGGCGAATATTAGTCAACCAAAAACTATCTGTATGCAGCTGTTTTGGGGTACTTGCCACTTGTCAGTACAGAGCAGGATACTGGCTGGCCTGATGAAATATTTTTGTTCGATCTCCATAGTGAGAACAACCCCCAGAACTGCATCAAGGGCATCTCATCCAGTTAACCTGCACACTACTATGTCCTGAAGAGGAGCAAAGATTTCAAAGCCGTGCTCTGCAGATAGGTTTCTCGTTGGCTACTATTACTAGTCATGTTGAAAGGCTTGTTAAAGTGTCAGAGAGAAATTGAACATGTGTAACTAATTATAGATAGGGAGAGAGAAACTAATTAAAACAAAAGAAATAGGGTGAGAGATGAAGCTTCAACCTCCTTTGAAGTAGATGACCCCATGCAGTGGCCAGGTAATCAAGACAATGGACATTCGTTTATGCAGAGGAGGAGAACTCCCCCCTTCCCAGGCAGAAGTTTCCTCTCTTCCAAGAATATGTAGCAGTCCAGTTATTGCCAGTGTGCAGATATGAATATCAGAGTCTGCATTGATCTAATAATTATGGGAGATAAATTTCCGGTGTCGTAAGGCAACAACGAACAGAACGCATTCACTCACATTATGGTGAGGTCATTCTAACCCCTCCAATTAAATAATGGTCAGATAGATGATGTTATCCATCTCATGTTTGATACTTACAGTTGTGCTCAAAAGTTTACATACCCCGGCAGAATTTTTGCTTTGTTGGCCTTTTTTCAGAGAATATGAATGATAACACCAAAACTTTTTCTCCACTCATGGTTAGTTGCTGGGTGAAGCCATTTATTGTCAAACTACTGTGCTTTCTCTTTCTAAATCGTAATGACAACCCAAAACATCCAAATGACCCTGATCAAAAGTTTACATACCCTCGTGATTTTCTCCTGATAACATGCACTGAAGTTGACACAAATGGGTTTCAATGGCTACTAAAGGTAGCATCCTCACCTGTGACAAAAGCCAGGAAAATTGTTTGGGATGCAAAGAAATACCCACAAATAACATCAGCTGAAAAACTGGACTCTCTGAAAACTAGCGGTGTGGCTGTTTCAAGATGTACAATAAGCACCGACCATACAATTTGTGATTGACAGGATGAACCTTCATTGCCAATACGAATGGGCTCTGGTATTATCTGCGTCATCTAAAAAGAAAAAGTTCCAGATTTGGGAACTGTGGCTTGGTAGCTGGCTCTCCTTCAATCCACCATGAAGATGCTTGTGCTACTTCGATTCAGGACCTGATATTCCCTGCCCGCGATGAACCCTGCTATGTGTCTAGCTTATATGCCACTTCGATATTCAGGAACCTGCACTTTGGCGGGTCAGTTTCTGTTAAGACCTTTGATCTAAGTAATTTACAGTTGTATACCTAGGTGTACCTATCCCCTCCCCCCCCTCATTAGTTTTTTCGGTTGATAGCTACCGCGCTTGTTGATGTAGGAGCATGGTAGCCCCTTCCCCTTTCCTCCTCCCTCCCCTTTTTTATTCCATGCCTCCTATGTTTGTATGTCTGTTTTCTTGACGTATTATTAATCTACTCTGCACTGTTTGCGGAATTGATGTGTTTACCTGTTTAACTATGTAAAATTTCAATAAATATGATTTTGGAAAAAAAAAAGATGTACAATAAGGAGGCACTTTGACACAAGTTTTGTAATTTTCCTTTGTTATCCTATTTATTTTATGTAATTGTATATATCGTATTGTTTTGCAACCATTTTGTAACATCTTTGTATATTTTTTTTATAAACAGTCCCCATCTTTCCGGATTAAATATAGAAAATTTAAGAGCTTTGCTCCTCTTGCTCTGTAAACTGCACCCATTACCTGTAACGGCTGTCCAACTGGCCTGCATACAGGTGGTGGTGGCAGCTAGTAGTTCTTTTTGTTATTGTGGAGGTGGCAGTGACCGTAACGTGGTCTATATATATATATATATATATATATATATATATATATATATGAGAACAACGACAAAGCAAAGTCCAGCAATAACGTGAGCAATCCAGGATGCTGTTAAAAAATTTTTTTTCTTTTTATTCATAAATCCATTAAAATGCAATGGTCCAAGCAGTTCAAAACAGCAATAACGCAGGAAAGTCGTGCAGCTAGGACTACGCGTTTCAGCGGTAGAACCCGCCTTCTTCACGGTCCAGAATCTGAATCCAGATTCTGGACCGTGAAGAAGGCGGGTTCTACCGCTGAAACGCGTAGTGCTATCTGCACGACTTTCCTGAGTTATTGCTGTTTTGAACTGCTTGGACCATTGCATTTTAATGGATTTATGAATAAAAAGAAAAAAAAAATTTTTAACAGCATCCTGGATTGCTCACGTTATTGCTGGACTTTGCTTTGTCGTTGTTCACATTTGTATGGATGGACTCCTACATCCAGATCCGGGCACAACGGAGTTAACCAGGTCAGCTGAGGTTTCAGGTGGTTCACAGGAGTGAGCTGGTCTACATTGTTGGATATATATATATATATATATATATATATATGTATATATATATATATACACACATACACTGTATATATTCCATACGTTGGAATAGGATATGTATATACCAGATGCTCACTGTGAGTTCCACAATAACCGGTTTAGTAGTGAAAGTAGCCGTGGCCTCGTCCATCCCTCTTCAGTCAATTGCGTAATTGCCCTGACGATTGGAGGAAGCAGAGTTGTGTTCCCTTGACAATTGGTGGCAGCAGTGGGATCTGTGTGAGCTCTCCGACCTCATCTGTGAAAGTGGTAACAGTGGTACAATCTGCGTGACCCCCCTGGCTGTTATCCCTGACAGTAAAGTAGTGTGGGGTAACTATCATGCAGCCAGCCAATTACCAGGTGCACCAGGGAGGTTACTGGTTTTCGGTGATGACACCACTCCCGGCCTGACAGAGACTGTCGTAGCAGCAGTGCAGAGTTGTGTAGGCAGTTTAACTTTCCATGGCAGATCACAGGGATATTTACACTTGGAACCCACAAAACACTGTCTCTAATGTATTGATATATCTGTAACTTTGCTGGTATATTACAATGTGGGCGAGTGTCACTATGTTAGTGCAACAGTTAAGTATTCTTCACATTCGGAGTGTTAGTAGACCTGGGACATGGACGACTAGGCACTGCTTGGTAAGTAGCAGGATGCTTACATTCAGGGTGCCAATTAGAAACTGCCTTTCCATGAACCTGTCGGACAGAAATATAATGAAGAAAGGTGGGAAGAGATACGTTTTTGAACCAGTTTCTGTTCCTGTCCATAAGTAGCAAGAGTAATCATCATGTGATGCTGACCAATAAGATGTCTGAAAATTAAATTTTATACTGTACTCGATAAAATACACAAAGTGCCAAAAAACATCATAGCTCACAAAAATACAAGGATTAATGTTTATCTAGAGTCCACTTAATGCAAAAAGAAGGTGTATCGTGCAATACTGACCTTAGGTGGTGGAGGAGGAGGTAATGAAGGTGGAGGTGGTGGAGGGGGAGGTGGAGGCGGTGGTGGAGGTGGAAACGTGTACATCCAATCAGACTTCTTTCCTTGTTTTCTCCAATTGCGGGATAGATCAGGTGAAGAGGTAGAACTCCTCCGAGTGTACAGCCAATCAGTGTCTTCCTCATCCTGCCAATTAAAGCTGTTAAATGTGAAAGCCAGCCTGCATCTGGTGTACTGTGCTTAGCCTCCCCAGGTCTACTGGTGACACGTATTGTGATAACCATGTAAGCATCAAACAGACAGATGTGTAGCCACAGCAATTCAGCAATTTCAGGCTATACAGTCACCACACTACAACCTACCAGGAATATGAAAGCAAGGTGTATGAATTCTTTTTTGGTCAGAGAGTGAACTGTCATTGACTTTTTTTTAGCTCAGTGATTTCATTTTTTTCATATGTGTTTATTTTTCACATCAAGAGGATCTCCACCTTGTCACTTTTAGGCCCAGAGTTCTGTGATGATTATTTATCACCATATTGTTATAGCAATCAAAACTCTATACTTCATAGACTTGAAAATATGATATTCTGAATACCTGCCCTTGTCACTAGATGAAACATAGCAGCTTCCTGCACACGTTTTTTTTTTTACATTTGAGTAGTATGTGTAAACAGTATGCACTAAGCATTTACGTATCCCTTTATATGTAATGGTGGCTGTAAGCTACCTACACGTTTTGTTTTAGCTATGTCTATGTTGGGAATGTGGAGAACTGAACTAGAACAGAAACAAAAGCTAATTTTAATGATTGAATGAATGAATTAACTAGATGGGCATTTTCTGAAGGAAATACATGGTGCTTGAACAGCGCTGCCAGATTTACAGCAGTGTATCGACTGTAAGAAAGTAAAGTTAGAATATGAATGTTGTGTATAGCAATGACACAACCTGGGATGGGTTGTATATGAAGCCAATGGGGGTGATGTAGTGATGTCACCATCATATAATATTGGGTGCAGGCTAAAGGACCTGAGTGATGTCACCACCATTTGCTTTAAGGGGACACTGGGACCCACAATGATGAAATGAACGGGGTTCAGACACTTGTGAAGAACAGGCAGACTGTCCTAGGCAGAGTCTGTACATAAGAAATTGTGGCTGCTCAGTTTGATTTATTGATTTCACTAGAAATTCTGATTGCAACGAATAATCTCTCTAGCAACAAGTTCTCACAGGTAGACTCTGCTAATGTAAAGTCTGTCTGCTTTTGGCAGATTTTAATAGGGACGGCCATAATGGAAACAAACTATTTTTATGTAGCTAATGAAGTCACATTTAGGGCTAGTACACACAGTCAGAATAAATAATCGGTCAAATTCGGAAGTAAAAATCGGACTGTGTGTACAAGTGTGCACATACTACAGTATGATTACTTAAGCCCGTTTAAGCGCATTAGTGCTGGGAAATTGCCCATTATAACCTACGGGAGCCTTGAAAATCGCTTGCAAAAACATCTGGCTGGGCAATTTTGCAGGTGATTTTAACATAGACGTTTATAAAGGGGCCATGAAAAGCCCTGTAAAAGCATCAGGAGTAGGTGCAAAAGACAAAATTGGTGCAAATCTTTACAGTATAAATTTTGTTTTTGAGCTTCTCTCCTGGTTTTCGCCTCCAAACATCATTGAAAAATCAATGATCAAACGCTGCTGTATGCCTGAGACCTATTTTAGTAAATTTTCCCAAATTAACTGCAGACTGCAAAATTGTTACAGACACGCAGCAAATCCACAGCATTAGGGCCGTTTCACAGGTGCGATTTTTTGGCATGAGAATTGCGAACAATTTTCCCGCTAAAAATCATGACCCATTGTTATCAATGGGCATATTCACATGTGGCCATGTGATTTCATGTGGCCATGTGAATACGGCCATTGAAAAGTCGTCCGCTCAATGCCGACTTTTATTTCCCATTGACTTGCATTGGGGTCGGGTTTCGGACGAAACTCCGACTTTTTTTGCCCTAGTCGGACCAGTTTCATCTGAAACAAATTTTGTTTCATGAAACCCGATCCGACCAAAGTCGCTCAAGTCTAATTGAAAATAATAGGATGTGATGTGTAGAGCTAAAATGTCCGGCAATATTCGCGCCAAAGAATCTCCTGTGTGAAACGACCTTATTGCCACAAAACCTGTAGCACATCTGCTGGAATAAGCACGGCGTAGTTCCCCCCATGGAAATTAATAACATAGGTGAAATACTGTATTTTAGGGCTGCGGGAAAGAAAGAATGACATGCCCTATTTTTTGGCTCCCAGCCCTTACATAATAACTGTATGGCAAATATTGCTATGAGAAAAAAATGGCAGCGATTTGTTAACTGCTCCTCTCACACGTGTGAATACACCATTAGGGGCAGATTTACCTCAGTGGAAATTCCTTCAGAAATTCTGCTTTATGTTATTCACCGAACACAGAAATTAGAAGGTGACTAGCAGATTAGGAAGAGCAGGCCTCACACAGTGAAACTGCCTGACAGACTGCTCGAGTGGCCCCGACAACCAATCAGAGGTCAGCTTTCATTTTACCTCAGCAGTTTCAAACATGAAAGCTGACCTCTGGTTGCTATGGACAACCAAAATGGTTTTACTCTGAGGCAATTTTCATTAATCAGGCCACTAACATTTGTTATAGAAATCAGGGAACCTTGTCACATACATTTCTTAAAGCAGTGCAGTGGTCCCTATTTACTCAATAAAATTGTACAATTAGTGGACTAGTAAGTCCTTAAGGTCCGTTCACACCGAATGATACCGCAAACCCGACATCGCAGCGTTGCAAGCGCAGCGGTCACAATGAACAATTTTCTTCGCTGGGAGTGTATGATGCATGACACCCCAGTGATGATAACGGCCGGGACTGGGATCTGCCAGGCTCAGGAATGCCCCCTGCGACGTTGTATCCCGCTGTCACACGCAGCAGTTGCCGCCGTCACAGCGGGGTATTGCTGAAACGTCATGGATCGGATGCTCGTTCAGTGTGATGGGGACCTTAGTAGTGATAGCAACCATTTAATTGCAGCTGTACCCATGAAAAATAAAAATGGACCAAAGCGCATATCGCGTTTTCATGGAAATATTTTGTGGACATTCTTGTGGTGCGAATCATCTTAGGTTGGCAAAAGCCAGAGCGACTGGCATAGTACAGCCCCTCACAAGCCACTTTGGCATGGTGTGGCCCCTCAACAGCTGCTATGATGTCGGGGCCTTTCAGGTGCCAGTCTGGCATGCGAGGCCTCTCAGCGGCCACTTTAGTATGTGAAGCCCAAAACCCACTTTGTTATGCGGGCCCCCTCAGGAGCCAGTCTGGTTCCCAGGGACCCTCAGAAACCACTTTGGTGCCAATGAACCTCACGAGCAAGTCTGGCAGGGCCCTGCCCCTAGGTAGTCATTTTGGCCCCTTGGTAGCCACTTTGATGTGCGGGCCCCTTGTTAGCCACTTTGGCCCCTTGGTAGCCATTTTGGCATGCAGGAATCCTTGGTAGCCACTTTGGTGCACACAGTCCCTCGGTAGCCACTTTGGCCACTTGGTAGCCACTTTGGCATATTCAGCACCTCGGTAGCCACTTTGGCCCCATGGTAGCCACTTTGGCATATTCGGCACCTCGGTAGCCACTTGGTAGCCACTTTGGCACTTTAGCACATTCGACACCTCGGTAGCCACTTTGGCCACTTGGTAGCCACTTTGGCACATTCGGCACCTCGGTAGCCACTTTGGCCACTTGGTAGCCACTTTGTCACATTCGGCACCTTGGTGGTCACTTCGGCCACTTGGTAGCCACTTTGGCACATTCAGCACCTCGGTAGCCACTTTGGTCACTTGTTAGCCACTTTGGCACATTTGACACCTCGGTAGCCACTTTGGCCACTTGGGCACATTCGGCACCTCGGTAGCCACTCTGGCCACTTGGTAGCCACTTTGGCACATTCAGCACATCGGAAGCCACTTTGGCCACTTGGTAGACACTTTGGCACATTCGGCACCTCAGTAGCCACTTTGGCCACTTGGTAGCCACTTTAGCACATTTGGCACCTCGGTAGCCACTTTGGCCACTTGGTAGCCACTTTGGCACATTCGGCACCTCTGTAGCCACTTTGGCCACTTGGTAGCCACTTTGGCACATTCGGCACTTCGGTAGCCACTTTGCCCACTTGGTAGCCACTTTAGCATATTCGGCACCTCGGTAGCCACTTTGGCCACTTGGTAGCCACTTTGGCCACTTTAGCCATGTTGACACATGCTGCCACTTTGCCTCGGAGGCCACTTTGGCACACTGGGCTTCTAAAGCCACTTTGGCGTCCGACTGCAGTGATGGCGAACCTTGGCACTCCAGCTGTTGGAGAACTAACTACAACTCCCAGCATGCCTCAACTGCTGCAGGTTGCAAGGGCATGCTGGGAGTTGTAGTTATAAGACAGCTGGAGTGCCAAGGTTAGCCATCACTGGGTGGGGCTTTTCATAAGCCATTGGCGGGCTGCGCCTTTAAGACCTTGAATCAGCGATCTGTCAGCTTCTATTAGCTAATACAGGTCATGTGTGGAAGCTGCATTTGCATAGCTGCCATCTTTGTAAGGTCACTGCACCTGCGTTGTGGCTTCAATCCATGTCAGTTAGGGGTCATGGAAAGGTCGCCATTAATTCCTATGGGAAAATTTTTGCTTAAAATGCGATTTTTTTAAAAACTACAAATCAGATCGACTACAAAAATACATAGCACACCTGTCCCCACCGAGGGCTTCGAAACGCCACCTGAACGGGGTCTCTGCTCCAAGCGGTTCGGGCCGCATTGCAAAAAACGCTGAGAAGTAGAATAACTAGATGTGTATTTCCTGAAGGAAGTACAGATAGTGCTTTGAAATGGTGCCCGGGCTGCCCCTTTAAGAGAGACTTGCCTGCTGCCCCTGCAAGACTTTCAACTCAGGGCCCGTTTTAACTGTGGGTGCCTCTCAGGGGCCACTTTGGCCTATGGGGCCCCTCAGGGTCTGATTTGGTGGGTGAGGCCCCACAGGATCCAATTCGGTGGCCTGGGCTCCTCAGGGCTTGAATTGGTGGACAGGATCCCTCAGGGTCCGATTTTGTGTCTGGGGCCCCTCAGGGTCCGATTTTGTGGGTGGGGCCCCTTAGGGTCTGATTTTGAGGGCCGAGCCCCTCTGGGTCCGATTTGGTGGGCGGGGCCCCACAGAGACCAATTTGGTGGGCAGGCCACCTCCGGGTCCGATTTGGTGGGCGGGGCCCCTCAGAGTCTGATTTGGTGGGCGGGGCCCCACAGAGTATGATTTGGTGGGCGGGGCCCCACAGAGTATGATTTGGTGGGCGGGGCCCCACAGAGTACGATTTGGTGGGTGGGGCCCCTCGGGGTCCGATTTGGTGGGCGGGGCCCCTCACAGCCCGATTTGGTGGGTGGGGCCACTCTAGGTACGATTTGGTGGGCGGGGCCCCTCAGGGTCCGATTTGGTGGGCGGGGCCCCTCAGGGTCCGATTTGGCGGGCGGGGCCCCTCAGAGTCCGATTTGGTGGGCGGGGCCACTCTGGGTCCGATTCGGAGGCCAGGGTGGCTCAGTCTCCGATTTGTAGGCCAGGGTCGATCAGCCTCCGAATTGGAGCCTGGGGTCACTCAGCTTTCGATTTGGCGCGCCGGCCCTTTAAGACTCATTTCGGTGCGCCGGGCCTTTAAGAATCACTTTGGCGCGTCGGCCCTTTAAGAGCCAGTTTGGCTCACTGGGCTTCTAAATCCAGTTTGGCGCACATTCTCTCTCAGGGGCATGCGTCATGTGATGAAGCTAGATTTGCATTTGTGCTGTGGGTTTCGCTTTAAGAGCTGAAATTATCTGGCACAAACTGTGTCCTGGGGGGTCATGTAAAGTTCGTAGGTGTTGACATAGTAACTGGGTGTGCCTGCGTATATCAATGAGCTTAACTGCCATTTGAATCGCCTCAGGGCATGTTTTCCCTGTGGCAAAATTTTCCCATTGAAATGCATTGAGGAAAATGCTTTTTCAGATGCAAATTGCGTAAAAACTACAAATCCGATCGACACGAAAATTACTTAGCACATCACTCGTGGACGCTGGCTTCGAAACGACACCTCATCGGAGTCTATGCGTGTAGCTGTTCGGGATGCATTAATTGCGGAAAATCAACTGAATAATAACTAAATGTGTATTTCCTGAAGGAAGTACAGATAGTGCTTTGAAATGGTGCCCGGGCTGCCCTTTAAGAGAGACTTGCCTGCTGCCCCTGCAAGACTTTCAACTCAGGATCCGTTTTAACTGTGGGTGCCTCTCAGGGGCCACTTTGGCCTCAGGGTCTGATTTGGTGGGTGGGGCCCCTCAGGATCCGATTTGGTGGCCTGGGCTCCTCTGGGCTTGAATTGGTGGCCGGGATCCCTCAGGGTCCGATTTTGTGGCCGGGGCCCCTCAGGGTCCAATTTTGTGGGTGGGGCCCCTCAGGGTCCGGTTTTGTGGGTGGGGCCCCTCAGGGTCCGGTTTTGTGGGTGGGGCCCCTCAGGGTCCGATTTTGTGGGTGGGGCCCCTCAGGGTCCGATTCTGTGGGTGGGGCCCCGCAGGGTCCGATTTTGTGGCCGGGGCCCCTCAGGGTCCGATTTTGTGGGTGGTGCCCCTCAGGGTCTGACTTTGTGGCAGGGGCCCCTCAGGGTCCGATTTGGTGGGTGGGGCCACTCTGGGTCTGATTTGGTGGGCGGGGCTTTTTCACCCATAGATAGCAATAAGTAGGCGCAAACACGCAGCAAAAATGCAAAAACGCCCCCTGAAGTGTGAACGAAACGTGCGTCAGGGTGGAGGGACACAGCACAGACTTCACACACCATGTGAGTACAAATTAAGAGGTTTTGAGTTTATATCTCTATTATCAATATTGGGTCTTGGTTGCCTTCATGCTCAAGGGTCAGCTGCACATATATTTAGGATGATTTAGGGCTATGGAGATGGCCAAGCAGGTAATTTAGGTGCATTAAGACTTTCCCAGTTTGCACAAGGCACTTTATTTATTCTGGCACATTTTTTTGCCCCCAGCAGAAATTTTTTTTTTGCAATAGACTGCTCCTCCCAGTATGCATTTTGTATACTCTATCACACTTTAATTATACAGGTTGTGCGTTTAAAGGGGTCTGTAGCCTTAAGTGTCTCTCACATCTGAGGTCAATTTTCTTGTAATTTTGTCATTTTTTATCTCATATCTTTGTATTTATTAATACCTAATAAAATGTTATTTTTGTTTATTTCTTGGATTTGTGCTTTTTCTTTTCACTCCCTTTACATGGGATGATAGTGTAACGGACGTAATATTATATGTTTTTGAAAACTGCAGCGTGTCATTTTCAGCAATTTTTGCAGCGCTTTTTCACCCATAGAAAGCAATGAGTAGGTGCAAAACCGCAGTAAAAATGCAGGTATTAGGTTTTGCTGCTTTTGTGGTGCTGAAAACTTTGGAACAGCAGGATGTGACCTTACAGAAAAGAGAATAGGCAGGCATAAATAAATATATGAAAAAATGGTGTCCCCCTTATTCTTACTAACCAGCTGAGGTAAAGCCGACAGCTGGGGGCTGGTATATTATTCTGAGAAGTGGCAAATATCCATTAAGGTTTCAAGGCTATTAATAACAGCTCACAGCTGTGAGCCTAACCTTTACTGGTTATTAAAAAGGGGGGAACCAAAAAAATGTGGGGTCCCCCCTACTTTCAATAACCAGCAAAGACTAAAACAGACAGCTGCAGGCTGAACTTATTAGGCTACAAAGGGGCCATGGATTTTGGCCCCATATCAGACTAACAACACCAGCCCTTAGCCGCCCCAGAAATGGCGCAACCATTAGATGCAACAACTCAGAGGCTTAACCTTGACTCTTCCCGCTTGCCCTGGTGCGTTGGCAAGCGGGATAATGGTTTTGGGGTTGATGTCGCTGTGTAATGTCCACTGACATCAAGCCGAAGGATGGCTTGAATATCCAAATGGCTCTTGGCAGATAGAAGGTTCCTCACCTCTGATCTAGTGGTTGATTTATAACTCATACTTGAATCTTCGGTTATAGCTAATTTCAAAATCTAGATTTCTAAAATAAAACGACAGCCCAGTGACCAATACATGAAACATCATCTCCTGATCTTACATAAATTTAGTCACCTCGCCTCACCCGTCAACTCAAGAGGATGGTAAATGAACAGGAGAATGGAAGAGAGATCTTTCATTTTTCGAATTACTGCTGTTGGTAACACGCCATTCTTCTGAGTTGTTAATGGCGCATGTTAATTCATCTCCTATGATTTGTTAATACGAGAAATTGCTCTCTGTACATTTCATACATTCTTTTCGACCTCCTCACAGTTATTGAGCCCTAAATACCAATGTGCATGGAAAAATACCTATCAAAGCAACAAAATTCACGTCACTTCGTATCACAAATGTCAACCAGATCTACCGCTTTAGAAACACCTACATCTTCTACCCTAAGTAAAACAAAAATTGTAAAAATAATAAAGATAAACAATTACAGTATTTACAAAGTCTCAAATGTCAACATCATCAGAAAATCCAGAGGCACTGGCTGAACTTTTAACTGGTGAGGACAATACCCCTCCTAAAATGTCACCATGCCAGACTCCTCCAGCTGCGCCTGCAATAGAATACCTGCAACCAGCTGCTGTCGCTCAGGAAGTCTCAAGATGCCTCATACCATTCTTTGATAAAAGATTATATGTCCTCCATGAATCTATCAATTTGGTTCTAGCCCTGGTTATGACAAATGCACAACAAATTGCTAAACTAGAGAACAGGATCAATGATTGTGTAACTACCATCATCTCTTTCGCTCAGGCATCCACCAACAGTCAAAGAGAAGAAATTTCCCTCTGTGTCAAGTTGGAGGGCCTAGAAAATAGAGAGAGGCGGAGTAATCTCCTATTCTCACTACTGGTGTAATACAACCTTTGCAACTTCCTATCACTGTGGATTCACTGATGGTTGAGAGCCCATTGCATAGGTCCTCTTAAGGAACAAAGAGGAGGTCGTCGCTAGATTCCTAAATTGGTCCATTAAAGAACAAATCTTCAGAGCATACTGAACTCAGTTAAAAACAATCATATCCTCAGCTTTGAGGACTCACGGTATCTTCTTCGATCACTCAAAAACATAAAGGCTTCTTACCCATTTGTCAATACCTTCATGACAACTCTAATAGGTTCCAGCTATTATATCCAGCCAAACTAAAAGTCTAAGACAGTGGCCGCACCCACATTTTTGACGATCCAATAAATGTGGGTCGCCCTCCCAGGGCCGTGGGGTACTCGGTAGCGGGCCGGTGTCGGCGGGAAGTGTTACAGCAGCGGTGACCCGGTCCGTGGCTCTGGGCGCCCAGTTAATTGGGGGAATTGAATTGGTGGTGGAATGTAGTTAGATGAATAGTTCGTGACGCCACCTGTGGTGCTCGGCAAGTGAGGTGTTAGGCCAACGCTGCATGCAGATCCTCTGGGACTGGTGGTGTGTTGCAGCCAAGATGGTGAAGCTCCCCAAAGGTGGAGCTGTAGTCCCAGGGCAGTGTAGATGTGGAATTAGAGGAGAGGCACAAGTGGTGTAGAAGCTGGTACCCAGATGTAGCGGTGCTGGGTGCATTGGCGCGAGAATGAATGGACGACACCAGGGCTTGTAGTTCCAAAGCTTTACTCACAGTCTGTAGTATACACAGGTGCCTGCCTCCGTGCCGTGTCCTCCGGGTCAGGGACTCAGTCAACTTCCAGACAAGATGGAATGCTCCCTTCCAACGCTCCGCCAACATGTACCTTTCTGAACGTCTCCTCTATAGCGCCTTTAAGTGTGAAGTACTCCTAGTACTGAGTTACACTGGAGTGCCTCCTGACAGATGTTCCCAAGAACTCTACTTGTACGGCAGACAGCTGTAGCCTGCTTCGGGGACTCCTTACTCCTGAGTCCCGGCTCTCTATCCAAGTTGCTGTTGTGCCCCCAAGTCTTAGATGGGAGTAGTGCATTTACAGCCCACTACTCCACCGGTGTCTGCTGCAGAATCATTAGTGTCCATACAACCTCGGGGACCGGGCCCCGGCCTTGCGCTTAGAACTTCTAGGCAGGGTTCTCTCCTAACCCACGTCCTCTCTGATCCCTTTTACTCCTTCGTTCCATACTAATCTCTCTCTCTTATGGAAGATCAGGTTTCAGTTCAATGTCTTTCTCCTTCTTTCCTTTCCCGTGCCAGCTGGCTCAGATCACTGAGGCAGCTGCAGCACTCCTTCCTCCATCCCTTTTCCAGGGATCCCCACTCCTCTCCGAGTGGCTTCCTTCCTCAGACTCCCCTACTGTCTGACTGACCTGTAATCCTAAACCTCCCCGCTCTTTTATGTATTCTCAACTCCACCCGCCTCCCAGCACGTTTTGTGTTCCAAGCAGGGAGCCACCAAAGGTGCTCTGCTACTCTCCAAGCAAAGAGCCACAATGTGGCTTTGCTGAACTACTGTGTTGTGTGGGGTGCGGATGTTGGAGCGTGGTCAGGAGCCTCCAACTTACCTGAAAGGTGGGCACCACACCTCAGGAGGAGGTGCAGTACCTCTGTGGCGACTGAGCCTCAGGGGCGCCACAAATGCATGCCGCCATTTCCGGTTGCCAAATGAAGTATGAATAAACAGCTTTTAAAAAAGGACTGGATGATTTCCTCGATACACATAACATTGTGGGTTATAGCTAAATTAGTGACAAAATGTAAAATTGGTGGAGAAAGGTTGAACTTGACCTAGGTCTTTTTTCAACCCATGTAACTACCGTATTTTTCGGACTATAAGAATTTTGATTCCGGTGTCCTTCGACAGCTCTTTGGTCTTCACCATAGTGGAGTTTGGGGTGTGACTGTTTGAGGTTGTGGACAGGTGTTTTTATACTGATATCAAGTTCAAACAGGTGCCATTACTACAAGTTATGAGTGGAGGACAGAGGAGTCTCTTAAAGAAGAAGTTACAGGTCTGTGAGATCCAGAAATCTTGCATGTTTTTAGGTGACCAAATCCTTATTTTCTACCATAATTTGCAAAATAAATCTTGCCAAATCAGACAAGGTGATTTTCTGGTTTTGTTTTCTCATTTTGACTCTCATAGTTGTGGTCTACCTATGATGTCAATTACAGGCCTCTCTCATCTTTTTAAGTGGGGGAACTTGCACAATTGGTGGCTGACTAAACACTTTTTTTCCCTACTGTAAATATCAACAATTTTTCCCCACCTTACTGACACAGAGTGGAACCCACAATTAAGAATATTCTTTTAACAATCTCAGCCCTCAAAAAGCCAAATATCAAGGTATTTTAAGCTCCTTAATAAACCTATAAACCACGTCGCCCAGTCAACATCACTAACCAAATGATCGAGGGATATACCAGAAATCACTACACTAACCATACTTACAGAAATTGATTATAGCCATTAAGTACATAGCTAAGTGACAATTACAAGAAGGGGAAGAAGCTCAGTCCTGATCTGGCACAATCTAGTAAATATGCCTGTTTGGCTGATATTAAGAATGCAGGCCCAGGACTGGGATCACTATAGCTGGGCGTTGCTCCTAGCAACCAGGAAAACAACTGCAAACTAAATAGGAGTGTGGCAAATGCCAGACAGATATTGGTGGTGGGAGACTCTATAATTAGGGGGACAGACAGGGTCATCTGCCGAAACAGTGAATGCCGAACAATGTGTTGTCTACCTGGTGCTCTGGTTCGACATATTACGGATCGGATAGACAGAGTGCTGGGTGGGGCTGTGAAAAATCCAGCGGACATGGTACACATCTGTACCAATGACAAAGTTAGAGGGAGGTGGAAGGTCCTTAAAAATTATTCCAGGAAATTAGGAAAGAAGCTGAAGCCCAGAACCTCCCAGGAGGTGTTTTCGTAAACACTGTTGATGCCATGAGCGTCACTAGAAAGACTTCAGGAACTAAAGGAAATAAATAAGTGGCTTAGAAATTGGTGTAGGAAGGAGGGCTTTGGGTTCATGGAGAACTGGGCAGACTTCTGTCGGCTACAGGCTACACAGTAGGGATGGGCTGCACCTCAATGGGGAGGGTGTAGCTGTGCTTAGGGAAACAATGGTCAGATGGATGGAGTAGCTTTTAACCTAGGATCTAGGGAGGGTAGTTGTGCTAATAAGGGGATAGAGATAGTAGACAGAGGGAGGGAGGCATTAGGGGGTCATTGAGGATTTAGGGGGACTGGGATATGCAAGGAAAGTAAGGAGCTGAGTAGGAGTAATAAATGTGATAATAATATTAAATGTCTGCTGGCAAATGCAAGAAGTCTATCAAACAAAATGAATGAATTGGATACTCTTATGTCAATCCCAAAATAAGATGTGGTGGGCATTATGGGAACCTGGCTGGATGAAAGCCATGACTGGGTGACAAATGTAGAGAGTTACACTACATTTAGAAAGCAAAAGAAAGATTAAAAAGGTGGAGGGGAGAGCATTTTCGTAAAAGCCAACTTAAAGGGAACCTGTCAGCAGGATTGTGCACAGTAACCTACAGACAGTGTCAGGTCAGCGCCATTATACTGATTAAATTGATACCTTGGCTGATGAAATCCGTTTTGTGGTTGTTTAATCTTTATTTTCAGTTTTGAGTTAATCATATGGTCATGCTTCGGGATGGCCTGTGGGGGGGGGTGTCTTTATGTGGTGATTTGAATAGCTATTCATACTGAAGACTGCTGACAGGTCACTGATCTCTCACTGACCTGCCCCCTAGTTAACATAATGAATATATTTATCCACCAGAGAAAAGCATATAGCACTCACCGGTCTTTTGAAGAAATTCCGCTCTTTATTAGCAATAAAAAAGCATGTTGGCCGGGGTAGTGAGGACGGGAGTGGGCAGAAACTTGACGACGGCCATTTTGCACCGACTAGCGCTTCCACGGATCAATTAGTGAAAGGATGTGACAAGGGGGGAATATCCCATCACCCCATCACTCCTCCTTCCACAGCTGCTGCCATAGTGACGTGAAACATAAAAACAATTAAAATCAATATTAAGCATGTATGAAAACATACAGTTATGCAAAGACAGGTGGAGAAAAAAAAGGGAAAACTAACAAGCACAAACACTGTATACACAGCGTTCTTTATACAAACTTGTTTCTAAAGATAACATGTACCTGTAAGCTAATTCCTCCAACCAGTATTCACACCAGAAATATGCCCACTTTTTTATTGCTAATAAAGAGCGGAATTTCTTCAAAAGACTGGTGAGTGCTATCTTCTTTTCTCTGATGGATTTATTACCTGTGTTTTTCTTGGATAAGTACCCGGGGTCATGAGGGAAGCCTGCAGCATGGTATAAGACCAGCAGCATAGAATTTCAGCAGTACACACGGTGCCGTCTGTCTTTTTTCTTGCAGCGCAGGCGAATGAGCATCACATCCTTGAAACAAAGCTGTTTACCCACAATTTTGGAAAGATGCCAACATTTTTGGGGTTTTGTGTGAAATTATGTCCAATTTGCCTTTTTTCTCTGTTTTTTTATGTTCCAATATACACAAAAGAAATAAACATTTGTATAACAAAATGTGTACCGTATTTTTCGGACCATGAGACACACTTTTTCTCCAAAAATTTTGAGGGAAAATGAGGGTACATCTCATGGTCAGAATATACTTACAAATCCTGTGGCTGGTGCGGCTGTAGCGGTGCGGCGGGGCTCTGTGGTCTGGTGGTGATGGCGGGCTGTGCTCCGATGCAGTGGCAGCGGCTCTCTGTGCTCCGTTGTGGGATCCACCAGCATCTCGTCAAAGCCCGGAGGCACCCGCGCAATCGTTGCTGCCATGTTGCGGTGGCCTTCGGGAACATGGCTGCCTGGAGATGGCTCCTGGGCCGGGGGCGGCGCATGCTCAAATTCAGATTCAGATCTCGTCCTAAGATCTCGGGAGACGAGATCTCGGGACTAGATCTCGTTGCCAAGATTTGAATCTGAGCATGTGCTATCCCCGACCCGGTGGCCATCTACCCGGCCATCTTCGCGGAGGCCACAACGGATGTGCGGCGGCCTCTGGGCTTTGACAAAATGCCGGCGAAGCCAACAACGGAGCACAGAGAGCCGCTGCCACTGCACTGGAGCACAGCTCCCCTGCCCCAGCACAAAACCCCTGCCCCAGCACAGAGCACCCGCCACTGCCCCATCACAGAGCACCGCCACCCCACCAGCTTGGGATGGGATTTCCCGGAGACCACTGCACCAGCCTGGACCACCAAACGACCCCTGTGACCATTTCTCCAACTGTGCCGATCCCTTCCCTGGTAAGCTGAATTCGGACTGTAAGACAGACCCCCACTTGACACATTATTTTTTTCCCCTATTTTCCTTTTGAAAATTTGGGGTGCATCTTATGGTCCGGTGAGTCTTATAGTCCGAAAAATACGGTAATTCCAATAAATTTCTGGGAGAAATACTTCATTTTCTGTAAACACTTTCGGCCATAACTGTATATCAGAAATGTTATAAATAGAATGGTTTCTGTTTAGTCAAATCAACCATTTATTACTCTATTTCCTTTGTTTATACACATTCTGTGTTTTTTTGTAATCTGACAAATGTTAATAGAAACATTCTTTAAAAAAACAAAACGCAAATACAGAAATTTGCCATGTCGGGGAATGGGTTAAAGTCTCTGTGTTATAAATACAGTAGTGAACAGGGAGGAGACAGACTTTTTGAAGTAGAGGTGAAATAGTTTCAGGAGTTAAGATGCCAGACAATCAAAATGGTGGCAATAGCATAGATCATCATAGTGACATTGATGACAATGGGAATAAGTGAAAACTAATTGAAACACTTGAAACAATATACCAAAAAACATCAATGTACATTATAATAACTTTCATAAGTATAAGGGCTTGTACAGATGACTGTATTTTCGGTACGAGTGCGATCCGACAAAACATCAGATTGCAGATCCTGTCCAAGGAAAAAATCGCAGCATGCCTGAGTTTGATCCAATATTCGAATCGCACTAATACATGCAAGTCAATGAGTGCGTGGAAAATATCGGACAACACGTTAATGACTGAGTGCCGTCTGATTTCCACGGACTGACACAAAGGAGAAGATGGAGATATTTTTTTCTCCATCTTCTCCCCCAAGAGAATCAGATCACACTATGATCACGCTCTTAGCAAACTCTCATCAGTGTGATTCGTATAATTGACCTGATTCTCTCGGATGAGAGACTAGACGCTCGGTTGACCCTAGCCTTAAGAGCAAGAACATTGATACTGTAGTTGCCTTGGGTTAGGAAAGACAGTACATGTATTTGGTTAATTGCAATTGGATGCCATGGGTTTTGTAAGATTCATCAAAATGTTGAAGTAAAATGCTGGCAAAAAGAGTAATGAAGACGCAGAATGTGGGAAAAGTGAGTCATTAGAGGAGGTGAGGGAGGGGGTTATAATTATTTATCACAGAATATAGGGAAGTGATAACAATGACAAGAAAGATTTAGTCACCTGTTTAACAGGTGGGGTGCTGTCCCCACTACTCCCCACAGACACTATTTCATCCAGCTGATGCCTCTCAGTATTTCCATAGCCGTCATACTGCACCACACATGTCCCTGTTTCTCTGTCAATGGATTTTACCGTAGCAGGATAGACACATCCATCTTCTGACCAAACAGCACTACAAGGGTCTCCCACCTTCCACTAAAAATCAAGACAGAATAAAATGGTATAAGGTATCATGCTAAAATATTACCCCCAAGCGCCAAGTTAAACCACTAATACATTCACATAGTGGACTCGGTGCACCCTTGGCATGGCCAAGAGCTCATTAAACTGATTGGAGTGCTGTTTAAATAGAATCTTCAGTCTTGAATGCACTGACACTGCAGGTGATGAGCGCACACAGCGTGTACAGGTGAGTTCGCATCACGTCTGTAGCGGACGCTTGCTGCTTGCAGAATAAAACAGTAGGGGGCAGCCAATGCTGATAGGATAAAGATAGGGGAAGGAAATGACAGGGTGCTCACACTGACAGTGCAAGTATGGGCACACCCAGCGTCAGAGCGTGATCTGATCTCTCCTGTCCCTGTCAGCTGCCCACTGATGTGCGATCCTTTGTGCAGCGAGTGGCCATTGCAGACAGGAGAAGGGTGAGAACACATTAGCAAACACTGACACTGTGTCCGCTCTCAGTTCTTGTAGTGGCAGTGTGTGCTAAGCTTAGGTTTCAGTTTAGGAAGTGCTCCAAAGCAAGCGCAGGCAATCAAAATAAGGGGAGGTGTGAATAATTGCATTTGAGGGAGTGGCACTGAGCCCTTGTTTTTTATGTAAAAGAAGATAAATAAAATCTACACTAATAATTTTAATACAGGCTGAGTCCCCTATGTGAATGTATAAATGGCTTAATTTGAGGTTTGGGAGTGACATACTCCCTTTAATTTGATACTGGTCTCCTACTCTTGGGAGTCAGAAGTTCCAGGCCTTTTTTAACATCTTGGACAAAAAGTATATTTTTTGTATTTGTACCCACTATGTAAAAAAAAAAAGTTGAATCATTTCTGCAAGCTACTTAACAGAGTTGTCCCATTTTTGTTATTTTCCTAGCATTTAGACAAAACGTGGTATAAACTTCAGATACTTGTAGATGAGGGTGCCACCACTGTGACCTGTACGTACTTCAAGAATAGAGCTATGGCACGCACTGTCATTAATGTTTATGGAAACTTTGAAAATACTCAATCTCCGCAATTTACAGTGTTATCTTAGAAATTGATAGAGAGAGCCGCACAGGCACGGTCACCTCACCATTTCTTACAGGGGCCCATTCGTGAGACAGATGCAGGTCTCAACAGTGGGACGCATCTATCGGACATTATTAGCATACCCTGTTGATCCTGTTTATCCATGCCATAATATGTCCCAGATGGGAATCCTCTTTTAAGTATGATGCATTTTTGCAAACTGTGCATGACTTCTAATTCACTAGTGAAAAAATGAAAGAACAAGGTGGCATGTGCAATTATTTGATTATCTTCTCAGTGTTATGTGACATACCTGAGAGGGTCATTCTATGCAAAAGGAATGCAGGAAAGATTTTAAAATGCATTCAAACATCAGTATGTCACAGTCTGTGATGCATATACAGTGGAGAAAAAAAGTATTTAGTCAGCCACCAATTGTGCAAGTTCTCCCACTTAAAAAGATGAGAGAGGCCTGTAATTGACATCATAGGTAGACCACAACTATGAGAGTCAAAATGAGAAAATAAATCCAGAAAATCACCTTGTCTGATTTGGCAAGATTTATTTTTCAAATCATAGTGGAAAATAAGTATTTGGTCACCTAAAAACATGCAAGATTTCTGGCTCTCACAGACCTGTAACTTCTTCTTTAAGAGGCTCCTCTGTCCTCCACTCATTACCTGTAGTAACGGCATCTGTTTGAACTTGTTATCAGTATAAAAGATGCCTGTCCACAACCTCAAACAGTCAAAATCCAAACTCCACTATGGTGAAGACCAAAGAGCTGTCCAAGGACACCAGAAACAAAAATGTATCCCTGCACCAGGCTGGGAAGACTGAATTTGCAATAGGCAAGCAGCTTGGTGTGGTGAAATCAACTGTGGGAGCAATAAAGAGAAAACTGAAGACATACAAGACCACTGATAATCTCCCTCCATCTGGGGCTCCACACAAGATCTCACCCCATGGGGTCAAAATGATCACAAGAACGGTGAAAAAAAATCCCAGAACATAGAGCTGGGACCACCGTAACAAAGGCTACAATCAGTAACACACTACGCTGCCAGGAAATCAGATCCTGCAGTGCCAGACGTGTCCCCCAGCTTAAGCCAGTACATGTCCGGGCTCTCTGACGTTTTCTAGAGTATTTGGATTATCCAGAAGAGTATTGGGAGAATGTCATATGGTCTGATGAAACCAAAGTAAAACTGGTAGAAACAAAATTTGTTGTGTTTGAAGGAGACAGAATGCTGAGTTGCATATAAAGAACACCATAGCTACTGCGAAGCATGGGGATGGCAACATCATGCTTTGGGGCTGTTTCTCTGCAAAAGGACTAGGACGACTGATCCGTGTAAATGAAAGAATGAATGGGGCCATGTATTGTGAGATTTTGAGTGCAAACCTCATTCCATCAGCAATGGCATTGAAAATGAAATGTGGATGGGTCTTTCAGCATGATAATGATCCCAAGCACACTGCCAGGGCAACGAAGGAGTGGCTTCGTAAGAAGCATATGAACGTCCTGGAGTGGCCTAGCCAGTCTCCAGATCTCAACCCCATAGAAAACCTTTGGAGGAATTTGAAAGCCTGTGTTGCCCAGTGACAGGCCCAAAACATCACTGCTCTAGAGGAGATCTGCATGGAGGAATGGGCCAACATACCACCAACAGTGTGTGGCAACCTTGTGAAGACTTACAGAAAGCATTTGACCTTTGTCATTGCCAACAAAGGATATATAACAAAATATTGAGATGAACTTGTTAATGACCAAATACTTATTTTCCACCATAATTTGCAAAATAAATCTTGGCAAATCAGACAAGGTGATTTTCTAGATTTGTTTTCTCATTTTGACTCTCATAGTTGTGGTCTACCTATGATGTCACTTACAGGCCTCTCTCATCTTTTTAAGTGGGAGAACTTGCACAATTGGAGGCTGACTAAATACTTTTTTTCCTACTGTATGAGGCTGTTATGTTTGGGTTGGTCAGAAGACCTGAGCATTAGTTCTTAGCGGTCCATATTTGGGCCGTGTCACTTGGATGTGTAAATCTGGCCTTACATTAATGATTACTGCATGCAAATCATGTAAGTACAAGTAATGCTGCATAGCTAACCTGCCACCACTAGTCTTTTCACTTCCAAAAGTTCCTGCAGGCCCTTGAGAATGAAATAGGAGATTTGCTTTCAACCAGTCTACAAAGAGTTGAGGTATTGGGGTATAATAACTAGATCTAAACTGATCCTAAGGTGAACATAACCTCTAGTTCATGTGACTAAAAACTTCCATGTTTGAAGTTTGTTTGAGCATTTACCCAGCATTTTGGGGCACCCTTTGTCTTGGTCTTTTCAGGGTATTTTTTTTAACAGCATTCAACAATGAAGAAATCTCTACCTGTTTATCACGCTGTCATAAAGCTCAAAAATACTACTGGACATTTTTTAAGCCTTCCCAATGAATTGTATATTAAATATGGAGCATCATCCATATGGAAATCACCTGAAGAATGATCAGATCACTTTTTTTAACCTCTTGGCATCTTAGCAAACCTGGGTATGCTCAAATGCCTGAACATTATGGACAAGTGTTTTCCTACATAGAAAGATATATGCTCGTGTTTTTCCAGGCAGCTTTCACAGTGAATTGACTCCAAACATGGCTAAAAAAGACATTGTGTGCACACACCCTAAGGCAGGAGACACATTAGCGTATCACATACGATGCGAGAGCATTGGATGCGATATGCTAATGACCCTCAGCTCCTGCTCCACTGTAAGCAGGAGCCGGGTGTCAGTGCTCTGTGCTCCGATCCTCCTGCAAGAGAGAATGGGAGCACAGGTGCGGAGGAGACGGAGAAAGTAATTTCTCCATCTCCTCTGCTGCCGATGTTGACGTATATCGGACTGCAATCAGGAGATATCCGAGTGCAGGGCGATATTTCACACGCACCCATAGACTTACTGTTTATGGGTGCGCATGATCCGAATCTTGCATGCAATCACAGCATGCTGCATTTTTTTTGAACCAGTATGTCCGATTGTGATCCAATTGGAGAAGGAAAAAAAAACACCACTGAGAACAAAAGCATAGGATAAACTGACACGAATGCAATCTGAATTTTTAATCGGATTGCATTTGTCCGATTTAATATCAAGTGGGAGTGAGCCCTATCAGTTTTCTTTCACTCCTTTGCTTAATGGATTTTCAGACGTTAGAAATTGTATGCAGATAGCATCTAGATAGGCAATGCCTTTTATTCCAGAATCTCAATCAGTTGCTTATAGGCCTTAACCAGTAACAGTGCCACCGTAGTCCTTATACTACATCTATTAATGCAGCACTTCCCCACTCAAGATGCAACAATGTTCCTGGACTACCCCTTTAAAGCCCTTAAACTCAAGAAAGTGAGAGACTTAAAGAATTCATTATATTTTGGATTTGTCTAGGAGTCAATGTTTAAAGGGGTTTTCAATTTTTAGACAAGTGGACCCCAATCTATTCCAGGAAAGTAAAATAACAAAGACAGATAGCACTCACCTTTCCCTCCTCCAGTGCCAGCACCTTGCTGCCGTTCTGGTCTCTTTGTTTTGGCTGCAGCTGTGATGTCACGTCAACAACTCGCATCACTGAGCTTAGCGGCTTGTGCTAACAGCTCATTCACTGCTGCAGCCAATCACAGAGCTCAGCCGTTTGTGGCATCTAGATTGTCTGAACTCAAGGTTGGCTGCAGAAGTAATGTGAACTGTCGACATAACATCACCACTGCAGCCAAAACACAGAGACCAAAAGTGTGGCGGGATGCCAGCGCGAGAGCAGGGAATGGGAGTAATAATTGTCTTTTATATTATGGAATTGTTTGAGTTCCACTTTTCTAAAAGTTGAAAACCCCTTCAACAATTTAAGCTCCGAGACTAAAACAAACAAACAAAAAAATACTCACAGGGGTTTTACCACGAACAAAAGTTCATTTTAATCAATAGATCTTGGATCAATAATAATTTCCACAATTGGCTGTGTATAATAAAATGTTCCTGTGCTGAGATAATCTTATAAATGTGTCCCTGCTGTGTATGGTGAAATGGCTGTGTCTGACTGTGCAGGAACATGGTCTGATCATACCACAGCTGCTGGGCGGGGCGGGACGCAAGAAAGTATACAGACCGGACAGCATGGGGATCACAGCCGATTCTTTCTGTGAGGTAAAACATTGTTTAAAAACAGGCAGGAAAATGTTTTACCTCACAGAAAGAATCAGCGGCGATTCCCGTGCTGTCTGTATACTCTTTTGCGTCCTCTCCTACCCAGGAGATGTTGTATGAACAAACATGTTCGTGTACGATCAGACACGGCCATTACACAGTACAGTCATGGCCAAAAGTTTTGAGAATGACACAAATATTAATTTTTACAAAGTCTACTGCTTCATTTTTTCTAATGGCAATTTGCATATACTCCAGAATGTTATAAAGACTGATCAGCTTAACAGCAATTACTTGCAAAGTCAATATTTGCCTAGAAAATGAACTTTATCCCCCAAAACACATTTCAACATCATTGCAGCCCTGCCTTAAAAGGACCAGCTAACATCGTTTCAGTGATTGCTCCATTAACACAGGTGTGGGTGTTGATGAGGACAGGGCTGGAGATCAATCTGTCATGATTAAGTAAGAATGACACCACTGGACACTTTAAAAGGAGGCTGGTGCTTGGCATCACTGTTTCTCTTCTGTTAACCATGGTTATCTCTAAAGAAACACGTGCAGTCATCATTGCGCTGCACAAAAATGGCCTAACAGGGAAGAGTATCGCAGCTAGAAAGATTGCACCTCAGTCAACAATCTATCGCATCATCAAGAACTTCAAGGAGAGAGGTTCCCTTGTTGCCAAAAAGGCTCCAGGGCGCCCAAGAAAGACCAGCAAGCGCCAGGACCGTCTCTTAAAAGTGTTTCAGCTGCGGGATTGGGCTACCAGCAGTGCAGAGCTTGCTCAGGAATGGCAGCAGGCAGGTGTGAGTGCATCTGCACGCACTGTGAGGCAGAGACTCTTGGAGCAAGGCCTGGTCTCAAGGAGGGCAGCAAAGAAGCCACTTCTCTCCAGGAAAAACATCATGGACAGACTGATATTCTGCAAGAGGTACAGGGAGTGGACTGCTGAGGACTGGGGTAAAGTTATTTTCTCTGATGAATCCCCTTTTCGATTGTTTGAGACATCTGGAAAACGGCTTATTTGGAGAAGACCAGGTGAGCGCTACCACCAGTCTTGTCTCATGCCAACTGTCAAGCATCCTGAAACCATTCATGTGTGGGGTTGCTTCTCAGCCAAGGGAATGGGCTCTCTCTCAGTCTCGCCTAAAAACACAGCCATGAATAAAGAATGGTACCAGAATGTCCTCCAAGAGCAACTTCTCCCAACCGTCCAAGAGCAGTTTGGCGATCAACAATGCCTTTTTCAACATGATGGAGCACCTTGCCATAAAGCAAAGGTGATAACTAAATGGCTCAGGGAACAAAACATTGAGATTTTGGGGCCATGGCCTGGAAACTCCCCAGATCTTAATCCCACTGAGAACTTGTTGTCAATCATCAAGAGACGGGTGGACAAACAAAAACCTTCAAATTCAGACAAAATAAAAGCATTGATTTTGCAAGAATGGACTGCTATCAGTCAGGATTTGATCCAGAAGTTGATTGAGAGCATGCCAGGGAGAATTGCTGAGGTCCTGAAGAAGAAGGGTCAACACTGCAAATATTGACTTGCTGCATTAACTCATTCTAACTGTCAATATAACCTTTTGTTACTCATAATATGATTGCAATTATATTTCTGTATGTGATAAAAACATCTGACAAACACACATAAAAACCAGAGGGCAGCAGATCATGTGAAAATATAATATTTGTGTCATTCTCAAAACTTTTGGCCATGACTGTACACAGCAGGGGCACATTTATAACATTATCTCAGCACAGGAACATTTTATTTATACACAGCCAATTGTGGAAGTTATTATTATTCCAAGAGTAATGGATTAAAATGAACTTTTGTTCGGGGAAAACCCCTTTAAGTAGCTTTGGAACATGTTCCAACTCTATGACATACAAGATATGGCAAATAAACAGTGATGGGGTGTTTTCATGTAGGAAATCAATGGCACAAACGTAATACAAAAGCATCAATACATATTTAAACCTTGATAATTCATTGAGCCTATTACACAAACATGCAGATTTTCGTTTATGGTACTCACTTTGGATACAAGAGAGCGAGAAGTAGGCTGGTTGGTCGGGTGGATTAAAGGAGGAGGAGGCTGTGCCTTCTTTTTCTTGCTCCACTTCTCTCCATCATCTTTTGAGTGATCCCTGTGACCATCTCTCTCCCAGTCGGGCTCTCTAGGTGCCTCTCGTTGACAATCTTTTTGGGTATCACTAGATGCAGTAGCTCCTTCTTGTCTCCGGTTCTTATCACTGCACCTGAGCATATCCTGAAGGATAGTGAATGATATAGTTAGAGGGGTATTTCTACTGCATAGGTCATAGTTGCAACAATAACCAGTAACAGGATCTACATTTTACCAAATATATGTTTTTAAGGAACAGCAGCGGTGGCCACTGAGTTCCTCTAGCACTCTTGCGCACATTTTTTGAAATGCATATTTGCATGTGTTCTCCATTGCCCATGGATGTAAATAGGAGCCTGGAAGTTTTTGGAAATACTTAAAAAAAAATAGCAAGGCAGCAAGTATTTGGTCAGTATTTTATATCAGTATTTGTAAGCTAAAACCAGGAGAGGAACGATCAGAGGAAAGTATAATAGAAACACTTCTGTATTTATGACCTACTCCTGGTTTTGGCCTACAAATACTGACCAAATACTGATAGTGTGAACATGGCCTTACTGCAATATTTTACTCCTTCTGACCAATGGTTTCTAATCCAGCCACAGACTAGAAAAATTCTAACAGAATAAAATTGTCCAATAAAAGGCAAGTGACTGAAAATAATATATTATCTGTTTTTTTACATGGGAAATATAGCTTTTTTCACACTGTTTCATCATAAATCCCCATCTATAATCTGCTATTTTTATGCTGGCGTCTTCTATCGTGTCTAAGCTTTTTGTGGACTCCTCAGGCACAGCCACTTTCACACTCTTAATAACTAGACTCCAGGTCCAGTTCAATTATTTTTTGCATCTCAAGTTCATAATATAATCAACACCATTTTACTTCAAGAATTAGCATACGCATACACCTAGTGCCCACTCCATGTAACGCTTTATCCCTTGGTTTCCTTTACTTGTTACTTAATGGTATCGAAAAGCGGTAAAACATAACCTCATTATACATAAACACAACTGGGAATTCAAGTAACTGTGAGTTTAAGAGGATCCTTCACTAGTCTGAGCATGATAAACTGGCCACATCATGGAATATTGTCTGCAGAGCTGAGTAAAATGTCAGTTTAAAAAAATTGCTCCTATGTTTTGTGAGATATTAGCCTGTAGAATTAAGGTTATAATTTATGATAAGCCAAAATCAGTCTTACACGAGAATTTTTCTCTGGTGGTATTCACTTTTTCCCCTACACGATGTTGACCAATCATAAGCAGGAAGCGTCATGCACGGGAAAAAAAGAAGCCTTCTACAAGGTCAGAAGAACCTGCCCTCTCCTGTAAGATGTAAAGACAGACAGTCATGCTCTCAACAATGATCGTTGTACCTATTATACAGACTATAGCAGAACTGAGTGTGATTACAAACATCCTTTACATTTTACAGACGTCAATTTAGAGGGATGGGGAATAAAGCAGAGCTGAGAATGACTCTGTGTGTGTGGAGGGGAGTAAAGCTGAGCTGTGAGATTACAAACGCCTCTAAACCTGCAGTACTCTTCTTACAGTGCTATTAGCTCTGCTGTAATTCCCCTCTCTCCACACTGACTGCTGTGAGATGAAAGCTAAGGCCGGGATCACACTAACGTGTGTGATGCGAGAAACTCGCATGAATCTCTCGCATCAACACCCGACGCTACCGCCGGCACTCCGGACCGGAGCTGCGGCTGCATGTATTTCTATGCAGCCGCAGTTCCGGTCCTGAGTGCTGGCGGTAGCGTGGGGTGTTGATGCGAGAGATTCGTGCTAGTTTCTCGCATCACACATGGTAGTGTGATCCCGGCCTTAACACTGGGCTATGCTATACACAATAGCTGCAGGAATAATCGCTGAAGCTGCCTATCATTACATGTCTCACAGGAGAAAGCATGTTTTGGTAATGTGTGCAAAACTGTAAAGTGCTGCGGAATATGTTGGTGCTATATAAATAAAAGAGATTATTATTATTATTCTAAGTTTCTCTTGCAGGGTGCTCTTTTTGTCCCCTACATGATGCTTCCGGCGTATGACTGGTCAACATCATGCAGGTGAAAAAGTACAGACCTCCAGAAACAAAAATTCTGGTAACAACCCCTTAGACTTATCAGAAATTTCCGCATATGATAACAAATTAAAGGGAACCTTTCTGAAATGTTATTAACCTGCAAATACAGGATTAATACACAGGTTAATAGCATTGGCAGAGTGCCCGGGCACCAAAACAAAAGTGCGGCAAGTGGGAGAAAATTAACTTTATTTTTCTTGGAATCCATGCACACAGCCCCGATGCGCGTTTCGCATTGGTTTCCTCAGGGGCCATGCGTTGAGCTTGTGCGCATGGTCTCACAAATTTAAATATGGGTAAGAGCTTCTAACTGATAGATGTATTTTGCCACCAGTAATACTGGTAGTGGGACCCAGGATTTAATCACTTATAATGTGACCTTATCCCATTTTGTAATGGCTTAGTATATTGATTACTACTATTATGCTGCACTTTATATAAAAACTGTAATCCATTGCTATGCTCTCCTTACTCTATACCATATTTGGGATACTCATGCTCCCCCTCTTTTTGGTACCCACTCTCCGATTTGAATTACTTTGTTCCTTGATACATATTTTATATTTATTTTGCCTTGTATGTGTAATCATGAATAAAATATTTTTATATTTCATCTTGGACTATATACTCCAATTTTTGTGTACGCATAATAGCATTATCTGACTTGACAAGTTCCCTTTAAAAAATAAAACTGCTCTATTCAGCGCTGCAACCAGTATTCCATGATGTGGCCAATTACCATGCCTAAACTGGGGAAAGGGGTCCACTTTAAACTAAGAGGTCTTACCAGAAAGTAAGAAAAAAAAACTATTTCTCCATTTAATGAAAGCAAATGTGATGGACAGAGGAAATGTACATTACCTTCCTACACACTGTCGCCTTTACGATAGAAAAAATGCTGCTTTTGGGTTTTGCCTCAAATTGGAAATCCGCCCAGGGCTCTGAGTGGCATCTAGCTGACTGATCAGAAATGCAAGAAGAATTTGATGAAAACTGTCATTCTTCATTCCACTATATGAGACTTAGCTGGAATTCTAGGTTTAAAGCGTGTCAACAGTATTTATGCGTTTAACCACAGCAGAGGGGAACGTATAACAGTTCTCTTGAGGCTAGAAATTAATTAGTATTTATTATTAGGTAAATGCAGCTAGTAATTAGGTACCTGGAAAGACTGGACAGCCTTTTCATAGGATTTAATAAGGGCAGCATCGTCCCACTCATCAATATCTTCACTCTGAAAGACCCGAGAGAAGATATTTCAAGACACATCCGATTCTCATGTTCTCGTCATCAGCACACTTATTACTCTCCTTTTCCAACCGGGAAAATACAGTCATTACTTGTCACATACTCACAAAGCCAAATCCATTCTTGTCATACTCAGAAATACACGTATCCGTCATCAGCTCCAACTTCTAAGATCAGAACACGTACAAAGGACCCCCTACTCTTAACACTCAGTCATAAGGACGGGCTCATATCTTCTCAGCTTATAGAAACCAGAATATGACTCACACTTCATTTTGTATGAAGAATAATTGGTTTAGTCACCATTTAATTATTCCTCATTTATAGCAATGGCCATTTTTTATCCATGTTCTCTTTCTTACATCTTACTAATAGCAGAAGCCTACAGGGTGGCACAAGGAGTCCATAAGCTAATATGACAGAGCTGTAGGCAATCCATGTGTTGCTGTCATTGCTTCTACGGAAGAATATTTTGTTATATGGCATGAAATAGCACATACCCCAATGATTTCCCTCATAGATTCTTCCTTGCGCTTCCATCGGAGGTATACAAAGGTGGACAATGGACCTACAGATTTCTATGGATGTCCTTTTATAGATTAAGTATGCTCCCTGACAATTCCTATTTTACATATAAAAATGAGGCCAAAGTGCTTTTCGGGTGCCGAAGCACTTCCCAAACCTCTGCCTCCCAAGGATTATTTCTTGCCTAGTGTCACCTTTTTCTGTTTGACTGACACCTTACTTACTATGTGGTCAAGCCAGGGAGCTATCAGTCAAACAGAAGAGGGTGTTATGCAGTTATTGGAGACTCATTTGCATATGAACTAATACAGCAATTTTTCAGTTGTCAAAAAGCAAGAGAATGCAGAAAGGCATATTTTATGGAGAGCGATACGACCATACAGTGTGGGGCAGGAATCGCACTGACAGAGTGCATAAATAAAGGCATATTGTATGGAGAGCGATACGACCATACAGTGTGGGGCAGGAATCGCACTGACAGAGTGCATAAATAAAGGCATATTGTATGGAGAGCGATACGACCATACAGTGTGGGGCAGGAATCGCACTGACAGTGCATAAATAAAGGCATATTGTATGGAGAGCGATACGACCATACAGTGTGGGGCAGGAATCGCACTGACAGAGGGCATAAATAAAGGCATATTGTATGGAGAGCGATACGACCATACAGTGTGGGGCAGGAATCGCACTGACAGTGCATAAATAAAGGCATATTGTATGGAGAGCGATACGACCATACAGTGTGGGGCAGGAATCGCACTGACAGAGGGCATAAATAAAGGCATATTGTATGGAGAGCGATACGACCATACAGTGTGGGGCAGGAATCGCACTGACAGAGTGCATAAATAAAGGCATATTGTATGGAGAGCGATACGACCATACAGTGTGGGGCAGGAATCGCACTGACAGTGCATAAATAAAGGCATATTGTATGGAGAGCGATACGACCATACAGTGTGGGGCAGGAATCGCACTGACAGAGGGCATAAATAAAGGCATATTGTATGGAGAGCGATACGACCATACAGTGTGGGGCAGGAATCGCACTGACAGTGCATAAATAAAGGCATATTGTATGGAGAGCGATATGACCATACAGTGTGGGGCAGGAATCGCACTGACAGAGGGCATAAATAAAGGCATATTGTATGGAGAGCGATACGACCATACAGTGTGGGGCAGGAATCGCACTGACAGAGTGCATAAATAAAGGCATATTGTATGGAGAGCGATACGACCATACAGTGTGGGGCAGGAATCGCACTGACAGAGGGCATAAATAAAGGCATATTGTATGGAGAGCGATACGACCATACAGTTTGGGGCAGGAATCGCACTGACAGTGCATAAATAAAGGCATATTGTATGGAGAGCGATACGACCATACAGTGTGGGGCAGGAATCGCACTGACAGTGCATAAATAAAGGCATATTGTATGGAGAGCGATACGACCATACAGTTTGGGGCAGGAATCGCACTGACAGTGCATAAATAAAGGCATATTGTATGGAGAGCGATACGACCATACAGTTTGGGGCAGGAATCGCACTGACAGTGCATAAATAAAGGCATATTGTATGGAGAGCGATACGACCATACAGTGTGGGGTAGGAATCGCACTGACAGTTTGCCTTTAAAGTAATACTTTTTTATTTGGAAGACTAAGTGGGCGAAGTGTCAAAGCTTTTGTAAACTATTAATGTGGATATACAGGTTACAAACTGCTGAAAACAGTCCTCCCTTTGTGTCTGATATCAGATGTGTTGTTGCTGAGAAATCATCATTTATCACTTTATATAAATTACCTCTTCCGGGCTCCGGGGCGGATGGTGCCTAGAGAAAACTCTGCCCCCAGAGCTTACTATACACTAGCAGAACAGCCCGGCATTGCCCGTGCATAGTCCCTCCGCAGCCCCGCTCTCCACTCGCCATCCTGCTCTCTCCCTCCGAAGCCCAGCTCTCCACCCTCCATCCCGCATTCTCCCTCAGCAGCCCAGCTCTCCACCTGCGTCCCTCTCTCTCCCTTAACAGCCACACTCTCCACTCGCCATCACGCTCTTTCCTCAGCCGTGCTCTCCTCCCGCCGTCCCACTCTCTGCATCTGCAGCCCAGGTCTCCACGCGACGTCCCACTCTATCTCTCCGCAGCACCGCTCTCCATCCTTTTACTGCTCTCTCCTTCGCAGTTCCACTCTCCACCCGCATCCTGCACTTTCCCTCTGCAACACCGCTCTCTGTTCGCCAGTGGGTGGGGCTATGTGGAGTGGGCGGGGCTTGATACATACACACATACATATACTCAACTTTATATATATAGATGAAGGGGAATTACCAGTGTGATATGTAATGGTTACCAGTGTGATGTGTAATGGTTACCAGTGATACCAGTGTGATGTGTAATGGCTACCAGTGTGATGTGACATGGTTACCAGTGTGATGTGTAATGATTACCAGCATGATGTGCAATGGTTGCCAGTGTGATGTGCAATGGTTGCCAGTGTTACCAGTGTGATGCGTAATAGTTACCAGTGTGATGTGTAATGGTTACCAGTGTTACTAGTGAGATGTGTAATGATTACCAGTGTGATGTGTAATGATTACCAGTGTAATGTGCAATGGTTAACAGTGTTACCAGTGTGATGTGACATGGTTACCAGTGTTACTAGTGACATGTGTAATGATTACCAGTGTGATGTGTAATGATTACCAGTGTAATGTGCAATGGTTAACAGTGTTACCAGTGTGTTGTGTAATAGTTACCAGTGTGATGTGACATGGTTACCAGTGTGATGTGACATGGTTACCAGTGTTACCAGTGTGATGTGTAATAGTTAGCAGTGTGATGTGACATGTTACCAGTGTTACCAGTGTGATGTGCAATGGTTACCAGTGCGATGTGTAAGGGTATGTGCACAAGTTGCAGATTTGCTGCAGAATTTTCTGCACGGAATCTTTTGGCAGAAAACACAGGTAAAAATCTGCGTGTTTTTTACGGATTTTGTGTCTTTTTTGCTCAGATTTTGTGCAGATTCTTTGCGGATTGGCATGCGTTTTTAGCCCTGCGGATTTCATTAATGGAATGGGTGTAAGAACGCATGCTGATCTGCAAAAAGAATTGACATGCTGCGGAAAATAAACCGCTGAGGATTCCGTGCGGAATTTTCCGCAGCATGTGCACAGCTTTTTTTTTCCTATTGCATTACATTGGTTGGTCACACACTTGTGGATCTGCAGCAAATCCGCGCGGAAAATCCGCTGAGGATCCGCAGCAAATCTGCAACGTTTGCACATACCCTAATAGTTACCAGTGTGATTTGACATGCAGGGTCGGACTGTCCCACCAGAGAAGCGGAGGATTCTCTGGTTTGCCCAGGTAATGACACCTGCTGGCATACAGGACCAGCAGTTGCCTAGGGTCCCTACTGCTCCAGGGGCCCCCAGCCAGTGGCGTGTCGCAAATAGCAGCACACCTCGCAGCTGCTATGGGGGCCCCCAGTGCCAACGGAGCAGCAGGGGGTGACAGGAGGCAGAAGCCTGCTGCTACGGCTGAAGTGAAATGAATATTCACTCTTCCTCACGCCCCCATGGGCTTGGAGAGGGGAGAATATTAATTTCACTTTAAAAGCGGGCAGTGTTGGCCACTGCAGCCTGCTAACACTGCCCGCTATCAGGGCCGGCAGACCAGGGCCCCTGATCCCCCAGCCCCTGCGGCCGCTATGGAGCCATAAGTCAGGGAGGCCCAGCGCCATAGATGCCGATACAGTTGAAAGCAATAATGGAGGCAAGAGCGTCAGATGACTCCCTCTCCCATCATTCCCCTCTGCCTCTGACACTGTTGGTGCGCGATGAAGTCATTTCATCGCGTACCGGCTGTGTGAAGGGCAGACGGCAGTGAGAGCAACTGCTGATATCGGAATATATATATATAGCTGTATATATACAGCTCTGGCAAAAATTAAGTGACCACCACATCAAAACCCTGTCATGGCCAGCCCATTCTACAGACCTGAACCCCATTGAAAACCTATGGAATCAAGAGGATGATGGATAGTCACAAGCCATCAAACAAAGGAGAACTGCTTAAATTTTTGAGCCAGAAGCAGTGTGAAAGACTGGTGGAAAACATGCCAAGACGCATGAAAGCTGTTATTTAAAGATCACGGTTATTCCACAAAAATATTGTTTTCAGAACTCTTCCTGAATTAAAATATTAGTATTGTTGTTTCTAAATTATTATGAACTTGTTTTCTCTGCATTACTTGATGTCTGAAAGCACTGTTTTTTTTGTTAATTTTGACCATTTTTCTTAGTCAGAAAAAAAATACAAAATTTATTGCTTGGAAATTTGGAGACATGTTGTCAGCAGTTTATAGACTAAAAGAACAATTTACATTTTACTGAAAAATCTCTATATATAAAAATGAATGTGTGTGTGTGTGTGAGCGCGCATCACCAACCAATCACGAAGCATCTTTCATTTTACCAGAGCTGTTCAAAAGAAGCTGAGCTGTGATTGGTTGCTATGACCAACAGTTTTCCCACTTGACAACACCTCAGCAGACACTGACATGGTGGGAGAAATCTAGCATCCCAGGGAGCATAAGCTCACAGCCATTGTCTGCCCACCTGAAAGGAGAAGAGAGGACATGACAGAGATGAATCCCCCTCCCGTGCCCATATACACATCACACATCCTCCATCATATAGGCACATCTTCCCTCTTAAAGGGATCATTGGTATGGAAGTCAGAGCAAATCCATCCAGCGCTTTGGTTTTGACCCCAAGGCCTCTCTTAAAGGGATCCCTGGTATGGAAGTTAGGGCAAATCCACTCAGCTCTGTGGTTCTGACCCCAGGGTCTATTAAAGGGATCATTGGTATGGAATTTAGGACAAATCCACTCTGCGCCTTGGTACTGACCCCAGGCCCTTCTTAAAGGGATCTCCGGTATGGAAGTCAGGAAAAATCCATCCAGCGCTTTAATTCTGACCCCAGGCCTGTTATAAAGAAATCCCCGGTATGGAAGTCAGGGCAATTGCCTTCAAATGCTCTGGTACTGACCCCAGTCTCTCTTAAAGGGATCTCCTGTAAGGAAGTTAGGGTAAATCCCTCGGTGCTCTGATTCTGACCCCAGGGTTCTATTAAAGGGATCATTATTATGCAAGTCAGGGCAAATCCACTCAGCACTCTGGTTCTGATCCCAGGCTCTCCTAAAGGGATCCCCGGTATGGAAGTTAGGGCAAATCCACTCAGCGCTCTGGTTCTGACCCAAGCCTCCTCTTAAAGGTATCCTCGGTACGGAAGTGAGGGAAAATCCACTCTGCGCTTTGGTACTGACCCCAGGCCTCTCTTAAAGGGATCTCCGGTATGGAAGTTAGGGTAAATCCCTCAGCGCTCTGATTCTCACCCCAGGCTTCTATTAAAGGGATCATTGGTATAGAAGTCAGGGCAAATCCACTCAGCGCTCTGGTTCTGACACCATGCCTCTCTTAAAGGGATCCCCAGTATGGAAATTATGACCGTTCCACTCAGCGCTCTTGTTCTGACCCCAGGCTGACAGGATGATGTGGGATATTATGGGTAGCAGTCTGATGGCTCTGGCTGACAGGATAATGTGGGATATTAGTGGTAGTAGTCCGGTAGCTCTGGCTGATGGGATGATGTGGGATATTATGGGTAGTAGTCTGGTGGCTCTGGCTGACAGGATAATGTGGGATATTAGTGGTAGTTGTCCAGTGGCTCTGGCTGACGGGATGATGTGGGATATTATGGGTAGTAGTCCGGTGGCTCTGGCTGACGGGATGATGTGGGATATTATAGTGAATGTGGCTATGCGGAGTGGGTGGGGCTCTACACTCAGCTTTATATATATATATATATATATATATATATATATATATATATATATAATCATTATAATTTGTTATAACTAACCGTAGTTAGTTACTATGCCCAGGCAGCGCCGGGCTCTTCAGCTAGTATACCTATAAAGAGAAAAATCAGACAAACTGAACATTTGAAACTTGTCCCTTAATTTTTGCCAGATTTGTGTGTGTGTATATATATATATATATATATATATATATATATATATATCAGTTAGCCCTGGTTGCATTACACTATATGAGGGGGGCAGCACGATACTCTATGAGGGGGGCAGCACTATGGCCTATGAGGGAGGCAGCATAATACCCTATGAGAGGAGTTGCATTATACCCTATGAGGAGGGCTGCATTGTACGATATGAGAGGGCTGCATTATACTCTGAAGGGGCTACATTAAATTCTGTGAGAGGGCTGCATTATATTCTATGGGGGGGCTGCATTATACCTTATGAGGGGGCTGCATTATACCCTGAGGGTGCTACATTATATTCTGCAGGGGGGCTGCATTATACTATGTCAACCTGGCTGCATTATACCCTGAGGGGGCTACATTATATTCTATGAGAGGGCTCCATTATACTATATGAGGGCTGCATTACATTCTATGAGGTGGCTACTTTATATTATTTGAGGGGGCTACATTATATTCTATGGGGTGCTGCATTATATGGGCCGTGTGAATGGGGCTTTGCGTGTGGAGTGAGTGTGGCTATGCGTATGGGCGGGGATATACGGAGTGGGCATGGCTTGATACACAAACACACATACATACACTCAGCTTTATATATATATATATATATATATATATATATAGATGAGAGGGTTACATTATATTCTATGAGGGGGCTGCATTATAATCTATGAGGGGGCTGCATTACACTATATGAGGGGGCTACAATACATTATGAGGAGGTTACTTTATATTCTATGAGGGGGGTACCACAAGCCTTGCTATATCATTTAGACGTGTACTAGCTTATATTATACCCATATATTAGTGTGTTTTACCACACAATTGGTGGTCATGTATTTATTTTTATGTAGCTACATAGTGGGACTCAAGAATGATTTTCTCTGGTGGGTCCAAGGTGGTCCAGTCCGACGCTGGTGACATGGTTACCAGTGTGATGTGTAATAGTTATCAGTGTTACCAGTGCGATGTGACATGGTTGCTAGTGTTACGAGTGTGATGTGCAATGGTTACCAGTGTGATGTGTAATAGTTACCAGTGTGATGTGACATGGTTACCAGTGTTATCAGTGTGATGTGACATGCTTACCAGTTTGATGTGTAATGGTTTCCAGTGTTACCAGTGTGAAGTGTAATGATTACCAATGTGAAGTGCAATGGTAATGTGTAATAGTTACCATTGTGATTTGACATGGTTACTAGTGTTACTAGTGTGATGTGTAATGGTTACCAGTGTGATGTGTAATAGTTACCAGGGTGATTTGACATGGTTACCAGTGTGATGTGCAATGGTTACCAGTGTTACCAGTATGGTGAGACATGGTTACCAGTGTGATATGACATGGTTACCATTGATACCAGTGTGATGTGACATGGTTACTAGTGTTACCAGTGTGATATGTAATGGTTGCCAGTGTTAACAGTGTGGTGTGACATGGTTACCAGTGTGATGTGCAATGGTCACCAGTGTGATTTGACATGGTTATCAGTGTTACCAGTGTTATGTGTAATGGTTACCAGGGTGATGTGCAATGGTTACCAGTGTTACCAGTGTGATGTGACATGGTTACCATTACCATTGTTAGCAGTGTGATGTGACATGGTTACCATTGTTATCAGTGTGATGTGACATGGTTACCATTGTTACCAGTGTGATGTGACATGGTTACCATTGTTACCAGTGTGGTGTGACATGGGTACCATTGTTACCAGTGTGATGTGACATGGTTACCAGTGTTACTAGTGTGATGTGACATGGTTACCAGTGTTACCAGTGTGATGTGACATGGTTACCAGTGTGATGTGTAACGGTTGCCAGTGTGATGTGTAATGGTTATGTCATGATATGTATTTTTCCCCAATACTTTGCAATGTCTTGTGTATACCTGTAACAATATGTTTCCTTTCCCCATTGCCTGTGTCTCTGGGACTATAATGTAATTATGTAAGTAACCTGTCTCCTTTCCACAAGACTTGTGTATCTAGACCATAATTGAATTCAGGCTTGGGTCAACACAGCTAGGGGAATCACCATTGTTCTCCTCAGCAGGGGGAGGACTCACAATACACATCCTTGTAGACACCTCGGAGCCGTGCGATGGACCAAACCATTGACTAGGAGGTGGGAACTTCTACTCCCCTACACTTGGGCTGATCCCAGGAGCCCAAGACAATGGACTTATGTGTGACCCAGCAGATGTGAGTTGGATGCTGAAAGAGAAGGGCGAGGCTGTCTGAGGAAGCCTCGGCCTTAGTGTGATCGTGGCGGATTTCTGGGACTCTAAAACGACTATGGTTTTGTGATCTGGCACAAGGATTGTCGGGAGGTGCCCCGAATCAGTTTCCTGTGGACTTATTTTGGGACTCTGCAAATTACCTTCGTGTTGTTCCTGTGTTCTGGTCAATAAATCTGTTGGATCGTTCCCAGGCCTGTTGTCCCTCCTTGCTCTGGAGAATACTCCCGTCACAAACTGGTTGGCAGCGGTGGGATCAGAGCAGAAGAAATGGAGGACAACGGCCCATCAACTTCTGGAACCAGAGCCTCAGAGTACAAGAACTGGACTGCAAAGAACCTACAAACAAAGGCCCGTGAACTGGGAGTCAGCTGCAAGGGACTCTCCAATGAGCAGCTGATTGAAGCATTGGAAGCAGTTCGCCTGCAAGATGATGCTGAGGAAGGATCCTCACAGCAAAGAGAGGAAAGGCGGCAGTCGGAGGTAAATACCCAAAAAAGTCAGTGGGTTGTGTGGTACGAGGAGGAGATGGCCTTGCTGGGAGAAGAGGCTACCATAGAAGATAAGAGGGAGGTCATGCGCACAGCCAAGGAGAGGCAGCGCAGGATGGAGGAGAGGGCAATGCTGGAGAGGGAGATCGCTTTGGAGGCAGCGAGAAGCTCCAGACAGACTGTACCCACAGCATCCCCCATGAGGGAACTCCCCAGAGTGTCCCGCAAAGACTTCAAGCCGTTTAATGAGGCTTCCGGTGACATTGAGGGCTTCTTCCTGGACTTTGAGCATCAGTGTCGATTAATGGAAGTCCCGGAAAGGGAGCGCGTCCGACATCTTGTGGGGCTCTTAGAGGGTGGAGCTGCCGCAGCCTATAGAGCTATGGACCCTCGGTGGAACTGTGAGTATGCAGAGATTAAACGGACTGTTCTAGAACATTATGCTGTGACCCCAGACACTTACAGGACCCAGTTTCGTACTTTAGCCTGTAATGAGGAAGTGTCTTTCAAGATGTATGCCCACAGACTCAAACAAATATGTAATCGCTGGCTGGAGGCAGAGGAGGCCTTAACCTGGAACACCTGTCTCCAGGTTATCCTAAAAGAACAATTTTTTGCCCAGTGCCCCGCTGAGATCAGGGAATGGGTGCGTGAGAGGAAACCTGCTACAGTGGAAGAAGCTGCATCTCTCGCTGATGAGGCTCTCACCATCAAGCCTCGGTGGAGAGTTCTGTTGGAGGATGGAGAGAGGCCTACCAGCTCCACAACACCGGTGGCCCCCAGTTCTTCTGTCCCCATTGTTCCCCGTTCCTCTGAGCCACCACCTCGTGTTGATACCTGTGTTAATGTGCCTCCTGTTGCTTCCACTGCGTTTTCTGGAATACGACGAGGAGAGGAAGTAGCAGAGCGCAGGTGTTATGGTTGTGGGCATCCGGGGCATCTGCAGGCCTCATGTCCAGCCAGCTCATGGAGGAATCGTCCTCAAACCCCTACAGCACCTTCAGGTGGGAGCCGACCGGCAGGTTCCCTTACTCCTCGCCCAAGAGGACGCATTGGATGGAGTGAGACACAGCACAGATGCTATCGATGTGGGCAGCCGGGGCATCTGCAAGCCTCCTGCCCAGCTATTCAAATGAGGATTGATCCTGTACCCAATCATATTATTAATTATGTACAGCCAAGTGCCATGGAGGAAGACGTGTCACCACTACGTGAGGACTGGCCTAGTGCCTCACCCACCCATGTTGCACCACTAGGAGTTTATGGTGTGCGACCCGCAGCTATGACGACTTCAGCTCATCGTGGTAAGCACTTGCAGGAGGTCGTGCTGGATGGACAAAGACTTGTTGGATTTTGTGACTCAGGGGCTTTCCTCACGCTGGCTGATCCCCGAGTGGTTCGGCCTGAGGCAATCCATAGAGGACCTGGGATTGTCATTGAACTGGCTGGTGGACAATGGAGGACTATTCCCACAGCCACTGTGGATCTGAACTTTGGTTTTGGGGACAGGCGATGTTTGGTTGGGGTGATGGGTGGTCTGCCTGCAGCTGTTCTCCTGGGCAATGATGTGGGAAAGCTACGATGCCAATTCGTGGCTGCATGAAGCCACATGTAAGTTACGCCATGCCTGTGTGTACTTAACCAGTGACCTGTAGAGGTCCCTAGTACGCACACAAATTAGGAGGGGAAGGGATTGTCATGATATGTATTTTTCCCCAATACTTTGCAATGTCTTGTGTATACCTGTAACAATATGTTTCCTTTCCCCATTGCCTGTGTCTCTGGGACTATAATGTAATTATGTAAGTAACCTGTCTCCTTTCCACAAGACTTGTGTATCTAGACCATAATTGAATTCAGGCTTGGGTCAACACAGCTAGGGGAATCACCATTGTTCTCCTCAGCAGGGGGAGGACTCACAATACACATCCTTGTAGACACCTCGGAGCCGTGCGATGGACCAAACCATTGACTAGGAGGTGGGAACTTCTACTCCCCTACACTTGGGCTGATCCCAGGAGCCCAAGACAATGGACTTATGTGTGACCCAGCAGATGTGAGTTGGATGCTGAAAGAGAAGGGCGAGGCTGTCTGAGGAAGCCTCGGCCTTAGTGTGATCGTGGTGGATTTCTGGGACTCTAAAAGGACTATGGTTTTGTGATCTGGCACAAGGATTGTCGGGAGGTGCCCCCGAATCAGTTTCCTGTGGACTTATTTTGGGACTCTGCAAATTACCTTCGTGTTGTTCCTGTGTTCTGGTCAATAAATCTGTTGGATCGTTCCCAGGCCTGTTGTCCCTCCTTGCTCTGGAGAATACTCCCGTCACAGGTTACCAGTATGAAGTGACATGGCTACCAGTGTTACCAGTGTGATGTGACATGATTACCAGTGTGATGTGACATGGTTATCAGTAATACCAGTGTGATGTGACATGGTTACCAGTGTGATGTGTAATGGTTACCAGTATGATGTGTAATGGTTACCAGTGTTACCAGTGTGATGTGACATGGTTACCATTGTTACCAGTGTGATGTGACATGGTTACCATTGTTACCAGTGTGATGTGACATGGTTACCAGTGTGATGTGACATGGTTACCTGTGTTACCAGTGTGATGTGACATGGTTACCATTGTTACCAGTGTGATGTGACATAGTTACCATGGTTACCAATGTGATGTGACATGGTTACCAGTGTTACCAGTGTGATGTGACATGGTTACCTGTGTTACCAGTGTGATGTGACATGGTTACCAGTGTTACCAGTGTGATGTATGTGTAATGGTTACCAGTGTGATGTGTAATGGTTACCAGTATGATGTAACATGGCTACCAGTGTGATGTGACATGGTTACCTGTGTTACCAGTGTGATGTGACATGGTTACCATTGTTACCAGTGTGATGTGACATGGTTACCATTGTTACCAGTGTGATGTGACATGGTTACCAGTGTGATGTGACATGGTTACCTGTGTTACCAGTGTGATGTGACATGGTTAGCAGTGTGATGTGTAATGGTTACCAGCGTGATATGTAATGGTTACCAGTATGATGTGACATGGTTACCTGTGCTACCAGTGTGATGTGACATGGTTACCAGTGTGATGTGACATGGTTACCAGTGTGATGTGACATGGTTACCTGTGCTACCAGTGTGATGTGACATGGTTACCAGTGTGATGTGACATGGTTACCAGTGTGATGTGACATGGTTACCTGTGTTACCAGTGTGATGTGACATGGTTGCCAGTGTTAGCAGTGTGATGTGTAATGGTTACCAGTATGATTTGACATGGTTACCTGTGTTACCAGTGTGATGTGACATGGTTACCAGTGTGATGTGACATGGTTACCTGTGTTATCAGTGTGATGTGACATGGTTACCATTGTAACCAGTGTGATGTGACATGGTTACCAGGGTGATGTGACATGGTTACCAGTGTGATATGACATGGTTACCAGTGTGATGTGACATGGTTACCAGTGTTACCAGTGTGGTGTGACATGGTTACCAGTGTTACCAGTGTGATGTCGTTACCTGTGTTACCAGTGTGATGTGACATGGTTACCACTGTGATGTGTAATAGTTACCAGTGTGGTGTGACATGGTTACCAGTGTGATGTGTAATGGTTACCAGTGTGATTTGACATGGTTATCAGTGTTACCAGTGTGATGTGTAATGGTTACCAGGGTGATGTGCAATGGTTACCAGTGTTACCAGTGTGATGTGACATGGTTACCATTACCATTGTTAGCAGTGTGATGTGACATGGTTACCATTGTTATCAGTGTGATGTGACATGGTTACCATTGTTACCAGTGTGATGTGACATGGTTACCATTGTTACCAGTGTGGTGTGACATGGTTACCAGTGTGATGTGACATGGTTACCATTGTTACCAGTGTGATGTGACATGGTTACCAGTGTGATGTGACATGGTTACCATTGTTACCAGTGTGATGTGACATGGTTACCAGTGTGATGTGACATGGTTACCACTGTTACCAGTGTGATGTGATGTGGTTACCTGTGTTACCAATATCATGTGACATGGTTACCAGTGTGATGTGTACTAGTTACCAGTGTGATGTGACATGGCTACCAGTGTGATGTGTAATGGTTAACAGTGTGATGTGTAATGATTACCAGTGTGAAGTGCAATGGTTACCAGTGTGATAAGGAATAGTTACCAGTGTAATTTGACATGGTTACCAGTGTTACTAGTGTGATGTGTAATGGTTACCAGTGTGATGTGTAATAGTTACCAGTGTGATTTGACATGGTTATGAGTTACCAGTGTGATGTGTAATGGTTACCAGTGTGATGTGACATGGCTACCAGTGTTACCAGTGTGATGTGTAATGGTTAACAGTGTGATGTGTAATGATTACCAGTGTGAAGTGCAATGGTTACCGGTGTGATAAGGAATAGTTACCAGTGTAATTTGACATGGTTACCAGTGTTACTAGTGTGATGTGTAATGGTTACCAGTGTGATGTGTAATAGTTACCAGTTTGATTTGACGTGGTTATGAGTTACCAGCGTGATGTGTACTGGTTACCAGTGCTACCAGTGTGATGTGACATGGTTACCAGTGTGATGTGACATGGTTACCATTGTTACCAGTGTGATGTGACATGGTTACCAGTGTGATGTGACATGGTTACCTGTGTTACCAATGTGATGTGACATGGTTACCAGTGTGATGTGTAATAGTTACCAGTGTGATGTGACATGGTTACCAGTGTTACCAGTGTGATGTGTAATGGTTAACAGTGTGATGTGTAATGATTACCAGTGTGAAGTGCAATGGTTACCAGTGTGATAAGGAATAGTTACCAGTGTAATTTGACATGGTTACCAGTGTTACTAGTGTGATGTGTAATAGTTACCAGTGTGATGTGTAATAGTTACCAGTGTGATTTGACATGGTTATGAGTTACCAGTGTGATGTGTAATGGTTACCAGTGTGATGTGACATGATTGCCAGTGTTACCAGTGTGATGTGACATGGTTACCATTGCTACCAGTGTGATGTGACATGGTTACCAGTGTGATGTAACATGGTTACCAGTGTGCTGTGACATGGTTACCATTGTTACCAGTGTGATGTGACATGGTTACCAGAGTGAAGTGACATAGTTACCAATGTTACCAGTGTGATGTGACATGGTTACCAGTGTTACCAGTGTGATGTAACATGGTTACCAGTGTGATGTGATGTGGTTACCTGTGTTACCAATGTGATGTGACATGGTTACCAGTGTAATGTGTAATGGTTACCAGTGTGAAGTGCAATGGTTACCGGTGTGATAAGGAATAGTTAGCAGTGTAATTTGACATGGTTACCAGTGTTACTAGTGTGATATGTAATGGTTACCAGTGTGATGTGTAATAGTTACCATTGTGATTTGACATGGTTACTAGTGTTACTAGTGTGATGTGTAATGGTTACCAGTGTGATGTGTAATACTTACCAGGGTGATTTGACATGGTTACCAGTGTGATGTGCAATGGTTACCAGTGTTACCAGTATGGTGAGACATGGTTACCAGTGTGATATGACATGGTTACCATTGATACCAGTGTGATGTGACATGGTTACTAGTGTTACCAGTGTGATATGTAATGGTTGCCAGTGTTAACAGTGTGGTGTGACATGGTTACCAGTGTGATGTGTAATGGTTACCAGTGTGATTTGATATGATTATCAGTGTTACCAGTGTGATGTGTAATGGTTACCAGGTTGATGTGCAATGGTTACCAGTGTTACCAGTGTGATGTGACATGGTTACCATTACCATTGTTAGCAGTGTGATGTGACATGGTTACCATTGTTATCAGTGTGATGTGACATGGTTACCATTGTTACCAGTATGATGTGACATGGTTACCATTGTTACCAGTGTGGTGTGACATGGTTACCAGTGTGATGTGACATGGTTACCATTGTTACCAGTGTGATGTGACATGGTTACCAGTGTGATGTGACATGGTTACCAGTGTTACTAGTGTGATGTGACATGGTTACCAGTGTTACCAGTGTGATGTGACATGGTTACCAGTGTGATGTGTAATGGTTGCCAGTGTGATGTGTAATGGTTACCAGTATGAAGTGACATGGCTACCAGTGTTACCAGTGTGATGTGACATGATTACCAGTGTGATGTGACATGGTTATCAGTATTACCAGTGTGATGTGACATGGTTACCAGTGTGATGTGTAATGGTTACCAGTATGATGTGTAATGGTTACCAGTGTTACCAGTGTGATGTGACATGGTTACCATTGTTACCAGTGTGATGTGTCATGGTTACCATTGTTACCAGTGTGATGTGACATGGTTACCAGTGTGATGTGACATGGTTACCATTGTTACCAGTGTGATGTGACATGGTTACCAGTGTGATGTGACATGGTTACCTGTGTTACCAGTGTGATGTGACATGGTTACCATTGTTACCAGTGTGATGTGACATAGTTACCATGGTTACCAATGTGATGTGACATGGTTACCAGTGCTACCAGTGTGATGTGACATGGTTACCTGTGTTACCAGTGTGATGTGACATGGTTACCAGTGTTACCAGTGTGATGTGTAATGGTTACCAGTGTGATGTGTAATGGTTACCAGTATGATGTAACATGGCTACCAGTGTTACCAGTGTGATGTGACTTGATTACCAGTGCTACCAGTGTGATGTGCCATGGTTACCATTGTTACCAGTGTGATGTGACATGGTTACCATTGTTATCAGTGTGATGTGACATGGTTACCAGTGTGATGTGACATGGTTACCTGTGTTACCAGTGTGATGTGACATGGTTACCAGTGTTAGCAGTGTGATGTGTAATGGTTACCAGCGTGATGTGTAATGGTTACCAGTATGATGTGACATGGTTACCTGTGCTACCAGTGTGATGTGACATGGTTACCAGTGTGATGTGACATGGTTACCAGTGTGATGTGACATGGTTACCTGTGTTACCAGTGTGATGTGACATGGTTACCAGTGTTAGCAGTGTGATGTGTAATGGTTACCAGTGTGATGTGTAATGGTTACCAGTATGATGTGACATGGTTACCTGTGTTACCAGTGTGATGTGACATGGTTCCAGTGTGATGTGACATGGTTACCTGTGTTATCAGTGTGATGTGACATGGTTACCATTGTAACCAGTGTGATGTGACATGGTTACCAGGGTGATGTGACATGGTTACCAGTGTGATATGACATGGTTACCAGTGTGATGTGACATGGTTACCAGTGTTACCAGTGTGGTGTGACATGGCGACTTCCAAATACATGTGCACCTTACGAAGACTGGAAAACATGTATTTGGAAGTCGCCTTGCTACACTTGTAAGGAGAGCTTTAAACTAGAACAACATGGGAAGGGAAGCAAAAGACCAGAAAAAGCCATACATCTGACAAATGCTATTGAGAACTCTGCTATTAGAAGTGGAAAGGAAGAACAAAGACAAAAGAATCTAAATAATAATAATATTGGAGAAAGAGAAACCAATCACAAACTAAAATGTTTCTATACTAATGCACAAAGCATGGGCAACAAACAAGGAGAATTGGAACTACTAACACAGGAAAAGAAATATGATGTCATTGGAATCACTGAAACTTGGTGGGACAATACACATGATTGGAATACAAGACTAGAAGGATACAACTTATTTTCAAGAAACAGACTTGATAAACGAGGAGGAGGTGTCGCATTGTATGTTAGAAACGCGTATATCTGGACAGAGATTGAAACTTCAGAGACTGGGAGTACCGTGGAAACTGTTTGGGTAAGAATACAAGGACAGAACAATGGAAAGGACACCATTGTAGGCATTTACTACAGGCCGCCTGTGCAAGCTGAAGATATGGATGAACTCTTTATGCATCAAATGGCCAAGTTCTCCAAAAAATATGACATAGTTGTCATGGGAGATTTCAACTATCCAGACATTTGTTGGGAATCTCTCTCAGGCAAAACGAACAGGTCAAGGAAATTCTTATCCTCTCTTGCTGACAACTTTATCTTCCAAAAGGTAGGGGAGAAAACAAGGGGAACTGCTACCTTGGATCTAATCCTTACAAACAGGGAGGAAATGGTTGAGGAGGTAAAAGTGGCTGGGACCCTAGGAGGTAGTGACCATGCTATTTTAGAATTTTGGATAACTAGAGGAGGAAGACATGTGAAGACTCAGACGTCAAGGTTAGATTTCAGAAACGCAGATTTTAAGGGATTCAGAAAGAGAATTGGAGGGATCCAATGGCTGGATATCCTTAAAGACAAAAATGTCCAGGAAGGATGAGAAATCGTGAAAAATGAAATTCTCAAAGCATAATTGTTAACAATTCCAAAAAGAGGGAAGAATAGGAAGCATTTAAGGAAGCCAGGATGGATGAACACAGAACTTAAGCACATGCTAAAAAGGAAAAAAAAAATGTTTATAAAATGGAAAGAGGGAGGCATATCTAAAGAAGAATATAATGCTGTCTGCAGAACCTGCAGGGAACAAATCAGATTAGCTAAAGCTGACAATGAATTGAGGCTTGCAAGAGATGTCAAAAGCAATAATAAAGGATTTGGGGGATATGTCAAAAGTAAAAGAAAAGTCAAAGATGCTATAGGATTTTTACAGGATGAAAATGATGAAATGGTAAATTACACCCCAGAAGGAGATAGCAGAAGAAATTTCTGAACCCCTCTCCATAATCTTTGAAAATTCTTGGAGAACAGGAGAATTCCCAGAAGACTGGAGAAGAGCAAATGTTGTTCCTATCTTCAAAAAGGGGAAGAAGGTGGACCCAGGCAACTATAGGCCAGTGAGTCTGACTTCTATACCAGGAAAGATCTTTGAACAAATTATTAAACAACATGTATGTCAGTACCTGGATAAGAATGAAGTGATTAAACAGAGTCAGCATGGGTTTGTAACTAATAAGTCATGTCAGACTAACTTAATTTCCTTCTATGATGGAATCACTGATTGGGTGGATCAAGGAAATGCTGTAGATATAGTATATCTTGACTTCAGCAAAGCATTTGACAAAGTATTTCATACAATCCTTATTGAAAAAATGACTAAGTATGGAATGGACAAGGCAACTGTTAGGTGGATTCATAACTGGCTTAGTGATCGGACCCAAAGAGTGGTCGTAAATGGCTGCACATCCAGTTGGAAGAATGTCTCAAGTGGGGTACCACAGGGCTCTGTCCTGGGCCCTGTATTGTTCAACATCTTTATCAATGATTTAGATGAAGGAATTGAGGGTAAACTGATTAAATTTGCTGATGACACAAAGCTAGGAGGGATAGCTAATACTAGAGAAGAGAGAGAGAGGATTCAAAAAGATATAAATAAACTGGAGAAGTGGGCAGCAACAAACAGAATGGTTTTTAACAGGGAAAAATGCAAAGTACTACATCTGGGCAATAAAAATGAAAAAAGCATATACAGAATGGGAGGAATAGGGCTAAGCAACAGCACATGTGAAAAAGACTTGGGCATACTAATAGATCACAGACTGAATATGAGTCAACAGTGTGATGAAGCAGCAAAAAAGGCAAATGCAATTCTAGGATGTATTAACAGAAGCATACAGTCTAGATCACGTGAAGTCATTATTTCCCTCTACTCTTTGGTCAGACCTCATCTGGAATATTGTGTCCAGTTTTGGGCACTACATTTTAAAAAAGACATCAACAAACTGGAGCAAGTTCAGAAAAGAGCGACCAGAATGGTGACCGGTCTGCAAACCCTGTCTTATGAGGAAAGGTTGCAGGATTTGGGAATGTTTAGTTTGCAAAAGACAAGATTGAGAGGAGACTTAATAGCTGTCTACAAATATCTAAAGGGCTGTCACATTGTAGAAGGATCAACTTTATTCTCATTTGCACAAGGAAAGACTAGAAGCAATGGGATGAAACTGAATAGGAGGAGACACAGATTAGATATTAGAAAAAACTTTTTGACAGTTAGAGTGATCAATGAGTGGAACAAGCTGCCACGAGAAGTGGTGAGTTCTCCTTCAATGGAAGTCTTCAAACAGAGGCTGGACAGACATCTGACTGGGATGATTTAGCGAATCCTGCTTTGAGCAGGGGGTTGGACCAGATGGCCCAGGAGGTCCCTTCCAACTCTACGATTCTATGATTCTACCAGTGTTACCAGTGTGATGTGACATGGTTACCAGTGTGATGTGATGTGGTTACCTGTGTTACCAATGTGATGTGACATGGTTACCAGTGTGATGTGTAATAGTTACCAGTGTGATGTGACATGGTTACCAGTGTTACCAGTGTGATGTGTAATGATTACCAGTGTGATGTGTAATGATTACCAGTGTGAAGTGCAATGGTTACCAGTGTGATAAGGAATAGTTACCAGTGTAATTTGACATGGTTACCAGTGTTACTAGTGTGATGTGTAATGGTTACCAGTGTGATGTGTAATAGTTACCAGTGTGATTTGACATGGTTATGAGTTACCAGTGTGATGTGTAATGGTTACCAGTGTGATGTGACATGATTGCCAGTGTTACCAGTGTGATGTGACATGGTTACCAGTGTGATGTGACATGGTTACCTGTGTTACCAGTGTGATGTGACATGGTTACCATTGTTACCAGTGTGATGTGACATAGTTACCATGGTTACCAATGTGGTTATGAGTTACCAGTGTGATGTGTAATGGTTACCAGTGTGATGTGACATGATTGCCAGTGTGATGTAACATGGTTACCAGTGTGCTGTGACATGGTTACCATTGTTACCAGTGTGATGTGACATGGTTACCAGAGTGAAGTGACATAGTTACCAATGTTACCAGTGTGATGTGACATGGTTACCAGTGTTACCAGTGTGATGTAACATGGTTACCAGTGTGATGTGATGTGGTTACCTGTGTTACCAATGTGATGTGACATGGTTACCAGTGTTACCAGTGTGATGTGTAATGGTTACCAGTGTGAAGTACAATGGTTACCGATGTGATAAGGAATAGTTACCAGTGTAATTTGACATGGTTACCAGTGTTACTAGTGTGATATGTAATGGTTACCAGTGTGATGTGTAATAGTTACCAGTGTGATTTGACATGGTTATGAGTTACCAGTGTGATGTGTAATGGTTACCAGTGTTACCAGTGTGATGTGACATGGTTACCAGTGTGATGTGACATGGTTACCATTGTTACCAGTGTGATGTGACATGGTTACCAGTGTGATGTGGTTACCTGTGTTACCAATGTGATGTGTAATAGTTACCAGTGTGATGTGACATGGTTACCAGTGTGATGTGACATGGCTACCAGTGTACCAGTGTGATGTGTAATGGTTAACAGTGTGATGTGTAATGATTACCAGTGTGATGTGTAATGATTACCAGTGTGAAGTGCAAAGGTTACCAGTGTGATAAGGAATAGTTACCAGTGTAATTTGACATGGTTACCAGTGTTACTAGTGTGATGTGCAATGGTTACCAGTGTGATGTGTAATAGTTACCAGTGTGATTTGACATGGTTATGAGTTACCAGTGTGATGTGTAATGGTTACCAGCGTGATGTGTAACAGTTACCAGTGTGATGTGTAATGGTTACCAGTGTGATGTGACATGATTGCCAGTGTCACCAGTGTGATGTGACATGGTTGCCATTGCTACCAGTGTGATGTGACATGGTTACCAGTGTGATGTGACATGGTTACCAGTGTGATGTGACATGGTTACCAGAGTGATGTGTAATAGTTAACAGTGTGATGTGACATGGTTACCAGTGTGATGTGTAATGGTTACCAGTGTGATGTGACATGGTTAACAGTGTGATGTGTAATGATTACCAGTGTGATGTGTAATGATTACCAGTGTGAAGTGCAATGGTTACCAGTGTGATAAGGAATAGTTACCAGTGTAATTTGATATGGTTACCAGTTTTACTAGTGTTATGTGTAATGGTTACCAGTGTGATGTGTAATAGTTACCAGTGTGATTTGACATGGTTATGAGTTAACAGCGTGAAGTGTAATGGTTACCAGTGTTACCAGTATGGTGTAACATGGTTACCAGTGTGATGTGACATGGTTACCATTGTTACCAGTGTGATGTGACATGGTTACTAGTGTTACCAGTGTGATATGTAATGGTTACCAGTGTGGTGTGACATGGTTACCAGTGTGATGTGTAATAGTTACCAGTGTGATTTGACATGGTTATCAGTGTCACCAGTGTGATGTGTAATGGTTACCAGTGTCACCAGAGTGATGTGTAATGGTTAACAGTGTTACCAGTGTGATGTGTAATACTTGCCAGTGTGATTTGACATGGTTATCAGTGTCACCAGTGTGATGTGTAATGGTTACCAGTGTCACCAGTGTGATGTGACATGGTTACCAGTGTGATGTGTAATAGTTACCAGTGGGATGTGACATGGTTACCAGTGTGATGTGACATGGTTACCAGTGTGATATGTAATGGTTACCATTGTTACCAGTGTGATGTGACTTGGTTACCAGTGTGATGTGACATGGTTACCAGTGTGATGTGTAATGGTTACCAGTGTGATGTGTAATAGTTACCAGTGTGATGTGACATGGTTACCAGTGTGATGTGACATGGTTACCAGTGTGATGTGTAATGGTTACCAGTGTGATGTGACATGGTTACCAGTGTGATGTGACATGGTTACCAGAGTGATGTGTAATAGTTAACAGTGTGATGTGACATGGTTACCAGTGTGATGTGTAATGGTTACCAGTGTGATGTGACATGGTTACCATTGTTACCAGTGTGATGTGACATGGTTACCAGTGTTACTAGTGTGATGTGTAATAGTTACCAGTGTGATTTTACATGGTTATCTACCAGTGTGATGTGTAATGGTTACCAGTGTTACCAGTATGGTGTGACATGGTTACCAGTGTGATGTGAAAAATGAGGATGAATGGAGATCAACATCCAACACTGCGGAGACACCATCACATGTTTCTCAACGCAGTGATTCTAGAGCAATGCCCCCATCCCTTATGGGAAATATGTAAAATATGCAAAACACAAGCCGCGGAGACACCGTCACATGTTTCTCAACGCAAGCAATGACTAGCCAGGTCTTTCCCCGGGAAGGAACAACCACGGGAAGGGCAGTCTCCAGTGAAGGAAACCACCTTTGCCAAAACATGGTATCCATCCACAGACAGTTGTTTCGGGGATTGCCCCTCATCAGTGTGGAGTAGGAAACTGGCCAGTAGGAGCAATGCCTAGTAGAAGACTGTGAAAAATGAGGATGAATGAACTCATGGAGATCAACATCCAACACTGCGGAGACACCATCACATGTTTCTCAACGCAGTGATTCTAGAGCACTGCCCCCATCCCTTATGGGAAATATGTAAAATATGCAAAACACAAGCCGCGGAGACACCATCACATGTTTCTCAACGCAATCAATGACTAGCCAGGTCTTTCTCCGGGAAGGGCAGCCTCCAATGAAGGAAATCACCTATGCCAAAACATGGTATCCATCCACAGACAGCTGTTTCGGGGTATTGCCCCTCATCAGTGTGGAGTAGGAAACTGGCCAGTAGGAGCAATGCCTAGTAGAAGACTGTGAAAAATGGAGTGTTACCAGTGTGATATGTAATGGTTACCAGTGTGGTGTGACATGGTTACCAGTGTGATGTGACATGGTTACCAGTGTGATGTGACATGGTTACCAGTGTGATGTGACATGGTTACCAGTGTTACCAGTGTAATGTGACATGGTTACCAGTGTGATGTGACATGGTTACCAGTGTTACCAGTGTAATGTGACATGGTTACCAGTGTGATGTGACATGGTTACCAGTGTGATGTGACATGGTTACCAGTGTTACCAGTGTGATGTGTAATGGCCGCTCTCTGCACTCCTGATAACTGACACATCTGCAGGTTCCTTTCAGCTTCCAACTCACAGTCAGATAGGGCTGCAATATTGTTACAATTCAGCAGAGCTCAGGGAGATGCAAAAAATGTGTTTGCAAGAAGACAAATGTAATTTCTCCTGTTCTGTGTTGGTTACTTGTCTCACACTGGGAATGGCGCCTTCATGTATAACAATCTCTGGAGGCAGAGTTATGTCCAGGCACCATCCAGGCCAGAGTTCTCTCAGCAGCAACACATCTGATATGAGACACATGGGGATAACCTGTATGCCGTATTAATAGGTTAGATAGGTCAAATGTTGTGACAGATTTCCTTTAAGCCGGAAATCTGCGTAAAGTGCTTAAAAAAGTCAGGGGTTTTTTTGCGCAATATGAAGTTGTGAGAAAAATGTGTGACATTTGGCGTTTTCACACCAGTTTGAAGCAACTTCTTAGATTTCAGGCGAAGTGCAGGCCATGGAGAAGATGCACCAAATCCATTAAGTGATGTGCGCCTCTTAATGAATTTGGCACATCACGCCCCAGCGATCCCTTCATTGACACTGACACGCCAGTCTTAATGAATCGGCCCCTAAAAGTGTCATCATAACTTGTAGCAATCCAGAGATTAGAAGAGTCCCCACGGTGAATATCCATTGGTCACATTATTGCCCTTCTCAGATTGCTCAGCTGGCTCTTTGATCATTTCTTTGCTACTATTGTGCCACTCGGTGGCACCTCATTCACACTCTCTATGTCTATGAGAAGGGGCAAACGTGATCTGGATTCTCTTCCTTATACCCCAGAGCCACTGCCTAATTCTCTTTCATGATATGAATTGTTTTTCTTATTCTTTCCGGCTACCTTGTAAATATGGAGCATATGTGTGCTGGATGCTAGAAAGAACCTATTTGAGCCTTTGCCTAGCAACAAGTGTACAAAGACTTATAGACTTATATTGCCAATAACATTTCTATAGTAAATGATTTAAGAGTGCTACAATATGTTGGAGTGAATATATCCACTAGCTGTCACTGTAATCACAGCCCCTCTTTACACTCATTTTACTTGGTTCATGTTCCTTTACATCCATATAGCTAGTGCCTGACTTGCTATTTCCGTGAGAAGGTGGCGGATGATCAAATCTACATTGTAGCGACACATTGTACCAACCTCTCTGCTCTACGTAGACATGGATGCTCTATCTGTATACATTGACAATGCCAGGAACAGTAACAGAGGGGAATTTCTCAGCCCCAGTTTTCCGCTATTTCTTCAGCTTTATAAAGGAGTGGTTCTGAAATACGGCAAGTTGCATTTTTGGCCAAGGACTAATGTATTCACCAAGAAGGGTCATGGCCTAAGTGGCCAATATGGACATGTACTGTCGATCATACCGTGCAAGTTTAGAGAAGTTCACATGAAAGATGGACATACCAGCTTCCATCTAATGTCCACACGTAGCTCAGCTAGCCACAAGTAAGTACCTCTTCTGCCTCATATCAGCAATAGATTAGTTCTTACATCCTACAAATTGCCTGGACCTTGTCCATAGTAGCGATAGGTTGACTACACAATTACTGATGGAAGAAGGTACAGTACAGACAGTAACATGCATGGAAGACGGGATGTCCCACAGCAAGGATCAAATGTGTAGTCTGCCACACAAGACAGTAGGCCTGGTAATTGTTTCCTTCTCTAGCACCTTTCCATAAGCCTTGGACCAAATCCTCACCCCATGTTTGCCCACAGTGCTGCTCCTCTAGGTTAAAGACAGAATCCTCAGAGGTTCTCCCTAATCAATGCCAAAGTGGAAGGAATGAGGCAATGTTGGCCTCCGTTTCTCCAAGTGCCACATAGCCACTGTATGGATTATATATATACAGTAGATATATATATATATATATACACACATGCGTGTGTACAGCCTTGAACACTTGAACAGATATACAATGCTGCAGGACAGTTAAGATGGGGCAAGAGTTATGGCCAAGATAATGGGTGCTTTTAGTGAGTTTCATCCAGTATCTGTTACCCATCTGTTGCAGAATCGGTAAATTATAGGGAATCTGTCAGCAGAATTTCGCCCCACAAACCATTTATATGCACATGTAGCTTTTTCAAAGACGAATCCAGCCATACCTTTACAGGACCAGTCCGTTCTTCCATTACTTAGAAATTGTCACGGTCACGTGTGTCTGGACGCAGCGACTACCGCAAGGCGAACCCATGTGACGCACGTAACCCTGGATACACAGCCTCCAGTGGGGCGAATTTAAATAATAAACACGTGCAGCTGGATACACCGCCTCCAACTGGCGAATTTAGACATTACACGTATATACAAGTCTGGAAACCCCCGCCTCCAGTAAGGCGAATTTAAACAATAAGGGAAACCTGGGAAACATTAACAATGGTGGGCCCTGCGATAGGGAATAGGGAAGTGGAGAACTCCTGAGCTCCCCTGAGCCAGTGTCCCTGCACTCCTAACGTTCCCTATGCCGGTTCCGCACCGGGCGCGCAACAGGAACCTAAAAACCTAGCTCGTCCTGACCTAAACCCTCACTGGGGAATTGGTCGGTGCGGAAACTAATCCCACCACTGCACTAAAACACACATGAGGAAAGATGACAAAACAGGGAAAACACCACTTAGCTTTGCTCTGTTGCGTACGCTCCTAGCAACAGAGCCCACCACCTGTGTGCATCTTCTCTTCCACCCGGATCCATCACCATAACTGGATCCTTCACCATAGTGCAGCCTTGGAGCAGAGTCCACCACCAATTGCAGAAGTCCAGTAACAGAGTCCCAAAGATGAGTTCAGCTCCTGCCCAAAAAGTCAAGCATGCTTGAGTCCAGCTCTCAGCAACCAAGTCCCGCATGCTGAGTGCAACTCTCTCCATAGTCGTCACTCCACCAAGCCATGCAAGCACTTCCTGCCAACACCATAAACTGGGACTCCACCACGCCATGCCAGCCCTTCTTGCAGACCACCTAGCTGCCACTCGTCCCCTCTGGCTGGGCTGCGCAGGACTCATGTTCAGCTCCTTCATTCACCAGGCTTCCTTGTGAATGACTAACACAAAATATCACCAACAGTGAATGATACACCTGACACTCATTTATAGAGCATTCACACCTGTTACCTAATCACGTGCACTTAACCAAAGAACTAAAGTGCGATACCACTCACCACCACCGGGGCAACTTAGAAAGAACGACACCACGTGTAATAATTCTAATGGCCATCGGGGGCAATCACATCACTTTGGCACCTAGCCAAAGGAAAAAAAGTTCAATTTGTGCATTTAAACTGTCAGATCCACGCTGGATCATGACAGAAATCAGCATTTGGGTTGATATGGAAATGAGGCTGTAGATCTGAAGACTCTGTCACTCCAGCTCTATTCTCTACCCAGCACCACTGCCTCTTCCTACATTACTGACAAATCCATTGCATGAAGCCACACAGCATAGAGGCTGTCAGTAAAGCAGGAGGAGAGGGTGCTGGGTTAGGAATAGAGCTGGAGTGACAGAGGCTTCAGATCTCCAGCCTCATTTACATATTTGTTCAAACGCTGATATCTTAGTAACGGCGGTACGGACCGGCCACGTAAAGGTATTGCTGGACTTATCTTTGAAAGAGCTAAATGCACATACAAATAGCTTGTGGCTGAAATCCTTTGACAGATTCCATTATATGCTATAGCTCTGGTAAAACTCAAGTTGTGGAGATTCGTTCTCATGTACATCTCAGTGGACTGGATCTCGGCATTGATCCAGCCCTCAGCAGACATATAAGGAAAAAAATTGCTTGTAGATGATGTGCAAGGGGCATAGACAAGGCAAGGATTGCTACAGGGCATGGCAATCAACAAACTACTGTACAAGGAAAGAAGTATGCACCACCACGATTTTTTGGATTTTCCCAGGACAGCCATATAAAATGACATATACTACCGTATTTCCATATCATGTTTTGCTCTACTGGTCGCACCAACAATGATTCTAACCTATATGAGAGGCCCGTACTGTACACTGCGATCAGCGGGCACAAGACAGTGAAATCACACGGGAATGGCAATGTACACTGCGATCAGTGGGCACAAGACGGTGACATCACACGGGAATGGCAATGTATATTGCGATCAGCGGGCACAAGACAGTGACAACACACGGGAATGGCAATGTACACTGCGATCAGCGGGCACAAGACGGTGACATCACACGGGAATGGCAATGAACACTGCGATCAGCGGGCTCAAGACAGTGACATCACACGGGAATGGCAATAAACACTGCGATCAGTGGGCACAAGACGGTGACATCACACGGGAATGGCAATGTACACTGCGATCAGCAGGCACAAGACAGTGACATCACATGGGAATGGCAATGTACACTGCGATCAGCGGGCACAAGACAGTGACAACACACGGGAATGGCAATGTACACTGCGATCAGCGGGCACAAGACGGTGACATCACACGGGAATGGCAATGAACACTGCGATCAGCGGGCACAAGACGGTGACATCACACGGGAATGGCAATGTATATTGCGATCAGCGGGCACAAGACAGTGACATCACACAGGAATGGCAATGTATATTGCGATCAGCAGGCACAAGACAGTGACAACACACGGGAATGGCAATGTACACTGTGATCAGCGGGCACAAGACAGTGACATCACACGGGAATAGCAATGTACATTGCGATCAGCGGGCACAAGACAGTGACATCACACGGGAATAGCAATGTACATTGCGATCAGCGGGCACAAGACAGTGACATCACACGGGAATGGCAATGTATATTGCGATCAGCGGGCACAAGACAGTGACATCACACGGGAATGGCAATGTACACTGCGATCAGCGGGCACAAGACGGTGATGTCACACGGGAATGGCACTGTATACTGCGATCAGTGTGCACAAGATGGTGACATCACACGGGAATGGCAATGTATATTGCGATCAGCAGGCACAAGACAGTGACATCACACAGGAATGGCAATGTATATTGCGATCAGCGGGCACAAGACAGTGACAACACACGGGAATGGCAATGTACACTGCGATCAGCGGGCACAAGACAGTGACATCACACGGGAATAGCAATGTACATTGCGATCAGCGGGCACAAGACAGTGACATCACACGGGAATAGCAATGTACATTGTGATCAGCGGGCACAAGACAGTGACATCACACGGGAATAGCAATGTATATTGCGATCAGCGGGCACAAGACAGTGACATCACACGGGAATGGCAATGTACACTGCGATCAGCGGGCACAAGACGGTGATATCACACGGGAATGGCACTGTATACTGCGATCAGTGTGCACAAGATGGTGACATCACACGGGAATGGCAATGAACATTGCGATCAGCGGGCACAAGACGGTGATATCACACGGGAATGGCACTGTATACTGCGATCAGTATGCACAAGATGGTGACATCACACAGGAATGGCAATGAACATTGCGATCAGCGGGCACAAGACGGTGATATCACACGGGAATGGCACTGGATAGTGTGATCAGTGTGCACAAGACGGTGACATCACACGGGAATGGCAATGTACACTACGATCAGGGGGCACAAGACGGTGACATAACACAGGAATGGCAATGTACACTACGATCAAGGGGCACAAGACGGTGACATCACACGGGAATGGCAATGTACACTACGATCAGGGGGCACAAGATGGTGACATCACACGGAAATGGCAATGTACACTACGATCAGGAGGCACAAGACGGTGACATCACACGGGAATGGCAATGTACACTACGATCAGGGGGCACAAGACGGTGACATCACACAGGAATGGCAATGTACACTACGATCAGGGGGTACAAGACAGTGACATCACACAGGAATGGCAATGTACACTACGATCAGGGGGCACAAGACGGTGACATCACACGGGAATGGCAATGTACACTACGATCAGGGGGCACAAGATGGTGACATCACACGGGAATGGCAATGTACACTACGATCAGGAGGCACAAGACGGTGACATCACACGGGAATGGCAATGTACACTACGATCAGGGGGTACAAGACAGTGACATCACACAGGAATGGCAATGTACACTACGATCAGGGGGCACAAGACGGTGACATCACCCGGGAATGGCAATGTACACTACGATCAGGGGGCACAAGATGGTGACATCACACGGGAATGGCAATGTACACTACGATCAGGAGGCACAAGACGGTGACATCACACGGGAATGGCAATGTACACTACGATCAGGGGGCACAAGATGGTGACATCACACGGGAATGGCAATGTACACTACGATCAGGAGGCACAAGACGGTGACATCACACGAGAATGGCAATGTACACTACGATCAGGGGGCACAAGACGGTGACATCACAAGGGAATGGCAATGTGCATTGGCTTGCAGATAGCACCCAGGTAAAGCTACAGACAACAATGGAATGCTTACAATGGATCCCACCACGGCTCGTCCTCTGCTTAGCACTACCCACACATACAGATACGTATCGCAGAACTGTCATGTATGTGGACACTGGACCTCTGGAGAAGAGCAGAAAAGCCAACAGACAAGGAGAGAAGCCGGCCAGTTAACCCCTTGCGTTCTATCTGCTCCTATCTGTCTGAAAGTGACTTTGAAGGCGCAGAATTACTTTACTCTCCGGCTCCTCCATGTTGTTGCTAGGCAGATGATTCTCTGTACTCCCCAGCACAAGCCAATTTGTACTATGTTTTCCTATGGAGCTGTCAGGGATGCATTGAGCAGGGCACAGCATGGGAATGAGGCATTTCTGCTAGATGCTGCATGCAGCAACATGTACCACCACCCGCTCTCCTAAGCAGGCATGCCCACTGTGGTGAGGAGACATGTATGCCAGCTGATGATTGCATCCCTGCACCACACCACCGCACACCAGGACATCCATGCCCACACCACCAACACAACATTTGTCACCTGGGAGCTGTCCTTGTGATACACTATCTCCCTGTCACAAGCTGCCATCCTCCGGTCAATGCTCTAGACTCATCCCAGCCACCGGCACCCCATCCTTGCGCTGCAGCCAGTCTACCATATGTGGGGAGCTCTGGGAAATGTAGTCCTCTACCCGCAGAGCCAGATCCGCTGCATTACCAGCAAACATCATCTCCCAGAACGCAATGCTTTCAGCTGGCAGCCTGGCGGGACAGCGCCACCTAGTGCTCAGTGAGCGGTACTACAACACTGATTTTCTGCTGCTCTATGTGTACCTGTACCTGTAGCTTCAAATTATATTAATAATATACATATTATTAGTAGCAAACAATTCTATAGTTACAAACGGGGAAAAAAAACAATGCACACTGTTGAAGACATGAAAGAATAAGTATCTTTACGTAATATATATGAAAGAAGTCATGCTATCAACAATAATATTTTTTCAAAGTATTACAAAAGATGGGAACCGTGAATTGATACCTTGTTGAGTGCTCAATCTTCTACAATTATTTCTCATTCTTTTTTTTACTTTCACAAGGGTGACAGGCAAAAATGGACCATACAATTTGTTGTGCAATTTCTCTTGAGTATGCCAATACCCCATATGTGGAGGAAAACCACAGAGCTCGGAAGGGAAGGAGCGCCATTAAACTTTTTGAATGTAAAATTTGCTGTCATAATTAGCAGGCGCCATGTCGCGGTGGTAGAGCCCCTGATGTGCCTAAACAGTGGAAACTCCTCTCAAGTGACACCATTTTTTTGAAACTAGACCCCCTCAGGGAACTTATCTAGATGTGTGGTGAGCACCAGCAACCCCAAGATGCTTCACAAAAGTTTATAACGTTGAGCTATGAAAATAAAAAAATCTAATTTTTCCCATAAAATGTTTTTAGCTCCAAATTTTGCATTTTCATAATGGTAACAGGAGAAATTGCACCATACAATTTGTTGTGCAATTTCTCCTGAGTACGGCGATACTCAACATGTGGGGGAAAACTACTCTTTGGGCGCACAGCAGGGCTTGGAAGAGAAGGAGAGCCATTTAACTTTTTGAATGCAAAATTTGCTGGAATAATTTGAGGATGCCATGTCACGTTTGGAGAGCCCCTGATGTGCCTAAACAGTGGAAACCACCCATAAGTGACAACATTTTGGAAGCTAGACCCCTCAGGGAACTTATCTTGATGTCTGGTGAGCACCTTGAAACTCCAGGTACTTCATAGAAGTTTATAATGTTGAGCCGTGAAACTAAACAAAAAAAATCACATTTTCCCATAAAAATGTTTTTGTTTGCCCCAAATTTTGCATTTTCACAAGGGTAACAGGAGAAATTTGACCCCAAAATTTCTCCTGAGTAGACTGATACCCCATATGTGGACAAAAACTACTTTTGAGGCACAGTGCAAAGCTCAGAAGGGAAGGAGCTCCATATTACTGTGCAGATTTTGCTGCCCTAGTTTGAGGGTGCTATTAGCAGAACCCCTGAGATGCCACAAAACCCTAAGAAGTGACCCAATTTTACAAACTCCACAGCTCAATTAATTCATCTAGGGGTGCAGACGTGCAGTGATCATATTGACACCACTTGTATGTCACAGAATTTTATACCATATGTTAGCCCCAAATTTTACATTTTCGTACTGTGAAATGGGTAAAAATGGCACCAAAATTCATCCCACAATTTCTGCTGAATGTAGAAAAATCCTATATATGGCTGTACAACAATGTTTAGCCACACGGTCGAAACTTGGGAGTAATGGAGCACTATTTGCCTCCAGGAGCGCAAATTTTCCTAGAATAGTTTGTGACTCCATATACAGAGCCCCTAAGTGCTAGAAAAGCAGAAATCCCCCCTCAAGTGACCCCATTTTGGGAATTTATATACAGATGTAGTGACGATTTTGACTCCATCTGTGTTTTCCAGAAACAAGCAGCAGTGGATGTTGAAGTGACCAGTACGTTGTAGTCACCAGTACGTTGCAGTGACCAGTGCAAAATGACCAGCTCATGCCAAATAAGTGGGTGCTAAATGTGGTTTAGACACATTGTGGGGCTTAGAAGGGAGGGGAGCATTTGGATTTGGGAGAGCAGAATTTGCTGGATTTTTTTTTTAAGGGCAAGGAGCCATTTCACTTTTCAGAGCCTTTGTACTACCAGTAACTTGGAATCCCCCTATAGTTGCATTAAAAGATGGCGAACTTGAGTGGGGATTTGGTTGTTTTTTTTGTGGATTGAGCTGAAGCTTTTAATGTGAACATTTTACGTAACATTTAGGATTAAATTTATCCTGTGCTGTAAGCTGAGAACTTACTTTGGGATGAAATCTCCTGGTAACATGACAGATGAAACCCCCGAAGGATTCATACACTGTAATGAGACAACAGAGTTACTCTAACTCCATCTGGATTATTATATTCTCGGCAGACAGATGAGGAATATGGTTGTTTATTATTTTAATTTTTTTACAGGGTACATTGGCTTCGCTTCAGTGGATTGAACGTTGAGGTGAGTATATGTGTTTTTGGTAAAATTAGATTCATTTAATGAGTCTATGTCATTTGTTCAAATAAAGGACTTTATTCTGGGTGATATTTTTTTCACAATTTGACTATGGAGTTGGTAATGGGGGTGTCTTATGCCACCGCACCAGGGCAAGTGGGAAGAACGAGGCCAGATTTGGTGCCTTTTTTATGCCATTTTGGGCGGCTAAGAGTTGATGTTTTTAGTCTGGGAGGAGGCCAATATCCATAGCCCCTTCCTAGGCTATTAATATAAGTCCGCAGCTGTCTGCCTAGCCTTTGCTGGTTATTAATTATAGAGGGACCCTACATCATTTTTTTGCAGGATCCCCCATTTTAATAACCAGGAAAGGCTAAGTATACACATGTGAGATGATATTAATAGTCTGAGAAGCTCCATGGGTGTTACCCCCTTCCTTTGCTATAAGCATCTCCCTCCAGCTGTCCACTTTCCCTCTGCTGGTTAATAAAATTTAGGGGGATACCATGTTAAGGTCCGTCGGATGCAGTGAACAGCAGGAGGCAGAGAAGGGGTTAACAAAAGTTTACTTAAGCAATTACTGTATATTAATTCAGGGAGACCTCCGCGCAGGGAGGTGTTAAGGCAAATAGTGAACTATAAAATAAACACAACAAGAAGGGAGAAAGTGAAGGTAATGACTTATTGATTGGAGCTCTTGTTGGAGAGTGGTTGGAACAGTTCGCGATGGCGTCGCAGTCCATCAACAAATAACAAATAGTAACTTGGCACTCAACTTGAATGATCCTTTTTGAAAGAAAATGTTATTATGTGCAGTCTCAGAAATGTTTCGGCCCACAACAGGCCTTCATCGGTCTGCCGACTGATGTCACATTGTGGTGACTAAATGCAAGTCCAAAATTTTGTATATATTGATTCCTGCAATCAACGTTGGTGCAGGTGGGGTATGTAGATCAAAACGCGGTATCCACCGCTTGTATGGCTGTCATACAAGCGGTGGATACCGCGTTTTGATCTACATACCCCAACCGACCTCCACAAGCTTTAGGGGATACCACTACATTCATTACACCGCTTATCTTGTGCTCCCTCTCAGCTACAGTCCTGGATGGACCTATGGTTCAAGAGCACTAACGCCTGTCTTATATGGCCAAGCATCTCACAATGTGCATCATCCTAATTTGAATCCAAGGAGTTAGGTACCGCACCAAAATCAATATATATTGAGTCTGGCTAGTTTACCAGCCCATACGCAAACAGTATCAAGTGAGTGCACAGTGCACACCTGCACCAACCTTGATAGCAGGAATCAATATATACGAAATTTTGGACTTGCATTTAGTCACCACACTGTGACATCAGTCGGCAGACCGATGAAGGCCTGTTGTGGGCCGAAACGTTTCTGAGACTGCACATAATAAAATTTTCTTTCAAAAAGGATCATTCAAGTTGAGTGCCAAGTTACTATTTGTTATTCATTTGGGTCTGGGTAACCTACTTGTGCACCCTGCGGTAGTGCCACGCCATACTTATCACAGTCCATCAACAAAGTCTCTGTCTCTACTGTGTAGAAACGTGATGCACTGTCTCCTGACCGTGCCGAAGTATCCAGATCCGTTGGTCTTGGGTCCGTTGAACTTGGGTACGTTGATCTTGGGTCCATTGGAGAGGGAATACAGTTCCTTCTGTGGGTTCCTGGAGTGTGACGCAGCACACCGGGAGCACACTACCGTACAGGCCGCAGGAGTGACAAGGCCTCGCACAGAATCACAACGCTCAGGAATGGTCGCAAGTATGTTATACTACCCGTCACGGGTCTCATTCGTGGAGGGGCACTGGGTAGCAGGTATGAGAGGACAGTCTGTTGAGGAATGGTGTCAGTGGCAGAAGTTAAGGAGAGGGAGTCAACCTTTGTCCTGCTCTGACGTCGGCTTCCCGCCAAGTCCCTCTCCTTCCCGCGCTCCGCTCCTTTTAAGTCTCTCACGCCCCTTTCAGTCAGGTGCTCGAGCTCTCCCCACCCAGGCAAGTCACCCCCCTGCAACAGTGATGGCGGCCCCAATAGTTCCAGCTCCAGAGCGTATTTCAGACCGATGACACTGTTCCTGTTCGTCCCCTTACAACCACACCATTTTTTTTTCTAAAGGAATTTATTTACCAAAAAAAACGTACAGTAAAATGCAACCAAAACCCTGATTATACAGCTCTGGCAAAAATTAAGAGACCACAGCAAAATTTTCAGTTTGATTTTTAATCTTTATATGTATATTTTTGAGTAAAATGTAAATTGCTCTTTTATTCTATAAACTACGTCTTCGAATTTCCAAGCACTAAATTTTGTATTTATTTTCAGAAAATGAGAAATGGTCAAAATAACAAAAAAAATTCAATACTTGCAGACCTCAAATAATGCTTAGAAAACAAGTTCATAATCATTTAGAAACAACAATACTAATGCTTTAACTCAGGAAGAGTTCAGAACTCAATATCTTGTGGCATAAACAAGATTTTAATCACAGCTTTCATGCGTCTTGGCATGCTTTCCAACAGTCTTTCACACTGCTTTTGAGTGACCTTATGCCACTCCTGGTGCAAAATTTAAGCAGTTCTTCTTTGCTTGATGCCTTGTGACTATCCATCTTCCTCTTGATTACATCCCAGAGGTTTTCAATGGGGTTCAGGTCTTGAGATTGGGCTGGCCATGGCAGGGATTTGATGTGGTGGTCCTTCATCCACACATTGATTGACGCATCTACTCGGCTGCTGCCTGCTCCACAGGTATCTTTTGAGCACAATTCGCTTCACTCAGGACACGCGCACTGGCTCAGTGAGCAAGTTCAGTGTGGTGTTCCTGACATTATAACTGGCCTTGAATTTTTTTTTTCTCTCCTCACTTCTGCAGCATGGATCCAATGTTTGCTTTATCTGAGCAGGTGAAATGCTTGACTCAGTCACTGCAGAAGCTTAGTTTGGAACACCAAGCTCTGGCCCAGTCCCAACGGCGGGTTGAGCACTCAGTTCAGGGGGTACTTTCCGCAGGCTTCCAGCAGGTGGGGAATAGAGATGTCATTTTAGTCCCACCCGAATCCCCCGGTTAAATTGCCAGATACGTTTTCTGGTAACAAAGATGAATTCAGAGCATTTAAGGAGGGTTGTAAGCTCTTTTTCTCTTTGAGACCCCGCTCCTCTGGGGATGAGAAACAGAGGGTGGGGGTGGTTATGTCCCTGCTTAGGGGGTCCCCACAAGCCTGGGCATTTTCGCTTTCCTCTTCTGCCCCTGAGAGAATGTCTGTGGATGCGTTTTTTGAAGCCTTAGGGCTTATTTATGATGAGCCTGATAGAGTGCGTTTGGCTGAAGACAAGGTGATGAGTGTCTGTCAGGGGGAGCACTCGGCCGAGTGGTTCTGTACTGAATTCAGACATTGGGCAGCCAAGATTTCTTGGAGTTATGCCGCCCTTCGGGGGCTGTTCCGTAGAGGCCTGTGTGAACGTCTGAAGGATGCCTTGGCACTCCATCCTTCGCCTGACTCCCTGGAGGATGCCATGACCCAAGCGGTTCGCATGGATCACAGACTGCGGGCTACAGGCGTTATGCAACTGGAAACACCATTATTCTTCAGTGGAGATGAGACCCGGACTCTTCCTGTGGCTATGGAGGTAAGCGCTGTCACCTGTGAGGAAAAGGAAAGAAGACACCGCCAGGAGAAGCAGTTGTGCTTCTATTGTGGGGAATCTGGACACTGGAAGAAGGACTGCCCCCCCCTGTCCATCAGCCTCCAAGATGGCGGGAAACGACTAGTTCTGGGTAGTAGTCGAGGAGGCTACCCAGACCTTCAGGTACAATTTTCCTCACGTGCAAAAATGGTGCTGCAGGTGGAACTGGAACTTGGTAATGGTCCGGTTCAGACTACTGCTTTTGTTGACTGTGCTTCTGTTGTGAACCTGATTGATACCAAAATTATGACTCTTAATAAGACAGGGCTTCAGGATCCTGTTAAACTTGTGGCAATTGACTCGTCTCCTCTTACCCAGGACGGTATCTGTTGCAGGTCTGAACTTTTTTCTCTAAAAGTGGGTTCCACTCATGTGGAAAAACGAAGTTGTCTTGTGCTAGATAACTTGCCTGCAGGACTGGTACTGGGGATGCCTTGGCTTCAATGCCATAATCCTACCATTGATTGGGTTACAGGGGAGATCACTCAATGGGGATGTAAGGATAAATGTGGTAACCTGGGACATCTTGTTAATGCTGTTAAATCCGTATCTGTGTCGTCTGTCGGTCTGAAAGGTATTCCGGATTACCTGAAGGATTTCGAAGACGTTTTTTCCGAAAGTGAGGCTGAGGCGCTGCCACCACATTGTGCCATTGATTTAGTACCCGGAGCCAAATTACCTAAGGCTCGATTGTTCAATTTGTCTGGGTCTGAGCGCCAAGCCATGAAGGAGTACATAGCTGAGAGTCTCCGCAAAGCGCATATCAGGCCTTCTGTGTCACCTGTGGCAGCAGGATTCTTCTTTGTGAAGAAGAAAGATGGTGGTTTGCAGCCGTGCCTCGACGTTCGGGAACTTAACAAGATAACGGTTAGGAACACTTACCCGCTTCCCCTCATCCCAGACTTATGTAACCAGTTAGCTAGGGCCCAATGGTTCTCCAAGTTAGATCTCCGGGGGGCCTACAATCTGATAAGGGTTCGGGGAGGCGACGAGTGGAAAACTGCGTTCCTCACATCAGAAGGACTCTTTGAAAACCTGGTAATGCCGTTTGGGTTAACTAATGCACCCGCTATTTTCCAGAATTTCATCAATGTTGTGTTTTCTGACCTGATAGGCAGTTTTGTTATTATTTATTTGGATGACATTTTGGTGTATTCCCCAGACAGCCAATCTCACTTGCAACATTTACAGACAGTTCTCCAGAGACTCAGGGAGAACCAATTGTTCGCTAAATTGGAAAAATGTTCGTTTTTTGTACAGGAACTGTCTTTTTTGGGGTTGATTGTGTCCTGTGAGGGGTTTCGTATGGATCCTAAGAAGGTGTTGACGATCGCTGACTGGGTTCAGCCTTGAGATCTCAAGGGTCTCCAGCACTTCTTAGGATTTGCGAACTAATTATCGAAGATTCATTAAAGGTTTCTCACAAGTGGTTAAACCACTCACGGATCTTACCCAGAAGGGCGCTGATGTAAAAAATTGGTCTGTACTCGCTAAGGAGTCCTTCTCAGCTATTAAGAAATGTTTCATGTCTGCCCCGGTGTTGGGACAACCAGACCTGTCCAGACCGTTCTTTGTGGAGGTGGATGCTTCTGAAGTGGCGGTGGGGGCTGTGCTGTCCCAGGGTCCGGCCTCCCTTACCAATCTCAAACCCTGTGCCTTCTTCTCCAAGAAGTTCTCTTCAGCCGAGAGAAACTATGATGTAGGCAATAGAGAACTTCTTGCGGTCAAACTGGCATTTGAGGAATGGAGGCACTTTTTGGAAGGGGCGGTTCACCCTATCACGGTTGTCACGGATCACAAAAATTTGGCATACCTTGAATCTGCTTACTCCTAGACAAGCCCGTGGGTCACTTTTGTTTTTCAAGATTTCAGTTCTCCATTACTTTTTGACCGGGGTCCAAAAATGTTAAAGCAGATGGATGCCTGTCCAGAAGTTTTGATCCAGTGTCTCCCCCTGAGCCGCCATCCTCCTTTCTTCCCTAAGGTGTGGTAGTGGCGGGGGTCTCAACTGAGTTGGAACAAGAAATTCTAAGGGCTCAGGCCCTAGCTCCGGCAACCAGGCCAGGGGATAAACTGTTTGTTCCAGATTCATTGTGGCCTAGACTTCTTGCAGGAGTTTCATGAGTCTAGGCTGAGTGCTCATCCAGGTATCATGGCCACTAGAGAGGCAGTAGCCAGGGGTTTTTGGTGGCCTTCACTAAGGTGCGCCGCTCTTTGCAGTACCTGGTCCACTGGAAGGGATATGGACCAGAGGAGCGCTCATGGGTCCCTGCTCAATCTGTACATGCAGATCGCCTGGTTTGGGCTTTCCGTGCCAAGTACCCGGGGAAGCCTGGGGGTCCAGAGGCCCCCCGTTGAGAGGGGGGTACTGTCATGATCCCAGTGCAGGTTTTTGAGCTGCATGTCAGGGGTTAATGTCTGGAGCTCAGTGCATGTTTTGACCTGCACACCTGGGGTTAATGATTGTGGCCTCTTTTTGGTTCTGGGAGAGCTTCTTAAACATCTGGGAAGCTCCAATCCCTGCCAGTTATACTTTTTCCTTTGGCCGAGTGTGCTGACCTCTGTGTGCCTGTTCGTTCTTACAGCTTGTTTATATGGTTCTGACCCGGTTCTGTTTCCCGTTGTGAGTTTGCCTGTTGATTCCGTACTGCGCTACCCTCTCTGTGTATGACTCATTGCCCGTGATCTGACTACTCTCTGCTCGCCCCTCTTGTACCTTGCAGCTATCTCTGTGTATGACTCATTGGCTACGTCCTGACTATCCTCCCTGTCTATGCCCCTTGGTAACCTTGTCTCGCAGTTACCCTGCTAGGAGTTCTCTTGCAGCTCCTAGCTCTCTGGAGTTTAGGCTATGCCCCTAGCAGTCACGTGCTTCATGTCCTGCTGTTCTGAAGTACACATCTACTCAGCTGCTGCCCACTCCACAGGTATCTTTTGAGCACAGTTCGCTTTACTCAGGACACGCGCACTGGCTCAGTGAGCAAGTTCAGTGCGGTGTTCCTGACACTGTTCTTGCTGTGCATTTCACCCCAGCTGCCATTTTCCATACCTTTTGTAGGTTACTTGATGTCATTCTGCAGTTGCTGAGTGACATTCGAATAAGATGAGTCATTTCGGTCAGTGGAGAGTCGTTTTCGCCCTCTGCCGGTCTGTAGCTTTGTTGTCCCCAATATCTGCTGCTTGAGCTTGTTGTAACGGTCTGCCGTCTTAGAAATTTTAAGGATGAAGGCAACATGACGCTCCCTGTATCCCTCTGCTAGTAAAGCCAGAACTGAGCCCTTCTTTTCCTCACTCAAGCCTATTTTTTCATTCCTGTTACTTTTGGGATATTGCTAGCACTTGTTTTGTCATCCAGCTGGTCCTATTGCAAGAGGATTGTGAACACCACAGCAGGGTTTTTTATACTTTCATTTGTTAAATAAGATTTGGTTCAGGTGATCACCTATTCAGAAGCATATTAAGTAGAATGAGGTGTACTCTGGTTGGAATTCAACTGACACTGGAATGGAATGGCTGTCAAACATGTAGAGAAGTTGTTTTATAAAACTGTGCAGCGGTCTCTTAATTTTTGCCAGAGCTGTATATCTCACACACATATTTATATCTATCTTTCTGTCTCTCTCTCTCTATATCTATCTATCTAATCACTCTTTCTATTTATATATATTGTGACAGAATCACTGGCAAGTTGGTGGAAGGGGGATGTGTGCTTAACGGCGTCAGTGATATGAAACCAGAGCATTTTTCTCCAGCACACTACGTGTTGTGAAGGTTAAGTTGCATAAAAGAGCTGGTTTTCTGTGGACCTTCATAGAGTGGGTGGGAGAAGGTCCACTTTATCACCCTTGGCAGACTTCCCAGGACCTGCCTTAGGTCATGATCATATGTTCAATCACATGATGGGAAAATCACAGGCTTTAGTAATGGGCGAGCACTAAAATGGACGGGTGCTGGTAGCTCGGGTTGAGCAAATTGGAATGCTCGGGTGCTCAACCCGAGCAATGAGTCCAATGCAAGTCTTTGGAAACCTTGAGCATTTTTCCAGTGGCCCACCCGGTGGTCTGCAGAGGGACTAGAAATTGCAAAAATCGGTGGAAACAGTGCTCAAATGACATGGGTACAGCATGGGGAAGACCCCTGGAAGCATTTGTGACTCCCAGGTCACTGCTGTGAACAATGTTGTCAGAGTCTTACCCAACTTTTACAGACTCACAATAAAACATACAAAAACAAAATGGATTTTCCTGGGAAATATTTTAAGGAACATCCTTTCCAGTGTATGACTTTTATATAAGGCAAAATAAATAACCAAAAACAAAAATGCTCCTCCACACCTTGGTCTATGTTCACACGTAGCGTTTTTGAACTTTAGCATTGCTTTCAACCAAGACAAATGCATTCCCTGGGAAATGTCATTTTAACATTTTACAACCTTATCTGGCCATGTGGTGTGTGACACATCATCAGACACATACTGTTTGATTTCTGAAGGAGGGACTCTGAAAGTCACAAAGCCGATTTTTATAGAGCCATCAGGCGACTTTTACTATTCTTAAAGGGCCAGCAGTCAGCCCTCACTATTCTTAGAGAGCCATCAGCCGGCTATGCTTTGTTGTTCCCATTATTAAACAGTGGGTCTCCTATACTGGTATGGTGTATGCAGTGAGTGGCAAGGCTTCCCAATATTTGGACGCACCCCAATACCCCTTGGAAGAGACGTACAGGAGGGCCTCATGAAAACAATGTTCCCATTATTAGGAAATGGGTCTCCAATAGTGTTTACCTATGCAGTGAATGCAAGGGCTGCCAAAAATTGGGAGGCACTCCAATGCCAAGACGTGGAAGTGGGCCTCATAAAAAGTGTTCCCATTAGAAAGGAGCGGGTCTTCTATACTTATAATGCTCATGCACTAAGTGTATGGGCTGACAAACATTTACCCCTGGGGGTAAACATGAACATACTGTATAACAATTCTTTTTAAGGGCATCATAAACACCCTTTAAAAAAATTATGTGGGTGTTGCATCACGGACCACGGTCACCCTGGTGATATGGTAGTGGAGGATGAGGATGAGAAGGAAGAGGACAGCAGCAAATAGCCAAATCAGGAAGCATATACCCATGTGTGGGTGTGAAGAGGTGCATGGGAATAGACCTCCCAAAAAAGAAGCTGGATTTGAGTTTATGTTACACTGCTATCATTCCGTGGTGTTAAGAAGTCTGGCCCAATCCAGCCCTTGTTCATTTTTGTGAAAGTCAGCCTATCAGCATTTTCCGTTGACAGTTGGATGCGTTTATCAGTTATAATTCCACCAGCGGCACTAAAAACCGCTCTGACAAAACGCTAGCGGCAGGGCAGGCCAAGACCTCCAAGGCGTACAGAGCCAATTCATGCCACGTGTCCAGCTTGGATAGTCAATAATTATAAGCCACAGAGGAATCACAGACGACGTTGGTACGGTCAGCAAAGTACTCCCTCAGTATCTTCAGAAAAACTTTGCACTCCTTGTGAGAGGACCTCGCGCCTCAGGGCCTGTGCAATGGGAGGGTCTAAGAAAACTCTCCCAGAACTTTGACAGTGTTCCCCTTGCCTCTGCTGGATTGGAGTTGTGTCTCTCTCACCTGTACTCCTTGGTTGTCCACCGAACTGTGACCTCTGCCGCCAGAATTTTCAGATGGGAATTTTTTAGATAATTCCATATCAAGGGCCTTCTGGTACTGCCCAATTTTAGTGGACCTGTCCACCTCGGGAATAAGAGATAGAAAGCTCTCTTTGTAACGTGGGTCTAGAAGTGTCACTAACCAGTAATGACTGTCACCCAAAATTTTGAGAACGCGAGTCACGGGACGACTGACCATGCTCTCCTCCTCCTCCCTGTCCTCAGGCCATCCACGCTGAACAGACAGTATGACAGTTGTGCAGGTAGTACCGTATATATAGTGCATGAAACTAGCTGCTGTTCTTCCTCCTTCTCCTCTTCCTCATTGTCACCCAATCAACATTGGGATGAGATGAGGTTGTGCTGTGTGTAATCACCCTGTATGGTTACTTGCTCCATCTCATCGTGCTCCGCCTGCAATGCATCCTCTTTGATTGTGAGCAGAAAGCGTTTCAGAATACAGAGAAGCGGGATGGTAACACTAATTATGGCGTCATCGCCGCTCACCATCTTGGTGGAGTACTCAAAGTTTTGGAGGATGGTACATATGTCTGACATCCATGTCCACTCGTGAGGTCTTACGTGTGGGATCTGAACTGAATACCGACAGCCTTGTTGATGCTGGTAGTCAACAACTTCCCTCTTCTGCTCACAAATCCTTCCCAACATCTGCTGTGTAGAGTTCCAACGCATGGGGACATCACACACCAGTTGGTGAGCCGGACGCTGCAAATGCTGCTTAAGCACGGCAAGGGCGTTGGAAGCTGTAGCTGACTTTCTAAAATAGATACATTGTCAGCGTTCTGTGACAATCAGATCCAGCAGCTCCGGGTAGGTTTTGAGACACCGCTGAACCATGAGGTTAAGCACATGGGCCAGGTATGGTTCGTTTGGGAGCTCACCTCGTCTCAGAGCCGCCACCAGGTTCCAGCATTGTCACACACAACTATGCCTGGCTGAAGGTTCAGCGGTGTCAGTCACAGATCTGCCTGCTCTTTCAGATATGTCCACAACTCAGCATTGTGTGGTTTGCCACCTAAGCATATTAGCTTCAGCTCAGCCTGTTGCCTCTTGGCTGAGGCAGTGCTGCAGTGCTTCCAGTTTGTGACTGATGTGGTCATTTCGGAGATGGAGGCTGAAGAGGAGGAGGAAGAGGCGCAGGAGCTATAAACTGTTGGGGCAACCCTGATAGACTCAGGGCCCGCAATCCTCGGCATCAGGAGGACGTGTTCCATCCCAAGGAATAAATGGGTATCGGCTTCCACTATGTTAACCCAGTGTACTTTCAGCGAGATGTACCGTCCCTGCCCCCAAGCACTTGTCTATGTGTCCGTGGTTACGTGGACTTTCCCAGTAACTACATTGTTGAGGGCATGGCTAATGTTGTGGGACACGTGCTTTGTAATGCGGGGACGGCACATCGGGAGAAATAGTGGCATCTAGGGACCAAGTACCAAGGAATGGCCGACACCAACAGGTTGCTGAAATCTTCTATCTCCATGAGCCTAAAAGGCAACATTTCGAACGCAGTCGCGAAATGTGGGAATTTAGTAGTGTGGCCTGTGGGGCGTTGGCCCCGTATTTGCGCTTGTGTTCTTCCAAGGACCGGGGTATGGACAACTGAAGGCTGCACTGTGACAAGGACGTGCTTGCTGATGGTGCTAGTTGACTATGTGCAACAACAGGTGCAGGGCAGGAGGCATCTTCGTATGCGCCATGGACAGAGGATTGGCTTGCTCGCACATAACAGCAGAAGCAGTGGTGTCACCAGCAGACACTGTTCCTGGACCTTGGGGTTTGGCCCACAAAGTCGGGTGCTTTTGCTGCCATGTGTCTGATCATGCTGGTGGTGGTCAGGCTGGTAGTTTTGCTACCACTGCTGATGCTGGACTGGCAGGTGGTGTAAATGGCCTTTTTGGGGTTATCGGCAGTCTTTAAAATTAAACAACCAGACTCGGGAAGACCTAACAGTTGTACTGGCATCTTCCATCGTGTTGGTGTTGCAGGGAGCGGTTGCCCGCCTTCTGTCTGTGGCCACCACACTGCTTCTTCCTGTCTGTTGCGGTGCTATGCCTCCCTCCCCCTGTGTGCTGCTGTCCTTGCTCTGCATGTCCTCCTGCCAGGTTGGGTCAGTTACTATATTATCCACCACCTCGTCTTCTACTTCCCCACCCTGGTCCTGCTCCTGACTTTCTGGCAATTGTGTCTGATCATCGTCCACCTCTTGTGAAACTTTCCCACTGTCACCTTCATGTGACCACTCAAATATTTGCGCATCGCTACAGGCGATCTCCTTTTGCCACGCTTCAAGTGGACCGGCAAGAGGTCCGAATCTAAATGGAAAAGTGAACAGATCTTCGGAGTGTCTAAGCGTGGCATTAGTCGTCTCCAGGCACTCGGCATAGTGGGAGAAAGGAAGATCAGGGTGAGGAATATGCGATCCAGACTCACGGCTACTGAAACTTGACCGTGTGGAAGACAGCGTGGTGGTAAAGTGACTGGAAGCATTAACCGCTATCCAACCAACAACCTTTTGACACTGCTCTGGGTTCAATAGTGGTGTGCTGCGGTCCCCTAGTAACTGGGACAGGAAGGTCGGTGGAGAAGATGCGGCACTGGTCAGAAATGTAAAATTTGGCCTGGTCAGGAAGGTGAAAACAGCCTAGGGGGTGGAAAGGGTTAACTGGTACATTAATGATATTTTACTCACTTATATAGCCCTATCATATTCTGCAGCACTTTAGACATTAAATTCAGTCTTCCTACCTCAGTGAAAAAAGGGATGAGAAAAAAAACTGATGCAACTAGGATGACACCTGACCAAAAAAATAAAAGTCTGTTTCTCTCTGATGACTCACCATAAAAAAGTCTATTTTCCATTACCATGCCATGCTAGCAGGTCAGTGCTTCTATAGTACTGCATATCTTTCAATACACTGCTGCTCCTGGTCTGAAGCGTATTCTGAAACAGTCGTCTCTAAGCCGTGCATAATGTTTTTGGTGACAAAACCCTGAAAGGCACATCATTTACATGTCCTCTATTAGCTCTCACTTTCACTATGTCCTTGTTCTTCTAATCTAAAGGGTCAATTTATCATAGAGTTGTTGATCAAAATCTTATGTATAGTGGATATAGTATAAATGTGGATTCTTGGCATATCAAGCTGTACAATATGTTTCCTATTTGCACCTGTTCTCTCCACATTAAAACTGTAAAAATATTAAGCACCTATGTGGCACATTCACTGCTCAGCTATCAAAACGGATCCATTCTGGTTCTTCACACAGCAAGCAAAATATGGACAAAATATTGAGTTTCCCAAAACTACATTGACATGCAAATTAGTTTTCAAATTGATTGCAGCTAAAAGCAGTTTATTAATGGCTACACTGTATTGTGCCGTGAAGCCGCAAAACCACTCAACTGCAACACCGCCCAAGGCGGATAGACAAATGTATACTTTACACAGAATGGGAGAGCACTAAATATACGGCACTACCACCGAGCTGGGTTATGGTCATCCTAATGCAAGATAATGAAAGGCATTTAATATTTGAAACTTATTTTCCACACTAAAAGCTAGATACCTTAGCAAAGGTTTTTTTTCCATTTGCTCCTCAAAGGGAACCTGTCATTTGAAAAATGCTATTGATCTGCAGACGTGCAGTTTTCAGTTACCACTCAGTACATAGTGAGTGGCGGCTGTAAGCACTTCCTGGTACTGACAGCCAGCTCTGTACTGATGCACTGCTGAGCTGGCTGTCAGTTAGTGCTGAGGGCACAGTTACAGCAGCCACTCACTATGCAAGGGCTTTGTGTTGCTACATATAATAAAATTCAAGGACATCTGAGTGAGACCTAAATAGTCTGCATTTCAGAGCTAGGACATTTTTAAAGTAGAGTCTGTACATAGTTGGCTGTCCAGGATTTTTTTCCACTATTCTGAAAGAAATCAACTGGAGTATAAGTTGGTATACATACAATGTGTAGGAGCATGTTCACACTGGCCATTAAACAGACCCAACCTAAGATAGAAACAAAGTGAACATATACCCTGATATGATTAAAAGGAAATGTTGGGATGGCTTTTATGCTTTTTTTTTTTTTTTTTTTTAAATCAAAAAACTGTTTACCAAGTACCCTAAGGCTAGTTTCACATTTGCGGATGGAGGGCTGCGGACTTCCTCCGTGAAGCCTCACCTCCTCCGGTTAGCTCCACCCATTTCTGCATGTGGCTTCATGTGGCCTGCGTACCCTATCTTTAGCATTGGGTACGCAGACCGTGCCGCAGTATACGGATGCCGCCGCAGGCATTGTCTACCCGAATAGTCCACGGAAGGATGTCGCGTCCCTGCCTGCTACAAGATCCCAAAGGAGGGGAGAAAGTGTCAAGTGTCCCTGAAATGCTCACTCCCACGATTCGCGATGGTGATGAGGAAGAATCCCTTGCCTCGTTTCCAGTCATGGATAGTTCACTCCCCGCCAGTCCAAGGGAAGTACGTAGGCCTGAAACTCCAGAGATGGCTGCTCCATTGAACGCGGACGTACTGAACAGGCTAAGTTGATCTAACACGAGCTGCTACTATTTTTTCCCGTTTTCATTGACTCTGCACATCTTTTTTGCATTTGAACTGTTTTTTGTCCTCCCTTTAAATGTTTGCCTCCCTGCATGGAGTATTCCCCTGTAAAGTAAAACTGTTAACCCTTGCTCTACCTCCAGTCTGTCACTGGATCCAGCAACCTGCTTACACCGGGTCACAAGATCACACATCAGAGGACATTGTGTCATCGTAGTTATCTTCCGCATGTGATATTTGTGATCACATAACCGTTCGATCATATGCCCTTATACCACCCAGTCAAGAAAGAGGTCACTTGACCCCCCACTCCACACCCAGGGTCACATAACTGATTCTGTGCACCTGTACTGGCGTCTAACATGGTTTCCGGTCATTGACAGGATATACACTGTGGACGTTAACACATGGCATTGAGTATTTAAGCGTTAGCACATTTGTGATGTATGCTCTTACTGATGTTTCAGTAGTTAAATATTGCATTACACATATAGCATTTCGGAAAAACTCCGGATGAAGCTTGATGTGAAACGGACATCGTGTGCATTTTCTTGATAGGTGAGGTCTTTCTGACACCACTGTTCATGGGAGTGTGATGCCTTTGTCCAACTGTTTCTATGTTCATTTCACAGTTTGTAATTATTACTTCATAAAATCAAATACATATTTTTATTTGAGTGTTGAGCCTTGGAATGACCTTGGCAGACCCTGGAATGTTATGGCCAACAACAAAGGTGTTTGAACTTTAAAATAACAGCACTTGAAACCTTATAGGAAAAATAGAATGATAAATAAAGATTTATTGATCTACACATCATTCACTTCACCAAATCTTTTACGTATTTCCAGCCCTCAGCAGTGTAATCACAAAGTTTTGTTGGGGCGACAGAAAGAGCAGACACAGACTTCTGTACACCTACAAGGAAAAGCAGAGAATGATAGAAGTCAATCATCAGTAAAATAGGGTACATCAACAATTCAGCAAAATGAGAAAACATTAAGCCACATTCACACTATCAGTATTTGGTCAGTATTTTACATTAGTATTTCTAAGTCAAAACTAGGAGAGGAACAAATCAGAGTTAAAGTATAATAGAAATCCATCACCACTTCTGTCTTTATCACCCACTCCTGGTTAATACTGAATGTGTGACCACGGCCTCAGTTTGTGTAATGTCGTGATATATTCTGCCATAACACATCTGTAAAGCTATACAATGCACATACTCACGTTCAATATTTGCAGCAAAAATTTGCAGTTTACAACATCCGCAAACTGAGATTTCTAAAATCTCAAGCACCCGTTGCATATTGTTTTTCCTTGCAGATTTAAAGCAGTTTGAAATCTGCAGAACATCAATTCTTTCGCTGTTTCTGCAGAGCCTTCACCCATTCAAATAAATAGGGAAAAAAATCATCATAAAAGGCATGCAAAAAAAAAAAAAAGAATGCATGTACAGTGCCTACAAGTAGTATTCAACCCCCTGCAGATTTAGCATGTTTGATAAGATGCAAATAAGTTAGAGCCTTCAAACTTCACACAAGAGCAGGATTTATTAACAGATGCATAAATCTTACAAACCAAAAAGTTATGTTGCTCATTTAAATTTTAATAAATTTTAAACATACAAGTGTGGGTCAATTATTATTCAACCCCTAGGTTTAATATTTTGTGGAATAACCCTTGTTTGCAATTACAGCTAATAGTCGTCTTTTATAAGACCTGATCAGGCCGGCACAGGTCTCTGGAGTTATCTTGGCCCACTCCTCCATGCAGATCTTCTCCAAGTTATCTAGGTTCTTTGGGTGTCTCATGTGGACTTTAATCTTGAGCTCCTTCCACAAGTTTTCAATTGGGTTAAGGTCAGGAGACTGACTAGGCCACTCCAACACCTTGATTTTTTGCCTCTTGAACCAGGCCTTGGTTTTCTTGGCTGTGTGCTTTGGGTCGTTGTCTTGTTGGAAGATGAAATGATGACCCATCTTAAGATCCTTGATGGAGGAGCGGAGGTTCTTGGCCAAAATCTCCAGGTAGGCCGTGCTATCCATCTTCCCATGGATGCGGACCAGATGGCCAGGCCCCTTGGCTGAGAAACAGCCCCACAGCATGATGCTGCCACCACCATGCTTGACTGTAGGGATGGTATTCTTGGGGTCGTATGCAGTGCCATCCAGTCACCAAACGTCACGTGTGTGGTTGGCACTAAAGATCTCGATCTTGGTCTCATCAGACCAGAGAACCTTGAACCAGTCTGTCTCAGACTCCTCTAAGCGATCATGAGCAAACTGTAGACGAGCCTTGACATGACGCTTTGAAAGTAAAGGTACCTTACGGGCTCGTCTGGAATGGAGACCATTGCGGTGGAGTACGTTATTATGGTATTGACTGAAACCAATGTCCCCACTGCCATGAGATCTTCCCGGAGCTCCTTCCTTGTTGTCCTTGGGTTAGCCTTGACTCTTCGGACAAGCCTGGCCTCGGCACGGGAGGAAACTTTCAAAGGCTGTCCAGGCCGTGGAAGGCTAACAGTAGTTCCATAAGCCTTCCACTTCCGGATGATGCTCCCAACAGTGGAGACAGGTAGGCCCAACTCCTTTGAAAGGGTTTTGTACCCCTTGCCAGCCTTGTGACCCTCCACGATCTTGTCTCTGATGGCCTTGGAATGCTCCTTTGTCTTTCCCATGTTGACCATGTATGAGTGCTGTTCACAAGTTTGGGGAGGGTCTTAAATAGTCAGAAAAGGCTGGAAAAAGAGATAATTAATCCAAACATGTGAAGCTCATTGTTCTTTGTGCCTGAAATACTTCTTAATACTTTAGGGGAACCAAACAGAATTCTGGTGGTTTGAGGGGTTGAATAATAAATGACCCCCTGAATAAACTTTTCACAATTTAAAAAAAAATTAAACAAAGAAATAACATTATTTTTTGCTGCAGTGCATTTCACACTTCCAGGCTGATCTACAGTCCAAATGTCACAATGCCAAGTTAATTCCGAATGTGTAAACCTGCTAAATCTGCAGGGGGTTGAATACTACTTGTAGGCACTGTATATTAGACAGAGTTTTTTTATGCCAAGACCTGTGGGGTTTTTTTAGGTTAGAAAGAGTTTGTGGATAGTCTCCGCACTGCCGACAGGATTTTAGACATGTCCCAATGTAGTAAAATGATGGTTTATTTTGATGCGTTTCAAAGTACTAACTTCTTCAGGAAAACTTCGGAAGAAGCTAGGTGCGAAACGCGTGTTGGGGTGAGGAGGCCGCGCCATCTTTATCACTTATATCATACGCTTCAGATACAGTTACCATTTGATTGCGTCTAATCTCTTTTTTTCACCTGCAGCGTATTTTCAGTGTAGTTTCAGGCTCTGATTGCCACAGGTACTTAGACACTTCTTTTGTCATGTTACCGCCGTGATTACATACTTTTGTATACTTCTCACTGAATTTTTGGCATTTTTTGTATGTACTTTGAAAATATTGCATCATTTGCACAAATGGTTTGTATTCTAGTATTTTACTTCAGGATTTAGGCCTTACGGTACCTTTATGTGACACTGGTTATAGTTAGGCGATTGAGTGCCTCCTACTGGGCATTAGTTTATTTTTTTTTTTAAAATTAATATTCATTAATAAAATATGATTTTTTATTGTTTTTTGGATCTCTTCATTTTTTTCGGCTAATTTTTAATACATAAGTCCGAAGATTGTGTGTTTATTATTCTCGAGAAGTGCAAGTGTACAGTTGTGGCCAAAAGTATTGACACCCCTGCAATTCTTGCTTCATTCTCTTTTGTGTTTTTTCATTTAAGACAAATTAAATGAAAATAATAATAGCAAAGAATTTGTGTTTACAATCATTTTCAGGAAGAAACTGAGTATTATCTGACAGAATTGCAGGGGTGTCAATACTTTTGCCCACAACTGTATATAACTGTTTATGGACTAATTTTGGTATAGTCATGAACATTTTCTTGTTTACTTCTTGTCTGACTTCAGTTTGTAGGGTATACTCGGACTACAGCATCTAGCTATGTCCAGCCTTGTTTTAGCAAAATTAGGCGGTATATTGGTGCTTATAATCTGTGCAGAAGTGGAACATTAATTCATGATGCCCCAACCACAGGCAGCATGAGTCAGAGACTGGTAGAATGATTGGTAGATTGTCTTCGGAAACGTCCTGGCATTTCAGAGATGGTATAGTTGTAGCGCTGCCTGGAGACCACAGGGATATTAGAGACAAGTCTAGCACCTACATCACCGGCTTCGCCTCGCTCTGCTCCAAGTGATTGACAGATGTCTCCCTACAAGAGAGACCTGTCAATCACCTCAAGTGGAGCAGGGAAAAAGAGGCCAGATTTGTCACGCCTATTCTTATGGTTCCTCGCCTGCTTATCAAGGTATATCTTCTCTGTAACGAGGGAGCATGTCAGGGAAAAATATACCTGGCTGCAATCATGCGCACAGGCTTTGATTCATGCTGGTTTAATCGAGTGACTGGTTCCCTTTACCGCACCTTGTCTTAAAGGGAACCAGTCAGGTCCTCCATGCTCTCCAACCCCGCAGCACTCACCTACGTAGTAGTAAACTCCCTCCCTAACCAGCCCTGTATAAGGTTATTCAGTATAATGTCCCCATTCCCTATGCTAAGGAGGGCTTTGACTTGTTCCCTTTAAGTGTTTATTTCAGTCCCACATTTTGCCGAAAATTCATGTACACACCCCAGACTACTTATTCTGAAAAGTTACTTGATAGTCCAGTTACCCTTGAAGATGCAAAGTACTCACCCCAGTTCCAAGACTCACAGACTGAGAAGTCCAAGTTCGGTGTGGAAGGAAGCTGTGAGGGAAAACATCTAGATATTAGTATCTGCTAGGATTGTCTGTCATGCTTACCTAATAAACTATTTTACATGAATAACTGATACACAGATATTAGCCAAAGCAACACAACTTAAGGAATGGATTATTAGTATTTTGTATTCTATTACAGCATATTCTCTGTGGGCTCTTTTCGGCAGTTCCCTTGTCCCCTAACACTGTCCTAGTGCCCGTATTGCTGCAGAGGTGCACTGTTCTAACCCACGTGCCATTCCGTTCTTCCTCTCTCAGTACTGCATTCGCTTGCCTTGTATTTTGGGCTGGACTGTGGCGACGTGGTGTTCAGTCCTGTGACTTATCAGCGTGGCCCAAAGTATTGGGCCCAATTCATTATTGCATTTACGCCACTTTTTTGTCAAGCTTTTAGTGTTTTACGCTTTTTTTATTTGCACCATATACATCTTTCCAATGGTGCCTTTTTTTTTTTTAACGTCACAATGGGCCCGATGCGTCAAGACAATTGTGAACAACTTGATGAGGAGATCTGCTGGAGTCTGAGGCGTCTCTTCATGAGTCGGGTGCATCCAACGAGTGGCGTGTGCCTCACCAAGTCCTACTCCAGTCCTTGCGGAAGATTTGTGGCATAGCGAATGCCGCTCGTCACGAATTTGACAGTGGACATCACGCCGCTTCCTATCCTCCTTGTTGGAACTGGGTGAAAATGGAGAGAGAGCACCAGATGTTGCAAAATTTTAGCACAGCCTCGAGTTGTGTCAAAATCATGCAAGTTTTCAGATTTGATAAAACAGGATGTGTGTTGATTCTTTCCCCTTTTGTTATTCTCCACTGTGGGTGGGATTTGGCGTCACTAGATGTTCTCCCTATGATTCATAATGTGAAACTTTTAGAAAATTCACAAAAACTGGCACTAACATATTCTAGGAATATATTCTAATGTCATCTATTCTAGGAATGCTTTTACAGATGCTTAAAACTTTTGGACAATTTGAGTGACAATTTTATCAAAACATCCGATTAATTTGTGCTAAAAAGTCACAACACCAACTAAGTGCAACTGTACTTATTCCATTACATAACACCCGGGAAAAAGGGAAGATGGCTGCTGCATAAGGCCACAATAATAGTAATAATGCCCCCACACCTTTATGTTGCACCAGATTTTCAATGCTAGAGTTAATAAAAATGTAATATTTCCTGAATTACTTAAGCACATCACGTCCCAATGGACATGCCACTTTCCACTAGGATGTGCATGGGTAGCGATTTTCCACTGTGGGTTCATGGAATCTAACATCCAATCCTGCAGTGATTGAGCACAGTCACTCCTTGCAGTGGCTCCATTAACTCCTTACATTGATCGCTGCACGTATGGAGTGTGACAGAGGGAGATCACTCCCTCTGTCACCCCATTGGCTCCCTGCAGAGCTGAACGTTAATAAGGCAGCTAGGGGGTCTAACGCGACCTCTGGTGTGTCATAGATCAAAGCCAATTAGATACTGCAAGACCGCTCCTCTTGTAGCTTCCAGCCCACCAGGCGCTGCTCTCCCTTTTCTGGTCAAAAGGGCATGTGACCGCTGCAGCCAATCACATGTAGTCACAGCTGTGTGGTCCAGCTGGTAGAAAAGGCACAGACCCCAGGAAGATAAAGGAAGTGCTGGAAGAAGAGCAGGCGGGGTCCACCACCTCGTGAGGACAAGCCCACGGTGACCCAACACCGGTCGTCCAGCTGAAAGAAGAGCAGGCAGGGTCCACCACCTCTGATAAGTGTGAGGACAAGCTCACGGTGACCCAACACCGGTCGTCCAGCTGAAAGAAGAGCAGGCAGGGTCCACCACCTCTGATAAGTGTGAGGACAAGCCCACGGTGACCCAACACCGGTCGTCCAGCTGAAAGAAGAGCAGGCAGGGTCCACCACCTCTGATAAGTGTGAGGACAAGCTCACGGTGACCCAACACCGGTCGTCCAGCTGAAAGAAGAGCAGGCAGGGTCCACCACCTCTGATAAGTGTGAGGACAAGCCTACGGTGACCCAACACCTGTCGCCCAGCTGAAAGAAGAGCAGGCAGGGTCCACCACCTCTGATAAGTGTGAGGACAAGCCCACGGTGACCCAACACCGGTCGTCCAGCTGAAAGAAGAGCAGGCAGGGTCCACCACCTCTGATAAGTGTGAGGACAAGCTCACGGTGACCCAACACCGGTCGTCCAGCTGAAAGAAGAGCAGGCAGGGTCCACCACCTCTGATAAGTGTGAGGACAAGCCTACGGTGACCCAACACCTGTCGCCCAGCTGAAAGAAGAGCAGGCAGGGTCCACCACCTCTGATAAGTGTGAGGACAAGCCCACGGTGACCCAACACCGGTCGTCCAGCTGAAAGAAGAGCAGGCAGGGTCCACCACCTCTGATAAGTGTGAGGACAAGCCCACGGTGACCAACACCTGTCGCCCAGCTGAAAGAAGAGCAGGCAGGGTCCACCACCTCTGATAAGTGTGAGGACAAGCCCACGGTGACCCAACACCTGTCGCCCAGCTGAAAGAAGAGCAGGCAGGGTCCACCACCTCTGATAAGTGTGAGGACAAGCCTACGGTGACCCAACACCTGTCGCCCAGCTGAAAGAAGAGCAGGCAGGGTCCACCACCTCTGATAAGTGTGAGGACAAGCCCACGGTGACCCAACACCGGTCGTCCAGCTGAAAGAAGAGCAGGCAGGGTCCACCACCTTTGATAAGTGTGAGGACAAGCCCAAGGTGACCCAACACCGGTCGCCCAGCTGTTATATACATGCTTGTAGGAAAATGAAGGCTGCCACAGAGGAAGCGTACATGGCCGTCACTGTGCAGGTGCCCTAGGATATCAGCATTGCCTACCTGTACGCCGAAGTAGTCTGCCCACTCGTGCAGCGCAGGTGGCACAGCAGCGGAGGTCTTCTTCAGGACTTGCTGGCCTTCAGCCCCACGTCCCATGAGGCCATAGTCATAGGCCACGTAGACCGCCCCTCCTGCCACCAGCACCTTGGTGGTAAACCTGCAATAGTGTCCTCAGATTAATACAAGCAAATGAAGGGATGGATTTCATTCCTATTAACCTGTATGGAGACATTGTAAAAGATAAGGGCACGAGACAGAGATATGCGTAGTGGGAACACACCGCGCTTTCCGGCAACGTGAAGAGGCCTTCACAAGCTAACGGCCACATGACCTGTAGCACTCACTTCAGCACTCTCAAGACGGCAGGAGCCATGTCTCTTTTTCAACAAGGACACCGAGCGAGCTCAGAGCTTCCGATCACGTGTGCAGCGGCCGCAGTGCACGCCGGTACTTGTAGTTTTCTTGGCTTGTTTTCACTGTGTGACTCACAAGGCGACGGGTGAAGCAGCACCTGATGTCTCTGCAGGCTGGGCTATCCTGTCCTACATGCTACAGAACATGTGGGTGGGGTAGTTACAATATAACTGGGGTTAAACCAGTGGAGTTTATGGGCTGTGACCCTGTAAGTGCTGGGTGACAGACCTTCCATGCTGTAGCATCCCCACTATGGGCTTCAGGAAGCAAGGCTTGTGCTGGGTGGCCCTTGTGGCAATGCTGGGCTACCTGTGCAGGGACACATAGGTTTTCTTCTATACTTGTAATTCCTGCAATGTCTGGCCATCTTGTAGGTATAGCTGCCTTTCCCTGCATTCTCACATCTATATGTAACTGACATGCAAGAGAATCTATGGCTGTCTGCATTAGCCCTAATAATAATACAATAAAAAGAATTGTACGAAAAGCTGGACCCCTCCTTGAAAAGTCAGCAAATGTTTTATTGTGGGAAATATTGTGCATTTGCATTATCTCACGGATCAGTAAATGATGCAATTACAGCGCTGACCCCAAGCAGCAAAACTTTTTTTTAAAGGGAATCTGTCACCTGGTTTTGGCGGGCGATGAAAACAAGGTTGGTCCCATCCGATGGGCGGTGTTCTCAATGTGTGCCGCCTCCCCATCCTTGGCCGCCGTCCACAGTTTTTTGAGGAATAGGAGTAGGTGTCTGCCATTTTAAGCATTCTTGGCTAGCGCACTCACAGTATGCTTTGCCCAACTGCGGGCAAAGCCAAAAAGCCTGACTGCGCATGCGCCGGTTAACTAAGCCTTGCACCACATCAAAATACTTCCGGGGCTTAGTTAACCGGCGCATGCGTAGTCAGGCTTATACTCAGAAAGGCTACGCAGACATCTGCGGGCTGATCTTTATAGCCTAGGAGAGGCCATGGATATTGCCCCCTCCCCCCCCCGAATACAAATACCAGCCCGCTGCCACCCTAGAAATGGCGCATCTGTACGATGTGCCAATTCTGGCACTTTGCCTCTCTTCCCACTGCCGTGTAGCGTTGGCATATGGGGTAATAAGGGGTTAATGTCACCTTGCTATTGTAACATTAAGCCCGGTTAATAATGGAGATTCGTCAATAAGACACCTATCCATTATCAATCTTTTAGTAAGAAAGGGTTAAAAAAGACACATAATGAAATAAAACAAGACACAGTTTTTCATAATTTTTATTACACGCCTAAATCCATTCGAAGCCATCGATCACCTGCAAAAAAACTGAAAAAACAAGCCAGCAATATAATCCCTGTCTGACGTAATGTCATTAATAATGATTGTCCCACGACGATCTCCCCTATAGAGCTGTCACATCAGCAGATGTGACCTCTCTATAGGCCTCCGATGACACACTGACCGGAGATAACCCTCCAGCAGTGTCATCGGTGATAAGCCTCTCGATTTACGGCACTACAGCGTGAGAAAATTCTCACGCTAAAGTGCCGCAAAGTGACAGGTGAACTCAGGTGACCTGTCGGCGGCAGAGTGATACAATGCGGAGGATTATCTCTGTCATTGTATAACCGGAGCCCCTGGAGAGCGGACACACGGAGTATATTGTTGATTTATTTTAATTTTTTTGCAAGTGAGCGAGGGCTTCGGGAATTAGCAGTATATGGTGAGTATGAACTATATATGTGTGTATGTGTTTTTGTTTTTTTTACATTCAACACATTAGCTGGATGATGGGATTACTACTGTCCCGTCATTGGCTAATGTGTCAATCACTGTCACTGTAGCAGGCATAGCCGGATGGGATGATGCCTGCATACACACTGACACCCACACAGCCCCGGCAGACCCCCACACAGCCCCGGCAGACGCCCACACACACGCACACACACATAGCCCGCACACGCCTTACACGCGCATAGTCACTGCCCACACCCTATTCACGCACACAGTCACTGCCCACACACTTCCCTCCTCCCGATTTGCAGCGTTTCATCCGCAGCAAAACTGCAGATCTTTTTTTAGACCTGCAGTTTTGCTGTGGAAGTGCCTGACTCAGTGCAAGTCAATGGGTGCAGAAATGCTGCAGATCTGCACAAAGAATTGACATGCTGCGGAAAATAAAACGCTGCGAATCTGCGCGTTTTTCCCCAGCATGTGCACAGCGTTTTTGGACTTCCCATTGACTAACATTGTGTGCACTCTGCACTGCGGATTTGATGCAATTCCGCGCGTCCAAAAACGCAGCGGAAACGCATCAAAAACCGTAACGTATGCACATACCCTTAGCATTCAAAACATAGGTTCTTGTAAGTACTCTTGAATACAGTTTTTTGAAGGAACTCGGCAAGGAAGTTGTTGCAAACATCTTAGAGAACAAACCACATTTCCAGTGTGGATATAGGCTTGCACGTATTATTTTGTCTTTTAATGTAATTCCAGATAGACTCAATTTTGTCGAGATCAGAGCTCTTTGGGGGCCTATCATCACTTCCAGGACTCCTTGTTCTTCTTTCATATCACAGATTATACACTATGACAAGACTGAGCGCAGCAACAAGATACAGGGTATGTAATGGGGTCTTCCAAGCAGGGGTACCTCTTTCAGTACCACCCCGTGTTTTCGGAGGTCCGCTCTGCGTTGGCTGGAGTCTGAATGAAGGACGCTGGCTGGAATTCCTCTGAGTGCATGGGCGCATATAAAAGATCACTGCTTCTCCATGTATTTCCAGTCTGACAACACTTTACTCACAGGACACAGAATATATCACACAGATACAGAGGGCCGGCCAATAGACAAGCGTCAGGCCAGACATGCATTACAAAAGCAGCAGGTGGCCGGAGCCTGCGTATGTTTACTGTGGGAATTATAAAGGTAGGGGGAGGGCGGACACTGCTGATACATTAGGGACATGCATCTCACATGGAACCTATTATATATACATATAACTGCACAACATATTCTGGGTGCTGAGTGGTTCTGTAACAGGGTAGTTATACAGCAACAGCAAGGTTTCTCCCAGGTAAAGAACTCAAAGGAGACTTGAGTTTCAAGCAGTAGTATCTGTGAAGCATGATGGATGTTCCTTTCAAGTTTAGGGCTGCAGTTCAGCCAGTGGAGTTGTTGATTTCGTCAGTATAAGTGGTGTGCTCAATGTTAAGAAATACAGGCAGATATGTTTCCATCAAGCAGTACTATCAGGGAGGCATCTGATTGGCTCCAAATTTATTCTGAAGCAGAACAATGATGCCAAATATATAACCAGGAGTGCACTGCTCATTGCGACAGACCATGCAGTTGGTATGGGACCCATGAGCTGGGGAAACCCGGTGCCAATTGGAAGCACTCTCCTTCCCCGTTTTACACCAATTCAAATCTTACCAATATTTGCATCCTTGGGATGCAGATAACCCTGAATACAATGATGGTTCAAGGAGCCATCAACTGTTCTATCATTTAGCCTGGGCAGACCTCTGTTTCAGCCTTCATTACTGTCTTGCTCTGCATTTCGAACGCCTTGAAAGATGTTCTCCGGGATTAGAAAAACTAAATAATAAAAGGAAATGTCATTATAAAGTCATAAATACGTTTACATAGCAAATGGAGGTAATCACTGTAGAATTTTTAAATTGGCCCCCCCACTGTTTTTTCAGAGAGAAGCCTGTCCCAGAATGTTTGGACAGATGTTTGTATGTGCAGTAGGAAGCTTCGGCCTTCATCTGAAAACTAATGTCATTTAATCATTACATGTATTTAGGCAGTGCCGTACTACTAATACAGCTAATATCGGCAGACCACGCAGCTGTTTTATATTATACTGTATGGAGGTTTTTGTGGGCAGCCATCCTACTGTGTTTGGGACTGTGAGGGCTATCATACTGTGTACGGTGCACTATAGGGACCATCATACTGTTTTGGGGTCACTGTGAGGCATGATACTGTGTTGGGTTCACTGAGGGGGTATCATAGTTAGTATGTGGTACTGTTGGGTCATCATACTGCATATGGAGGAACTCACTGTGGGGGTATCATACTGTGTTTGGGGGGCACTTTTTTGGCATCATACTTTATGGGCTCTATGAAGGAGGTTTCTTTATACGTTGGAACACTAAGAGACTTTAATAGAAGTAAAATTACTTTTTAAAGGCTGCAAAGTTGTGAGGTATGCCCTTCTCTGACATTGCCAAATACAGTATAATAATTTTTTTTTTTTTGTAAGGGGTGGGGTAGCCAAATTAGGAGTCCTGCTATGGGACCCCATGAATTCTATGTACGCCCCTGTATTTAGGAACTTATTTATAATGACATTTCGCCTGTGGCTGAACAACTGACTAGCAGCCCAGTGTTGCATAAATGCTTCTTGATGGTTTAGATAAACACTTTGACGCCTTAAGCTTGGTATGTGATGGCCAATTACATTAGAACACAATGGATTATTTGTAGAACCATTTCTCCAAAATGTTCCATAGCCATTTTTGAACGCGACAGCACCAGGCCGCATGTTGCTCGTGCTACTGTAAGCAGCCTGCGTGGCCTAAATGTGTTATTATAGCCTGCAGAGTCTCCAAGGCCATTGTAGTAGTAATAGCACCCGCCGTACCGTAAAATAGTTGTGTAAGGAATGGTCATGCCGCATGAAAAGCTTCAGCAGTCCTCACCTACAATTGTGTTCTCCCACTCCTGCTGGCAGAAGGCGATGAGCGATGCGGGAAGGTACAGTTGCCGCAGCAACTCGGAGAGAAGAGTATCGTGCATGGGTTCAAATCTAATTAATTGGATCCGTGCTCTCCCGGTGTGGTGTGGTTTCCATGGCGACTCTACTGTCCAGGCATACAGCTTGGTCAAGAGATTAAAATGTAGGTGCCATTCAATGCCAACAGGATCAATACTGCAGCTGTAGCCTCAAGCTATAATTTAGCAAAAAGTCTGCAGGTAGAAAACCCTATGACTGAAGTATCATAATCTGATATCTGTTCCATCAATACACCCAGGTTTGCACACGAGCTGTGAAATTTTTTTTTATTATGACTAATTGTAATGTTGAGTTGTTATCTTTCATCAAGCTGTACATAGTCTTTAAATGGGGGTTGTCCATTTCTTTTCTATTGACAGCCTATTTTTAGGGCAGCCCCACCAGCCAGCTGTGAGCAATTTCTTTTTTTTTTTTCGTAATTCTTTATTTAAGAGAATTTTTACATACAATACAGTAAAAGAACGTTACGGCTCAGCCAATTAATCAGCATATGTTTCACAAATCAGAAAATATCAGTGGGATAGAGTATCAGTTAAATTCCCGTGAAATCGTACTGGTAGATACCGTTAAACATATAAACTATAAAAGGAACTAAACAATAGAAAGAACTAAGTTCAGGTAGTATTAACTTAGTGAATGTATAAACGGCTCCAAAAGAACGTACGGAGTCCCACTGGAGACCTACAAAGATGAGACAACTATAAGTACAGAGTGCACCGGTTAAAGCAGTCAAATGAGTAAGCAGCTGGTTAGTCTGATCTAACAAAATTGGAGATGTTTGCAATAATTTGGGGTAGTTTTTGGGGTCGGGCTCTGCCATTCCGACGGTGAGCAATTTCTAAGTGCAGAAGAACACTGCTGCCGGGTACTGCAGATCAGCTCCTATTGCCTTCAGTGTGACCACGGAAAGAAAAGTGCTATACCTCTCAGCACGCTTTACATCCGGCCTCTGACAGATTATGGGGTTGCTATGTGTTTGACCCCCAGCAATCTTACATAGGGGACCTATCCCTCAGATAGGTCATGAATATCAAATTAGTGACAAAACCTTTATTTCAAAAGAAACCACTTCTACATGTAATTTGTTTTAAATACTTTACGTATCTTTTTATAATTGTGATGTTGTGCCTAATGTATTTAGTAGTAGTCATCTATGAAAGTACACTAGGAAGCATGCTCCGTTCCGTAGTTTATTAAAAAGAAATCTAACTTGTAAACTAATTTCTATGGTTTATACACCTTCAAACACCCTTCACCATTTTTTACACCTGTGTCTCCATCTAGGTAAAATTGCAACCTCATTCACCACCTCATATGGTGCATCAAAATTTGCCTTAGATGGTTTTCTTTGGTTCACTGCAACATGAACTTGCCATGAAAAGTACTCCTGTGTCCATCGCCTTGTGTATCTTGGGACTAATATACTCAGTCAGCCATGAATAAAGTGAAGTAAGATGTGTTTCATATGGTTCCACTTTGCGTGACATTTACTTAAAGGGTTATCCAATCAATCACCCCTGTATCTGTCTGCTATCAATGGTATGTGTCCCGGCTGCAATACCATCTTCACCCATCTTTCCTGAACCCCAATCAATCACCCCTGTATCTGTCTGTCCAGTCTCCCTACTGCTCCTCCCTCCTTCTGATCACACCTGGCCTGTTTGATGTGCAATTGACTTCTTATAAATTCAGACTCCGAGGTCTGTCTGGACCTCGGTCTGTCATTCCAAGGATGTCTTCTAAGGATAATATCTGAAATGAGCCTGAAATGACAAAAAGGTACAACTAAACCCTGCGTCTAAATGTACTAAATTTCTTTTGCTTTATAAATTACTCTCACCATGCTGACATACGCTCTAACAGTTTTGGCTCCTTTAATCCTCACTCTCCTTCACTATCCGCAAACCCCAGCACCCACTTACCAAATAATAATCTCTCCTTCCCTCTTGGCTCCCCACCTGACCTCCTCTGCTGAACTGCTCCTCAACCTCAGAGCTCTCCTAATAAAATACAAAACAAGCCACACACGCTCCTCCCACATGCTCACTTTCTCTCTGCTTCTCCTCACCGCTGGCGACATATCTCCCAACCCTGGACCCCCACAGCCCATACCTCCCATTATTACCCCCTTCTATCATTCCCAAACCAACACAAACACCAGAAATCTTTCACACCTCAAATCCGTGCCCTTGACAACCACCACCCTGCTCCCACTATCTGGATCACTCTGGAATGCCCACTCCGTCTGCAATAAACTCCATGTGATTCACGACCTCTTTACCTCTCATAACTTTTCCTTCCTTGGCCTCACCGAAACATGGCTGACACCCTCCGACACCGCCTCCCCTGCTACGCTATGTTACGGCGGCCTCCACTTCACCCACACTCCTCTCCCGGGCAACAGACATGGCGGAGGAGTGGGCCTTCTCCTTTCTTCCAACTGCACCTTCAACCCAATCCCACCTCTACCCTCCCTTATCCTCCCCTCTGTTGAAGACCACTCTGTACGCATCTATTCTCCCTCCAACCTCCAAGTGGCCGTCATATACCGAACTCCAGGCCCGACCACTGCTTTCATTGACCAATTCTCTATCTGGCTCCTTCACTTTCTCTCTGCTGACATTCCCACCATCATCATGGGTGACTTCAACATCCCCACTGACACTCACCAGTCAGCTGCCTCCAAACTCCTGTCCCTTACTTCATCTTTTGGACTTACTCAGTGGTCCTCCTCAGCCACCCACACAGACGGACACACATTAGACCTGGTCTTCACCCGCCTCTGCTCTCTTTCTAACTTCACTACCTCCCCTCTCCCTCTATCTGACCACCATCTACTCACTTTCTCATCCCTGTCCTCCTCACCTGTCACCCATGTCCAGCAGCATGCGCACATCCCGCAGAAACCTCGCACATCTAGACACTCGCACACTCTCTGACTCTATTCTACCACTAGCCTCCATATCTTCACTCCAAGACACAGACACTGCCACTACTTTCTACAATGCCACTCTTGCATCAGCCATCGACTTGGTCGCCCCTGTCATGCATAATAGAGTGCGACAAATCAATAGACAACCCTGGCACAATAACACCACTAAAAAGCTTCAGCAAGCATCCAGAATTGCAGAACGGCGCTGGAAGAAAACACATTCGCAAGACGACTTCACTGCACTCAAACAAGCAACACTTGCATTCAAATCTGCCCTCACCTCTGCTAAACAGGCCTACTTTACATCCCTTGTATCTTCCTTATCCCACAACCTCAAACAGTTGTTCAATACTTTTAACTCCCTCCTCCGCCCACCACTGCCCCCTCTGACTTCCCTAATCTCTGCCGAGGACTTTGCCGCACACTTCAAAAACAAGAGAGACCAAACACGGCAAGTCTTTATTGCTCAACCACCACAACCCCTTTGCATACCAAACCAATGCCCAAACCCCATAACCTCCTTATCTAACATCACTGAAGGGGAAGCTTGCTCATCTTCTGGGGAAGCTTGCTCATCTTCTCTCCAAATCACACCTCACCACTTGTGCACTTGACCCTATCCCATCCCACCTCCTCCCCAACATCACCACCACTCTTATCCCATCCCTAACCCACCTCTTCAACCTATCACTAACTTCTGGTACCTTCCCTTCTGCTTTCAAACATGCCACAATCACACCTATCCTTAAAAAGCCAACTCTCGATCCAACAGCCATGTCCAACTATCGCCCAATATCGCTGCTCCCATTCGCTTCTAAACTCCTGGAGCAGCACGTCCACGCTGATCTTTCCTCCCACCTCTCATCTAACTTGCTCTTTGACAATCTACAATTTGGCTTCCGCCCCCATCATTCCACTGAGACAGGCCTGACCAAAATTACCAATGACCTACTTACAGCCAAAGCTAACGGACAATACTCTATACTCCTCCTTCTAGACCTGTCCTCTGCTTTTGACACTGTTGACCACTGCCTCCTACTACTGATCCTCTCCTCCTTTGGCATCAAAGACCTCTCCCTATCCTGAATTTCCTCATACTTATTCCAACCGCACATTCAGCATCTTCAACTCGCACACTACCTCCTCATCCTACCCTCTCTCTGTTGGAGTCTCCCAAAGCTCTGTTCTAGGACCCCTACTCTTCTCAAACTACACACTTGGCCTGAGGAAACTCATAAAGTCCCACGGATTCCAGTACCACGTTTATGCCGATGATACTCAGATCTACCTCTCTGGCCCAGACGTCACCTCTCTGCTCTCCAGAATCCCAGAGTGTCTATCCGCCATATCCTCCTTCTTCTCCCCTTCTTCCTCAAACTCAATGTGGACAAATCTGAACTAATCATCTTTCCCCCATCTCACAGATCTTCCTTACCCGACCTTTCTATAACAATTGATGACATTACGCTTTCCCCCGTACCAGAGGTCCGCTGCCTCGGCATAACCCTTGACTCTGCCCTGTCCTTCAAACCGCACATCCAAGCTCTCTCCACCTCCTGTCGCCTCCAGCTGAAAAATATTTCCAGAATCAGTCCCTTCCTCAACCCTCAATCTACTAAACTACTTGCGCATGCCCTCATCATCTCCCGCCTTGACTATTGCAACATCCTTTACTGTGGCCTCCCTGCTAACACCCTTGCACCTCTCCAGTTCATCCTTAACTCTGCCGCCCGACCAATTCATCTCTCTCCTCGCTACTCCTCCGCTTCTCCCTTCTGCAAATCTCTTCACTGGCTCCCATTCCCTCAGAGTATCCAAGTCAAATTACTAATACTGACCTACAAGGCCATCTACAACCTGTCTCCTCCATACATCTCTGAAATAATCTCCCGATACCTTCCCTCACGAAATCTCTGGTCCTCCCAAGACCTCCTTCTCTCTTCCACACTTATTCGCTCCTCACCCAACCGCCTCCAAGACTTCTCCCGAATAGCCCCCATTCTCTGGAATTCCCTGCCCCAACACGTCCGGCAATAAACCACACTCAGATCCTTCAGACTGAACCTGAAAACCCACCCCTTCAGGAAAGCCTACAGCCTGCAATGATCCCCGCTGCCTCCTCACCACTACTGGAGCTACCGCATCACCATCACTGGAGCTGCTGCAACCCCCCAACCTACTGTCTCCTTCCCCACCATACTGTAGCATGTAAGCCCGAAAGGGCAGGGTCCTCTCTCCCCTCTATATCAGTCTGTGATTATTAGTTTGTTTACTGTAAGCGATATCTGTAGTTTGTATGTAACCCCTTATGTGCAGCACCATTGAACCAATGGTGCTTTATAAATAAGTAATAATAATAATAATCCCCAACTTATGTGTTCAGCAGCAAGCAGCTCAGTTGTCCCCTTACTTCCTTGTTTTTGGGGAGAGTTGAGTTAATGATACAGTGACACATTAGTGGTCTGTCAGTGCACTTGTTCTGAAGTCTAGACTGTTATCACTATATTTGCATATAGCGATAACAGGGTTTTTGAACAAGCAAATCTCCTAACCCATAAGGAGATTTGCTCTATAAACTGATGATGCTTGGGGCTGGTAATTTTGCAGGATTGATAACAGCAGCTCATGAGGTGAGAGGGAGGAGATGAGAAGTGAGCAGCAAACTATTGTGTACAAATCAATGGGCTGGAGAGAGGTGGCTAAGAACTCAAGAGTCGCCGCCTCAGCCTGGAATGTAGCTACTGCGCGCTTGCTTTTTCAGGACCTGGTGGTCTATCACCTATGTACACCATATCAGATAAAAACTCTCATTGGAGGAGAATAACCACATTTAAAAAAGCAAGTCAATTGTAAACTTGATGATTTTAGCGCTGTGGTCTAGAGCAGTGGTCCCCAACCTTTTTTGCACCAGGGACCGGTTTCAAGCAAGACCATTCTTCCGTGGCCCGGCAGGGCGGGGATGGAGGTGTGGCAGGGGCGGGGCTTTGGTCATAAGGGGCGGGGCTATGGACGCGGTTGTAGTGTAGCAGTGCATACTTATAATTAAATAACATTTATAATGTGACTCAACTCACCATAGGTTTTGAATAAGTGCTCCATCACCCCCTTCTCCCCATCATTGCCTTCACCCCATCACTCCCTTCTCCCCATCATTGCCTTCACCCCATCACTGCTGTCTCCCCATCATTGCCTTCACCCCATCACTGCCATCTCTCCATCATTGCCTTCACCCCATCACTCCCTTCTCCCCATCACTGCCTTCACCCCATCATTGCCTTCACCCCATCACTGCCTTCTCCCCATCATTGCCTTCACCCCATCACTGCCATCTCCCCATCATTGCCTTCTCCCCATCACTGCTGTCTCCCCATCATTGCCTTCACCCCATCACTCCCCTCTCCCCATCATTGCCTTCACCCCATCACTCCCCTCTCCCCATCACTGCCATCTCTCCATCATTGCCTTCACCCCATCACTGCTGTCTCCCCATCATTGCCTTCACCCCATCATTGCCTTCACCCCATCACTCCCCTCTCCCCATCATTGCCTTCACCCCATCACTGCCATCTCTCCATCATTGCCTTCACCCCATCACTGCCAACTCTCCATCATTGCCTTCACCCCATCACTGCCATCTCTCCATCATTGCCTTCACCCCATCACTGCCATCTCTCCATCATTGCCTTCACGCCATCACTGCCATCTCTCCATCATTGCCTTCACCCCATCACTCCCTTCTCCCCATCATTGCCTTCACCCCATCACTGCCATCTCTCCATCATTGCCTTCACCCCATCACTCCCTTCTCCCCATCATTGCCTTCACCCCATCACTGCCTTCTCCCCATCATTGCCTTCACCCCATCACTGCCATCTCCCCATCATTGCCTTCTCCCCATCACTGCTGTCTCCCCATCATTGCCTTCACCCCATCACTGCCATCTCTCCATCATTGCCTTCACCCCATCATTGCCTTCACCCCATCACTCCCTTCTCCCCATCATTGCCTTCACCCCATCACTGCCATCTCTCCATCATTGCCTTCACCCCATCACTGCCATCTCTCCATCATTGCCTTCACCCCATCACTGCCATCTCTCCATCATTGCCTTCACCCCATCACTGCCATCTCTCCATCATTGCCTTCACGCCATCACTGCCATCTCTCCATCATTGCCTTCACCCCATCACTCCCTTCTCCCCATCATTGCCTTCACCCCATCACTGCCATCTCTCCATCATTGCCTTCACCCCATCACTGCCATCTCTCCATCATTGCCTTCACCCCATCACTGCCATCTCCCCATCATTGCCTTCACCCCATCACTGCCATCTCTCCATCATTGGCTTCACCCCATCACTCCCCTCTCCCCATCATTGCCTTCACCCCATCACTGCCATCTCTCCATCATTGCCTTCACCCCATCACTGCCAACTCTCCATCATTGCCTTCACCCCATCACTGCCATCTCTCCATCATTGCCTTCACCCCATCACTGCCATCTCTCCATCATTGCCTTCACCCCATCACTCCCTTCTCCCCATCATTGCCTTCACCCCATCACTGCTGTCTCCCCATCATTGCCTTCTCCCCATTCACTCCCTTCTCCCCATCATTGCCTTCACCCCATCACTGCCATCTCCCCATCATTGCCTTCACCCCATCACTGCCATCTCTCCATCATTGCCTTCACCCCATCACTGCCATCTCTCCATCATTGCCTTCACCCCATCACTGCCATCTCTCCATCATTGCCTTCACCCCATCACTGCCATCTCTCCATCATTGCCTTCACCCCATCACTGCCATCTCTCCATCATTGCCTTCACCCCATCACTGCCATCTCTCCATCATTGCCTTCACCCCATCACTCCCCTCTCCCCATCATTGCCTTCACCCCATCACTGCCATCTCTCCATCATTGCCTTCACCCCATCACTGCCATCTCTCCATCATTGCCTTCACCCCATCACTCCCCTCTCCCCATCATTGCCTTCACCCCATCACTGCCATCTCTCCATCATTGCCTTCACCCCATCACTGCCTTCTCCCCATCATTGCCTTCACCCCATCACTGCCGTCTCTCCATCACTCCCCTCATGGCCTTCTCCTCATGTCCCCATCTCCTCCAGGGCCAGGCTACACAAACACAGACCAACACACACACACACACACATTATACATACACACACACACACACACACATACATGTACACACACAGACAGACATACACACACACATTATACATACACACACATTACACATACACACACACAGACAGACATACACACACCACCTCTCTCCTCTCACCTGCCCGCCGCCCGCGCTTCCTTGCTCTGACACAGCAGCGGCCGCGCTCCTCTCTGTGTCAGAGACAGGAAGCGCGGGCGGCGGGCAGGAAGCTGGACGGGTCCTTGCAGCTCCGCTCCTGCTATTCCCTCTTGCAGGCAGCGGAGCTGCTTGGATCGCTCCCTGGCCGCCGCTAAGAACTGCTGCGCGCCGCCCCAGCCCCCGCTACGCCACTGACCGCCCCTGGCTCCCCTTGTGTCCGCGGACCGGCAAGGGCACTGCAGCGGCCCGGTGCTGGGCCGCGGACCGGCGGTTGGGGACCCCTGGTCTAGAGCAATTTAATAACATGAGATTCCACCTTTAATAATGGCTTTATTCTGGCAAGGTCCAAATGATTGTATTACAATGACAACCAACACGTCTTTTTACGGACCTGAGATATAAGAGAATAGCATCCCCATACAGGTGACAATTCAGCAGCTGTCGGCTGTACACTTTAGCTGATAACTTGCTGCATCACCCACGATCAGTGTTGGCACCGTCCATATCTATTTAACCCCTTAGATGCTGCTGTCAATAGTGACTACATGTCAGAGTGACTGGCCCAGTGTGACACCAGGGAAAACTTTAAGAACGGTGGGTGTTGTGTATTCACTTTCTAGCCTACCTCTGGTTGCTGGTGAAGGTAGTGGAAATGGTTGTATTGACAGAGGGGTCGTGAGTTTTCTTTCCCGGCTCCCTCTGGTGGTTACAGGAGGTAATGGAGCTGATCTAATTAACAGAGGCCTGCCACCTGATAATGAGGAGGAAGATTGGACATTGGGAGTTTCTGACTGGATTTTAAGACAGCTGACTCCCTCTATCCCTGCTGGTGATTTTTTTCCTGCCTCCTGAGGTCTTAGTTTCCAGCTCAGTCCCTGCATGCTCAAGCTAAGTGTTCTTTTGCTATTGTTCACATTTGATTTGGTTTTGTCTATTTCAGTCTTGTGTGGTCAGCCAGCCCCGGCTGGGGCTGTGCTGAATTTCCATCCTTATGTTATTGTTTGTGCCAGTTTGTTTTTGTCCCTTATTAGATTGGCCTCTCTTTGCTCTGTTTTCAGAATATACCAGAGTGCTGATATTGTGGGCGAAGTCTAGTGACTTCAGTATTTTTTCTATCAGACATGTTGGGCATTTTTTGCAGGGTTTTTTGTGTGATTGCAGACAGTGTCTTTCCTTTCCTGTCTAGTTAGTTTGGGCCCCATCGTTTGCTCAGCCTATTTTCCTACCTGTGTTTGTGTTTTCATGTTGTCTCACCGACAAAATATGTTTGGGGGCTATCTATTCCTATGGGGTCTGCTCTGGGGCAGTTTCGATTTCCCTTTTCTTGCTTTAGGCTTATTTAGTTCTCCGGCTGTGTCGAGGCGTCTAGAATCATCGTAGTTACGCTCCACGACTACTGCTAGTTGTGTGGCTAGGATCAAGGGTCTGCAAACCGCTTAGTTACCAACCTCTCTGGTTTTCTGTGGCTTAGCTTGGTCTTGCTTTCCTCCTCGGTGACCCAATCATAACAGGTGGGCCCTGCGTTAGGGAATGGGGGAATGGACACCTCCTGCACTCACCTATGTGACCTGCTCTTACTACAGTCCCTATACAGGTTTTTTCAACCCATCACTGAGCAGGATACCTAAACCCTCACTTGCCCTGCTCCTATCCCTAAATAGGAAATTGGCAAGTGAAGACACTGGTACCACCGCTGCACTAAGACAACACAAGGTAAGGTAAGACAAACACCACAGGGAATAGGAAACACAAAAACAACACTTAGCTTTCTCTGCTGCAATGCACAGCAGAGTAAGGCACCAGATCACAGCATTCAGCTGAAGCACCTCTGCACTAGCAGCCTCCTGTATTCAGCACGGTTAGTATCCAAAAGGACCTGTGTCACCAACAGTCAGCTGATGCATCACAGACATCAGCAAACCCAGCAGCAATGTAATTACACCAGCAGCCACCGGGGGGAAAAACTAACATTAACCCCCGATGGCCTGAAAGGAAAAAAAGTTTTAATATGAAACACCCAATCTGCGACAGATCCAAAAATGGATCGTGACACTTCATCATATAAATGGTTAACAGAGTGTGTGGGATTCTTCTTTATCCCCATTGGCACCCTGAGATCATGTTTGTGTAGTTCTGATGTTTGCCATGGCAATTCATGACCAAATAGAGGCCTTAGAGTCTGCCGGCTATAGTAACATGTTCCGACGTTAGCGACATTTAGGTGGTAAATGCATAGGCAGCCTCAATAGTAAAAATTTGGTCACACTAGTCAAACAACTTATCCACTACTTGATCCCAAATCTGCTGCATTCTCTCTACCACAGAAACAACCCTTGGACAGGCCAAAGCCTCCACCTGCCCTGAAGAAAACCGAGGATGAAACCCGAAGTTTCAGAAAAAAGGAGACACAAAAAGTGGCAGAACTAGCCCTATTATTTATAGCAAATTCAACCAAGGGCAAAAAAGAGACCCTGTCATCTTGATCAGCAGACACAAAACATCTCAAATAGGTTTCCAAGATCTGGTTTGCTCTCTTAGTCTACCCATTGGTCTGTGTCACGTCACCGCTTCCTTCTGCCGTGCCACCGCTCCCTGTGCCCCGTCGGACTCACCAGATTGCAGCTTCCCGGCGCGTCCTCGTCTGTGCCCCTGCTCTGACGACAGCGCTTGCTTCCTCCCGGGCGCGCGCTCCCCGCAGCTCTCTCCATGCACGAGCACTTCCTCCTCTCTGAGCCGGTCACTCCACCAGGTCCTCTCTATGGTCAGGAGGACCCTGACCCGGGAGTTCCTCCCCACGCTCCCATATCAGGCCGTCACCCCCTAGTGACGCTGCCTGATCGTCACTTGCCTTCCCTTGTGATTCTGGCCCCTCTTGCTGGCGTTCGCCGCCGCTTCCTCCACGTCTCGTCTCCTGTCTCACTCTCTCATATATGTTACCTGTTCTCTCCTATGTTCCAGTGTTCCTGCCTTCCCAGCCCACAGCTCCAGTCTCCTGTGTTCCTGCCGTTCTACCCTGGTCCAGTCTCCTGCGTTCCTGCCACTCTACCCCGGTCCAGTCTCATGTGTTCCTGCCGTTCTACCCCGGTCCAGTCTCCTGGGTTCCTGCCGCTCTACCCCGGTCCAGTCTACTGTGTTCCTGCCGTTCTACCCCGGTCCAGTCTCCTGTGTTCCTGCCGTTCTACCCCGGTCCTGTCTCTTGTGTTCCTGCCGTTCTACCCCGGTCCAGTCTTCTGTGCTTCTGCCCTAGGTACCAGCTGCCGCGGTAATAGTTTCCTCTGGGCCTGTCCCTAACACTCCCTGTATTGGGGGTGGTCCACCTGGTCCGCTCGCCCAGGGGAGGTTCGTTGCCGTGGTCCAGTGAGTTCACCTTCAGGGTTCCTAACAGTACGATCAGGCCATGAATCCCGCTGGTGCCTCAGCAGCCACCCAGAAGGAACTGGCGACACTACGAGACAACCAGGCCCACATTATGACTTTCTTAAAGTCTATGGAATCCCGGTTATCGGCACTACAGCCCTCTGATCCCGGTAGTGCCTCTCAGCTGGCCAGTCTCCAGCAGGAACTGGTCCAGCAACGCGATACTCAGGGCCATATTTTAAATTATATGGCCTCGGTGGACAATCGACTCCTCTCTCTCCAGTCTGCCGCGGCTGCCCCCGCTCAGGCGCCGCTTCCACATCCACCGCCTCATTTAGCTAAGCCTCCGCGGTATGGCGGAGACCCCCGATTGTGCAGGGGGTTCCTTAACCAGTGCCAGTTGCACTTTGAGTTGCTACCTCAGCAATATCCCACGGATTGTGCCAAGGTGGCTTTTATGGTATCCCACTTGGAGGGCGAGGCATTTGCCTGGGTAAACTCCCTCTGGGAGCGAGACGATCCAGTGGTTTCCCAGCTTTCCACGTTCCTCGAGACCTTTCGCAAGGTCTTTGACGAACCGGGACACCTGGCCTCAACTACGGAGTCCCTCTTTAACCTCCGCCAGGATACTCTCTCGGTGGGCCAATATGCCATTCAGTTTCGCACCCTGGTCTCTGAGCTCGGGTGGAATAACGAGGCTTTGGTGGGAGCATTTTGGCGGGGCTTGTCTGCTCGTATCAAGGACGAGCTGGCGGGTCGGGATACTCCCATGTCCCTGGAGGATCTCATTTCCCTGGTGACTCGCATTGACCTGCGATTCCAGGAGCGCTCCCGCGAGTCTGCCAGGGAGAGAAGACTTCCTCGTGTTTCCCTAGCAACCCGCAGCCCCTCCGGTCCACAATTTGGCTCTACCTCCGCTGTCCCGGCGTCGGAACCCATGCAGGTAGATCGCCTCAAACCGGCAGAGCAGCGCCGCCAGGAGAGGTTCGACAAGGGACTGTCTGTACTGCGGCAGTTCCTCCCATCTTCTGCGCTCCTGTCCAGTGAGGCCGGGAAACGCCTCCGCCTAGGACAGGTAAGAGAGGCCTCCCTAGGTGTTAGTGATACCTCTCTCCCCTTGACCCTTTCTGTCCTATTGAATCTTGGTTCCTCCCGCATCTCTGAGCTGGCCTATATTGATTCAGGGGCTGCCGGGAATTTCATCCAGCTCGAGGCGGTCAAAAAGTTGCGGATACCTGTCAGATCCTTGGAGTCTCCTCAGCAGTTAGCTTCTGTCGACGGCGCTCCCCTGCGGGAGGTCGTTACCCTGGTCACCGAAGAGGTGAAATTACAAGTCGGAGCCCTACATCGGGAGAAGATAGCCTTCTTGGTATTGCCCTCACTATCCTGCACGCTCCTCTTAGGTCTTCCGTGGTTAAGGACCCATGAGCCCGTCCTCGATTTGCGATCTGGGGACATTCTTCGTTGGGGTCAGTCGTGCCACCCATCGTGTCTTCTTCCCGTTCAGCCAATCAAGTCGCCTAGGATTCCAGCGGCGCCCGGGGGTTTGCCTTCAGCCTATTGGTCCTTCACGGACGTTTTCAACAAAAAGGAGGCAGAGTGCCTGCCCCCACATCGTCCTTATGACTGCCCCATCGATCTCGTTCCAGGTTCTACACCACCCCGGGGTCGAATTTATCCCTTGAATCCTCTCGAATCTCGAGCCATGTCCGAGTACGTCCAGGAAAATCTGGCTAGAGGCTTTATCCGGAAGTCTTCCTCACCCGCAGGCGCGGGCTTCTTTTTCGTCAAGAAGAAGGATGGGGCTCTTCGTCCATGCATCAACTACCGGGGCCTCAATGATATCACTATCAAGAACAAGTACCCGCTGCTCCTTATTCCTGAGCTGTTTGATCGATTGCGGGGGGCACAAATTTTCACCAAACTGGATCTCCGTGGGGCCTACAATCTCATCCGCATTCGCCCTGGTGACGAATGGAAGACCGCGTTCAATACCAGGGATGGCCACTACGAGTATTTGGTCATGCCCTTCGGCTTGTGCAATGCTCCCGCAGTGTTCCAGGAATTCGTGAATGACATTTTCCGAGATCTCCTGTACTCTTGTGTGGTAGTGTATCTGGACGACATTCTTGTCTTTTCCTCGGATTTGGCTACCCATAGGAAGAGTGTTCGTCTAGTTCTCTCACGCCTGAGGGAGAATCTCTTGTATGTGAAACTGGAGAAATGCTCCTTTGAACAAACCTCTCTTCCGTTCCTGGGGTACATTGTTTCTGATTCAGGCTTAAGCATGGATCCAGAGAAAGTGTCAGCAGTGCTCAACTGGCCGCAACCTCATGGAGTCAAGGCAATTCAACGATTCCTGGGTTTTGCCAATTACTACCGGCAATTCATCCCACATTTTTCGTCCTTGACCGCACCCATCTCCTCTCTGATTCGTAAGGGGGCTAACCCGCATGTTTGGACCTCAGAGGCCGAAGAATCCTTCCTTGCCCTGAAACAAGCCTTTGCTTCTGCTCCAGTCCTTCACCGCCCGGAGACTAACAAACCTTTTATTTTGGAGGTGGATGCTTCTGCCATGGGGGCCGGAGCCGTACTCTCCCAGAGATCCCCGTCTGGGCGACTGGTCACCTGCGGCTTCTTCTCGAAGATGTTCTCCTCTCCAGAACGCAATTACTTCATTGGTGACAGGGAGCTTTTGGCCATCAAGATGGCGTTGCAGGAGTGGCAGTACCTTTTGGAAGGAGCTGTGCATCCTTTTAAGATCTACACAGACCATAGGAACTTGGCTTACATCCGATCGGCACAGAGACTAAATCCACGACAAGCAAGATGGTCTTTGTTTTTCGCTCGGTTCGATTTTGAATTGCACTTTTGCCCGGGTAGTAAGAACCCCAAGGCTGATGCGTTGTCCAGATCCTTTCTTGCGGTCGATGCCGAGGAAGACCCTACGCACATCCTGGATCCCTCCAAGATCATCACAGTGGCACCCCTCAGGTTGTCTACCCTACCACCGGGTAAGACCTTCGTCCCAGTGACCAACCGAAAACGAGTCCTGCATTGGGGTCATGCTTCCAAGATTGCAGGCCATGTTGGGTTGAAAAAGACCCTTTGTCTGGTCTCACTCTACTATTGGTGGCCTACTCTTCCCCAAGATGTTCGTAGCTTTCTAGCCTCGTGTCCATCCTGTGCCAAAGACAAGGTTCCTGTCACGTTTCCGCCAGACTTAGGGCCTGCTGTTCCGGTCGCGGCCACTAGGAGGCGCCGGACCGCCACTTTATCGTCAGACTCAGGGACGGCTGTTCCTGCCTCGGCCACTAGAAGGGGCCGTGGTTCTGTCACGTCAGGCTCAGAGCCTACTGTCCCGGCTTTAGCCTCTAGGAGGCGCCGGTCTGTCACGTCGCCGTTAAATTCTGGGTCTGCTGCTCCTGTCGCGGTCACTAGGAGGCGCCATGGCTCGCCCGGGAGTTATGGTGCTGACAGAGTAAGGGCACCTGCGCAGGCATCTGGTGGACGCAGGCTCCACCCCTCTGTCAGTCATCAAGAGGTTACTGCATCTCCATCTGGCCTGGTCCTGGGGGCGGTACTGATGACATCATCAGTCCAGGAACCTATGAGGGGTGACCTGATCCCTGAAATACCTTGGGACTGGTCTTGCAAGCCGCCGGATATATTCTTGGTTCCCCTGTGTGTTGCTGTGTGAATTACTTTCTGACTGACTGACTTTGGCCTGGACTTCTGACTCTCCTTCTGCCTAACGATTCTGTACCTCTGCTACTCTCCTGGTTTATGACTTTCGGCCTGAATCTGACTCTGCTTCTGCCTAACGATTCTGTACCTCTGCTACTCTCCTGGTTTATGACTCTCGGCCTGAATCTGACTCTGCTTCTGCCTAACGATTCTGTACCTCTGCTACTCTCCTGGTTTATGACTCTCGGCCTGAATCTGACTCTGCTTCTGTCTACCGTTTTTGTACCATTGCTGCCCGACTGGTTTAGACCCGCATATCTCCACGTTTGTGTCCTGTATTGGAACACCTTTCTGACGACCGTCCTGCTCTGGTCACTGCTCCTACTCAGACAGCGCCTCCTGGGCTCTGCTATAAATCCAGATCCCTGTATAGGGGTAAAGGGTATCAGTGTTTCTCGGGGTGTTGCCTGGCTGCAGCCCAGACCCGCAGGCGGACGTCACATTATATCCGGCCATATAAAAAAAACTGCTTCTTGTGTATATATCCAGCATATACAAAAGCAGTCTCCCTGAACTTTTTTTTTCTCTCCCTTCTTCTGACTGGGCTGATTTCTGGCCTAAACACCTGGTTCAGTGCACAGCCTGAAGGAGCACTTTCATCTTCCTGCACCAGTATGCTGCAGTCTGGAGCCTTCAGAGAAAGAGCTGAGCGTCAGAGATCCATACTACTGAGACATCGGCCTCTGGGCAACTCTGGCTATGGTTGCCCAGGGGCACAGGTATTGCCCGCAGATGCGGCTAAAGTTTTATTGCCTATTGCCCTTTCTTTTGGTCAGAAATCTCAGTGTGTGAACGCATATGTGGATTGTGGATCTGAAGGGAATTTTATGGATTCTTTGGTTGCTAAAAGTCTCGGTGTACCCCTATTAAGACTTAATGCCCCTATAACAACTACGGCTATTAATGGCACATCTATTGTCCAGGAGGGGGTTAAATTTGTTACTGACAAAATCACTATGTCGGTGGGAGCATTGCATACCGAGGTTATGTCATTTTTTGTCATGGATAATTTGTCTGCTGCAGTCATTTTGGGGATGCCATGGCTACGCCAGCATAATCCAGTCATCGACTGGCACCTAGGCGATGTTATACGCTGGAGTTCACACTGTCAGGAAAACTGCATGTCGCTAACAGTAAACCAAGTTAAAGTTAAACCCCTCCACATACCGTTTGCCTTCAGAGATTTTGAGGATGTCTTTTCTATTGCAAAATCTGAAAAGCTACCCCCTCACAGAAAGTATGATTGCCCTATAGATCTGATTCCAGATGCCCGTCTCCCAAAAGGGAGAATATTTAATCTCTCAGGTCCAGAGCGTCAGGCTATGAACGAGTACATAGCAGATAGCTTAAAAAAGGGGTTTATTAGACCATCTATTTCACCAGTTGGAGCTGGCTTCTTCTTTGTAGAAAAGAAAGATGGTTGTCTCAGACCCTGCATTGATTACCGGGAATTGAATGCAATCACTATAAAGAACCAGTACCCGCTTCCACTCATCCCTGATCTTTTTAATCAGCTAATGGGAGCCCGTTGGTTTACTAAACTGGACCTCCGGGGGGCATACAATCTAGTCCGCATAAGAGACGGGGATGAGTGGAAAACAGCCTTTAATACCCCTCTTGGCCACTTTGAGTACCTGGTAATGCCCTTCGGACTCAGTAACGCACCTGCCGTGTTCCAGCACTTTGTAAATGACATTTTCAGGGACATTTGTGGGGTGTATGTCGTCGTGTATTTAGATGACATTTTGATTTATTCTGCTGACCCTGTGACACATGCTCAGCACGTTCGCTCTGTACTGCAGAGACTGCGAGAACACTCCCTGTTTGCTAAACTGGAGAAATGTGGTTTTTTTGCGGAGGAGGTACAATTTTTAGGATATGTGGTTTCAAGCACAGGCTTCCGTATGGATCCTGCCAAGATCCAACCTATTAAAACTTGGGTGCAACCCAAGTCGCTAAAAGCGCTGCAGCGATTTTTAGGGTTTGCAAATTATTACCGAAAATTCATCAGGGGTTTCTCCGAAATTGCTAAACCACTCACGGATTTGACCCGAAAAGGGGCAGACGTGACCAATTGGAACCCTGAGGCAATTCAGGCTTTTGCTACGTTAAAAGAGTGCTTTGTAGCCAACCCAGTTTTGGTTCAGCCTGATCTGGACCGCCCGTTTATTGTAGAGGTGGACGCCTCTGAGGTCGGAGTTGGAGCAGTGCTGTCGCAAGGCACTGCATCACTCACTCAGCTTCGCCCATGTGCCTTTTTCTCCCGCAAATTCTCTGCCACTGAGAAGAATTACGATATAGGTAATCGGGAGTTATTGGCGATCAAATGGGCCTTCGAGGAATGGCGCCACTTCCTCGAAGGCGCCAAACATAAGATCACTGTGATTACAGATCACAAGAATCTGACTTACCTGGAGTCAGCTAAAAGATTAAATCCTAGACAAGCGAGGTGGGCCTTGTTCTTCTCTAGGTTTGATTTCTTAATAACCTTTCGTCCTGGTACCAAAAATGTGAGGGCTGATGCTCTCTCTCGAAGTTTCTGCCCCTCACAGGCTGAGGACTCGGAGCCAGTTCCAATACTGGCCAATGGTATTGTTGTGTCGGCTGTGTCTCTGGACCTTCTGGAGGAGATCCGTAGGTCCCCAGAACCAGCCCCTGACTCGACGCCCCCCCAGAAATTGTTTGTTCCAGCGCCGTTTCGCCTACAAGTTCTGAAGGAGTCGCACGACTCCGTCCTGGCAGGCCATCCTGGGGTCAATAATACCGCCAGACTTGTGACTAGGAGTTTTTGGTGGCCAACGGTAGTTAAGGACTGCAAGGATTATGTATTAGCTTGTGAAATCTGTGCTCGCGCCAAGTCCCCTCACAATCGGCCTGCCGGCTGGCTCCAGTCCTTGCCCGCTCCAGAGAGTCCATGGACCCACATCTCCATGGACTTCATTACTGACCTACCACCCTCAGAGGGGAAGACATGCATCTGGGTGGTGGTGGACAGGTTCAGTAAGCAATGTCATTTCGTTCCCCTCTCTGGATTACCTAATTCAGAAACTCTGAGTAAGTTGTTTATTGTTCATGTAATAAGGCTGCATGGCGCTCCAGAGAATATCGTGTCCGACCGAGGTACCCAGTTTGTTTCCAAATTCTGGAGAGCATTCTGCAAACGTATTGGTATTGAATTATCCTTCTCCTCCGCTTACCACCCTGAGACCAATGGTCAAACGGAGCGTACCAACCAGGCTCTAGAGCAATATCTTCGCTGCTATGTCTCGGAACATCAGTCTGATTGGGCGGAACATCTCCCATTAGCTGAGTTCGCTCTAAATAACCAGTACCAGGAATCTATCAAAACCACCCCGTTCTTCTGCAATCATGGTTTGCACCCACGTTTTGGTTCATTTTCGGCCAAGATGTCGGAGCTTCCGGGAGTAGAGAATTCCATACGTCACTTAAGGACAGTCTGGTCGGAGGTGAACACAAACTTGAAAGGGTCCCAAGTCAGGCAGGCTTTGGCCGCAAATAAACGGAGGTCCACAGGGCCGCACCTAGGAGTTGGGGACAAAGTTTGGCTGTCTACCAGAAACATTAAGCTTAAGGTGCCATCTGCCAAACTGGGGCCCAGGTTTATTGGTCCCTACGAGATATTAGAAGTAATTAACCCGGTAGCCTTTCGTTTAAGGCTCCCTCAGTCTTTTAAAATTCCTAATGTTTTCCACAAATCCCTTCTCAAGGTGTACCGCTCCCCAATTCATCCCGTCCAGTCCCCTCCTCCTCCAGTTTTGGTCAAGGGTGCCTTGGAGTACGAAGTCCAGGGCATCCTTGATTCCCGTTTAGTGAGAAAGTCTGTGCAATATTTAGTTCATTGGAAAGGCTATGGCCCAGAGGAGAGGTCCTGGGTCCCCGCTAGTGACATTCATGCCAAGGGGTTGATTAGAAGGTTTCACCTCCTTCACCCTGATAAACCGGGTTTTGAGGGTCCAGAGGCCCCTCTTGGAGGGGGGGGTACTGTCACGTTTCCGCCAGACTTAGGGCCTGCTGTTCCGGTCGCGGCCCCTAGGAGGCGCCGGACCGCCACTTTATCGTCAGACTCAGGGACGGCTGTTCCTGCCTCGGCCACTGGAAGGGGCCGTGGTTCTGTCACGTCAGGCTCAGAGCCTACTGTCCCGGCTTTAGCCTCTAGGAGGCGCCGGTCTGTCACGTCGCCGTTAAATTCTGGGTCTGCTGCTCCTAGGAGGCGCCATGGCTCGCCCGGGAGTTATGGTACTGACAGAGTAAGGGCACCTGTGCAGGCATCTGGTGGACGCAGGCTCCACCCCTCTGTCAGTCATCAAGAGGTTACTGCATCTCCATCTGGCCTGGTCCTGGGGGCGGTACTGATGACATCATCAGTCCAGGAACCTATGAGGGGTGACCTGATCCCTGAAATACCTTGGGACTGGTCTTGCAAGCCGCCGGATATATTCTTGGTTCCCCTGTGTGTTCCTGTGTGAATTACTTTCTGACTGACTGACTTTGGCCTGGACTTCTGACTCTCCTTCTGCCTAACGATTCTGTACCTCTGCTACTCTCCTGGTTTATGACTTTCGGCCTGAATCTGACTCTGCTTCTGCCTAACGATTCTGTACCTCTGCTACTCTCCTGGTTTATGACTTTCGGCCTGAATCTGACTCTGCTTCTGCCTAACGATTCTGTACCATCTTCTACTCTCCTGGTTTATGACTCTCGGCCTGAATCTGACTCTGCTTCTGTCTACCGTTTTTGTACCATTGCTGCCCGACTGGGTTAGACCCGCATATCTCCACGTTTGTGTCCTGTATTGGAACACCTTTCTGACGACCGTCCTGCTCTGGTCACTGCTCCTACTCAGACAGCGCCTCCTGGGCTCTGCTATAAATCCAGATCCCTGTATAGGGGTAAAGGGTATCAGTGTTTCTCGGGGTGTTGCCTGGCTGCAGCCCAGACCCGCAGGCGGACGTCACAGTTCCCAGGCAATTACCTTCTGGACTCTTGCACCCGCTTCCAGTTCCTTCGGCTCCCTGGCAGTACATTGCTATCACTGACCTACCTCGCTCTTCTGGATGTACTGTCATCTTGGTCGTTGTGGATAGATTCTCCAAGATTGCCCATTTCATTCCCCTGTCTGGGCTCCCTTCGGCTCCTGAATTGGCGAAGATTTTTATCCACCATATTTTTCGTCTCTATGGCTTCCCTCAACGTATTGTCTCTGATAGAGGAGTCCAGTTCACCTCCCGATTTTGGAAAGCGCTCTGCAAGTTTATGAACATCACGCTGGATTTCTCCTCCGCTTATCACCCTCAGACCAATGGTCAAGCAGAGCGTACTAACCAAATTTTGGTTAATAACCTCCGTCACTTCTCCAACGCTCACCAGAACGACTGGTCTGACTTGCTCCCATGGGCCGAATTTGCGTATAACAACAACGCCAACGAATCTTCTGCCAAGTCTCGATTCTTTATCGTCTACGGGCTACATCCAGGCGTACCTCTACCAGTTCCTCCTGTCTCGGGTGTGCCGGCTGCTGATCTTCTGTCTGGGGAGTTCTCCAGGATCTGGCAGGAGACCAAAACTCGAACAAGCGCAGGTTCAGATGAAGATACACGCAGACAAAAGGCGCTTGGATCCACCTCTCTATCATCCTGGCGACAGAGTGTGGTTATCCTCCAAGTTCATCCGCCTTAGGATTCCTTCGCCCAAATTGGGTCACCGGTATATTGGACCCTTCGAGGTCTTGTCCCGCATCAACGACGTCTCTTACAAGTTAAAGCTCCCTGCCTTGCTTCACATCCCCAATTCGTTTCATGTTTCTCTTCTGAAACCTGTGGTCCTCAACCAATTCCATGCCACTACCACCCGCACCCCCCCAGCCTGTTTCCGCCGATGATGTCTTTGAGGTTAAAGACATTCTCGCCATGAAAAGGCTAAGGGGAAAGACCTTGTTTCTGGTCGATTGGAAAGGTTTTGGCCCCGAGGAGAGATCTTGGGAACCTCGGGAGAACATTCAAGCTCCCCGGATTTTGGCAAGATTTCTCTCCAGCTTTGGGAGGGGGGCGTGTAAGGAGGGGGGTACTGTCACGTCACCGCTTCCTTCTGCTGTGCCACCGCTCCCTATGCCCCGTCGGACTCACCAGATTGCAGCTTCCCGGCGCGTCCCCGTCTGTGCCCCTGCTCTGACGACAGCGCTTGCTTCCTCCCGGGAGCGCGCTCCCCGCAGCTCTCTCCATGCACGAGCACTTCCTCCTCTCTGAGCCGGTCACTCCACCAGGTCCTCTCTATGGTCAGGAGGACCCTGACCCGGGAGCTCCTCCCCACGCTCCCATATCAGGCTGTCGCCCCCTAGTGACGCTGCCTGATCGTCACTTGCCTTCCCTTGTGATTCTGGCCCCTCTTGCTGGCGTTCGCCGCCGCTTCCTCCACGTCTCGTCTCCTGTCTCGCTCTCTCATATATGTTACCTGTTCTCTCCTATGTTCCAGTGTTCCTGCCTTCCCAGCCCACAGCTCCATTCTCCTGTGTTCCTGCCGTTCTACCCTGGTCCAGTCTCCTGCGTTCCTGCCATTCTACCCCGGTCCAGTATCATGTGTTCCTGCCGTTCTACCCCGGTCCAGTCTCCTGTGTTCCTGCCGCTATACCCCGGTCCAGTCTCCTGGGTTCCTGCCGTTCTACCCCGGTCCAGTCTCCTGGGTTCCTGCCGTTCTACCCCGGTCCAGTCTCCTGTGTTCCTGCCGTTCTACCCCGGTCCTGTCTCTTGTGTTCCTGCCGTTCTACCCCGGTCCAGTCTTCTGTGCTTCTGCCCTAGGTACCAGCTGCCACGGTAATAGTTTCCTCTGGGCCTGTCCCTAGCACTCCCTGTATAGGGGGTGGTCCACCTGGTCCGCTCGCCCAGGGGAGGTTCGTTGCCATGGTCCAGTGGGTTCACCTTCAGGGTTCCTAACAGTCTGAGGGTAAAACGCAGAGGAGAAGGACAACTAAAATCCCAGTTTAGAACAAAAAGCTCTCCAAAATCTGGAAACAAACTGGACTCCTCTGTCAGACACAATGTTCTCCGGAATACCGTGCAAACTAACCACCTGCTGTAAAAACAAGGGCACCAACCAAGAGGATGGCAACTTCGGCAGTGGTACAAGATGGACCATCTTGGAAAATCTATCACAGATCACCCAGATAACAGTCATTCTCTGAGAGACAGGGAGGTCGGAAATAAAATCCATTGATATATGGGTCCATGGCCTCCTGGGCACCGGCAGTGGCACTAACAATCCACTAGAACAAGAACAGGGTTTGGACCGAGAACAAGTCCCACAGGACTGCACAAAATTCCTGACATCACGAGATAAAGCAGGCCACCAAAAAGACCGACTCACCAAATCTCTGGTACCAAAAATACCAGGATGACCACCTAACAGGAAGCAATGAATTTCAGACATTACTCTTCTCCGCCACTGGTCGGGGACATACAATTTCCCCATAGGGCATCGTTCAGGTTTGTCCTCCTGAAATTCCTCCAGGGCAAGTCTCAAATCGGGTGAAATAGCGGAAAGAACCATACCCTCATTTAGAATGGTAGTAGGCTCAGTCACATCAAAAGAATCCGCAAAGAAACTCCTAGAGAGGGCATCCGACTTAATATTCTTAGTGCCCGGAAGAAAGGAGACCACAAAATTAAAATGCGTTAAAAACAAGGCCCACCTAGCCTGTCTAGGATTCAATCGCTTGGCTGATTTGAGATGGATCAAGTTCTTGTGGTCGGTGAGGACCACAACTTTATGTCTGGCCCCCTCCAACCAATGTCTCCACTCTTCAAACCCCCACTTCATAGCCAACAACTCCCGATTCCCCACATCATAATTAGGTTCAGATGGGGAAAATTTTCGAGAAAAGAAGTCACAAGGATTCATCTTAGTGGTTACTGGATCTCTTTGAGACAAAATGACTCCTGCACCAATCTCAGAAGCATCTATCTCCACCTGAAATGGGAGAGAAACATCAGGTTGCCGTAGAGCTGGAGCAGAAGTGAATCTCCGCTTAAGCTCCTGAAACGCTGAGACTGCCAGTGGAGACCAATTCACCACATCTGTGCCCTTTTTGGTCAAATCCGTCAGTGGTTTAACAATACCAGAAAAATTACTTTTGAATTTACGGTAGAAATTAGCAAAATCCAAAAATTTCTGGAGAGCTTTCAAGGAAGTGGGCTGAACGCAATCATAAATGGCCTGGACCTTGACCGGGTGCATTTTAACAGCGGACGGGGACAAAATGAATCCCAAAAACAAAAAATTTTTGTACGCCAAAGAGATATTTCAATCCCTTAACATACAGAGCATTTTCTCTCAAAATCCGGAATACAATCCGGACATGTTCCACATGAGAATCCCAATCATTGGAAAAAATCTAAATATTGTCCAAATAAACGATCAAAAACTTGTCCACAAAATCCCGGAAAATATCGTTTATGAAAGATTGGAAGACAGAAGGGGCATTAGTGAGCCCAAAAGGCATCGCTAGGTACTCAAAATGCCCCTCAGGAGTATTAAACGCCGTCTTCCATTCATCACCGTGCTTGATGCGAATAAGATTATATGCCCCCCTAAGGTCAAGCTTGGTAAACCAACTAGCACCTTTCACTCTGAAGAATAAATCGGAAATCAGGGGTAATGGATACTGATATTTAACAGTGATTTTATTAAGGAGACGATAGTCAATACATGGCCTCAATGAGCCATCTTTCTTGGCTACAAAGAAAAAGCCGGCACCTAAAGGTGAAGAGGACGGTCTGATATGACCCTTCTCCAATGACTCTGATATAAGATCGCATAGCATCATGTTCAGGTACAGATAAATTGAAGAGCTGACCCTTGGGAAATTTACAACTGGGCACTAACTCGATCGCGCAATCATAACTCCTGTGAGGAGGATAAGGACGCAGACTTACTCTCACTAAATACATCAGAGAAATCAGCCAAATAGTCAGGGACATCATGAGACTGGGGAGAGGTAGAAAAAACAGGAGTGTCACTACGAACACATTGACAATCCCAACTAACCACAGACACAGATTTCCAATCCAGAACAGGATTATGGGTCTGCAACCAAGCAAAACCCAGCACAATAATGTCATGTAAATTATGCAACACCAAAAATTTACAATTCTCTTGGTGGTCCGGGGCTACCCGCATTATCACCTGGGTCAAAAACTGGGGTTTATTCTCCGCCAAAGAGGTAGCATCAATACCCCTCAAAGGAATAGGAGTCCGCAGGGGTACCATGGGAAAACCACGTTTGGCAAAGTCAAAATCCATCAGGTTCAGGGCTGCTCCTGAATCAACAAATGCCTTAGCAGAAAATGAAGATAAGGAGCAGATCAAGAAAACCGACAAAAGGAATTTAGGCTGTACATTGCCCAAAACAAATGAGTGAGCAAAATGTTTTTCCCACTTAGGGCAGACGGAAATAGTATGAGAAGCATCCCCACAAAAGAAGCACAACTTATTACGCCTTCTAAATTCTTGATGTTGAGCCCTAGAAAAAACCCTATCACACTGCATGGGCTCAGAAGTTTGTTTGAAAGGCAACACCGCCTCTTGCATAGTTTTACATTCACGTAAATGTCTGTCAATTTGAATGGCTAATGACATAGTCGTTGAAACCAGAGGGGACAGGAAATCCCACCATAACATCTTTTACGGTCTCTGCCAGACGTTTCCGAAAAAGAGCCACTAGGGCATCATCGTTCCATTTAGTAAGGACCGCCCACTTTTGGAATTTCTGACACTATAACTCTGCCGCTTCCTGACCCTGGTTCAATGCCAATAAGGTTTTCTCAGCTTGATCAATAACATTAGGTTCATCATACAACAACCCCAGAGCCTGAAAAAAACGCATCCACATTAGCCAGAACAGGATTCCCAGGTGTCAGGGAAAAAGCCCAGTCCTGATGGTCGCCGCGCAACAGGGAGATGACAATTTTAACCTGCTGCACCGAGTTCCCCGAGGAATTAGGTTTCAAGGCAAAAAACAGTTTACAATTATTCTTAAAGTTCAAAAATTTAGACCAATCCCCAGAAAATAAATCAGGAATAGGGACTTTAGGTTCCACAGCAGACAACTGAGAGAGATAGGCAGAAATTCTCCGAACTTCAGCAGCGAGCTGCTCCACACGATCAGACAATTGCTTAGTATCCAATAAAGACATAATCCTCCTACGGCCCCCAGAGAAAAAGAGGAAAAAATATATAAAAAATTCTGACACCCTCTTTATTTATTTATTTATTTTTTTTACTATTCTTTCCTTCTTTAGAGTACCCTAGAATCTACAGTTAGGCCGGTGATTCTGTTATGATCCGGTAACCGAGGAGGGTAACAGGGGAATAGGCGAGGCAACCAGATAACCAGAGAGGTTGGTAACTTAGCGGATTGCAGACCCCTAAACTGACAACACAACTAGAATTAGCCGTGGGACGTACCTACAATGCCCTAGACGCCTCAGCACAGCCAAAGAATTAACTAAGCCTAAAGAGAGAAAGGAGAAAGCTATACTGCCCCGGAGTAGACCCCCAAAAGAACAGATAGCCCCCGAACATATATTGCCGGTGAGACAGGATGAGGAACAAACACAGGCAGAAAATAGAGTAAGCAAATGATGGGGCCCAAACTGTCTAGATAGACTAGGACAGGAAAGGATACTGTCTGAAATCACGCAAAAACCCTAAGAAAAATTCCAACGCGTCTGATATGCAAAAATACTGAGTCCACGCGACCTCTCCCCCACAAAATCAGAACTCTGGTGTAACTGGACGCAAACAAAAGATACTGATATAACAGGGGATTAGAGATACAGCAAAGACTGACATAAGCTGTGGCAAATGAAACCGAGTCCAGCACAGGTCCCAGCAGGGAACCAGGCTGGACTCACACCAGCAAGGCAGAAATCGGAGAAAAGTAAAAAATGGATCAAATGCAAAAAGATTCAAGCAGACAAATAACTTATCTGAAAGGTGCAGGACGAAGCAGTAGGCAAGCAGACTTCCAAAATGCTCAGGAAGAAAACCAGATCACCGGCAAGAGCTGAGGGAAGGTTGCTCACTTAAATCACTCCAGTCTGTAACACCTGACCTCTAATCATCCTACTCAGGTGATTGACTTCTGTCAGCCAGACCAGCTCCTGTAAGGTTCTCAGTCTCTTTTGACATGTTTTTTGAAACTCCGTTTTTCCGTCGGCCATTTTGCTTTCCGTCTTGCTGCAGCTATCTTGCCCTCAGTTAGTATGGAGTTTCCAGCTTTCATGTTCCTGCCCTTATTCTCTCCCTCTTGCCTCTTAAGCAGCCTCAGCTGAGCAATCAGTGCGTCAGAATCAAGTCTGCAGTTAGCCTGTGACCTGGCTCCTGGAAGCCTTGGACTTGGTACTCCAGCCATCTGCTGCTGATGAACTTGGAAACACTTGTGGACACTGGAAACCTGTTGCCTGCTAAATCCACAGTTGCAAGGGAAGTAACAGAGAGACCATGAACCTGTTGTGGAAGTTCTGCAGTGCTTAAAGTTTACTCTTGCCTGCTGTGTCTCCTGCCTTTGTATCTGCAAAACTGTGTGAACCCTTTTGCTTACATGTATGAAGTAATACAAGTCCCTCTTAATCAAACCTGTGTCTCCTGTGTTATCCTCGCACCCAAGCACAAGACGCTATATGAATCGTACACAGTACATCACAGCTCCATTACCTGCAGCAACCACCAGAGGGAGCCCAAACTCAGAAGCCAGGTCAAAAGTGTTCATAACAAAACACTATGTTTGACGAGTGTGACCAACCTGTCAATCAGTTTTCCAAGCGATGCTACAGATCGTTTGGAAAATGCTAGTATTCTGCAAGCTAATTATGCTTGCAAAACGCTTGTTTTTCGCGGGAATTATGCATTTGGATTTCTCGTGTATTTCCCGCAGCAGGGAGTTGCGCAATTGCAGAAATTTCCACGGGAATTCCGCACATGTGCACATAGCCTTATAGTTCCTGTCTCTGGCTTGAGCAGCTGACCCCGTTATACCCTGATTTGTCCTCTGCCCTTTATCCTAGGTCCCGTTCCTGTGTTCCCCTGTAACTTCGCTCGTCATAGTACTCACTCTCTGTGTTGTGACTCCTTGATATTTGACTCGGCTTGCCCTGTGACCTGTTTGACTCTCTTCCGTCTTTGGCTTTCCTGCTCCTGACCGGCTCTGACTTCTCTGGCTTGTTTCTGACCACATGTATTGCTATGACCTCTGGTACTTCGTTCCATCTCTGTTGCTGACCCGGCTTTTCTGACTACTCCTCCGCCATCTAGTGGCTCCTGCCTGCTGCCGAATGGTTTTGCTGTGAGTGTACCTGTTTTTCCTTCACCCGCACCCCGTGGTGGAGGTGGTGTGCTACTTCGCTGCAGCAGGCATTACAGGTGATTCATCAATTATGACTTTTTAAAAGGTTGTAACATTTTTGTGCAAAGGTACTCCATTCCCCCTGTACGTCTTAATTTTTTTTTTAAAAGTTTTGCAACATTTTAACAGAATGTGCACTTCAACTATTATCTACCACAGAGATGTGGACATGGCTTTGCTTAGACTTATGGAAAGGGGTTATCCCAATTGGATATTGACCAAAGTGACTAAGGTGGAAAATAAAATAGACAGGAGTACTGTTTTAAACAGTAATAGTAATAACTCTGAGCTTTCTTCTTTGACATACCGCAACTACAGAAAAAGGAAGTTTTCACAAATGAATCGTACGCCATCCTCAATCAGTCCACTACGCTGGATTGGACGTAGAGGAAGACCTGTCGTTCCCTATTATACTATTTCTACTGCGGTGAAATTGATGCCACCTCTGTGGTGTAAGGCCCTCATTTGTTTAAATGTGAACACTCCTGGTTGGGTATCCATCTGCTGGATTCTGCAGAATTAATCGTCGAATATTGCAAATTCGGCAATCGTAATCCGAACCGAACATTGAAATATTCGCTCACCTCTAGTAGCTGGCACCACATAACAACAAATAATTCATCAAATGGCAAGACAGTTTCCAAAAGGAATTTATACAACCTTCATTTGTCAAATACATGTTAAGTAAAATTCCTTTTGGAAATTGTAGGTCTTATCATTTGATGAATACTCTACCCAGGGTTGTTATGGTAATTTATATGTTCTTAGCTTTCCCTATTTTTTCGTTGTTATGTGGTGCCATCTACTGTCTAATTGATATATTTATATTGAATTTGCATTTTTCAATAAATTATTTCAAGAAATATTTTATGTAAATTTTGTTAATTAATTTTGTGTTAATCTTATTACTGGTTCAAATGCACATTTTCGTTTCTGATCTGCTATTACTATTATACCAGTCCTGGGTGCAAACCTATTTACTATGGTTTAAATTACTTAAATTTACAATTATAATTTTCTATGTATTTGGACTGATCATTAATATTGGTTTACCTTCCAAAATAAAGCAGGCACCCCCCAAAAGAATCATACTCATCAGACCACAAACAATTAGAGTTGGCAAGTTTAATTTATTGGGGTCTGATGAGTGCAATTCTTTTGGGGGTGCATGCTTTCTTTCATGAAACGTCCTGCTGTATTCTTTAACTTTTTAGCTGCGTGGACACTTTCTTACTGAATCACAACTGGGGCTTATTTTTGGAGTAGGGTTTCTATTTTAAGCATACTCTGAAAAGCCTGAAAAATCAGGTTAGGTCTTATTTTTGGGGAAACATAGTATATTAGCCCTGGACTCTTTCTACAGTCCCCAATATATTTTTTTATCAAAAGTTTACCATTTTTTAGAAAATTCAATTATGGCAATAGAGAAGTGTTGTAGTATAAAATGGAAATTTTTTATTAATATAAATCTTATCAAAACATGTAAAAATAGAAGGGTGCTGAAAAAGAAAAGGGAGTGACACAAACCAATAGTGTACATGCGAACTTGGTAAGGAAAGGTGTGTGTATGTGTGTGTGTATATATATATATATATATATATATATATATATATATATATATATATATATATATATATATATATTTCAATGTTTAATTCCAGAAAGAAACATTTCCATCCAATATAGTTTAACCCCTTAGCGACAGAGCCAGTTTGCAGCTTAATGACCAGGCCAATTTTTACAATTCTGACCACTGTCTCTTTATGAGGTTATAATTCTGGAACGCTTTAACGGATCCCGCTGATTCTGAGATTTTTTTTTATGACATATTGTACTTCATGTTAGGGGTAAAATTTCTTCGATATGTCTTGTGTTTATTTATGAAAAAAACGGAAATATGGCGAAAATTTTGAAAATTTTGCAATTTTAAAACTTTAAATTTTTATGCCCTTAAATCAGAGAGATGTATCACACAAATTTATTAATAAATAACATTTCCCACATGTCTACTTTACATCAGCACAATTTTGGAAACAAAATTTTTTTTGTTAGGAAGTTATAAGGGTTAAAACTTGACTAGTGATTTTTCATTTTCACAACAAAATTTACAAAACCATTTTTTTTAGGGGCCACATCATATTTAAAGTCATTTTGAGGGGTGTACATGACAGAAAATACCCAAAAATGACACCATTCTAAAAACTAGACCCCTCAAGGTGCTCAAAACCACATTCAAGAAGATTATTAACCCTTTACCTGCTTCACAGGAACTAAAGCAATGTGGAAGAAAAAAATTTACATTTAACATTTTTTTGCAAAAAATTTACTTCAGAACCAATTTTTTTTATTTTCACAAGTGTTAAAAGAGAAAATGAACCACAAAATTTGTTGGGTAATTTCTCCTGAATACGTTGATACCCAAAATGTGGGGGTAAAACACTTTTTCAGCGCACGGCAGAGCTCACAAGGGAGGGAGCGCCGTTTGATTTTTTCAACGCAGAATTGGCTGGAATTGAGATCAGATGCCATATTGCGTTCGGAGAGCCCCTGATGTTCCTAAACAGTGGAAACCCCCAACAAGTGACCCCATTTTGGAAACTAGACCCATTAAGGAACTTTTCTAGATGTGTGGTGAGCACTTTGAACCTTCAAGTGCTTCACAGACGTTTATAATGTAGAGCCGTGAAAATAAAAAATAATTTTTTTTCCACAAAAATGAAATTTTCGCCCCCAAATTTTTATTTTTACAAGGGTAACAGGAGAAATCATACCCCCACAGTTGTTGTGTGATTTGTCCTGAGTACGCTGATACCCCATATGTGGGGGTAAACCACTGTTTGGGCGCACGGTAGAGCTCAGAAGGGAAGGAGTATCGTTTGACTTTTTCAATGCGGAATTGGCTGGAATTGAGATTGGACGCCATGTCGCGTTTGGAGAGCCCCTGGTGTGCCTAAACAGTGAAAAACCCCCACAAGTGACACTATTATGGAAACTAGACCCCTTAAGGAACTTATCTAGATGTGTGGTGAGCACTTTGAACCCCCAAGTGCTTCACAGAAGTTTATAACGCAGAGCAGTGAAAATAAGATAATCACTTTTTTTTTCTCATAAATGATCTTTTAGCCCGTTATTTTTTATTTTCCTAAGGGTAACAGGAGAAATTGGACCACAAAAGTTGTTGTGCAATTTGTCCTGAGTACGCTGATACCCCATATGTGGGGGGGAACCACTGTTTGGGCGCATGGGAGAGCTTGGAAGGGAAGGAGCGCCATTCTGGAATGCAGACTTTGATGGAATGGTCTGCGGGCATCATGTTGCATTTGCAGAGCCACTGATGTGCCTAAACAGTATAAATCCCCCACAAGTGGCCCCATTTTGGAAACTAGACCCCTGAAGGAGCTTATTTAGATATGTGGTGAGCACTTTCAACCCCCAAGTGCTTCAGAGAAGTTTATAATGCAGAGCCGTGAAAATAAAAAAGTCTTTTTGTTTTCCACAAAAGTGATTTTTTTTTTAGCCCCCCAATTTTTTTATTTTCCCAAGGGTAACAGGAGAAATTAGATCCCCAAAGTTGGTAAACAGTGGAAACCCCTCAGTTCTTGCTCCAACCCTAATCCCAACACAACCCTAATCCCAATTCTAACCCTAATCCTAATTCGCCCTAACCCTAATTCTAACCCTAAGCCTAACCCTAATTCCAACCCTAATCCTAATTCTAGCCCTAACCCTAGCCCTAACCCTAATTCCAACCCTAACCCCAGCCCTAACCCTAATGGAAAAATGAAAAAAAAATATTTTCTTTATTTCATTATGTTTGACTAACTAAGGGGGTGATAAACGGGGGGGGGTATTTATTATTTTTTTTATTTTGATCACTATGATAGTTTCAAGATGGCGGCGCCCACCGGAGGACACCGGCGGCACAGAGGACCACCGGGGGGGAATGCAGGACCACCGGGAGGTACGTGGGGGGGATCGGGGACCGTATTTCTCTCTCCTCTGATGTGCAATCACATCAGAGGAAAGAGAAATTAAATGCAAAATCGCTGCTTTTTTTTTTTTAGATCGACGTTATAGGGTTAATATCGCCATTATAGGGTTAATAACGGCGATCGCAAAAGCGGGGTCGGTAAAAACCAACCCGATTAATGTTCTCTGGGGTCTTGGCTACCTCCGGCAGTCGAGACTCCGGAAAAAATCCGACACTGGGGGGCGCTAGTTACTTTCTCCACAGCGCCGTGAATTAACGGCGCTGTGGTTTAAGTGGCCTTAATTACCGTCGTTAAGGGGTTAAATCTTCCAAAGTTTTCAAACAATCAGTTTTTAGTAGGTGTACAGCAACAAATAATAGGAGATACCCAGTCTACATTGGAATACCCTGGAGTTTCAGCCTAAGGCCAGGTTCACATCACGTTTTAGCAGCCCGTTCAATGCATAGCATTGACTGGCTGCTAACGGTATAGCATAACGCGATCGCGTTATGCTATACCCGCTAGCGCAGATGAATCATGATGGAGACGGAGCCTCAGACGCTGCAGGCCGCGTCTGAGGCTCCGTTAGCAAATAATGGCACATCGCGAACGCGTGCCGCTTTACGGCATGCGTCGCAATGCGCCCGACAATGGGGCACAATGGCGGCGTTAACGGACTGCGTTATACCGCGATGTAACGCAGTCCGTCAACGGACTTCCTATAACGCAGTGTGACCCCGGCCTAACGTGAGGGAGTAAATAAATGTTAACAGGAGCTTGGTGCTATAGGAGCCTATGACTGCTGGCACAATTAACTTTAACAAATCTCCTGTACCGAAACACAATGAATATACAAGATGGATATACATTTGTCAAATAATTAGTTTGCCACAACAAGCACTGTAAGTAAAATGAAAGCCTTTACCTGACAGTAACAATCGCTATAGGGAAAGTGCATGTGGTAGCATCGCTCTGCCCCGACGTGCGTTTACAGTCCCCAATATATGCAGACACAACCAGCAATGATTTTGATCTGCTGTAGAAGGGAACATCCAATACTAATAAAACATTAGCTGTAGCAATCCTGATACTCAAATAGCAAAATATTTTCTAAATTGTACAGTATAAGCACAGATATAGCGATAATACGAGCATTAGTATCTAATCTGATAAGTCATTTACTGCTACATGAGATGTAGCTACACTATACAATGCTTTTCCATTTAGGTTGCAATCAAACATCTATGTGAAATGTCCTTGGTACAGTGCAATTTTTTTTTATCAGACTGCGCACAAACTCATGGAGTATGTCCTATCCTGAGCCTCAAAATCGAATCAGAATATGACCTGCTCTGAGCTTCGCTGCTCTCATTCTTTGATCCGTGTGGTGTGTGAATGCAGCCTATGCAGGCACAATATCTTCCCTTCAGATTCTTTTTCTACCTTACAGTATATAAACAATAAATATGAACCTCTTGACTTGACTTCGTGCTTTTTTTCCTTTAGCTTCTGCGATTTAATTAGCTGATTAGTGATTTGCATTAGCAGAGAAGTGTACAGGTATAACTAATAACAAGTGGGTACTAAGAAATTCATTTTAGTAGAATTGATAAGCTCCCTTGTCTGTAAGCCCTGTTTTTGCATCTTCATTTTTTCCACCCTTCTGATATAACCCTTTTTTTACTTTTTATTTCCACATAGCTGTATGAGAGATGGGACAAGTCGTGGTTTTGAATAATACTAGTAATTTTATCATTCAATATAATGCAAACCAGGAAAAAAAAATCCAAGTGAAATTCTGCAAAAAACACGCAATTCTGCAATTGTACAGTATTTTGGGTTTTGTTTTAACAAATGTTCAGTGTGTGTTAAAATGACCTGGCAGCATGATTCTTTAGGTCAGAAGGAACCTGGTGATACCAAAGTTGCATACAGTATTTTCTTTTTTATTATTCAAATGGTGAAAAAAACATTCCTAAAAAAAAAAAAAAAATTTCACCTGTGTCGCAAATTGTGAGACTCATAACTAAAGCTGGGCAAACCCAAACAGTAAAGTTCAGCGTCCATACCCAACACCTATAGTTTGGGAAGTCCACGTTACTGTTTGGGTTCGGCCCCCTCGAACACTGGGTGCTTGTTGCGTTGTCGTGTGCATAACAGCGCAGCAAACACTGCTTCTGATCAGCAGTAAATTCATTACCATTGGTCAGAGCCATGGATCCACACTGTTAAATTATTTATTTAAATAATTTTAAAAAACAGCATGGGGAACCCTCTATTCTTGATAACCAGCCTTGCTAACACTGACAGCTAAGGGTTGCAGCCCCCAGCTGTCAGTTTTGCCTGACTGGTTATCAAAAATACACGGAAACCCACGCCGTTTTTTTTCTTTAAATTAATTATTTAGAGTGCAGGTGCCGGCTGATGAATGCTCCCATCAGCCGCTCCTGCTGTCACTATTATTAGCGGCAGCAGGCGTCGGCTAATGGGAGCAGTTGTCTCATCAGCCGATGCTAGAGAGGAATAGCTGAACATGGTGGCTGGTGAGTATAAGACTATCGTCAGGGAACTTACCATAGTTTAGTAACACCACTCCAGCACTGAAAAACACTGATGTTACGTAGTGCTTTAAGCCGTTAACATTTTAAGCTCATTTGGATGAGCCAATGTTTGAAATAATGCTTGTTCCTGATTATTGCCCCGTACAAAAACAAAAATACATATGGTGCTGGATCTACATAAATAGTGCCATACAGTGCTATACTATGAAAAATAGTACATATTATATCTAAAAATTGCCATAGTGCCCATATAATACCACACAGCATCAAAATAATTAGTGCCATAATGTCCCCAAATAAATAGTATGCCACCATTTTGCCATACAGTACGCAGATGTCTTTTCATGCCATATACCAGTTTTTTATTATCTTTCTTGATCACATTTATGTCCAGTCTTCGTAGATGTCAGTTTCATGTGGTTTGTGTAACATAGTTACCCTAATTGTAGGGTAACAAATGGCTCTCTCGGACCAACCTTGTAAAAAAGCCTATGTTATGCCTGTCCTTCACACGTCATGAGCAGAGTGTCTCTGGACACCTTACTTATTCCTGTTTTGTTTTTTTCCAGAGATAAGATTGCCATGCCTGCCCATGACGCAGCGCTGACAGTGTTGTCATCTGGAACAAGTCGCGTCGAGGAGATGTACTATCCCTGGTACGTCAGACCACTCTGCTTCATCAGAGATTGGTTTCCACAAAGTAGAGCCTGGTTAATGCAGAAGACATATCAGTACATCCCAGAAGAGACATTGGTACCTTCCTGATAGCCACACATTAATAAAGAATGCTTGGATCTGGTCTAATTGCATATTTGTAGTTTTGTGAATTTTTCTGCAATGCATATACACATATATTGCATGGCGTGTAAAGCTTTGATAGATTAGCTTGCTTGGATTAATTGGAGTCCTGCGGAAATAATGACCGTGGTTTCACAACATTGCCTATAATGAGTTGTACAGAGCGTTTCCAGCACTTGTACTAAAATGACCCAACACTCATTCCTGCTCCAATTCGGGAACTGATGTTGCCATGACAACTGCTGCTTTCCGCCTACAGCATAATACAACTTCTGTACAAAGTCACATCAGACACAGATGTCTTAACGTCATGACGAAGAAGCCATGCTTTTTTTTCCTGTAAAGAAAAGCAAATGTATCATTATTTAGGTGCAATCGCCAGGAGCCACACAGGGCATTCACTTTCCATTTGATGATGACATAAGGGCCTGTCACACTAAGCGATATCGCTAGCAATATCGCTATAACGTCACTGGTTTTGTGACGTAGCAGCGATATTGCTAGCGATATCGCTATGTCTGATACTTACCTCCGACCGACACCCCCGCTGGTTATCGCTGATCGTGAGAAAACGTCCTGGACCGTTTCTCGTCGTCAGCTTCCTGCGGCGCCAACGAGCGACGCATGGACGCGGGCGGAGGACGTCAGGATCGCCGCGTCTGACAGGTAAGTAGCGACCGCCGACCGCTGCTATGTCGCTGGTGAGATCTGCCTGTGTGGCAGCTCACTAGCGACCACCTAGCGATGCACCAGCGATCCTGACCGCGTCATATCGCTGGTCGGGATCGCTGGTGCATCGCTAAGTGTGACAGCACCTATATACTTACTATTGTGCAATAATGCCTCATTTGCAGGAAAGAAAAAAGGCAACACATGACTGAATTTTGTACATTGTCATTAAATGCATAATGTTCTGTTGCTGTTTCAATAGGTTAACCTTCCACTGTGCAGGATGTGTTATATCATGACTTTAAGGCTGTGTGCCCACGTAGCGATTTTTAAGCGTTTTTGCCGCGATTTTCGGCGCGAAAACGTTTAAAAATCGTGTACAGAACGCACCCCATACATTCCTATGGCATTCCGCACATGCTGTGCTAATGCTGCGCTTTTTTCCGCGGCGGAATCGCATCGCGGAAAAAATCGCAGCATGCTCATTCTTTTGTGCGGAATCGCAAAGAATTGCCGCGATTCCGCACCCATAGGAATGCATGAGAATCACTTACTTCCCGCATGTGGCTATGCCCACCATGCGGGAAGATAAGCGTCTCATGTGCGGTTGGTACCCACGGTGTGGAGGAGAGGAGACTGTCCTCCAGGCCCTGGGTACCACACCCCTGTGAAAAAAAGAATAAAAAATCGGGGTATATTTTCCTTCCGGCGTCCCGCGCTGCATTCCCGGGCCTCAGCGTTCCCAGTAATGCCTTGCGGCACGGTCCTGTGATGACGTAGTCTCGCGAGATCGCTATAGCAACGCGAGACTACGTCATCACAGGTCTCGCAAGGCATTACTGGGAACGCTGTGGCCCGGGAATGCAGCGCAGGACGCCGGAAGGTAAATATACACCGATTTTTTTTTTTTAGCATTTTAACATTCTATCTTTTACTATTGATGCCGCATAGGCGGCCTCAATAGTAAAAAGCTACTCACACTTGTCAAACACTATGTTTGACGAGTGTGACCAACCTGTCAATCACTTTCCAAGCGATGCTTCAAATCGCTTGGAAAGTGCTTGAATATCGCACACAAAAATCGCTGCAAAATCGCGATCATAATCGCGGTGAAATCGTGCGGGAAAAAACCGCGCGATTTCTGGGAAGGAGTCCGGTTTTTGGTGTGCGTTTTAACACGCACCGTGGGCACATAGCCTAAATGCTGGAAAATAAGGGCTCGAGCTCAAAAAGGTGCTCTGAAAAGTAAATGATTACACAATCCTCTAAATGGGTTAAAGTAAAAGAAGTAATGTTCACCTGACTTATCACCTGCCGCTCCCGTTCCAACACTACCGGGTCCTATTAAATCACAGAATCCTCGCTTTCAAATGATGTTAGGATCATTACTCTAGCAATATTCACTGCTTTTTTTCATAAGGACCATATAGTGAGGACAATGGAAAGGGAGGGTATTGCCCTCAACAGTGAACTTGGGCACTATTTTCTGTTACAGTTAACCAGACCAGACGTCAACATTATTCCAGACCACATAATTCAGACCCCAGAGCAGACCCATAACTTAGACCTTAGCGTGACCATGGCTCAGGCCGTATAGAACAGTCCTCATTTCATACCGTAAAATGTATTCTCTGTTAGTTACTTACCTCTCCTTTATTTAAAATCTGTCACCCATAGTTAGCCAACATCATTTTTACATCGGACCAAAGTATAGTATTGTAAAGAAGTAATTTTAAGGCCCTCAATATGTACAGTATTTAAGCCCCAGCTAAGAACTCTACACTGGGAAACCAGAGGCATTATCGGGGTTCCCTTTATATGATGCAATCGTTATCACCTTGGGTTGGCTGTCCCTAACTGTTTCCACTACTGGATCAAATTAACCCCGGTTCTAGAACATGTTTGACATAGTGTGTCCACAGCCGTGCACTTGTCCTTTCCGTTCAGGGAGCAGAATTTCCTTACCATCCTGCATGGTCGGCAGTATGTCTGCTGTGAAACTATCAGGCAATATATGAATATATAAAATCTGCACACTACCTCTAGGTCTGACCAGAGCAGGTGACACGAAGAATGAAGTCTAATAAACCTTTTTAAGAATCACACACATGGTTTTTTCAGTTCTGGAAATCATATGTCTTAGCAGGGCTGCCACTGGGAATTTCGGGGCCCCATACTGGCAAAATTTTCGGGGCCCCCTTGATACTCCGCCCAGGCTCCACCCAGCCCCGCCTCCATCCCTCAAACTGTCCACAGTCCCACCGCTCTCTCTTGGAAAAACTCCACTTCTCGGCTATCACACATTAACAGTTCCTATCACCAGATCACACATATAGCCAGCAGCTTTTGATTTGGACAAAATAATTTTTTAATCCGCCACCATAACAGGGTAGACACTTTTAGCCGAGCTCTATTCTACTGTAACCTATTAAATATTTGTTAAAATATGCAATACAATTTAGGTATATTTTGATTTATTTTTCAATTTTTAAAATGACCAATAATATCACATACAAGGAACAAATGCCGCTACACCATGACCAGACCACATATTACCATCACATAGTGACCTATAATACCACATACAAGGAACAAATACCGCCACACCATGACCATACCACATATTACCACCATAGTGACCGAATAATATCACGAGGAACAAATACCACCGCACCATGCCCAGACCACATATTACCACCACATGGTGACTGAATACTACAATACTGATCAGTAATAAAAAAACATAATACTATCACCATAAGTGGCATTATACACAGGAGATCTGTATTTAGTATGCAGTGTCTGTGTACAGGTAATATAGTGATCAATGACATTATACACAGGAGCTCTGTATATAATGTACAGGTAACAGTGATCACTGGTGACATTATACACAGGACCTCTGTATATAGTATACAATGTACAGTGTCAGTGTACAGGTAACACTAACTCACCAGTGATGTCTCTAGGTGAAGTCCTTTATCCTTGCTTTTCATTCATCCAGCACAGATCGCCATCACATCTTCCAGCCAGGGCTCGTCTTTGCCGGAAATAACACAGTTATCTAGAGCTCCGCTTGCAGAACACATTTCCCAACTTCCACATTACACCACATTAAGAAAAAAAGGCGACATAGTGTCGCTCTGCACAGTAAAAGGACCACCCCCCCATTTAAAACAGTATCCTCAACAAATTAAATACATCACTGCAGTAATAATGTCCCTTAATTAGCCCCTATGGCAATAATATCCCCCATCCTGACCCCCGTGTGTTTCATTCCTGGCTTCAGCCATATGTTCTCCCATCCCACCCTCATGAGTATCCATTCTTCCCCATATGATCTCCGTCGTATCCATCCTGCCCCATGATCCTGTGCGATCTGTCTCCAATCATGCCCCATCTGTCTCCAATCATGCCCGTATTTCCATTCTGCCCAGTGTCTCCAATCATGCCCCGTGTCTCGCATTCTGTCCCCAGCATCCAGCATTCTGCCCCCAGCGTCCAGCATTCTGTCCCATGTCCAGAATTCTGCCCCAGTCTCCAGCATTCTGCCCCATGTCCAGCATTCTGCCCCAGTCTCCAGCATTCTGCCCCATGTCCAGTATTCTGCCCCCATGTCCAGCATTCTACCCCAGTCTCCAGCATTCTGCCCCATGTCCAGCATTCTGCCCCAGTCTCCAGCATTCTGCCCCAGTCTCCAGCATTCTGCCCCATGTCCAGTATTTTGCCCCATGTCCAGCATTCTGCCCCAGTCTCCAGCATTCTGCCCCATGTCCAGAATTCTGCCCCACGTCTGGCATTCTGCCCCATGTCCAGCATTCTGCCCCATGTCCAGCATTCTGCCTTAGTCCAGCATTCTGCCCCATGTCCAGCATTCTGCCCCAGTCCAGCCTTCTGCCCCATGTCCAGCATTCTGCCCCATGTCCAGCACTCTGCCCCCCGGATCGCCGCTGTCAAAAAACAAACAAAAAAAACAAGTTCTCCTTACCTGGCCGCACTCCAGCGGCGAGGCTCTCTCCCTCCACGCTGCTGAAGCGCGCTCTAGCCGGCAACTGACAGTGACGTCAGATGCCGGCGATGTGCGCGCTGCGGCTGACGTCAGCTGCCGGCCTCCGATTGGCTGGCGGCTGTTAACTATTGACGTGCGGGCCGGCGGGCCCGCATGTCAATAGCGTTTAGCTGCCGCCCGTAGCGCCACGCTAAGGGCCCGGTTTACCTGCCAGTAGGGGCCCGGTGAGCAGAGGAGACCGGGCCCAATGCGGGCCCCCTTTGCCCACCGGGCCCCACACGCCAGTCAGGGCAGTAATTCCCTGATGGCAGCCCTGTGTCTTAGTCCAGTTACTAATTCCTAATTCTCTCTCCTGACACTATGCAATCAATGGAAAAGCCTCTTGAGTTGCCACCGACATTGTACTGCATTTCTAACCTACTTGCAGATTTTTGGCTGACTATAGGCTTCCAAGTGAGTTGTTCCATCATTCTGTAAGATAAACCTGACATGAGAGCTACTAGTTCCATTTGCCAAAAAAACTTGGTGCTGTTAATGGGATCTCAAGTTTGAATGGTTTGAGTACATGATTATCATCTTTTAGATTTTTGAAAATCCAAGGAATGCCACAATATGTACTGTACTTCCGTCGCCCACCATCTCAAGGATGAGAGGATATTTTGAGATACTGACAAATAAAAACATCTACTTGTTCCCTGACATTCCATTCCACCAGTTCTGTTGAATTTTTCTCTGAGGATTTTGGATAATCAAATAAGTCAGTTTTACAGCCAGATTGCATATTTTATCAGAAGCCCCATATAGACATGGCTTTTCTTATTGTAATTTAGGGAAATATAATGAGGTTGTAGGTATAATTTGTTACTTTCTAAATTTTTTCTCTGCTATCCTTGAATTCTCAAATAGTGTGTTTTTCAGTGCTTGTCAGTAATATTTCAAATGTAAATGGTATCACAGAAAAACGGTTGATGTATTTACCAACCCCAGATCACAATACTAATAAACTACAGCAGGGGCGGAGAACCTCTGGCCCATGGGCCTTTTACAGCCCGCGATGTCCTTTTCTCCTGCCCCGAGCAGATTCCCGGGAACCGCAGTGCTTGGGCCACTGGCCCTTTAATTGCTCATTACACAGCGAGAACGCGCCCGCAGCTTTCACTGCTGAACTCTGCAGCCCATGCAATGACGTATTACATACTGACACTAGCCAATGGTATTTTGTGATAGAAGTCAGTACATCCTGTGTGCCAGTCCCATCAAGGAAGACAGCAGCCCCAGCATCTCCTGCTGTGATGAAAGTGCCCTGGCATCTCCTGCTATGAAGTCCCTGTATCTCCTGAGGTTCCCTAGCATCTCCTGCTGTGATGTATATGCTCTAGAGTCTCTTGCTGTAATGTACATGTACTTTCCCTTCTGTGGTGTACGTATATACCCCAACGTCTCCTGCTGTGATGTATGTTCCATAGCATCTCCTGCTGTGATGTACACCACGTTCCAAATTCTTATACAAATTGGATTTAAATGTTATAAATATTTTTTTATTTTTCAGATAAACTCGTGGATGGTATTGTGTCTCAGGGCTCTTTGCATCACTGCAATCAATCTCAAATACCTGTGATATAATTGGTGAGCCCAATCAAAGATAAACTACTTTAGAAGGATGTTCCACATTATTAAGCAGGCCACTGGTTTCAAGCAATATGGAAAAGAGAAAAGATCTTTCTGCTGTGCAACCCTGGATGGTCCAAATGGAAAGAGTTGTGGATGGTTCATGGATGACCATTATTTTCCAACAAGGATGCGGTGTCAGCAATGAGGTGCCAGAATTATGGGGGAGAGCTGGTAGGCCCATTTAGGCTTCCTGATGGTGTCAAAATGACTTAGGCAAAGTATAGAGTTTCTGACTGACCACTTTCTTCCATGGTACAAAAGAACTGTGCCATCCGTAGCAAAACCGTATTCATGCATGACAATGCACAACCTCATACTGAAAAGAATATCTCTTGGTCATTGGCTTGTATGGAAATAACATGAGAGACACTAATGGTGTGGCCACTATCCTTCCCTGACCTCAATCCTATTGAGAGCCTTTGAACTATCTTCAAACAAAGGATCTATGAGAGTCTGAGGCGATTCACATTGAAACAACAGGTCAGGGAGGCTATTCTGACATCCTGCAAAAAATTAAAGCAGAACACTTACAAGTTCAATGGATGCAAGAATAATGAAGTTGATATTATAGAAGTCCTATGTAAACATGTAAGTTGGCCTGTTAAGATGTTTTTGATTGAAAAAGCTTTTGATTTCAGTAAATATGTCCTCTAAATACTGCAAATTTAACAAATTACCATTTTTACTTCTTTAGAAGCTATAAAATGTTTGAAAATGTTTATTTAGTTTTGAAAAAAGTATTATCATTGGGAAATTTGTCCAATAAAAATTGATTTATACTTTAATAGGTGATGATTTGAACATTATAGTGACTCATTTACATCGGCCATTTAGGAAAATCTGAGAAAAATACAATTTGTATAAAAATTTAGAATACAGTGTATATGCCCCAGCTGTTATGTACATGCCCCAGCGTCTTATGCTGAGATGTGCAGTATATGACTGAGCTTCTCCTGCAGTGATGTATGTGCCCCAGAATTTACTAGTGTGATGTACAGTCATTGCCAAAAGTGTTGGCATCCTTGAAATTGTGCATACAGTGGGGGGGGAAAAGTATTTAGTCAGCCACCAATTGTGCAAGTTCTCCCACTTAAAAAGATGAGAGAGGCCTGTAACTGACATCATAGGTAGACCACAACTATGAGAGTCAAAATGAGAAAACAAATCCAGAAAATCACCTTGTCTGATTTGGCAAGATTTATTTAGCAAATTATGGTGGAAAATAAGTATTTGGTCACCTAAAAACATGCAATATTTCTGGTTCACACAGACCTGTAACTTCTTCTTTAAGAGACTCCTCTGTCCTCCACTCATTACCTGTAGTAATGGCATCTGTTTGAACTTGTTATCAGTATAAAAGATGCCTGTCCACAACCTCAAACCGTCATACTCCAAACTCCACTATGGTGAAGACCAAAGAGCTGTTGAAGAACACCAGATTCAAAATTATAGCCCTCCACCAGGCTGGGAAGACTGAATCTCAATAGGCAAGCAGCATGGTGTGATGAAATCAACTGTGGGAGCAATAATAAGAAAATGGTAGACATATAAAACCACTGATAATCTCCATCGTTATGGGGCTCCACGCAAGATCTCACCCCGTGGAGTCAAAATGATCCCAAGAACGGTGAGCAAAAATCCCCAAACCACCAGGGCGGACCTAGTGAATGACCTGCATAGAGCTGGTACCAACGTAACAAAGGCTACCATCAGTAACACACTTCGCCGCCAGGGACACAGATCCTGCAGTGCCAGACATGTCCCCCTGCTTAAGCCAGTACATGTCAGGGCCCATCTGAAGTTTGCTAGAGAGCATTTGGATTATCCAGAAGAGTATTGGAAGAATGTCATATGGTCTAATGAAACCAAAGTAGAACTGTTTGATAGAAACAAGTCTAGCCGTCTTTGGAGGAGACAGAATGCTGAATTGAGTCCAAAAAACACCATACCTACTGTGAAGCATGGAGGTGTGTTGTGAGTTCATTTTCCCCTTCGTCACTGAGGTCTGGTGAACTCCCTATTCTGGTAAAGGAAGGTAATGAGCCTGATTATCAGGCACCTGAGACTAATGATGATGACTGGCTGAGTGGAGTCACGGACTGGATATAAGGCTGCCGACGCCCTTCTGCCCTGCGGGTGATTTCTCTGTGGACTTCTAGGAAACTAGTCTGATTCCTGCTCCTCTAAAGCTAAGTTTTCTGCTTTGCCTTTTAGCTTTTGTGTTTTGTTTTTGTTTGCCTTGCTTTTCTGGATTCTGCCATTCCCTGCTGGGGTGAGCTGATTCTCCTTTTGCCTGTTGCTCTGTCTTCAGAATATTCCTGAGTACTGACATAGTCTTTTTGAAGCCTAGCGTCTTCAGGGCCTTTTTCACTGTCAGTCTGTTGGCTCTTATTTTCATAGGGTTTTTCACGGATTGCAGACAGCAGCTTTCCTGTCCTTTCCTACCTAGTTAGCTTGGGCCCCGTCTTTGCTCAGTCTATCTTTCTGTCTGTGTTGTGTTCTTTCTTCTTGCTTCACCGTCATTATATGTGGGGGGCTGCCTTTTGCTTTGGGGTCTGCTCTGCGGCAGTTTAGATTTCCCTTTCTGTCTTTAGGCTATCTAATTCTCCGGCTGTGATCGAGGGGTCTAGGGCATCGTAGGAACCCCCCACGGCTACTGCTAGTTGTGTTGATAGGTTCAGGGGTCTGCAATCCGATAGCTGCCAACCTCTCTGGTTTTCTGGACTTAACTAGCATTTCTGTTTTTGCCTCCTACGGTGACTCAATCATAACAGAGGTGGTAACATCATACATTGGGGCTTTCTCTGCAAAGGGACCAGGACAACTGATCCGTGTACATGAAATAATGAAAGGGGCCATGTATGGTGAGATTTTGAGTGCAAACCTTCTTCCATCAGCAAGGGCATTGAAGATGAAATGTGGATCGGTCTTTCAACATGATAATGATCCCAAGCACATCAGCAGGGCAACGAAGGAGTGGTTTCGTAAGAAGCATTTGGAGGTCCTGGAGTGGCCTAGCAAGTCTCCAGACTCAACCCAATAGAAAAACTAAGGAGGGATTTGAAAGTCCACGTTGCCCAGCGACAGGCCCAAAACATCACTGCTCTAGAGGAGATCTGCATGGAGGAATGGGCAAACATACCATCAACAGTGTGTGCCAACCTTATGAAGACTTACAGAAAACGTTTGACCTCTGTCATTGCCAACAAAGGATATATAACAAAATATTGAGATGAACTTTTGTTAATAACCAAATACTTATTTTCCACCATAATTTGCAAAATAAATCTTGCCAAATCAGACAAGGTGATTTTCTGGATTTGTTTTCCCATTTTGACTCTCATAGTTGAGGTCTACCCATGATGTCAATTACAGGCCTCTCTCATCTTTTTAAGTAGGAAGAACTTGCACAATTGGTGGTGTAAGGTAGCGCTTGTCATTCAGGTAGGGGACACTCGCTAGGCAGCCGATAAATCAGGTCTGGCACCGGTTTCTCAACATAAACTCAGTCCATTCGGTTTATTAGGCATCATAAACCATGAACAGCAACAGAAAGTACATATCCAAACAGCATAGCATCCATGACAGAGCTCACCTCTGTTAATCCTGTGGTTACACAGGCTTTGCTATGTCTGGTACGCAGGCTCTCTAGCCTCACAGTTATATCCCATGTCAGGGTTAGCTCATGGCTGCTTCTCAGTGCAGACGTTCATTCCCTCCAGGGAACTATCAGACACACGTCTTCACGTGCACTCAGGAAGCCAGACACATCTTCCTCAGTTGGCCTCACGTCAGCCAGACGAGACCTTCCATACGGACCAACCGGGTCGAAGCATTCACTCATGTGACCTACCCTGGCCACCTTATATGGTTCGTAGCCACGCCCACCGGATCTCATGGCTATGACCTCATCACAGGTCCTTCAACCACTCATACACATGCTTTACTATGGCGTTTTAGACACCCGCCCCTAGGTGGGTTTGTAGGTGATTGATCCCACACGTCTCATCAATCACCTGAAGGCTTCTCCCTAACACATTGGAACGAAAGATCAGCTCTGCTGATCAGCACATAATCAAGCCTTCATCCCAATGCCACCCACCTTGGGATACACAACGGTCATTTGGGACCCTGCTCCTGTTACCACTCTGGACATGGCTATCCCTCCGTCCTAGGACACCCACACAGCGCCCCCTAGCAGACACAGTGGTCACTACACCACAGTGGCTGACTAAATACTTTTTTTCCCCACTGTATGTTTATTTACCGTAAATTGTGTGTGTTGGAACAACAGACAAAAAAAACTGAGAAAAAGGTAAATTGAACATAATTTTACACAAAACCCCAATTTGTTGGCACCCTCAACTTAATATTTGGTTGCACAACCTTTTGGAATAAATAATCGCTTCCTATAAACATTGACAAGCTTCTTACACCTCTCAACTGGTAGTTTAGACCACTCTTCCTTTGCAAACTTCTCCAGGTCTCTCATATTTGAAGGGAGCCTTCTCCCAATAGTAATTTTAGATCTCTACAGATGTTCAGTGGGGTTTAGATCCAAACTCACTGGCCACTTTAGAACTCTCCAGCACTTTCTTTCCATCCATTTCTAGGTGCTACTTGAAGTATGCTTGGAGTCATTGTTTTGCTGGAAGACGCATGACATAGGACACAAACCCAGCTTTCTGACAATCGACCCTGCATTGTGACCTAAAATCTTTTGGTAATCTTCAGATTTCATAATACCTTGCAAATAGTTAAGGCACCCAGTGCCAGAGGCAGCAAAGCAACCCCAAAGCATTTTTGAACCTCCATTTACAAAAAAAAGAATTTATTAGGGAATATTTTTTTTAATTTATTTAGTAATTTTTTTAATTTTTTTACTTTATTACTTTGTCCCAGTGAGGGACATCACTATATTGTGTCAGATCGCTGATCTAACACTTTGCATAGCACTGTGTCAGATCAGCGATCTGACAGGCAATGCAGCTGGGCTTTCTCAGCGCCTGCTGTCAGGAGACTACAGGACTACAGGAAGGAGGCCCTCGGAACATCCCGAGCACATCACGTTGGTCCGAGGGGTCCATGACCGCTCCTGGCACATAGTGTCGGGTGTCCGCTGTGATAATCAGTTGACACCCGGCCGCGATCAGCTGCACCCCCCCGTGAGCACGGCTGATCACTATGACGTACTATCCCGTCCATGGGCATACAGGCCCAGGGCACCTGGACGGGATAGTACATCAGATGTTAGAAAAGGGTTAAGGGTAGGTTAATTTTAACATTGAGAGATAAAATATCAAAAATACATTCCAGAAAATCACATTGTATAAATTATAGAAATGTATTTGGATTTTGCAGTGAGAAATAAGATCCCTCTGGCAAACAAGACTTAATACTTGGTTGCAAAACCCTCGTTGGCAAGCACAGGAGTTTTTTTGTAGTTGATGATGAGGTTTGTGCACATGTCAAGAGGAATTTTGGTCCAGTCCTCTTTGCAGATCCTCTCTAAATTAAGAATTTGAGACTGTTGCTTGGCAACTCAGAGCTTCGATTCCCTCCATAAGTTTTCTATGGGATTAAGGTCTGGAGACTGGCTAGGCCACTTCATGACCTTAATGTGCTTCTTTTTGAGTCACTCCTTTGTTGCCTTGACAGTATGTTTTGGGTTATTGTCTTGCTGGACCCAGCTATGACCCATTTTTAATGTCCTGGCAGAGGGAAGGAGATTGTCACTCAGAATTTCACTCATGATTTTACTGTACGTTGCTCCATCAATTCTCCCATTGATGTGGTGATGTAGTCCTGTGCCCTTAACAGAGTAAGCCCCCCAAAACATAATGTTTCCACCTCCGTGCTTGACAGTGGGTACGGTATTCTTTTGGTAATAGGCAGCATTTCTCTTCCTCAAAACACGGCAAGTTGAGTTAATGCCAAAGGCCTCAATTTTTGTCTCAACTGACCACAGCACCTTCTTCCAATCACTCATAGAATCATCCAGATGTTCATTGGCAAGCTTCAGACGGGCCTGCACATGTGCCTTCTTGAGCAGGGGGACCTTGCGGGCACTGCAGGATTTTAAACCTTTATGGCGTAATGTGTTACCAATGGTTTTCTTGGTTACTGTGGTCCCAAGCTGCCTTGAGATAATTAACAAGTTACCCTGATCAAGGATACCCCATAAGGTGATATTTTGCATGGTGCCCCAGATTGATGTCGCTTGACAGTCATTTTGTACTTCTTCCATTTTCTTACTATTACGTGAAAAGTTGTCTCCTTCTCACCCAGCGTCTTACTTATGAGCTTTATATCGCTTTGTGCTGACAGAAGCAGAGAGAGGTCTCTCTCCCTCTGTGATGCCCATCGATGTTGCTGTCACTACTGACAGTGGCATCAGAGGGGTTAAACTCTCGTGATCGATGCTAGCACCGATCGTGGGCATTGCTGCAAGGTGTCAGCTCTCTTAGAGCTGACATCTGCATTTGATCATAGCGGCGCTCAGAATGAGCCTGTACGATCATCATGCAGTATATATACAGCGGTTTGCGGGAATGCAGCTCCCACAGCGCCGTATAAATTCGGCGTATCTCGTGAAGAGGTTAAAAATAACTTGTTAGCAGGATTTTTCCGTGTAAACTACAGACAGTGCCATATTAGTGCTGTAATATTGATTGAAATGATACCTGCGATGAAGGAATCTGTTTTGTGGTTCTTGTGTAGTGTTTAAAGTTTTGCTGTAATCATATCTTCGTTCATTGGAGAAAGACTATAGGGTGGGACTATGAGCAATCTCTTGTTGTTCTGGCTCCCTTTGTTTGCCTCCTGCTTGAATAACAGGTCACTGATCTGTCAGTGACATTCCTTTGATTTTAAATATTGAACGTGAACAGTACTTAAGTTCTGCGCTGAAGAGGAAACCATGCAGAAGACGAGACCGTAAACATTGCACGGTGGGCGACGCATGAGCAGTTTGAGAATTAGTATAGAATTTTTGATGCAACTGCGCATGTGCCACTGCCGGCGCCATTTTGATGGAGACCTAATATTTTTTTTTAGCAGACACAATAAAGTACAGTGCAGGCACAATATTTAAAATAAGAAGCAGGTTGCTGACGGATCAGTGACCTGTCATTCAAGCAGGAGGCAGACAGAGGAGTCAGAACAAGAAGTGACTGCTCAATGCTCCACTCCATAGTCCTGCTCTGATGCACACAGACATTAATTACAGCAAAACTTTAAAAACTAATTACATAAGAACCACAAAACGGATTTCTTCACCAGAGATATCATTTTAATCAGTATAACAACACTAATATGACATTGCCTGTAGTTTGCATAGTAAAATCCTGCTGACAGGTTCTCTTTAACCCCTTAGTGACCACCAATACATCTTTTTACTGACCTGCGATATAAGAAACTAGCATCCCCGATGGGTGACAATCTTTCAGTTGTACACTGATATATCTGTCAGTTGTACACAATAGCTGACAACTTGCTGCATCATGCTTGATCAGTGTTGGTACCGACAATAGTCGCTTAACCCCTTAAATGCTGTTGTCAATAATAACTACAACATCTAGATGGTTAATAGTGTGGGGTCTCCCTCTTTAACCCCATTGGCATCCTGAGATCTTGATTGTGTGGTCCCGATGTTTGCACTGGAAATTCATGGCCAAATAATGGCCTTAAAGTCTCGGTCTGTTCAGAAGTTATCAACATTTAGGTGGTAAAAATAAACTTCTTCATTCCTGTTATGACACTTTTCATTAATTCCTGAAAAGCACCTGAAGGGTTAATAAACTACCTGAAACCAATTTTGAATATGCTGAGGGGCGCTGTTTTTAAATTGGTATCACTTTAGGTCCTTAAAAAAAAATAAATTTCCATGAAAAAATGAAAAATTACTGCTACATTTTTATACCTAAAATTCTAACAAAATGAAACAACATTTTACAAACGGTGTTGTTGTAAAACAGACATGAGGGAAATGGTATTTGTTATTGTGGCTATGTGGTATGACTATCTGGATTAAAGGGATAATCATTCAAAGTTCAAAAATTGCAATTTTTTGCCATTTTTGTAAAATTTCTGATATTTTTATAAATAAACGCAGAAAATAATGACATAAATGTACCATTATCATAAAGTACAATTTGTCATGAAAAATAGTCTCAAAATCAATGGGATATGTTTAAAGGGAACCTGTCAGCAGGATTGTGCACAGTAACCTACGGACACTGTCAGTTCCGCGCCATTATACTGAATAAAATGATACTATGGTTGATGAAATCCGTCTTGTGGTTGTTTTTTAATCTTTATTTTCAGTTTGTAGTTAATGAGATTCTCGTGCCCTAAGGCGGGGTTGGTGTATGTGGTGCTCTGATAATGCAGTCTGCTGACAGGTCACTGATCCCTCCCTGACCTGCTCTGCCCCCTAGTTTGCATAATGAATACCTAACATACTGAAGAAAGAGACAAAAAAAGCTTCTAGGTGCGCCAGAGCCCGCATCAACCTAGGGAGGCAACCCATGATGAACGTCATAGGTCGTGAAGGGGTTAACTTCAAACGCGTCACCAAAGAGAAGCAATCACATTTGGGATGAGTTAAATAAGTGTTTGACCAAATATATCAGGATAAATTTGAAGTTGACAATTTTGTACGGCCCCCAAATGATGGTATAGATATCCACATGGCCGTTGGCGGAAACAGGGTTCTCCACCCCTGCACTAAAGGATGCAGCATCTAGTTGATGAAGGTGGAGGCAGCGCAGGTGTAAAATACTGATCAAGCAGCCGCTCGTGGGAGGCGGTTGCCTAGTATTCTAAATGCATATGGATAAGGCTTGTATAGGGCGCTGGTCACACAGATAAGTGCACAGTGTTTGGCTTTCAGCCTATAGGTCACTCCTGTACTGTTAGATTAGGTGGGCTGTTGCTAAATATGGCTGCCTTTTTTCTGTAATGTTTTTTCCTATTTTATGTCCTCTTTGGGAAGATACTTTAAATGTAAATGGCCCACAATTGAAGATGTCAGAAGAAGCAATTGCTAGCCTTCTGAAAGTTCTGTTGTTCCTCTAAATATATCATAGTATTTAAGGTTGAAGGAAGACTTCCAGTCCATCTAGTTCAACCCATATCCTATCCTAACTTGCCCCGACATGTTGATCCAGAGGAAGGCAAAAAAACCCATGTGGCAAACAGTAAGCTTCACATTGGGGAAAAAAATTCCTTCCCAACTCCACATACGGCAATCAGACTAGCTCCCTGGATCAACGCAATATTAAGGAAACTAGTGTATATACAGTTGTGGCCAAAAGTATTGACACCCCTGCAATTTTGTCAGATAATACTCAGTTTCTTCCTGAAAATGATTGCAAACACAAATTCTTTGGTATTATTATCTTCATTTAATTTGTCTTAAATGAAAAAACACAAAAGAGAATGAAGCAAAAAGCAAAACATTGATCATTTCACACAAAACTCCAAAAATAGGCCAGACAAAAGTATTGGCACCCTCAGCCTAATACTTGGTTGCACAACCTTTAGCCAAAATAACTGCGACCAACCGCTTCCGGTAACCATCAATGAGTTTCTTACAATGCTCTGCTGGAATTTTAGACCACTCTTCTTTGGCAAACTGCTCCAGGTCCATGATATTAGAAGGGTGCCTTCTCCAAACTGCCATTTTTAGATCTCTCCACAGGTGTTCAATGGGATTCAGGTCTGGACTCATTGCTGGCCACCTTAGAAGTCTCCAGTGCTTTCTCTCAAACTATTTTCTAGTGCTTTTTGAAGTGTGTTTTGGGTCACTGTCCTGCTGGAAGACCCATGACCTCTGAGGGAGACCCAGCTTTCTCACACTGGGCCCTACATTATGCTGCAAAATTTGTTGGTAGTCTTCTGACTTCATAATGCCATGCACACGGTCAAGCAGTCCAGTGCCAGAGGCAGCAAAGCAACCCCAAAACATCAGGGAACCTCCACCATGTTTGACTGTAGGGACCGTGTTTTTTTCTTTGAATGCCTCTTTTTTTTCTCCTGTAAACTCTATGTTGATGCCTTTGCCCAAAAAGCTCTACTTTTGTCTCATCTGACCAGAGAACATTCTTCCAAAACGTTTTAGGCTTTTTCAGGTAAGTTTTGGCAAACTCCAGCCTGGCTTTTTTATGTCTCGGGGTAAGAAGTGGGGTCTTCCTGGGTCTCCTACCATACAATCCCTTTTCATTCAGACGCCGACGGATAGTACGGGTTAACACTGTTGTACCCTCGGACTGCAGGGCAGCTTGATCTTGTTTGGATGTTAGTCGAGGTTCTTTATCCAACATCTGCACAATCTTGCGTTGAAATCTCTTGTCAATTTTTCTTTTCCGTCCACATCTAGGGAGGTCAGCCACAATGCCATGGACTTTAAACTTCTTGATGACACTGCGCACGGTAGACACAGGAACATTCAGGTCTTTGGAGATGGACTTGTAGCCTTGAGATTGCTCATGCTTCCTCACAATTTGGTTTCTCAAGTCCTCAGACAGTTCTTTGGTCTTCTTTCTTTTCTCCATGCTCAATGTGGTACACACAAGGACACAGGACAGAGGTTGAGTCAACTTTAATCCATTTCAACTGGCTGCAAGTGTGATTTAGTTATTGCCAACACCTACCTGTTAGGTGCCACAGGTAAGTTACAGGTGCTGTTAATTACACAAATTAGAGAAGCCTCACATGATTTTTCGAACAGTGCCAATACTTTTGTCCACCCTCTTTTTTTTATGTTTGGTGTGGAATTATATCCAATTTGGCTTTTGGTCAATTCTTTTTGTGTTTTTTCATTTAAGACAAATTAAATGAAAATAATAATAACAAAGAATTTGTGTTTGCAATAATTTTCAGGAAGAAACTGAGTATTATCTGACAATTGCAGCGGTGTCAATACTTTTGGCCACAACTGTACCCTGTAATATACTTTTCAAGAAAGGCATCCAGTCCCTTCTTAAATTTTAGTAGGGAATCACTCATTACAACATCACATGGCAGAGAGTTCCATAGTTTCACTGCTCTTACAGTAAAGAATCCACGTCTGTGACTATGCTTAAATCTTCTTTCCTCCAGACGTAGAGGATGCCCCCTTGTCCCCGTCACAGGTCTAAGAGTAAAAAGATCATTAGAAAGGTCTTTGCATTGTCCCCGCATATATTTATACATTGTAATAAGATCACCCCTAAGCCTTCGATTCTCCAAATAAAATAACCCCAAGTGTAATAACCTGTCTTGGTATTGCAGACCCCCTAGTTCCCTAATAACCTTGGTCTCTCTTCTCTGCACCCGCTCCAGTTCAGCTATGTCTTTCTTATACACCGGAGACCAGAACTGTACACAGTATTCTAAGTGTGGTCGCACTAGTGACTTGTATAGAGGTAAAATTTTGTTCTCCTCATGAGCATCTATGCCTCTTTTAATGCATCCCATTATTTTATTTGCCTTTGCAGCAGCTGCCTGACACTGGCCACTAAATGTGAGTTTGTCGTCCACCCATACACCCAGGTCTTTTTCAGTGACAGTTTTGCCCAGTGTTTTACAATTAAGCACATAATTATACATCACATTCGTTCTACCCAAGTGCATGACCTTACATTTATCCCCATTAAAGCTTATTTGCCATTTATCAGCCCAAGCTTCTAGTTTACATAAATCCTCCTGTAATATAAAATTGTCCTCCTCTGTATTGATTACCCTGCAGAGTTTAGTGTCATCTGCAAATATATATAAATAAGGTCATCAAAAAATGATCTATCAAGCCAATGAGCTATCAATTAACCTATGGAGGCTGGTGTTGGGCCGGAAACATCCTTGGGAGGAAGTCACTTGTTAAGTGCTCTGTCAGAGCACTTAATGCTTCAGTTGCATATGAATTAAAACTCAAATTTCCTGAGAATGCAGGAATAGTTAGAAGATATAAAAGTATTGATGGATTTACATTCTAAAAATCTGCATAAACTTTTTGTACAGTTAGGGTTGGTTGATCTTACTGACAGATTCCCTTTAAAAATATAATTATCTGAAAAGGTCCTTGATGGTTGTTTTTTATCTAAAAATAGAGGGGAGCAAAATCCACATCTCTCTTCCAGCTTGACTGCTAAAACTAATACCTCTTTTTTCTCCTTAGCTTTTGACAATGTATCTTTAAAGATCTTAGAAAATACATAGTATTTAGGCCGTAGATCGTCTAGCACACTTTTCTTTATGATATAGAAATAGAATGCTCCCGGTTCCTGAGCCAAGCTCCGTGCCCATGCACTTTCGAGATGAGTCGGAATGGTTCGGCCACTCAATCAGTCAGCAGCTATCTCTCCCCACTCTTTCATACATAGAAACATGCGCTCTACCAAGCGCTCCTGTGTCGTCTACGAGACTGCCAGTGCCAGACTTATCTGGTGGTGGTTTATGTTTTAGGAAACAAAAGTAGTAGAAGTCTGAAGATGGATATCTCTCAGCATTATTTGTCTGTGGAGAGTTGGTGATCCATGTAGAAACAAGACTTTCTGGTAAACCTATCAATATTGTCAGGTTTATCTGACGTTATTCCAATAATGTATATGGAGGTCTTTAGGCTGAGGTCAAATAACATCTGAGTCTTTGGTAAAAAAAAACCTGACATTATGCCTTGCACAGGTAGTACCAAATTCACACCCTAGCAGAGTGGAGACCAAGACTAGACCAGACTGCAGCAATTCCCAGATGACAAATGAGAGCACCACGTGGCCGGTATATTTTGTTAAATTTCTTTATGCTTATAAAAAGCAGCTTTTTGAGCAGGATGTCGAAAAAGGGGGCCTTTATGTGACCTATAGCCCAGGCATTGATTTAATAATCCAATTCTTTATAACCCGTTCTCTTTTTGGCGTGTTATTTGCCCTGCATTTTTGACTGATTTGAGTGAAGTCAATGGTGAAAAATGCAGGGCAAAAACTCACAGAGAATTGACATGCTGCAAATTGAATCTGCACCAAATCTACAAGTCATAAATAAGCAACGTGTGCATGACACTTCACATTTCTCATTCACTTTGCTGGCATCAGGATTGCTTCAGGTTTTGCTAGCAAATCTGCATGGCAAAAATGCACCAAACTGCAATGTGTGCACAAGACCTTTTTTTTAAATAATTTTCAGTGCCTTGGCTACTTCCAACAGGTGGGAAGGGTCGATTGTGACTTGTAGGATCGCTACTACCAACAGGTGGCGCTATAGAGTTCAAGTCCTCTATCTTTCTGAAGAGGCAATTTGCATATTAAATTTCCCAGAGGAGCATTGCACGGCGAATAAGCCTCCTTACCTTGACAAGCCAGAGCTGGTATGTCACTCTCCACATGGAGAAACCTTACCCCTTAGACCACTGCCTTGGTGAGTATTCTAACAATCGGAACAGGCCCAAACAATTTCAGAAGCATGTGGCACATAATATGAGAGGTGTGCGAGACATATGAAAGGCTGAGAGGGTCTGATATGCGGGACGACAGGGGGACTTGATATGAGAGATGTGAGGGACATATAAGAGGCTGAGGGGGACCTGATATAAGTGACTGTGAGGTGACCTGATATGAGGGTCTGCCGGAAGACGTGATATGAGGGGCTGCAGTGGGGGACCTGATATAATGGGCGTCGAGGGGACCTGTTATGAGAGGCAGTGGGGCGATCTGATCTGAGGGGCTTCGGGGGGGACTGGATATGAGGGTTTGCGGCGGGACCTGATATGAGGGGCGGTGGGAGGACCTGATATGAGAGCTGTATGGGACATATGAGAGGCTGAGGAGGATCTGATATAAGTGGCTGTTGGGGTGACCTGATATGAGTGGTATCAGGGGATCTGATATAAGGGCTGAGAAGGGACATTACATGAGGAAGTGTGGCGGAAATTCTTCCTGGCCTGTGGGAACATCATACTGCATAGGAGGCTGTGGTGGATATACTGCCTGAGTTGTTGTGGGAGACATTATACTGTATATAAGGGGCTGTGGGGCTATTATACTGTATTGGTGACTGGGAGGACCATCATACTGTATAAGGGGGCTGTGGTGGTGACCATACTATATAATGGGAGGGCTGTGGTTACCATCATACTGTGTGAGCAGGGGGTACAGCTTGTAGATAGCAGTATGGTGGACAGAATGAGGGACTAGCATGAAGAGGCACAGAATGGAGAGGGGGAAGCATGAAATGAGTGCACAGTATGGAAACAGGTTAGTACATGGGGGGACAGTGTGGAGATGTACAGTGTGCAAGGGAAAACAGTGAAGAGGGGACAGCCATGTTATAGGCTGTGGTTCATAAAGATGGACAGTGTGGTGTTTATAGCTGATAATGACAGACATTGTGGAGATCATATACCATAGGAGGCTTATTTAGTGCACTTATTTAGGGCACAGCATGGACAGATATTTTTGTGCAGAGGGCATTTTAATTTTAATAACACCTATTTTTAAAGGAAATGTGTTGGAATGTGCTGCAGAAGACCAGAGAAGAGGGAAATCTGCAGAGAAGAGCTGTGGATGTGAAAAGTCATCATGGCATCAGGGCAATATAGAGAAGAAAAAAAAGGGAATGACTCAGAGTAAAGGTACCTGGATGTAAATGTTTTGTGTAATTTTGCCTGCGTATCATCATTCCTCTGGTTCCTATATGGCCTGCAGTCTCCCAGTGTCTCCTTAGCAATGTTAAGGAAATACTGGGAGTTGTGGGTTTAAGTGATACAAGTGTGTATAGGGCTGACTTGATATTTCAATTGATTGCTGTACTAAGCTTGGTTCTTGTATTCTACTATATATTCTACCATATACTTATGGTTGTTCTTGGTGATGTGTTCCTGTGCTGATGGTGATTCTGGTGATGTATTCTTGTACTGGTTTTGGTTCTGGTGATGACTACATTACTAGGAACATCATCACACCACGAATACATCACCAGAGCCACCAACAGTGCATGGACACGTCACCAGAACCACCAACCATCAGTTTTGTTGCAAGTGGTATTTGTCTCATTATGAATATAAAAATCATCATATATACCGTACCTCTTTATCTATATTGGCGTCTGCAGTATTAGGATTTCTGCCAAATATTGGACATCTTAATGGAAACTAATCATTCAATATAGATAAGCTATATTAGTTTCCATGTCTTTGGGTTTGACATTTAAAATATAGGTCAGAAGAAGAAGAAACGGAGAGTGGTGGTCATGGGGGATTCCTTGTTGAGAGGAACAGAGGCCGCTATCTGCAGACTGGATATAACTTCAAGAGAAATGTGCTGTCTTCCAGGTGCAAAAGTTAAAGACGTGTCTGACAGGATATCAGGACTCTTCAGACCTACAGATGACTACCCATTCCTGCTACTACATGTGGGGACAAAGGACACCGCAAGAAATGACCTGGAAACCATCTGCAGAGACTTTGAAGACTTAGGCAAGAAAGTGAAAGAACTGGGAGTGCAGGTGGTCTTCTCTTCCATCCTCCCAGTGGATGGCCATGGAACAAGAAGGTGGAATAAGATTCTGCAGGTGAACAACTGGCTACGTCGATTGTGCCGTCAGCAAGGATTTGGATTTATGGATCACGGAGTGAATTACCTATACGATGGACTACTTGCTAGAGATGGGGTGCACCTTACGAAGACTGGAAAACATGTATTTGGAAGTCGCCTTGCTACACTTGTAAGGAGAGCTTTAAACTAGAACAACATGGGAAGGGAAGCAAAAGACCAGAAAAAGCCATACACCTGACAAATGCTATTGAGAACTCTGCTATTAGAAGTGGAAAGGAAGAACAAAGACAAAAAAATCTACCGTATTTTCCGCTTTGTAAGGCTAGTTTCACACTTGCTTTTTTTTGCAGCGCGTTTTTCCCGCAAAAAAACGCATTGAAAAAACGCATACATAAGCATACAACTGCTGCGTTTTTTTCAAGCATTTTTATGAGCATGCATGAAAAAAACGCAGCGTTTTTATGCGTTTGTATGCGTTTTTAGCGCGTTTTTACCGCGTTTGCGTTTTTTTCCAACATTTTTAGGTGGCCCCTCACACTACCCAAACCATGACTTTACTAACCCTAACCCTGACCCTAACCCTAACCCTAACCCTGACCCTAACCCTTAACCAAATCATACTTAACCCTAACCCAAACCCTAAACCCTAACTAACCCTAACCCTAACCCTAACCCTAACCCTAACCCTAACCCTAACCCTGACCCTAATCCTTAACAAAACCATACTTAACCCTAATCCTGACCCTAACCCTGACCCTAATCCTTAACAAAACCATACTTAACCCTAACCCTGACCCTAACCCTAACCCTGACCCTAACCCTAACCCTGACCCTAACCCTAACCCTAACCCTAACCCTGACCCTAACCCTTAACAAAACCATACTTAACCCTAATCCTGACCCTAACCCTGACCCTAATCCTTAACAAAACCATACTTAACCCTAACCCTGACCCTAACCCTGACCCTAACCCTAACCCTAACCCTGACCCTAACCCTAACCCTAACCCTAACCCTGACCCTAACCCTTAACAAAACCATACTTAACCCTAATCCTGACCCTAACCCTGACCCTAACCCTTAACCAAACCATACTAAACCCTAACCCTGACCCAAAACCCAACCCTAACCCTGACCCTGACCCTAACCCTAACCCTAAACCCCCTTAACTAACCCTAACTCTAACTCAAACCCCTAAATTCCATGGTTAAAAAAAAAAACGCATATGCAAAAAAACGCTTACATGAGCATGCCAGTGCGCACATATGCGCATCCATAGGCTATAATGGCCCTTTTTAGCGCAAAACGTGCGCATATGTGCGCATGCGCTTTTTTGCAGGGCCAAAAAATGCAACATGATGCGTCTGGAAAATCCAATCGCACACCCCAAAAAAACGCAGCGCATGAAAATCGCATACATGCGCTTACAAGCGCGCAAGTATGCGCACCCATGTTAAAGATAGGGGAAAAAACGCATGCGCAGGTTAGCGTTTTTTTCCAGCGCTAAAAAACGCAAATGTGAAACCAGCCTTATAAAGCGAAAAATACGGTAATTAATAAAAATATTGGAGAAAGAGAAACCAATCACAAACTAAAATGTTTCTATACTAATGCACAAAGCATGGGCAACAAACAAGGAGAATTGGAACTACTAACACAGGAAAAGAAATATGATGTCATTGGAATCACTGAAACTTGGTGGGACGATACACATGATTGGAATACAAGACTAGAAGGATACAACTTATTTGCAAGAAACAGACTTGATAAACGAGGAGGAGGTGTCGCATTGTATGTTAGAAACGCGTATATCTGCACAGAGATTGAAGCTTCAGAGACTGGGAGTTCTGTGGAAACTGTTTGGGTAAGAATACAAGGACAGAACAATGGAAAGGACACCATTGTAGGCATTTACTACAGGCCGCCTGTGTAAGCTGAAGATATGGATGAACTCTTTATGCATCAAAAAAATATGACATAGTTGTCATGGGAGATTTCAACTATCCAGACATTTGTTGGGAATCTCTCTCAGGCAAAACTAACAGGTCAAGGAAATTCTTATCCTCTCTTGCTGACAACTTTATCTTCCAAAAGGTAGGGGAGAAAACAAGGGGAACTGCTACCTTGGATCTAATCCTTATAAACAAGGAGGACATGGTTGAGGAGGTAAAAGTGGCTGGGACCCTAGGAGGTAGCGACCATGCTATGTTAGAATTTTGGATAACTAGAGGAGGAAGACCTGTGAAGACTCAGACGTCAAGGTTAGATTTCAGAAAGGCAGATTTTAAGGGATTCAGAAAGAGAATTGGAGGGATCCAATGGCTGGATATCCTTAAAGGCAAAAATGTCCAGGAATGGGAAATCTTGAAAAATGAAATTCTCAAAACACAATTGTTAACAATTCCGAAAAGAGGGAAGAATAGGAAGCATTTAAGGAAACCAGGATGGATGAACACAGAACTTAAGCACATGCTTAGAAGGAAGAAAAAAATGTTTATAAAATGGAAAGAGGGAGGCATATCTAAAGAAGAATATAATGCTGTCTGCAGAACCTGCAGTGCACAAATCAGATTAGCTAAAGCTGACAATGAATTGAGGCTTGCAAGAGATGTCAAAAGCAATAATAAAAGATTTTGGGGATATGTCAAAAGTAAAAGAAAAGTCAAAGATGCTATAGGATTTTTACAGGATGAAAATGATGAAATGGTAAGACAGGATGTTGAGAAGGCCAAACTTTTAAATTCCTATTTTGCATCTGTTTTGTCTCAGAAAGGAAATGTAACATCAACTGTTCTTCACTGTCCTATTAAGGGAATAGAAGAATCCAGGATATCTATAAACAGAAAGATAGTGAGGATACACTTAGCTAACCTAAATGAATTCAAGTCTCCAGGTCCAGATGAATTACACCCCAGAGTACTGAAGGAGATAGCAGAAGAAATTTTTGAACCCCTCTCCATAATCTTTGAAAATTCTTGGAGAACAGGAGAAGTCCCAGAAGACTGGAGAAGAGCAAATGTTGTTCCTATCTTCAAAAAGGGGAAGAAGGTGGACCCAGGCAACTATAGGCCGGTGAGTCTGACTTCTAAACCAGGAAAGATCTTTGAACAAATTATTAAACAACATGTATGTCAGTACCTGGATAAGAATGAAGTGATTAAACAGAGTCAGCATGGGTTTGTAACTAATAAGTCATGTCAGACTAACTTAATTTCCTTCTATGATGGAATCACTGATTGGGTGGATCAAGGAAATGCTGTAGATATAGTATATCTTGACTTCAGCAAAGCATTTGACAAAGTATCTCATACAATCCTTATTGAAAAAATGACTAAGTATGGAATGGACAAGGCAACTGTTAGGTGGATTCATAACTGGCTTAGTGATCGGACCCAAAGAGTGGTCGTAAATGGCTGCACATCCAGTTGGAAGAATGTCTCAAGTGGGGTACCACAGGGCTCTGTCCTGGGCCCTGTATTGTTCAACATCTTTATCAACGATTTAGATGAAGGAATTGAGGGTAAACTGATTAAATTTGCTGATGACACAAAGCTAGGAGGGATAGCTAATACTAGAGAAGAGAGAGAGAGGATTCAAAAAGATATAAATAAACTGGAGAAGTGGGCAGCAACTAACAGAATGGTTTTTAACAGGGAAAAATGCAAATTACTATATCTGGGCAATAAAAATGAAAAAAGCATATACAGAATGGGAGGAATAGGCCTAAGCAACAGCACATGTGAAAAAGATTTGGGTATACTAATAGTTCACAGACTGAATATGAGTCAACAGTGTGATGCAGCAGCAAAAAAGGCAAATGCAATTCTAGGATGTATTAACAGAAGCATACAGTCTAGATCACGTGAAGTCATTATTTCCCTCTACTCCTCTTTGGTCAGACCTCATCTGGAATATTGTGTCCAGTTTTGGGCACCACATTTTAAAAACGACATCAACAAACTGGAGCAAGTTCAGAAAAGAGCAACCAGAATGGTGACCGGTCTGCAAACCCTGTCTTATGAGGAAAGGTGGCAGGATTTGGGATTGTTTAGTTTGCAAAAGCGAAGACTGAGAGAAGACTTAATAGCTGTCTAAAAATATCTAAAGGGCTGTCACATTGTAGAAGGATCAACTTTATTCTCATTTGCACAAGGAAAGACTAGAAGCAATGGGATGAAACTGAATGGGAGGAGACACAGATTAGATATTAGAAAAAACTTTTTGACAGTTACAGTGATCAATGAGTGGAACAAGCTGCCACGAGAAGTGGTGAGTTCTCCTTTAATAGAAGTCTTCAAACAGAGGCTGGACAGACATCTGACTGGGATGATTTAGCGAATGCTGCTTTGAGCAGGGGGTTGGACCAGATGGCCCAGGAGGTCCCTTCCAACTCTACGATTCTATGATTCTAATATTACTGTGTGTCCCTCATATTGTGTAAATGGCCCACAAATAATGTACTTACTATTCTATATCTAACTTTGAAATTCAAAAAGGTGACTATCCTAGTGGATGAGGTCTTTGGAGCTTGTTACGTTACCCATGGGGCGGGGGTGCGTTAGTTATCCTGTTACCTTAGTCTGTGACCCATTCCTTTGCTTGGGGGGAGCATTTACCTCATCTGCCTAGGGCACCAAAATACCTTGTCCTGGCCTGCTCCAAACACATACAGAAATGGCATTTATATTGTGATGGGGAGAGTGATGATGAGGTCTGTAAAGCTCTGCGGAACATGATGGTGCTATATGAGTGATTAAAATAAACCGATATAATCCGGAAATGTTAAGTTTGTACATTAGAGGGTTTTTGTCCTACTTCACTCAAGTCTGAGTATGTTGCAGTTTCGTGCACAGGTGGTGGGTGGACAGCAGAAAACTTTGAATGTGGTGCAGCACTAAACCTGAGCTCTAGCCCAATATTCTCAGGACCACTAGCCACAGGCCTTCATTGTCTGTGATGGAAACACTGGAAGCTTTTTAGTATATTGTACCTGCAATGGACATCTTCCGTTATATTTAGATTCTTTTTTGAAGCAAGTGAGGAGTTAATTCTACACATCTGTGCAATTACTAATAAATAATAATGGTGCAATCAAATGCCTAATAAATAGGCTCGGGGGTGTGAGCACCCTTCTGTTTGCAATTCCAATCAGCGGGCAATTTCTTACACTCTAGACAGAAGGAATCTTACACTTGTTAAACTGGCTTGTATTTTTTTCTCTGAGTACACTGGCAGCTTCTAATTATCTGTCCATGACATGAGCACTTGGCTTGCTCCATGCTAATTATGGCAGTCTTCATAAACTGTGTGCTGGTTTACGCTTTTCTAGATTGTATCAGTAGCATATTCCAGTTTATTTCATGGTGTAGTATGTGTGAAATAAGGTATAATGCAGAAAAACGTGTTAAAGGTGTTTTCTGGTCTAAGAAGCAAAGTCTTCATTCGCTGCGTGACTGCAGACTGCTGAATCATAACAATATGTGATGCACACAATGTCACGATTGTCTGCAAATCAAGTGGCCGGTGATGTGATCGCATGTTAGGATTGGTGGAACGCACCAAATAAAAAATTATAATAAGGTGCGTTCGCAACCCGGGGTCCACCGTGCAGTGATGAAGAAACCGCAGCTAGCACGATGGCGAGGCAAGGCTGCAAGAAAACACTTAGAGCACACCGAGTTAAATGTCAGTGTGCGCAGAGCGCACGGTAACAAGCTCTGTTACACCACAGAGCGGTACTACGAAGCAAAGCAAAAAGACTATACCCTGTTAGACTGCACAGGCATATAGAAAAATACTAATTGGAGTCCCTATAACTTAACCCCCAAGATTAAGCTGGTGGTTGACCCTGCTCTGACATAGGACTTCCCACCATACACTGCTCTGACACACGGATGTGCTTTAGCATGCGCGCATGAGGGCGCCCGATGCAGATGCTAAGTTCAAGCAGGAGTTCCCACCATACACTGCCTGTAAACCAACACTCGCAGTGCTGTAGCGGCACACGTGCACACAGAGTAGTCAGGTATCCACCAACACACAAGATACTAGCGCACAGGCGTGCGCCATTGAGAGCTTTTTATACCTTGCTCAAGTTCAGACAGACAGGACCTTGCCTGTGGGCCAATCTGGATCTGCCACATCACCAGAGCACCTGACGTCCGAGCACCAATGGGAAGGCACCATATCATGAACATGCTCAGTAGAATTGAAATCTGGACTTAGGCTCCAGAGCACAGCGCTGCATGTGTAAACTAGTAGTCACCATAGGCTTAGGCTGGTTTCATATTTGTGGACGGAGGAGCTACGGAGGGCTGCGGACTTCCTCCATGAAGCTCCGCCCCTGCCGCGCCTCCTCCGGTCAGCTCCGCCTATGGCCGCATACTTCTGCATGCAGCCTGTGTACCCATCTTTAGCATTGGGTATGCAGGCCGTGCTGCTGTATGCAGATGCCTCCGCATGCGTCGATTTGATGGTGCGGCGGCCTGTGCCGAACGCAGCATGTTTGAATTTGTTTTGTTTGCTGCAATGTCAAAACGACGCATACGGAGGCATCCGCACGACCTGCATACCCAATGCTAAAGATAGTTATGCAGGCCGCATGAAGAAGAATGCGGCCATAGGCGAAGCTGACGGGAGGAGGCGCGGCAGGGGGCGGAGCTTCACGGAGGAAGTCCGCAGCTCCTTTGTCCGCAAATGTGAAACGAGCCTTAGCTGGAGGGCCAGCAGTAACTACACCTGCAGCATAAACCTGAGCAATGTACTGGGACCAAAGTCTGTGCTGAGCAGTCATCCCAGTGGCAGAGCCAGAATGGGAAACCACAGCACCATTCAAGGCTTGAGATCCATCCTGTGCAGCAGGAAAATCCCAGCACCTAACATCACATGTACAATAGTAATAATTTTTATTTATTTAGCGCCAACATAATCCGCAGCGCTTTATATTTAATTGGTGACATGTACAGACAATATAAACAATACAAAGTAACACATTTCAACAGTTACAGAAGGAGAAAGGGCCCTGCTCGAAAGCTTTCAATCTATAATGTATGTGATGTGCATAGTTTAAGGTGAACCTGCTAGCAGGATTTTGCACAGTAACCTACACAAAGTATCAGATCGGCTCCGTTATACTGATTACAATGATACCTTGGTTGATGAGATCCATCTTGTAGATGTTTAATCTTTTTCAGTTTTGTGTTAATGATATGCTCATGCTCCATCAGTCAGGTGACAGCTTGTGCGCAGATGCTACGGCCGACACCAGACTGCAGACAGGTTTTTTGTTTTTTTTCTTCAGTATATATAGGTATTTATTATGTAAACTAGGGGGCAGTTCAGTGAGGGATCAGTGACCTGTCAGATGCCATACACATGAATACATAAGCAGAGCACCATATGAAGATGACCCACAGTTTGCTCCGAAGCACGAGTATATCATTAACTCAAAACTGAAAATAAAGCTTAAACAACAACCACAAGACAGATTTATCAACCAAGGTGTCATTTTAATCAGTATAACAGCGCTGACCTGACACTGTCCGTAGGTTACTGAGCACAAATCCTGCTGACCTTCTAGGGTGGGGTCACACTTGCGAGAAACTCGCACGAGTCTCGCATCTCAATAGCCGGCACTCGGGACAGGAGCATGTGGCTGCATGTATTTCTATGCAGCTGAGAGCTCCAGCCCCGAGTTCCGGAGGCAGTGTCGGGCATTGAGATGCGAGACTCATGTAAGTTTCTCGCAAGTGTCACCCCGGCATAAGTCAGATTCCGACTGATCTCAACCAGCCAATTCTTCATCTTTGAGAGAAGTTGGATGAGATGAGTCAGCACGTGGCCACAAGTATGTATATCACATATATGTGATCACTGTTCATTCACAAGAGACATAAAGGGGAATTAGGACAGTGTAGGCATTGCATACTGTCACGAATTAGCAGTCGGCAGTCAAGTAGAATAACTGCAGACTTTGATTATTAGTCTTGGCAGTCACTATGGAACAAAAATCAATTTTTACATAAGTTGGTGCAGGGGTGCACAACAGTTTTTGGTCCAAGGGCCACATTGTCATTCTGATCCAGTCTGAAGAGCCTCAAAAAATTGAAAGGGTACTTACATGAATACATCACCAGAACCACTGTCAGTATATTAATACATCACCAGAACCAAGTTTTGTGTATTTGAGTAAGATTTTGTGAGCTTCTGCTTCAAATACTCAGAATAAACACACTCTAACTTACACTGAATTTTTGGAGCAGAAATTGAGCTAAAACTCGCTAGATCCTCCTCATAATCTCAAAACCCTAAGTGTTGAGTATTTTTCAGTTGTAACATAGCCATGAAGCAAATTATGGATTGCTACATGTGTACAAGGTCAGAACCATTGTCAGTTCATGAATCCAGCACCAGAAGCACCGTCAATACATGAATACAATGAAAGATAGAATCAAATTCACCCACACGCACTGTTTGAAGATCCGGAGGAAAGGAAGCATCAGTGCCTTGGACGTGAATTATTGCAAAGAAAGAAAAATCCAGCTTTGCAAAAATCTAATATCTCTTCTTTATTGGTGTGAATATAAAACACTCCAATCGGTGAATTAACCCCTTAACGACCAGGGGTATTTTTGGTTTTGCATTTTCGTTTTGCGCTCCCCTTCTTCCCAGAGCCATATCTTTTTTATTCTTTGGTCAAAGTAGTCATATGAGAGCTTGTTTTTTGCGGGACAAGTTGTACTTTTTAACGACACCACTGGCTTTACCATGTCACGTAATAGAAAACAGGAAAAAACTTCCAAGTGCGGTGAAATTGCAAAAAAAAGTGGAATTCCACACCTGTTTTTTGGTTGAATTTTTTACTAGGTTCACTAAATGCTCCAGATTCTCCAGGTCATTACAAGTTTATAGACACCAAACATGTCTAGGTACTTTTTTTTATCTAAGTGGTGAAAAAAAAATCCAAAGTTTGTGAAAATAAAAAAAGTTGCCATTTTCTGAGACCTGTAGCGTCTCCAGTTTTCTGGAGCTGGGGCTGGGTGAGGGCTTATTTTTTGTGTGCCAATCTGATATTTTCATTGATACCATTTTGGTGCAGTTACGTTCTTTTGATCACCCATTATTACATTTTATTGCAATGTTGCAGAGACCAAAAAAATGTAATTCTGGCGTTTTGATTTTTTTTTCTCGCTACTCTGTTTACCGATTGGATTAATTCTTTTTATATATTGATAGATCAGGTGATTCTAAATGCGGCGATACCAAATATGTGTATATTTGATTTTTTTTAATTGTTTTATTTTGAATGGGGCGAAAGGGGGGTGATTTGAACTTTTATATTTTTTTAATATTTTTAAAAACATTTTTTTTTACTTTTTACTTGCTTTTATAGTCTCCATGGGAGACTTGAAGCTGCAGTTGTCTGATCGCCTCTGCAACATAGAGCAGGGCTGCAGCTTGCTATGAGCACCGACCACCAGGCGGCGCTCGTAGTGATCCAGCAATGACAACCACAGGGGTCTTCTGATGACCCTGGGTTGTCATGCCAACCCATCGGCGACCCGCGACATGTAACACGGGCGCCGATGGGAGGAGGTAATGACGCACTTCCCGCGCGTGCATGTTAAATGTCGCTGCCAGAGATTGACAGCGGCATTTAATATGTTAACAGCCGCAGGTGAATCTCGATTCCACCCGCGGCTGTTCCAGGCACCAATAAAACACCAATAAAGAAGAGTTTTTGAATTTTTGTGGAGCTGGATTTTTCTTTCTTTACATGAATACAGCACCAAGATTAGTAAAGCAAACAATTGCAGTGTCAAGTCAGCCCCACATACAATTGTATCACATGAACCTGCAACTCCCAGTAGGTCTTTACCAATGGTAAGGATATGTTGGAAGTTGTTACCAGACATCATCAGACTGCAAACCATAAAAGAACCTCAGTACTGATGTCACAATTCATTTTTGGGTTTGTGACAGCTCTGGTTCTGCTATAATTTAAATGTTGCTTTTTCCTTTTGGGTCAGCAAGAGTTAATGTCAGTTTCCTTGTTGACAGCTACTTTGTTGCAGGTCAGCTGATGAGTCTGGTGGGCACTCTCACCATCCTTTAAACTGTCACATGATGCATCAGCTGACTGTTGGTAATAGAGTTATTCTATGAAGTCCAGCCTAGGAGTTTGTTGCCCTCTGGTGCCAGCGGTGTATCTGCTGCTTCTGTGGAGTTAAGGTTCCTGGTGCCATATCCTCTGCTGTTTGGAGCGTGGCAGCAGAGGCTGGGACTAAGTATCGTTTTCCTTGTCCTTGTCTGTCTCGTGCTTGTCACTTCCCTTGTGTTGATACCATCTGCAGTCGTGAGGCTCGCAACCTTGACAGCCAATGCAATAGCCAGGGTATAGTGTGGTGACAGCTAGGGACAAGACACATGTCGGCGTCAGGGGGAAGGACCTGTATTGGGCATTAGGGGAGCTTAGGGATAGGCACAGGTTGTTGTTAGTAGGTACCGCATCCCTCACTCCCTACTGTTAGGGCATTCCTCTCCCTTTTTCCATCCTGTTTGTGTATGTTGTGTCATCCACTGGACTTACTTGTCCCGAGCGTGACAAACGATGAGATGCAGGAATATCACAAAAAAATTTACATACCTTACAGAGTACATTTTCTGATGAGACACTGCTGCAGCCTCTTTCCCCTCCCTAAAACGAAGTGGTGATGTCCATTTCGGAAGCTGTGCTAGTCCCTGATCTTCTGAGCATGTGTCAGTTGTCAATTCCAATGTTTGCTCAGTAGATTCTTGTCACTGTACAATATGCACAGTGGCAGTACGTTCACTCGCTGGCTCTGATCAGAGGTAAGGAGTCAGCAAGAGAGCGCACTGTCAGAGCATAATGTAAAAAGAAGAGCAGAGAGCAGCTCCTCTCCTGGTTTTGCTGCTATTTTTTATTACATGTGCATTTTGTCCAAAGTACACTGTGCAGTACACAGAACAGTACAGAGAAAAATGTATAATAAAGTTAGTTTTCTTCTCCAAAAATGCAACAAAACCTGTTTGCTGCTTTTCCTGCACTTTCTCATTTCTTTCTATGGGTGAAAAATGCTGCAAAAACCCTGAGCGAATTGACATTTTGCAGCTTTCAAAAACATTGCAGTCCTCAAATTCAGTCTGGAATAAAAAAAAAAACATGTGTGCACGAGATTTCTAAAATCTAAAATAGTTTTTGTCGATACTGTAAAAAACAGCTTATTTTTTGCATCAAAAAAATGCTTTGTGTGATTGTGCACTAAGGCCTCTTTCACACATCCGTTTTTTGGCATAAGTCACAATCCGTCGTTTTTTTCTCATACACTTGTATTAGTGACGGATTGCGACGGATGGCCGCACGTTTCATCCGTCGTTCGACGGATCCGTCGGAAATTCTTTGTCCGTCGTCCGGAGACGACGGACAAAGTAACGTTTTTTGTTTATGTCGAAAAGTCGGACAGTGACAGATCCAGCGCCTTCTGTCGTTGGATATAATGAACGCCTATGGGCGCAGGATCCGTCGCTGTCCGTCAAAAGATAGAATCCTGCGACGGATTCCGTTTTTAAGGGTATGTGCAGTTTTCCATTCTGAAACATAAAAAAATCTCTCTCAAAGCACAAGGGACAAAGTTTACCACAAGCTACAACTGCGATCCATCAAAAAAACTGATCTGTCGCATCAGTTTTCTACAATCTGCGCAGGATCCGTTTTTTTTAAAACTTTGACGGATTGCGACTGATTGTAAAAAACTGATGTGAGAAATGTTTATATGTGCCAGAATGGAAAATTTGTGCTCATATCCCTAAAAACGTAATCCGTCGCCGGATTCCATCATTTGTCGGACAGCGACGGATCCTGCGCCCATAGTCTTCCATTATAGCCAACGGCGGACGGCGCTGGATCCGTCGCTGTCCGACTTTTCGACGTACACAAAATAGTTCCTTTGTCCGTCGTCTCTGGCTGACGGATAAAGATTTTCCAGCGGATCCGTCAGACGACGGATGAAACGTGCGGACATCCGTCACAATCCGTCGCTAATACAATTCTAAGAGAAAAAACGGATCCACTGGCATCAGTCGCTGGATCCGTTTTTTTCAAAATGCGACGGAATGTGACTGATGGCAAAAAACTGATGTGTGAAAGAGGTCTTACATTGATCTTTTCAGACCATTCTGTTTAATACTGACTCTATATTGTAAATAAAAAACACCAGAAAAAAGGCAGAGATGCTTACCTGCCCATGCCTCCAAACAAATGCTCTATCAGGGTGCAGTGGACACAACTAAAGATGGCGGCAACACAGGTGCAACAATACCGATGAAAAACCACTCTCAACCTACCAATCCATGGAAGGGGTGACTGTTTGGTATATTAGTGCACAAAAAATAATCTGTATGCGGCGCTGTTCACATACAGGTATTGCAGAGCATCTGTCTTACAACGCATTAATGACGCCCATTTGGAGGCCTGGGCAGGTAAGCATCTCTGCCTTTTTTCTGGTGTTTTTTGAATAATTTTTTGAGTCCTCTTTTTGTGGTTCTACTTGAAAATAACTAACTTACCATACTGTACAATGAACACATTTCTATGCACAAATTGGAATACAGAAATATGCAGCCGTGGACTCTTCCACCCATGCAGACGCACACACGCGCGCGCGCGCACACACGCACCGATCATGATTTTAACATTGGAGAATCAGTCACAAATATCTCTTTTTATGAAAAGGCAAACAGAAGCAGAGCCTTAAGAATTAGCTTTTAATTCTTTCGTAAACGGCAGCTTTTCTGAAACACCTGGATATTTCGGCCACAGACATCTTAGACACACCCAAGGGATGTGCAGCCTGGACGAGGCAAGAAGAGGATGCAGAGAAAGCTCTCGTCCATGTGAGGCACAGTTTCATGAGTGGCTTTCTCTTCTGATGTCAACTTAGCACTGAAAATAACAGGATATATTTAATAAACTTTGACAGCCCTGAAGATTCCCTGCTCACGTTGGCGGCCATCTTGAAAACTTTCTTTACTGTAGAAGGTAACCAAGTCTTGGATATATGATAAGAGATGTCACTGCTAAATAATCAGCTGCATTAACCCCTTCCCACCAATTATGATTCAGTTCATCTATTGATAACAAAGTTACACTGTGCTTTACCTTTCTTGTGAAAAGTCCACTACATACTTTGTCATTGTAAGTAAAGGCAGGCTGAAGCCATAGTTCTCCACCGTACAGCATTCAGGGTGGACTCTGGCATAAAGTATTAAACCTTTCTTTGTCAAAAGTCGCTCTAATTGATGAGTCGCAATATTACTGTACACTTCTGGCACCTAAAGGGTTTCACTTTTCACAGTGAGGGGGGCCTTGTAATGCTTCTTCGAGTCAAAATATGATTGTGGCCCAACTCAACATAGTAAGGTTTACAAGTAGTAATCTGTTTTCTCTGCAGCACAAATATACTCTTTGTTTCTATATACATATAGTGCCTTTCAGAGACCCTGCACAAGCAAATGTGGGTAAGCGGAAGCTGCGTTCAGCCTACAGACTGATGTTCTGGAGATCCATGAAGAATCCTATACTTTGTACTTTGGGAGGCTGCTATCCATTTAGAAATAATGATATCTGTTAATTAGTCCTAATTATATGCTGGAGGATGGAGAGAGGTAAGAAAGCTGAGAAGCCCCTCCATTCTTTGTGCTTAACTAGGGCCTCGTCTTTACACATCTGAGATAAGGAATGTTTGAAGTATAAAAATGGTATTTACAAGTGACCACAGATGCAACGACCCCTTGTTCTTGGAGCTGGCTGTTACCTCGCCTCTAGGACTATAGGGGATGGGGGAATCAACATCACTTCCAAACTGACAAACTAACAGCTAGGTTTACATATTCAGTTTTTAGAGCAAATTACACTGCAATTATTTATAATGCGCTTTCCAGGGCTTTTATACTCATTCTACTAAGATTAGACAATGTGTGCCCCCTGACTTTGCCACTGGGAATTCAACATCATGGGACAATCCTAGGGCCAGGTCTCTTCATTTTCCGACCCAGGGATTAGGTGGGGTTTCCCATTTTATGGGATTTTTTTCTTTATGTAGGAAATAACAGGGCTCGGATGAGTGCCACAGGCCCTGTGTTCTAGCAATTAGTGGTGGTTCCAGGGCTCTGGCTTCAAAGAACAATCTTCTAACATGGCTCAGTGGAGTTTTAGAAAAATATTTTGGAAAAGTTGAACCTTCCTTTTGAAAACCTGTCATGAGGGCAGATCATTTCAGAAGCAACGGGTTTAATCATCTTGCCCATTAACGCATAATGATTATCTCTATAACTGATCATTTGTGGTCAGACAATATCAAGAATTGCTATGTACAAACCAGGTCTAAACTGCTGCCTACGGTGGGTTTATGTCAGAATTTAACTCGGTCAAATGAACTGATACTGGAAATATCAGCCTATCAATTTATTAGGAGAAGGGGCTTCATGGCTTCACTAGTGGCTGATGAGATGATAAGCTAAAGATTAGTTTAGCCCACAAATCACATGTCTAGTATGCGTGCAGCTAAAACGGTGTGCTTCAATAGGAAATCCAGTGCAAAGATCTGCACCAATAAAATCTTAGTACACAAATTTGCAAAAGGAATTTATGTCATTGCAATAAAGTATATCTAATGTGCTTTTGCATATTTAGAAAATGGACTTTAAAAGAAATTTTGTCAGCCCAAAACTTACAGTACAAACAAAGGACATGGGCTTAAAGATGTGATTTTTTTATAACAGGTATACAGTTGTGTAAAAAAGAATTTGCCCTGTTCCTGATTTCCTATTCTTTTGCATGTTTGTCACACTTAAATGCTTCAGATCACCAAACAAATTTAAATATTAGACAAAGATAACACAAGCAAGCCCAAAATGCAGTTTTTAAATGAAGGTCTTTATTATTAAGGGAAAAGGAAATCCAAACCTACAGGGCCCTGTGTGAAAAAGTGATTGCGCCTAAACTTAATAACTGGTTGGGCCACAGCAACAACTGCAATCAAGCATTTGCGATACTTGACAATGAGTCTTTTACAACGCTCTGGAGGAATTTTGGCCCACTCATCTTTGCAGAATTGTTATAATTCAGTCAAATTGGAGGGTTTCTGAGCATGAACCGCCTTTTAAAGGTCATGTCACAGCATCTCAATCAGATTAAGGTTAGGACTTTGACTAGGCCACTCCAAAGGTTTAATTGTGTTTTTCTTAAGCCATTCAGAGGTGGACTAGTTGGTGTGTTTTGGATCATTGTCCTGCTGAATAACTCAAGAGCACTTCAACTTGAGGTCACAAGCAAATGGTCAGATATTCACCTTCAGGATTTTTTGGTAGACAACAGAATTCATGGTTTCATTTACCACAGCAAGTCATCCAAGTCCTGAAGCAGCAAAACAGCCCTGGACCATCACACTACCATCACTATATTTTACTGTTGGTACGATGTTCCTTTTCTGGAATGCTGTGTTACTTACACCTTCCAAAAAGTTACATACTGTCTAGTCAGTCCAGAGAATATTCTCCTGGGGATCATGAAGATGTTTTCTGGCAAAACTGTGATGAGCCTTTATGTTCTTATTGCTAAGCAGTGGTTTTCGTTTTGGAACTCTGCCATGCAGGCCATTTTTGCCCGATCTTTTTCTTATAATCGAGTCATGAACACAGACCTCAACTGAGGCAAGTGAGGCCTGCAGTTCTTTGGATGTTGTTTTGGGGTCTCTTCACTGCGCTCGTGGGATAATATTCGTCGGCCGGCCACTCCTGGGAAGGTTCACCACTGTTCCATGTTTTCACCATTTGTGGATAATTGCTCTCACTGTGGTTTGCCCGAGTCCCAAAGCTTTAGAAATGGCTTTATAACCTTTTCCAGATTGATAGATCTTAATTACTTTGTTTCTCATTTGTTCCAGAATTTGTTTGGATCGCGGCATGATGTCTAGCTTTTGAGGAATCTTTTAGTCTACTTCACTTTGTCAGGCAGGTCCTATTTAAGTGATTTCTTGATTGAGAATTGGTGTGGCAGTAATCAGGCCTGGGTGTGGCTAGGGAATTTGAACTCTGCTTCCCAAAGATGTGATTAACCACAGTTAATTTATGTTTTAAGGGGGATGAGGCAATCTCTTTTTCTCACAGGGCCCTTTAGGTTTGGATTTGTTTTCCCTTAATAATAAAGACCTTCATTTAAAAACTACATTTTATGTTTACTTTGGTTATCTTTGTCTAATATTTAAATTTGTTTGGTGATCTGAAACATTTAAGTATGACAAATATGCAAAAGAATAGGAAATAAGGAAGGAGGCAAACATTTTTTTTACACAACTTTATTGCCTTACAAGATTGCCATAGGCATGAGATGGTTGTTAGCTGAGTGGCCATCTCTCCCATACACAGGAGCGCTCCAATGTTCTCTATGAGAGCGGCTGCCAGATATGTCTTATCTCAGAGAGTAAAAAAGAGAACGTCACTACAAAATTGGACATGTCGGATCCTTTACTCCCCCAACAATCAGCTGTTTGGGGTCACAATTACACATTAGACAGTTGGATGGAACTGCCGATATCCACAGGTTCAGCTGATATTAGTCTATGTATGGGTGACTTAAGGCTAAGTTCACACGTAGCGGAACTCTCGCGGAAATTACCGCAAGAGTTCCGGAATTCCATTCCGCGGGAAAATCGCATTTTAAATTCCTGCGATTTTCCCGTGGAAAAACTAGCATTTTGCAAGCGTAATTAGCTTGCAAAATGCTAGCGTTTTCCGAGCGATCTGTAGCATCGCTTGGAGAACTGATTGACAGGTTGGTCACACTCGTCAAACATAGTGTTTGACAAGTGTGACCAACTTTTTACTACTGAGGCCGCCTATGCAGCATCAGTAGTAAAAGATAAAATGTAAAAAATAATAAAAAAATATAAAAAATGGTGTTATTCTTACCTTCCGGCGTCCCGCGCAGCCTTCCCGCCTCTCTCCACGCTCCCGTTCCCAGTAATCCTTTGCGAAAATGCCCGCGATGACGTCGTTCTCGCGGGATCGCGACGTCTCGTGGTCATTTGCGATGACGTCGCGCGAATGACCGCGAGACTTCGCGATCCCGCGATAACGGACGCCATCGCGGGCATTTTCGCAAAGGATTACTGGGAACGAGAGCGTGGAGAGAGGCGGGAAGGCTGCGCGGGACGTCGGAAGGTAAGAATAACACCATTTTTTATTTTAAATTCTATTTTTTACAGGGATATGGTACCCAAAGCCCGGAGGACAGTCTCCTCTCCTCTGGACCGTGGGTACCATCCGCAAATGTTCTGCTTACTTTTCGCATGGTGTGCACAGCCACATGCGGAAAGTAAGCAGAACAATGCATTCCTATGGGTGCGGGATCGCCGCGATTCCGCAAAATTAATGAGCATGCCACGTTTTTTACCGCAAATCGATTCCGCCGCGGTAAAAACCGCAGCATTAGCCTGACAGCATTGCGGAATCCCATAGGAATGCATGGGATGCTTAGTTTTCGCGTTTTCGCGGCAAAATCGCGCGGTTAAAACCACAGCGGAAACGCGAAAAAAACGCCACGTGTGAATTCAGCCTAAGTGTTCCAATTACAATCTCTGCTCTGCAGAAACAAAACTGTAATCAAATATGCTAATTGGGCGCTCAGTGGCCAAGAGGGAGAGTGCATCATTCCACGTACTGGTTTTACATGCCTCTGCTTCCCCCACTAGTGATTGGCAGCACAGGCTTGCCTGGAGGAAGCAGATCTCACCAGTGAGAGAGGCAGGGCATTCAAAAGTAGCACTGAGCAAAGAGCAAGGAGCCGCTTGGCCACTGAGCACCCTAATAAGCATTTTTGATTACAGTTTAGTTTCTGCAGAACAATATGAGCAATTAGAATACTAAGGCTACATTTACACATAAGTCTGACACATCCATGTGCCATCTCTTGTTTTTCTCAGACAACACAAGGGGACCCATAGAATTTCCCTGATCTATACTCACACTGGACATTTAAAAATAAATCTGTGTCCAGTCCGTAAGACTCAGAGCATGCCCCATTTTTATCCACTTTGCAGATCAGACTTGGCTATTAAGGTGATCAGTGCAAAGCGGATGAAACGTGGAAGACATACTTTGTACTTTAGATTTCTATACTAATTTCAACTGTTATTCATTGGTTATTAACAATGGATCATGGATCAGTGAAACAATGAAAGTTTAGACAATCTACTTGCTTTAGTTTTTAAAAACAGACGAAAAAGTAAAAATGAAGGCAAACTAGATGCCACACAAAGGAAAAACATGTCTCAGGGATGTGAAACCTGAGACAGATGTATGAATGTAGTCCAAAGGTGTGATTAGGAGGAAAGAGGGGGCTATATCCCCTACAAGGGTATGCATTTAGTTTATACTGTAAGTTTGGGCTGACAGGCTCCCTTCAATTTGTTATTTTATGAAAAATACTCCCATACACAATATCAACTCAGTACTATGTCACAGCCCTATAACAACTGAATCATTTGCTAATTTAAGTGAAGGATGTTTTCTCTAAATAGGAAAGCAGCCGTGTCACACTTGGCATTATTAAGCACTTCAGAATATTTTTCTATGTGTAGGAAGATTCCCCATTACACTAATTATCCAATCACTGTTGTTAACCATTTACCCCCCTTATTGATAGGAGAGTCCAAAAATCTGTTGTGAAAATGAGGCATGGTTAGCAGATACTGGTTCACCCTGCATATTATCCTCACGCAGCAACACTGAGAGGTTAATTCTTTCTCAATCCTGAAAGACACAGAGTAGGGTTTTGGAGCAGATGCAAAAGTCAAGCCCTTTTCTGGGGGGCCAGGTGCATGAGTAGCAGAAAAATGGGTATGCCCTGTAAGTGGGGCGTTTTGTAAACATGAGTTTTGACCTCTGCTGAACTCCACTCCTGCCCACCCAGAACACCCTGTCCTCCGTGGAAAAAAAAAATCTATAAAGCAAAATATAACAATGTCTAACTCCATCCCACGTCGGCCCACTGGCAGTGGAAGGGATGTAAGTAGGTTGCGCTGGGCCTCCCCACTAAATAAATATGTTCATATAAATAAGTAAACAGATAGTCCTTTGCACTGCAAATCTGTAGCCACTCTTATGGAGGGGGGTTTGTCATCCCAAGGGTTTCTGGCGCGAGTATCGTCCTGTAACCCCACACATATTTGGTCATTTGAGGGAGGTCATCAGGTACAAGTTTGTTCCTTTATGGATGGTCTCTCCTAGGCGTTGAGTAGACAGACATAGAACACTCACAAGACACAACCTTGTGTTTAGGTAGCTTGGTTCTTCCTGCTCCTCCCCAAAGCCACCTTTTGGTCCTTGAGTGTGGGTGAGGGACAAAGGTCATGAGGCTCAGGGGTGGGACATAGTGTTTAGTGGTAAAAAGTCTTCTTTTCCCATAATCCTTTAAGGAAGGACTGAGGGTGTCAAAGGTCCATTGCGAATCTGCCATAAAAAGAAATGTATCACACATAGTTTTTATGAAATAATAATATCTACTTGAGATTTCAGTAATGAGTTCGTACCTGTTTGACCGAGATTGGTCTTTTGTGTCTAGGGATCGTCAGTATGGTTGAGTAGTGTCTTTAGGCCTCTTTAGTTGAACTTTCAGCCGTTTCATCCCTATCTGAAAACCATTCATGGCCTGGATAGCTGTCTGAGCACTGGATGGATTATCAAAACTGACAAATCCTGAAGTGAAAAGATAGATTTTTGCATCAACAGAGCTGGATGCGAAGAATCAGACTGCACAAGAGAAAGTACTCAATTAGGACTCACCAAAACACTTGCTCTGATTGGTTGCTCGATCCATGAATACTTTGGATGAAATTATGTTACCAAATGGCAGGAACATTTGTGTCAACTCGTTATCCCCAAACTCCTGGGGCAAATGATAGATAAATAGGTTACAGCCCTCTGGCCCTGTGAAGAGAAAAATACAATATGTAATACAGAGATGGAGTGTGGGCCCAATATACAGACAGCAGTGCTCATTCAATTTTTCACATTACATTTTTTTTAATAAAGTTCAGCAACAATACAAGTCAGAAACAAGACATTACAATTACATCTTATAATAACAAAGTAACAAACATTACCTAATTAAAAAAGAATTTGATTCTAAACATGGCTAAATAATTATATTATCAAAATATTAGCGCTTTATTTTTAAATATAAACCAAACGTGTGTGTGTATGTGTGTGTATACTGTACATATATATATATATATATATATTGTAAGTGGCGCCTGACACATAGTGGATGAGAGATACAGTGGGGGAAAATAAGTATTGGATACTCTGCCAATTTTGCAAGTTTTCCCACCTACAAAGAATATAGACGTCTGTAATTTTTATCGCAGGTACACTTCAACTGTGAGAGGCAGAATCTTAAAAAAAATCCAAAAAATCACATTGTATGGTTTTTATATAATAAATTTACATTAAATTGCATGAAATAGTTATTTAATACAATAGAAAAACAGAACTTATTATTTGGTACAGAATCTTTGTTTGCAGTTACAGAGGTCAGACGTTTCCTGTATTTCTTGACCAGGTTTGCACACATTACAGCAGGGATTGTGGTCCACGCCTTCATACAGATATTCTCCAGAACTTTCAGGTTTTGGGGCTGTCCCTGGGCAACATTGAGTTTCAGCTCCCTTCAAAGATTTCCTATTGGGTTCAGGGCTAGACATTGCTTTTTAATTGCCCTGGATGTGTGTTTCGGGCCATTGTCATCCTGGAAGACCCAGCCACAACCCATCTTCAATACTCTTACTGAGGGAAGGTGGATGTTGACCAAAATCTTTGATACTTGACCCCATACTCTCTTTGTGCAGTCGTCCTGTCCCCATTGCAGAAAAACACCCTCAAAGTATGATGTTTTCCCCACCATGCTTCACAGTTGGGATGGTGTTCTTGGGGTTGTAATCATCCTTTTTCCTCCAAACACAGCGAGTGAAGTTGATACCAAAAAGTTTTATTTTGGTCTTATCTAACACATGACCTCCTCGGGAAGATCCAGATAGTTATTGGCGAACTTCAAAAGGCCCTAAACATGTGCTGGCATAAGCAGGAGGACCGTGCGTGCCCTGCAGGATTTTAATCCATGACAGAACAGTGTGTTACTAATGGTAATGTTTGAGACTATGGTAACAGCTCTCTTCAGGTCATTGACTAGGTTCTAACATGTAGTTTTGAGTTGATTCATGTGCTGGTGTGAGCAGGGGGACCTTGTGTGTAGAATTTTAACCCATTATATGGTGGAGTGTGTTACTAACAGTAATGTTTGTGACTGAGGACCCAGCTTTCTTCAGGTCATTGACCAGGTCCTCACGTGTAGTTCTGGGCTGATTCCTGACCTTTCTCAGAATCGTCCTTACCCCACAAGGTGAGATCTTGCATGGAGCCCCAAACAGAAGAAGATTGATAGTGATCTTGTGTTTCTTCCATTTTCTAATAACTGTGTCAACAGTTGTTGCCTTATCACCAAGTTGCTTGCCTATTATCCTGTAGCCCATCCCAGCCTTGTGCAGGTGTACAATTTTGTCCCTGGTGCCAGATAGCTCTCTGGTCTTGGCCATGGCGGAGAGGTTTCAGTGTGATTGATTGTGATTGATTGTGTGGACAGGTGTCTTTTATACAGGTAACGAGTTCAAACAGGTGCAATTAATACAGGTAATGAGTGCAGAGTAAGGAGGGCTTCTTAAACAAAAACTAACAGGTTTGTGTGAGCCAGAATTCTTGCTGGTTGGTAGGTGATCAAATGCTTACGTTTTTTAGCTTTAGATTTTATCTCTCACAGTTAAATGTACCTATGTTAAAAATTACAGGCCTCTGCATTCCTTGTTGGTGGAAAAACATGCAAAATCGGAGGTAGAAAATACTTATTCTCCCCACTCTATGTATCACAGAGGTGGCTGTCCTCTGTTACATAAACCTGGAATAATGCTCTAGCAAACATAGTACTAAAGGTACTGTCACACTTAGCGTCACAAAAACCAGTGACGTTATAGCGATATTGCTAGCGATATCGCTTAGTGTGACAGGCCCTTAAGAGAGGTTAACGTAATTGGTCATGACAAGTTGATTGTAAGCAGGTGAAGAGTTGTGTGGGACAGAGTCTCACCATATCTCTACCCCTGGGATTGGTTCTCATTGTAAAATGAGACTTGTCTCACACGTCTGTGTGTGTAGCTGTTTGCAGACCTCCAGGCTTGTGTGCCTTTGCTAAAAGATAAAGAAGCTGGACTCTATCTCAAGCAGGCAAACCTCCACTAGAGCATGGACTTTACTTTATATTTCACTTTGTGCTTGACAAGGGCTGGATTTAAGTTTTACTGTGATGCGGCTTGTGAGGCATGAAATAAACCAGCCGGACTTTTAAAGAGAAACGATTCCAGTGAGTAGCATTGTTACAATAAATAAATAATCATTAAAAAAAAAATATACACTCACTGGCCACTTTATTAGGTACACCTGTCCAACTGTGTGTTAAGACTTAATTTCTAATCAGCCAATCACATGGCGGCAACTCAGTGCATTTAGGCATGTAGACATGGTCAAGACAATCTCCTGCAGTTCAAACCGAGCATCAGTATGGGGAAGAAAGGTGATTTGAGTGCCTTTGAACGTGGCATGATTGTTGGTGCCAGAAGGGCTGGTCTGAGTATTTCAGAAACTGCTGATCTACTGGGATTTTCACGCACAACCATCTCTAGGGTTTACAGAGAATGGTCCGAAAAATAAAAAAAATCCAGTGAGCGGCAGTTCTGTGGCCGGAAATGCCTTGTTGATGCCAGAGGTCAGAGGAGAATGGGCAGACTGGTTCGAGCTGATAGAAAGGCAACAGTGACTCAAATTGCCACCCGTTACAACCAAGGTAGGCAGAAGAGCATCTCTGAACGCACAGTGCGTCGAACTTTGAGGCAGATGGGCTACAGCAGCAGAAGACCACACCGGGTACCACTCCTCTCAGCTAAGAACAGGAAACTGAGGCTACAATTTGCACAAGCTCATCGAAATTGGACAGTAGAAGATTGGAAAAACGTTGCCTGGTCTGATGAGTCTCGATTTCTGCTGCGACATTCAGATGGTAGGGTCAGAATTTGGCGTAAACAACATGAAAGCATGGATCCATCCTGCCTTGTATCAACGGTTCAGGCTGGTGGTGGTGGTGTCATGGTGTGGGGAATTTTTTCTTGGCACTCTTTGGGCCCCTTGGTACCAATTGAGCATCGTTGCAACGCCACAGCCTACCTGAGTATTGTTGCTGACCATGTCCATCCCTTTATGACCACAATGTACCCAACATCTGATGGCTACTTTCAGCAGGATAATGCGCCATGTCATAAAGCTCGAATCATCTCAGATTGGTTTCTTGAACATGACAATGAGTTCACTGTACTCAAATGGCCTCCTCAGTCACCAGATCTCAATCCAATAGAGCATCTTTGGGATGTGGTGGAACGGGAGATTCGCATCAGGGATGTGCAGCCGACAAATCTGCGTCAACTGTGTGATGCCATCATGTCAATATGGTCCAAAATCTCTGAGGAATGCTTCCAGCACCTTGTTGAATCTCTGCCACGAAGAATTGAGGCAGTTCTGAAGGCAAAAGGGGGTCCAACCCGTTACTAGCATGGTGTACCTAATAAAGTGGCCAGTGAGTGTATATACACACATATATATATATATATATATATATATATATATATATGCAGCGGGTGAAATAAATGCTGAGCATGTCACCAATTTTCTAATAAATAAATATGGAAAGGTGCCATTGACATGAAATTCTCACCAGATGTTTGTAACAACCTATCCAATCCACACAGGCAGAGAAATCAAACCATGGATGTCTATAAATTAAGTTATATGTAATTATGAGAAATGCCATAGGGAAAAAGTTTTGTACACATGAATAAAGAGGTGCAAAAAGCCATGGACAGCCATGAAATCTGCTGTCATCTACCAGGATTATGAAGGTGAAATGATAATCCCAAACACTCAGCCAAGGAAACTCTCAATTCATTTCAGAGAAAGAAAATAAAGCTGCTATAATGGCCCAGTCAATCACCTGACCTGAATCCAATAGAAAATTTATGGAAGGAACTAAAGCTCAGAGTTCATAGAAAGAGCCCACAGAACATTCAGGATTTGAAGAGTGTTTGTGTGGAAGAATGGGCCAAAATCACACCTGAGCAATGCATGGGACTAGTTTCTCCATACAGGAGGTGTCTTGAAGCTATATAATAAATTTCAGTAAGCGTGGTCAATACTTTTTCCCTGTGTTACTTCTAATTATTACCCATAATTATATTTATGGGCATCTATAGTTTGATTTAATCGCCTATGTGGATTGGATGGGTTGTTACTGACATGTAGTGAGAATTTAATGTCAATAGAACCTTTAGAAATATATTTGATTAGAAAATTGGTGATGTGTTCAATATATATATATATATATATATATATATATATATATATACAGTATACACTGCTCAAAAAATAAAGGGAACACCATTCCATTTGCAACAGGCTGTTTGTGTTCCCTTTATTAAAGACACATATGCATGTTTTTTTCAATATCTGACATGAAATCAGAATAAACCTTTCCAGTGTTAGGTCAATTAGGTTTACCATAATTATTAATATTTGCCAAATGCCAGAATTATGAGAGAGAGAGAATGTTTCAAGGAATTTTAATTACTTACTGCAAAGTCAAAAGTTTACATACACTAAGATATCTATGCCTTTAAACAATTCTGGACTGCCCATGTGAGGATGTCATGTCTTTGGAAGCTTCTGATTTTTTGGCAACATCTGAGTTAATTAGACACACCTGTGGATGTATTTTAATGCACACCTGAAACACACTGCTTCTTTGTGTAGCATCATGGGAAAGTCTCAAGAAATCAGTCAAGATATCAGAAAGACAATTGTGGACTTGCACAAGTCTGGCTGATCGCTACAATTTTAAGATACCTGAAGGTGCATCACTCATCTGTACAAAGAATTATATGCAAGTACAAACAAGATGGGAATGTCCAGCCATCATACCGCTCAGGAAAGAGACGGGTTCTGTGTCCGAGAGATGAACGTGCTTTGGTCCGAAAGTATATATCAACCCAAGGACAAAAGCAAAAGACCTTGTGAAGATGATGGCGGAAGCTGGTACGATTATGTCAATATCTACAGTGAAACAAGTACTGTATCAACAAGGGCTGAAAGGCCACTCTGCCAGGAAAAAGCAAGTACTCCAAAAGAGACATAAAAAGTCAGAGTAATGTTTGCCAATGCACACAGGAACAAAGACCTTAAGTTTTGGAGACATCTCCTTTGAAAAAAGCTGTGATGGAATAAACCACCAAATTATGTACCATGTAGATCTCACTAAGGAGAAATATGATATACAGCATAGTTAGAATTACTTACTTTAGGGAGAGTGTAGGGCTTGTTTAGCACAGGGGTAGCTGTGGACTGCCCTTGTCAGGGTGGGAGCTTTGGGGATAGACTACTGGTAGTCCCATATGGATTGACAGAGTACTGTCTGTCCTATGAATTTCCTGATGCATCGCCTGTGATCCAGGACCATCTCTCCCCTCTTCACAGCTAATGGAATTGGGGAGATTGTTCCATTTTGTTTATTCAATCTCATAAATGTACTAATGGTGATATTCTCTGCCATAGATACTAATTATATATGCAACCAGGATACAATGTTGGGCCACTTATAGTGTATTGGGTTTCAACACCTGTAACAGTGTGCCCTGTTCCATATAAATTTCATCTCAGCCACTGCAGCAGGAATCTAATTTTTTTCTAAGGAGGTTGTTTTTTCTAGTCTGATATAACATTGATTTTTTAAAGATGGAAACATAACTTCCTATTAATTGTTTCACTAAGGGTAGCACTTTTTTGTTATATTTTTAATAGGTATATTAAAAGTTACATTTTAATTCTCACTTTATGCTGTATATCAGACATGTCCTGTGGTCTGATGAAACTAAAATTGAACTTTTGGGGCATAATCACCATCGCTACGTTTGGAGGAAAAAGGGAGAAGCTTGGAAGCCTTAGAACACCATCCCAACTGTGAAACACAGGGGGTGGCAGTATCATGTTGTGGAGTTGGTTTGCTTCAGGAGGGACTGGTGCACTTCACAAAATAGATTACATCAAGAGAAACGAAGATTATGTGGCAATAGTGAAGCAACATCTCAAGACATCAGCCAGGAAGTTAAAGCTTGGGCGGAAATGGATCTTCTAAATTGACAGTGACCCAACGCATACTGCAAAAATGGCAACAAAGTGGCTTAAGGATAACAAAGTCTATGTTTTGGAGTGGCCATCACAAAGCCTTCATACTAGTGAAAATTTATGGGCAAAGATGAAAAGGCACGTGCGGGCAAGGCGACCTACAAACCAGGATCAGTTACACCAGTTTTGTCAGCAGGAATGGGCCCAAATTCCGACCAACTATTGTGAGAAGCTTGTGGAAGGATATTCCAAACGTTTGACCCAAGTCATTCAGTTTAAGGGCAATGGTACCAAATACTAATGAAATGTATGTAAGCTGTTGAAGGCAGAGCAGAGTCCTGCAGTGCGCAGGCGTCGGGAGAGGTCTGGCGCCTGCGCACTGCAGAATCCTGCTCTGCCCTCAACAGGGCAGAGCAATGCGCCTGCACCGGAGACATTATATGACGGGAGAAGAGGACGTCATCGCATGAAGAAGGGAGGCGCCGGACCGGACCACAACACCCATCGGACCAGACCGCCCACCTCGGTGAGTATAATATAACGTGTTTTTCTTCTCTTTCAGGTTACATCGGGGGCTTATCTACAGCATTACAGAATGCTGTAAATAAGTCCCCGATGTCTATGACAGCAGCTAATAGGGGAAAAAAAGGGTGACAGATTCCCTTTAAAGTGTTTTCACTAGATTTCTGCGCAAAAATGTAGTGTCTTTTGGCATTTGCAAAGAGGAGCCCTTGGCAGGATGGGCGAAAGGTTAAACCTACCCAGCAAATCCTTCAAAATTTACACCACTTTAGTGGCGTAACTTACACCATAAATTCACTTATGGTAAGGAACAAACCACTTGATGTGCCTAAAGACTAAATGGCATGTGCCTCTCAATTAGGTGCAGGTGCTCATTTACAATAATCTTTCAATGTAAACAGGCTGCCGATCACATGCCGAACAAAAAAATGCTTGTTCATTGGATGAAAATATCTTTTATGGCAGTTTCTTAACATACCTTAAAGTATATACACGTGGTCAAAATTGTTGGTACCCCTCGTTTACTGACAGAAAAACCCACAATGGTCACAAAAATAACTTGAATCTGACAAATGTAATAATAAATAAAAAATCTATGAAAATGTACAAATGAAAGTCAGCAGACATTGCTTTTCAACCATGCTTCCATAGATTTTTAAAAAAATAAAAATAAAACTCATGAAATAGGCCTGGACAGAAATGATGGTACCCCTGAAAATAATGTGACAAAAGGGACATGTTAAATCAAGGTGTGTCCACTAATTAGCATCACAGGTGTCTACAATCTTGGAATCAGTGAGTGGGCCTGTATAGAGGGCTACAGGCTACAGATACTCACTGTGCTGTTTGGTGACAAGGTGTGTATCACACTCAACATGGACCAGAGGAAGCGAAGGAAAGAGTTGTTTCACGAGATTAGAAAGAAAATTATAGATAAACATGTTAAAGGTAAAAGTTATAAGACAATCTCCAGGCAGCTTGATGTTCCTGTGACTAAAGTTGCACATATTATTCAGAAACGTAAGCTCCATGGGACCTTAGCCAACCTCCCTGGACGTGGCCGCAGGAGGAAAATTGATGACAAATCAAAGAGACGGATAATACGAATGGTAACAAAAGAGCCCATAAAAACTGCTAAACAGATTAGAGGTGAACTTCAAGCTCAAGGAACATCAGTGTCAGATCGCACCATCCATCGTTGTATGAGCCAAAGTGGACTTCATGGGAGACGACCAAGGAGTACACCATTGTTGAAAAAAAATCATAAAAAAGCCATACTAGAATTTGCCAGACTAGAATTTGCCAAGAGACAAAGCTTCTGGGAGAATGTCCTATGGACAGATGAGACAAAAATGCTCTATGTTCACAAACAGAAAAATGAAGCATATCAAGAAAAGAACACTGTCCCTACTGTGAAACATTGAGGAGGTTCTGTTATGTTCTGGGGCTGCTTTGCTGCATCTAACACAGGGTGTCTAGAATCTGTGCAGGGTACAATGAAAGCTCAAGACTATCAAGGGATTCTAGAGAGAAATGTGCTGCCCAGTGTCAGAAAGCTTGGTCTCAGTCACAGGTCATGGGTCTTGCAACAGGATATTGACCCAAAACACACAGCTAAAAACACCCAAAAATTGGCTAAGAAGAAAACATTGGACTATTCTGAAGTGGCCTTCTATGAGCCCTGACCTAAATCTTAATGAGCATCTTTGGAAAGGGCTGAAACATGCCGTCTGGAAAAGGCAACCTTAAAACACGAGACAACTGGAGCGGTTTGCTCTTGAGGAGTGGGCCAAAATACCTGTCGAGAGGTGCAGAAGTCTCATTGACAGTTACAGGAGTCGTTTGATTGTAGCAATTGCCTCAAAAGGTTGTGCAACAAAATATTAAGTTAAGGGTACCATCATTTCTGTCCAGGCCTATTTCATGAGTTTTATTTTTTTTAAATTCTCTGGAAGCATGGTTGAAAAGCAATGTCTGACTTTCATTTGTTCATTTTCATAGATTTTGGATTTATTATTACTTTTGTCAGATTCAAGTTACCATATTTCTGTCAACATTGTGGGTTTTTCTGTCATTAAACGAGGGGTACCAACAATTTTGACCATGTGTCTACCTTTTACAACAAACTTTAATTTGTTATAGCTAGAGTTTAGTAGGTTTTATTAGTGAAGATTTAGGTCCAATTGTTCAAAAGGAAAAAAGGCATAAGGGCTCAGCTTACAGGCGCAGTCAGACCCACCGTACAACACAGACGACGATAGCATCACAATGCTCTAACCGGCCGGCGGCTCTCCTGACTATGACAGCTGCATAGAAATGCATGCTGTCACTCTCAAGTCAGGACAGCTGCTGGCCAGTCCGAGCAGTGTGATGCGATCGTCATCTGTGTTATACGGCTGTCTGACTGCGCCCTACCACTGAGTATAAGCACAGCACAGACCCATCAACTTTTTACTGAGCCTGTGCACTGCCTTTTTGCGCTCATGGATAAGCATAGTACTTTCACCCTTTCCTTTCCATTTTGTTAATAATTCTCTACCCCCATTGTTCTGGCCATCACTTATTTATTCATTCCTATTCCTGAGACTTATTTTGTGGCTTACCCCACGGTGAGTAAGGATTTCAATCCCTTTCTCTAATTGGCTTCAGGGATTTAGTTGTGGTCCAGTGAGCGATGCATAAGCCTTTGTGGCTCATGGATGGCAACTGCACCTTTTAATTGCTTCTGTTGAGCTAATACAAATGTATAGCTGGGCATAAATATATAAATGCCCATATGGCTTGGTCCATGAGCTAGTAACTAGGGAGGCAGGGATATGAATACTTGCCAGACATCTGTGGTGCCTCTTTTCTCAGAGAAATTGGCCAGGTTAAAAATCTAACCCTGTATTGAAATCAGTGGAATCCACTGACAAAGGCGGCCAGCTTGTGCAGCTGCACATTCTGGGGTAGAGCGAGCATTCTCACATAAATAGCTGATAACGATTTCTATGGAGGAACATTCATCGGTATTGAAAGAAGCTTCTGTAGAGTTCTCATACAGTAGATTTAGACCCATCACTTTCCACCATGGATATGTGTAACTCATCTTTTATGTATTCAATATACATAGGTTTGCTGTGGGTTGTCCAGTTCTAGACGTTGTGGCCTGTTTAGTAAAGATAGAGGAGAGGATCACCTGCTACATTCATGCAAGTGACATGGGTAGAGTATATTCATTCTTTGTGAACCCAAAGAGAGAGTAGTAAATATATTGGTGGCAAAGGCGGGGACCTGTCATCATGATCCTGACTTCTGATCCCAGAAACCTTTCACTTGATGGATTTTTATATTCCTCTCCCATTAGTCATAAATATCACAGTTCAGTGCATTTTAGACATAATCAGATCAGGATGCAAATCACTCTGCAGATTTCTGGGTACTTTTGCTTTGTCTCAGCTCTCAAGTCATGCCAAACTAGGCCAGTCCACAAAGGCATTTGTGAAGGAAATCCATCCAAAAGTAATCTTCTGACATACACTACCGTTCAAAAGTTTATCGTCACTTAGCAATTTCCTTATTTTTGAAAGAAAAACACAGTCAGTTTTTTCCAATGAAACTAACATTAAATGATTCAGAAATACACTCTATACATTGTTAATGTGGTAAATGACTATTCTAGCTGCAAATGTCTGGTTTGTAATGCAATATCTTCATAGGTGTATAGAGGCCCATTTCCAACAACCATCACTCCAGTGTTCTTATGGTACTTTGTGCTTGCTAACTGTGTAAGAAGGCTAATGGATGGTTAGAATACCCTTGAAAACCCTTGTGCAAGTATATTAGCACTGCTGAAAACAGTTTGGCTGATTAGAGAAGCTATAAACCTGACCTTCCCTTGAGCTAGTTGAGAATCTGGAGCATTACATTTGCTGGTTCCATTAAACTCTCAAAATGGCCAGAAAAAAAGAACTTTCATGTGAAACTCGACAGTCTATTCTTGTTCTTAGAAATGAAGGCTAATCCATACGAAAGATTGCCAAGAAACTGAAGATTTCCTACAACGGTGTGTACTACTCCCTTCAGAGGAGAGCACAAACAGGCTCTAACCAGAGTAGAAAGAGAAGTGGGAGGCCCCGCTGCACAACTGAGCAACAAGACAAGTACATTAGAGTCTGCAGTTTGAGAAATCGACGCCTCACAGGTCCTCAACTGGCAGCTTCATTAAATAGTACATGCAAAACGCCAGTGTCAACGTCTACAGTGAAAAGGTGACTCGGGGATGCTGGCCTTCAGGGCAGAGTGGCAAAGAAAAAGCCATATCTGAGACTGGCTAATAAAAGGAAAAGATTAATATGGGCAAAAGAACACTGACATTGGACAGAGTAAGATTGGAAAAAAGTGTTATGAACAGACAAATTCAAGTTTGAGGTGTTTGGATCACACAGAAGAACATTTGTGAGATGCAGAACAACGGAAAAGATGCTGGAAGAGTGCCTGACACCATCTGTCAAGCATTGTGGAGGTAATGTGATGGTCTGGGGTTGCTTTGGTGCTGGTAAAGTGGGAGATTTGTACAAGGTAAAAGGGATTTTGAATAAGGAAGGCCATCACTCCATTTTGCAATGCTATGCCATACCCTATGGACAGCACTTGATTGGAGCCAATGTCATCCTACAACAGGACAATGACTAAAAGCACACCTCCAAATTATGCAAGAACTATTTAGGGAAGAAGCAGGCAGCTGGTATTCTATCTGTCATGGAGTGGCCAGTGCAGTCACCAGATCTGAACCCCATTGAGCTGTTGTGGGAGCTGCTTGACCGTATGGTACGCAAAAAGTGCCCATCAAGCCAAACCAACTTGTGGGAGGGGCTTCTGGAAGCATGGGGTGAAATTTCTCCAGATTACCTCAGCAAATTAACTGCTAGAATTCCAAAGGTCTGCAATGCTGTAATTGCTGCAAAGGGAGCATTCTTTGACGAAAGCAAAGTTTGAAGGAGAAAATTATTATTTCAAATAAAAATCTTTTTTTTGAACCTTGTCAATGTCTGGACTAGATTTTAAATTCATTTGGCAACTCATTTGATTAATAAAAGTATGAGTTTTCATGGAAAACACAAAATTGTCTGGGTGACCCAAAACTTTTGAACGGTAGTGTATGTATTAATCATGCTTGCTTATAAAGTGCCATCATATTTCACAACGCTTTACATTCATTACCATCACTGTCCCCATTGCGGCTCACAATCTAAATTCCCTATCAGTATGTCTTTGGAGTGTGGGAGGAAACCCAGGCAAACATGAGGAGAACATACAAACCTCTTGTAGATGTTGACCTGTCACTGAAGTAGCAATCACATTCTGTGCAGCCTGGAATTTAGAGGATTCAGTAAAATGTAAAAACTTTATTTTTAGAATCTTTCATCATTTTGGGAAGGTCCTTCAATGAAGGGAATTAAAGGAAGACTTTCTCAAAAAGTTTAATAACTGATTGAAAAATGTGTGCTATTGCAGACAAGTCGTCTTCATCTATGGTCTACAGAGACCTTTTGGGTTGGACATGTGGCATAACTTGCAAAGATATAGACCACGTATAACAGTTATAAGTAGTGATGAGCGAGTGTACTTGTTGCTCCGGTGATCTCCGAGTATTTTGGCATGCACGGAGATTTCGTTTCTGTCCCCGTAGCTGCATCATTTGCGGTTGCTGGACAGCCTGAATACATGTGGGGATTGCCTGTTTGTTAGGAAATCCCCTCATGTATTCAGCCTGTCCAGCAGCCACAAATCATGCAGCTGAGTTGACAAAAACTAAATCTCCGAACACGCCAAAATACTCGGAGATCACCCAAGCATGCTCGAGGAGACTCGAGCAACGAGTATACGCGCTCATCACTAGTAAGGTTTTCTTGCAGCTGCCACTAGCAAGAAGCCACTACTTAGAGAGTTTTACAGCTCATATTGAGTTTTTCAGTAGGAATAAGTTATTTACTGTGTGCAGGATAGCAGGTCATTTGGAGACCACTGGGAAATATTTATCAATGTATTTTTAAACGTTTTCAGGCATAAATTCATTTATAAATATGGTGCTCAAGCCAACCACCATATGCATAAAGCCTCTACAGTACTTTTTATGCTTAGTGTATTGAAAAGTGTGGGAAGAAAATGTTAACAATGTCTACCCTTATTACAAAAGCAACAGAAAGTGACCAATCATGACAGATAGCTGTAGCTTGGATGACTAAAGCCTTCCGCCTGGACAGAGCACATTTTCATCACCCATCCTGTATATTTGCATACAACTTTCAAATGAACATAACATAATCCAAAATAGTCAAATTGGCTCTTTCGGCTGAAATTATTCTTATATGTATGGCCCGCTTTAAAAGTCCTATTAGGCAGTTATGTTTTGTATATGAAATCTGATATACCCAGTCTGACTTGGACACACTACAAGAAGGGGGTTATCACATTGGCACGGGACTTGCTCTTTCTAGCAACAAACCATAGGAAGAAATAAAGAGATATTCATGGTCATATCAGCACTATGGCCACCAATGGAGGAGCAACACACCAGGGATGGAGGACCAATAAGGTAAGGACACTGCATGCAGGCCTGTATTTGTAACTTGAGGTCTGGTGCACAAGGAGGTTGGGGGGCTAGGTGGTTGGGGAGCCTAGAATTTCCAAGAGCATCAGCTCCACCAGTCAGAAAGAACACTGGCATTCATAGCAGTAGAAGAACCACGGCTGGGAAACAAACTGTACTCTGTGCTAGTGACTAGTGTTCTTCAGCACAATCAATCCCAAAATATTTAAGCATGTAAGTACTTGATACTTCAGGTGAAACAATGCTATGTGCAGGACCTGAGTACTCAAACATCGGGAAGGTGAGCATGACGTGGGGTTAGGAGGGAGTTGCGAGCAGGAAGCAATTTATGGCTGCATACTATGTTTGAGGATGTCATGGGGACGTGGTTCTGGTCCAAAGTAGTGTGTGTGCTTCTGCTGCATGTAGCACATGTGAGGAGGACGCTGAGGTTGTAAATGTCAGCAGCTGGCCGCCAACTCCCATAAGTGAATCACAAAGCAGGAGAGGTGGTGGGGAGTGAGGACAAATAAGAGTTTTTGCTACTTGGAGCACTGCCCTCACAAACTAGAAGAATTTGTGCTCTCTCCTACACCATGAATGAAAGCAGATTGGGAGAGAGCCGGTAACTACTTTTGCAACTAGCTCATCATCCTAGACCAGCAACGGGAAGGTATAGTCTGGTGTGGAGGTGTGAGCTTCATTCTTTTTCCTAAGATGTATTCTAGTGTCAGCCTCCAGGTGGCAGCATAGTTCCTATGTCCCCCAATGAAGTGACCAAGTAACGTATATATTCGTTATAGAAGTTTAATTCGCTTTTGATAAATATTTATCACCAGTTAATAAAATGCATACACAGAAACACTGTGTGCACAATTATTGGGCAAGTGAGTATTTTGGCCATATCATCATTTTTATGCAGATTTTCCAACTCCAAGCTGTATAAACTTGAATGCGTATTGGATGAAGCAGATCAGGTCATGTGTATTTGTGTAATGAGGGAGTGCACGAGGTGTTACATAGGAAAAACTATTGCTCCATAGCATGAACACTTCAGTGACCATGTACGATCACTGATATCAGGCAATGGTTCTCCGAGACTCATTGACCACATGACGTGGGATCATGGAGGTGAATCTGACCACACACGGTTTTTGGGATTGTATAATGAAAAGGAAAGGAATATATTTAATTGAAAACCCAAAGGCTCTCGGTGCGATGGGCCTAAACGATCGCAGTGATGTAAGGCCTGGATGCTGCTTCTTTGTGATCTTGCTTGATAATTTTAATTAAAGTACAATTATGATACAGGAGGTTCTATATAAAAGGGAATGTTATTAGCGATGTCAGAGCCAGAAGAAGTGTATACTTATGTGAAATAACTGAGCTGTTGCTCATCCAATTTGTGTCTCTGCTTTGCATCTGATGAGAGAATAAATGGATTTTTATGGAATGAGTGGTGAGCGCCACTTCTTACTCTTCCTAAACTCTACCTTACAAGTTTCATGATAATAATCGGTAAGTATAAATGTGCCCTCATGGGGTGCAAACTTTGTGCTTACGGCAGTACGAGCTGTACATATGGCCCTGATGGCATGGTTTATTATTTTTCAGTTTCACACCTATATACACAGATTTTTTCAATTCTGGAAAAGCTCTTGGACTTGAGTTTTCTATCAGATCCTTACCTTCACGTTGTTGCAGTATAGGAGGAGGCTGTGGATTGTTGTGTGTGACAGGCGTAAGAGCAGCTGTAGGATAAATTGCTGGTTGGGGGAAAGAAAAAAAAGTGTGAATGGCCAAAATATCAAGACAGATACCATGCTACACTATATTTATTAGCAGAATGGCACAATCTAAAGTAGTTCCCTGAAAATATAGAACAATCCCTCATTCTGGCTGCATGCACTTGGCTGTATTGTGGTTCAGAGCACTTGTATCTTCAGAGCCTTTGTAAAAAGTTGTTCAAAAGGTTAAAATGAACTTTAAAGGGAACCGGTCAGAAACGTCTACCTCCCTAAAGCAATTATAAGACTGTGTATCCCTTTAATAGATAAGCCAGTCAATCATTTTATGACCCCAAAGCGCTCCTGCACCAGCATGAAATCTCATTCTAAAGTTCTGCCTATATTTTTTCTAGAAGAACATTGTAGCATGAAGACACATCTCCAGTTCCTCAGTCTCCCACTGTGTTCTCTTCCTAGATCCACCCTCCTATCGTTGATTGGCAGGTCGTCGGCCAGAGATCAATACCTATCAACCAAAGGAGGGGTGTGCTAAGCAGGGAATACAGCATGAGGCGGAGGAGCTGGATCTTCACACCACAATGAACCTTCCAGACCAATGTATACACAACCCCAAAATATGATCTCTCGCTGCTGGAGCATTGCTTTGGGGTCACAAAGTAATCAATTGTCTTATCTTTTAAAGGGGCAATAGTCATGAAAATTGTTGGGTAGGGTTAAGGAAGAAAGTGGTGGCGTTTCTGAGCTGTTTCATTAAGATAAAAATAAGAGGGACGTGTTTTTTATTATGACATAGGTTTAACAAATACAACAGAATCTACTAAATGTATTCGCTTTGTTTTGTATAGATCGGGGTACTGCCGAACTCTATGACCCATACTTATACAGCTCGTAGCTCAGCTATTGGCTATAGAAGAACAAAAGTGCATTCATTTATACATTTTCTCCTGCATACAATGCAATGTTATATTAAATATGGGTCTGGCTTAAAAGAAGGGTCATTCTCTGAGTTAATAGAGAAGCATCGCTCATTGCATTGTATCTCAGAGCTAGGTTCACACTTACGTCAGGGCCCCTGTCAGAAGTCCCTATCTCAAGTGCCATCATTTTTACCTGAAAGCAATGGCCCAATACGCTCGAAACTACGGCCACCATAACAAACCCAAATGCCCCCCCAAGTATAGTCAACAGGGTCCATCTGGTGTCTTTTGTGTCCATCATGACACAGATATGATGGTTGGAGAAGATGCAGTCTTCTATTCCTAAACATTATACTTTTTTCCTTGAAGGAACACGTCTTGGATCTAGAATGGCTAGAGAATAATGGTGTTGTTTAGGGAACGATGTCAGCAAGTAAAGTACTACCTGAATACTGCTGGACGCCAGTAAAGGAAGGGTGCAGGCTCTCCACTGTCAATGCAGGACTTTGGGCTGTACAGCAAATAGAGGTAACAAAGAAAAAATCATCAGATCATGTACCAAATCCATGTGTCACTAACCTACTGGTGGAACCACCCGCCCTTCTCCCCTCACCTGGATATGGCACAATGCTATTGGTGTAAATTGTGTCCAGAGCAGGATGGCTACTAGGAAATGGTACAAGCCCGGGAAATCCATTGGTTAACGGGGCAACTAGCCCAGGTACGGCTGCAGTGCCAATGACAGGTGGAGAATGTAGTCCTGCGGGGAAAATACAGATCATTTCCAGGAAAAGACAATTCAGAAAACACCGCTTTAAGTAATAACAGCTGTTCACAGTTACTAAGCAACACATGCCAGTGTCACTTAGCGATGTACTCCTCCCATTGTCTCTAGGCAACTTAACTCTTTCTCATGTTACTAAGCAACACAACTGATATTAAAATGCTGCTTCCAGTGTCGCTAAGCAACTGAAACCCTTTCTTTTTCAAAGGAACTTGACATACACTTGCTAAGCATCGTCATCAGGTTTTTCCAACGCCACAATGCAATATATGCCATTACAAAGTGATATGGGCAGACAAAATCCCCCTAATAGTTGCTGTATACGCATGAACCCCATAAACACAAGCGCCCAGCCATCTGACAGACGCGAGGCTCACCTGATGCTGGAGTTATGGGCGTGGTTGGCAGTCCGTTCAGGTTTACAGCCCCAATCTGCTGAATATGACATGGAGGAAAGGCCACGCCAGGACTCAGGTAACTACCGTGGGATGTGGACAGAACTGTTGTCTGCTGCTGCATCAGCTGGTAGGAAAACATTGCAAAGCACTAATTTAGCAAATTACCCAAAGCAAAAAAAAACAAACAAGAAATCGTCCTAGTATTCCACATATGACGATGCATTACCCATCTACAGCTTTCTTAGCCACACTTCTGCTGAATGTGACCGTGTAATACAAGATAACATTACAGCATAATAAGGGAAATGTGGTAACGACGTCCCTGCACCCCACAGTGCTGGCCAAACAGTATAGCACAACTATACATTACACTGGCATGTCACACATTGTCTCATGCCACTATTCACCACAAGGGGGCAGTCGTTCCTCACAATCGGACGGCGTTATTAACTCCTTCTCTGTTGGTTTTTCTTTATCTGCCCTGGGGAGTCAGTGACGAGAATGGATTTCTCTTTTCTAGCTGTGACGTATTATGTGTGTCTCTCCAGCCCTCCGCTGCTCTGCCTCCCCATCCAAGCCCTCTTTCTTTCCAGTTCTAGCTAGCTGTCGGTGCATCCCAATATTTCTCTGCTTCATTTTCTCACTTGTGCCACGTTAATCACTAATCCATACTTTACTTCATGCTATTACAAGCCCCATCGCTCAGTAGTGCAATATTTACCAGCGCCCCATCTCCAGGTCAGCTCTGTACATGGATACTATGAGGAAAATGTCTGCGTCTGTCTTCAGAGAGAATATACATTAGAACTAAAACACATTTCTAATCACTTAGCTTTTTAGCCTTTATTTAAACACATTGTGGAGAGCCATCTATAATATAACAGGCTAAGCGTCACTCTGTCCGAAGCCTTTATAGACTGCGCAAGCGCGACGCGCCTGCGCAGTCTGGCTCCAGACAGAGTGACGCACCCCCCCGGAGATCGCGGAGGACGCACCCCCCCGGAGATCGCAGTAGACGCACCCCCCCGCCGGCACGACACCTTACCAATTCGGTGTGGCCGCGAGGTCTTGCTGTGATGACAGAAGAGGGCGGGTTGTTGCTCCAGAAGCGGCGCATGCGCAGTCCACGCTTTCCGGCGTCAAGACAATGGCGCCGGAAAGAGAGGAATGCGCAGGCATCGATTCCAGAGCAACAACCCGCCCTCTCCTGTCATCACAGCAGGCACAGGGGGATGAGCAGGCACAGGGGGATGAGGGGTACCATGCATACCAGGATTGGGGGGTTAGGGGCACCATGCATACCAGGATTGGGGGATGAGGGGTACCATGCATACCAGGATAGGGGGTGAGGGGACCATGCATACCAGGATAGGGATGAGGGAGTACCATGCATACCAGGATTGGGGGATGAGGGGTACTATGCATACCAGGATTGAGGGATGAGGGGTACCATGCATACCAGGATAGGGGGTGAGGGGACCATGCATACCAGGATAGGGGGTGAGGGGACCATACATACCAGGATAGGGATGAGGGAGTACCATGCATACCAGGATTGGGGGATGAGGGGTACCCTGCATACCAGGATAGGGGGTGAGGGGACCATACATACCAGGATAGGGATGAGGGAGTACCATGCATGCCAGGACTGGAGGGTGAGAGGACCATGCATACCTGGATTGGGGGATGAGGGGTACCATGCATACCAGGATTGGGGGATGAGAGGCCCATGCATACCAGGATAAGGGGTGAGGGGGCCATGCATACCAGGATAGGGGGTGAGGGGGCCATACATACCAGGATTGGGGGTGAGGGGACCATGCATACCAGGATAGGGGGTGAGGGGACCATGCATACCAGGATAGGGATGAGGGAGTACCATGCATACCAGGATTGGGGGGTGAGGGGACCGTGCATACCAGGATGAAGAATGGGGTGCCATGCATACCAGGATTGGGGGGTGAGGGTACCATGCATACCAGGATATGAATGAGGGGTGCCATGCATACCAGGATAGGAGGGTGGCAGCACATACCAGGATGGGAGACCATATACCAATAAAAATGCTCATCACCTGGGCGTAGAACAGGTTTATAGATAGTTACTATATATTGTCAGTCTGTCTTTCAATAAGGCAACACTCACACTGGCGAGTAGCCAGCATATATCTGATGTTTCATCGGGGAGCACTGGCTCCAATGTTATACTAGAGCTGTGTCGACTAGCTTGAGAAAAAAAAAATTGCAAATGTAGCGATTGATAGCGTATGTCGGACACCTATAGAAGACTATGGCTGCATACAAAACATTGGCCTGCACTCCAATATACGACCACTCACACAATGGAGAAGATGGAAAAATTAAGTTCTCCATCTTCTCCACACCTATTGTCGCATGCAAGAGAATCGGATCACAGTAAAATGACACTTGGCTCATGCTTGCTGGAGAGTTTGAGCCAAGGGTCATGAGAGAATCATTAGATACTGTACGCAAGTGTGAGCGAACCCTAATACTGTATATCTCAATTCCTTTGTCCTCTATTCACTTCTCACTTTACGGCTCACACATATCATCAGTACTATACCTTCCCTTTAGTTCTACCTATCCAAAAAGTGGAAGAACGTGCCCTCAGGAGGTTCGGAGCATTGAGCTTTTGATCCAGGGATCAGGCCCCGAATGTAACAGCCCAGTTACACCCCTGCCCTGGAGCTGATGAGCAGAAGCAAAGTGGGAGGCCCAGACTGTGTAAGACACGCTACCGGCATATCTCACCCAGTCCAACCTCTCCTCTTTCCTTCTGCTCACCGGGCCCCATACACCAGTAAAGGTAGTAATGCCCTGATTGCACCCAATTTTTTTTAAACACCCATTTAGTTTAAAGTGGTGGTCCATTGTTTGGAAAACTCTTTTTTAACCCCTTAGTGACGGAGCCAGTTTTTTAAATTCTGACCAATGTCACTTTATGTAGTGAAAGCTCTGGAACGCTTCAACAAACTCCAGTGATTTTGAGATTGTTTTTTCGTGGCACATTATAATTTATGATAATAGTAAATTTAGGTTGATGATATGTTTTGTGTTTATTTATAAAAAATATCAGAAATGTGACAAAAATGTAAAAAAAAATTCCAATTTTCAAAATTTGAATGATTATCCCTTCAATTCAGATAGTCATAGCACATAAAAACATTAATAAAAAACATTTCCCACATGTCTGCTTTACATCAGCACCATTTTTAAAACGCTAATTTATTTTGTTAGCCTTTTAGGAGGTTTAAAAATGTTTCAGTAATTTGTCATTTTTTCAAGGAAATTTACAAAATTTATTTTTTGAGGGACCTATCCAGGTTTGAAGTGACTTTGGGGGTCCCATATATTGGAAAACCCCAAAAGTGATACCATTTTAAAAATAGCACCCCCTGACATATTGAAAACTGTTGTCAGGTAGTTTATTAACCCTTCAGGTGATTTTCAGGAATTAATGCAAAGTGGTATAGCCGGAATGAAAAAGTGTTTGTTTACCACCTTCTGAACTGACCACTATATCCGGCAGACTCTAAGGCCGCTATTTAGCCATGAACTGCTATTGCAAACATCAGGACTACACAATCATGATCTCAGTGTGTCAATTAGATTAAAGGGGGTTTTACACATAGCGATATCGCTGGCAATATCGCTAAAACGTCACTGGTTTTGTGACGTTATAGCGATATTGCTAGCGATATCGCTATGTGTGATACTTACCTCCGACCGGCTCCCCCGCTGTCCATCGCTGATCGCGCGAGATTGGGCGGCTCCATTTCTCGTCGTCTGCTTCCTGCTGGGCTTCCGGCTGTGTGAGACGAGCGACGCGTGGAGGCGGGCGGGAGGACGCCAGGATCGCTGTGTATGAAAGGTGAGTATCTTGCGCTGCGTCGTTGCTGCATCGCTGTGATGTCTTTCTGTGTGAAAGCTCACTAGCGATCATTTAGCGATGCACCAGCGATCCTGACAGGGTCGTATCGCTGGTCGGATCACTGGTGCATCGCTAAATGTAAAAGGGCCTTTAAGTGGAAGCCCCCACAATCTATTAACCATTTATGTGATGTAGTCACTTTTGACAGCAGCAACAAAGGGGTTAAACAGATATGGACGGTGCCAACACTGACTATTTGTGATACAGCAAGTTGTCAGCTATAGTGGACAGCCGACAGCTGCTGGATTGTCACCTGTGTGGGGATGATATTCCCTTATATCTCAGGTCAGTAAAAAGACGTATTGACTTTAAGGGGTTAAATGAAGTAGTCCCTCTTGTAAGATAACGGCACTGCTGCTGTTCCAGAGCTGTTGGCACCAGATCTCCCATGTCATTGTTATGTCATGTGAGCCCTGCAGCCAATCAGTAGCCACTAGTGATCTGCTTCACTGTTACGTCTTCCAATTGTCAGAGGTTCATCCAAGGGACTGGACAGCGAAGAAGCTCAATTGCCACTGATAGGCTGCAGAGCTCACGTGGCAAAAGAATGTATACGAGTGCCCCGGAAGTCCAAATGCCAACAACGCTGGCGCAAGAGTTTACGTTATTTTTATATTACAAGAGGGACTGCTTAATTTAAAAAAGGGGTTGTGAAGGTAGTGGATAACCCTTTATTGGGTCAAATGACCTAAAACCTGGATCAGAGTAGTGTGTGCTGCAATGTTTAAATGACCATATCTGTAAAAAAACAAAAAACAAAAAACAAAACAAAAGTGTATCTGAACTACTCCATTCACTGTCAGATGTACGGGTGTTGTCTGCTTGGCCCACAGACAGGTTATGGAAAGAACATACACCCGTCTGAAAAAGCCCTTACATTTTGACTGCAAATCACAGAAAGGTAAAGTCTCCAAACAATTAATCTCATGGCTGGAGTAGCACCATAAAACCCTACTATAGGATAACAAGGCAGAAAATATACCACAGCTCATAGATCTGATTATGTATTAGCCAATTACATTTGGCTCTCGTGTGCTGATACGTGTATTTAACTACAGATGACTCCTGAAAATAAGCCAGCAATTTTAATTATATACACAGTGGGGAAAATAAGTATTTGATACACTGCCACTCTTGCAAGTTTTCCCACCTACAAAGAATGGAGAGAGGTCTGTAATTTTTATCGCAGGTACACCTCAACTGTGAGAGACAGGATCTAAAAATGAAAACCAGAAATCACATTGTATGATTTTTACATAATTAATTTGCATTTTATTGCATGGAATAAGTATTTGATCACCTACCAACCATCAAGAATTCTGGCTCTCACAGACCTGTTTTTCTTTAAGAAACCCTCCTACTCTGCACTCATTACCTGTATTAATTGCACCTGTTTGATATCATTACCTGTATAATAGACACCTGTCCACACACTCAATCATTCACACTCTGACCTCTCCACCATGGGCAAGACCAAAGAGTAGTCTGACACCGGGGACATAATTGTAGACCTGCACAAGGCTGTGATGGGCTACAGGACAATAGGCAAGCAGCTTGATGAAAAGGCAACAACTGTTGGCTCAATTATTAGAAAATGGAAGGAATATAAGATGACTGTCAATATTCCTCAGTCTTGGTCTCCATGCAAGATCTCGCCTCGTGGGATACAGATGATTCTGAGAAAGGTCAGGAATCAGCCCAAAACTACATGGGAGGAGCTGGTCAATGATCTGAAGAGAGCTGGGACTACAGTCTCAAACATTACCATTAGTAACACACTACACCATCATGGATTACAATTCTACAGGGCACACAAGGTCCCCCTGCTCACGTCAGTACGTGTCCATGCCAGTTTGAAGAAGTTCGCCAATGACCATCTGGATGATACAGAGAAAATCATGTGGTCAGATGAGACCAAATAATAACTTTTTGGTAACAACTCTAGTCGCCGTGTTTGGAGGAAGAAGAAGGACAAGTACAACACCAAGAACACCATCCTAACTGTGATATATGGTGGGAGAAAATACAAGATTCTGTCTCTCACAGATGAAGTGTACCTACGATAAAAATTACAGACCTCTCCATTCTTTGTACGTGAGAAAACTTGTAAAATCGGCAGCGTATCATATGCTTATTTGCCCACTGTATATATATATATATATATATACACATACACATAATGTATATATATTTAAACGTACATATAAACATAAATTTATTGTAAGCACAAACTTTTAATAAGGTTTTTCTGACAGCTCCTAAAAGCGCCTGAAAGATTTACCGCTTGTGCGTAGGCGCTGTAAGGGCTTATGGGAAGTGCCAGTGATGGAGTGAAGATGCCCAACTGTCCAACCATCTGTTGCATTCGACGTAGAGTTCGCTCTTTGTCTGTGTCTGCAAATTTGACCACAAGGCTGGATGATGCTCCCTGAGAACATAAAGAGAGGAACAATGAATATCATGAAAAACTAACACATTCAAGGAAACAGGTTTTATCATTTTTAAAAAGCCAAATCTCAGAAAGCATATTTTACATGATGGTAGTTACAGTACACTCAGCTAGACAGGTAGAGATGTCTAAGCTAGATCCAGTTATCCTGCCATCAGCTTGCATAATCACAGCCAATTGCAGTAGCTAGCAGATTGCAATAATTGGCTACTCATTGTATTCTAAAGGATAAATATATAATAGGATTTTTAGCTTTTATTCCCATCATCTGTCAATGTTACCATGCCAGGTACAGTTAAAGGGAATTCGTCACCAGGTTTTTGCCACCTAGTCTTAATGCAGCAGAATGTAGAGACAGAGACCCTCGTGCCAGTAATGTGTCACTTACTGGACTGCTTGCTGTAGTTTTGATAAAGTCACTGTTTTATCAGCAGATTATCACTAGAAGACTTGCAAACCTGCTGCCATGTAGTCCTCCATAATCACAAGCTCTGTGGAACCCCGCCCCCACCACTGATTGGCAGCTTTGTGTGCACACTGTGAATAAGCAGAAAGCTGCGGTGGGGGGCGGGGTTGTATTGCGCTCAACATTATGAGAACTAGCAGATCTGCAGCAGATAAAACAGTGATTTATTTTAATCAAAATCGCAGAAAGCAGCCCAGTAAGTGATACATTACTGGAATCAGAGTCTCAGCACTTACATCATGCTGGTCTTTGATGGGGTAGCAAATTCCCTTTAAATACTGAACCAATGTTATATAGTCAGACCAACAAACACATCAGTACAACAAAACTAAATATTGCCATCTCCTCTTTGACAACTATTATCAAAACTATAAATACTGGAAATATTAATATGAATCTAATACAGATATTAAAAAAAAAGTGTAATATATTTTCTGAACTTGGCATCTGGAATAATAACAATAATACAATATATATACCGTATATATTTATACCATATATGTATATATATATATATATATATATATATATATATATTGCTCAAAAAATAAAGGGAACACTATTCAATTTGCAACAGGCTGTTTGTGTTCCCTTCATTTCTTTGAGCAGTATATCTATATATATATATATATATATATACACAAACCAACAGATCCCATTATAAGTGAATGGAATCTATCAAATCTGCCAAGACTTGAAGGACAGAAGCCATGTCACTGATGTGAACCAAGCCGGGGGGTTTCACTGCCTCAGTCATCACAGATCAGAAGCTTTGGAGGTTGGATCATACATATAAGGTTCAGTGCTTCAAAGTGGTGAGAGAGGGTGGACAGTACTATGGGTTCTTCTACAATTCACTTCCTAATGAAGTTGCCAGTAAATGAGAGGTTCTATTTTTACTCTGTACTGCTGACTATATGGCGTTCAAAACACACCAATAATAAAAGGGGTTCTCCAGGAATAGAAAACAAATAAATAACTGAAGGAAATTTAATTCTAAGTTCTTAAAAAGATTTAATTAGCAAATCACATTCTTTTTGTCTATGGAGAATATCACTATAGAATTAAAATGGTTGCCAACTTGTTACACTCCCACAGAAATCGGTCCTATAATGTTAGGACATGCCTGTGAGCATGTGCACCAGGAACCTCACACCCTCCCTTCATGTACAGGAAGACGTGCATTGTGCACTTAGTGGATATCCTAATGCTGGAGATCCCAGGAGTGCTGAGGTAAGAAGAGCCTGCTCACGCTGCTGTCCACCATGTGTTTCTTAATGCTGGGTTCCTGGGTTCAAATCTGCAGGGAATATGTTTTCCCCATGTTTGCGTGAGTTTCCTCTGGGTTCTTCGGTTTCCTCCCACATTCCAAAGACATACTGATAGGGAATGTAGATAGTGAGCCCCAATGGGGACAGTGCCGATAATGTCTGTAAAGCGCTGGAATGGCGATCAGTTAAAATCTGTTGCAGTGCAGGAGATTCCTCCTGCATGGCAACAGTGAACAGCTGACAGCCAATCACAGGCCGGCAGCTGACATATGACATCACTGTCATATGCCTAAACGACGCTGCGCGCCTCGTCTGAATTCGAAAGGAGGCCACCGCTGAAGCTCGGCTAGGAAAGGAAAAACTTTTTTTTTTGCAAAGCCGCAGTATGTGGCATATTATACTGGTATTGGTGTGCATTATACCACAATGGGGCTGCATCATACTATGGGGGTGGGGGGAGAGATGGAAAGGGACTGCTTTATACTCCCATGGGGGTGCATTACACTATGATGGTGCGTTAAACTCATATTGGGGAGCATTTTAGGGTGCATTATACTGCTATGAGGGTGTATTATACCATGGAGTTGCGTGATACTCCTATGGGGGTGCACTATACTACTATGAGGCTGCATTCTACTATTATTTTTTTATTTCTTTTACTCATCTATATAGCGCCCTTAATTCGATAGGGGCTCACAATCTAAATTCCCTATCAGTATGTCTTTGTAATGAGGGAGGAAACCAGAGTACCCGGAGGAAACCCACGCAAACACAGGGAGAACATACAAATTCCTTGTAGATGTTGTCCTTGGTGGTGCATTATACTGCTATGAGGGTGCATAATTCAGCTATGGAGCTGTATTATTCTATGGGGTGCATTATACAGATATGGGGGTGCATTATACTGCTATGGGGTGCATTATACCGCTATGTGGATGCATTATACCGCTATGTGGGTGCATTGTACTACTATGTGGCTGCATTATACTGCTATATATGACTATGGGGTACATTATACTATTATGGATGACTATGGGGGCAATATGGAGAGACATGGGGGAAGTATGGAGAGACATGAGGCAGAATGGGGTTCCTAATGTGGGATATTATTACTGCAGGGGCTAATTAAAGGTTATATTTTTGAAGATGCTGCTTTCAGTGTGGGGAAGAGAGGTCCTGTTACTGTGCAGGGCGATACGGCTGCTTTTTTCTTCATATGGTGTAGTATAGCGGTTGGGGAAAAATTATGGAATGTGCTTTAGATAACTGTGTTATTTTCTGCAGAGATGAGCCCTGGCTGGAAGAAGTGATGGCAGTGTGCGCTGGATGAAGATGAAAAGCAAAGATGAAGGACTTCAGCTAAAGATGTCACTGGTGAGTCAGTGTGTTACCTTTAAACACTGACACTATACACTGTATACTATATACAGAGCTCCTGTGTATAATGGCACTTATGGTGACATTAGTATTGTGGGGTTTTTTTATTAATGATTAGTATTTGGTCACTGTGGTGGTAATATGTGGTCCGGCCATGGTGTGGTGGTATTTGTTCCTTGTATGTGCTATTATTTGGTCACTGTGGTGGTAATAAATGATCTGGTCATGGTGTGGTGGTATTTGCTCCTTGTATGTGTTATTATTGGTCACCATGTGGTGGTAATATGTGGGTTGATCATGGTGCGGTCGGTATTTGTTCCTTGTTTGTGATATTATTGGTCATTTAAAAATTGAAAAATAAATACAAATACACCAAAATTGTATTGGATATTTTAACAAATGTTTAGTAAGTTACAGTAGAGTAGAGCCCGGCCAAAGAGTCTACCTTGTTATGGTGGTGGATTAAAAAATCTTTAGGCCAAAACAAAAGCTGCTGGTTATGAATGTGGTGATGGGAACTGTAAATGTGTGATTGGTGATGATGTGGTCCAGAAGTGGAGTGTTTGCAAGAGAGGGCGGTGGAACTGTGGACGGTTCGAGGGATGAAGGCGGGGCTGGGGTGGAGCCTGGTCATACACTCATGCGGACCCTGAAAATTTTGCCAGTATGGGGCTCCGAAATTCCTAGTGGCAGCCCTGTTTCTTACTAATTGTATACTGAAGATTCCAGGAGTGCTGATGTAAGAAAATGCGACCCACCCACGGTTGCCAGCCACCCTGAAATTCCTGGACAATCTGTAAAAATAAGGCGCTTTTTTATGCCCGTAAAAAAAAATTATGCATTTGTTATTTTTTTGTAAGCTGGATACATTTGCATAATTGTTATGACTGTAATTATCATCCTTATTGTATTTCACAGTGAATGTAGATAATGTCTTCATATAAAAATTATGGGCCGTAGAAATATGTCACCTAAAATCTTAAGGATTTACTATGGTTTTCAAATGTTGACCATAAAAAAATGTTGATAGTTCATGATTTTTTTAAATAATAAAACATAAATAAATAAAAGATGGGAAGCCTGCTACTCACACTACTGTCCACCCTGTCTTTCTCATATTACTTTAATATGGCTTGTATTGACAATGGTAGAAGTAGAGGATTCTCTCACTGCTGTCCACCCTGTCTTTCTGATCTTACCTTAGTACCACTTGTATTGATAATATTAGAAGAAGAGGCTGCTCTCACTGCTGTCCACCCTGTCTTTCTGATCTTACCTTAGTACCACTTGTATTGATAATATTAGAAGAAGAGGCTGCTCTCACTGCTGTCCACCCTGTCTTTCTGATTTTACCTTAGTACCACTTGTATTGATAATATTAGAAGAAGAGGCTGCTCTCACTGCTCTCCACCCTGTCTTTCTGATCTTACCTTAGTACCACTTGTATTGATAATATTAGAAGAGGCTGCTCTCACTGCTGTCCACCCTGTCTTTCTGATCTTACCTTAGTACCACTTGTATTGATAATATTAGAAGAAGAGGCTGCTCTCACTGCTGTCCACCCTGTCTTTCTGATCTTACCTTAGTACCACTTGTATTGATAATATTAGAAGAAGAGGCTGCTCTCACTGCTCTCCACCCTGTCTTTCTGATCTTACCTTAGTACCACTTGTATTCATAATATTAGAAGAAGAGGCTGCTCTCACTGCTGTCCACCCTGTCTGATCTTACCTTAGTACTGCTTGCATTGATATTAGAAGACGTTTCTCTCACTGCTGTCCACCCTGTCTTTCTGATCTTACCTTAGTACCACTTGTATTGACAATATTAGAAGAAGACGTTTCTCTCACTGCTGTCCACCCTGTCTTTCTGATCTTACCTTAGTACCACTTGTATTTGACAACACTAGAGGAAGAGGTTGCTCTAACTGCTGTCTACCCCATCCTCCTGAATGCTGAGTGGCTGCTGTGACCTGGAGATACTGTAGCTTGCCAGTACGCGTGGTATAGGTTATCTCCAGGTCACCACAGAAAAGCTTCCTACTGCACATGCTCACAGGCATCTTATTATTTTTTTTATTATGCTTTGCTTATACAGCGCTATCATATTTCGCAGCTCTTTACAGACCTCACTGTCCCCATTGGGGCTCACAATATTAATTCCATATCAGTATGTCTTTGGAGTGTAGGTGGAAACTGGAGAACCCGGAGGAAACCCACGCAAACATGATGAAAATACAAAGACTCCTTGCAGAGTTTGTCCTTGGTGGGATTTGAACCCAGGACCCCAGTGAGGCAAAGAGGCAGTGCTAACCACTGAGTCACTGTGCTGCCAAACTGATAGATTTCTGTCACTGTAACAAAACAGAGGCCATTTACATTCTATAGTGAAAAACTTCCTCGGCAAAGCTATTGTGATTTGATAATTAAATATATTTAGGAAATTATTTATAATGACATTTCCTATAGTTATTTTTTATCTTTTGTATTCCCAGAGGACCCCTTTAAGGCACCTAATTCACAAGTTCCCCATACATCATAAGGTATAGGCATGTAGATGTAGATTCCTACAGTTTATATTTGGCCAGTGGATCTCCAACTGATATCAGCAAAGTGTCTTCAAAAACAATAAGAAGAATAAAGAAATACGTAGAAAAACAAGAATTCAAAAAGTAAATAATAATCAAATAAGTTCTATGTATATATATATATATATATATATATATGTATATATATATATATATATATATATATATATATAAATGTCATGAGAGCCGCCACTGTTTTTCCTTTTGAGGCAGTGTGGGGGACTGGACTTGCTGGAGCCGACATCTCTAGAGAGACATCAATAAGCAATGTGTGCAGACACTGAAGTGTGTGCCAGAACCATAAAATGTAACATGCCTTAAGTCAGTAGTTACAATTACTATGTGTCCAGACACCTCAAAGACTCAAGGGAAAATGTTATTGATGGTCTGCGCATCATGGTTCTCCACAGAAGCAAAGGAACAGGAAATTATATACAGTACCGTACTCTTCCAATGGAGCTAACCAGACTTTCTGGTCTGAAAAGGAAAGTACAGCCATTCTTATTGCTCTACCCCACTAACGGAGAATATTGCTGATTTATCCTGACTGCTGATTACCCTGGCTTCTGGGTATGTATAAGGCTATGTGCACACGTTGCGGATTCCATTACTGCATGACCTGTGTTTTACCAGCGGACTCCCTGCGGGTTTTCTGCAGATTTAGTGTGGATTTCACCTGCGTTTTTACACCTGCGGATTCCCATAATGGAATAGGTGTAAAAACTCCGCACAAAGAATTGACATGCTGCAGAAAATAAACCTCTGCGTTTCCGCGCGGAATTTTCCGCAGCATGTGCACAGCGGTTTTTGTTTTCCATAGGTTTACATGGTGCTGTACACCGCAGGGCCAAATCCGCTGCCAAATCCGCAACAAGTGCACATACCCTAAAACTCTTTAACTTACATAGACCGGGCAGTATAACATGCCAAACTAATAAGCTAGTTGTTTCAGGGTGACAGCCCTTGTCCAAATACTCTATTGAGGCATATGGATGTCATATAGAGCAAGGGTCCCCAACCGCCGGTCCGCGGCCCAGCACCGGGCCGCTGCAGTGCCCTTGTCGGTCCGCGGACACAAGGGGAGCCAGGGGCGGTCAGTGGCGTAGCGGGGGCTGGGGCGGCGCGCAGCAATTCTTAACGGCGTGTAGCGGCGGGCAGGGAGCGATCAAGCAGCTCCGCTGCCTGCAAGAGGGAATAGCAGGAGCGGAGCTGCAAGGACCCGTCCAGCTTCCTGCCCGCCGCCCGCGCTTCCTGTCTCTGACTGACACAGAGAGGAGCGCGCCGCTGCTGTGTGAGAGCGAGGAAGCGCGGGCGATGCTGCGACAGGTGAGAGGTGGTGTGTGTATGTATGTCTGTCTGTGTGTGTACATGTATGTCTGTGTGTGTGTGTGTGTGTGGTCTGTGTGTGTGTGTACATGTATGTGTGTGTGTGGTGTGTGTGTGTACATGTATGTGTGTGTGTGTGGTCTGTGTGTGTGTGTGTGTGTGTGTGGTCTGTGTGTGTGTGTGTGTGTACATGTATGTGTGTGTGTGGTCTGTGTGTGTGTGTGGTCTGTGTGTGTGTGTGTGGTCTGTGTGTGTGTGTGTGTGTGTGTGGTCTGTGTGTACATGTGTGTGTGTGTGTGTGTGTGGTCTGTGTGTGTGTGTGGTCTGTGTGTGTGTGTGGTCTGTGTGTACATGTATGTCTGTGTGTGTGTGGTCTGTGTGTGTGTGTGTGGTCTGTGTGTGTGTGTGTGGTCTGTGTGTGTGTGTGTGTGTGTGGTCTGTGTGTGTACATGTATGTGTGTGTGTGTGTGTGTGTGGTCTGTGTGTGTACATGTATGTGTGTGTGTGGTGTGTGTGTGTGTGGTCTGTGTGTGTGTGTGGTCTGTGTGTGTGTGGTCTGTGTGTGTGTGTGTGTGGTCTGTGTGGTGTGTGTGTGTGTGTGTGTGGTCTGTGTGTGTGTGTGTGTAGCCTGGCCGTGTGTGTGTGTACATGTATGTGTGTGTGTGTGTGTGTGTCTGTGTAGGTGGAGCCTGGCCCTGGAGGAGATGGGGACATGAGGAGAAGGCCATGATGGGTGTAATGGTAGAAGGCAATGAGGGGGTAATGGGAGAAGACCATGATGGGGGTAATGGGAGAAGACCATGATGGGGGTAATGGGAGAAGGCCATGAGGGGGTAATGGGAGAAGACCATGATGCCTGGGGTAATGGAAGAAGGCCATGATGGGGGTAATGGGAGAAGGCCATGATGGGGGTAATGGGAGAAGGCCATGATGGGGGTAATGGGAGAAGGCCATGATGGGGGTAATGGGAGAAGGCCATGAGGGGGGTAATGGGAGAAGACCATGATGCCTGGGGTAATGGGAGAAGGTCATGATGGGGGTAATGGGAGAAGGCCATGAGGGGGGTAATGGGAGAAGGCCATGAGGGGGGTAATGGGAGAAGGCCATGATGCCTGGGATGATGGGAGAAGGCCATGAGGGGGGTAATGGGAGAAGGCCATGAGGGGGGTAATGGGAGAAGGCCATGAGGGGGTAATGGGAGAAGACCATGATGCCTGGGGTGATGGGAGAAGGCCATCATGGGGGTAATGGGAGAAGGCCATGAGGGGGGTGATGGAGAGAAGGCATTGATGGGAGTGATGGAGAGACGTCAGTGATGGGGTGAAGGCAATGATGGAGAGAAGGGAGTGATGGGGTGAAGGCAATGATGGGGAGAAGGGAGTGATGGGGTGAAGGCAATGATGGAGAGACGGCAGTGATGGGGTGAAGGCAATGATGGGGAGAAGGGAGTGATGGGGTGAAGGCAATGATGGAGAGATGGCAGTGATGGGGTGAAGGCAATGATGGAGAGATGGCAGTGATGGGGTGAAGGCAGTGATGGAGAGATGGCAGTGATGGGGTGAAGGCAATGATGGAGAGATGGCAGTGATGGGGAGAAGGGAGTGATGGGGTGATGGAGCAGGCAAGAATGGGGTGATGGAGCACTCATTCAAAACCTATGGTGAGTTGAGTCACATTATAAATGTTATTTAATTATAAGTATGCACTGCTACACTACAACCGCGTCCATAGCCCCGCCCCCTTATGACCAAAGCCCCGCCCCTGCCACACCTCCATCCCCGCCCTACCGGGCCATGGAAGAATGGTCTTGCTTGAAACCGGTCCCTGGTGCAAAAAAGGTTGGGGACCACTGATATAGAGGACTCACCAGCTGAAGATGCCCTCTATGTTCCAGACCACAAAGCTGCCTAATAGTCACCATGTTCTACTAGGTGTAGAGAAGACTTTCCCTGACAACAGCTGGTGATCCCAGGGGGCGAGGGAAGCTTGACGTACAGTGATCAACTCATTTTACTTAGTCTCAAGCACTTTAAGTAGTAGTCTCAAGCACTTTAAAAAGAATCTGTCACCAGGTGATTGCTACCCCTTATGCGAGCGGCGTGACATAAGGCACAGACCTTGATTCAAATGGTGTCTCTTAGGCTGGTTTCACATTAGCATTTTTTTTGCGCAGCGCATCTCCATGCGCATGCGTTATGTGTCCCTATGTTTAACATGGAGGGCTCATGGTATTGCGTTTGCACCCGTTCGCACGCGTTTTCGTGCGCATGCGTTTTTTCAAGGTGTGCGCCTAGGCGCGCCAGACGCAACCTGTTGCATTTTTGGGTCCGCCAAAAGGCGTAAAAAAAACGCATGTGCACGCTAGCGCACGTAATGCGCCAAAATATCACATTACAGTCTATAGGATCGCAGGCGTGCGCATGGACATGCGTTCGTCTGCCTTTTTGTGCACATGCATTTTTGGCGTAAAAATGTGTAGACCCAGGTTTTAACCCCCAGAGAACCAATGCGCCAAAAAAAGCAAACGCATGCAAAACCGCATGATGCGTTTTTTGCATGCGTTTCTACTGCGCACGAGGCACTGCGCAAAAAAATGCTAATGTGAAATTAGCCTTACTGGGCTACTTGCAGTGATTTTATCAAAAGATTCTGCAGATATAGCTGAATGCTGAACTCTGTATAACCCCGCCCACACCACTGATTGGCAGTTTTGTGCCCGTGCACAATGTACATAAAAAGTTGCCAATCACCGATGGGGGTGAGGTAACACAGACCTTTTGACTACCTGGCAGCAGGTTTACTAGTCCTCTAGTGATAATCTCCTACTGATAAAACTGTGATTATATCAGAACTACACTAAGCAGCCTAGTAAGTGACTGATCACTGGAATCAGGGTCTCTGTTTCTACATTATGTTGCTCTCAGATTAGGTGGCAAAAGCCTGGTGACAGATTCCCCTTGAGGAAACTGTATTAGTAAGTTAAAGGTGTTTTCCACGTCTTTGTCTTCTGCCTCTACAATTCTGCTGTCTTTTTTTCTGCGCTCCCTCTTTTCGCTGAGACAGGCTCCTGACTATTGCAACCTTACGCTTTGAATGAATGGAACAGGATGAGCAAAGTCACCCTCTGTATAACCTGTTCTGGACGACAGGGCAGTGCTGTCCATAAATTCTCAGAATAACATAGCAAAGATGACTGATACACCAGCGACCTGCACGGGCACGTATGGGTACCCGAGCTGTGCCTGGAGAACGGCATACTTACTGGCATTGTTTGGCTTCCGTGTAGAGCATGTATCGCTGCCTGAGCCTCAGCATGAGATGAGAACTTGACAAAGGCACAGCCTGCAAACATACGAGTATATAGATAGCATAGAGAACGTATTAATAAAGACATTAATAAAAGGAACTCCGTCTAATGAGGACAATACTAAGTGAGTGGAAGAATGAAGGCCTTACGATAATTATATGATTCACCAAGTACTTTGCTAAATCAACATAAGGTTAAAGCAGGCTGTGTTAATAAAAAAAGGGGAAACTGCACTTTCAGTACATAAGTGGCTATCTCTATGGACAACACATAGAAATTACATTGTGCAAAAAATACTCCACTTTTTTCTCGGTGGCCTCACCTTTACTGCTGCCATCGGGTCCTCGGAGAACAGAACACTCCTCGATTGAGCCAAAGGCTTGGAACATGCTGGTCACTTCCTCCTCTGACTGCTGTTTGCTGAGCATCCCCACAAACAGTTTGCGATCACCTGTGGTCCCAAGTGTCAGGTTAGTGCCACCTAGTCACATAGGTTATTTGGTCAAAAAAAATTAAAAACTTACAAGTCCTAGAAGTTGAACAGTAATATGTAATTATGAAAACAAACCTCAATAATATACTACAGCAAACACTAAAACATTGCAAAATGATATAATGGAAAGTTCATATATTAAATGGTTACGAGCAGTATTTAATAGCTGTTGGCTTACTGCCACTATGTCTATGAGTATGAAGATGATGGTATCTAATAGGAGACATCAGATTCCTCTACTATTTACATTATCTTTTTCATGGGTGGGCTGACAGTAATCTGGGACCAGGGGCTTTAAAGAGTACCTTTTACCAGTTTGAGCATGTTAAACAGACCATATCGTGGAACAGTGGCTGCAGAGCTGAATACAATGTAGGCTTTACTTTTCAATTCCTCATCTCTGTTACAGACATATTAGTTTGTAAAGTTTAGGGTATAATTTATGATTAGGCCCAATTGGGCATTACCACCAAATCTTCTCTGGGGACATGTAAATTTTCCCCCGGCATGGAGGGAAAAAAAAACTATGTCCACATAAAGTCAGAAGAACATGCATACTCTAGTGAGGCATGTAAAGATAGAAAGCTCTGATCTCTGCAGTTACTGTGTAGAGTACAGCAGAGCTGAGTGTCATTACAAACACCTCCAGCTTTGATCTCACAGCAAACCAGTGCTGAGAGGAGAGCTGCAGCTGCAATGGGTGTTTATAATGACACTCAGCTCAACTGTACTTTCTCTCCCGCACACTAAGTTTCCTGAGATGAAAGCTGGAGGTGTTTGTAACGTCCTGACAATCAACTCTGCTGTACTCCTTCCCCCAACACTGACTCATTTGAGACAAAATCTGCTGATGTTTGTAACGGCACTCAGCTCTACTCTACATAGTACCTGCAGGAATCATGGCTGAGAGCAAGGCTGTCTTTCATTAGATAGCATGTTCTTCTGACTACACCTGGGGGCATGTTCTTTGTTCCCCTGCATGATGCCTCTTGCTTCTGATTGGTCAACGTTATGCAAGGGAAAAATTACGCTATGTTGGATTTATAACAAATTACCTAAAATTTACAAGCAAACAACTCTGCAATTGAGAAGATAAAGCAAAAGATAAAAACATGATATTTAGCTGCCCTGCAGACACTATTCAATGATGTAAAAGAAAAACAGCGTATGCACAACTTCAGAAGGTGCTCAAGTAGGGCCCCACACCATACATGAATAATAAAGAAAACTTGGCACTCAACTTCTAGAATATTTTTTGGGATTTTTTAATGCAGCCAGAAAATAATAGACATTTCGGCCTCACTGGCCTTCATCAGTAACACTTTAAATGTGACTGGTCATGCGCTAGGCGCTGGGCATGGAGCCTGAATTAAATAGTACCTGGGTGGGTGGAGGTGCCATGCAGACATCAGCGACCCAGAATCCACTGTTGGTCAGCTGTGTACTGACCAACAGTGGATTCTGGGTCGCTGATGTCTGCATGGCACCCCCACCCACCCAGGTACTATTTGATTCAGGCTCCATGCCCAGCGCCTAGTGCATGACCAGGCACATTTAAAGTGTTACTGATGAAGGCCAGTGAGGCCGAAACGTCTATTATTTTCTGCCTGCATTAAAAAATCCAAAAAAATATTCTAGAAGTTGAGTGTAAAGTTTTCTTTGCTATTCAATGATGTGTCCAGTTTAGTATGGTCAAACTGGTGAAAGATCCTCTTTAAAAGGTAGTGGGACCTTTACCAAACAAACAGGAGCTAGAACTTGGATTTTTTTTTCGGGCCTAAATTTTAAAGAATGCTCCGATTGCCTTAAGGGTTGGGCACTGCTCTAATCCTTGTGTGATCTGTGCAGCCCCCTTTTTTTCTTTTGCTATGTACAAATAACTGACATAAGGCTAATTAAGAATCCTTTTCCAACATTTTCATCCTTCATATGAAATTAATTTTCAATCCTAAATTCCCAGTACCCTGCATTAGAAATAAAGCTACAAATTTTGATATAGGAAAACAAATCTGAAAAGATAAGGATGATACATGCAGCATACTGACATACTGTATATGCCTAATAAAACAGACAGAGTATGCAGTGACGGTTAGGTGAGCATAAATGAGACATGTACCCCTGGACCAATATTTTTTTCCCTCTACGTATATTTGCATGTCCATATTCCACACATGGTTCAGATGTGCACATATGTTCGCATGCAACCACAATGACTATATGAGGTTTTGCCTCTGTATACTGAATGGCGTAATACGTATTTATGGGTAAGTCATGCAGAATGGCACAAAAATGTCACTGACCCATTAAACATTCCCTAGTATTGCTCTGACATAGTAGACACAGCTGATGCGTCCCCTCTTCCCATCCCCATACACACACACATGCTGCACAGGGCATCCTCCTCCCACTCCCTCCCATCCTCCTCCCACTCCCTCCCATCTTGCATGCTCGGTTGCTCTCTCTTCCCTCCACACAGACCCACACTAAGCCCCCTCTCTCCCACAAGAGTCCCCCTCCCCTTCCCTCTCTCTTCACCCTCTGATTGGCAATTTCACATGCTGTCCAGCAACCATGACAATTTGTGTTTGAAGCTGGAAGCTGCATCTGGTTGCTATGACAATGGGCAGTGCCGGCACGCGGTGTGCCAGGGCGGTGGTGATGTATTTTGCAAAGGTTTTAGGGAATGCTCAGCTGCTGCAGACAGAGCTGGCAAAACCAGGTCATGGAGGCTGGGCTAAGCTGGGAACATGGGGACGCTAGGCTGTATAATGATTAAAAATATATATGTACAATACTCTAAAATGTATCCAAATCAACATCAATTAGGATAGACAGAAATAAAACGACAAGACGCCAAAGAACGATCATACACAAATGTAAAACAAAGATCCATGCAGGGAAAGAACATCACAGTGTAGAATTGGGCAGTTCACAATGGATGTAGTGGAGCAATGGAAATGAGGGTGCAGACAACCATCTATGAGAACACAACATGACACAGAAGCAGTTCACTAACCGTACTAAACCACCACAACCAGTCACTGATCGCCTTCATTGCTTGATCATACACGGAAAGATGTTCTGACGTTGAAGCAGAAAGGGACAAGTAATGTGCCATCAATGGTGACACTAGTGTTCTACCATAAGACTATGATCTTTCTCGGGAATACACTACAATTTGGGCAATTAGGCTGCCATTATATATTGTTTAGTGGCAAGACTACTACTATTATTAATATTGTGATCTGGTCTGGCTGAACTGGATCAGATCGGACCATAGTCAAGGTGATTTTTTTGAGAGAACAAATTAGTCTTTTCATTGCAATAAATCAGGGGCGGATATAGCATATGACTGCAAAGGGGCCCTACGAACAGGGATAGCCTTTGCCACAAATAATAGTAATTTCTGCAACTGCCTAAAGGTGACCTTACACATCAGATAGTGGTCGGCCGAATGCCCACTCATCCATCAGACTTCTCTTCCAATCTCCCAATACACATGCACAATCGGCTCAGTTAAGAGTGCTTGTGTCCTGTATAGGGAGAGCAGAATAAGCTCATGCTAGACACATCGGGAGACAGATTGTCCCCAGGGATAACAAAAGGAATGGGGGTTAGATCTCAAAATGCACAATCCTTCTCTCTACTGAGTTGAGAGACTTCCATACACATTAGATGGTCCGCTGGTCATGCCTAGATCGGGACATTCAGCCAACTTTACTCAAATTTGTATAGGAATCTTAAGGGACTTTGGTTCTCTTAGCTCAAAATGACTGCCAAGCATGACATATAGTAAAGTGGCGCTATAGGCATGAGGACATGGGCTCACAAAAACAACGGCATCCTCCTACCGTCAAACGGTTCCATCCGTTATGGGTTGTGGTCCACAAGAAGGAATTGTCTAGAACAGTGTTCCCCAACTCCGGTCCTCAAGGCCCGCCAACAGGTCATGTTTTCAGGATTTCCTTTGTATTGTACAGGTGAAGCAATTATCACCTTGGCAATACTAAGGAAATCCTGAAAACATGACCTGTTGACGGGCCTTGAGGACTGGAGGTGGTGAACACTGGTCTAGAAGACCATAGTAAGGGTGGGCTCCTTCTTGCACACTTTTGTATTTAAGGCAGAAGAGACAGTCATGCATCAGTTTAATAGTAAGTTAGTTACCGCTGAAATAAGCAAAAAAAAATTCTAGTTGGGGATTCGTTTCCAATAGGTAAAGGCAAAAGTGCCTACCAACTGTCTGTCAATATTGTAAGAATGGCTACCGCAGCATATGGGCCCGATTCTCCATATGTAGGTCAAGCATAACACGGATGTCTGATCACATATGGTGCCCGTACATTAATGAAGGTTGTCAGAGGGAGGCTCAGACACGCCAACTCTGAGCTAAAAGGTTGATGGAGACATTCAGCTTTTCCTTATATGTAATGATTTTTTTTCCTTATCTCTCACAAAAAAAACCCCAATAAAAATCAATTTTGACATGAACATTCCTGAACATAATTGTATGTCAGCCATGCATGCAACGCAGGAGAAGCATGCTCTGCTTGGTTTTTGTCATAAAATCTTTGCATGACCAGCAATGAAAGCACTGCCTGCATGGTGATACGTACAGCGATAATGGACAATGGAGACGGTCATTGTTCTGCGCTTTCGGGACTGATGTGCAACGTTGCCTTGCATTGCTAAGGAAGGTATATTGCACACACATTTTTAAGGCGACCCAACTAGTTCAATTATCTGGAGGCTTTTATTATTGGAATTACTGTTACAATGTGTCCTGTAAGTCCAATTGTGGCGCTCGCAGCATGGAAACCGGAATCTCCACCATTTGTTAGCATAGGGAGGGCTGTCCTTCCCGGGTCAAACTGTGATCAGAGGTATGAAGATATCACTTACATCCTAACCCCTTGGCAATCATCACATTAAGCTGTATTGCAAGTCAAACATGTAAACCCAGTATTTACAAGAAGGTCTCACCAGGTGTTTGCCACCTAATCTGAGGCCCTGATTCCAGCAATGTGTCACTTGCAGGCTGTGGACTAGTAAATTCACGAGTTCTCTATGACCCCGCCTCCAGCAGCTTTGTGTGTACACTCTGCATAGGCAGAAAGCTACCAATCAGTGATGTGGGTGGGGTTATAGAGAGCTCAGCATTCAGAGAACTAGTAGATTTGCAATAGCTAAAGCGGTGATTATGATCATTACAACAAGCAGCCCGTAAGTGATACATCACTGGAATCAGGGTCTTTCAACCACATCATGTGGCCCTTAGATGAAGTAGGAAAAACCTGGCAACAGATTACCTTTAATAACCCGCACAAGGACTACGGTGGCAGAAAGCGGTTACAAACCTTGTGAAATGGCAATTATTGCCCGGGTCTTCAAATCAACAAACAACATTTCACCAATTATACATGGATGTGTAGCAAACGGAATTGAAGCACCTATGCTTTATGACAAACGTGCTGACTGAGAGCCACCTATCATGCTTCAGGCTACCAACACATAATGATGATGAATATGTATACACTGGTGATGGCGGGGCTTCCCAGTATGATGCTGTGTAATGAACATGCTGTGCTGTATAATGATAGCATGTAGCTGTACATTGAGAATGAACACGCTGGGATCTGGGATGTAACATAATCAATGCCATTAATGAACAGACAGCTCGGAATGGTGATGGATGCTCCAACAATGTACAGAGAGCACTGCTGGACCCTGATAAGGGGTAATCTTCCACGATACATACCTCCCCGACTCTCGCTGTCTGCTGGCTTCACCTGAATTGGTCGTGCCATCTGGAACCAGAGAACACTTGGGATAAATGTTTCTTACCCAAAGCATTACCCACTCATAAAAAGGTTTTTTTTGTTCTATTTTTACCTTGAAAAGCAGATATGGGATAACACTAGGTGCCTGAACTCTATTGTAAGTATACAAATACAGAAATATAGGAAGGAAACGGTTATTGACGAATGATTAGTGCACCTGCAACCTAAAAAGACATTTAGAATGGCGTTAACGAAGCGGAGAGGATGAAAAATTAAAAAAACAGACATCTGAATAAAAAAAAAAAAAAAAAGGGAAAAAGACTTGCAGATTGAATGAAGCTACGGACTCAGGGAAAGGGAAAAGGCCATTATACAAAGTGGAAAGTGGTTTACTCGGAGCCACAATTTCCATAAAAAATAAAAGAAGAAAAAACTATTCAGTTAACCCCACATCAAAACTCGGAAGACCCCTCGCCCATAGCGAATGGCCTAAAAGCCTGGGTCACCTGCAGGATCAGCTCCCGCGTGCTCTCTCATTATCACCAACATATACACAAGAGAGAATCACAGAATAGAAAACTATATGCAGCAATGCAAAAGTCCAAGGATCACCAAGTGCAAAAGCTTTGTTACCATTCTGCACACTCGGGGACGTACAGTATAGTATATGGTGTTCCCCAAGTCGTGTAGAATAAGAGCAATGGTCCGACCTAGGGAATGACCACTTGGTACAACTTCACTTCAGAGTTAGAGAGTTGGTTCCCCCTAAGGTAGGTAATAATCTGTATATACAATGCAAATATTTGGGAAAATTTCTATCCTAGCTGCTCCAATATCCCTAAAACAAGTAGCATGTTCATCCTTCGGGTGGCCTCCTTGCCAGCTTTTAGAAAAAAAAAGCCGCTGACGGCAGAGCAAACAGCAAAGCCGCTTCAGGAAAAAGACCGCCAGCTTTCTCCCGAAGTGAATTCGCCTTGGAAAACCTCAGAAGGTCCGCCGGAGTCTTAGATGCACATAACCTTAGTCTGGTTTACATGCCATGCTTTACATGTGTATCTGATCTAATGCGAATAGTGCATGGTGTCATCAGAGCCGCCCTAATGAAGTCCATCGCTCAGTGTGCCGCCCGATTCTACCTTGGACGGCACAGGTCCGCCGTGCAGCGCGTTACTTCCGACAAATGCTCGAGCATAGGATTGTGAATCAGGACACACGCATTTCTCCGGCCATTTCCTAATGGGCCATGTCTCCTAGACACATTCTAAGAACAAGTCTAAAACATATCATAAAAGTGGCACAAAAGTAGTCCAATTTCTAGGCATGTGGCTTAGGCCTCAGCCAGACGTCTGTGATCATTCCCGTATGAAAAAAAAAAAATCAGTGTTTTGGATCAGAGTTTCATCAGTGTTGGGTGAATGGTTCCGCTTTTACCATCAGAGTTTCATCTGTGATTTTTCCGTATGGAAAAAGACATAAAATTGCAAAGCTTCTTCTCTCTACTGCAATGTTAATCAAGGGCTGCATACTGATGACATCTGCGCACCCCCATGGTTTTCACAGACAGATTGGGTTAAAGCAAACAAATTACGCAGTACTTACCTACTACGCCCCTGCTACTCCAGCACCACCCGTCCACTAACCCCCACTATTGAAAGGATGTGGCGGAGACATCACATCTACTTCCCAAACTCAGCCACTCATTAGGCCCGGTGGTCTCGTGCTGTGTACCCTGGTATCATCGCTGAGTGGAAGGAGAGGTGCGGAAGGGTGAAGTGAGCAGGGTTCAGATCCCAAAAAGGAAAACTTGGAATGTTTTCCCTGCTTTTGCATGGGTTTCCTCCGGAAAAGGGAATTTAGATAATGAGCCCCATTAGGGACAGTGATGATAAAGTTTGTAAAGCGCTGTCAGAATTAATGGCGCTATTTAAATGTATTAAATAAATAACGTTTTACTTTTGCTTGATTTTGAAATAAGCAAAAATGCTAACAAACCTTCAGAATGATCGCTGGGTTTTTTATTAGCCCTCCCATTGACATCCTCCAAGGGGAAAAACACTGGAAAATTGGACAAGAATGTGAAATCCTGAAGTGTAAGAAATAAGCTGAAGGCCTGAGCAGATCAGCAAGTCGTTTTCCCACAGAAATTTATAGGGCCATTGTTTTGATGGTTTTCTTGGTGCTTTTACCTCCATTTTTTAAGCAGGCCCACTCAAAAACTGTTGGAAAACGAATGAAAGAGCAATATTGCTAGTTAATCTCTGCTGCTTCTTATCAGTTATTTCCTGCACAATAACAATCCCCAGGAAAGCGAACTTTGGGACAACTCCATACACTTGAATAGGAGTTGCAGCTGTCTGTCCATTCTAGGATGAGAATAACCCTTTAATAAATTACCTGGCCATGTTCCACATTTGATGGTTCCACTTTGTAGCCCTTCAATTACTTACAAGAACTAGAAAAAGCAAGAGCACAACATACATGTTACTTGGTCCTGGGCTTTAATGAAGTGCCGATATAGACAGGGCTGTGGAGTCGGTAAGCCAAACCTCCGACTCTGACTCCTTAATTTCCATGACTCCGACTCCACCAAAATGGGCTCCGACTCCACAACCCTGTCAGGGCTGTGGAGTCGGTAAGCCAAACCTCCGACTCTGACTCCTCAATTTCCATGACTCCGACTTCACCAAAATGGGCTCCGACTCCACAACCCTGCCAGGGCTGTGGAGTCGGTAAGCCAAACCTCCGACTCTGACTCCTCAATTTCCATGACTCCGACTTCACCAAAATGGGCTCCGACTCCACAACCCTGCCAGGGCTGTGGAGTCGGTAAGCCAAACCTCTGACTCCGACTCCTCAATTTCCATGACACCGGCTCCACCAAAATGGGCTTCAACTCCGACTCCACGACTCCGACTCCACAGCCCTGGAAATACATGTTAGCTGAGACATGAAAGTTCTTGGTTCTGCAATGTAGCCAAAGCAGGTAAGGTCCCCAGTGGTCACGGATGACCAAGAACCCAGAGGAGAAGAGAGCATCAGTTTAGAACTCCTTCTGTATGTACTATGAGTGCCATGTTGTGAATAGGGAAAACGTCAGTAATGCTACCTATAACTTCACATCATATGATCACTGGAAGACCCCCGGACATAGCAAAGTTGTGATCCATGTCACAACAGGGGTCTGTTCTGCTTTCTATGGATGCACTAGTTTCAGTGGAAAACTAAATTTATAGAGAATGAATGTCCACCCAGAAATCTAATGACCTCTTATGGTAAACATGTAAGCCCCCCACAAAAATATATATATATTACACATATGCACACACACATACAATATGACCCCAAACCAACATAAACCATTGACCCATATGGCTGGTAGGTAAGCAATGACTGTACATATTAGTATCAGACTGTCAAGTAAAATAGTGGCCATTCTTATACTTTATTTTAGAATATTTTTTTAATTTTAAGCTTGCAAATGTCAAGAACTATACATAAAAAACATGACTGTTGAATGTGGAGAATAAATCAAAAGAAAACAAATACAATTCCACAGGAAAAACAGCTTTCCGATATAAAAAAAATGGTTAGGGCCATTTAATCACCTCAAGGGCAAAGTTGCTAAAAAGTTTCATGTTATTTAGGGCTGAAACACTCTGCCCGTTAAGGGGTTATACGACACGATATTTGTCCTAGGCCTCATTCGGACATTAGTCATTTCCTGCATGGTCCGCATGTCCTCAGTGTTTTCTCATATGCTTTAAAAAGGCTATCGATACCAATTTGTTTTTGTCTAGTAAAGGGATTATATGACATTAGAAAAACATAGCAGCCAAAGTAATGCAACTCTCATCCATGTGCCACATGAAGTAAGGCAGCACCGGTGGCCCATTCCCAAGAATGAGGTCTCACTCAGCCATCCAAAATGCTGGAGCATGTTAAACCTGTAATACCGCCTTACGCTAAGCTGCAATTCCATGAACACATTGCATACATTATATAGCCTGTAAATGGTAGCAAAAAAATAGTAAGACCTCAATAGTAAGGAGAACACAGTACAACATCAGATGAAGCGCGCCAAGAGTTTTTCTATTTTTTACTGTCAGATTCATACAATATCAGAACCAGTATTAAAGTTTGGCCGTGTAGTAATATTTTCTATGGCTTTGGTATTGAGGGTCTGTATGACTTGGAGGTAAATGTAGAAAGGCTGCTAAATAGTTTGGCAAATTGAGACCAATGATGGTCACTATATTTCACCTCATGGCGCCTTGAGATAAGTGTCCATTAGCTATGTTACCTTCCACATCAAGAAGGATGCATATCCTGCAACTACCTAGGAGTGTAATGTAGGGTGGTCACCAGGGCTGGACTGGCCATATGACAATTCTGGTAAATGCCAGAAGGGCCTGTCTGGTCGTGGGCCGCCTTGTCTGCTGCATTGTTACCAGAATCAGTGTTGACAAGACACCCATACTGTTAGAGTTGTGACGGAGCACAAAGTCGCTGACTCCGTCACTTACCCCAGCAGGCCATGGGTATCATTAGAAATATTGGTCTTGTAGAAAATCTTCCTTTCCTCCATCCAGGGTAATATTAGTAATATATCCCATCTGGAGCTTGGGGACAGGGACAGCATGGGCCTGTGTGATTCCAAATGCCAGGGCTGTATTTCTGCCCCAGTCCGTACCTGGTGGTCACTATCAGCTACATTAGTAGGTACCCCAATTAGGGTCCATGTAGAAAAGATGTCTCATGGACATCACATTTTAAAATGCAGAAAATGTGTCACCCGATATAGCACTTCCAGCATACTGTCATATTTCTAACACTTGTCTATGCAAAAATTGACACCTTTTAGAGAGTTTTTAAGTGTGAAAACATGAAAATTTGAAAATGTCTGCATATGGAGGAAATACGTGTGCCATGTTTCACAGCTGAATTCTGAACTGGCCCTGTATAGGTATGGGATGGCAGGATTAAACGCAGCTCTACATAATAACATTTCTATTTTATGACTTTGCTAATTCCAGTGTTAAGCAACACCGGGCAGAAATCTGTGACAACGTGCACAATCCCAAAAAACTGTCAGGAGCCCAGTTGGAACTAAATTTCGGGTTTCTGTTCAGAATACGAGTGCTCCCTTCTGCTCACTTGTCACCGTCTATCTCTTTTTCTGTGTGTGTGGGTCTCTGCTTCTGCCCCAGGATTCGCATCTGTCTCTAGATTTCTGTGTCACTGGCTCTGTACTGTCACATTTTGGGCTGCTCCCATGTCACTCTGCTCTTGGGATTGTCTAGAGGAACTTTGCTAGTGTTTCAGCCCCTTTTCACCCTTTGCTCTTTTTAGCCTTCGCTGTCTTTTTCTGGTAATGACTTTACTCCTCACGGCAAACAGTGACCACGTTCTTCTGTCGTCTTTCAGCTCAAATGAACGCTTGATACCCTAGGAGCCCCTAATGCCCTGCGTGGACCCTCAGAGCAAATGTGAATTTATACAATGCATCTAAGGCTTCATTCACACATCCATGACTTTTCTTGCACATAAAAACATGGCCTTGAATTGTGTGCTGTCCATTATTTTCACAGACCAATAGCGTTTGGGCAATTTTGATCTGTCACTCAGATCAAAAACGGACATGTTGTTGTGTTTTTTTATCTTGGTCTGCAAAGAAACACAGACATGTGAACACCCCTATAGACTATAATGGATACGAGTTATATCCGAGAAAAACACTGAAAGAACTCATGTGAAAAAATCTGAATGACCCGATGGCCGTCATAATTAGACAGCGGTCAATCAGATGATCGCTTCACTCCTGGATACACAGGAACGTTGGGCTTAGCGCTCTTCTAAGACGGAGCCGCTGACAAACTCCTCTGGCAGTGACTTTTCTCTCGGATAACAAAAGGTGTGAACATTAGAAAGCCAACTAGCCCGGACCCTTCTTGCCCCTACATCACTTGTGGCCAGAGGGTCAGAAGGCCCCCACCCACATTATGTGATCAGCAGATCCTCCGCCTGCAATTATTATAGTAAATAGGTAACAAGAAATACATGACTGTACATTTATAAAGCCTCATATACTGAGATGCGTGTGCCCAATACATGGCACAGTATAACAACACAAAGGAGCGGCAATCCATAGCATGCATGGCAGTATACGACTGCACTAATGGCCATGAAAGAGAAAACTAGCTGACAATATATGGAGAACACACAGAAGCACAACATGCAGAGTTCTGCCAGAGGAACACACGGTTACACACAATACCAATCCGTGCACATAGATACATTCTATGCCTCTCCTCATGCACAGTAATGGATACCTATAGTGCACATATATACTCAGACACATATACATACTGCACGCACACATCGTGCTACCCTGTACCTCTCCCCTCCCCCCCAGACCTGTCGCTCCGGCTATAACAGCACCTCTCTGAAAAGGATGGGGTTACCATGGAAACGACTATTCACTGCACGGAACCTGACATTTACTGTCGTCGTGGCAACCAGTGCTTAGAGGCACACGCCACTTGTACCTCTTTTTTCAATATCTGTGTATGAGTGCTTGTGTAAAATGCACAGACACTGACATTCTGTGAAAAGGGATGAACTGAGGGAAATCCGAAGGGGTGTGCGGGGAGTCATGAGCGCTGGTGGTCTCCTTACGTGCATATAACCAGTACTTTGTGCAATATTTGGCACCACATCACACACATTAGTAGGCTCTGAGAAATTAATGGACACGCTTTTAGTGCACTAAAATGGAATACAGTTGTTTTTGTAGCTGGGTACAAAATTTACATGATTTAAAGGGGTATTCTCAAGTTTGGAAGCTATCCCCAATCCGTGGGAAAAGGGATAACTTTCCGAACGCTGGAGGTCCAACAGCAAGAACCTCCATCGATCTAGAAAATCGAGCTCTGAAGAGCCCCGAGTGAAAAAAGCAGTGGTCAATCATGCACACTGCCGCTCCATTCATTCTTATGGGAGTGGCATAGACCGACTGAGCGCAGCACACAGATATCTCCAGCGACCCTATTCAAACATGGCTCTTAAGAGGCCTGCTTCTCAGGATCAGTGGGGGTCACTGTGGTCAGATCCCAAGAAAGGAAATGATCCCCTTCTTCAGACAAATCAGTCATCTGGAGGAAGTGAGAGAGCAGCAGCAGCTCTGACATCCTCCAGATGCCAGTTACATCTGAAGGAGGGGTCAGGGGCAGCAGGGCTTGCATGACATAATAATCTCACACGATCTCCGGGAGAGCCAGTGACGACCTGAATGACTGAGGAGAGGGCCAAGGGTCCCTTTGCACCATGTGAGAACACAAATGCTACTTTTGATGGGGGCCTTGTAGATTTTGCACTGGGGTCCCTGAACCTCAAATAATGCCATTATCTGGGAATTGGTATAAAAGCTGTGGGGGGACAAAAAGCGCACAAGACCATCGGGTGATACCCTTTTAGCTACAAAGGAAAGTAAACGGAAGGTGCTCACCTGAGCAGGTTGTGTGCAGGCAGAACACCTATGAGCACCTGAAGATATCAGCAAACACCCAAATAGGTGTTTCTTTTATATTTCCTAATGGGCTTTTCTATAGAACTTAACAAATTTAAAAAAAAATAGAAAAAAGTATAAAAAGAGATTAAATTCATGCCAAAACAAGTGCTGCATCTGTAAAGAAAGCTAAAGTATGGACAATTTACAGACTTTCTTGACTTATTCCTCTGGGGGAAGAAGGGGTGTATTTCTGGGGAATCAAGGAGAGACATTTCTGCAATAAATATATATAAAATAATTAAATTAAAAACTAAAGTCTGAAAGCAGAGGGCTATATTGCTCTACTTATCCTCTATCCTATGGAAATGAGTGCTCAACAACCACCCAAATCCTCATCAGCCACAACATTAAAACCACTGACAGATGTATTTAAGTACAATGATTATCTCATCTCATAATAGCAACTCTTAAGGAGTAGGGTATTTTACACAGCCACCAGTTCTTGACATTGACATGTTTAAAACATTTAAAAACAATTACAAACATGATGACTTCTCCAAAACAGCAGGTCTTGGGGGGGATTTCCTAACATGCAATGATTAGTACCTACCAAAACTGGTCCAAGAAAAGGCAGCTCTTGCACTGCTGAGAGGTTCATGAGCCTGTAATGTTCACTGGTACAGGAGGGGGCTATCCATCTAATCACATAAGAGTTAGGCTGAGTTCACACGTGGCGGTTTTTTTTTTCGCGCTTCCGCGGCGATTTTGCCGCGAAAACGCGAAAAATAAGCATCCCATGCATTCCTATGGGATTCCGCAATGCTGTGCTAATGCTGCGGTTTTTACCGAGGCGGAATCGCTTCGCGGTAAAAAACGCAGCATGCTCATTAATTTTGCGGAATCGCGGCGATCCCGCACCCATAGGAATGCATTGTTCCGCTTACTTCCCGCATGTGGCTGTGCACACCATGCGAAAAGTAAGCAGAACAATTGCGGATGGTACCCACGGTCCGGAGGAGAGGAGACTGTCCTCCGGGCTTTGGGTACCATATCCCTGTAAAAAATAGAATTTAAAATAAAAAATATTGTTATTCTTACCTTCCGACGTCCCGCGCAGCCTTCCCGTCTCTCTCCATGCTCTCGTTCCCAGTAATCCTTTGCGAAAATGCCCGCGATGGCGTCCGTTCTCGCGAAGTCTCGCGGTCATTCGCGCGACGTCATCGCGAATTTCTGTGAGACGTCGCGACCCCGCGAGAACGGATGTCATCGCAGGCATTTTCGCAAAGGATTACTGGGAACGGGAGCGTGGAGAGAGGCGGGAAGGCTGCGCGGGACGCCGGAAGGTAAGAATAACACCATTTTTTATTTTTTTTTATTATTTTTTACATTTTATCTTTTACTACTGATGCTGCATATGCGGCCTCAGTAGTAAAAAGTTGGTCACACTTGTCAAACACTATGTTTGACGAGTATGACCAACCTGTCAATCAGTTCTCCAAGCGATGCTACAGATCTTGGAAAACGCTAGTATTTTGCAAGCTAATTACGCTTGCAAAATGCTAGTTTTTCCGTGGGAAAATCGCGGGAATTTAAAATGCGATTTTCCCGCGGAATGGAATTCCGGAACTCTCGCGGTAATTTCCGCGAGAGTTCCACTACGTGTGAACTTAGCCTTACTGTAGCACAAATTGCTTACAATGACAAAGGGGTACTGCCAAGTTGTCTATTGAGCAGCTCAGAGCAATTTCCTTGCTTCCTAGTTTCTAGGAGGGTAGACTCTTCCACATTGAATGACAGCTAAGATGAAGAGAACTGTAGAATTAGGAGATCTACTAAACTCAGCACAAGTTCTGCTGTAACGCATTCAGTATGTAATTACATATAGAGATCACAAGGCATTAGAATATGCAGACAGTCATGATTAAGAGACTGCTCTGAAAGCTGTGGGCTGGAGATTTTGCAAGATTTATAACATCTCTTTTCAGAAGGTGAGAGCCTGAGCAGCTGAGTGACCTGAGCAGATAACTACTCAGTTAGCAATGTTAGACAGCTGCAGGAACGGTTTTAGACAAAGTGGGGCCAAGGGCAAAAGTTTAAAGAAGAGCCCCAAATGCTCACATATTCCACATCACACAAACATTTTGGTTGTATTTACATGTGCTGAGTTCAGGCCGACCTGATGAAACGCGCGTCGAGGTGCACAGTGGTCTGGTGAACATTTGTCCCTCCGCATAGAAGTCATGGCCTCAGGTACTATTCCATCTTATATAGCCATCTAAAGATAAGGAAACCCTGGGTTACTAATCCCCAGAGATGCTGATACTTTTAGGATATAATATAATGAGAGGGTTCCATTGATGGCTGATTATGTCTGTTTGTCATTTACTAGACAAGTCTTGCATCTATAGCTTACTATTCCTTCTATGCTAATATGGATGGAGGACTAATTAACTAGCTATTAAGCTTTTACTCTCTATACAGACTTTTCTTTGTACCTACTGTATATACTAATATGAATATGTACATCAAATTATATCTCCTGTGTATAGACCCTGAAATTATGGGTCTAAGAGGGCAAATTTCCCCATACAGCCCAGCTGTCCCTTTCTCTTGTATGTCTTTTTACAAGTCTTACATATTTTAATATTGTTTATATTTTTGATATTATATTAATAAAGTATTTTACAGTCTAAATTAATTATTTGCTTCTTCTGATTTTTCTAATCTCCATCATTTATATTATATGAGAGCATAAGTGTGCTCTACATTATTTATTTGGTGAGATTATCTATATAGGTTTCATGATCTAACACTGTCAGTGTTTAAAAAGTTGCACCCTTTATATTGGAGGTTGTATAGGCTTTGAGTGTGATCGACAATATTGAAGTCGTTCAACGCTTCTTTCCCGGCCTCTTTACACCAGCTGAGGAAGAATGATGGGGACAGAACAATCATTAGTAGATTAATCTGTCCCAATACAGTATCATGTTATCAGCAGCATATCTGCAGGTTACACCAAGCGATGTGCTGCCTAGAACAGCAGTACTAATAAACGTATACCTAGTCTGTAAATTAACTACTGTGAAACTCAGGGCCAATTTGGACAAGCTGACCACTGCCACTAAGCGACCACCAATTGGCTATATACTAGTTCAGATCTGGGCAAAGTGCGCCCCTCGGGCCACATCCGGTCCCCTGGCTGTCCCAGTCCAGCCTGTGGACCAACACAGCCAAGGGGTCGAAAAACTGTGGCCCACGGGCCGCACCGTGCCCTCCCACGCCCGTAAGCTTGCTGACTTCATTGGTAGAGGAGAGGCCTCCGGCAACTTCCTCCACCAATTAGCGTGTGAAACAGCTGATCCGATGACGTCATTTCATTGTGCCAGCTGTGCACTGCGGAGAGTCAGTGCACAAGAGACACGGAGGTAAGAACAGAAGCAGAGCGTCGGGGGAACGGGACCGAGGTGAGTATGTGGTGTTCTTTTTTTTTCATGTGTATGGGATGTTTGGCTGGACATGGAGAGGCTATGGGGGCCTCATGCTGGACATAGGCAGACTATGGGGGTCTCATCCTGGCCATAGGGTGGCTGTGTGGGGCTCATGCAGTATATAGGGAGGCTGTGTGGGGCTCATGCAATATATACAGTATATAGGTAGGCTGAGTGGGGCTCAAACAGTATATAGGGAGGCTGTGTGGGGCTCTTGCAGTATAGAGGGAGGCTGTGTAGGGCTCATGAAGTATATAGGTAGGCTGTGTGGGGATCATCCAGTATATAGGGAGGCTGTGTGTTCTCTTGCAGTATATAGGGAGGCTGTGTAGGGCTCATTCAGTATATAGGGGGGCTGTGTGGGGCTCATGCAATATCTACAGTATATAGGTAGGCTGTGTGGGGCTCATCCAGTATTTAGGGAGACTGTGTGGAGCTCTGTCAGTATATAGGGAGGCTGTGTAGGGCTCATGAAGTATATACTGTTGTGGCCAAAAGTATTGACACCCCTGCAATTTTGTCAGATAATACTCAGTTTCTTCCTGAAAATGATTGCAAACACAAATTCTTTGGTATTATTATCTTCATTTAATTTGTCTTAAATGAAAAAACACAAAAAGAATTGTCCTAAAGCCAAATTGGATATAATTCCACACCAAACATAAAAAAGAGGGTGGACAAAAGTATTGGCACTGTTCGAAAAATCATGTGATGCTTCTCTAATTTGTGTAATTAACAGCACCTGTAACTTACCTGTGGCACCTAACAGGTGTTGGCAATAACTAAATCACACTTGCAGCCAGCTGACATGGATTAAAGTTGACTCAACCTCTGTCCTGTGTCCTTGTGTGTACCACATTGAGCATGAAGAAAAGAAAGAAGACCAAAGAACCGTCTGAGGACTTGAGAAACTAAATTGTGAGGAAGCATGAGCAATCTCAAGGCTACAAGTCCATCTCCAAAGACCTGAATGTTCCTGTGTCTACCGTGCGCAGTGTCATCAAAAGTTTAAAGCCCATGGCACTATGGCTAACCTCCCTAGATGTGGACGGAAAAGAAAAATTGACAAGAGATTTCAAAGCAAGATTTTGCGGATGTTGGATAAAGAACCTCGACTAACATCCAAACAAGTTCAAGCTGCCCTGCAGTCCGAGGGTACAACAGTGTCAACCCGTACTATCCGTCAGCGTCTGAATGAAAAGGGACTGGTAGGAGACCCAGGAAGACCCCACTTCTTACCTCGAAACATAAAAAAGCCAGGCTGGAGTTTGCCAAAACTTACCTGAAAAAGCCTAAAACGTTTTGGAAGAATGTTCTCTGGTCAGATGAGACAAAAGTAGAGCTTTTTGGGCAAAGGTATCAACATAGAGTTTACAGGAGAAAAAAAGAGGCATTCAAAGAAAAAAACACGGTCCCTACAGTCAAACATGGCGGAGGTTCCTTGATGTTTTGGGGTTGCTTTGCTGCATCTGGCACTGGACTGCTTGACCGTGTGCATGGCATTATGAAGTCTGAAGACTACCAACAAATTTTGCAGCATAATGTAGGGCCCAGAGTGAGAAAGCTGGGTCTCCCTCAGAGGTCATGGGTCTTCCAGCAGGACAATGACCCAAAACACACTTCAAAAAGCACTAGAAAATGGTTTGAGAGAAAGCACTGGAGACTTCTAAGGTGGCCAGCAATGAGTCCAGACCTGAATCCCATAGAACACCTGTGGAGAGATCTAAAAATGGCAGTTTGGAGAAGGCACCCTTCTAATATCAGGGACCTGGAGCAGTTTGCCAAAGAAGAATGGTCTAAAATTCCAGCAGAGCATTGTAAGAAACTCATTGATGGTTACTGGAAGCGGTTGGTTGCAGTTATTTTGGCTAAAAGTTGTGCAGCCAAGTATTAGGCTGAGGGCGCCAATACTTTTGTCTGGCCCAATTTTGGAGTTTTGTGTGAAATGATCAATGTTTTGCTTTTTGCTTCATTCTCTTTTGTGTTTTTTCATTTAAGACCAATTAAATGAAGATAATAATACCACAGAATTTGTGTTTGCAATCATTTTAAGGAAGAAACGGAGTATTATCTGACAAAATTGCAGGGGTGTCAATACTTTTGGCCACAACTGTAGGTATGCTGTGTGGGAATCATCCAGTATATAGGGAGGCTGTGTGGGGCTCATGCTGTATATGGGGAGGCTGTGTGGGTCTCATGCTGTATATGGGGAGGCTATATGAGGCTCATGCTGTATATGGGGAGGCTGTGTGGGGCTCATGCTGTATATGGGGAGGCTATATGAGGCTCATGCTGTATATGGGGAGGCTATATGAGGCTCATGCTGTATATGGGGAGGCTGTGTGGGGCTCATGCTGTATATAGGAAGGCTGTGCGGGGGTTCTTACAATATATAAGGGGCTGTGGGGGGCTCATATAATATATAGAAGGGACTGTATTGGGGCTAAAATGATATATAGGGGGGGTGTCAGCATACTTAAGTCTGCTCAATATTTAACGATACAATTAACATTAATATAATTAGCAATAATATAATAATTAATATTGATATTAATATTGAGCAGAATTAATTTCAAGCTATTGATTCGGCCCTCCACAACAGTCATGGCCTCTCATGTGGCCCCTCAGGAAAATTAATTGCCCACTCCTGTACTAGTCTATTTAGACAGGCTGATCATTAGTCCCTTAATGACCAGACCAAATTTTGCAATTCTGACCAGTGTTAATTTACAAAGTAATAACCCTGGAACACTTCAACGGATCCCACTGATTCTAAAAAAAATTTTTTTGTGACACATTATATTTTATGATAATAGTAAATTTAGGTCAATATTTTTATAAAATAAATGCAAAACATATCAGAAATTTGACAAATTTAAAAAATGTTACAATTTTCAAACTTTTAATCCCTTTAATCCTCATAGTCATATCTCACTAAATAGTTAATAAATAACATTTACCTCGTGTCTACATCAGCTCCATCTGTAAAATGTTTTTATTTTGTGAGGATGTTAGAAGTTAAAACTGTAGCTGCATTTTTTCAAGAACTTTACAAAATTTATTTTTTTAGGGGTCTATTCAGTTTTGAAGTGACTTCAAAATCTATATATTGGAATACCCCTAAAAGCGATACCATTTGAAAAGCAGGGTCCCTCATCATATTGAAAACTGCTGTCAAGTAGTTTATTAACCCTTCAGGTGCTTTTGAGAAATTAATGCAATGTGGCACAATAGGAAAAAAAATGTTATTTTTTCCACCTAAATTTTGCTAATCTCTAGACAGGTCCCTATAGCTGCAGACTCTAAGGCCATTATTTGGCTGTGAATTGCCATGTCAACCATTATGACCACACAATCATGATCTCAGGGTGCCGATGGAGATGCAGAGGGAGAACCCATACTCACATATTGATGGTCACCAAGGGGTTAACATGATCATTATCTATGCATATATCATCAAAGTTATCGGCAGCACACCTCCTCTACACACAGAATAATGTGCTGCCAATAACGATGATTTTATTGCCGGCATGAACGATCCAACCACTCAATGTACGAGCAGTTTATTCATTCGATGGGTGATCGCCGATCTGTTTACACAAGGCGCTAATCAGAGAACGAGCGTTGGAATAAATGCTTGTTCCCGGTTATTGGATCATTTAAATGAGCCTTTAGAGGCAGGCCTCACTGGTGAGGCAACTACCGGTACGAATCTATTAGAGGTTGCTTCATCATCAAGGAAGACATTCTCCTTAGCAAATACATTAGACTGCAAGTGTATGAGGGCAGCATCCAATCTCTAGGATATGCTATTACTTTATGATCCAAAAGGTTGAATCTCCAGTGATCCTGAGAATGAAGGGGGTGCAGTGCTTATTTTCAGAGAGCATTGGGGGGTGCAGGACACAGAGTTATGACATTCCTCGATAGGTTGAGAATAACTTGTTAATGGCTACTTGTAGATAAAGCTGACAGTTACAAGTCACAGAAGCACAGTCTGCATAGACATACGTAGTATGAGTATGCAGGACCAACTCTAAATGTGAAATATAATGTAGTCACATTTAAGAAATATCCACATAGGCAATTTTGTTGAAAATGGAGCCTAGGTCTCAGGGCCGAACTGGCCATCTGGCAAATGGGTAGTGAAAAGATTACCTGCAAATCCCATAGTAGTCTAAAAGTGATCTGACAATTCATTGCTTAAAGGTTTGTGTAAAAATGACAGCAATAACATTAGTATGAGCAACACATGGCCTTGGGTTGTCATGTTGAAAAATGGCTCCTGGCATACTTGGATTTGTCATGGAACCAGTGGTCCAGACATTTCTCCAATATAATGTCAAGCTGCTAGTGTAACATCCCACACCATAAACCCAGGAGTAAGAATAGTGTGACGCTCCGTCATGAAGGCCTCATCATGGTATTGCCCATATGGTCTCCACACCAATCTCCTGATATCATTGTGACAAAAGCAGGACTCATCGCTGAAGACGATAGCCCTCTATTCCAGCCTCCATTGCAAACTTGCTCTGTGCCACGATCGTCTTTGGGAGCGGTGGCGTGAGGTCGATGGAAAAACATGTAGCTGGATGTGCAGCTTGTAGCCCAATGTTGTGCAAATGCCTTCTGATGGTGTGTGTGGACAGAGTGCGCCTTAGGCTTGCTACGTGATGTCCAATTTCACTTGCAGTACAGAATGGATCAATCGTGGAACTAGTGCTACAGCCATTTCTCTGAAGTAATCCTTATGTCGGTTTTGTGTTACATGTGCTACTGTGAACAGCTAGTATGGCCTAAATGTGCTACTATGGCCTGCAGCATCTCCAGCCTTGTCTCCCATTGAGCCAGGTACATTCAGTCCTGGCATTTGAAACCACACAGGCCCATGTTGTTCTCGTCCCCAAGCACCAGATGGGATATATTACTAATATTACCCTGGAGTGAGGAAAGCAAGTGACTGAGTCAGTGACTTTGTGTTCTGTCACAACTTTTAACAGTATGGGTGTCTTGAGGACACCGATTCTGTTAACAACATAGCAGACAAGGCAGCCCACAGCCAGACAGGCCCTTCCGGCATTTGCCAGAATTGCCAGATGGCCAGTCCGGCCCTGCATCGAGCATATATGGGACATCATTGGTCTACAATGGCAAAGGATCTTGATGATTTGGGTGCCCAAGTGCATTCAATGATGCAGAACACTCCTGGAGACAACCATTAATAACCTCACTGATAACATGTGAAGGCATATAAGTTCATGTATTTCTACTCGTGATACTGAATAAATTGAGAGGTTTTGACAATTTTGTTTCCTTTACCTGCTTATCATTTGCATATCATTAACATGTTTAGCAGTGCTGCGATTTCCATATTTTCCACACTTTTCCTTCTTGGTGTTGCAATTTCAATATTGAAGAGTGTGTATATCCATTATTGTATTGAGCGAGACCCACTTCTACTAGTATCTGTTAGATTGTCAAGACATTAACTGTGGATGCACATAGCAATGAAGACGCCTGCAAGAATGGGACAAGCAAATATGTGCACATCTGGTTTGGGAGTCTATTTACTTGGCGAATCTGGTCTGGGTCTGTCTTAGTTAGGCTGTCAGGTTTGTGGTTTACATTTGACAGGTTTTGTCTGGAGAGGTTCTGTATTTGTATCTACTCTTTTTGATGTGTGATGAAGGGGTACATGCAGGAATATGCCCTTTCTAAACTGGTATGGCATAAACAAAAATGTGCCTGATGCGCAGTGAATGTCCTGGTAGTGTACTGCACCTTTTCAAAAGTCTTGACACAAGACAATTTGGAGAGTGCTATACTTTATTCACAGGTCCTGTCAGATTTCCTTACATTCTTGTTTTAGTAAATAAAAATTGTATCCCCCCCCATAGAGATGAGCAAAAATAATAAAAATGGCCAGGCCCTGGTTCACAGTCCAGTCGGTAGACTGCGTCTTCCGATAGGTGCACCCGATGCAATGTTATGCGTGTATCACGCCGCAATGATGACATGGAGCCGGGCCTACGGAAGAAGAGCTGTGGATACCAGAAGGTAGTAAGTTCACAGGGCTCTGGTTCAGCAGTAATGGACCACCAGAGAGGACGTAGCACCTGCAGATCTGTTTGAACTCTAATTTTCCATAATATATCAATTCTTGAGCATTTCTCTGCATTGTTCCAGAAATTCATGAATAAATGGGTAACTGTTCCCAGTTGGTGGTGTGGCGATGTACTTACAGCCTGACACAACTCTTGTATAATGGGACTAGTAACACCCAGATGTCACATTTCTATGAGGAATAACAGGGGCACAGCGCAATTCAGATCCAACAAATTCCAAAATTGTTGTTTCATAGGGATTCAAATACTGACTCCTGATATGTCCCCTTTTACTCAGGTATACCCTCATTTTAAAACCCACATTAGACTGACATCCAAGCAATTTCTAATAGTAATAGCATAATTCAGACAACTACTAATTGTCATAGCAGATATGTGATACGCTGGAATACTAGACAAACGCAATAGATTACAAAGGTTAAAAACTGCTAAACTGTGATTGATTACTAGAGGATACAAACTGTTCTTACAACAGCACCAAAATGAAAACTGCAAATGCAGCAGCTCTTTGTTGTTAATCGGGTACTTACAGCTGGATTTACACTGCACCACTATCATGAAGGAGCATTCCTGCAAATGCCCGTGTCCTGATAAATAGACAGCGCAAACTGTCTGCCAATAAAGCTGGCCTGAAAAATGATTGTTCTCGCTAGCACATCATCCTGTGTAAACAGGACATATGCTGCCGAGAACAATGGCAGTCTATGCGCTCAGAATAATCTATTACAGATCGATCTGTGTGCAAAGAAAATGTGATCACGGACAGGCTATTAAACGACCACCGATCAAGTAGCAGATGGAAAGACATTTAACGCCACAAGTTGGGTGGTGTAAATGAATGGTGTAATTCACGTTACAGTTAAATAAAACACCGCCTTATTTTTAAAGAAGGGTATTCTAAGGTTTTGCTGACATGAGCGCATAACTTAGCCGAGTGCTGTCCGATTCGGCATGAGAAAAACCACTAGCGGCTCTGCAAAGCGGATCACGCGCACCATTTCAAGTCTATGGCTATGTGTAAAATATTGGACTGTACTCGGATGACATCTGTGTACTCACACAATGGAGAAATTAAGTTATCTGTCTTCTTCGCATCCGTAATACAATTCTCTCATCCAAGAGAATCAGATCACAGTGAACTAACACTGAACACACTCTGCACACACTCTGCGCACACCCTGAGCACACCCTGAGTGCACTCTGAGCCACACCCTGAGCGCACTCTGAGCACACCCAGAGCATACTCAGAGCAACACCCTGAGCGCACTCTGAGCACACCCAGAGCACACTCAGAGCACACCCTGAGCAACACCCTGAGCACACTCTGAGCACTCCCTGAGCACACTCAGAGCACACCCTGAGCCACACCCTGAGTGCACTGAGCCACACCCTGAGCGCACTCTGAGCACACCCTGAGCACACTCAGAGCACACCCTGAGCAACACCCTGAGCGCACTGTGAGCACACCCTGAGCGCACTCTGAGCACACCCTGAGCGCACTCAGAGCACACCCTGAGCAACACCCTGAGCGCACTCTGAGAACACCCTGAGCACACTCTGAGCAACACCCTGAGTGGACTCTGAGCCACACCGAGTGCACTCTGAGCACACTCTGAGAACACCCTGAGCACACTCTAAGCACACCCTGAGCACACTCTGAGAACACCCTGAGCACACTCTGAGAACACCCTGAGCAACACCCTGAGTGGACTCTGAGCCACACCGAGTGCACTCTGAGCACACCCTGAGCCACACCCTGAGCACACCCTGAGCCACACCCTGAGCACACCCTGAGCCACACCTTGAGCACACCTTGAGCACACCCTGACAGAGTTTGAGCCGAGTGTCATTACCATAATTGGCCTGATTCTCTTGGAAGAAAGAATCTTTGCTCGTGGAACCCTGGCCTAATTCTGAGGATAGCAGTGCAACAGACAGCATATTTTTCCAATAAAGTACCCAGTAGCCACTGGCTGATGGGAAATCATGGGATTTGAATTTCTGCAACAGCTGGGAAGCTGTAGGTTGTAGATTTCTACAGCAGATATATATAGCTCTGTGTAACCCCCAGACGCAGCTTTTTCATCTACTAATTATTTCAGTCTATAAACTCTCATTGATTAAACAATTGTTGAATGCAGACTGGTTTTAATGTGAATCTATTGAAAGAAAAATCTGCCAATTCCTACTCCTATGAGAGTGTCTTTTCAAATAGGCTCAGGCTGCTTACTCATACCGGTGATCGCACCATGGTCACTTAGAGGGGCATGACAATTATCACCCATAATGCTAAGGACAGGTTCACATTGGCACACACTAGAATGAGCAAATGTAAGTTCTATTCAAATATAGCCAGCTCCTTTCAAGCTGCAAAATACTCTGGTTATTACGTTTCTGGTACTTAACCATTTGACTACCATGGAATAGAAACACAAAACCCTAAAACAAAAAAAAAGTAATAAAATGTATGAGCTACCCCTACTCCCTTTGTTTTCTTTTCTTTCTTTTATTCTGCGACCTAAATAGGCATCCAGTATAAAGTTCCATTTAACCAACTGGGCATATAGCACAGAACTTCTCTTTTGGCGTTTGCTTTTTGTCTCTGATGCTGGCCAATCAAAACACAGCCACACCCACAGGGAAGCTCTGTGGTACACGCCCAGCTGGTTGAAGGGAAAATTTGCATCTTTATTTCCAGGGGCATAACTTTGGAACAGAGAAGCACAGAAGAAAAAGAAAAACTGTTCCAGAAATAGAGGAGCAGCACCAGTTGGAAGATGAACTCATTTTAAATGAAAAAAATCAGTGAAATGTCCTCTTTAAGTTCAGCATATCTTAGATAACTGAGATCTGAACAACTTGTATTACTCCGGTCTCAAGTTTAAACAAAAAATTGACCACCCAGGTTGCTGCCCTGATTCATGTTCTTCGTTTCCATTGATAGGGTGCATATCTGTTGTCACTAACAACAAATGTTACCAATAATGGTATCTGACTGACAGCTCTTCAGGTCACATTTCTTAACCGCTTCACGACATGGAATGTATAGGTACGTCCAAGGTCGTCTCCCTGCATTTGATGTGGGCTCCGGTGCTGAACCCGTATCATTCTCCACACATGACACGGAATCACATCACAAGTCCTGCCCATGGGTGCCGATCAAATGATTGTGAAGTGAGTTATCATGACAGCCGGGGGTCTACAGATGACTTGTGGCCAACATTCATAGGATATCGTGACTTTTGCTGAAGCCCTGTATGTGTAGCACAGGCAATCAGATGATCGCAGCTTCAAGATTCCTAAAAGGACTATTGAAGCCAAGGAAAAAAAAAAAACATTTTAAACAAATATTAAAAAAAACAAAAGTTCAAATCCCCAGATCGGTAAATGGAGTAACAATAAAAAAAATTGAAACGCCAGAATTACGTTTTTTTGGCTGCAGTTACATTGCAAAATTCAATAACAGGTGGTAAAAACAATGTATCTCCCCAATATGGTATCAATAAAAACATCAGGTCGAGTCGCAAACAATAAGCCCTCACCCAGCCCCAGATCCCGAAAAATGGAGACAATATGGGTCTCGGAAAATAACGCAATAAGCAAATTTTTTTTTTCTTACAAATTTTAGATTTTTTTCACCACTTAAATAAAAAATAACCTATACATGTTTGGTATCTTCATACTCATATTGACCTGGGGAATCATATTGCTAGGTCAGTTTTAGCATTAAGTGAACATGGTAAATTTAAAAAAAAAAAATTGTGGGATTGCACTTTTTTTTGTAATTCCCCCCCCCCTGACTTAGAATTTTGTTTCAGTTTCCCAGTACACTATATGGTAAAATCAATGGTGTCATTCAAAAGTATAACTCATCTCACAAAAAAAAAAAAACCCTCACACGGCCATGACTGAAAAATAAAAACTTATTAGTGATGAGCGAGTATACTCGTTGCTCAGGTTTCCTCCGAGTATTTTGCCGTGCTCGGAGATATAGTTTTCGTTGCCTCAGCTGCATGATTTGTGACTGCTAGACAGCCTGAATACATGTGAGGGATAGCCTGTTTGTTAGGGAATCCCCACATGTATTCAGGCTGTCCAGCAGCCACAAATCATGCAGCTACAGCGACAGAAACTAAATCTCCGAGCATGCCAAAATACTCGGAGGAAACCTGAGCATGTTTGGGAAAACCCGAGCAATGAGTATACTCGCTCATCACTAAAACTTATGGCTCTGGGAACAAGGGGAACAAAAAAAAAAAAATGGAAAAATGGAAAATCGCAAGGAGGTCAAGGGGATAAAGTTGTGTCTTATGGTTCGTGCCACATAAATACAGATAAAAGTTGTTGAAATCAGTCATTATGGATAACAAAATAATGTATGGCCAGCCTTAGTATAATCTGGAGTCATTGGAGGTCTCTCTGATCCTGTTAGCTTGCTGGCTGACATTCTTCGCTCCTCTTCACCAAAGAATATGGTCTTCTTTGACAAGACCTTAAATATGCTGTGCCTGCTCCTTGTTGGAATATACTGTATGTAATAAAAAAAAGACGTAAAAAGATTGTCTTGTCAAATTAGGCCTGTTGTCTTAACATTGTCATTCCTGGGTGAAAGCAGGTCCTTTTTATCCTGTCAAATGGAAGAGAAATGATCAGCTCACCTATCCAGGCAAAGGATCTCCAAAGTTAGTATCTCCAGCACCTCCATAAAATATAAAACTTTTATTTGTATCTACTTAAAATCATGTGAAAAAAATGGCATAATTAATCAGAGTCCCAAAAAGGTTGTTAATCTTTTTTTGGGCTTCCTGGACGATGCCGAATTTGGTTTCTTATTCGTCAATTTTTTTTTCTGTTTTTAACAGGTTTATCAGCAAAACATAAAAATCATGAAAATAAAATACAATGCAGTGAGGCGTCCTGATGTAAAAACATTTAAAAGCAGCTACAAACATTATAAAACTGGCACAAAAATGGGAGTCAAAGTGGGCACCGGAGGACATCATTGAAAGGGTTAAATGACTTTGGGCCACTGATCTCACAACCTAGACACACAGATAGTGATGCCCCACATGTAATGCAGGTCACTGCAGCCTGGCCCAAACGGATTCTGAGCATCAGAACCGGTATCAAAGTGGGTGTCATGGTTTGAACAGGGTTCTTGCCCTGCACTCACAGGGTTAAGTGTTCGTGGCCTCTTTCTGGATCAGGGAGGGGTATTTATACTCACTCTTTACCAGGTTTCTCTGTCAGCTATACTGTTGTTCTGGTGTGTCTGACCCCTGGTGTGCGTGTATTCTGCGTTGCTTGTTTGCTTCCCGTGTATGACCCGGTCCGTTCCCTCACTCTGTACTCCGTCTCTCGTTTCGGTACTATTGTCTTTTCTGGTTCTGACCTCCTGGCTTGGCTATCGTTACTCCGTTACAGTTTGTCCCTATTGTACCGTCTATTGCCCGTTCTGGTTTTCTGATCTATTGCTACGTCCTGACTATCCGCTCTGGTTAACCCTTTGGTACTGTCCTGCTATCTCATGCTTTGACCTGGCTTGATCTGGTTTCTATCTCTGTCTATGCCCCTTGGTAACACTGCCCTGTAGTTACCTTTCTAGGAGTTTCCCTGCAGCTCCTGGCTCTGTGGAGCTGAGGCCACGCCCCCAGCAGTCACATGCTTCAGGTCCTGTGAGCTTGCAGCATGCATCATCACCACTGAGACCCCACTCCGCAGGTATCTTTGTGCACAGTCTTTATACTCAGGACACGCACACTGGCTCAGTGAGCAAGTGCAGTGCGGTGTTCCTGACAGTGGGCTTTAACAATTTGATTAAGTAACTGGTGTTTGTAAAGGGTCAAATGACCTTGGGCCACCGGTCTTACAGCACCAACACAAAACAGGAACACCCACACCAAAATTAGTTTTTTTTTGTTTTTTTTTTAAGGCTAACGGAATGGTTACTGGTTATTGATCAAAAAAAGCTGGTATCAAAGTGAGCAAATTATAACTTTATACTGATATGAATAAGTTAATGCTTTGTTTTCAGGTTTAAAGGGGTTGTTTGGAGTAAGGCCGGGGTCACACTGGCGAGGAATACGGCCGAGTGAGAGGCGCTAAAAGCACGCATTACACACGGACAAATGATTCTCTATGACAATCGCATGCTGCGATTGTCAGCGTACTACGACCGTAGTACGCCAATGCAAGTCTATGGGTGCGCAAAAAATACGGATTACACACGGACCACACATGTGACTTGCGAGAAATACGCACCCGGTGTCTTTTAGCAAAGCCGGCAACTCAGTGCGCTATACCGTAAACTCACACTGACAGGTTTAATAAAGAAACGAAAGAATAGATATAGACACATAGAATACACATATATATATATATATATATATATATATATATATGCATTCTACGTGTCTATATCTATTCTTTGGTTTCTGTTAGAAACCCTATCATAGGGCTCTATTATATGTCCATTTTGCAAGCCTGCGAGAAAATCTCGCCATACGGATGCCATACGGATTACATACGGATGCAGACATGCGTAAAATACGCAACCTCACCAGGCTTACGGATGACCTACGGAGCACTATTTAGGGGTCATTCATCCGTATTACGCCTGTAATCTACGGACCGTATTTTGCGCAGGTTAGTGTGACCCCGGCCTAACTCTATGTGACTGCAGACTTGTAAATCCTCACACTGAGTGCAGTTCTCACTGTGAGGATCCTTGTAGGTCTTCCTATTTTGTGCTGTGGTGTGAGACCACTGGCCTAAGTCATTTAATCCTTTAAAACTACAATTTACTTATTAAAATCTGGGAAAATTGGCTGTTTTCCCACTTTGATGATAGCTTTCATGACCAGAACCCATTTGGACCAGGCTGGAGTGACCTGAATTTGATGTGTGGCCTCACTATCTATGTAATGGCAGTGTGCCATCAGTGGCCCAAAGTCATTTACCCCTTAAAAACACCAGTTACTTATTCAAATCTGGGAGAATTGGCTATTTGCCCACCTTGATGCCATTTTTGATGACAAGAACCCATGTGGGCCCGGCTGGAGTGACCTGAATTTAATGCGGGGCATTACTATCTGAGTAACGGAGGTGTGAGATTAGTGGCTCAAAGTCATTTAACCCCTTAAAAACACATGCTACTTATTCAAATATTGGAGAATTAGCTATTTGTTCACTTTGAAGCTAGTTTTGATGATCAGAACTCATTTGGGCCAGGACCCGAATTTGATGTGTGATATCACTGTCTATGTAACAGTGGTGTGAGATCAGTGGCCCAAAGTCATTTCATCTCTTAAAAGTACCAGTTTCATATTCAAATATGGGAAAAAATGCTATTTGCCCACTTTGATGTCAGTTCTGATGGCCAGAAACCATTTCAGCTAGGCTGGAGTGACCGAAATTTGATGCGGGACATCACTAACTATATAATGGTGCCTTGATATCAGTGGCCCAAAGTAATTTAACCCCTTCAAAACACCAGTTACTTATTCAAATCGTTAAAATCAACTGGCTGCCCAGTTTGATGCCCATTTTTGTGCCAGTTTTATAATTTTTGTAGCTGCTTTTAAGTATATTTACATCAGGGCACCTCAATGCATTGCATTTTATTATTTTGATTTTTGTGGATATACCTGTAAAAAAAAACAACAACAACTTCAGCACTGAATAAGAAACTGGAGGAATAAGAAACAAATTCAGCATTGTGCTTCCTGGTAGTATGATGCAATGTGGTGCATGCCAAATAGTCCAGAAAACAGGGAGGCCAGAAGAGCTATTGATAGCTTTTACTTGTTGCACGAATACACAAGTACGTACATCCATTCAATTCCAATAAAGCAATCACAGTTACATTCCAGTATAGTAATCCAAATATATAGTTGGTGCAGTGATTCCTGAGCTTCAACTTCTGCTTATATGCAATGTCTATCACACAGCTGTCTGAAGATGAGGCTGTGATTTCTCATATACGGGAGCTGAGACTGCTCCCTTACCTGCTCCTTCAGCTTCTCTAGGACGACACTCAGGTACACAAAATGTCTCCTTTTCCTTCACTACTAAACCCAGGATCGGGTCAGGTGGTCTAACCATGGGACCTTGTGGCCATATATAGAAAGCAGGACTGCTTCATTAACCCTTAGCAACCTCCTAATAGCAGGACATAATAAGTCCATCATTTTGTGCATATACATACCACTTGTATATATACCACACGTACATTATCTGCAAAGGGAAATGTTAACATACTATGGGAACTCTGCATTTACTTGGATCCTTCTCTGCAGCAATTTTGTAAGACTGTTTCAATAATCATGAGAAAATATAGCTGCAAGGTTTTATGGCCAGGAGAAGTTGTGTAGCCAGTCATTGTTAGGGTGTGTGCACACTCTGCGGATTCTGCTGCGGATCCTCAGCGGTTCTGGCCACTGCAGATCCTCAGCGGTTCTGGCCGCTGCGGATCAGTACCATAATATCCTATGGATATCAAAAACCGCTGTGCAGACGGTGCGTTTTTTTCCGCGCGGATTTGCTGCGGTTTCTAAACCGCAGAAAGAATTGACATGTCAATTCTTTCTGCGGATTCCGCTGCGGTTTACCATCTCCTACATTGCGGAGATGAAAAACCAAACTGCAAAACCGCAGGCCAATCCACAGGTAAAACCGCAGGTCTTTTGACCTGCAGATTTACCTGCGGATTTTACAAAATCCGTGCGGCCAAATCCGCAGAGCAGTCCGCAGCGTGTGCACGTACCCTTAGTATCTTTATAACTGCAGATGTCAGTAGGGTGTCCCAATATACAGCCCTTTATACAGCAACATGTACATGTATACAAAACACAGAGTATGTGTTATCTGCTTAGATAGGCAGTGTTTATTCTGCATATTTCTACAGTACATGTATTTGTGTTATAGGACTGTCTGAGATAAGGATATTGATCACTTACTATGAGGCACCTGGTACTGCCATCTCTCAGCTGAGCCACAGCCGCCGGAGGTTTAGGACGCCGGAACACTACAGATCCCAACACTGTGTAGTGCTCATACTTGGGGAATTCAGCTCGCAATGAAGGAAGAGTACAGCTTCAGTACCATTTTTACATATATTAAAGTAATGATGCCACTTATCAGGCACAGTACGGGCACTACAACAATTATTAACACACCTTATTGTTTTCTTGAAACTGTAGTGTAAAAAAGTGTAGATGATTGCAAAGAACACACTGTGCAACCTTTCTACAAAATATTGGGGAGGAGATCTTACTTGGCTGATGTACAGCAGAGTATTTTTGGCACTGCACAGCAGATTATGGATGAATTATGCATGAGGGATTGTGTTCTGGTGTTAATTTAGAATTATGTGAACAATATATAGCTGTATTGGGCACTACTGACAGTGGTACTTGTTTGCTGAGTATTCGATCACATGGAAGTAGCGAAAATTGCCTCCCAACCCTTGCTTTCAGCTTCACCCCCATGTCTACCCTTTAGCAATGGCACCATTATTTTAGGTCAATCTTTACTATTCCATTATTTGGACTGTGGATTATGGTTTCTTAGACACTGTGTGGAAATGTAAGTATTACATTGTAGCAGTATTTAGACACCATATAGAACTGTGATTTGTTTTAAGGCAGAGGTCTCAAACACATAGGCTGGCGGGTCAGCAGAGGGCAGATATCGGCCACGCTGACACTATATCTTTAAATGTACTGGGTGTCATCCCAGTTGTGTCACACAATAGCAGGGGCATCTGCTGAATGATGTCATGTGGTGCCCCTGGCTACCTTCCAGAGAGCAAATACAAGAAACAGGGACAGACAGGAGACAACCTGCACAGAATGAAGCAATCACTATGGGGGCCATCATACTGTATGTAGGTAGGGGAGCTGTTCGGGCCATCATACTATATGTAGGGAAACTGTTGGGGCTATCATGCTACATGTAGGGGACCTGTTGGGGCCATCATGCTGTATATAGGTAGGGGAGTTGTTGGGGCCATCATGCTATATGTAGTGGAGATGTTGGGGCCATCATGCTGTTTGTAGGGTAGATGTTGGGGCCATCATGCTGTATGTAGGGGACCTGTTGGGGCCATCATGCTGTATGTAGAGAGATGTTGGGCTCATCATGCTGTATGTAGGGGAGATGTTGAGGCCATCATGCCGTATATAGGGGAGCTGTTGAGGCCATCATGCTATATGTAGGGAAATAGTTGGGGCCATCATGCTGTATGTAGGGGACCTGTTGGGGCCATCATGCTGTATGTAGGGAGATGTTGGGCTCATCATGCTGTATGTAGGGGAGATTTTGAGGCCATCATGCTGTATATAGTTGAGCAGTTGGGGCCATCATGCTGTATGTAGGTAGGGGAGCTGTTGAGGCCATCGTGCTATATGTAGGGAAATTGTTGGGGCCATCATGCTGTATGTAGAGGAACTGTTAGGCCATGATACTGTATGTAAAACGCTACGTGGCTATAGTACTGTATATTGGGAGCTGTGGGACCATTACACTGTATATAGGTGGCGAAGGGGTCTCAGTACACTAGATATCACAATGCAATACCATTTACTTGTAGGACACCACGATGTAGTAGTAGCAGCACAGAGAGAACTTTTGCTATGCGACCGCTCTCATGCCATGTAACCCCGACTTAAATATCACAGTGCTGTCCGCACCCTAATATTATTTATTTAATTTTTTTTAAGTGGCCTGGACCCCATTTAATTTCAGTCCCTTGGTTTAAGAATGGCACTATTATTTTGCCCTACATTGTAACATTACGCAGTCATTTGCAAAATGCTCTACTTTTTGAGCTACAATGTTGCAAAAAAGGTTAAAGGCAAAAACAAAGGCCACCTTTTATTTTGCAAAAACTCATGAACTGCGTGTGCCATTTTGAAGAATTTGTCGCCAAAAAAATACGGCAACGATATACCAAAGACTAAAACAGAGAAAAGTCTTAAATAAAACAAAAATTATTAATCAGATGTATAGACTTTAATGGGCAGCATGGTAGCTGTAAATGCTACAAGGAGTTTGCATAAGTTTCCCCAGGTACCTCTGCTTCCATATACTCCAAAGACATACTAATAGGTAATTTACATTGTGGTGACAGTGATAATAATGTCTGTAAAGACCTGTGGACATTAATGATGCTATATAAGTGAGTAAAACAAAAAATAATGTATGTTGCTTTTTTCAGTGTTTTGGCCAGGCCTCTAATTTTCAGTGAAGGTTAATGTAAATACTATGGCATACAAAGGCATTTTAAACATCTGTATGCTTCTAACTTTGTGAGTATAATTTGGAGGAAGGCCCTCTTCTCTTTCCACATGACTTGCATGACTGTGTCCCCATGTACAAAGAGAGGTGGATAACGAAAACAATTGAACAATTTGGTTTGAGGAACTGTACAGATCCCTAAGCTCAACCTCATCAAACACCTGATCTCACCATTTCGAGCCAATACCTAGTTACAATAAGGGCCCAGCTCTATAATCACACACGTGGTTTGGGGGTATTATGTCCTACAAGTGTCCACATACTTTTGGCCTTCTAAGTTTCAGTTACAGTGATGTAAAGTATTTTTAAGTGGATGGCTACATCAAGCAAGGTTCTTCACTAAATGCAAGGTGGAGAGGTTACCTTTTAGGTAGATGCAAGGGCGTACCGCCAATATCGGCAGACCACACTGCCATTATGGGGCCCAGCATTGCACTTTCAACTGAGTTGGCATCCGGGATGATGATACAGTTGAAAGCAATGATGGACCAGGCTCCCTCCTCCATTTTTATCCTTCTGTGTCTGAGCTCTGATTGTCTCAGCACAGCGGCAGAGCATCATACCAAACGCTATTGGAGACTGGAGCAGCGAGGGAATGAAGAGAGGCGAGTATTTTTTTTTTCTAATAAATGGGTACATTGTGGGGACCCATGATACTATATGGAGGGCTATGTGGAGCCCATTATACTATATGAAGGGCTGTGTGGTGACAATTATAGTATATGGAAGGCTATGTGGGACCCATTATAGTATTTGGAGGGCTACATGGGGCCCATTATAGTATATGGAGGGCTATGTGGGGCCCATTATAGTATATGGAGAGATATATGGAGCCATTATACTTTTTGCAGGGTTATATGGGGCCCCTTATACTATATGGAGGGCTATCTGGGGTCCATTATACTACTTGGAGTGCTATGTGGGGACCATCATAATATTTTAAGGGCTATGTGGGAACCATTATACTGTGTAGATGGTTGTGTTGGGGCCATTATACTGTGTGGGGCACATTATACTATATGGAGGGCCATTCAATTGTATGGAGGGCTGCATGGAATTCACTGTGGGGGCATGATACTGTGTTTGGAGGGCACTTTTGCTGGTATCAGACTTTATGGGGGCATTGAAAGGGGAATCCTAGGGGTTTCAATAGAAGGAAAATTACCTTGTAAGGGCTGCAAAATTTTGAGGCATATACTTCTGTCGCCTCGCCGAATATTACGTTTTTTTGGGAGGAGGCGGGGGGCCCAATTTGAACTATGGGGCTTCTTGATTTCTATGTATGCCCCTGGGTAGATATGTTGTCTATTTGTACACGATGCTTTACCCTGTACACCTCTGCTAGAGACATTTTTTCTCCTGCACCAAGATTGCCATTAGAAGAGGAAGTAAGATGCAACAGTTGCTGTTAGTCTGCTTACATCTGATCACATGCTAACAGAAGTAGGAACTATTATTGTATGTGGCACATGGTATGGGAGGGGGGAATGTTACAGACCTCACATTTGCACCCAGTAGCTTCAAGTTGTGCCTCTGCTTCTCTCTCACTGCTGAGCTGACAGTGGAAAAGTGAGGCGTGTGGGAGCAAATAATAAGTAAGGCATCGTTCACCTCTGCGTTGAAGACTCGGTGAGGAACCTCTACTGCAGATTTTGTAAAAATTATATATGTATATCTGAATGCAGAGCTATTTTTCCCATATAAAATCAGTCACCGTTATGATAACCCTGACGGTCCTCATTATAATCAATGCAGTCCAATGGCCGCCATTAGTGTCTATCGTGTGACAGATACAGCGTGGTCATTATTTTCGTCTTTCTGCTCCTAACACAACAGAAAAAAACAGGAATAATGACATACATATGAACCTAGCCTTATTATTATGCCCTTTACTTTGAGCTTGGCACTATGAACGCTACTGTAAAGCTTAAAATATACATTATTATGAAGCTGACTGATACAGTATACTGTGCAGCTAGTAGCATTCAGTGGATATAAAAAGGTCTACGCCTTTTAAAATGCCAGGTTTGTGTCATGTACCAAATCATACCAAGAATAATTTCAGAACTTTTTCCACCTTTAAAATCACCTATAAACTGTACAAATCCATTGAAAAAGATACAAAACTAAAATAATGTGGTTGCACAACATTGAAACCCTTAAATGAAAATGGTACTTCAACAAAATATTAGTTTATGATAGCATTCAGACTTTTCAAGAAGGCGTCTATTAGCAGAATTAGCAATCTTTGACCACTCTTCCTTGCAGTAGCTCCCCAAATCTGTCAGATTGTGAAGACATGCCCTGTGTACAGCCCTCTACAGGTCACCCACAAATTTTCAATTGGATTCATGTCTGGGCTCTGGTTGGGCCATTCCAAAATTTTTTATCTTCTGGCAAAGCCATCCTTTTGTTGATGTGGAGGTATTCTTACGGTTGCTATCATGCTGAATTGTGAAATGCCTATACATCTTCAGTTTCTTAGCAAAGGCCTTAAAGGCTTATTGCAAAATTGACTGGTATTTGAAGTTTTTTGAATAATGCTGCCTCCTCCATGCCACACTGTGAGTATGGTGTACTTTTGGTAATGTGCAGTGTTAGCTTTGCGCTAAACATACATTTTGGAACTACAGCCTAAAAGTTGAATCATGGTCTCATCAGTTCTTTAAACATTTTCCCACACGCTTTTAGGAGATTTCATGTAGGTTTTGGCAAAACATAGATTGGTTTGAATGTTTTTCCTTTGAAAAAAAAGACTTCTGACTTGCCAGACATAGAATATGGGAGATTGTTGTCACGTGCACTAAAAGGGCATCTATTAGAAAGATTAACCATTCTAATCCATCTACATAGACATCATATATTGATATCCAATTTCTTATTCCAGAGAAAACCACATTGTTTTTACCAGGGTTGATTCTACTAAAAGATTCTCTTTAAATATTAATGTAAAGCCTCTAGGCCTCTTTGACGACCAGGGGTATTTCAGTTTTTGAATTTCCGTTTTTGCTCCCCTTCTTCCCAGAGCCATAACTTTTTTTACTTTTCAGACAACATAGCCATGTGAGGGCCTGTTTTATGCACAGTTTTTATTTAACCATGTTCACTAAATGCTAAAACTGACCTGCAAATTATGATTCTCCAGGTCTCCAAGTCTAGGTTCTTTTTTCTTTAAGTAATGAAAAAAAATCCAATATTTGTTGGAAAAAAAAATTGCACCATTTTCCGAGACCCTTAGCGTTTCTATTTTTTGTGATCTGGGGTTTGCTGAAGGCTTATTTTTTTTGCGTGCCGAGCTGACGTTTTTAATAATGACGCTTTGGTGTAGATATGATCGCCCGTTATCGCATTTTATTGCAATGTTATTGTATTGTTATTGCAAAAAAACGTAATTCTGGCATCTTGAATTTTTTTCTCGTGACGCCATTTAGCGATCGGGTTTACTCCTTTATATTGATAGATCGGGTGATTCTGAACGCGATGATACCAAATATGTCTATATTTGTTTTTTTTATTGTTTTATTTTGAAAGGAGCGAAAGGGGGGTGATTTGAACTTTTATTTTTTTTAAAACTTTTTTTTTCTTCTTTGCATGCTTCAATAGTCTCCATCAAATGTAAAAGAGATTAGTGGACGATTTCCATGCTGCTGAACGGATTGAGACGTATATCTTTCTATATATGTGGTCTTTCCTGAAGAAGAAGTAACTCTGTATTTCGAAACGCGTAGAATAAACCACCACCTTATTTATTCTTTACTGGGATATACGTTTCAATTCCTTCAGCAGCGTGGAAACCGTCCACTAATCTCTTTTACCTTTGATGTTTGAAGGCCACTTGCTGCTCCGTGGATCTGCTGCAGCTGATGTTTTACATTACATGCCTTCTCAACAGATTGAACGGGTGAGTTTAATCTGAGCATAAAGCTTTTCTTGTTTCTCGGATAAGACCCTATTTTTGCACTGATTTCTTCTACAGTTTCCTGATTATCCATAGTCTCCATGGGAGAACAGAAGCTACAATACTTTGATCGCCTCTGCTACACACAGGCGATGATCAGATCGCCTGTGTGTAGCAGAAATGCTCACCTGCTATGAGCACCGACCACAGGGTGACGCTCATAGCAATCCGGCAATGATAACCATAGAAGTCTGCCGCAGACCTCTGGTTGTCATGTTGACCCATCGGTGTCGGGGTCACCGATGGGCGGGATTAGTGACGCGCTTCCTGTAAGCGCGAGTTAAATGCCGCTGTCATAGATTGACAACGGCATTTAACTTGTCAACAGCCGCGGGGAGATTGTGCTTCCACCCGCGGCTGTTGCGGGCACGTCAGCTGTATAGATCAGCTGTTGTGTGCCTGGAAACGTGAGGGCTCAGCGCTGGAGCCCGCACCAAACAGAAGAAGTCCGACATGGGCATTCTATTACGCCACATGGGGTTAAGCCACTTCTTGATGGTGGTCTTCACGGTGTTCCATGGTATATCTAATGTCTTGAAAAATATTTTGTACCCTTCTCCTGTCTAATAACTTTCAACAATGAGATCCCTTTGCTGTGTTGTAAGCTATTTATGGACCATGGTTTTCTATAAAATGCAACTGAGAAAATGTCAGGGAAATCTTACAAGAACAGCTAGACTCTGCATGGGGATAATTTGAATTACTGTAAATGATGGCCAGTTGTGTACAGACCACTATTTAACATGAGTTTAAATGTGATTGGCTAATTCTGAACACAATCACATCTCCAATTAAAAGAATGTGTCAGGCTTATGCAACCACATTATTTTACTTTTGTTATTCTAATTTTCCTCTCAAATTGATTTCAGTTTGCTTCTTAATAGATGTGTACAGATTATGGGTGACATTAAAGGTGAAAATAGTTCTGAAATGATTATTTTTTCTTTTACATGACACAAACCTGACATTTTAACAGGGGTTAACACATCCACTGTATGTGTTAGGCCGGGATCACACTACTGTGTGTGATGCGAGAAACTCGTAAGAGTCTCTCGCATCAACACCCGGCGCTACCGCCAGCACTTAGGACCGGAGCTGCGGCTGCATAGAAATACATGCATAGAAATACATGCAGCCGCAGCTCCGGTCCTGAGTGCTGGGTGTTGATGCGAGAGACTCGTGCGAGTTTGTCGCATCACACACAGTAGTGTGAGCCCGGCTTTAATGTGAAACTTGCACAGCTGTGAGGCTGACACTATGGGCATTATTGTAAGGCTGGCGTTATATCATTACTTTAATGATGATTCTTTGAGACTGTGACTAATTTTATTACCAAATTCTTTGTTTGCGAAAGCTCTGTGAAACAAATCACAGTTTCACTAAATGTAACCTATGCGGCACAAGTGTGTTAGTTAAACCTTAAATAGTTAAAGTCACAGCCACACACAGAAAAATGTCCATTCTTATAGGAAGCGGTCTTCCAATTCAACCACAATGTAGCCAGGTGGCTCAGTGGTTAGCACTGCTGCTTTACAATTTGTATGTAGTGCCGGTATCTGCGTGGGTTTCTTCCATGTACTCAGTTTTCCTCCCATACTCCAAAGACATACAGATAGGGAATCTAGATTGTGAGCGCCAATGGGGACAGGGATGATAATGACTGTAAAGCGCTGTGGAATTAATGGCGCTATATAAGCAAATCATCTCGGATGACTAGCCCCAAACTAGTCCAACCCACTCCAAATGACTGGCAGGTCTCTCGCTATTTGGGGACATAACATCTGCAGCAGCAAACTGAATGAGCTGTCAACACTCTCTTCCACATGATACAGATAATTTGTGCGGGAAAACTGACCTGCACTGAGGATTTAAAATCTAAAATGTTATCACTTTGTACAATTTTTTACTGTGGATTTCACCTTTTCCAATGGAGACGGCACCAAATCACCAAATCAGCAACAGAATCCGCATGTAATATTTCTGGGTTTTGAAGGCAGATCTCGGACACAAAATACACCTAGATTTAGCTGTCATATGTGAACACTCCCAATGTGCAGGGCATTGTGTGTCTGTTCTGAAGCAGCATATAACAAGTAATTGTGGTGTCCTTTATTTAGAGGTTGGCACTATAGGCACTACTGTAAGGTATGCACTATTTCCACTACTGGTTGATACATTTTTACTGTTTTGCAAGTTTAGGCCTTCTTCCTTAAACAAGCACTCACCCAATCAAAGATTTTATCCTCTTAATATATTGCTATCATCATATTCTATAGCACTGTTGCTCATTTTGCCCTTCTACCTAGCTAATTCTTCTCTTTTCTCTGCTCTATGTAGGAACAGGAAGTCTCTTGTCCCTGCAGAAATGATTCCCCTCTTCAAATCCTGACCCAACTGCTCCACCCCCCCCCCTTCACCATAGACTTTTGCAGTGACTCATGACACATACAGGGGAAATTGACCTATTTCTGCATAAAACTTAAAAGGCTGCAGCTAGTCAGTTTTTAGCCAAGTGATGTCATATACCTAATGGAAAAGAGAAGAATTACTGGGTAGAAGGGAGAAATGAGCAATTGTAAGTCCACGGTGCTATATAATATGATGATTACAATAAATTAAGAGGACAACAATTTTGATGGTAGTGCATCTTTATAGTCTTTACAGGTGCAGGCTGAGGGCAGGGATCAATAGAAGACAAGTAGGAAGGTGAAGTGCTCAGCCATGCCAAGAGTGCAGCAAGCTCCTGATTAGCATGTGTGAATAAAGAATGATTTCTGGCAACTGCAGCAATGGAGTTGGACACTCAGGGCAGCATTTATTATGCCAATCTTAATAAAGCCACCACTGGGGTAAGGTGCGCCTAATTCATAAAGACGCACACGCCCTGAATTAAGCATACACTTCCTCCAGAAATGTTACTCCAGTCAGGGACCGGCATACATTTTTAGTGAAAGGTGTGCCACTTTACCACTAAAGTGGCATATATTTTGACAGATTAGGTGGGTGGGCTTCACCACTCCACACCCCAGCTCAACCCATCTTGGGGAAGCTGGCCAGTCCTGGTGTAAAAATGCTGAAAAATGCAAAATGTCTGTGCAAATTTGATGTTTGAAGGTGTTTTACATCAGAAAACTGGTGAAAATACTTTCGTGATGCAGGGCCTTAAAGGTGCCATTTTATTACGGCCATGTACCCTCCAAGATGCTGTGCTTGGTTTGAACAGTCATTTTGTGCTGTCAGACTGCCTGATTATTCAAAGATGGAGCTATAATGGTAGACTATTTGCCATGACATCCTCTATCCGCTGTATGTATCCCACGTGCACCTCTCCCCCTGTGCCATCCCTAAATTGAGAGAAGGTTGTGGTGCATTATCCCTTTCTGGCAGAATCCCCCTTACTGACAATTACGTTCTGATGATCAGTGACAGCTTGATGTATAATTTCCATACAGTGAAGATGGAACATAATAGTAGAACAGATGTAACAGCCTACAGCATGTTTTCCATAGAAATCCTATGTTTATAATGGTATTCTCTAGCATACACAAAGACATGTAATAATATAACAGATTGTGTGCAGAGGACAAAACAACAGAGGAGATAAAAGGTGTAAACAACAGAGAGCAGAGAATGGTAAAACGTCCACCGCTTCCAACTGCTCCAGCCTTTGGTTTCATGGCAGATTTCTCAAAAATAAGCAGAATATTGCAAGCCTTGGATTCACATGGTTGTAATAATAGGCATTAGTGATGAGCGAGTATACTCGTTGCTCGGGTAGTCTCCGAGTATTTGGGCGAGCTCGGAGATATAGTTTTTGTTGCCTCAGCTGCATAATTTTCGGCTGCTAGACAGCCTGAATACATGTGTGGAATGCCTGGTTGTTAGGAAATCTCCACATGTATTCAGGCTGTTCAGCAGCCACAAATCATGCAGCTGCGTCGACAAAAACTAAATCTCCGAGCACACCAGAATACTCAGAGACCACCCGAGCATGCTCGGAGAATCTCGAGTAACGAGTATACTCGCTCATCACTAATAGGCATGGTCAAGTATATCATGGAACTTACTAAATGCAAGTGATGAATGAAAGTATCCAGCAGAATTAAATATGAGGAGTGGGGGAATTTTAATTAATAAATGGGTTAATCTTCATAGGATGTACAGGAAAATGTCCTTAATCTGGCAACAAGATAGCCTGGCATTTATTTTTTATATGCAGTTTTGAGTCTTTCACATCTAAAAAGACAAACAATGCTGGGTTTAAGCCGGCTGTGACTGATTGGTGGTCGTATCATGGACCATTTCCATGCACACAATACAATCGTTCATCCATTCGTTCTGTATGCATAGAACAAAATGATATCGGCAGCACTTCATCTATTTACACCGGGCGGTATGCTGCCGAGAACAATGACATTTAAGCCAGCTTAATAACAATTTCACCCAACAGTCCGATACTTGGGAGGACCGTCCATTTCCCCAGGCACATAACTTGCTAGATCATTACTGGACACCCGTTACATTTGTATGGGAAGTATTGTCCTCCTGCTGGCCTGAAAGGCGCTCCGGTGCTGCGGTACGAGGGAGCCATTCCTTGCCTCTGCAGCATCGGAGCGCAGTGGGGCTGCAGAGAGGCGGCTGGGATTAGGAGCTATGCGTAATTCAGCAGTCGCAGCCTTAGTCAAGTGCTTACAAGCTAAGCAGGGAAAAACCTCTAAGCTTGTAAGCACTGCACATGTTCAACCACAACAGCAGTGGCCGGTCCCCTTGACAACAACTATGTACAATGAAATCCCTAAATAATCTTTTTTTAACGCAGGAGGTTGGGCGCATTTAAATAAAATACATGTCAAAGTTTTAACATGCATCTAAATACATACAAATACAAATAACGCTTTGAAGGCCACATTCACGAATCAGAATCTTACATTAAATTTTTCAAGCAGAGGCCAGATATGGAAAAAAATACTAAAAATAAATGAATAAATAAGTAAATAAAGTAGACTGGAAACATCTGCACTGATTCTACATGTCTGACCACAGACATTTGTGCTAAAGCAAGCCCGTTGTTTCTGTGCTGTAACAAGCCAAATGACAGACAATGGGTTGTCCACTATTTAGACATCTACACTGGCTGATTATTGTGAATGAGCCCATGTAAACAGGCTGCCAATCACCTGACATACAAGAATGAGCAAAACGATCATTCATCAGGTGAAAGGATTGTTAAGCTTGCTTAAAAATAATTGTCCTCGGCAGCATATCATCAAGTGTAAACAGGACGTGCTGCAGAGAACAATGACAGTCTATGTCTATGCGCTCTAAAGGATCTATTAGGCTAGTTTCACATTTGCGGTTGAGGACGCAGCGTTATCGTCTGCAACCGCATGCAAAAACGCATGCATGCGTTTGAGGTTGCGGACGATTGGCAAGTGCTATTTTCCAGGCAAATTTTTTAAAGGACATAAGCCATGTCCAATGGGTGTGTCTTATGTAAATTCTTGCGTATGCAAACGCAAAGCGTACGCATGTGCTTGCGTACGCATGCGTTCCCATAGACTGTAATGCGTTGTTTAGACGCATTCCTTCCGCAAGCGTCCGCATGTGTTTGGAGGCGGCAATTTGATGCCACAAAAATTGCAACATGTTGCGTTAGCCGCATCCCGCCAAACAACCCGAAATGATGCATGTGTAAGTATACAAACGCATGTACCTGTGTCCACAACGTTAAAGATAGGAAAACACGATGCATGTGGATGTATGCGTCAGAAATGCTGCGGACACAACCGCAAATGTGAACCCAGCCTTTCTGATGGGAAGTGCAGTCTGCCTGTATAAACAGGTTACTAAATAACTGCCAACCAATGTGCAAATAGCCGATTGGCGGTTGTTTAATTACTAGTGATGAACGAGTATACTCGTTGCTCAGTGATCTCCGAGTATTCTGGCGTGCTCGGAGATTTAGTGTTTGTCGACTCAGCTGCATGATATGCGGCTGCTAGACAGGCTAAATCCATGTGGGGGATTGCCTGTTTGTTAGGAATTTCACACATGTATTCAGGCTGTCTAGCAGCCGCAAATCATGAAGCTACAGCGACAGAAACCAAATCTCTGAGCACGCCAAAATACTCGGAGATCTCCCGAGCATGCTTTGGAAAACCCAAGCAACGAGTATACTCGCTCATCACTATTAATTACCCTTAGTGTAGGGTAAATGCACCTTAGGTCACCAAAGTCAGACCAATGGGGCAGTTACCTGGAACACCCATAGCTCAGTTGTTAGCAGCTCAGGGAGAGAACTAATGTAAGCCATCTACAGAGCCAGAACATAACAGCTCCCCCCACTAGTGACTGTTCTCGGGTACTGCGGCTCAGCACCTACTGAAGGGAACGGGAGTTGAGCTGAAGGACATTGCTTAGAGCAGATTTCCCACTTTCTCCTCCACACCCCTAGTAGTGCAAGAATTATGTCTTTTTAATAAGATGTAAGCCAGATTTATGAATTTCGACTTATATGCACAGCTCACAAAGTCCACTTTCAAAAGTGACGAAAATGGAAGAAAATAATTCATGTTTGTATAAAAATAACATGTAACATCATTTAGGAATTTTTGGCACCTAAAAACTGGCCGTAAGAAGCCTCCTGAATTTCACCACGATAATTTTTTTAATGGACTCAAACTGCACGTAAAAATAAAGATAAAAATCGGAGCATGCACTGGTTTATTCTGTACATTAGCCGAGACTTGCCAATTCAATTCTAAGGATGCGCAAAAAAAAAATCACATCTAATACGGACCATTCGTATAGCACCCAATTTTTATGGATATTTTGTAGTGATGAGTGAGTGTGCTCATTACTCGAGTTTTCCGAGCATGCTCGGGTGTCCTCGGGTGAGTATTTTGCCGTGCTTGGAGATTATGTTTGAGTCCCCGCAGCTGCATGATTTGCAGCTGTTAGACAACCTGAACACATGAAGGAATTGCCTCTTTGTTAGGAAATCCCCACATGTATTCAGGCTGTCTAGCATTCACAAATCATGCAGCTGCGGGGACTCATCTCCGAGCATGCCAAAATACTCGGAAAACACCCGAGCATGCACGGAAAACTCGAGTAATGAGCACACTCACTCATCACTAATACTTTGCAATTCTTTATCATAGGTAAATATGTATGCATATTTTGTTTTAATTGTAATAACTCTTGATGTATAAAAAAGGAATTCCATATGGATAACAAATGAGATGAAAATCACCGCTTTTCTTTGGATGAAATGCAGATGATTTTTTATATTGTCTTGTGAACTTTGCCAAATGTGGGTATGTTAAGGAGCTTTATAATGCTCCAGAAAAACAAAACATTCACACATTGCATTGTAGTAAACAATTGAGTGGCAGTTACAGGACATTGTTAATGTCACAAGGTTACCGCAATAAAGAGGACCGCAACGTCTCATTGCTCCTACTCCTGCGCTGAGAAGAAGTACTTCTCCTTCCTTTTAATGATGTTTATTTCTTTTGGCAGAACAGGGGTTAATCAGCCATGTTGGAAACTCTGAGCTTAAGCTGAGCTCAGTTAGCCACTCCCTTCCCCTTTATAATCTGGGTTCTGATTCAAATCCATGTCAGAGCTAGGATTTGCTGCATGGCTTAGGAGGAGAGATGTTCATATGAGAAGGAGAGCTGGGGGAGTTATCTGTGACTGTTGTGTGGTTTGCAAGGGTGGTAATTCAGTTTCCTTCTCTATTTTGGTTTATTCCCCATCCTCCAATCCCTGCTGCATTCCTCTGTTATATCTGAGTGAATATTTTGTATGCCTGGAGTTTTCTGTTTACCCTTGTTTGTGTAGCCTTGTTTGTAGGGTTGGTCAACTGTGGTTCACAGTAGTGCCCCTCTTCCCTGGGTGGGGGAAAAGAACAGACAGAGGGCTAACTCGGGAGATAAGGCAAGTGTGGCGGCCCTGGCATCGTCACCTTCAGAAGTATCCAGGGGAATAGGGTGAGCTATGGCGCCCCCTAGTGTTAGTGACAGGGATGGAACCCCTGGTCCCAGGTCACCGAACAGCTGTGTTGTGACAGTTAAGCACTAAACCATTGTGTGGTAATTGTTTTTAGACTGTGGGTGAAGATACAATGAGCACCTAGAAGCATTTGCCTATAAACAGCATATACTTAGGCTGGGTTCAAGTACTAAAACATGGGCCAGTCATGTCTGCAAATTGCAGATATGACTGTTTCCGTGTGCTCGTATCATGCATATGAGATGAGTGCAGGAGCGGCCTCCTATTAACATGCACTAATATAGTTTGTAAATCTGACCAAAGTAATGAGTGTTGCAATTTTTTTTAGACATACCATTGGTCCGTTTGGAAAATTAGCAATTTGCTTTATCACATGGGCCATAATGACTGCCTCCATATGGACAGCACACGTTCTTATAATATGCTCATATGAATGAGCCCTTATGGCGGCTTTATGCCATCTGACCTTCAGCGTAAAAAAACAGCCCGTTAGCTACACTTTTGTTGAGGTGCATAGGCTGCCATTATTCTCGGGAGCACATGTCCTGTTTACACAGGACGATCTGCTGCTGAGAAGGAGGATATTCAAGTAAGCATAAAAACAATTTCACGTTACTAGCAAGCGTTTTTCTCATTCATCTAGTAGTTGGCGGCTGGCTCACACTGCCCGATTATTGAGAAACGAGTGTCCCTAGGAATGCACGTTTATAATGGACCTGCATAATCCAGTTTTATTTTCCTGACAGTAAGTGCTAAAATCGGTTTATTGAAAATAGATCTGAGAACAGTTTCTGAATGTGAAGAACGTCTATGAAATATTGAACCAGCTTCAGAATCTAAACCAAAATCCATGTCAAGGCATAATAGATAGGGCAGGCTGCAGATCGGAAATTCGTCAGCAGATCGGGAATCCACTGTATGCTGTATGTCAAGGAACTTTCGAAAACTTGCACTGTACTTTATTGGACTATTCAGGCAACAAGATACATGAGCGAATAGCGCTTCAGAACGGTCACCTATAGCCATAGCCAGCATGCTAATGAACTAACTAGACAGACCATTCATGTCAATGGACTCGGTGCATTAGGGAACTGAATTAGTGGAAGGACGCTGCTCACAAAAAGATTTCCAAAACAGATAATCCCTTTAAACTCCCTTTCCGTTCGGAATCTCAAGACGATCTCTATTTCCAAAATCAAGAAAATATAGAGCATAAAGAATATCGATTGTACCATGCAGGGGTGCTGTAAAACTCCATTTTGCATCGTTTAGTCATACGTGCCAAAAAAGGCCCCATTGTAAATGTAGCCATAGGGACCAATTCTCCCGACAAAAGTCAAAGAGTGTCTTTTCGGGCCAGGATATAACAGTATACCATTTTTGGCTGTATGGAATAGTGCAGACTGCATTACCATTTCATATCGGGACACGCATTAAGAAAAGTTTACCTTGTTGTGTACATTTTATTTTAACAGTGAAGCCTATGGCTAAATATATGTGATTGTATGGCAACAGTGGCATCCAAACGGAGGCATCAATCGGAGGTATTCAGTACATGAGAAATACTCTTAATGTATACCTCTGAATAACTTGCAAATCGCTATATGAATAAGCCCTACTTTTTCAGCCTCACATTTTTGGTAATAGTAGCAGTATACAAAACACAAAAGAGGATGTGCCAAGGGGGCATCCTAATGGGATACTTGCCTAAGGTCCGAGAAAGCCTTTTTAATGCTTTGGTAAGCTCCCGTGACATGGTGACTCACTATTTCTCTCAATCACATTAGTTTAACACTACTTTAGAAAGACATACAGTGAGTACGGAAAGCATTCAGAACCCTTTACATTTTTCACTCTTTGTTTCAATGCAGCCATTTGGTAAATTCAAAAAAGTTCATTTTTTTCTCATTAATGTACACTCTGCACCCCATCTTGCCTGAAAAAAAAACCAAATGTAGACATTTTTGCAAACGTATTAAAAAAGAAAAACTGAAATATCACATGGCCATAAGTATTCAGACCCTTTGCTCAGACACTCATATTTAAGTCACATGCTGTCCATTTTCTTGTGATCCTCCTTGAGATGGTTCTACTCCTTCATTGGAGTCCAGCTGTGTTTAATTAAACTGATAGGACTTGATTTGTAAAGGCACACACCTTTCTATATAAGACCTCACAGCTCACAGTGCATGTTAGACCAAATGAGAATCATGAGGTCAAAGGAACAGGCCATGGAGTTTAGAGACAGAATTGTGGCAAGGCACAGATCTGGCCAAGGTTACAAAAGAATTTCTGCAGTACTCAAGGTTCCCAAGAGCACAGTGGCCTCCATAATCCTTAAATGGAAGAAATTTGGGACCACCAGAAGTCTTCCTATACCTGGCTGTCCAGCCAAAGGGTCTGAATACTTCTGACCATGTGATATTTCAGCTTTTCTTTTTTAATAAATTTGCAAAAAGTTCTACATTTCTGTTTTTTTCAGTCAAGATGGGGTGCAGAGTGTACAGTACATTAATGAGAAAAAAAATGAACTTTTGGGGATTTACCAACTGGATGCAATGAAACAAAGTGAAAAATTTAAAGGCATCTGAATACTTTCCGTACCCACTGTATAGGAAGCATCTGAATTAGGATTAGGCCAGTCGTTATAGACATGGGGGAACCTGGTCTGGCAACATGGGTGATATAAGGGAGTTACAGGCGGAGATGGAGTAAAGTAAGGACAACCTGCCATTTACTTTCAGATGAGTAAATCGGTTTCATTCGTATGGTAGGCGCATTCCAGACACCCTCATAAGTGAAACCATCCATTTTGGAATGTCTCTACACCCCCGGATTAACCTTTAGACATATTTTTGTGGTCATGAGACATCTGCCAATTGAACACACCAAATGCTCTTTCTATGGTAGAAAGAAGTTCTGTGATGTTTGAGCATTGGGTATGTTACCCCTTTAAGTCGAGGTCCGTTTTTATAATGCTTTCCATTTGGCTTTATCTTGTGCCGAGATAGGTTGTGAATTACCGTTCTGCAAATAGTGATAAGACATAAGCACCTTACTGACATGGAAAGAAGGAAGATCTGCCTCAGGGCTCTCCTACGCTCTTCTTGAAAGACAAACTAGATTCAATCCAATTCCCATTCACTTCCCTTTCTGTACACTGATCTCTTTCTCCCTCTGTCATGTTGTTTGAAGAGAAAATCCTCGTTGTAAAGGAGGATGATGGCGTAGGATGTAGGATGACTGCTGAGATGTGCTTCATTATGCTTCCGTTTGATGCTTCCGCTCTAATTTGATGGCCTCGGGTTGCCCCAGAGCAGGTCACATGGTTCAGCAAGCTTTGCTCACCCCTTAGTTTCCATAGAAACACTGCACTAAATGCCACTTGGCTCATTCGGTGGCAATGGGTTAAAAGAGTTGTGACTTGCAGTCTATGTGGTTGAACAGATCCAGACATTTATCTGTATGAATATTGCATTATGGAGAAATGCCTCGGCGCTCTTAGCAATTGGTTGGATAGCCTGTAAATATACAGTTACACTAGAACCAATGTATAATTAGGCACGGAGTGGTCGCGGCTATACAGCTAGGCAGATGGGCTACTATCATTTAGTAAGGGCAACAGAATGTTCTTCAGTATATTTTCGGAAAATGGTAAGGTGACACTTTAATACAATTCTTATGGAGGGTTATCAAATTGAAATGTAGATTTATATGGTGTCCAATAAAAGGGAACCTGTCAGCGGGATTTTACCCTTCAAAACTATTTATATGCACATTTATCTCCATTATTAATGAGAAATCAGCATTTTAATGGTTATACAAATGAGGCTGTAGTGCTTTCAGTGCATGGAAGCGCTTCTCAAGCCTCTGCTCGCTGTATTCCCTGCCCAGCACTCTGCTTGTCTGACAGCTCTTTCATTGTATACCTGCAAGCAAAGGAGCTGTCAGGCAAGCAGGAGAAGGCAGCGCCGGGCAGGTAATAGAGCAGGGGAGCGCAGAAGTTTGAGAAGTGCTTCCACATGTCAAAAGCACTTCAGTCTCGTCTGCATACAAAGGCTGATTTCTCAGTAACGGAATAGTAGACCGGCCATGTAAAGGTATGGCTGGATTTGTCATTGAAACAGCTACATGTACATATGAATAGTTTTGGGATGAGATCCTGCTGACAGATACCATTTCATAAATGTATTTAATAAATGGGTAACCATATCATACATGGCTGGGAAGAATGGACCGAAACAAGAGGTGCCTGCTCTCAAAAGCTCTTCCATCCAGTTAATACAGGCTCCCTAGTCCCTAGAACGTCACTGTCCCTTCACTCTGTGCTCTATATTTGGGAAAAGCTAAATCACCTCAGCTGCCCTTTAGGAGCAAATTATTACTCTGCCATTACAGAAGAATTAGGAAAAACTGAAATGATTGCATGAGAATTGGATAAAACGACACGCAGTACCTCTATAAGCATGTCCTGCTACAGTAATGTGTTCTTTTATAGGGTGCACAGACAGAACGTGCATGCCCGACACATAGTATGCTAGTCACTAGCCTGTCTGTCTCTCTCGCTGTCTCCGCCACCTTCACTAACCCTCACCAGACTCCTTAACCGTCAATGACATCTGATCGGCTTGGTCTGGGCTACGTTCCACAATGCTGCGAGCGCAGGCAGTGTAAACGCAAAGTATTGGTCACATTGGTGAATACAGGCTTTAGGGCTTAGTCAAAACACAGTTTTTTGTATCTGTTTAATTTCTATACTGGAACAAGCTACCGCTGTGTATGTAAAATGGAGGCTGTGACAGAGGCCTATAATGTACTCCAGTTAACGGATACATCATTAGCGTTTCATGCAACAGCCATTAAACCGATAATATTATAGCCTATGGTTGACCGATACCACTGTTTGCTGAAAATGGTAAGAAAAGCTATAAAATATATTACACATAAAATAGATGTCTAATAGTATAGAATAGCACAGCCCACCATATGCCATCTTATACTTTAGTTTTTGCATTAAAGGGAATCCATCATGTGAAAAATGCTATTAGCCTGTAAATATGGGGTTAATCTGCAGGTTAATGGTGTTCTGAACATGCCCGGCGCCTGCACTTAGACCCCCGCTGTCAGAAAGAAATTAACTTTATTCCTCCCAGTAGAGTTTGGGTTTCAGATATGGGGGCGGCACCGGTGCAGGTTCGGTCGCCAGTCTGTGCAGAGAGAGCGGTGCTTATAACCACACACCCGGCACTGACTGACAGCAGCTTAGCATTAGAGTCGGCTGTCCGTGAGTGCTGAGGTTGAGGACTCAGCTGCCGCTCTCTATGCACAGACTGTGACAGTAACCCGTGCCGCCGCCGCCCCACGTGACTGAACGCAGAACACTACTTGGAGGAATAAAGTTTATTTCCTTCCGGCAGCAGGACTCCAAGTGCGTGCGGCAGGCAGGTTCAGAACACCATTAACCTGCAGATTAACCCCATATCTGCAGGTTGATTTGCATTTTTATATATGACAAGTTCCCTTTAAACAAAAAAATGTGATGCGAACAGGTCTTCACAAAAATGATAGTTATTGGGAGAGTTTAATACTTTTGACCGCACAACTGGATAATATACCAATTGTAGATCTGCGCAAAGTCTTAAACGTGCTTAAAAATTTGAGTGCTCCATTCACTGAAAGATCCTTCATATGGCAAATGTATAACTTCAAATTATTACAAATTATGATTAAATGCAGGACATAAATCTTTTGAATTTAAAAACAAACAGAAGAAAACCTTGAAAGTCACTTAATCGTCAATCTATAAGATTTTGATTCTGTTAAGCAAACTATAGATACCATAGGTACCGGGAATGGAGGAGCAAGAGTGCACTACGTGTAGGGAGGCATAAATTACAGCACAGCATGGCCTCTTCATATGACCCTTACAGCAGCTACCTAAAATTAAACTAAATGAAAAAAGAATTAATACATTAGTGCATCCTCATACCTCGTGAACATGAAATGCTAATTAAGAGTGATGATTAGCCATCAAAACGACTTTCAGAAAACAGAGACCTTGAATTGGGCAGCGCATACAACTTTGTATGGGACAAATGAATTAGACATTCAGACAGCTGTTGAAAGCAGAGGACATAATTTGAGTTCCCTGGTTTTACGCATCACAACTTTAAAACCCAAAAAAATTCTGATCCTGAGAAGGTCCTAAATTTGGGTAACTTCGATATCAGATGATCCGCACATAACAAATTGCACAGACACTGTCATACAGAAAAGTGATTATTTCGAGTTATTGCTGATAAAGGTGCTAATGATTCATGGGGTGTACTTATTTTTTTAGCACACTGCCCTCTTACATTTTAGTGTAAGATTTGGTAAATAAGTACCGTAATAACAATGCAATTTGTCATGCATTGTGTGAGGTATTTGGTTTGATTTAAGACATTCTAATGGGCTAGAAGTTTTTTTTTTAATTATGTCCTGATACGTAGAACCATAGGGCTCAAAGAAGGTGTACTCATTTTTTCTCATTGCTACAAATAATCTTACATAATTGGCTATAGGGAGCTTCTAGGCACAAAAGATTGGAATGAAAAAAAAGCAAAACAAATTCAGCCCTGAGTTCAGCACTCTGGACAGGGACCTCTCTGATACTATGTTCAAATCCCCGTGGCTGCACGCCTCATGGTAACACATGTGGGGATTGTCTAATAAAACAGGCAATCCTCGCATGTGCTGAGGCTGTCTAACAGCCGCGAGTCGTGCAGCCATGGTGACACAAGCATAGTATTAGAGCACGCAGAAGACGCTCTGTTAGCACCCGAGCATGCTCGGATAACACCTCATCTGAGCACGTTCGCTCAACACCAGTAGAAATCTCTTGCGAAGTCCCATATACATATATTATATATTTAAGGGAGTGTTCATTGTAATTTTTTCTAGGCTTTATCTTTATTAATAGGCAATTCACCATGATACATTAACCCCTTTCCGACGTTGGATGTAATAATACGCCCACGTCGGATTCCCCGTTCGGTGCGGGCTCATGACAGCTGATCTATACACCACTTAGATAAAAAAAAAAACTAGACATAATTGGCAGGTCAGTTTTAGCATTTAGTGAACATGGAAAAAAAAACCCTCAAAAACAAAAAAACAACTGTGGAATTGCACTTTTTTTTGCAATTTCACCGCACTTGGAATTTTTTCCCGTTTTCCAGTACATGATATGTTAAACCCACCAATGGTGTCATTGTCCTGCAAAAAACAAGCCCTCACATGGCCATATGGACCAAAACATAAAAAAAGTTATGGCTCTGGGAAGAAGAGGAGCAAAAACGAAAACGCAAAAATTGAAATTCCCCTGGTTGTTAAGGGCTTAATATACTACCATATAATGTCTTCTATTCAGTTGATATTGGTCAGATTGCTGGTGGAAACCCAGCGGTCATGTCATAGTACATATTCGTACCAATGACAAAGTTAGAGGGAGGTGGAATTCTTTAAAAATGATTACAGGGAACTAGGAGAAAAGCTGAAGGCCAGGACCTCCAAAGTGGTGTTTTCAGAAATACTGCCAGTGCCACGAGCTAGAAAGACAGCGGGCGCTTAGGGAGATAAATAAATGCGTTAGAGAAGTCGGCTACGTTCTCCATGAACCCAAACCCTTTCCTACTGCACCAATTTTTGCCACCAACAAGCTCTATGGTAGGGACAGGCTTTACCTCAATGGGGAAGATGCAGCTTTGCTTGGAGAAAAAATGGTCAGACGGATGGAGGAGCTTTTAAACTAGGATCTAGGGGGAGGGAGTGTAGATGTGCAAATAAGGGGATAGATAAAGTAGATATAGAGAGTGAGACAGTAGGGGTTAATGAGCATTTAAGGGGGCTGCAATATGCAAGGAAAATAGGGACGTGAGGAGGCGTAATAAATGTGCTAACAGTACTTAATGTCTGCTAGCAAATGCAAGAAGTGTTGCAGACTTTTATTTCGGACACAGAATAAGATGTGGTGGGCATTATGGAAACCTGGCTTGATGAATGCCATGACTCGGTGACAAATATACAGGGTTACAGTACATTCAGAAAATACAGGAAAGACAAAAAAATGGACGGGTGTTTATTTTTGTCAAATCCAACTTAAGACCTGTATTCAATGATGACATTAAAGGGAATCTGTCACCCTATTTTTCGCCTCTCAGCTGCCAGCACCGACATCAGGGGCTTATCTACAGCATTCTGTATTGCTGTAGATAAGCTCCCGATGTAACCTGAAAGATAAGAAAAAAGAGTTAGATTATACTCATCGGGGGGCGGTCCGGTCTTGGTCCAAAGGATGTTGCAGTCCGGCGCCTCCCATCTTCTAACGGTGACGTCTTCTTCTTTGCTACCTGTCGTGGCTCCTGCGCAAGCGCACTGCTCTACCCTTTTGAGGGCAGAGCAGAATACTGCAGGGCGCAGGCGCCGGACCTCTCCCAATGCCTGCGCACTGCGCAGGAGCCACGACAGGCAGCAAAGAAGAGGACGTCACCGTTAGAAGATGGGAGGCCCCAGCCCGGACGGCAACACCTATCGGACCAGACCGAACGCTGGGGTGAGTATAATCTAACTCTTTTTTCTTATCTTTCAGGTTACATCGGGAGCTTATCTACAGCATTACAGAATGCTGTAGATAAGACCCTGATGGCTGTGTCCGGCAGCTGATAGGCGAAAAATAGGGTGACAGATTCCCTTTAAGAGGAACTGTGACAATGTAGAGTCAGTATGCGTAAATGTACATGGGGATGGCAATAATGGAAAGCTGCTAATTGGAGTTTGCTACAAGCCTCCTAATATAGCTGAAAAGGTAGAGGATGAAATGATGCAACAAATTAAAAAGGCAGCAAATAATAACAGGGCCCTTATTATGGGTGCATTAACTATCCAGGGATTCATCAATGGGACATAGAATCTTCTGGTTGTGCTAAAAGCTGCAAAATCAGAATACAGAAATAGTATTTCAGGAGTATAAAGAGCTCAATAAGATATGTAAAAAAATATATAATGTTAGCAAAATTATCTACTGAAACAGATTGTCAGCGACATTAAAATAAATCCCCCAAAAATGTATAAATACATCAATGCCAAAAAGAAGCATACAGATGATATCAGATCATACAGATGATATCAGCCCCTTAAAAAATAATTTCAAAATAATTATAGAGGACAAAGAAAAGGCTAAGATATTAAACAGGTACTTTTCCTCTACTTATGTTCACCAATGAACTGACTGTTCCAGGGATTATTCAACAAGGCAAAAATCAAAGTTCACCACCTGATATAACTAGTATAACACAAGACGTACTCCTGTGTCTGAGCAAATTAAACATTGACAAATCCCCTGACCCAGATGGCATTCATCCACAGATACTGAGGGAGCTGAGTTCAGTAATTAACACACCGATGGATCTCATATTCTTAAGGTCCCGTTAAATTTAGCGATGCACCAGCGATCCCGACAACGATACGACCCGGTCAGGATCGCTGGTGCATCGCTAAATGGTCGCTAGTGAGCTGCCAAACAGGCAGATCTCACCAGCGATGCAGCAGCGGTTGGCGGTCATTACTTACCTGTCACACGCAGGTCTGATGACGTCTTCCGCCCGCGTCCATGCATCGCTCGTCGGCGCCAGCAAGAAGCCGGCGATGAGAAATGGACCAGGACGATCTCGCGCTATCAGCGATATCCTGGGGGGGGGGGGGGGCGGTCGGAGATCGCTAGTGATATCGCTGTTGTGTCACAAAATCGACGACGCTTTAGCGATATCGCTAGCGATATCCCTATGTGTAAAAGGCCCTTTAGACTCTCTTGTTACAGAGATGATGCCTCAAGATTGGAGGATGGCTGACATGGTACCAATATTTAAGAAAGGTAAGACGATGGATCCAGGCAATTGCCATCCACTAAGTTTGACATCAGTAGTTTGTAATGTTTTTGAGGGCATTATAAGAGATGACATGCAGAGATATATTGCAGAGAATAATATAATAACTGACAACCAGCATGGAATCATAAAGACTAAGTCATGTCTAACTAATATGTTAGGTTTCTTTGAGGAGCAGGGCCGACGTTAGGAGCAAGCAAACTAGTCATTTGCCTAGTGCCCCCACCCCCCAGGGGTTCTCAGTCAGTAGCGTGCCGCTAATAGCGGTACACCATACAGACGCTATGGGGCCCGCGAGTCAGAGGAGTCCAATGCCAGCCCTGGCTCCACCCTATCACCCCCAATCACGCATTGACCTGTACAGTTGGGAGCAATGACGGAGTAGAGCGCATCAGGTGCTGCTCTCTCTCCCATCCTCTGCGCCTGATGCAGCGGGCGTGATGACATCACTTCTATCGTGTGCCACGCTGCTCCAGGCAGTGGATCTGCTCAGTAGACACGCTGCAGAAAAAGGAGCAGCAGGGAGATGAGAGTATTGTATATTTTTTTTTAATCAGTGAGTACGTGGTGGCCATAATACTGCAGGACTATGGCGCTTTCAGTATACTATATGTACTCTATGGGGCTTCTTTATACCGTATGAGGCTGCATTATACTCTACTGGGCTGCAATATACGCTATCAAAGACTATGGATTGTAAATTATACTATATGGGGGCTGCATTACACTCTATCAAGGACTACGGGGAGTGCATTATACTATACGTACTATATGGGAGGTGCATTATGCTATATGGGGAGTGAATTGTACTACATAAATGACTATGGGATGCATTACACTATGGGGAGTGCATTGTACTATATGAAGGTCTAAGGGGAGCGTATTATACAATATGGAATAGTATGGGGAGTGTATCATACGATATGGAGGACTATGTTGAGTGTATTATACTATATGGAGGACTATTGGGCACATTATACTATGTGGAGGACTATGGGACACATTATACTATATGGAGGACTATGGGGAGCATTATACTGTATGGAGGATTATGGGGAAATTACACTGTATGGAGGACTATGGGGAGTGTATTATACTATATGGAGGACTATAGGGAGTGTATTATACTACATGAAGGACATTATACTACAGTATATGGTGGACTATGGGGTGTGAATTATACTATATATAGGACTATAGGGTGTGCATTATACTATGTGGAGTACTATGGTGTGCATTATACTAAAGGAGCAAAATGCTGCCTATTCACGGAGTAATTGTTCTCAGCAGCATATTGCCCGGTGAAAACTGCATATATGCTGCTGATAATTTGATACTGTATGGGGACAAATTGATCTACTGGTGATCGTTGTGTGCCCATCATTATTCCTCAGCCGATGTAAAGAGGCCGATAAACAAGCATCGAACAACTTCAATATTGTCGATCACACTCGTTTAACGGCCTGAACTCAGTGCATGGTGCAATATGTTAGCATTTTAGGCCCCACTTTAAGATTTCGCCCAAGGCCCTATTTTGCCTAAAACTGGCCCTGATAAGGAGGTAAATACAAATCTAGATGTTGGTAATGCGGCTGATGTGATTTATCGGTACAAAATCAATTGATTGTGTACCACATAACAACCTTATACTAAAACTACAGAAGTAGTGACTGGGGCAAACTATATGCAGATGGGTAAGGAATTGGCTAAATTACAGGAAACAAAGAGTCATCCTAAATGGTACGTTCTTTAAATGGGATATAGTCAGCAGTGGAGTACCGCAGGGATGGGTGTTATAACCAATTCTTTTTAACCTCTTTATGAATGACATTGTGGATGGTATCTTTGCTGACCACACCAAAATATGTAGGATACTAAAATCTGACCTTGACATTACAATATTGCAAAACGATCTGGATAAGATGTCTGAATGGGCAAACACTTGGCAAATGAGGTTTACTGTATATACATGTAGAGTAATGCACCTAGGATGGAGTAATCCTATTGCTGCATATACATTAAATGGGAGCATAGTTGGGACTACAGAGCATGAGAAAGACTTGGGTATTCTTGTTACAAGTAAGCTGAGCAGCAGTACTCAATGTCAGGCAGCAGCCGCAAAAGCAAACAAGATTTTAGGGTGTATAAAAAGAGAGATAAAATTCTGCGATCCCAACAATCAATTGTGAGCAGGGCTTCGGAGTTGGTGTCCATTTTGGTGGAGTCGGATCTGGAGTCGGTATAACATGGACCAACTCTGACTCCCAAAAATTATAACAAATTGGGTACAATAGTACAGTGCAGGATGTGCTGTAAATGTTTTCATAATAATTTTGGAAGTTATGAAATGTCCCATAAATTCTGTTCCTGATCCGAGGATCTCGGCTTTTAGGTGAGATGAATCTGTGCTGCAATTTATGTACAGGCTCAGTAGTAAGGCAGGGCTGTGGAGTCTGAGTCGGAGTTGAAGTCAAGAAAATTGAGGAGTCTAAGTCGGAGTTGGAGGTTTTGCTTACCGAATCCACGGCCCTACTTGTGAGGCCACATCTAAAATATAAGATCCAGTTTTGAGCTCCACATTTTAAAAAGGATATTCAGAAGTTAGAGTCAGTTCAAAGACGGGCAACTAGGTTATTACAAGGAATGGAAGGCCTCTCGTGTGATGAGAGGTTGGAAAAGTTGGGCTTGTTTAGCTTACAAAAAAGACATCTCAGAGAGGATCTCATTTATATGTATAAATTTATCAGTGGTCAGTAGAAAGGACTGGCAGATGACGTATTCTTTCCAAAGTCCATACTAAGGACCAGTGGTCACTCATTACAGGTGGTAGAAAGGTGATTCTGACAGCTAAATAGGAAAGGGTTCTTTACAGTTAGAGCAGTCAGACTGTGGCAGACACTGACAGCTTTTTAAAAAGGGCTGGATGATTTCCTCACTACACATTACAATGTGGGTTATAGAAAATTTAGTGATGAAATGAACAATTGGTGGAGAAAGGTTTAACTTGATGGACCTACATGTAACGATGTAACAGAAAAATAACAAGTTATGGCTCTGGGAAGAAAAGGAGGAAAAAAAACAAAAAATGAAATTGGAATCATCGTGAAGGGGATAAGAGAATAAAACATTTTATGAGAGTGCTTCTCTAATAGTTTGTTTATGCAGGCAGACTGCACTCTCAATGGGCAATGAATGACCTGCAATAGATCGCTCAGTGAACATAGGCTGCCATTCTTCTTGCCAGCACAAGTCATGTTTACACAGGTTGATGAGTTGCCGACAATAATGATTTTTAATCATGTTTAAAAATCTTTTCACCTGACGAACGAGCATTTAGCTGGTTTGTCAGGTGATCGATAGTCTGTATACACTGCATAAATATAGTGAAATGAGTGCTTCCAGGAATAATCTTTCAGTCTAAATGCACCTTAAAGCTTGATGCTTTTCAAATATTTTCGTTTCTTCATTTAAAGGGAACCTGTCATGTGAAAAAATGATATTAACCTGCAGACATGGGGTTTATCTGCAGGTTATCAGCATTCAGAAACTGCGTGACCATTGTACTGAGAACTCCGCTGCCCTGAGGAAATGAAGTTTTTTCAAGCTTTCAGTCATAGCGGCACGTCTTCAGTCATAGTGATCGGCGGCTGTAACCACACCCCCGGCACTGACAGCCCGCTCAGTGCAGAGCCAGCTGTCAGTCAGAGCTGGGGCATGGCTTCAGCTGCTGCTCACCTTACACTGGGCGGTGACTGAAGCCACGCCGGCCACACCTGTATGACTGAAAGCCCAAGGCTGCAGAGAGGAATAAAGTTCATTTTCTCCCAGCAGTGGGGCTTTCAGTGCAGTGGCCACACGACTTCTGAATACTATAACCTGCAGATTAATCATGTTTTTTTTTCACATGACAGGTTCCCTTTACGTTAATTACCGAGAACTTGGATAGATAGTATTACTCAACACTTGGATGACATTTGCTGCAATTGGCTCTCACTAAATGATCACACAGGTAATGTGGGTACATACAGACCAACTTATTTTTTGTCCATATTCTGCCTGTGAAGAAAGCAGAAACTCCATAGACTCAATGGTAACCTATGTGCTAGCTCAAATGTGCTAGATTCCAAACAGATGTCGGGTTTGTGTGAAAAAATAATTAGCATGGGCAAGTCTGGCCAAATGTAGGGAACAGACTAGTGCATATACTGTATAGTATGCAGCTCCTGCACCCGTTCACCATATGCAGATAGCACTGCACACGTGCCTGGCCCAAGGATTATAATGGCCGTCTAAAGGTAGCCTAAGGGTATGTTACCACTTTCCGTATTGACGGCGCTTTGGACGCGGCGGAAACTCCGCTCCGCCCAAAGCACCGCCCACTTTTGTAAGCGCGGTGATAGCGCATGTGTTCATTGAACCATGCGGAATCACCGCATCCTCTACATAGTACAGTGCTATTTGACTTGTGGAAACGGAAATAGACATGCTGCCATCTATAAAGACGCACCAGATGTCCCGATATGCAGCCCTGCACGCATAGTGGAGACGGGATTTCATAAAATCCCCTCCACTATGCTGTAACATCTGGACGCTGCGGAATGGATGCTGCGGATGTACAAAGTGTCCAATCCGCAACAATTCCTGATGTAATCTGGCCTGTGGAAACATACCCTAATTCTGCTAATTTGGTTGAAGGATAAATAATACTGGGTGTTAGCAATTAAACATGCTATTGCAGTAAATGATAAAGTATATACAGTGAGTATGGAAAGTATTCAGACCCCTTTAAATTTTTAACTCTTTGTTTCATTGCAGCCATATGGTAAATTCAAAAAAGTTAATTTTTTTCTCATTAATGTACACTCTGCACCACATTTTGACTGAAAGAACCCCCCAGAAATGTAGAAATTTCTGCAAATTTACTAAAAAAGAAAAACTGAAATATAAGTATTCAGACCCTTTGCTCAGTACTGAGTAGAAGCACCCTTTTGAGTTAGTACAGCCATGAGTCTTCATGGGAATGATGCAACAAGTTTTTCACACCTGGATTTGGGGATCCTCTGCCATTCTTCCTTGCAGATCCTCTCCAGTTCTGTCAGGTTGGGTGGTGAACGTTGGTAGACAGCCATTTTCAGGTCTCTCCAGAGATGCTCAATTGGGTTTAGGTCAGGGCTCTGGCTGGGCCAGTCAAGAATGGTCACAGAGTTGTACTGAAGCCACTCCTTTGTTATTTTAGCTGTGTGCTTAGGGTTATTGTCTTGTTGGAAGGTGAACCTTCAGCCAAGTCTGAGGTCCAGAGCACTCTGGAACAGGTTTTCATCCAGGATATCTCTGTACTTGGCAGCATTCATGTTTCCTTCAATTGTAACCAGTCGTCCTGTCTCTGCAACTGAAAAACACCCCCATAGCATGATGCTGCCACCACCATGTTTCACTGTTGGGATTGTATTGGGCAGGTAATGAGCAGCACCTGGTTTTCTCCACACATACCACTTAGAATTATCACCAAAAAGTTCTATCTTCGTCTCATCAGACCAGAGAATCTCATTTCTCATAGTCTGGGAGTCCTTCACATGTTTTTTTTTGCAAACTCTATGTGGGCTTTCATATGTCTTGCACTGAGGAGAGGCTTCTGTCGGGCCACTCTGCCATAAAGGCCCGCCTGGTGGAGGACTGCAGTGATAGTTGACTTTGTGGAACTTTCTCCCATTTCCCTACTGCATCTGTGGAGCTCAGCATCAGTGATCTTGGTGTGATTCTGTACCTCTCTCACCAAGGCTCTTCTCCCACGATTGCTCAGTTTGGCTGGATGGCCAGGTCTAGGAAGACTTTTGGTGGTCCCAAACTACTTCCATTTAAGTATTATGGATGCCACTGTGTTCTTAGGAACCTTGAGTACTGCAGAAATTCTTTTGTAACCTTGGCGGGATGTGTCTTGCCACAATTCTGTCTGAGCTCCTTGGCCAGTTCCTTTGACCTTATGATTCTCATTTGGTCTGACATGCACTGTGAGCTGTGAGGTTTTACATAGACAGGTGTGTGCCTTTACAAATCAAGTCCTATCAGTTTATTTAAACACAGCTGGACTCACATGAAGGAGTAGAACTATCTCAAGGAGGATCACAAGGAAATGGACAGCATGTGACTTAATTATGAGTGTCTGAGCAAAGGGTCTGAATACTTATGATTATGTGATATTTCAGTTTTTCTTTTTTAATAAATTTACAAAAATGTCTACATTTCTGTTTTTTTTCAGTCAAGATGGGATGCAGAGTGTACATTAGTGAGAAAAAAAATGAACTTTTTTTGAATTTACCAAATGGCTGCAATAAAACAAAGTGAAAAATGTAAAGGGGTCTGAATACTTTCCTTACCCACTGTATATTCTTGTATAAACTATTTACAGGGTTGGCCATTTATATAGATTCACCTAAATAAAATGAGAATGGTTGGTGATATCAACTTCCTTTTTGTGGCACATTAGTATATGGGCGGGGGAAAGCTTTTCAAGATGAGTGGTGACCATGGCGGCCATTTTGAAGTCGGCCATTTTGGATCCAACTTTATTTTTTTCAATGGGAAGAAGGTCATGTGCCACATCAAACTTAATTAGAATTTCACAAGAAAAACAATGACGTGCTTGGTTTTAACGTAACTTTATTCTTTCATGAGTTATTTACAAGTTTCTCTTTGTTTACAGCCATTGACATGTCGCAGAGGTTAACACGTGAGGAGTGGATGGAAATTGTGTTGATGTCTGGTGAATGCAGTACCCGGGTCATTGCAGATTTCAATGCAAGATACCCTACGCAAGAAAACTGTCACCATTCCCATTTTATTTAGGTGTATCCATAAAAATGGCCCACACAAAAAAGTCTGTCTCATCACTGAACATAATGTTCTGTGTAAACTGAGGGTCCTGTTCCAATTTTTGCTTTGGCAATTCTGCAAATTTAGCGTGCCGATCTGGGTCACCAACCATTCCCATTTAATTTAGGTGTATCCATATAAATGGCCCACCCTGTAGATGCTGATTGAACCAAAGGCTTAGAGTATGTTGCGTTTTTATAGCCTTTATTTCCTGTGCAGTTTTTTCACAAAACCTGAAGGATTTCCTAGTACCAAAAAAAGTGAGTGGGAATCCTGAAGTTTAATGCACACGTTGCTTATTTGTGACTTGTGCAGACATAAATCTATGGCATGTCAAGTCTCGCAGTGTTTTTGCTGCATATTTTACTCATACTAATGAGTAGGGAAAAAGCTGCAACAAAAACACATGTAAAAAATGTGATTAGCAGAGTTGTCATCAGCATATCACATCCGTTGCTTTTCCCTAGTGTGATTCTGGCCTTAGAGAGCTTCTGCATTTTATTACACATTCCAGCTAGGATCTTTAGGGTTCTCTGGCAGCTTCTTACATGTATGGTTACATGATGGATGGTAAACACTCTGGAGTGATGACATTTATTTGTTGTTTGTTTCATTATTTTTTAATTGCTTTTATTCTTGTCTTTTCCTAATATTAATTTGAGATCCCAGATTAAATGGGATTTTCAGTAAACTTTGATCAAAGCAAAAGTCCAAGAGAATATCTGAAATATTATAATACATCTTATCAAAAAATTCTACTTCCTTCCCCACTTTGAACCACTTTTTTCTCCACCCCGTCTCCTGAACTCACTATTCACTCTAAAAAAATAGCTCAACTCCATCTTGCTCAAAAGCATATGAACTGCCAGACCAGTGGAGTGCCATGTCACACCTCCTCTTATATTAGACACAGAAAGGGGGCAGGGGTAATTGTGAAGAGCAAAGTTAGAGACCGAAAGATTGCGCGGATCTCTAACAAGTATCTTACCTCATCCAGGAGCTGGATTCACATATACACTGCTCAATACTGCTGTATAATGTCCTCCATGCTGCTACTTCCCTTTGTGTGTTAACTAAGGATTGAAGAGCAGGAATCCCCCTCTGTGTTATGTATGGGAGACATTATAGCAGCTAGTCTCTTCTCAAGAGCTTAGAGTCAATTGCAAATGAGGGAAAAGCCTACAGAGGTGAATAGTTGTGAAAATGCAGAATACAAATCACAGAGGTGTATTTGTCATGTACATACCCAAAACAGTTTATTCTGAAAAGTTATTTGTCAGTGTATATACCCTTTAAAATGATAACCTTTGTTCCTGGAACTCATGACGTATATTGTAGATTTAGGAGAGAAACTGCATTTTAGTTGTCATAAAGCATTAAGAGAGAATTCCATCAGCGCAAAAGCCAAGAATTATGATTCAAGTTATATGACTTATTTATTTGACCAAGTTATCAGAGTCTAAAGCTACAGGCAACAAGTATCTGTGCTCCCTGACAACGCTTCCACTTCTTAACCCTGTGCCCAGCAAGCTAAGTACTATAAAGGCATAATGAGCAATCACATATCCCCGTTGTTGTTCTAATAAAAAAGAATCTGATGGGCTTCTACTATTCAGATGGGGTCCTACTAATGTGCATAGCATCCTCTGATCTAGTATATATTATACACTAGAAATATATATATTCTGCCACATTTTTAGACACAAAAATGCACTTTAAGTATATATTTTCTTGTAGTTGTCCAATACCGTATCGAAAAATACTGTACTCAAGTCAATACCCTTTTGCACATTTAAACCCTGGCATATTACGGTACTTCCATATATGTGGCTAATTAATTTGCAATGTACCGTAATTTAGTCTATCATGTGTAGAAAAGATACATCTACTGCCAATTGCTTGCTTGTTTTTTACTTATTATTAATTGTATTAGCTACACAACCACATAAAGGTTATGATATGCCTCATGGAAAAGAAGAGCCATAGCTTTTTTCAGCATCTAAATTAAAATGAAACACATTCAGGGCTTGATTTATGAGATTTTTGTGTCCCTATAGACCTCATAAACAGTTCTGGAATCCACATCAATGATGTTATCAAACTTAATATAGAATAACATTTTATATCCATTCATTATAATATTATCCACCAATCCCAATGGGAAACGCTCATTATTCCAAAAATCCTTGCACAATGTGTTTAGAATATTTTCCCCTGGAACTAGAAGACTCAGTGCAGATCCCAGCATATATCACTTTCTTCTTATGACATGCTCTGCTGAGCACCTTAATGTTTATAAAATGTTCTGTTCACATGAAACCTTTGATTGATAGCCCATCATTCTATAGATTCCTACAGCAACACACAATCATTATGTAAATGATACAGGAGGTTGCCATACAGTTGAATGTAATTTAAACCCATTCTGTCTTCTCTGAATTCTGTCACTGACATTGACCCTAACCCTATACCTCAAACCATGATCAGTCTATGCAATTTTTACTTACCCCAGGAAGAGTCTTCTGCTCGTGCAGGGCCGTTTGTGCTTTTATGGCTGAGTCTCTGGCACAGTATGTGAGGAAGGCACAGCCTGAGGAATGGAATAATGAGAGAGAGACATATATTATTTCATTCACAGTGTAATATGTGCACGTTAACATACAAACAAGAAGTGGTTCACGCTGCAAAATATATTATTCTAAAGAGTGTATTCACTTCTCAGTCAACCCCTTGTCAATAGCCATATTCCCCCTTTAAGGTGGCTATCAGACATATAGTTGATGGGAGATATGTATCACAGAGGTGATTGTCCTCTGTGATATAAACATGGATTAAAGCTCTAGTGCACATAGTACTAAGAGGCTTGTTTTGGGCATCTCGGCAAAGTTTTGCAGGGTAAAATGGAGTCTGTTTGTTTGACACATGCTCTGTGTGTGCTAGTAAGAAGGCCTCCTATGTGTTATATCCAGACTAAATGGTATACTGGACACTATCCAGCCTGTGTGTCCTGGACTGTTTCTAAAGTGAGCTTGTTAAGAACTGTTTACTTTGTTCTGCCTGCACTGAAAGCCCTTTGTTTTCCTTTGCTTGTGGCATGGTTTATAATGCACCAATAAACCAACATGGACATTTAAATAGAAATGTTTCCTGAGTCACCTCACCACGCACCCAAGTGAGTAGCATTCCCACAATTTTTGTTAGACGTGCAGGCAGCGTTCCCAGGGAACACGTGTAACTGCTACCAAAGTGTTGCATGTCTTGGGTGAAGGTGGCCATAGACCAACAAGCAACGTCAGACAGCATGGAGGACCTGGATAAACACCTAGTGCAAGCCCAGTTGCAGCTGCAACACCAACTGACACAACAGGAGATGAAGAAGCTGCTTATGCAACTCATCCAGCAACAGCAGCATTAGCACCGTCAGCAGCAGCAGCAGTTTGATTTACTCACAGAGGTCGTTTGTGACACGGCAGGAGATCTGACTATAAGGTCAGCTGATGATTTTTCCATCCAGAAGGTGGGAAGGAAACCTCTGCAGAAAATGACTGAGGGTGAGGACATAGAGGCCCTTTTGACCGTTTTTGAATGTATCACCGAGAGAGAGATACTCCCGCCAGAGCAATGGGCAGAAGTGCTGGAATCATACTTAACGCTTAATCCCCAGAAGGCCTACTATGACATAGCCGTACAAGGCTCCATGGAACAGATATAACTGAAATTTTTGGCATGCTTGGGGGTGACAATGATTGTCAGGGCACATCAGGTTCACCAAAGGCGTATCACCATGACAAACACTCTTGCTCCCAAAAGTTTGTCACGGCCAAGACCATATAGCTGCCCATTGTCCAATGACCTCCAAGCAGATTGACTGTAGCCTGGGTTGCCACTGTTCATACTGTAAGTATCTGGCCTGCAGTGTGAACTGTCTAAACAGCAAGGGGCAACAAGCTTCGTTAAGGTGAATGAGTTACTTTTTTTCCTTAATCAAGTAAATTTTTATTAATTTTATAACAGTTACACATACACAAATAACATTCTCAGCCAAAGGTGTTTACCACCTCCCCCATACCTTGAACCCCCCTCCCCAACATTTGGAATCCAGAATAACATATCATAGATATACGACCATACAAAACAGCATAAATCAGGCCGGTTTAGACCAGCCAAGTCGAAAGGTACAAAGCCGAATGGTATTTGTAAATGCAGTGTGTAGTGATTTCATAGCAACTGATGCACATCTAACAAGATCCTATCGAGCCTGATTACTTGTTACCTCTAAGCCAGGGACCCCATAATTTATCAAAATATTTACTTGTATCCCTTTTGAGGTATACCCTTTTTAAGGTGAATGATTTTCAAGTGACTGGGCTGGACTCATTGAGTTTGATGACCCTCGTGAGGGTCACACTTCCTCTCTAGCCGATCAATGGGAACAAAGTTGGCATCCGCTGCATGCATGGGGATGCTAAAAACTATCCAGTGGCCTGAGTGGACACTGAAATGGCCCAAGGTGCTGAGTCCCACAAGGTCAACGTGTTCCAGGACTTACTGCACTCCATTTTCATAGGCCTGGACTTTTGTTTCTTTTGGGACTTGTGGGGAAGGAGGACAGGGCTCGGTTTCTCAGATAAGAGACGGTTTGCCCCTAAAGAAGTGTCACCACACCCAAAGTCTGATGGGTTTTCCTTCTGTGTCCTTGTGGGATATGAAGAGGTAGTATCCCGTGAGGCTTACATTCCTGAGTACGGGTGACCATTGAAAATTTTGAGTCCGCCCAATATAGGGAACTAACTCTAAAAGAGTTGTTCAATATCCGATGCAGGATGTTGATGAGGTGATCGAGAGATTTGGGCCGCCAAGGTATATAACCACCTTGGATTTAATGAAGGGATATTTGCAAATCCCCATGTCACAAGAAGCAAGGAGAAGATGGCTTTCTCTTCACCTGAAAGATGCTTCCAATATGTCCGGATGCTGTTTGGACTGCAAGGAGCCCAGCCACCTTCCAGAGGGCCATGGACCAGATCCTCTCAACCCATAAGAATTATGCGTCGGCATACCTGGACGATATTGTAATCTTCAGCCCAGAATGGGAAAGTCATCTGCAAAAGGTATGGGCTGTATTTGAAGCTCTTAAGAGCGGGGTTTTCGATACATAAAAAAATATGTGCCATGGGGAAAGTATTAGGTAGAGGCTAGATTAAACCCCAGATCAGCAAAGTGGAAGCAATTCAAAAGTGGCTGAGACCACTTTCAAAGAAGAACCTTTCTGGGAATCGTGGGTAATCAGCTATGGCCAAATGGACTGCAGAGGCAGAGACAGCCTTTCAATAACTGAAAGTAGCTCTGTGTAAGCAGCCGATCCAGTCTTGGTTGCTCCAGACTTTAAGAAGAAATCTATACTCCAGAAGTCGGTTTGGGAGCAGTCCTTTCTCTAGAGATACATGGAGAGGAGCATCCCACCGTAGGAAGAGGTGGTTGTCCTCTGTGATGTAAATCTGGAGTATTGCTCTAGTGCACATAGTACTAAGAGGCTTGTTTATTCATCTGGACCAGGTTTTACGGGCAGCAAGAGAGATGTGCCAGTCTCACTGCCCTCATATTCCACCCCTCGGTGTGGTCCATGGGGTAAAATAGAGTCTGTTTGTTTGATACATGGTCTGTGTGTAGAGGTAAGAAGGCCTCTTGCATGTTATCTCCAGAATGAGCCGCATACTGGACGCTATCCAGCTTGTGTCCTGGACTGTCTCTAAAGTGACTTTGTTAAGAAATGTTTACTTTATTTTGCCTGCAATGAAGGCTTTTTGTTTTCCTTTGCTTGTGGCATGATTTATGACGCACCAATAAACCAGCAAGAACATTAAGTGGAAACGGTTCCTGTGTCACCTCATCAAGCACCCACACTCTGTATAAAATAAAAGCAGACTACACTCAACTTTGGTGCCAGTGCCATTCCAGTGATAATGACACCGGCTCTCCTGGAGTGTGCTGATGTTAAGCTACGCGATCCCTGCAGCCAATCAGCAGCCACTTGACTCTCATTTCCTTGGGAAAACACTGACACCCGGAAGAAGTAAGAGCTGTTGATGCTCTCTTACCTCCTCTGATTGTCAGGTACGTCCGAAGGAAGTGCTTGTGAAGCGGCCTCTGGCATAACAATGTCACGCGACTCCCAGGAGACTCAGCGCCAATGTCTCTCTAATGGCGCCGGAGGCAAGTATAGGCTGTTTCTATGGTAATTTAGCAACTAAGTAAGCGCTGTCTGAGCAGTGGACAATCAAATCGGTACGAAGAAAGCATCGAGGCCATGATTTTTCACCAAACTAATCGTGTAATATATTATATACTGTGTATATATATATATATATTGTGGGGATGTGACTCGCTTAGGTGCAGCGGGAGACAAATATGATACAGGTTCTTCAACAGTGCATGCGGTTTATTCACGTCATAAACGCACAAGGCAGCGTAACACCAAAAAGTAGCCTTTAGCTCAGGCAAAATAACACAAAATGTCCATGGTTGAGGACTCAGAGCAGGAGTCTCAGCACACATGGGAGGCTTAGTCCTCCCCACACACAACTTCCTGGTTCTGGAGCAGGTCACATTATAAGGGTGTAGCCACACCCACGTTCCCAGCAGCTGACTGGTCACATGACTGTGACCTCACCACAGGTCCTTCAAACAAAACAATAACAATATCTGGTATGCTTTACTTATGCCTTACATTATGGAGATAAGCCATTTATGAGACACATATCTCCCATCAATTACACGACCCTTAGCCCTGCCACATACCTCCCCCTCTGCCTAAAGCCGTGGGGCTTGGCACTTTCACCTACCAGGCAAGGGATTATGGAGAGGGCATCAGCATTCCCATGTAGCTTCCCGGCCCTATGCTCTACATGGAAGCTGAAGTCTTGTAGGGCTAAGAACCAGCGGGTGACCCTAGCATTCTTGCCCTTGGTTTCCCTCATCCACCTGAGTGGGGCATGGTCGGATATTAACCTAAACTTCCGTCCCACCAGGTAGTACCGTAATGTGTCCACTGCCCATTTTATGGCCAAACACTCCTCTACAACTGAGTAATTTCTCTCACAAGAAGTCAACTTCCTACTCAAGTAGAGAACAGGATGCTCCTCCCCACGTATCTCTTGGGAAAGGACAGCTCCTACCCCGACATCTGAGGCATCTGTCTGGAGGACAAATTCACGTTTAAAGTCTGGGGCCACCAAAACGGGTTGCTTACAAAGAGCTACCTTCATTTCTTGGAAGGCTGACTCTGCTTCTTCGGACCAGCTGACCATCACTGACTTTGTCCCTTTAAGCAGATCAGTTAGAGGTGCAGCCATTGTGGCGAAGTTTGGGATGAACCTCCTGTAATATCCCACAATCCCCAGGAAGGCTTTAACTTGCTTCTTTGACAGAGGTCTTGGCCATGTTTGAATTGCCTCCACTTTATTGATTTGGGGTTTGATCTCGCCACGCCCCACTACATATCCGAGGTACTTGGCTTCTTCTCTCCCCAAGGCACACTTCTTCGGGTTTATTGTAAACCCCGCCTCTCTTAGAGCGTCAAACACTGCTTGGACCTTTTCCAGGTGAGTCTCCCAGTCCGGGGTAAAGATGACGATATCATCCAGGTATGCGGCAGCATATAGCTTATGAGGCGCAAGGATTCTATCCATCGCCCTCTGGAAGGTTGCTGGAGCTCCCTGTAGGCCAAACGGCATCCAGACATACTGGAAGCACCAGTCTGGTGTGGAGAATGCCGTCTTCTCCTTGGCTTCCTGTGCCATGGGGATCTGCCAATATCCCTTGGTCAGATCCAAAGTGGTTATGTACCTGGCAGGTTCAAGTCTCTCGATGAGCTCATCAACGCGTGGCATGGGATAAGCGTCGAACTTGGAGACCTCATTCAGCTTCCGGTAATCGTTGCAGAACCTCCATTCACCATCAGGTTTTGGGACAAGGACAATCGGGCTCGACCAGCTGCTGTTGGATTCCTCAATGACCCCGAGCTTCAACATTCGCTACACCTCCTTGGAGATTACCTCTCGCCGGGCCTCAGGAATACGATATGGTTTCACATTCACCCGCACATGTGGCTCGGTCAGAATTTCGTGCTCCACCACCTTCGTGCACCCCGGCAACTCTGAGAACAGGTCGCTGTTTTTCTGGAGTAACTCCCGACACTGCTGCTTCTGGGCCTTCGATAGAGTCTCCGCTATGGTAACGGCTCCAACCTCCCCTTCTAGGTTGCCCAGCAAGCACGGAGTTACCGCTGGCTCTCTATCTTGCCACGGCTTGATAAGGTTAACATGGTAAACCTGGTATGGCTTCCGTCTTCCGAGTTGGTGGATCTTGTAGTTTACGTCTCCCAGCTTCTCCACCACCTCAAATGGCCCTTGCCACTTGGCCAAGAACTTACTTTCCACCGTCGGGATTAGCACGAGAACTCGGTCTCCCAGATTGAACTGCCTCACTCTGGCTGACCGGTTGTAGACCCTGGCCTGAGCCTCTTGTGCCTGGCGGAGATGTTCTTTAACAATGGGCATCACCTTCGCAACCCTCTGCTGCATCAGTGCCACATGCTCAATGACGCTTCTGTGGGGCGTGACTTCGGCTTCCCAGGTTTCCTTGGCTATATCTAGGAGACCTCGCTGATGCCGGCCGTACAGAAGCTCGAAGGGGGAGAACCCCGTGGAGGCCTGGGGAACTTCACTGATAGAAAACAGTAAATACGGTAAGAGACAATCCCAGTCTCTACCATCTTCCTCTATGACTTTTCTCAGCATGCTCTTCAGGGTCTTGTTAAACCTCTCAACAAGGCCATCTGACTGCGGATGGTACACTGAAGTCCTCAACTGGGAAATTTGCAAGACTCTGCACAATTCTCTCATCACCTTGCTCATAAAAGGTGTCCCCTGGTCGGTCAGGATCTCCTTCGGCAAACCCGTCCGGGATAACACATGGACCAGCTCACGGGCTATACTCTTCGCGGAGGAGTTTCTCAGGGGAATGGCCTCAGGATAGCGTGTGGCATAGTCCAGGATGACTAATATATACTGATGGCCCCGAGCTGATTTAACTAAGGGACCGACCAAGTCCATGGCAATTCTCTCAAATGGCACCTCAATAATGGGCAGTGGCACAAGAGGGTTCCGAAAATGAGATGTGGGAGCAGTTAACTGACATGTCGGGCAGGACCTGCAAATTGCAATAGTTTACTATTTCCCGGTGACACCCAGGCCAATAGAACCTCTGTACAATCCGTTCCTGGGTTTTTTCCACCCCCAGGTGTCCCCCCCAAGATGTGTGAATGGGCCATGTCCAACACTTTTCGTCTATAGGGGCCTGGTACTATTAACTGCTCTGCCACCTCCTCCCTTATTTTCGTGACCCGGTACAATTCCCCACTCAACATAAAATGGGGAAACCTTGTGTCTGCTCCCGGCTCTTGTGCAACCCCATTAATGACGGTGACATTGTTAAAGGCTTCCCTTAGTGTGGGTCCCTATGTTGGGCAGTCCCAAAATTCTCCCCGGCCACCCCTAACTCCGGGATGTCAGGTACAGGGGACCCTTCCTCTTCATCCCCAACAAGGACACATAAAGGAAACTCGTCTGCCTCTGGTGGTGGCGATACCTCAGTGGGGTGCATTGGTTCCCTGCTCTTGCTAGTACACTCAGAACCCATCCCCCACAGATCCCAAAACAGACAGAAATCCCGGCCAATAATTATGGGATGCAACAAGTCTCGAACAACGCCAACTTCATGCGACTCGGTGCCATGCGCCGTTTCAATCTTCACCCTAGCCATAGGGTAGTCCTTTGCATCGCCATGTATGCACCGAACACCAATCTTTTTACCCGGGAGTATGTTTAGAGGAAAACTGGCCCTCACAAGGGTCACCAAGCTCCCGGAGTCCAGAAGCGCCATTACTGCTCGACCGTTCACCTTCACGGGACACGCTTGTGGCCCCTTGTTAGGTAGCGAGTTCACACTGCAAGCTGGATATGCGTAGTATGAACTACGGCGTCCCATGCTGCAGTCCATCTGCTCGGTGGTCTGGGGACAATGGGCCGCTATATGTCCTGGCCCATGACACTTCCAGCAAATAACACCCGAGGGGACCTTGGGCACCGACTCCCCCGCCCCTTTTGACCTTGGACGCACCACCCCTTTTTGTGACTCCGCCCCCTGCTGGGACCCCCCAATACAGAATGGGCTGCTTCCCCAAGGAACCTTCCATCCCCTGGTATCTCTCGACCAGCCCAACCAGTTCATCAGCATTTTGGGGATCACCCTGGGCAACCCAAGTCTGTAGAGGTCTCGACAGAGAATGCACAAACCGATCCATCACAACTCACTCTACCATCTGTGCAGGGGAAGCCGACTCTGGCTGCAGCCATTTCTGGACCAGGTGCAACAGGTCAAACATTTGGGAGCGCGGGGGTTTGTCCCGGTGATAGGCCCAACGATAAACTCTCTGTGCCCTGGTAGTCATTGTTACCCCCAAGCGGGCGAGAATTTCTGCTTTTAATTTGGGATACTCTCTGGCATCTTGTACCGTCAGGTCAAAGTACGCCTTCTGGGGCTCCTCCGTTAGGTATGGGGCCAGTACCTCCGCCCACCGCTCTGGCTGTAGTTTTTCCCTCTCAGCCACCCTTTGAAACACCATCAGGAAGGCCTCAACATCATCCTCAGGGGTCATTTTTTGTAATGCGCATCTTACCGCCTTCTCGACGTCGGTGGCATCAGCCCAACCTGGGGTTGGGGCGCTCGTCCTGCCCTCCTGGATGGCAGTTGCCAGAAGCTGCATCTGCTGCCTTTGTTCCTGCTGGCTCTGCTGGAACTGCTGCCGCTGCTCCTGCTGGCTTTGCTGGATCTGCTGTAACAACAGCTTGTTGGTTTCCTGCTGCAGTGCCTGGGACTGGACCAGGTGTTTCAGCAGGTCCTCCATGATTCCCGGCAGTGCTTGTTGCCCCGCTGCAAACTTCACCCAGGACATGCAGCAACTGTCTCAAGTCTCTGCTGGAACCGCTGCCCGCACGTGTACCACCAATTGTGGGGATGTGACTCGCTTAGGTGCAGTGGGAGACAAATATGATACAGGTTCTTCAACAGTGCATGCGGTTTATTCACATCATAAACGCACAAGGCAGCGTAACACCAAAAAGTAGCCTTTAGCTCAGGCAAAATAACACAAAATGTCCATGGTTGAGGACTCAGAGCAGGAGTCTCAGCACACATGGGAGGCTTAGACCTCTTTCACACATCAGGTTTTCGCCGTCAGGCGCGATCCGGCGCTTTTGACAGAAACCGGATCCGGCGAAATGCAATGCCGGATCCGGTTTCACCCCCATTGACTCGCATTTGCGCCGGATCGCGCCGGATGGCCATGTGTTTCATCCAGTTTTCGCCGGATCCGGCAATGTGTCGCAATGTGTCGCGATCCGGCGTCTGGAAAAAACGTCTACTGTAACGTTTTTTGTCTCCGGCGAAAAAGCCGGACACGCCGGATCCGGCGCGTCCGGCTTTTTCACACAATGAAAGCCTATGAGCGCCGCAATGCGCCGGATCCGGCGGCCGGATCCGTTTTTTTGGTCTGAGCATGCTCAGTAGCTCTGCCCACAAGACATATATAAAAGCAAGACAGTGGGACCCACAGCCACACCCAACATGCCACCCAAGAAAGCAACCAAGCGAAGCAGGAGAAGGCAGGAGACCACTGCAGCACCATCAGCACCACCACCACCCCAAATGGAGCAGCAAATAGAACATGCTGAGGAGGGGAGGCCAGCAGCAGATGAGAGACGGTAATTATCAAATCCCCCATTCCTCCAAACTAGGGCCATGGAATATCAAGATATTCATTGGCCCTTTGTTTCTCTTTATTCAACAGCCGCCAAAGAGATGCAGCAGCAGCACCATCAGCACCACCCCAAATGGAGCAGCATGCTGAACGGGAGGGGAGTCCAGAAGCAGATGAGAGACGGTAATTATCAAATCCCCCATTCCTCCAAACTAGGGCCATGGAATATCAAGATATTCATTGGCCCTTTGTTTCTCTTTATTCAACAGCCGCCAAAGAGATGCAGCAGCAGCAGCAGCAGCAGAAATGGCATCACTGGCAGCAGCAATACCCACAGCCATGGAGTCTGGCCATCAACATGACAGCACATCTTCTTCTGGGAGCCCTCCCTCGCATCGTCAGCGTTTGACGGTAAGTTTTTATTTCCAAAATCCATCATCTCTGTAATATATGTCTATTCATTGCCTTTTATTTCAAAACAGGAATCACAAGATGAAGAGGAGCTCCCAGAAGAAGAAGGAAGGGGTGGACAGACGCTTGGAGTGGGCTCACAATTCGTAAGTTTTTTGCATCAAACGCAGAAACACAACATCACACTACACACAACACATAGAAAACAATGTTCTGCAGACCACACACAGCAAACAAATGCCTACATCCAAACTCATAACATTTTTTGTTTTCTTCTCTAGTCTTCCCAATCTGGTGCTCGGCCAAGAGGTCCTCGCAGTGCCTCCCAGGGTCGTCGGCGACAGCAACGCGGCGGTCACCAGCGTGTAAGTATAAATATTTTTGCTTTGTTTTTTTGCACTTTTTATTTCATTTCTTTTGTGGAGGCTAATTATGTTATTTTTGTCTTTTTCTTTAACAGCATTCACAGCGTGCTCCCGACTCTGACGGTGAGGATGGAGGGATTGATGTGGACCGCCTCATCGATCTCGTCAGAGAAAGGGAGCTGCTCTGGAATATGGCTGACCGCCGCCACGCTGACCTGATCATTACCCGACGACTCTGGGAGGAAATCTGTTCTCTCCTTGTGGGCCGCTGGGAGGACCTCGAAGCACGGGACCAGATTAAAGAGCGTAAGTATATACAGTAACGGTTGCTTGATGTAAACCAGTGTTTCCCGAACTCCAGTCCTCGTGGTCCCCACGGATCATGTGTTCAGGATTTCTATTTACTATTGAAATCCTGAAAACATGACCCCTGGGGACCATGAGGACTGGAGTTTGTGAAACACTGATGTTGTATACTAACCACTCCTTTCTCGTTTCAGGGAACAGAATTGTGAATCGGTGGCGGTCTGTGAGGGATCGTTTCAAGAAGGAGTTCAATAAAGAGATGCGGGCCCCGAGTGGATCTGGAGGACGCAGGAGCAAGTACAAGTACGCAGAAGCCCTGTCGTTCCTCCGGGAAACAATGCTCACCAGAAGGTAAATATTACACACCACATGTGAAAAAAATGTTAGATGTAACTTTTTTTTTTCAGCCAGGGCCATACCATGTCAGTATATTAATTGTTTTTTTTTCTCTTTATTCCACAGCACGGTGAGCAGCACTCGGGAGCCTGCACGATTGGACCCTTCTGAGGCGATCCCTGAGGAGACCGGCACCAAGGGACACTTCGACCGCCCCGGTACATCTGCACCTTCCCTGCCTTCCCACACATTCGACCCATCTGTCCCATCCACCAGCACAGGAGCATCGTGGCCGCCTACATTACATGAAGCTGCTGGTGAGGAGATCGCTTTCCCTTTACCCCACCCTTCTGCCCCTGCCGCCTCTAGTACACCTGCGGATACTGGGCGACAGCGGCAGAGGGGTCAGGAAAAGAGTTATGCGCAAGAGTTATTGCATCTGAATGCATCTTTCCAGAACTGTCTCAAAGTCTTGTCAGAGCAAATCTCCGCAGGCTTTCAGCAGATCAACTCCAGCATTCTGGAGGTGAAGACACTTCTGCAAACCATGCATTCAGAAGCAAGATCTTCGCCAAACCACACCTTTTTCAGGTCTGTTGTGGAGCACATGGAAACGCTCTCTCCTGCCCAGCAGATGCATGTAATGCATTCGTGCCACGGTGCTCTACAGCAGGTTACCTCCCAACCTCCACCTCCCACCACTGTAGTTCCTCCACCTGCACCCCCTCCAGCCACTTTCCATCCTCCCCCTCCTATTACATCTGCACCCCCTCCAGCCACTTTTCATCCTCCCCCTCCTACTACATACCAGCAACCTGCCCAGTACCAGCAACCTCCCCAGTACCAGCAACCTCCCCAGTACCAGTCATCTCCCCACTTCCAGCAACCTGCCCCGTACCAAACTCCTTCCCCGTACCAAACTCCTTCCCCGTACCAAACTCCTTCCCCATACAACTTTCCATCAACATCATCTGCTCCTACAGTCCCTGCCCAACCCTCCACTCCACCACCCACCACCTCTTCTGCTTCCCACATGTCCACCCATTCTGTAGTTTTTTCCACACCTTCACCTCTAACTGTTCCTTCCCCACCAAGATCCCAGTCCTCTCTCCACACACCCAGTGTCGAAGTGTACCGCAGCCCCTCCAGCAGTATTTCCACCCCACAGTACACAGAATTGTAATGTGTGTTTTTTGTAATAAAAATGCCCATTGGGTTTAAAACCTTTCTAAAAAAGTTTTTTTGCACTTTAAAAACATTCTACAAAAAAAAAAAAAATTTAAATAAAAGTTAAATTATCGTTTCACAATGGTTGTCTGTCATTTCTTTCTGCGGCGAACTATGTTTTAAAAAAAGGTTAAATACAGGGTATTTCAAAGGTAAAAAGGTATTCAAAACCAGGTATAACTGTGGGTAAATTTTAGCTTTTTGCCACAGTTGTGTTCCTGGTTGTGTTTGAAGCAAAGTATTTCACTTAAAAAGTTGTGTTTATTGTTGGTGATTTCCTACCAATGTACACAACTTTTGTTAAAAGGTGAAATACTTTGCATAAAACACAACCAGGTACACACCTGTGGCCTAAAGGTAAAAATAGTAAGACCATGACAAGATAGCCAACTTTGGTTGGCAAAGGTATATACTGTTGGTCCAGAAGGTACACAAGTTTAGGGCACAAATCTCTCACACTCTGTCATCCCAGTGTACTCTGCCTTGAGGTGACATAAAGTATAGTGGAAAATTGTCCCTGAAACCGTCACAGAACTTCTAGTGGTAATATTTCCAATGACAACATCCATCTTCGCCAGTAACTTGCTCTTCTCTCCAACCTGCACTTTCTTCTCTACAACCTGTCAAAGAAGGGCTGTAGGAACATGCTATATCTAGTTTTCCAGTAGCCAATCCCGTTCGGAAGGCCACAAGGGTCAATTTTAAAAACCGGATCCGGCGTAATCCGTCGAAAAACGGATAGAAAAACGGATGAACCGGATGAGACGGATCCGGTTTTGTCTGTCAAGAAAAGGACGGATCCGGCAGAAAACCGGATCCGTCACATCCGGTTTTACTAAACATTTGCCGGATCCGGCGTTCCGGCACGACGCCGGATCGCGCCTGACGCCGAAAACCTGATGTGTGAAAGTAGCCTTAGTCCTCCCCACACACAACTCCCTGGTTCAGGAGCAGGTCACATTATAAGGGTGTAGCCACACCCACGTTCCCAGCAGCTGACTGGTCACATGACTGTGACCTCACCACAGGTCCTTCAAACAAAACAATAACAATATCTGGTATGCTTTACTTATGCCTTACATTATGGAGATAAGCCATTTATGAGACACATATCTCCCATCAATTACACGACCTTTAGCCTTGCCACAATATATATATATATATATATATATATATATATACACACACATACACACAGTACTTTGCAAAATTTTTAAAGTTTTAGGCACATGTAGAAACAATGCTACAGAGTAAGAATAATTTCAAAACATAGACTTGTTACTAGCTAATTTTAATCAATTAACTAAAAGCAATGTGATCAAAAGAGGAATCTAAATCAGATAGATACTTGTTGTGCCTTTGCCTTCAAAGCCGCATAAATTCTTCTAGGTATACTTGCAAAAAGTCAGGGATTTTGTAGGATTATAATCTGTTAATCGAGTAACCAATTATACTGAACCAAATCATGATCATAATTTTCATATACAGATTGAAACACAGTTATTAACTGAAAGGGAAGCAGCAGTTTACACGGATTAAAAATGGGCAAAGAATAGTTTAATCTCACATAGTATACACCATGGCAAAACTGAACATAACAAGACACAAGGTAGTTATACTGCAACAGCAAGGTCTCTCCCAGGCCAAAAATTCTAAACAGTCTAGTTTTCAGATTCTGCTGTTCAAGCTCATTTGAAGAAACACCAAGAAATTGGTAATGAAAAGGACGGTAAAGCAATGGTCAGCCAAGGAGACTTAGTGCATGAGACGAAAGACACTTCATGCCTACTTACCTTCAAAATCAGAAAATGGCCAGCAGTGCTCAGAACTGGCAGCATATAATGGGACCTAGCTCTGGACTGATGAGTTAAATAGTAAAATATCTGTTTGTAATAGAAGACAGTTTGTTTACGATAGGGCTGTAGATCTGTACCATAATGACTGTCTGCAGGCAACAGTGAAGAATAGTAGAGATTCCCTTGTAAGTTTGGGGCTGTATTTCACCAAATAGTGTTGATAATTTGGTCAGGATTCATGGTGTTTTCAAAGCTGAGAAATACTTCTCTATCATGCAGTAGCATCAGGGAAGCATCTGACTGGGTTCAAATTTATTTAGCAGTAGGATGACCCCCAATATACAGCCAACGTCATTAAGAACTAACTTTCCTTCAGCACAGCCCATCTAAACATGCAAGCATCCACTTTTGCCATTTACCTCTGAAAGAACATTTTCCTCCAGCCACGGGGCAGCAGTAGAGGCTTTCCACACCTTTATAGGTATTGTGCCTACTGTGACAGGGTCACTGGCATTGTATGTGAGCAGAGGTATGTATCACGAAGATTGATTTCTTCCGTGATCTGAAACCCATGTTTCTGTCCAGCATGCTATGTGCTGAAGGGGTTAACAGCACTTACAAGTGTCTGGGGTTTTGGTGAGTAGGTGAGAGATGGACAGGACACCTACTCACCATATCTCCTCCTCAAGCGTGTGGATGGCAGTTAAATGTCCAGTTCTGCTTTTTTTTGGTGGGCTGTATGTTTGGAGGAAAGAAGTCACCAGACTCAAGCTCCGGTGGGAGCTAAAGTGTGCTGTGTCCCAGAGGGCTGGAGCCACGCTGGGGAGGACTTTTTATATGGACTTTGTATTTTCATTTGTGCCAGAAAGGCAGTTTTGTGTTATTACTTTGCTTTGTGATTTATGAAGCAATAAATCACTCAGAAACTTTAATACCAAGTCTTCCTGTGTCTACTTCGGAGAGCAGCTGAGAGAGCTGACCTGCTACAAGTGTGTTGGATGCGGGCAACATTCCAGGAACACGGGTAGTGGCTGTGGACAAAGCGCATATCCTGGGTAAAGTCGGCCATAAGCCAGGAGACGACAGACAGCATGGAGGACCTGATCAAGCATCTAGTGAAAGCACAGCAGCAGCAACAGCTGGCTCATCAGGAGACGAGTAAGCTACTTATGCAACAACAGCACCAGCAACAGCTGCAACAACAGCAACAATACCAACAAGACCAGTTCAGACAACAGCAGATTGAGTTGCTTGCCGAGTCGGTTTATGCGAGGCCAGAAGCCCGTTCCACAAGTCTGGGTGATGACGCATACGTCCGGAAGGTGGTAAGATTAGCGATGCAGAAAATGATGCCGGTGATGATGTAGAGGCATTTTATACTGTTTTCGAGAGGGTAGCAGAGCAGGAGAAGCAGCCCCCAGAGCAGTGGGCGGAGATGCTGGCCACCTATATGACTGGCAAACCCCATAAAGCTTACTACAGTATGACTTGGCCTTCCAGAATATGCCAAGTTAGAAACAGAGATATTGGCACGCTCAGGGGTCTCTATGTCAGTCAGAGCTAAAAGGGTTCATCACGTGGCGTATTAAGGTGACAAACCTCCCTGCTCTCAGATGTTTGACTTATTCCTTTTGTTTCAGAAATGATTGCAGCCAGAGTACTCCACTGCAGCCAAGATGGCTGAGTGGGTGGTCATGGACAGATTTGTTCACTCCCTCTCAGGGCAGGTGCAGACCTGGGTTGCCCAGGGAGACGCCGAAATGTAGATGACCTGGTGGGCCTTGTAGGTATCAGGTGATCAAGAGGTCCCTAAAGGAGTCGGGGGTGGTGCACCTTCATACTGGGATACCCAGCAGGAGTCAGAGTCCCAAAAGAGGAGTAGTAGAGCCACCACTGGGGGAGTCCGAGATCCCAAGGAGTAGCTGAGGGGTTTCCAAATGCTACTGGTAAAGACCTGGTCTGCTGGAGATGCCACGGTCCTGGACACATAGCGTCCCATTGTCCTATGTCCTCAGAGCAGATGGACTGCAGCCTAGGGAGGCGCTGTTTGTTCCTTGCCTATCCCGGCTGCAGCATTGACTATCAGCCCGGAGAAGGGCCGCAGGTATATCCCGTGCTGGTGTCAGGTTTCTTGGACTCAGAGAGTTTGGTGACCCTCATAAGGGCCACACTCCCTCACCATTTGATCCCAGGAAAACACATGGGCGTCTGCTGTATCCACAGACAGGAGCCAGTTCAACCCTGATTCCCCATCGCAGTCGGAGGTAGACGAGTTAGCCTTGTGTGTCCTGGCTGGTGATAAGGACAAGACAGTGTCCAGTGAGGCCGAGGTTCCTGAACTAGGGATTTCTGGGGAAATGTTGGGACTGCTCAAATGCGGAGCCTTAACCTATAAGGCGCATTTGAAAATGTGATAGATGGGGTTGCTCAAGAGCCGGGAGCTGACAGCAGGTTCCCAAACTTTGAAGTCATTGGCGAGTTCTTGTATCGGGTGACCACACTGAGGGGAGGTGAGATAGTGGAGCAGCTGTTGGTTCCAGGACCCTACCAGCAGATGATTTTAGACATGGCCCATTTGCATGTTTTGGGGGGACATCTGGGTGTAGAGGAAATGTAGGAGAGATTAATGCAGAGGTTCTATTAGCCAGGATGTTACAGGGAGATCCTAAATAATTATAGGTCCTGCCCCACCTGCAAGATAACCGCTTCCTCTATTCACTTCCAAAGTCCCCTAGTCCCGTTACCTGTAATAGGGGTCCCATTTGAGAGAATTGCCATGGATTTAGTAGGTCCTCTCGTTAAGTCTGCATGAGGGCATCAATACATCCTAATGATCATGGACTATGCGACCCAGTACCCTGAAGCAATACCACAAAGGAACTCTTGGGCCAAGAGTATCGCCCAGGAACTTGTCGATATTTTTACTAGGTCAGGCCTGCCGAAGAAGATTTTGACAGACCATGGAACCCATTTCATGAGCAAGGTGATGAGGGAGCTGGTCTTCAGATTGCCCATATGCGAACCTCATTCTACCATGCACAGACGGATGGCCTAGTAGAGAACTTCAATAAGACCTTAAAGACCATACTCAAGAATGTAATTGAGAAGGACTTTCGAGACTGGGACTATCTGTTTTTGTTTCTGTTCTTCTCCATCAGAGAAGTTCCTCAAGCCTCCACTGGCTTCTCGTCATTCGAGCCCTTGTATGGTCAACATACGCGAGGGCTCCTAGACACTGCCAAGGAAACTTGGGAAGCTGAGGTCACACCACACTGGAGTGTCATAAAGCATGTCACCCAGTTAAAGGAGAGGATGGCGAAAGTAATGCCTATCATAAAGGCGCATCTTCTCTAGGCACAGGAGGCACAGGTAAGGGTATATAACTGATTAGCAAGGCTGAGGCAGTTCCATCTAGGGGGCATACTAGTGCTTATCCCCACGGTAGAGATCAAGTTCCTAACCAAGTGGCAAGGCCCATACAAGGTAGTGGAAAATGGAAAAACTGGGTGGGGTGAATTACAAGGTACACCAGCCAGGTCAAAGGAAGTCGAACCAAATACAGTATATCATGTGAACTTCCTCAAACCATGGCGAGATTGGGAATCGCTGGAAACCCCTTGCCTGGGAGCCAATCCCAAAGCCACAGAGGACGATGTTACAATTACAGAGACTCTAACGCCAGCCCAGAGACAACAGTATCGGGAGTTGATGACGCAGAATCGGAACCTGTTCTCGGAGTTGTCAGGAGGTGGAGCATGATGTGTTGACAGAGCCGCATGTAAGGGTGAAACTCAAGCTCTATAGAATTCCAGAAGCATGTTAGAAGCATGTTGGGAAGCAATATCAAATGAGGTGAAGAGAATGCTAGTCCTTGAGGTGATAGAGTCAAAAAGTGGATAGTTGAGTCTCATAGCCTCCATGCCAAAGCCTAACGTTGAGTGGCTGTTTTGTATGACTACCACAGGCTGAATGAGGTCTCCAGTTGTGATGTGTATTCGATGACACTCGCGGACGAACTCACTGAGAGACTTGGACTCGCGAGGTACATTACAACCCTAGACCTGACGAAGGGCTACTGGCAGATTTCCATGTCCCAGAGTGCCAAGGAGAAGACGGCCTTCTTAACGCCTGATGGGTGTTTCCAATAAACCAGAATGCCCTTCGGACTACAGAGGGCCCCAGCAACCTTCCAGAGGGCTATGGATTGGATCCTAGCTCCGCTAAGAAGAATGCCGCGCCTAACTATATCACATTGTGGTCTTCAGCCCTGACTGGGGTAGTCATCTACCAAAGGTACAGGCGATCCTGGAAGCGTTCAGAAATGCGGGGTTCATCGTAAACCCGAAAAAATGTGCCATAAAGAAGGAAGAAGCCAAGTACTTAGGCTATGTCATATTGAGGGGTGAAATCAAGCCACAAATAAACAAGATTGACGCGATTCAGAAGTGGCCGCAACCGCTTTCCAAAAAGCTAGTGAGGGCCAGGACAATTTTTATAATTCTGACCACTGTCCCTTTATGGGGTAATAACTCTGGAACACGTCAATGGATCCTGGTGATTCTGAGAATGTTATTTTGTGACATATTGTACTTCATGATAGTGGTAAAATGTATTTGATATGACTTGAGTTTATTTGTGAAAAAAACGGAAATTTGGCAAAAATTTCGCAAGTTTCCAACTTTGAATTTTCATGCCCTTAAATCACAGGGATATGTCACATAAAATACTTAATAAGTAACATTTCCCACATGTCTACTTTACATCAGCACAATTTTGGTATCAAAATTTGTTTTTGTTAGGAAGTTATAAAGGATAAAATTTGACCAGCGATTTCTCATTTTTAAAACACCATTTTTTTTTAGGGACCACATCACATTTGAAGTCACTTTGAGGGGTCTATATGATAGAAGATACCCAAAAGTAATACCATTCTAAAAACTTCACCCCTCAAGGTGCTCCAATCCACATTCAAGAAATTTATTAACTCTTTAGGTGCTTCACATGAATTTTTGGAATGTGGGAAAAAAATGAACATTTAACTTTTTTCCCCCAAAATTTACTTCAGATCCAAAATTTTTCATTTTGACAAGGGTAACAGGAAAAAATGGACCCCAAAATTTGTTGTGCAATTTCTATTGAGTACGCCAATACCCCATAAGAGGGAGAAAACCCCTGTTTGGGTGCACGGCAGAGCTCGGAAGGGAAGGAGTGCCATTTGACTTTTTGAATGCAAAATTTGCTGAAACAATTGGCAGATGCCATGTTGCGTTAGGAGAGCCTTTGATGTGTCTAAACAGTGAAAATTTCCCACAAATGACACAATTTTAGAAACTAGACCCCTCAGGGAACTGATATAGATGTGTGGTGAGCACACTGAACCTTCAGGTGCTTCACAGAAGTTTATAAAGTTGAGCTGTAAAAATAAATAAAATCAAATTTTCACCACTCTTTTAGCACTAAATATTGCATTTTCATAAGGGTAACAGGAGAAATTGCATCATACAATTTGTTTTGCAATTTCTCCTGAGTATGCCGATAACCCTTATGAAGGAGAACACTGTTTGGGCGCAAGGCAGAGCTCAGAAGGGAAGGAGCGTCATTTGACATTTTGAATGTAAAATTTCCTGGAATCATTAGAGCACGTCATGTCCTATTTGGAGAGCTCCTGATGTGCCTAAACAGTGGAAACCCCCCATAAGTGACCCCATTTTGGAAAATATACCCATCAAGGAATGAATTTAGATGCATGGTAAGCACCTTGAACCAATAGGTGCATCACAGAAGTTTATTCAATCTCCCACCTAAATAACTCACCACTCCCACTCTCTGACCACAACATACTCTCCTTCACGCTCACAAATGCTCGCCCACCCCAGCTCACGCTTACGTACCACACAATCAGAAATCTACAAGCCATTAACCCTCAGACACTTTCAGACTCCCTACACTCATCATTGTCCCTACACTCATCATTGTCCCCAATCTCCTCTTTTTCCTGTCCTGATCTGGCTGTTCACTACAACGACACTCTTAGAAGCACCCCTGACCAAGTAGCTCCCCTCACTGTCAGAACCTCCAAGCACAGAATAAAACAGCCCTGGCTCACACCGCAAACTCAACTTGTCCAGCGATGCTCTAGGAGTGCTGAACGCCTATGGAGAAAAACCCGCACACCAGAAGACTTCATCCACTTCAAATTCATGTTCAGAACCTATAACGTTGCCCTTCACCTCGCCAAACAGACCTACTTCACCACCCTGATCTCCTCACTAGCCAACAACCCCAAGAAACTTTTTGACACTTTTCACTCCCTCCTCAGGCTAAAAGCACAAGCCCCTATCACAGACATTTGCGCTGATGACCTGGCCTCCCACTTTACAGAAAAAAATGGATAATATCTGCTCCCAACCACCAAGTGCTGTGACTCCCATCCCTTCCTGCATCTCCCCTGGCTCACTTTCCACATTTGATCCCATCACAGAAGAAGAAGGCTCCAGACTCCTCTCTTCCTCTCGTCCGACCACATGCGCTACTGACCCCATTCCCTCACATCTCCTCCAGTCTCTCTCTCCAGTCGTCACAACTCACCTAACTACAATCTTTAATCTCTCCCTCTCCTTGGACATTTTCCCATCCTCCTTCAAACACGCCATCGTTACTCCATTACTAAAGAAACCCACTCTCGACCCATCCTGCACAAACAACTACAGAACAGTCTCCAATCTCCCCTTCATCTCCAAACTTTTGGAGCGCCTAGTTTACTCCCACCTTACACGTTACCTCTCCACTCACTCCCTCCTAGACCCTTCATAGTCCGGCTTCCGCCCCCTACATTCGACTGAAACTGTATTCAAAATGACCAATGACCTTCTGACAGCAAAACGTAACGGTGACCACTTTCTTCTTGACTTATCTGCAGCTTTCGACACTGTTGACCACCATCTCCTACTCTCTAGGCTCCAGTCACTAGGAATTAAGGACACTGCTCTCTCCTGGTTCTCTTCCTGGTTCTCTTCCTATCTTTCTGACCGCTCCTTCAGTGTTTTGATCTCTGGCTCCACGTCATCTCCTCTTCCTCTCGCTGTCGGGGTACTTCAGGGCTCAGTCCTTGGCCCCCTTCTCTTCTCTCTCTACACGGCCCCAATTGGACAGACAATCAGCAGATTTGGCTTTCAGTACCATCTTTATGCTGGTGACACAGAACTATATACGTCATTCCCTGACCTTACCCCCGCTGTACTACAGAACGTCAGTGACTGTCTGTCCGCAGTCTCCAACATCATGTCCGCTCTCTATCTGAAACTCAACTTCTCCAAAACTTCTGCTCCCGCCGTCTACTAACCTCCCTAAATCTGACATTTCCCTCTTTGTGGGTGGCACTATAATTGTTAGGAACGGCAGAACGCACTAAATAAAAATAATAATAAAGTGCGTTCGCCGCTGGGGGTCCACCGTGCAGTAGGTGATATAACCGCTGCTAAGTGGTGGCAGGAGCAATATGGCGGAAATGCACACGGGGTTAAACTTCACCCAGGTGCGCAGAGCAATCTCAGTTAACTCACAGAGATGCCAAAAAGTACAAACACAAATGACTGAGCCTGTTGTAGTCACAGTACTCAGTAAAAAACGCATACATGGTATACGGTCACAGGAGTAGCCCAAGACGGCGGCACTACGTCCGTCTAGACCTATCGTGTGCGCGGCGTTGCAACTGCAAACGCAAAGGAGGCTGCTACTGCAGCGCGGCGTGGACAATGCCGCTAAACCACAAATGCAAGGCGCAAGCGCAATGTCGGACGCTAGCAGCTGTGGATGTTGCAGCAGAGGAGCGCTGGCGCTGATTCTAACTCAGTCCCTAACCACATATGTAATATCAGAGGGAAGGGGTTTCAAATGAATCAGTCACCAGAATCATGCATCCGTCCTCATACACACAGCAGCAAGTAAGTCTATACAAGCGCATGGCGGAACAGCCATGCGCGCCTTTTATAGCAGCCGGGACCTTCTGCACACTTCCAGATCTTTGAGATGGACCAATGAGAACTGGAGCAGGACCTGAGCACATGACTCCCGAACTCCAATGGGAGATCGTCCCATGAGCATGCCCAGTAAGAGGACAGAAGGACTTTGCTGCAAGGCAATCTCCACTGCAATCTCCTCTGCAGTGGATAAATAGGAGGAGAGTGCAGAATGTGAGGATCTGGATCCCTGCTGAGTAAACGCAGAAATCCGACTCCTAACATTACCCCCCCTCCTAGGGCCCCCCCTCCCTGAGCCTTGGGATCCACCAACTTTTGCCCGTAAGAGGTAGAGGCCTCAGACTCGTCCGCAGGCAAGTCTGATGTTCCGGCAGATGACAGAGAGACCCGGGACACGTGGAAGGCCTCAGGGGTGGCAAGATCGCCAGGTTTGAGAAGGGACCCGTGGGAGACAGCGGGAGCGGAAGTTAAAGTGGAACACCACCGTGTGTCGGCAGGCGTCTCCGCTCTTCGCTTAAGGAGGCTATTCCGAGCACAAAAGGCGCAGGCCAGAATATATTTTTTAACATCCCGAGCCCTGTGCGGCCACCAGTAAGACCCTGCCAGGAGTTCTGTGGTCTGCATATAGCCACAGTGACCACCCATCCTGGTCGTGTGTGCCCAGGCAAGAACCTTCGGCCGAAGGTGGGGAGGAACAAGGTTCTTACCCGGCAGTACAGAATTTGGCTGTTGCGGGGCACTGTTGTTCTGAGACACCGCGTGTTGACAAATATGACCGCAACTGGAGTCTTGTGCTGGACACGCATGGAGAACGGCGTGAGACATCTCCATGGGCTCTGGGGGCGGAACCTCTGGCTTGGGTAGTTCCAGAGATTCAAAAAAATTGGGAGCCGGAGTAACCTTCCATTTGGATTGAGCACGCTCTATACCGCGCTCCGAAAAACGGAGGTCAATGCGGGTGGAAATGGCAATCAGCTCTTCCAAACTGGCAGGAACCTCTCTAGTGGAGAGAGCATCTTTAACGTGCTCCGCCAAACCTCTCCAAAACACAGGGATGAGGGCTTTATCAGACCACTCCAACTCGGAAGCCAGTGTCCGAAAACGGACGGCATACTGACTAACCGAGAGAGCACCCTGAGTCAAAGCAAGAAGCTGAAGAGAGGTATGGTGCGTGACCCGTGGACCGAGGAAGACCTGCTTAATAGCTGTTAGAAAGTAAGCAGCGGACCGGACCTCTGGGTCACCACGCTCCCATAGTGGCGTAGCCCACTCCAACGCTTTGCCCAACAGCAGGGAAACAATAAACCCCACCTTGGCCCGTTCCGTAGGGAATCACGCAGCCAGTAACTCCAGCTGAATGGAGCACTGGCTGATGAAACCCCTACAGGAGGCGCCATCGCCAGAAAATTTATCGGGCAACGGGAGGCGGGTAACTGTCGGCGCGGGGGAGGACGTGGACATACTGGAAACCGCGTCTGTGATTGCCTTTACAGCAGCTTCGGTGGATTGTGCAGCTGAGAGAGCCCTCTCAAGAGTGGCCAGCCGGCCCTCAAGCTGCTGAATACACTGTAACAGTTGCTGCTTTTCTGCCATCACTAGCCAGACCCTGGCGCTAGTACAATGTTAGGAACGGCGGAACGCACTAAATAAAAATATTAATAAAGTGCGTTCGCCGCTCGGGGTCCACCGTGCAGTTGGTGATATAACCGCTGCTAAGTGGTGGCAGGAGCATTATGGCAGAAATGCACACAGGGTTAAACTTCACCCTGGTGCGCAGAGAAATCTCACAGAGATGCCAAAAAGTACAAACACAAATGACTGAGCCTGTTGTAGTCACAGTACTCAGTAAAAAACACACACACGGTATACGGTCACAGGAGTAGCCCAAGATGGCGGCACTAAGTCCGTCTAGACCTACCGTGTGCACGGCGTTGCAACTGCGAACGCAAAGGAGGCTGCTACTGCAGCGCGCCGTGGACACTGCCGCTAAACCACAAAGGCAAGGCGCAAGCACAATGTCGGACGCTAGCAGCTGTGGATGTTGCAGCAGACTCAGTCCCTAACTACATACATAATATCAGAGGGAAGGGGTTTCAAATGAGTCAGTCACCAGAATCATGAATCCGTCCTCATACACACAGCAGCAAGTAAGTCTATACTGGCGCATGGCGGAACAGCCATGCGCGCCTTTTATAGCAGCCGGGACCTTCTGCACGCTTCCAGATCTCTGAGATGGACCAATGAGAACTGGAGCGGGACCTGAGCACATGACTCCCGATCTCCAATGGGAGATCGTCCCATGAGCATGCCCAGTAGGAGGACAGAAGGACTTAGCCTCAGGAGAGATTTGCTGCAAGGCAATCTCCTCTGCAATCTCCTCTGCAGTGGATAAATAGGAGGAGAGTGCAGAATGTGAGGATCTGGATCCCTGCTGAGTAAACGCAGAAATCCGACTCCTAACAATAATAACACCCCGCAGCAGGCGCGCTGTCTGGGTGTTATATTTGACACCAATCTCTCCTTCACATCCCATATACAATCTCTTGCCCGCTCTTGCTGCTTACACCTAAAGAACATCTCTAGAATCCGCCCTTTTTTCACCATGGAAACAACAAAAACCCTCACTGTAGCATTGATCCACTCCCGCCTGGATTACTGCAACGCTCTATTAATTGGCCTCACTGTTACTCAACTATCCTCTATCCAGTCCATACATAATGCAGCAGCCAGGGTCATCTATCTGGCTAATCGGTACTCGGACGCGTCTGCTCTTCACCAGTCCTTACATTGGCTGCCCATTCATTATAGGATCCAATTCAAAGTACTTGTTCTCACCCACAAAGCTATCCACAGTGCAGCACCCCCCAACATCTCCTCCCTCATTTCTGTCTATCGGCCTAAACGACCGCTGCGCTCTGCAAACAACTTTCGACTAACCTCTGCACTAACCCGTACCTCCCACTCCCAACTCCAAGACTTCTCCCGCGTTGCGCCAATCCTCTGGAATGCTCTACCCCAAGAAATTAAGACTATCCACAATTTGCATAGTTTTAGGCGCTCCCTCAAAACACATTTGTTCAGAGCGGCCTATCACGTTAATATATCAAAATCATTCTATGTGTAAGTGTGCATGAGTAGCCCATTCACTATCTCCATCCATCCCTCACTCCCTCAAGATGGCTGGACCATCAATGTAAATACACCATTGTAAATACACACCTGTACTTTGTATCTCCCCCACCTCATTGTAGATTGTAAGCTCTCACGAGCAGGGTTATCCTATTTTGCTTTAATTATTGAAATGTTAAAGTTGTCACTTATGACTTGTGTTTTGAAACTGCTTAACTGTAAAGCGCTGCGGAATGTTGGCGCTATATAAAGATTATTTATTATTATTATAACGTTGAGCCGTGAAAATAATAACATCAAATTTTCCACACAAAAAATGTTGTTTTAGCCCCAAGTTTTTAATTTTTCTAAGGGCAAATAGGACATTTTTTTTTTCACAACAGATTTTTTTCCTGAGTGTGCCAATACCCTACATGTAATCGGGAAACATTTTTCAGGCACAGTGAAAAGCTCAGAAGGCAAGGAGCGCCAGATTTTACTGTTATGGTTTGCAGGTACCATGACCCACTGGGAGAGCCCATGAGGTGGCGGAACAGCAGAACTCCCCATAAGTGACCCCATTTTATGAACTACACCTCTCAATGAATTAATCTAGGGGTCCAGTGATCATATTGACACCACGGGTGTGTCACAGAATTTTATACCATTGAGCAGTGAAGAAAAAATAACTACCTACATTTTTACCATCAAAATTTAGTTTTAGCCCCAGATTTTACATTTTCACACAAGAAGTGGGTAAAAATGGCACCAAAATTTGTCCCACAATTTCTACTGAATGTGGCAATACCCCAAATGTGGCTCTACGGTATTACTCAGCCATGCGGAGAGACTCGTGAGGAACAGAGCGCTATTTGCCTCCTGAAGAGCAGATTTTCCTATAACAGATTGCAGACTCCATATACAGAGCCCCTAATTGCTAGGAAAGCAGAATCCCCCCTTAAGTGACCCCATTTTGGAAATTTTACCCCTTTGGGAATTTATCTATATGTGTAGTGCTGATTTTGACTCAATTGGTGGTTTCCAGTAAGGCCTCTTTCACACATCACTTTTTATGTGTACGTCGAAAAGTCAGACAGCGACGGATCCAGCGCCATCCGTCGTTGGCTATAATGAAAGCCTATAGGTGCAGGATCCGTCGCTGTCCGTCAGAAGAGATCCATTCACTATAATGAGGCAGCAGAGCAGTGGCGTAACTACAAAGTTTTGGGCCCCGGTGCGAACTTTCAAATAAGGCCCCCATGCCAAAATACACGCACATCTCCACTCCGTACACCTCGTACACACGCGGCTCAGCTCTGTACACCTCGTACACATGCGGCTCCGCTCCGTACATCTCGTACACACGTGGCTCCGCTCCGTACACCTCGTACACACACGGCTCTGCTCCGTACACCTCATACACACATGGCTCCACACACCTCGTACACACACGGCTCCGCTCCGTACACCTCGTACACACACGGCTCTGCTCCGTACATCTCGTACCCACATGGCTCCACACACCTCGTACACACACGGGCCACGGCTCCGCTCCATACACCTTGTACACACACAGCTCCGCTCTGCACACCCCGTACACACACAGCTCTGCTCCGTACACCTTATACACACACAACTCTGCTACATCCACCCTGTAAACCCCCCCTGACCCCACACAGAAACTTGACCTCATCCAGCATCATGACAACAAGCACAGCAGAGTCCTGCAGACAACGAGGCTCCTGATCATGTAACCCCTGACTCCTCCCATCCTGTGACCTCCTCACAGGTCCTGTGCGCACAGAAAAGGACTTCATTGCAGGCTGTGGAGGGCTGCGGTGGGTCTATATGGGAAGGCGAGGATGGGGTGCATGGGGGGGTGGCGGCTCAGTGCGGGATGCGGGGGGGTCAAAAACGGGACTATCACGCGAGAATCGGCACAGTTGGGAGATATCACGGTCTGACCTGCCGGGCCCCTGACTCCTCCCGGGCCCAGTCGCAGTGGCGACTGCTGCGACCGTGGTAATCACGCCCCTGCAGCAGAGTTACTCTGAACTCCGTCTGGCCTCTGTTCCGTGGTGTCCTATTTTTTTTAGAAGTGCACAAAACTGTGGCCGACAGCACTTTTATGCACGACTAAAAAGACGAACACCGCTGCATCAAAGGACAGACAGCGTTCACAGTGCCTCCATCTGCCTCATTATACGGAATCTTCCGCCAGAGGTTCCGTCTGAATCTTTGGGAGGCAGAATGAAAAATGAACAGTAGGTGAAGAATTGGTTTTATTTCTGTTTTACGCTGTTCCTTATGCGGCGTAAGTGATTAGGCGACTTTATTCTTCGGGTCGGTGCGATTACAGCGATACTAGATTTATATCGGTTTTTATGTTTGGCTGCTGTCACACACTAAAATACGCTTTTTATTGCAAATAATAGTTTTTGCATGACCACATTTTGAGAACTATAATTTTTCCATATTTAGGCTCACAGAGACATGTGAGGTCTTGTTTTTTGCGGTTGACGTTTATATCGGTATCATTTTTGGGCACATAACATTTTTGATCACTTTCTATTCTGATTTTTGTGAGGCAGAATGAAAAAAACCAGCAATTCATTAATTTCTTTTGGGAGGGGGGAGGTTTATGCTTTTCTGTGTGTAGTAAAATTGATAAGGCAGTTTTATTCTTCGGGTCAGTACGATTAGAACGATACTTAATTTATATAGTTTTTTATGCTTAAAAACAATACATACTTACAATAAAAACAATTTTATAGAAAAAATAATTATTTTTGCATCGCTTTATTCTAAGAGCTATAACTTTTTTTTATTTTTCTGCTGATGGAGCTGCATGGCAGCTTGTTTTTTGCTGGACAAAATGACGTTTTCAGCGATACCATGTTTATTTATATCCGTCTTTTGATCGCGTTTTATTCCACTTTTTGTTCAGCGGTATGATGATAAAGCATTGTTTTTTGCCTTGTTTTTTATTTTTTATGGTGTTCACTAGAGGGGTTAACTAGTGTTACAGTTTTATAGGTTGGGTCGTTGAGGACACAGTGATACCAAATATGTGTACTTTTATTGTTTTTTTATTTACTTTTTCATTCAAATATTTATTTAGAGATACAATATCTTTTGCTTTTATTATTTATTTTTGTAATAATTTTACAATTATTTAAAAAGATTTTTTTTACCTTTTTCTAACTTTTTTTTACTTTGCCCCAATATGAGACTATGGCTGGAGTCACACTGCCAAATTTCTCATGCGATAATCGCATCGCACTGCATGGACTGGCCGGCACCTCTCCTGACCTGAGCATGACAACGTGATGGATTACTATGCAGCTGTCAAGCTCAGGACAGGAGAGGTGCAGGCCAGGGCAAGTATTACGATCTGATTCTCGGACGAAAAATTCGCCAGTGTGTCTCTGCCCTATCATTTTTTGCAAGGTGATTGTTTCTACAGCTTGGAGATGAAGCAGCACACCCATGCTGTAGAAACTGTCAGCTCTGCACTGAGAAACTTGCTCATCATGCACTGGACATGATCAGCAAGTTTGCTAGGTCTGGTGACCCGACATCGGGTCACCATGGCAACGACCAGGACCCCGCATCACACCGCGGGGGCTCCGATCCAAATGCAGATGGGCTGTCAGCCCTCTGCTGGCTTCTGGAATGCTGCGATCGTGTTCGATTGCAGTATTTCGGTGGTTAAAGTGCCGGAAGCAGTCTGTGACCGTTCCTGGCACTTAGTGCCGGGTGTCAGCTGTCAGAATCAGCTGACACCCGGTGGTGATCCCCCGCACACCCCCCGTGTGCGCGGGCGATTACAATTACATAATATCCCATCCATGGTCAAATAGGCCATGGACTTCTGAGATTGAGATCGCATTCCAGGAGGTGAAACGAGCTCTGTGTAAACCTCTGGTCCTGGTCGCACCAGACTTCAGCAAAGAATTAGTGGTTCAGACAGATGCGTCAGAAGTCGGCTTCGGAGCTGTGCTGTCTCAGGAAATAAATGGGGAAGAACATCCCATCCTGTATCTGAGCCAGATGCTTTCTTCATGCGAGAGAAACTATGCCATTGTTGAGAAGGAGCGCTTTGCCATAAAATGGGCCGTAGATACACTGAAATACAGTATTACCTGCTAGGCTGTTGGTTTAAGCTAGTGTCAGACATGCCCCTCTGAGATTGTTGAAGAAAACGAAGGGTAAGACTGCCCAGGTGACTTGGTGGTTTTTAGGCCTCCAAGATTTCAGTTTTCAAGTAGAGCATAGACCAGGGAAGTTTCACAGTAGCACGGATGCCCTCTCCCAAATTCGCTATTTGGTGTCTGAAGGTGCCAAAGTCCCCGGTTTTGGATGGGGGAGGATATATGACAGAGTCACTGGCGCTGTATGTGAGGGGATATGTGTCACGAAGATTGCTTTTTCTGTGATCTGAAACCCATAAGTTTCTCTCCAGCATGCTACATACTGAAGGGTTTAACCAGCAATTACAAGGGTCTGGGTTTTTCTTGAGTATGTAAATGATGGGCAGGATATCTAGTCACCATATCTCCACCTCAAAGGTGTGGTTAGCAGAGTTAAATGTCCAGCTACTGTGTTCTTTTTGTCGGCTGTATGTTTGGTTTCCAGACTCAAGCTTCGGTGGGAGCTGAAGTGTGTTGTGCCTTAGAGGGCTGGAGCCACGCTGGACAGGACTTTTTGTATGGACTTTTTATTTTCATTTGTGCCGGAAAGGCTGGCACCAGAGTCTTTAATACCAAGTGTTCCTCCGGGAGCAGCTGTGTGAGCCAACCTGCCACACTGCACACAACACCTCTAGGTGAGTGCTACCATTTATTATATCTATTTCCATATGATTTTGCCCTACTATGTGTGCACTTCTGTGCCTCTCCAGAGCTTCTTAAGAAGTATCTTTAGCATAAAGAAAAAACAGGAGTCCTGGAAGTGATGATATCGACCCCACAGAGTTCCGATTGCAGACCCTGATGGGAAGTATGGTACATGAAGAGAGAGTGAATTGCAAAAGCCTACATACACAGATCTGTGGTTAGTCCTCCAAAATGTTTGGATCAACCTCCCTGCCAAGTTCTTTAAAAAAATTGTGTGCCAGTGTACCTAGAAGAATTGAGGCTTTCATGCTGTTTTGAAGGAAAAGGGTGGTCACACCAAATATTGACTTGATTTAGATTCATATTTCACTTTGCATTTTGTTAATTGATAAAAATAATCTATTAACATTTTTCTACGTTGCATCCATACCTGCCTAAAAGATTTCCACAGTACTGTGTGTGTAAAATACATATATACATATATATATATATGTGTGTATGTTTAATATATATTATGTAAGCATGTAAGGCCGAAAGGGCAGGGTCCTCTCTCTCCTCTATATCAGTCTGTCATTGTTAGTTTGTTTACTGTAATTTGTATGTAACCCCTTCTCATGTACAGCACCATGGAATCAATGGTGCAATATAAATAAATAATAGTAATAATAATAATATATACACATACATACACACACACATACAATTTCTTGACAAAAAAATACTATAGTTGCATTTCCTTATTTTAATATTCATTGCATACAAAACTAGTATGAATAGTTCCCATTCTGTCTTAAAGCAGATCGTTCAATAAATGTTATGCCTTGCTCTGCCCTTAGGAGTAAGAAAAGATTAAATATCAATAAGAGACTCTTTTCCAAGGCCAGTGAGATTCCTTTGGTTGGATGTGCTGGTAAAAAAAAAAGCAAAAATGGCTAAGATTTTTGACATGCGGCTTTTTGACACCTCCTTAAAATGCAAGGTCACTCTGCGAGACCACCCTTAAAGGCTGTGTATTTGGAGGATGGGGGGCAGGGGCGGGAAAAGGGATTTTTCTGTCTTTATCGCAAGCATCTTCATTACATGGGAAGGATATGTTTCCATGGAAACGCCTGAAATACCATCTCCTCCAGGTAACAAAAAAACAAAACAATTAAAATGAAAAAAATTGGGAGCAAAAAAAAAAGAAAAACACCCTCCCCCTCCCTGTGAACATCTCATTAACCCATTCCAAGCAGGAGGCTATGAGCTTTCTATCTGCTAGGCATGGCTTTAGAGGTATGAACACAATAGGGATTTCCCTTACAGCCATAAGCCAGCTGGGGACCTGAGAGAGGGGGGTTGGAAAAGGGACAGATTGGGTAGAAAGGGAACACAGGCTGTGAATGTACCAAGGCACAAATATACAGGGAAAAAGCAAAGTATGGACCAGATAGTAAGGACAGTGTCCATGTTTGTAATGCAGAAATTAAGATAAAAAGGAAGAACTGTATCATCAAGATGTCAGAAATGGTGTCACCAGCTACAAACCAAAAATGCAGCCACACTGAACGATAGACAAATGTTAAAAATATGATAGAGGAGGCAAATGGACCCATGGCTCGTCCAGGCTGAATATATTAACATAGGCTCCCTGCCTTCTTTTCCATCTACTATAAACTGTTATGATCGAAGGAAAAAAGAGAAGAGTGCAGTCAGTGTGGCCCCGCTACCACTCACTCATCAGATTATGCATTAATGCAGCAGGAAATAACATGTCCCATGTTCAGTCAGGCCTAGTTTACAGGACATTGCTTCTTCACGATCTAGCTCTATATCTGTATACATTATACATCGGCATACAGAGTGTCTATGGGGCTGAAGCCTTAAACTGCACGTACATGGCACAATTATCGGAAATGAGCTTTCCTGAATGTAAACAGCCTGCCAATCACCCAGGGGAGCAGCAAAACGCTTGTTCGTCAGGTGAAATGAATAATAAGCTTGCTTAAAAGCTATCGCTTTCAGCAGCACATCATCCTGTGTAAACAAGACCTATGCTGCCAAGAATAATCTATGCACACATAATAATTACTGATCATTCTGTGCATTTTGGAAGCACGCTTGGCCATCTAAAATGACTATTAAAGGACCACCTTTCGGCAAATATGTAACTGATCGGCGTTAGTTTTCAGCCGCATGTCGTACAATGTAAACAATCCTTTAAGGTGCATTTATTCTGGCCGATTATTACACATAAATGATGCAAGGACGTTTGTTGGTCAGGGTAAACAGGCTACCGATCACCTGACGAGCAAAGTGCTTGTTCGTCAGGTGAAATGATTTGTAACTACTTGTGGAACACACAAAGACTTAACATCCACGATCTGTTCTACAGTTATGTTCTGAAACATAACAGCATTGTAGAGTAGCTGCATACAATTGTGCAGCTGTAGCAGAAGGGAGCTTGCTATCAAACACAGCCAAGCTGCCCATAAAGAAAGAAGGAACGGTTACCATCTCTGCAGACACAGCAATGAACAAGTGCTATATATAACAATAATAAATTTTATTTCTATAGCGCTGACATATTCCGCAGCACTTTACATTTCAGAGGGGACTTGTACAGACAATAGACATTACAGCATAACAATAATCACATAGATCATAACAGATACCAAGAGGAATGAGGGCCCTGCTCGCAAGCTTACAATCTATGAGGAAAAAAGGGGAGACACGAAAGGTGGGTGGTAACAGTTGCCCTGATTGTATGGACCAGCCATAATGTTAAGTGTGTACCAGTACAGACACAGAGGGCTAATGGATGCATAAAGAATGTGGGAACATGATGCGGGGAATCTGGTCATGGTAATACTTTTGGCTGTGCCACACAGGGATAGATTAGGTTAATATGTTGAGGCGATAGGCCAGTCTGAATAAATGCGTTTTCAGGGCACGCTTAAAATTGTGGGGGTTGGGGACTAATCGTATTGACCTGGGAAGTGCATTCCAAAGAATTGGTGCAGCACGTGTATAGTCTTGAAGACGGCAGTGGGAGGTTCTGATTATTGAGGATGCTAACCTCAGGTCATCAGCAGAACGGAGGGCACGGCTAGGGTGGTATACTGAAACAAGGGAGGAGATGTAGGGTGGTGCTGAGCCATGAAGGGCTTTGTGGGTGAGGGTAATAAGTTTGTACTGGATTCTGGAGTGGATGGGTAGCCAGTGTAATGACTGGCACAAGGTAGAGGCACTGGTGTAACGATTGGCGAGGAATATGATCCTGGCAGCTGCATTATAACATATAGGATGCCCTAACAGTGCTTCCTCCTCCTGACCTAGTGGTCATATGATTGTGGGGCTAATATACTAGCCCCAGTTACACAGGTAATCAGGAAATAAAAAGTAAAAAACAGACTGATGATGCCTAAAAAGAAAAAAAAGAGTATGAAAATAACATAAAAAGACCACTATTGTCTAAGGGACTGATCTATGACCCCCGTTTTAAATGTCTCTTGGGAACAAGTGGTTGAGACATTTAAGGCTGACCATATACAGTTGTGCTCAAAAGTTTACATACCCCGGCAGAATTTTTGCTTTCTTCGCCTTTTTTCAGAGAATATGAATGATAACACCAAAACTTTTTCTCCACTCATGGCTAATGGTTGGGTGAAGCCATTTATTGTCAAACTGTGTTTACTATTTTTAAATCATACTGAAAATCCAAAACATCCAAATGACCTTGATCAAAAGTTCACATACCCTGGTGATTTTAGGCTGATAACATGCACAGAAGTTGACCCAAATGGGTTTGACTGGCTACTAAAGGTAACATCCTCACCTGTAACCTGTTTGCCTGTAATCAGTGTGTGTGCATAAAAGCTGAGTGTGTTTCTGGGATCCAAACAGACTCTTGCATCTTTCATCTAGCCACGTTTTCTAGCTAACGTTTTTGGATTGTGAGTCATGGGGAAAGCAAAAGAATTGTCAACGGATCTACGGGAAAAGGTAGTTGAACTGTATAAAACAGGAAAGGGATGCAAAAAGATATCTAAGGAATTGATAATGCCAGTCAGCAGAGTTCAAACTGTGATTAACAAATGGAAAATCAGGGGCTCTGTAAAAACAAAACCACGGTCAGGTAGACCAACAAGAATTTTGTCCACAACTGCCAGGAAAATTGTTCAGGATGCAAAGAAAAACCCACAAATAACATCAGCTGAAATATTGGACTTTCTGAAAACTAGCGGTGTGGCTGTTTCAAGATGCACAATAAGGAGGAAGAAAAGTGTGCTGCATGGTTGAGTTACCAGAAGAAAGACATTACTGCGCAAATACCACAAGGATTCTCACCAACAATACGCAAAACAGCACAGTGACAAGCCTCAAAATTTCTGGAACAAGGTAATTTGGAGTGATGAGACCAAAATTGAACTTTTTGGCCACAACCATAAACGTTACATTTGGAGAGACGTCAACAAGGCCTATGATGAATGGAACACCATTCCTACTGTAAAGCACGGAGGTGGATCGCTTGTTTTGGGGATGTGTAAGCTACGAAGGCACAGGAAACTTGGACAAAGTTGAAGGAAAGATGAATGCACCACGTTATCAGCAAATACTGCTGTTTACGGAACGTACTTGGACTTGACAATGATCCAAAACACAAGGTCAAGTGGACCTGTCATTGGCTACAGCAGAACAAAGTGAAAGATCCGGAGTGGCCATCTCAGCTCCTTACCTCAATATCATTGAGTCACTCTGGGTAGATCTCAAGCGCGCAGTTCCTGCTAGACAGCACAGGAATTTACAGGAACTGGAGGCTTTTTGCTAAGAAGAGTGGGAAGCTTTACCATCTGAGGAAATAAAGAACCTCATCCACAACTACCACAAAAGATTTCAAGCTTTAATTGATGTTAGAAGGGGCAATACATGGTATTAAGAAATGGGGTATGTAAACATTTGATCAGGGTCATATCGATGTTTTAGATTATCATGACAATAGTTTGACAATAAACGGCTTCACCCAACCACTAACCATGAGTGGAGAAAAAATTTTGGTGCTATCATTCATATTCTCTGAAAAAAGGCCAAGTGTCATGATCCAGGACGGGGTTTCGCTTTGGCCCGTCCTGGTCAGACAGGGGGTTAATTGTTTCTGCATCTCTCTGGCAGAGGGTGGCTATTTAATGCTCACTGGACCTAGGTCCGGTGTCAGTTATACTCCTGCCCTTGGCTGAGTTAGTTGACCTCTTGTGTACTTGTGCCTTGTGCCTGATAACTTGTTGCTTGTTTGGTTTTGATCCGGTTCTGTCCCTGTTACGAGTTCTGCCTGTCCCTCTTGTACCGCACCGCCCTCTCGTGTATGACTCTCTGCTTGTGACTTGACTATTCTCTGCTCATCCCTTTCATACCGCACCACCCTCTCGTGTATGACCTCTGCTTGTCTGACCTGCGTTTTCCTCTCCTCTACTACAGTATTCCTGCAGTAGGTACATTACATCATCTGCAGTAGTAGGACGCTAAGCCCCGCCCCCTGCAGTCACGTGATCGTAGGTCCTGGTACTCCTTACTATTTTCCGTGCCTCAGGTCTTGTCTGCTTAAACCTTCACTACTGTATTGGGCCCCGTGCTCTCCCGCAGTGTGGGTAAGTCACCCTGCTGAGCCATGGCCGTTGCCGACGCTGACAGGATCCTGACATTATAACTGGCTGTTTCTATTTTTTTTTCTCTGCTCCCCTTCTCCTGTGTGTGTGATGGATCCTATGCACACTCTTTCTGAGCAGGTAAAGCACCTGACTCAGATGTCTCAGAGACTCCTGGGGGAACAAATAGCCCTGGCTCAGTCTCAGCAGCTGATCACTGACACTGTGCAGGGGGTTTTATCATCAGGGACTCGGGAGGTTACAGTAATTTCTCCTGAATCTCCGGTTAAGTTACCGGATACTTTTTCTGGAGATAAAAGGGAATTCAAAGTGTTCAAGGAGGGCTGTAAGCTTTTTTTTTCATTGAGATCACACTCTTCGGGGGATGAAAGTCAGAGAGTAGGGGTCATTATGTCTCTGTTAAGGGGAGCTCCCCAGGCTTGGGCTTTCTCCCTTCCTACCACTGCCCCTGAGTGTATGACTGTGGATGCATTTTTTGAGGCCTTGGGGCATATTTATGATGAGCCTGATCGGATGCGTATGGCTGAGGACAGGGTGATGAGTGTGTGTCAGGGGAAGCACTCAGCCGAGTGGTTCTGCTCAGAGTTCAGACGCTGGGCTGCTGAGGTCTGCTGGAATGATGCCGCCCTCCAGGGTTTGTTCCGTAGAGGCCTGTCTGAACATCTAAAAGATGCCTTGGCTCTCCACCCTCTGCCTGATTCCCTGGAGGCTATGACACAAGCCGTCCGAATGGATTGCAGGCTACGGGCCAGGGTAGAGATGCAGGTTGAAACCCCATTATTTTCTCAAGGAAGGGGAGCCAATCTTACATTGGAAACCATGGAGATGGGAACCATCGACTTCAAGGAGAAAGGAAAGAGACAACGGCGCTTGGGAAAGTGCTGTTTTTTCTGTGGGGATTCCGGACATTGGAAAAAGGATTGCCCTTCTTGTCAACCAACCTGCAAGCGACTGAGCCTGGGTGATTGTCGTGGAGGTCACCCAGGCTCTCAGGTACCCTTTTCTCCATTTTCTAAAATGTCGTTACAAGTGGAACTTTGCTGTGGGAGTGTCTCCTGTTATGAATGAGTCACCGTAGGAGGCAAAAGCAGAAATACAAGCTAAGTCCAGAAAACCAGAGAAGTTGGCAACTATCAGATTGCAGACCCCTGAACCTATCAACACAACTAGCAGTAGCCGTGGGGGGTTCCTACGATGCCCTAGACCCCTCGATCACAGCCGGAGAAATACATAGGCGTAAAGAAAGAAAGGGGAAATCTAAACTGCCGCAGAGCTGACCCCAAAGCAATAGGCAGCCCCCAACATATAATGACGGTGAAGCAAGATGAAAATACTAACACAGACAGAAAGATAGACTGAGCAAAGACGGGGCCCCAAAACTACCTAGATAGGAAAGGACAGGAAGGCTGCTGTCTGCAATCTGCCAAAACCCTATCAAAGACATAAGCCAACCAGCTGATATGAAAAAGGCCCTGAAGCAGCTAGGCTTCAAAATCTGAATCAGCACTCAGGTATTTTCAGAAGACAGAGCTAAATGAATTCAGCACACCCCAGCAGGGAATGGCAGAAATCCAGAAAAACAAAGCAAAAACAAAGTCAAAGCACAAAAGCAAAAGGCCGAGCAGCAAACTTAGCTTTGGAGGAGCAGGAATTCAGACTGGTCTCCAAGGATCCCACAGAGAAATCACCCGCAGGGCAGAAGGGCGTCGGCAGCATTATATCCAGTCCGTAACTCCACTCAGCCAGTCACAATCATCAGCCTCAGGTGTTTGACAATCAGGCTCACTACCTTTCTTTACCAGAAGAGGGAGTTCCTCGGGCCTCAGTAATGAAGGGGAAAATGAACTCACAACAGTACCTCCCCCTTGAGGAGGGGTCACCGAACCCTCAACTATGCCACCAGGGCGATCAGGGTGAGCCCGATGAAAGGCACGCACCAATCGTTTGGCATGAATATCAGAGGCGGAGACCCAGGAATTATCCTCCTGACCATAACCCTTCCACTTAACCAAATACTAGAGTCTCCGTCTAGCCAGACGGGAATCCAGTACTTTCTCTACCTCATACTCCATGTTACCTTCAACCAATACAGGGTCTGGAGGTGCCACCCCCGGAACAGCAGGTTCAACAAACCTCTTCAACAAAGATTTATGGAACACATTATGGATTTTAAATGTGACAGGAAGAGCCAAACGAAAAGAGACCGGATTAATAATCTCCACAATCTTGTAAGGTCCAATAAATCTAGGCTTAAACTTAGGAGAAGCCACCTTCATAGCAATATTTTTTGATGATAACCACACCATATCACCAACCATAAACTGGGGACCAATGCTCCTATGTCGGTTGGAAAACCGCTGGGCCTTCTCCTGGGAGAGAGATAACTTATCCACCACTTGGTCCCAGATCTGGTGCATTCTCTCCACCACAGTGTCAACACCTGGGCAGGCAGAGGGCTCCACCTGCCCTGAAGAAAATCGAGGATGAAACCCAAAGTTACAAAAAAAAGGTGACATCAAAGTGGCAGAACTAGCTCTATTATTCAAAGCAAATTCGGCCAAGGGCAAAAATGAAACCCAATCATCCTGATCAGCAGAAATAAAACATCTCAAATATGACTCCAAGGTCTGGTTTGTTCTCTCTGTCTGCCCATTGGTCTGAGGGTGAAAAGCAGAGGAGAAGGACAACTGAATTCCCAGCCTGGAACAGAAAGTTCTCCAAAATCTAGACACAAACTGCACTCCTCTGTCAGATACAATGTTCTCAGGAATCCCGTGCAAACAAACCACCTGTTGTAAAAACAGGGGCACCAACTCAGAGGAAGACGGCAACTTAGGGAGTGGTACAAGATGAACCATCTTAGAGAACCTATCACAAATCACCCAAATAACAGTCATCCTCTGAGAGACAGGCATATCAGAGATGAAATCCATTGAAATATGGGTCCATGGCCTCTTGGGGACAGGCAAAGGCATCAACAACCCACTAGAGCGAGAACACGATTTAGACCGGGAGCACGTCCCACAGGACTGCACAAAATTTCTGACATCACGAGACAAGGAGGGCCACCAAAAAAACCGACTCACCAGATCTCTAGTACCAAAAATACCTGGATGACCAGTCAAAGCAGAGCAATGAACTTCAGACATCACTCTCTTCTTCCACTGGTCAGGAACATACAACTTTCCACTGGGACAACGCTCAGGTTTGTCCTCCTGGTACTCTTCCAGAGCACGTCTCAAATCGGGCGAGATGGCAGAAAGAACTACCCCTTCGCCTAAGATGGTAGCAGGCTTGGTCACCACAGGAGAATCAGCAAGGAAGCTCCTAGAGAGGGCGTCTGCCTTGACATTCTTTGTTCCAGGAAGAAAAGAAACCACAAAATCAAAACGTGTAAAAAACAAGGCCCACCTAGCCTGTCTAGGGTTCAAGCGCTTAGCCGACTCTAGGTAAATCAAATTCTTGTGGTCAGTGAGGACCACGACTTGATGCTTAGCTCCCTCCAACCAATGTCTCCACTCCTCAAATGCCCATTTCATGGCCAACAGTTCCCTATTCCCCACATCATAGTTACGTTCAGATGGAGAGAACTTTCGGGAAAAGAAAGCACAGGGATTCATTTTAGATGTTACAGGATCCTTTTGGGACAAAACAGCTCCTGCACCAATCTCAGAAGCATCCACCTCTACCTGGAATGGAAGTGAGACATCAGGTTGCCGCAAAACCGGGGCGGAGGTGAATCTTCGCTTCAACTCCTGAAAGGAAGAAACAGCCTCCGGAGACCAATTTAACACATCAGCACCCTTTTTAGTCAAATCAGTCAATGGCTTGGCAATACTAGAAAATTTTGCTATAAATTTCCGATAAAAATTAGCAAAACCCAAAAACTTCTGGAGGGCCTTCAAAGAAGTGGGCTGAACCCAATCGTGAATGGCCTGTACCTTGGCCGGGTCCATTTCAATAGGTGACGGGGACAAAATAAATCCCAAAAAAGAAATCCTCTGTACTCCAAAAAGGCATTTAGATCCCTTGACATACAGGGAATTCTCCCTCAAGATCTGGAACACAGTCCGAATATGTTCCACATGAGAATCCCAATCCTTGGAGAAGATCAAAATATCATCCAGATAGATAATCAAAAATTTATCGACAAAATCTCGGAAAATATCGTTCATGAAGCACTGGAAGACAGAAGGGGCATTAGTGAGCCCAAAAGGCATCACTAGGTACTCAAAATGTCCCTCCGGAGTATTAAACGCCGTCTTCCATTCATCCCCATGCTTAATGCGAATAAGATTATACGCCCCCCTGAGGTCAAGCTTGGTAAACCAGCAAGCACCTTTAACTCTGGAGAATAGATCAGAAATCAGGGGTAACGGATACTGATATTTAACAGTAATTTTGTTGAGGGCACGATAATCAATACAAGGTCTTAATGATCCATCCTTTTTGGCTACAAAAAAAAAACCGGCACCCAAGGGTGACGAGGATGGTCTAATATGACCCTTCTCCAACGCCTCCTTAATATAGGATCGCATAGCCTCGTGCTCGGGTACAGATAAATTGAAGAGCCGACTCTTGGGAAATTTACACCCCGGGCTCAGTTCAATTGCACAGTCATAACTCCTATGAGGAGGCAGAGACGCAGACTCATTCTCACTAAATACATCATAAAAGTCCGCCAAATAATCAGGAACATCATGCGACTGAGGAGAGGTGGAAAACACCGGAGCCTCACTAAAGGCACACCGACAACCCCAACTCACCACAGACACAGATTTCCAATCCAAAACTGGATTATGAATCTGTAACCAGGGAAACCCCAGAACAACAGTATCATGCAGATTATGCAACACCAGAAATCTGCAATTTTCTTGATCGTCTGGGGCGACCCGCATTACCACCTGGGTCCAAAACTGGGGTTTATTTTTAGCCAAAGGAGTAGCATCAATTCCCCTCAAAGGGATAGGCGTCTGCAGAGGTGTCATCGGAAATCCACAACGTTTAGCAAAATCCAAGTCCATTAGGTTTAGGGCTGCTCCCGAATCCACAAACGCCTTGGCGGAAAATGTGGACAGGGAGCAGATCAGAGTAATAGCCAGAAGAAACTTAGGTTGAACACCCCCAACAGAAAACGTGTGTGCAAAGCGTTTCTCTCGTTTGGGACAGACACGAATAATATGCGAGGCATCTCCACAGAAAAAACACAACTTATTACGCCTTCTGAACTCCTGACGCTGCTCTCTGGAAAAAACTCTATCACATTGCATAGGTTCAGACATTTGTTCAACAGGTGGCAACACCTCTCGTGCAGCTTTGCGTTCGCGCAAACGCCGATCAACCTGAATGGCTAATGACATAGAATCGTCAAGACCAGAGGGAACAGGAAATCCCACCATAGTATCTTTTACGGCTTCTGACAACCCCTTCCAAAAGAGAGCAGCCAAGGCATTATCATTCCAGGTAGTAAGTACTGCCCACTTTCGGAATTTTTGACAGTACAATTCTGCAGAATCACGACCCTGGCTCAATGCCAGCAGGGTCTTTTCAGCCTGATCAATAGCATTAGGTTCGTCATACAACAACCCCAAAGCTTGAAAGAATGCGTTCACAATAGTCAGAATAGGATCATCTGGTTTCAAAGAAAATGCCCAATCCTGGGGATCGCCATGCAGCAAAGAGATGACAATTTTAACCTGCTGCGCGGAGCTCCCTGACGAGTTAGGCTTCAAGGCAAAATATAATTTACAATTATTTTTGAAATTCAAACATTTAGACCGATCCCCAAAAAATACATCAGGTGTAGGAATCTTTGGTTCAGCAGCATGTGAATGAGCAAGGTAGGCGGAAATTCCCCGCACTTCCGCAGCGAGCTGCTCCACATGATCAGACAATTGCCTTATCTCCATTGAGAGAAAAAAAAAATTCCCCCTACGGCCTCAGAGATATAGAGGAAAAAATATACACATTTTTTTTTTTTCTTCTTTCACAATTCTTTCCTGCTATTGAGTACCCTAGAATCTGCGGTAGGGCGGGTGATCCTGTTATGAATGAGTCACCGTAGGAGGCAAAAGCAGAAATACAAGCTAAGTCCAGAAAACCAGAGAAGTTGGCAACTATCAGATTGCAGACCCCTGAACCTATCAACACAACTAGCAGTAGCCGTGGGGGGTTCCTACGATGCCCTAGACCCCTCGATCACAGCCGGAGAAATACATAGGCCTAAAGAAAGAAAGGGGAAATCTAAACTGCCCCAGAGCAGACCCCAAAGCAATAGGCAGCCCCCAACATATAATGACGGTGAAGCAAGAAGAAAATACTAACACAGACAGAAAGATAGACTGAGCAAAGACGGGGCCCCAAAACTACCTAGATAGGAAAGGACAGGAAGGCTGCTGTCTGCAATCTGCCAAAACCCTATCAAAGACATAAGCCAACCAGCTGATATGAAAAAGGCCCTGAAGCAGCTAGGCTTCAAAAACTGAATCAGCACTCAGGTATTTTCAGAAGACAGAGCTAAATGAATTCAGCACACCCCAGCAGGGAATGGCAGAAATCCAGAAAAACAAAGCAAAAACAAAGTCAAAGCACAAAAGCAAAAGGCCGAGCAGCAAACTTAGCTTTGGAGGAGCAGGAATTCAGACTGGTCTCCAAGGATCCCATAGAGAAATCACCTGCAGGGCAGAAGGGCGTCGGCAGCATTATATCCAGTCCGTAACTCCACTCAGCCAGTCACAATCATCAGCCTCAGGTGTTTGACAATCAGGCTCACTACCTTTCTTTACCAGAAGAGGGAGTTCCTCGGGCCTCAGTAATGAAGGGGAAAATGAACTCACAACAGTCTCCACAACCACTTCTGCTTTTGTGGATTGTGGATCGTCGTTGAACTTTATTGACTCTGACTTGGTGTCCAGGTGTAAGTTAGGGACAGTTAGATTGGAGACTCCTATTCACGTTGTTGCCATTGACAAAACACCACTGGCTAAGAATGATGTCATATTTCGTACAGAAGTTTCTCCTTAAAGTGAGTTCTTTGCACAGGAACATATTTCATGTTTTGTTATGGACAACCTGCCTGCGGGACTGGTGTTGGGGTTCCCCTGGTTACAATTACATAATCCTGTGATTAATTGGGAATCTCAGGACATTGTTAAATGGGGTCCCTATTGTTCTGAAAAATGTCTTGCTACTGTGACTGTGTCGTCCGTGGGTCTGGAAGGTATTCCGGAGTACCTAAAAGACTATACGGATGTTTTCTCCGAAAAAGGGGCTGAGGTTTTACCACCACACTGCCCATTTGATTGTGCCATTGACCTGGTTCCAGGTGCTAAATTGCCCAAGGCCCGCTTGTATAACCTTTCAGGTCCAGAACGGGTTGCGATAAAGGAATACATTTCCGAGAGTCTCCGTAAGGGACACATTCGTCCTTCTGTTTCTCCCGTGGCGGCGGGGTTCTTTTTCATAAAGAAAAAAGACGGTGGTTTACGCCCATGCCTCAATTTTCGTGAGTTAAATAAGATAACTGTGAGAAATACGTATCCCCTCCCACTTATTCCTGATTTATACAACCAGTTGTCCGGAGCTAAGTGGTTTTCAAAATAAGATGTACGGGGAACGTATAACCTTATCCAAGTCCGGAAAGGAGATGAGTGGAAAACTGCTTTTCTCACTACTGAAGGGTTGTTTGAAAATTTGGTCATGCCTTTTGGTCTGACCAATGCTCCAGCGGTCTTCCAAAATTTCATACATCACGTGTTCTCTGATTTATTGGACGTTTTATGGTGGTGTATTTGGATGACATATTGATCTACTCTCCTGATAAACAGGCTCACATTGGTCATATTCGGGCAGTTCTCCAAAGGCTTCAGGAGAACTGTCTCTTTGCTAAACTAGAGAAATGTTTATTTTTTGTTCAGGAACTGTCTTTTCTGGGGTTCATTGTGTCTGCTGAAGGGTATCGCATGGATCCTAATAAGGTGCAGGCCATTGTCGAGTGGGTTCAACCTTGTGATTTGAAGGCTCTGCAGCGTTTCCTAGGATTCGCCAATTATTATCGTAAATGTATAAGGGGGTTCTCACAGGTGGTTAAACCCCTCACAGACATGACTCAAAAGGGGGCCGACATCAAGAATTGGTCAGCCGCGATAGCGGCGTTTCAGTTTTTAAAAAAATGTTTCATGTCTGCTCCGGTTCTTATTCAACCGGACCCGTCTGAACCATTTATTGTTGAGGTGGATGCCTCAGAGGTGGGGGTGGGGCGGTATTGTCCCAGGGACCCGCCACTTTGACCAATTTGAGACCTTGCGCCTTTTTCTTGAAGAAATTCTCCCCTGCGGAGAGAAACTATGATGTTGGGAATCGAGAACTTCTGGCAGTAAAGTTGGCCTTTGAAGAATGGAGGCATTTTTTGGAGGGGGCTGTCCATCCTATAACCATAATTACAGACCACAAAAACCTAGCTTACATTGAGTTAGCTAAAAGGTTGACTCCTAGACAGGCTAGATGGTCACTTTTTTTTTCCCGATTCAACTTCTCAATCACTTTTCGGCCAGGATCCAAAAATGTCAGAGCTGATGCCTTGTCACGCAGTCTAGATCCGGTGTCCCCCCCGAACCTCCATCCTCCATTCTTCAGCCTGGGGTGGTGGTGGCGTTTCTAATATGTTGGAACAGGAGATTTGGGAAGCCCAGTCTCTTGCACCTCCGGCTAAGCCGGTGGATAAACTTTTTGTGCCAGCTCAGTTTCACAAGGTCCTCTGGGAGTTCCGTGACTCAGTTCTGGGTGGACATCCAGGGATCTCGGCTACACGGAAGGCCATTGCTAGAGTATTCTGGTGGTCTTCTTTAGCCTCTGATGTTGGGGAATATGTGTCTGCATGTGATGTTTGTGCCCGTGCAAAAAACCCCCATAACCGGCTGGCCGGGGAATTGGTACCACTGCCAATTCCTGAGAAAGTGGTTAACCCGGTGGCTTTTCGGTTGCGTCTCCCGCCATCTCTACGGATCCCCAATGTTTTCCATAGGGCCCTTTTGAAACCTGTGAGGTCCGGTGGGGAGGAATCATCAGCTTCCCCGCCACCGGTTTTGGTAGACGGGCAGTCTGAGTACGAGATGGAGCGATTTGTCAACTCTAGGTTGGTCCGTCGTGCCCTTCAATATCTGGTACATTGGAAAGGCTACGGTCCTGAAGAACGGTCGTGGGTTCCTGCTCGATCGGTTCATGCGGATCGGTTGGTTCGGGCCTTTCATGCCAAGTATCCTGAGAGACCTGGGGGTCCATTAGCCCCCCATTGAGAGGAGGGTACTGTCATGATCCAGGACGGGTTTTCGCTTTGGCCCGTCCTGGTCAGACAGGGGGTTAATTGTTTCTGCCTCTCTCTGGCAGAGGGTGGCTATTTAATGCTCACTGGACCTAGGTCCGGTGTCAGTTATACTCCTGCCCTCGGCTGAGTTAGTTGACCTCTTGTGTACTTGTGCCTTGTGCCTGATAACTTGTTGCTTGTTTGGTTTTGATCCGGTTCTGTCCCTGTTACGAGTTCTGCCTGTCCCTCTTGTACCGCACCACCCTCTCGTGTATGACTCTTTACTTGTGACTTGACTATTCTCTGCTCATCCCTTTTGTACCGTACCACACCGCCCTCTCGTGTATGACCTCTGCTTGTCTGACCTGCGTTTTCCTCTCCTCTACTACAGTATTCCTGCAGTAGGTACATTACATCATCTGCAGTAGTAGGACGCTAAGCCCCGCCCCCTGCAGTCACATGATCGTAGGTCCTGGTACTCCTTACTATTTTCCGTGCCTCGGGTCCTGTCTGCTTAAACCTTCACTACCGTATTGGGCCCCGTGCTCTCCCGCAGTGTGGGTAAGTCACCCTGCTCAGCTGTGGCAGTTGCTGACGCTGACAGGATCCTGACACAAGAAAGCAAAAATTCTGCGGCGGTATGTAAACTTTTGAGCACAATTGTATGACATAGGTGATGGCCAAATGCTTGCTTTTTTCTACATCTATTCTGCCTTACTACTCTGCCAAGCATTTAAGAAGTTCTCCACTACTTTTACATTTTATGATTGATGGTCTGGCCAATCAGGCATTGATGACCTATAGAAAGGATAGGCCATCAGTGTAAAAGTAGTGGACAACCTCTTTAAATTCTCAATGATGGGTGGAAGCCACTGCCAGATCCACCCCCATTCACCTCCATCTTCATCCCCCTCTTCCCAGACTGCTGGGTGGTCTCTATACACATTGTGTCATCTGCTGATTTTGTTGCTTTGTTAGATTTGCATTGACATGGTATGGCCTCTTTAGAGATATTGAAGGAGCAACAGCCAAATACTAAAATAACAAAAATCAACAGATTATTTCCCTCTGACAACTATATCCTAAAGTAACAGTTCTCTCATTTACAGTGCTCCCGTGATTTTTATGTACCTCCCAATTTTACTTTCTCGGGTGACATCGACATTCGCACACACATTATCCGCAGTAACATTTCACTCGGGATAGTGTCCTGGTTTTAGCAGAGTTGAAAGTTGAATTCTTATTGTATAATAAATCCACTTGTTCAAAATGGAAAGGATTATGTAGGGTGAAGAGTTAAACTGTTTAAATCTAAAAAAGGATAATAAAATGCAAAGACACGGCATGACAACGGATGCCGTCAATACATAGTCCGATGCTGCGGCAGGATTACGACTCTGGGGAAGATCCTGAAAGAAAATTACTCAGTGTAGGGAGCAAAATATAAAAAGACGTGTGCAATAATAATGGAACACAAGGGAGAACAGTAATACGGCCTCGTTCACATGTCCGTGTTCTATCCACTTTTTTCAAGTTTAAAACACGTGCCCCCATTATATTCTATAGTGCTATTCACATGTCCATGTTTTTTTTCACCGTGTGTTCATACTCATGGAGATGCATCCGTTTTCCTCCGGTATCACGGTGTCTACGTACACGTACAGCACATGGATGGCATCGTAACAGTATGCAGTACTTTAATATATTAATTTTTTGGGGGGGGGCAAAGACCCCATATACAATACGTCCAACAAACTAGCTCAGGAGGCCAGACTTACGGTATATTCTAGTTAATCTCATGAAAAATAATTTCATGACCAATTACCACGCCAGCCTAATTTTGTATGTTCACACAAGCTTTTGAGGTCAAATGTCAAGTTTTTCAAGTTGAAACTACTACAGGAAACAATCCTTTTTGGGTTTTTGGAGGAGGTTTTGTTGAGTTTTGGGTTTTCTATGCAGCTTCTCGATTGAACAATGCCTAGTTGGGAGAGATTTCCTGCAGGATCTGCCCCAAACAAGTAAACTGCTCATTTAGTTTTAAATACATGTTTTTGAACACCTCTTCAGGGAAGGGAGAAAAAGAAAAATTGCTAAAAAAACCCCTCCTCATATCAAAAGCAAAGTGGATTTCCCATAAGGTTTTCAAGCGTTTCTTGCTGAAGATTTTGGAGCTACCTAAAAAAATCTTTGTATAAACCTAGCCTTATGGTGAAAAGTTCTTCTCTTGGCCCCCTGCCTATTCTGCGAGATGGAAAGACAAATGTTTATTCCAGAATTCGTCATTCAAGTCATCTTTGCATTAGTTGGTATGGCCAAAAAAGCATCTCTCCGGGATCCGGCACAGCAGCTAAATGAGCTCATCGGGAACTGCGTAATGCTTAATTTCCTCTGTGGTTGTTCTATGGGGAATTCGACATCTTTTTTGGGGGGGAAACCCTTGTCGGAAAAAGTGACTGTAACAAGCAGATAATTCCCTTAATGAGTTACTCTATATCTGGATACACTATGCTAAATATCTTTGAGCAGCACCAGTAGTCAAAAACGCAGTGGCACAGATCTCCAGGCTAATCCTCTTTTGGATCTAAGCTGGAGATTGCCAGCAGGCTGGCATGTAGGTGTTTGTAACCGGAGTTTCTCCCTCCTCCATACATTTACCGTATCTTGAAAAATAAATGCTGTGTAAATAACACGCACATTGTCCATGACGATATAAACACATATATAAAATGAACAGTCAACAAGCCATTATCATGTAACTTTAGGCAAGTTTTCATGGTAAGTACAGACTTTTCCTAAAGCTACAAGCAGTATTACTATGATAAGGATCAGACTTTATCTATCTGGAAAAATGTATAGCTATACAGTCATGGCCGAAAGTGTTGGCATCCTTCCAGAAAATGAAGAAAATTATTGCAATTACACATTTTTTGTAATGCAAATGTGTATTTCCTTGGCAAATTGGACATAATTTCTCACTAAACCCCAAAAGTGGGCCAGACAAAATTGTTGGCACTGTTACAAAAATGTGGGTAAACAACTTTATTTCAAGGATGTGATGCTCATTCACACTCACCTGTGGCAAGTAACAAGTATGGGCAATATGACAATTACAACTGAAACCAAACAGAAAGGGGAGATGTTGACTCAGTCTTTGCATTGTGTGTCTGTGTGTGCCACACTAAGCATGGAGAACAGAAAGAGAACTGTCGGTCATCCTTCAAATATGGGAGACCAGCAGAGGTGTATCTAGGCTTTCTGGCACCCGAGGCAAGAAGTCGGTTCGGCGCCCCCCCCAGTACATATGCGATTTCCAAACTTAGTCATGTACTGGCAAGCTGCTCTCCCTAATGATCTCAATGTTCAATGAAAAACTGAAAGAAGCAGGAAGAGAAGCTCGTCACAAGACCATAAGTATGAAAATCGCATATGAGTGAAGTGTCCATGTGATGACTACTGGAATTTGCAGAGCTAAATCCTGACATTGCAGCTTCTGAATTCTCACAACAAATGCACTGCACACTTAGGATTCTCCCGTACCGGTGGCAAGATGGCAAGAGTACACAGTCATGTCAGCACAAGCATGTGATTTATATACTTCTGGCCACATTCCAACTAGACGTGCCCGGCCTTGCTCCGTTCATTTTCACTGAGTGAGGCCACACATGTCTAGTCAGCATGTGACCGCATGTATGTAAATTACCGGCATGAGAGAATCCTAACAGCGTTCAGTGAGCACTGTGAGAATTCAGAAGTCTGCAGTCACATAGAATGACTGCAGACTCAGCACAAACCTGGACAACCCCTGTAATGCTCCTGACATAAATAAAAATATAAGAATTAGTCAGTAATAGTATCACAAATAATATTTACATCCAGGTACCTTATAGATGACGTCGTCTCTGGAGTCGTTCTCCTTCTTTTCTTCTTGTCCAGACCCCTTGAAGAGTTTTCTCATCCACAGCCGTCTATGCAGACTTCCATCTTCTCCGGTCTTCTGCAGCAAATCTCCACACGATCCCCTTAAAGATAGAAGTGTCATTATAATGCTCCTAAATAAAAATATCTGCAATACAGTGTATACTGTCTCCTCACACTATTCCCCTCCCTCCTCATACTGTCTCCTCTAACATCCCACCTGTTCACCATACTGTCTCCTCATATTATTACCCCCTAACTCTCTATACTGCCTGCTCACACATACCCCCTGACTCCCCATACTGTGTCTGCACACATCCCATCAACCTCACTCCCCATATTGTGTCCACATAGATTTTTTCCATCGCTACTCATACTGTGTCCACATACATTTACCCATTTGGCTCCCCATACTGTCTGCACCCATCCCCCACTCACCATACTGTGCCTGCACCCATCCCCCATACTGTTTCCTCATACATGCCCTCATGCATACACTCTTCATTTGTGTCCTCAAATCTCCCCACAAACATAAGTATCCCCCATCCCCACTCAAAATCCCCACACACATTATGTTCCCTTATCCCCACTTATCCCTATAATGTCCTCAGGTTCCCCCATAATGTCCTCAGGTTTCCCCCATAATGTCCACAGGTTTCCCCCATAATGTCCTCAGGTTTCCCCCCATAATATCCTCAGGTTTCCCCCATAATATCTTCAGGTTTCCCCAATAATGTCCTCAGGTTCCCCCATAATATCCTCAGGTTTCCCTCATAATATCCTCAGGTTTCCCTCATAATGTCCTCAGGTTTCCCCAATAATGTCCTCACGTTTCCCCCCATAATGTCCTCAGGTTTCCCCATAATATCCTCAGGTTTCCCCCATAATGTCCTCAGGTTTCCCCCATAATGTCCTTAGTTTTCCCCCTCCACCCCCCATATGTTTCTCAATCTTTCTCCACCAAAGCACATTAATAAGTCTGCACCCTGGGCCTGGCCTTGCTCCGAGTCCTCCTCACACACTGTCCTCAGTAAATTAACTCCCCCAGCTCCCTCCCTATCCATTCCATGGGACTCTGCAGGCAGCCATCCCCCTATCTTCCCTTGCACAGTCGTCGGTGGTGTCTTCAGCTCCATTACCCGTCTGGAGCACTTACCGCACCAACCGCAACGCTGCCTCAGCTCGCCTCTGAAGAGCCGGCGTGTGACGTCGCAGCGTGATCATGTGACCTGATCACGCTGCTGGCCACTGGCAGTGGCGGCGCACGGGCGCAGCGGTGCTTACACCTTCACAACAAGTGAGTCAGAGACAGAGTATGTCAGACAGTGTGTATGTGTACTAGCGTCTGAAGACGCTAGTACACAGACGCGCAGCACTTTCTCTGCGCCAGCTGTCAGTTTGACAGCTGGCTCAGAGAACGGGAGAGTCTGAGTGTGGGGGCGGCAGAATGCTGCCGACGGGGAGTCTCCTCCTTGGACCGCCGCATCAGGCAGCCCGATGGCGCCCCCTGTCGGCTGCGCCCGGGGCAAATGCCCCGGTTGACCCCCCCTGGATACGCCCCTGGAGACCAGGAGCAGTTTGCAAACTAAGAGTGGTCCAAAATTCCAGTTGAGAGGTGTAAGAAGCTTGTTGATGGTTATAGGAAGCGAATGATTGCAGTTATTTATACCAAAGAGTGTCCAGCCAAATTTTAAGTTGAGGGTGCCAACAACTTTGTCCAGCCCTTTTTTTGAGGTTCTGAAATTATGTCCACTTTGACTTTTTGTCTCTTCTTTTGTGTTGTTCCAATACACACAAAGGAAATAAACATGTGTAAAGAAAAACACGTGTAATTACAATAATTTTCGAGGAGAAATACTTCATTTTCTGGAACAATTTCAAGAGTGCCAACACTTTCGTCCATTTTTTTTTACCAGTAGTAATCAGTTAAACCTACGTATATACAGTATATGCCTAAAAGTGTTGTCCAATTAAGACCCCCCCCCATACACAACAGATTAAAGGGAATCTGTCACCCTATTTTTCACCTATCAGCTGCCAGCACCAACATCAGTGGCTTATCTACAGCATTCTGTAATGCTGTAGATAAGCCCCCGATGTAACCTGAAAGATAAGAAAAAAAAGTTAGATTATACTCACCCCGGCGTTCGGTCCGGTCCAATGGGTGTCGCCATCCGGCGCCTCCCTTCTTCTAACGGTGACGTCTTCTTCTTTGCTGCCTGTCGTGGCTCCTGCGCAGGCGCACTGCATTCCTGCAGTGCGCATGCGCCGGGAGAGGTCCGACGCCTGCACACTGTAGTATTTGGCTCTGCCCTCAACAGGGCAGAGCAGTGCGCCTGCATCGGAGCCACGACAGGCAGCAAAGAAGACGTCTCCGTTAGAAGGGAGGCGCCGGACCGCAACATCCATCGGACCAAGACCGGACCGCCCCCTCAGGTTACATCGGGGGCTTATCTACCGCATTACAGAATGCTGTAGATAAGCCCCTGATGTCGGTGCTGGTAGCTGATAGGCGAAAAATAGGGTGACAGATTCCCTTTAAAATTGTCGGAAACTGTCAATTTCTTTGGGACCACTCAACCATCTGATGTGTATTGAGGACCTTCCAATAGACAATGCCGTGGAAGAGAAGGATTCAGCATGTCCAATTTTCAGCAGCTGACCCTTTTGTTTTCTTAGGAGAGCAGAGTGTTCATGTGTATTGAGGAGTCGGGAGACATGACTGTCTCTTGAATTTTCGATAAGCAGAGGGTGATCTCATGTGTAAGACCAACTTTAGAGAAGTCACACGTTGTTAGGGTCTCTTCACAATAAGCAGATAGACTGCCCTTCTGCTGTGACTCTCAGGAATAATCTGATCTGTGCAGAAACTTGTCAGCAAGGGTTTCGTTTCCCTGTGGTGTCACCACAGGGAAAGTTAAACTTTACACAGCGTCCATTCAAATCAATTGGTTGTCAATATTATACATGACAGGACAGGTCATCCAGAGCACACACACGAGGATTCGGAAAAGGGTAAATGTTCGGATTTATTTTCATACTAGCTGAAGAGCTCAGCATTGCCTGGACATTGTAACCAACTGTGGTTAGTTATAACAAATTATAATGATTATATTGCACATAAAAACATTTCACATCATATATTCAACACTACAGATTTGCAACACAAATTAACTAAACGATTACCCAAGTATTGATAGTATTATATATCCAACTCAGTCAAGAGCCTGTTGATAAACAACATGTTTGGTTTTTCCTTTCGGTGCAAAGATGAACAGATTTTTGACAGTTCCAACTCTTGAACAGATCACGTAAAGTTGACCATGAGAAAAGCATGGAGATTGCAAATCGATCCCTACTACTTAAATCAATCCCTACTACTTTCAAGGACTGTCCCTGAGCATTGTTAATGGACATTGCAAATAGCAGTTGAACTGGAAGCTAAACCGTGTATCTAATCCTATCCTGTGTGATACTGTCTGCTGAGCCGTGTATCTAATCCTATCCTGTGTGATACTGACTGCTGAGCTGTGTATCTAATCCTATTCTGTGTGATACTGACTGCTGAGCAGTGTATCTAATCCTATCCTGTGTGATACCGTCTGCTGAGCCGTGTATCTAATACTATTCTGTGTGATACTGTGTGCTGAGCTGTGTATCTAATCCTATCCTGTGTGATACTGACTGCTGAGCTGTGTATCTAATCCTATTCTGTGTGATACTGACTGCTGAGCCGTGTATCTAATCCTATTCTGTGTGATACTGTCTGCTGAGCCATGTATCTAATACTATTCTGTGTGATACTGTGTGCTGAGCTGTGTATCTAATCCTATCCTGTGTGATACTGACTGCTGAGCCGTGTATCTATTCCTATCCTGTGTGATACTGACTGCTGAGCTGTGTATCTAATCCTATCCTGCAGGGCTGTGGAGTCGGAGTCAGTGCTCATTTTGGTGGAGTTAGAGTCGGTATAAAATGGACTGACTCCGACTCCTAAAATATATAATAAATTGGGTACAGTAGTTCAATGCAGAATGTGCTGAATATTTTTTCATAGGAATTTGGGAAAGTTATGAAATCTCTATACATAAAACTGAATGTATGTATGTATGCGTGCATCACCAACCAATTACGAAGCATCTTTCATTTCACCAGAGCTGTTCAAAAGAAGCTGAGCTGTGATTTGTTGCTATGAGCAACAGTTTTCCTTGCAACCAATCACTAAGCATCTCTCATTTCACCAGAGCTGGTTAAAAGAAGGTGAGCTGTGATTGGTTGCTATGAGCAAGTTTTCCCACTTGACAACACTTCAGCAGATACTGACATGGTGGGAGAAATCTAGCATCCCCGGGAACATAAGCTCCCAGCCATTGTCTGCACCCATGAAAGGAGCAGAGAGCACATGACAGAAATTAATCCCCCTCCCGTTCCTATATACCCATCACACATCCATCCCATAGGCACATCTTCCCTCTTAAAGGGATTATTGGTATGGAAGTCAGAGCAAATCCCTCAGCGCTCTGGTTCTGACCCCAGGCCTCTCTTAAAGGGATCATTGGTATGGAAGTTAGCACAATTCCACTAAGCGCTCTGGTTTTGACCCCATGCCTCTCTTAAAGGGATCCCCGTAATGAAAGTCAGGACCGTTCCACTCAGCTCTGTGGTTCTGACCCCAGGGTCTCTTAAAGGGATCATTGGTATGGAAGTTAGGGCAAATCCACACTGCGCTTTGGTAATGACCCCAGGCCTTTCTTAAAGGGATCTCCGGTATGGAAGTTAGGGTAAATCCCTCAGTGCTCCGATTCTCACCCCAGGCTTCTATTAAAGGGATCATTGGTATGGAAGTCAGGGCAAATCCACTCAGCGCTCCGGTTCTGACGCCAGACCTCTCTTAAAGGGATCCCCGGTATGGAAGTTAGGGTAAATCACTCAGCGCTCCGATTCTCACCCCAGGCTTCTATTAAAGGGATCATTGGTATGGAAGTCAGGGCAAATCCACTCAGTGCTCTGGTTCTGACGCCAGGCCTCTCTTAAAGGGATCCGCGGTATGGAAGTTAGGACCGTTCCACTCAGTGCTCTGGTTCTGACCCCAGGCTGACGGGATGATGTAGGATATTATGGGTAGTAGTCCGGTGGCTCTGACTGACGTGGGATATTAGGGGTAGTAGTCCGGTGGCTCTGGCTGACGGGATGATGTGGGATATTAGGGGTTGTAGTCCGGTGGCTCTGGCTGACGGGATGATGTGGGATATTAGGGGTAGTAGTCTGGCGGCTGTGACGGGATGATGTGGGATATTAGTGGTAGTTGTCCAGGGGCTCTGGCTGAAGGGATGATGTGGGATATTATAGTGAATGTGGCTATGTGGAGTGGGTGGGGCTCTGCACTCAGCTTTATATATATAGATATAATCATTATAATTTGTTATAACTAACCGTAGTTAGTTACTATGCCCGGGCAGCACCGGGCTCTTCAGCTAGTGTCCTATATATGGCTGTTCTATTCCTGATCTAAGGCTACATTCACACACAGCGTTTTTGCTGCGTTTTTTGAGGATACGTTTTTCAGCTGCAAAAGCAGATCAGCTTTTTAAAAAACCGCCTCACCTGAAAGTTTTTTGAGCTGTGGTGTAGTAACCACTGTGTCCGCTAGGGGGCGCTGTGTGGAGGTCCCAGGAGAAAGCATGAATGACAGAATATTGAATGGCCATTAGGTATCTCAAAGTGGGTGGCTTTGAGATGGAGACTTATGTATGTGTGATCAGCAAGGTCTTTGCTGAGATGCTGATTTAATATAAGAGGGAGAAATCTCCAGGTAACTAGAGAGTTGGGGGGCCTGGTTACCTACAAACCCACCCAGGTGGTGTGTTTAAAACACTGTTGTAAAGAGTGTGAAAATGCCTGAAGGACCTGTGATGAGGTCAGAGTCATGTGACCCAGTGGGCGTGGCTATGAACGATATAATGTGGCCAGGGTGAGTCACAAGGGGTGAATGCAGGGACCCGGTTGGTCCAGTGTGAAAGGTCCCGTGAGGAGAGTTGTCTCCTGGCTAACAGCCTGTGGAGTGGCTGTGTGTAATGGCTGCCAGCACCTGTTAGTTCCCTGGAGGGAATGAATGTCGGCTGCATGATAAAGGAACCGTGAGGTTACCCGGACGTGGGTGAGATAACTTGGGGGCTAGGAAGCCTGCACATTGAATATTGCATAGCCTATATGACTATAGGACACTGCTAACAGAGGGAAACTCTGTAATGAGCGCTATGCTGATTTTGCTGTTAAGTGAACTGTCTGTTGCTGTGATGGTTTATGATGGTGAATAAACCGCAAGGCCTGTATTGATTTGATGGAAAATCCGTGCCGGATCTGGTTTTTGTGGCTGCAAGCGAGGATCCCCTAACTGAATAACAGCGCTACCTCACATTTGGTGAAGAAAACTATGGGCATTGTTGTAGCCTTGTTGCTGGGAGCAACGGAAGAGGATTGCAAAGTCGGTTGCTAAGGGCAACGCTGAGCCAGGAAGGCTGACGGTTGGGGAAGCCACTGCCCGGCTGTAACCGTGGGGCGGCCTAGTGAGTAAGACACTGTCCGAATCAGTGAGCCCAGTGCGGCCGTTTCCTCAGGAGAAAGAGACTGGTGTTTACTAGGATACCTCTGCTGTAGAGGGTATCCGAGGACCTGTGTGGCCGACAAAGGTAACGGACAGGTGTTCGTGTTGTACTGACCTGGGTCAGTGGGAAAGACTGTGTTCCTGGAGGGTTCAGTGAGCAAGGTCCTGGAGGGTCAGTGTTGGGAAGATCCCTGGAGCACGTGGTATGACCTTGGACCTGGTCCAGAGCCCTGTGTGTTGGACGGTCTCAGACGGAGACGGTACGTCCTGAATAGCACACAGAAAGGACACGTGAGTTTTTGAGTTTTTTGTGTGGTGTTTTTCTTTTCTTCTTTTCAACTCAGCCTGCGGTGGCTCAGTGGGAGTCAAGAAGGTGACAAGCGGCTTGATGTGGCTCAATGGGGTCACGAAGGTGATAAGCGGCTTCCGGTAACTCGGCGGAGTTACGAAGGTGATATGCGTCTTCCGGTGGATCGGCGGGTCCACGAAGACGGCGCAGCAGGTTCTGCAGGGACCCCAGCCGCTGTGTGTGTGAACAGCAGCCGGTGGTGTCGGTGATCAGTGACAGCAGGAGCTGTGGGGTTGCCAACAAGGACTTGTCTGGTATTGTTAAGACATAAACTGTGTTGTGTGAACTGTGGTCTGAGAAGACCGGTATAACGGACATGGGGAGATCCCAAAAGGGGGTGGAGTCCCAGAAGGGGGCGGTGGCCCAAATCGGAGTGGTAACCCAAAAAGGGGTGGAGTCCCGGGTGGGGGCGGTAACCCAAATTGGGGTGGTTCAGGAAATGGCAGCACTGATTGACTCAGTGGGTATGTCTGGAGTACCACAGTGTGTGTGTATGTCTTGGTCAGAATGTGACATATCCTTTCCGGATAGGAACGATGGGCCGCCGGTGTGTACCGTGATGCTGTACCAGGAAGGAGTCCCTGGTAGAATGGACTCAAAGAGTCAGGTGACTCTGACAGCAACTCCACTCTTTTTATCTCTGACCAAGAAAAACGTCAGAGTTTGCTGCGTCCACGGGGTCATTGTGAATTATAATGTGGACAGAGTCCTGATTGAGATGACCAGGGGGGAGTGCCAAGGCGGTAGAATGCCACCAAACTTAGTGCATACCTTTGAGAGGTGCCGGGACAATGTCATATTTGATGATGTGGGGCAGGAGGGTAGAGACGTTTCTACTGTGGGCCTAGCAGACACTGAGACGCTGACGCCTCCTAACGTGGACAGGCCAGACGTAGGGGCGACCGGAGAAAGAATGGCATCAGACCTGAAGGGTACCACAGTATGAATGAGAAGGGTGTGGTAAACAAAAAGAGCAGAGCTGACCCACGGATAGAGTGCCTTGGGAGATCACCGTACGGTGTGGTGTGACTGTGATGTGTTGTTGCCAGTAGCCACCACTAGGACAGAATCTAGTGCTGTGCTGACTGAAACTCGTGACCGGATTGATGGTAACCTGATCGAGAAGATAACGGGAGAAGAAACACGGTCTGAAGGTAACGGGGGCTCGACTGACGTGACTAACCCAGGGGTACCCTTTGACGATATAATTAAAGAAATAGTGGTGCAACACATGCTGGCCAAAAGAGAACTAGAGCAGGAGATACAGTTAATAAAAGAGACAGTGAAGGAACATCTCGAAAGAGAAAGTGTGATGAGACAAACAGCCGAGCACAGAGTGGAGGAGCTTGAGAAAGAAGTCTTGAAGCTCAGAGGTCACCTGTCAACGTGGCACAGCGTGAACAACACCCTTAGGGAAGAAATGGAAGATCTCAGAGGAGTAGTTAAAAGTCCTCTGCGGGAGAAATTGGACGAAGACTTACCGCGGGTGAGCGCAAGTGATAACAGGACAGAACGGCCAGTAGCCATCGTGACAAAGGGTCATGAAGTGGTCAAATCGTGTAAAGTTGGTGAGTTAAGAACTGAGGAAGACAGTCACCCGGTTGGGTCAACTGTAGTGAGGGAAGTGTCCGTAGTAAAGCTAGAGCTTTCGGTCCAGGAAGAGAGCAAGACCACAACCTTCCAGTTTGTTATTGATGTACCACAGGACATGCAAGAAACCTGTGAGGAGGAAGGTGTGCATGAGGCTTTCAAAGAAGCGGTCAAAGTGTGTAAGGTGCGCTGGGCACCTGAGACTCGGCAGTTGGTGACAGTATCGGACAGAAAAGATACATCAAACCGAGTAGCTGTCCTGAAAGAGATGAATCTACAATGTCTCCACACCAAACAGCGGGTCAGGCAGAGTAATATGAAGGCTGCTCGACGCCTAGAGTTAGCAAGGGAGGCTATGGATCAGCTGGGTTTGCGGAAAGATGTGGTGCCGGTACCCAAAGCTCTGATTGGGAGAATCATTGGAAGATCCGGGAAGGTAATGCAAGACCTTGTAAATATCTCCGGTGTGGTGAGAGTGAGGATCCCTCCTGATGATGAAGACCAAGTATCCAGTGAAGTGGGCAGGATTCCCATCCTGGTGGTTGGCTCCGTGGAGAGCCTGAGAGACTTTTGGATGCTCTTGGAGTATCGAGTGGGGTATCTGCAAGAGATTGAGCAGTTGAGGTAGGACCGCCGGCGAATTAATAAAGAAGTACGGACTACCAGGTGGCGGCCGCCTCCAACCCAAGATGTAAGGATCCGAAGGGTTCCACCAAGAAGCGACAGGGCAGATGGCCGAAGAGTGTTAGCAAGTGGCAGTTCGACGGGCCGTACGAGGCTGAGGGATATGAGTTCCTGTGAGACGCTGAATGGGTCAGACTCGGGCCAGACAGTAGGCCCAAATAAGACTGATGACCGTACCAAGCGGGGGAGCTGGTCGGGGAACGTAACAAACAGAGAGAGGAAGATGGTGACTAGACAGTGTCTGATGACGCAGACAGACTGTAACTGGAGGGTCAAAGATCAGGGCCGATATTCTGACCGCTGGGGGCGGGGGAGGCCTAACGTAGAGAGGAGGCCGTATGACAGATGGGAAAGGTTCTCTCGACCTGTGGGGCAAGGTGTAATGAGTGCCCGGTCTCGAGAGCCTGATGTAATGTTGTGTGTTCAACCCCACAAGTTTGAACAGAGGGGTGAAGTATGTGGTGTAGTAACCACTGTGTCCGCTAGGGGGCGCTGTGTGGAGGTCCCAGGAGAAAGGATGAATGGCAGAATATCGAATGGCCACTAGGTATCTCAAAGTGGGTGGCTTTGAGATGGAGACTCATGTATGTGTGATCAGCAAGGTCTTTGCTGAGATGCTGATTTAATATGAGAGGGAGAAGTCTCCAGGTAACTAGAGAGTTGGGGGGCCTGGTTACTTACAAACCCACCCAGGGGATGTGTTTAAAACACTGTTGTAAAGAGTGTGAAAATGCCTGAAGGACCTGTGATGAGGTCAGAGTCACGTGACCCAGTGGGCGTGGCTATGAACAATATAATGTGGCCAGGGTGAGTCACAAGGGGTGAATGCTGGGACTCGGTTGGTCCAGTGTGAAAGGTCCCGTGAGGAGAGTTGTCTCCTGGCTAACAGCCTGTGGAGTGGCTGTGTGTAATGGCTGCCAGCACCTGTTAGTTCCCTGGAGGGAATGAATGTCGGCTGCATGATAAAGGAACCGTGAGGTTACCCGGACGTAGGTGAGATAACTTGGGGGCTAGAAAGCCTGCACATTGAATACTACATAGCCTATATGACTATAGGAGACTGCTAACAGAGGGAAACTCTGTAATGGACGCTATGCTGATTTTACTGTTAAGTGAACTGTCTGTTGCTGCGATGGTTTATGATGGTGAATAAACCGCAAGGACTGTATTGATTTGATGGAAAATCCGTGCCGGATCTGGTTTTTGTGGCTGCAAGCGAGGATCCCCTAACTGAATAACAGCGCTACCTCACAGAGCTCATAGATAATGTTTTCAATAGCAAAAGCAGATTAGAAATCTCATCTATCTAGCTATCGATTTTTTCCATATGTCTATCCATATCTTATCTGTACCAAAAATAATGAAAGACGGGTAGCACACAAACTAACGCTCCTTTGTTTTTTAGCACCAGTCAGGTACACCTCATAGCTGCCCAATACGACGCCCAGGACAGGCATTGCTCATCTTCAGTATCACATCAACATCAATTGATAGTTGGAATAAATAGACTGCATTCATCACCACATCTTCTTAAGGTGCAGGCTTTATTTTCAAGTGTAGGGGTGTGCAGTATGAGGTTGTGCAGCAGCTGAGGTGTGCAGTATGAGGTTCTGTGGAACAGTATGAGGTTCTGCCCCCCCAGGTTTGATCCTGGCTACGACCATGGTGTGAATGTAGCCTGAGGATCTAGGCTTTGTCTTAGCTGAGATAAGTCAGTGCTGCACTCCAGCACCAGTGAAGCTCCTCCTCTACAGACAAGGGTACAAAGTAAATATGTTCTATCTAGATATCTTGATTATTGTATCATAAAAATCATTAAATGTCTGATGTTCACATTGTACTACAATACATTTTTCACTTAAATATAAGCAATATATGTGGGAGTCGGAGTCAGTGTAAGGGAAATTGAGGAGTCGGAGTCGCAGGTTTGGCTTACCGACTCCACAGCCCTGCTATCCTGTGTGATACTGGCTGCTGAGCTGTGTATCTAATCCTATCCTGTGTGATACTGACTGCTGAGCCATGTGTCTAATCCTCTCCTGTGTGATACTGACTGCTGAGCTGTGTATCTAATCCTATCCTGTGTGATACTGACTGCTGAGCCGTGTATCTAATCCTATCCTGTGTGATACTGGGCTCCCCCTGCAGTCTGTGTCAGAGGGTGGTCTGTGTTGGCACGGTATTAAATTGTGTTATTTCCAGCGTTACAGAAGGACGATAACACCATAGAAATGATAAGAATAATAGGCAAAATTGGTGAATTGGTACACGCGGGGTTAAAATTTCGCCTCACAACATAGCCTATGACGCTCTTGGGGTCCAGATGTGTGACTGTACAAAATTTTGTGGCTGTAGCTGCGACGGTGCAGATGCCAATCCCGGACATACACACATACATACACACACACACACACATTGAGCTTTATATATTAGATTACATGACTATGACTTTTCATTATAGAATTGTCAAGAACCATACAAATAAAAAAAAAAAAAGCATTGCCATAAATTAAAGGGACTCTGTCACCGGGGTTTTGCTACCTCATCTGTGAGCAGCATGGTGGAGTGGCGGCAGAGACCCTGATTCCAGTGATGTGTGACTTACTGAGCCATGTGCTGTATTTCTGATAAAATCAGTGTTCTCTGCTGCAGATCTAACAGTTCTCTCCAGTGCTGAGCTCCGTGTAACCCTGCCCACACCACTGATTGGCATCTTTCTGTGTACACTGTGCATCAGTGATGAGGCTGGTTTATACAGATCAGAGGATTATGAAGGACTTGTTGGCAGCAGGTAATCTATTGCTGATAAAACATTGATTTTATCAAATCTACAACAAGCAGCCAGTAAGTGACATCACTGGAATCAGGATCTCTGTCTACATCATGCTACTCTCAGATTAGGTAGCAAAAACTAGTGACAGATTCCCTTTAAAGAAAACTTGGGTTCACAGGGGAATCATCTGGTACTTTGGTGGGTCAGCTCATCTTGGAGGAATTAGAATATATGGTGCATGTAATTGATACATTTATGAAGAATATTGGCTGAATCAGTGATGTTTGTTGGAAAGTAATAGGCACGAATGAGTCACCTATAATGGTAAAGAATTATGTAAAGGAAAAGCTCAGTCATTTTTTTCTTGTAAAGCAATGGACAAACTAACAAAAGTAGCAGACATCATTAGTTTCTCTGGCACTGATGGAGCTTTTCTTGAAAACAGGTATGTCCCTACCATGAATAAGGAATTCTGCTTCTAATCCAACCTAAAATCAGTGTCACCCCTTCCTCCCCCTTCTCCTCATATTTCAAAAACTGTCCATGTTTTTTTTTGTGTCCTGGACTCATTTTGGGTTCATGTGTCAGTTTTTACAATCCAATTTTCACATTTGGAAAACATTTGCCCGACCCCCCCCTGCCCCCCCCAACATATTCTCCTACTTATAAAATAATAAAATCCGGGCAGCACTCGGGATGACATCTGTGCACAAAATTTTTTTCATCTTCATAGGGACATTGGCTTGCACTGGCAAGATTGATCAGCGATACGGATCAAAGTAGGGCGTAAGAGGAAAAACCCAAAATAAGTCAGCTCACACACCTTTTCTTCTTTTTGTGGACAATTGCTAAGATACAGTGAAGTTGTGTGAATTTTTTTTCATTCGCCCTATTCGAAAATTGGGGTCCCGCATGAATTGGGAAAGGCGGAATGAAGCTGGCACAAGAGTGGATATCCCACAGCTTTCAATAAATGACAACTTCTCTATTGATCTCTAGTATGAAGAGTTAAAGGGAGTCTGTCACCTAATTTTCGGCCTATAAGCTGCGGCCACAGTCATCAGGAGTTTAGCTACACCATTCTGTAATGCTGTAGATAAGCCCCCGATGTAACCTGAAAGATAAGAAAAAAGAGCTAGATTACACTTACCCAGGGGCGGTCCAATGGGTGTCGCGGTCCGGTCCGGCGCCTCCCATCTTCTAGCGATGATGTCCTTCTTACTTCTGCGGCGGCTCCTGCACAGGCGTACTTTATCTGCTCTGTTGAGGGCAGAATAAAGTACTGCAGTGCGCAGGTGCCGGGAAAGGTCAGAGAGTTCTGGCGCCTGTGCACTGCAGTACTTTACTCTGCCCTCAACAGGGCAGATATAGTACGCCTGCGCCGGAGCCGCGGCAGAAGTAAGAAGGAGGATGTCATCGCTAGAAGATGGAAGGCGCAGGACCAGACTGCGATGCCCATCGGACCAGACCCCCAGGTGAGTATAATCTCACTCGTTTTTCTTCTCTTTCAGGTTACATCGGGGGCTTATCTACAGCATTACAGAATGCCCCTGATGGTGGTGGCAGCATCTCATAGCCCAAAAATGAAGTGACAGATTCCCTTTAAAAGCAATTGACAGTAGGAATTTCCGATAGTAAAACAATAGGCACTGTAATTCCATTTCTATTCAGCAAGGATATTGTAAAACCTACGGTACATGTACAGAAGCTCACATCCCTACTTGTAACTTGTAATTATTACGCTCCTGGTGCCTACTATTACATGTCCAAATACATGACATGTGATTATTTCCGTTCCCATGTTGGCAAACATAATTACAGACTGGATTCCCTTCATTTGGTGACTTACTGATGATTCATCTGGCTTACTATGGGAAATGCCAATCTTGAGGGTTTTGATCAATTATCTAACATTAGTAATTAAAAGGTACTATAGCAGAATTACTCTAGAAGAACCTGACTTGCTTTTGATGACCGTGGATAAATCCCTTTGCTACTTTGTGTCTAATCTAAGGCATCTAGAAGGAAATCTGACAGCGAAAGCGTCCTGATACAATCCCACATCCGAGACAGAAGATAATGGGGGGAAAAAAAAAGAATTTGTCTGAAGGTAGCTGTACAGAAGTATCCTATGTAGGTCACATAGATATCAGTCAGAACGAACTTAAACCCTTGAAAAATTCAATACGTATAATTGGTTAGACTAAGGCGTCTTATTCTGCTTACTCTTTGTGTTAGCATCTAAGGAAACCGGCTGTAAGGTATAAAAATGTGGAAAACAGCATTTCATAAATATTACATTATTAAAATAAGTAAATAACTCTAATATTGAAAGTACTGCTATTATTACATAAGATATAGTAAAAACACACACCCTAATGGTAAATATAGCGGAGGCTTAAACCAACCACCAGCCGGGAAAATCGGGAGTCACGTAGAAAAAGTAGCATAGCGGCTTCACAAGCATTGTGTACAGTAAGAAAGCGTAGCAGTCCGCTTCAGTCAGAATATATATTACAGGTAACATTTCTCTTTGATACCTGCATGGTGACCAAACAGAGTTTGGAATAGCGAGCTTTTATATAAATGCAAATATTATCACTTGTGAACTCCTTGAAGGGGTTGTCCTGTCTCGTATTTGGGGCATATCCATAACTAGATCATAGATGCAAGCTAGACTGCTGGGCACTGTACCCATACTGAGGGGTCCCATGCATACCACTGTCAGTGGAGAGGAGCCAGAGCACACACATTTACAGCTGAAGCCAGAAGTTTACATAAACTATATAAAAAGACACATATGCATGTTTTTCTCAATATCTGACATGAAATCAGAATAAACCTTTCCCGTTTTATCATGTGTTTGGAAGCTTCTCGTTTTTTTGGCAACATCTGAGTTAATTAGAGACACACCTGTAGATGTATTTTAATATAATGCACACCTGAAACACACTGCTTCTTTGTGTAGCATCTTAGGAAAGTCTAAAGAATTCAGCCAAGATATCGAGAAGAGAATTGTAGACTTGCACAAGTCTGGCTCATCCTTGGGTACAATTTCAAGATACCTGAAGGTGCCTAGTTCCTCTATACAAACAATTATACGCAAGTACAAACAAGCAAACAACTGCTGGCCTAACGGTGAGTGGTACTTCTACAATCAAGAAACTACAAGCATAAGGAAGCATATGCAATATATTTTTAAAATGAAAATTTTTTTATTGAACAAATATATACACACAAAGAAAATTTTGCAAAAATGTTTTTTTTCCATAAGACACAAAATACAAAACGGATCTGCAATTACAAGGCCAAGGTAGATCCAACTAATTTAGAAAAAGACTCATGCATAAGATCCTACAGTATATCCAATATCTTGCACAACAATTAGTGCTTATGAGAGTCTATGCACATATCGAACTGAATTCTCTAGTAAATAATGATAGTCGGGTTTTATTACTCCAGTGACTTATAACGCAAAATTAGAGATGTTTCTATTGATTCCAGGTCTTAAAGTGCTAAGTGCTTAGAGATAAATTAAATAATAAATTTGTCCTAGTGGACAAAATACAAACGTATGAGGCCTGGATGAGTTATAAAAACAATTAAGGTTTTTTAAGAAAAGTCAGAGGAAATTGGTGTCATCACTAAAGTTTTGCAACACAGTTAGTGCTCATAAACTTCGACACACTGAGCAATCTATTTCTCCTGGCAAATAATCCAAATTTATACAAACTTAAAGTGCTAAGTGCTTAATTCAAGTGAATACAGCCAAGTGCAAAAAGTATATATATATATATATATATCCAGTCTGAGAAATAGTTGGAAAAGGCTATTCAAGAAATCAACCCGATTTTCAAACATCCCAGTTGGTGCCTATAAGATTTCATATATAGAGCAATCCAATTCTCCTTTAAATAATAGTATCTATGATACATTAGCTTTATTTATCTCAACATGCTCAAAGTAGAGTTCCAATAAGGAAGGAGTACAGGAGAATTATATCTCAAGGATTCATTTCATTGTGCCACAGGTATGCATAGTGTTGACAAGGGTAATATCAACAATAGTGCAGGCCGAGCGAGTAGTAAAAGAAAGGAAAAGAGGAGAGTTCATAGAATAATTAGGTATACATGACATGATTGCAGAAAGGTGCCCCGACACGCGTTTCGCATTAGCGTCTTCATTGGGGGTTAAATTGGGGGGGGGGGTATTATTATATTTCTTGTTCCAGGATGGAAAAAAAAAGTTTTAACTCCTGTAACTTTTGCAGATTTAGTGACAAGATCATAATTATTTCAGCTCTCTTTCATACTAATAAGACTAAATTGTCACCATGGCAGCATAGTCAGAGATATTACAGTTTCTATAAAAACTGATCAGCCATCCAAGTTGTAATGTAAATATAGAGATTGTAGGCTCGAATGGGGTCATTTTTATCATCACTGAGGTCAGAAGAATTAGTTTAGATCTAAGGAAAATTATGCATTCCAGGATGTAGTAAATGTATAGGATAACAATTATTGGCAAAAAGGTACAACCAAAATCAGTCACATGGGGGATGTAGTGCAGGGGGGTTGGTGCAGTGTGACAGATCAGGCAGTGACCCAGGAAAGTTCAAAACAAAGTCTCTTTTAATGGTCAGCGTACTCACAAACAGAAAGTAAATAGGATCCTCCGGATCGCAGTCGGGAGACAAAGACAGTCCCTGGCTGAGACCTGTTGCCGTGGGCGACTGCACCACCGTGTACGCTGAGGGGTGCCAGGCCTTTTGGCTCTGCTTGGCTCTGTGTTGCCTCACACAGGTTGAGCTCTGCAGAGCCTTCTGCTCTACACGCTTGCAAAACCAGACTGACACACCCAACCCTCTGCTACAGGGGATTTTACAAGGAACCTGTGGCCATAGGCCATATGGAAATATCGGCAGAGAAGGAAACGGCCCGCCCTACTACCATCCTGTAGTCTGTTTCAAAAATAAAAGCCTTAAATCTGCCTTGGACAAATAGCTTGCCAAGACCAACACTTACTTTTATTTTGCATTGCAATCACAGCTATGCCTGTGACTGCAATGCACTCCCACGGCCTCAAAACACTTCTGTACTCATCCTGGGAAACACCCTCGTATATGACATCGGTCGTTGTCTCATAGGGATTACGCCATGAAATAAGGCTCGCAATTGTGACAATATGAATATACAGTATATTCATTACAAAGTCATTTTTATAAGAGAGCTGCTAAGATAATGTAAAAAAAGACAATTACATGTGAAATATTGGCTGACAGTGTAGATTGATGTCTCTTACCTAACTCATCATATTAATTAAGGCAATATATTAGCACTCCCTATCTGGTATGTCAAAGTTGTATGCATTTGACTTTATTTGGTCTCAAATTGAAATTAAATGTACTATTTTTGTAAAGTATAAAAGTGAACCTGACAACTGATACACGCTGCATGAGCCACGGGCAATATGTGTCACACTCTGGCCGATACACAGTATACCAGTATGTCTGACTCTGAAACACTGTGGAGTTTCAGAGAAAAGTGCACTTTAAAAGCTGCTGGGGACCGAGCCGCATGACAGAATAGTTGAAAAGACCGGTCCCTTCTCCCCATCTGCTACAGATGACTTACGGTAGGTAATTCCTTATACATGTACGCAGGGAGGGACATGTCACTCAAGGGGAGATGTGTCCAACTAGTGTCCAGCGCGGCTGGGTCCCTGGCAGCTTTTAAAAGTATGTTTTATTCTGAAACCCCACAACGTTTCAGAGTCAAACACACATGGCTGAGATCATACAGACAGAGTACAATATATGCTGCCCGAATGATGCAGCATGTATCAGCTGTCAGGTTACCTTTAAAAGGGTAATACTTTGTACATTAATTAATATCAAGTATCCAGTGGATAAGTGATGATTGCCAGAATGAGCCCACCATTGGAACTCTGATCATTTGCTTCAACATGAAACTTATTTCCCCGGTTCTCCTCTGACCACAAAAATCACTAGCAGGAGCGTCATGCCCTATATGCACTCTGCAACTCTATTCAAACTCTATGAGACTATGGAGATGGCCAAGGGCAGAACTGCACTTGACTTTCTTCATATCTTCAGTGCAATAAATTTAAAATGAAATTAAAATCCATAAGAAACCATCTACCCCAAAACCCTACCTTTGATAGATTTGATGTTAACCACTCAATCTAGCAGACCCCAGAGGAAGCATGGCTTTCACCCTTTAGACCAGTGTTTCCCAAACTCCAGTCCTCGCGGACCCCAACATGTCATGTTTTCAGGATTTCCTTAGTATTTCACAGGTGATGGAACTATCATCAAGGCATCAGGAATTCTCTCACATGTGTAACACTATGGAAATCCTGAAAACATGACCTGTTGGGGTCCGCAAGGACTGGAGTTTGGGAACCATTGCTTTAGACGGTACACAGAGGAGCTGTTGGCCAAAGAAGAGAGCCTGAGGCAAGGATGGCCAAGCAAAGCTAGATCAGTATCAAGAGGGAAATAGCCAGATCAGGGAAATAGCCAGCATCAAATACCAGGTAGTCAGTTAAAGTGAAGTTAGGCATCAGGAGTGATAACAGAACAATTGTGTTTAGGTCAGGATCAGAGAACAAGGAGTAGCACCAGAGAACTAGGAGGAAACTAAGTGATATCTGGGAACTCCTAGCATAATGCTCCGAGTTTAAGTAGGGTGTGGTACTGCTCCATAGGCCACAGGATGGAGCCAATTACTCCTGTTAACCAACACACACTAATTCTTCCTGGCTGGGTGGCACCACAAAGTCCAATCCAAACAAGAATTACAAGCTGGAAAGAGCCTTTGGTAACCACATCTCCTTCATCACCAGTGCTGCCAGCAGAGTGAAAGTGTCTGGCGATAGAGAGAGGCATGTGTCGCTGGAGCAGGTCCAGGCATTGGTGTGACGATGGTGTGCCAGGACACATTTGCAATCTGACACTCCAATCAAGTCTCCTTGGCTGCATTGCTGCCAAGGAAAAATGGGAGATAAATGGGTGGAGGGGGCTGTCAGAAGGTTCATGTTCTGGCAGTACTAACAGTGGGCCCCACGCTGATTTAATAATTATCATCTATACAGTGGATTGGTGATAATTAGTAACGATCAGGATTAGTGATGAGCAAGTATATTCGTTTCTCGGGTTTTCCCGAGCATGCTAGGGTGTTCTCCGAGTATTTTGGCGTGCTCGGAGATTTAGTTTCTGTAGCTGCATGATTTGCATGAATACATGTGTGGAATTCCTAACAAACAGGCAATCCCCACATGTATTCAGCCTGTCGTCGACAAACACTAAATTTCTGAGCACGCCAAAATACTCGGAGGACACCCGAGCATGCTCGAGAAAACCCGAGCAACGAGTATACTCGCTCATCACTAATCAGGATACCTTAATTGACATTAAGTTCCCACAATGAGTTTTTGACACTTCAGATTTTCACTGTGAAAAAAAATAAAATAAAACCTTTCAGTTCCAGAAAGGTGGATGGGATTTAGAGAAATCTCATATCCACTGTGTTTTTAGCAGCTGTGATGGTTTTTTTAAATCTCCAACATATCGATTTCTCTTGTAGTTTAGGTACACTGAGTTTTATGTGCTAATTTTCCTCCCAAAACTGCATTAGATGCGTAAAATCTCAAGATAAAAAAAACGCACATGAGGTTTTATGAGTTTATGCTGAGGAAACATATTAAAAATGCATGCAAACCAAAAAGGACTATCAAAGTTTTGTCGAAGTTAAATAGCAGGATATATCCAAAACAAGGCAGCAATATTTAAAACATGACTTACCAAAAATACACAAAAACCACAGTGTCAAAGAAGCAAGAAAAACATATTTAAAAAATGCAAGTAACTTAATTTACATAATAGGTGCAGATAATCGGTAATGAGAAAAACTCAACAAACACTCATTGCGGTAATGTAGCCAAAATGTGGTAATTAAGGCCGGGGTCACACTTGCGAGTGTGATGCGAGAAACTCGCATGAGTCTCTCGCATCGATACCCGGCACTGCCACCGGCACTCAGGACCAAAGTGTGCGGCTGCATGTATTTCTATGCAGCTGCACACTCCAGGTCCCGAGTGCCGGTGGCAGTGCCGGGTATTGATGCGCATCACGCTCGCAAGTTAGGGACATTTCCACCTAACAGATTCATATGTGAAATCAGCAGTTGTATAAAATAGCCCCAAGTGCGCATTTGTCAGTCTGCAGAACCACAACGCTTTCTGGGGTACAACATTCAGACTTCCAGCTTGAATAAAACTCCTTTCCCCTTACTGCACAGTCATTACCCATTAGCATCCATACCATCTTCCCGGAGATGGAAAAGCTGACTCACTCAGGTCTAAGCGGCTCATAGAAACCATGTATATTTTAGAATAAAAAGTCAATAGTTTGCCTATATCACAATCACTTTCAGGGCATATGGCTAAGATACTCTCATGGCTCTTATTGCTGGATTGTCACCATTTCAATTATTCTACATTTTAATAACCTCTTTTTAATCAAGGCAGAGCATACACATGTGGCACAGAGAAACTGGCAGCTGATTAGTATCTAAAGGAAAGGTTTAACCCCATGTGTAACTTCCCAATTGCTTAAAGCAATATAGAAATTTGATTTCATATCAAGGGGGTAAGCATTGCTTACTTAGTGAATAACATCACATGGGTCCTCAACAAATTACTACAAAGCATATATCTAACCCTGAGGTTAAATACAGTTACATCTTTAAAGAGGACCTTTCACCAAATTTTTCACCTTGAACTAGAAAAACGATGCTCTAACAGCTGCAGAGCGGAATAATAATTATTTGCAGAGATATTATTGTTGTAGAAATATTATCAGTTAATATATTTGTCCCCTAATGAGTTAATTTTCATTAAGCCCAATTCTGACCAGTGTCCCTTTATGAGGTAATAACTCTAGAACGCTTCAATGCATCCTAGCGATTCTGAGAATGTTTTTTCGTGACATATTGGGCTTCATGTTAGTGGTAAATTTAGGTCGATAATTTTTGTGTTTATTTGTGAAAAAATCAGAAATTTGGCGAAATTTAGCAATTTTCAAATTTTGAATTTTAATTCTGTTAAACCAGAGAGTTATGTGACACAAAATAGTTAATAAATAACATTTCCCACACGTCTACTTTACATCAGCACAATTTTGGAAACAAAATTTTTTTTTTTGTTAGGAAGTTATAAGGGTTAAAAGTTGACCAGTGATTTCTCATTTTTACAACAAAATTTACAAAACCATTTTTTTAGGGACCACATCACATTTGAAGTCACTTTGAGGGGTCTATATGGCAGAAAATACCCAAAAGTGACATCATTCTAAAAACTGCACCCCTCAAGCTACTCAAAACTACATTCAAGAAGATTATTAACCCTTCAGGTGCTTCACAGGAACTAAAGCAACGTGGAAGGAAAAAATGGACATTTTAATTTTTCCAACAAAAATTTTATTTTAGCATCAATTTTTTTCATTTTCACATGGGCAACAGGATAAAGTTGATCTAAAATTTGTTGGGCAATTTCTCCTGAGTACACCGATACCTCATATGTGATCATAAACCACTGTTTGGGCACACGGCAGGGTCCGGAAGGGAAGGAGCACCATTTGACTTTTTGAATGGAAAATATGCTGGAATATTTAGCGGTTGCCATGTCGCGTTTGGAGAGTCGCTGTGCGCCTAAACATTGGAGCTCCCCCACAAGTGACCCCATTTTGGAAACTAGACCCCCCCAAGGAACTTATCTAGATGCATAGTGATCACTTTGAACCCCCAGGTGCTTCACAAATTGATCTGTAAAAAACCTAAAATTTGTGGGGCAATTTCTCTTGAGTACACTGATACCGCATATGTGGTCATAAACCACTGTTTGGGTGCACGGCAGGGCCCGGAAGGGAAGGAGTGCCATTTGACTTTTTGAATGGAAAATTAGCTCCAATCGTTATCGGACACCATGTCGCGTTTGGAGAGCCCCTGTGTGCCTAAACAATGGAGCTCCCCCACAAGTGACCCCATTTTGGAAACTAGACCCCTTAAGGAACTTATCTAGATGTGTAGTGAGCACTTTGAACCTCCAAGTGCTTCACAAAAGTTTATAACGCAGAGCAGTGAAAATAAAAAAATCATTTTTTTTCCTCAAAAATTATTTTTTATCAAGCTATTTTTTATTTTCACATGGCTAACATGAGAAATTGGACCACAAAAGTTGTTGTCCAGTTTGTCCTGAGTACACTGGTATCCCATATGTGGGGGGAACCACTGTTTGGGCGCACGGTAGGGTTAAGAAGGGAAGGAGCGTCATTTGACTTTTTGAAAGGAAAATTAGCTCCAATCGTTAGCGGACACCATGTCGTGTTTGGAGAGCCCCTGTGTGCCTAAACTTTGGATCTCCCCCACAAATGACCCCATCTTGGAAACTAGACACCATAAGGAACTTATCTAGATGCATAGTGAGCACTTTAAACCCCCAGGTGCTTCACAGAAGTTTATAACGCAGAGCCGTGAAAATAAAAAATATTTTTTTTTCCTCAAAAAATTATTTTTTAGTCTGCAATTTTTTATTTTCACAAGGGTAACAGGATAAATTGGACCCCTAAAGTTGCTGTCCAGTTTGTCCTGAGTACGCTGGTACCCCATATGTGGGGGGGAACTACGGTTTAGGCACACATCGGGGCTCGGAAGGGAAGTAGTGACATTTTGAAATGCTGACTTTGATGGAATGGTCTGCGGGCGTCATGTTACATTTGCAGAGCCCCTGATGTACCTAAACTGTGTAAACAACCCATAAGTGACCCCATTTTGGACACTAGACCCCCCCAAGGAACTTATCTAGATGTGTGGTGAGCACCTTGAACCCCCAAGTGCTTCACAGAAGTTTATAACGCAGAGCAGTGAAAATAAAAAATAATTTTTTTCCTCCAAAAAATTATTTTTAGCCAGCAATTTTTTTTCCCACAAGGATAATAGGATAAATTGGACCCCAAAAGTTGTTGTCCAGTTTGTCCTGAGTACACTGGTACCCCATATGTGAGGGAGGACCACTGTTTGGGCACACGTCGGGGCTTGGAAGGGAAGTGGTGAGGTTTGAAATGCCGACTTGATGGAATGGTCTGCGGGCGTCATGTTGCCTTTGCAGAGCCCCTGATGTGACTAAACTGTGGAAACCCCCCACAAGTGACCCCATTTTGGAAACTAGAACCCCCAAGGAACTTATCTAGATGTGTGGCGAGCACCTTGAACCCCCAAGTGCTTCACAGAAGTTTATAACGCAAAGCTGTGAAAATAAAAAAATCATTTTTTTTCCGCAAAAATCATATTTTAGCCCCCAATTTTTTATTTTCCCAAGGGTAACAGGAGAAATTAGACCTTCAAAGTTGTTGTGCAATTTGTCCTGAGTACGCTGATACCCCATATGTTGGGGTAAACCACTGTTTGGGCACACGGCGGGGCTTGGAAGGGAGGGAGCACTGTTTGACTTTTTGAACGCAAAATTGGCTGGAATCAATGGTGGCACCATGTCGCATTTGGAGACCCCCTGATGTGCCTAAACAGTGGAAACCCCTCAATTCTAACTCCAACCCTAACCTCAACACACCCCTAACCACAACCCTAACTCCAACACACCACTAACCCTAATCCCAACCCTAACCATAAGCCTAACCGTAATTCCAACCCTAACCGTAATTCCAACCCTAACCCTAATTCTAACCCTAATTCCAACCCTAACCCTAATTTAACCCTAATTCCAACCCTAACCCTAATTCCAACCCTAACCCTCTTTCCAACCCCAACCCTAACCCTCTTTCCAACCCTAACCCTAATTCCACCCTAACCCTAATTCCACCCTAACCCTAATTCCAACCCTAACCCTAATTCCAACCCTAACCCTAAATCCACCCTAACCCTAATTCCAACCCTAACCCTATTTCCAACCCTAACCCTAATTCTAACCCTAGCCCTAACCCTAACCCTAGCCCTAACCCTAGCCCTAACCCTAATGGAAAAATAAAAATAAAAATATTTTCTTTATTTTATTAGTTGTGCCTACCTATGGGGGTGATAAACAGGGGGTTTATTTAGTTTTTATTTCATTTTGATCACTGTGAGAGTTTATCACAGTGATCAAAATGAATGAATGGAATCTGCAGCGCCGCGCCGCGCATGCGCCTGCCATTTTCCAAGATGGCGGCACCCATGATCCGGGACCACGGGACACTGAGAGCGACAGCAGCACTTGGCAGGTACTGGGGGGGGTGGCGGGGGGGTGATTGGAAGCTGGAGGGGAGCGGAGGGAAGGCGGGGGGAGCAGGTGATAACAGCGGCGGCACATCGCTGCTGTCATTCAGTGGCGGGGGCTGATCGCTCCCACCAGCCGGTGTGGGGGGGTCAGATAACAGTCTCCAGCCATGTCCGATGCTACTGCAGCATCGGCCATGGCTGGTTTGTAATATTTCATCAATTTTCATTGATGAAATATTACTATCGCTCTGATTGGCTGTTTCACTCTTAACAGCCAATCAGAGCGATCGTAGCTATGTGGGAGCGAAGCCACGCCCCCTGTGGTGAAGTACAAAGCCCCCTGTATCAGCAGTTCGGGTGACCCTTCATTGACCCCGGTCACCCGACCCGCAGGGGGATTTAAAGTCATGACACAGCGTATGCGTCGTTGGTCGGATTAGCACCAACTTTCAAGACGCATACGCTGTGTCACTGGTCGGGAAGGGGTTAACAGAGATTTTTCACTGGGAGAGTGTACTTTTTTCCCTGTGATGCTACCAATCTTAAGCAGGCAGCAACAAAGGAAACAACACCACAACCCTATCATAGCTTAGAACAGGTTTCTCCCTTTGTAAAACATTCGGGAGGCCTCCTGACAGATTAGAACGTCAAGAAATCCTAACATACCAGCATATTCAGCACATTTTTTTGTGCAGCATTATAGGGGGCATATTTTAATATGGAGCATCTTATGGGGCCAACATTAACCTTTATGGAGCATTATATGGGGCATATTTTTGTATGGAGCATCTTATGGGACCCATCATGAACTTTATGGAGCATTATATGGGGCATATTTTTGTATGGCGCATCTCATGGGGCCCATTATGAACTGTATGGAACATTATATGGGGCTCCTGATTCAATATGGATATTTAAAAACATTTTAACCTACTGATGTCTCAATTAATTTATTTTTATTGGTATCTATTTTTATTTTTGAATTTTACCAGTAGCTGCTGCATTTCACACCCTAGTCTTATACTTGAGTCAATAGGTTTTCCCAGTTTTTCTGTGGCAAAATTAGGTGCCTCGGCTTGTACTCGGGTCGGCTTATACTCGAGTATATACAATACTTAACAGGATTGCTAAAGTTTGGCTAAAGTATGTTGCACTGTATGTTGGAGGTACGGTATATGTTGGGAGGATTTCCATTTGTATACATCCAGCAGATGTCTTTGAACATCAGGACTGTATAGACTTACATCGATGTCACAAAAAAAATATACTGCACAACATACTTTTTTAATGGATCACTGCGTAGTCACCTTTGGTTATTTTATATATACTATACTGTAAAAGTATGTAGATGTAATCAGAAATAGAAGGACACTAGTTTGCTGTCTGTTGGATGAATGGAGGACATTGAATATTTTTCACCAAGTTCTTATGTGAATGCACCCAGACATGCATCTCGCTAATAAGTCCTCCTTAAATAAATCCATATGTCTACGAGAGTTCTTGGAAAACATACTTTTAATATTACCACTTGTGAAACAATTATTAATGGTCGCAAAGTCACAAAGAACCCATAGTTATTTATCGGAAACATGTATTAGACTATGTACACACAGGGTAAAAAGACATAAAAACACAGTATAGAATATTATTTTTTTTTTCCTAAACTAGTAATGGACAATACTTTTTATTAAAAGTGTTGCCTCACAAAATCAACCGCTTTATACATAGGGATTCAAAAAGGATGGTGCATAATGATAGCCTTGGTATTCATAACCGAGAACATAACATAGATGTATTCACATGAAAAGACACACTAAGTTACACCTATAGACTATAGATGTTCAAAGTGACTTCCACTGGTGACACGGCGGATGTGTAGCCGGTAGTCCAGTTGTGTCCAGACCCGTGCCAGCATATCCGCTGATAGAGATTCCACTGTCTCAGTGATGCGTTTCTCAGGCTGCGCAGATCCTGTGGCTGGGGAGCAGATACTCTGGTGGGTCCTTGATATACAGTAGCCCCACAGAGAGAAGTTGCCGGGTGTTAGATGTGGTGATCATGAAGGCTAATGCAAAATTGCTGAATTGATCTGAGAACGCATCACTGAAACAGTGGAGTCTCTATGAGCGGATATGCTGGCACGGGTCTAGACACAACTGGACTACCTGCTACACATCTGCCATGTCACCAATGGAAGTCACTTTAAACATACAGATAATATGTGGATAGTCGTCTTATCGTGTTTATTCATCTGTGTTACTTTAACTCAGTTATGAATGCCGAGGTTATAATTTGCACCATGTTTTTTTAATCAATAGATGGGGTCTTCCCCCTCCTCTAATAAAGAGCATGTAATGCTCTGGTGGACTTAGCACAAGCAAAAATCACGTGATCACTCAATCATTTATATGAGGGCATGGAATACAGCATAGTCAATGCCGATAGCTATAAAAATGAGCTGTCTGGGGGGAGGGGTGTAAGTCTCTTAAACCTAGAAATAGAAAGACAATAGGTCAAATGAGGGTATTCCATATGAATTGGCAAGCCGGGTTTCCTATAGTAGGTGGTCATCATAGCAGTGGGAACTAATATGATCGCAGATGTGTAGCACAATGTATATAGACTGTAATCCAGATTTCACAACATTTACGGTAGCTATTCCCAAAGGTCTAGTATTTGGGCCACACTAATTGCCTGCTATTACATCTGTTACACAAACCTGTAGTTGACACAAACATTAGACAAAAGCTGATTTTAGGGGATTCACTTCTAAGGTCTCAGGCCCAATGAGACATTAAAATGTGTCTGATGGTAAAACGGGAAGGAACAGAAGGATATTTCCAGATATTATTTCTCCTTTGGTTTTATTGATTGCTGGCATGTATGTGTGCACGTCCGCTGGATATCTGCAGGCAAGTCTCACCTTGTGATATCTATTGATCTAGTCATATAATGGGACATCTCAGCCACACACGACACCATCAGCTAATTATATATTACACCACCTCTTACTGTATGGAGACAGTGATTGCTAACACTTACACAATGCCTAAAATGTCATTCTGTCAATACACTACATTTTGGAAAAGAACACTTTAGTGATGTGCTCACCAAATTCCTTGGAGGTCCTTTTTATAGCAGACTTTTAAGGGTACGTTCACATGGGGAGAATATCCGGTGGATTTTCCAGGTGTACTGTACCAGCAACGTGGATGAGATTTTACAAAATCTCATCTACATTGCGTGTAAAAAATCTGTTCAGAAATTGCCCTGCGATGTGGATTTTAAATATGCAACTCATCAACTTATTCCGATTTTTTTATTACTGTGGATTTTACTCTAACGCATACAAGTACTGATGATTTCCCCAAAAAGAGAAAAACACATTTAACTGAGGATTCACTTAAAATCCACATCCATTTTTTTGCTCAGTTTGTGACCTTTTTGATCTGCTATTTCAGGGGAGTACTTACTTTATATGTGACTGTCATTTGTAATGACTAATCTTTTGCAGTGCCATTATTAACAAACCTTCAGACTCTTCCCACAGATGGCTATACAACAGTGCCAGAAGCTATAAGATCTAATTCAATGAAATTATTGATCCTTCAAAAGCAATAACTTCAGCATTAAGAATTCCCTATAAATGTCAGGTCCCATCCCCCACGAGTATTAATCAGCATAAGAAATGCTGCAGAATATTTTTTAAAGACAAGTGCAGCTACCCTTTAATTTGTCATCAGAATTTAAACCCCCAAAACTATTTATGGTAACGGTACATGCACATTAGGCCCTTTCAAAGTCAATTCCACCAATTCACTTACAGTACATGGCCGGTCCATTACTCAGTTAGGCCTGTTTCGCACTTCTGTTTTTTGGCATCAGTCAAAATCCTCCGTTTGGGGAAAAAAACGGATCTGACGGATTTGCCTGGTGGATCCGTCTTTTTCCCCGTAGACTTGTATTGGCGGCGGATTGTGACGGATGGCCTTCCGTTGCGTCCGTCGGATCTGTCATAGAATTGCTGTCCATCTGGCGGCAAAAACGTCCATAGGAACGTTTTGTGTCTGTGTCGAAAAGGCGGATGGTGACGGATCTGTCGCTGTCCGTCGTCTGGTAGAATGGACGCCTATGCGTGACAGATTCGTCCCCGTCCGTCATATGAAGGAATCCATTGACGAATTCCGTTTTTTTAAACTAAGCATAAACGGAAAACTTTCCACTCATTAAATTTAACCCCAAAACCCCCAAAATCTCTCTCTCTCCCTCTCTCTCGCACTCTCTCTCTCTCCAGAATCGTGTTCCTTTAAATTCCAAAATCTGCAGCTTCGACAGATCCTTCGAAAAGACAGAAGAACTCGATGAAAAAAACCAAATGCAACTGATTAAACGGATCCGTTTTTTCCGAGGATACGCTAGATGGATCCATCAAAAAACTCTGATCCGTTGCATCAGTTTTTCACTATTTTTTACGGATCCGTTGTTCCGTCAAGACGGATTTTGACTCACGCCAGACAACTAATGTATGAAACAGGCCTTAAGGCCCTTTTACATTTAGCGATGCACCAGCGATCCCGACCATGATACGATCCGGTCAGGATCGCTGGTGCATCGCTAAATGGTCGCTAGTGAGCTGCCACACAGGCAGATCTCACAGCGATGCAGCAGCGATACAGCGGACGATACTTACCTTTCAGACGCGGCGATCCTGACGTCCTCCCACCCGCCTCCACACGTCGCTCGTCGGCACCACAGGAAGCCCAGCAGGAAGCGCCCGACGAGAAATGGAGCTGCGCAATCTCGCGCGATCAACGACAGACAGCGGGGGAGCCGGTCGGAGGTAAGTATCACTCATAGCGATATCGCTGCTACGTCACCAAATCGGTGATGCTTTAGCGATATTGCTAGCGATATCTCTATGTGTAAAACCCCCTTTAGAGAGAAATCAGCGTTTGAACTGATATGCAAATGAGGCTGTATCTCTGAAGCCTCTGTCACTCCAGCTCTTCTCCCTGCCCAGCACTACCTTCTCCTGATTAAGGCCTCCTTCACTCGTCCTTGTGATTCCTGTACTGGAAAAATAGTACTGGTGGTCTGGGTACCATCTGTATGTACGTAAGTTTGTATCCATTTGCTGTCCGCGTGCCCGTGCGACATGTACCGGTGCCTGAGAAAAGCAGTACAGTTAGCTGTTTCCAGGCGCTGGGTGCTGAAGGCAGCTCTCATCATTGTAACCAGCAAGCTGTACACTAAAGGAAAAGCAAGCATGTTGCAAACTTGCTTATTTTCATGGTCTAACTAACTAAAGCAATTTGAGAATACCCCTTTAAGTGACACGTGCCTCTTATTCCATTTGGCACCTCATACTAGAGCAAGACCCTTCATTAAGACTGGTGTACAACACCAGTCTTAACCCCTTAGTGACAGAGCCAATTTTGTACTTAATGACACAGCCAATTTTTACAACTCTGACCACTGTCACTTTGAGGTTATAGCTCTGGAACGCTTCAACGTGTCCCACTGATTCTGAGATTGTTTTTTTTGTGACATATTGTATTTCGTGTTACTGGTAAAATGTCTTTGATATGACTTGAGTTTAATTATGAAGAAAAAAAACAAAAAAACAAAATGGAAATTTGGCAAAAATGTGGAAAATTTTGCAATTTTCAAAGTTTTAATTTTTGTGCCCTTAAATCAGAGAGTGGTGTCACACAAAATAGTTAATAAAAAACATTTCCCACATGTCAACTTTACATCAGCAGAGTTTTGGAAACACAATTTTTTTTGCTAGGGTTCAAAGCTGACCAGTGATTTCTCATTTTTCAAACAAAATTTACAAAACCATTTTTTTAGGGACCATCTCACATCTGAAGGTTAGTTTGGGGGCTCAATTTGACAGAAAAAAACCCTAAAGTGACACCATTCTAAAAAACTGCACCCCTCAAAGTGCTAAAAACCACATTCAAGAAGTTTAACCCTTCAGGTTATTCACGAGAACTAAAGCAATGTGGATGCAAAAAATTAATATTTTACTTTTTTCACAAAAAATTTACATTAGACCCAAACTTTTTTATTTTAACAAGGGTAACAGGAGAAAATGGACCATAAATTTGTCGTGCAATTTCTCAAATAATTTTTCATTAATGTCTGTTTTTTTTAACCCTTTAATAGTCTCGGGTTAATAATGGATCGATGTCTTATTGACACCTCTCCATTATTAATCGGCTTAATGTCACCTTCCAATTGCAAGATGACATTAACCCATTAATATTAACCCATTAGCCACCTCTACAGGGCAATGGAAATAGAGAGGATAAGTGCCAGAAAAGGTGCATCATATAGATGCGCCTTTTCTTGGGAGTCTAGGGGCAGATTTTTGTAGCAGGGGGGGGCCAAAAACAATGGTCCCTCTCAAGGCTAGTAAAATCTCCCCTCACTCACCTGCTTTACCTCTCTGGTTGTGATTTTACCGCGGGAGCCCACGCATTTTTTTCCAACGAATTAACCCCTTAATTTAACACCTAGACGTCCCAAATTTTACACACAATTCCTAATCTAATTATTAGTCAGGGACATTTAAAAAACTAAATCAGATGAAATGGTTTACTGTATGTAAAACCATATGTCATTTCATGTCGGGTTTTGTATTGTTTTTACAGAAGCCGGCAATTGAATTAGCTGCTATTCTGCTATGTAGAACTCTATGAAATGTATATACATTTATACAGTCATATGTTAAAGTTTGGGCACCCCTATTAATGTTAACCTTTTTTCTTTATAACAATTTTGGTTTTTGCAACAGCTATTTCAGTTTCATATATCTAATAACTGATGGACTCAGTTATATTTCTGGATTCAAATGAGGTTTATTGTACTAACAGAAAATGTGCAATCTGCATTTAAACAAAATTTGACCGGTGCAAAAATATGGGCACCCTTATCATTTTCTTGATTTGAACACTCCTAACTACTTTTTACTGACTTCCTGAAGCACTAAATTGGTTTTGTAACCTCATTGAGCTTTGAACTTCATAGCCAGGTGTATCAAATCATGAGAAAAGGTATTTAAGGTGGCCACTTGCAAGTAGTTCTCCTATTTGATTCTCCTATGAAGAGTGGCATCATGGGCTCCTCAAAACAACTCTCAAATGATCTGAAAACAAAGATTATTCAACATAGCTTTTCAGGGGAAGGATACAAAAAGTCTCAGAGATTTAACCTGTCAGTTTCCACTGTGAGGAACATAGTAAGGAAATGGAAGAACACAGGTACAGTTCTTGTTAAGCCCAGAAGTGGCAGGCCAAGAAAAATATCAGAAAGGCAGAGAAGAAGAATGGTGAGAACAGTCAAGGACAATCCACAGACCACCTCCAAAGACCTGCAGCATCATCTTGCCGCAGATGGTGTCACTGTGCATCGGTCAACAATACAGCGCACTTTGCACAAGGAGAAGCTGTATGGGAGAGTGATGCGAAAGAAGCCGTTTCTGCAAGCACGCCACAAACAGAGTCGCCTGAGGTATGCAAAAGCACATTTGGACAAGCCAGTTACATTTTGGAAGAAGGTCCTGTGGACTGATGAAACAAAGATTGAGTTGTTTGGTCATAGAAAAAGGCATTATGCATGGAGGCTAAAAAACACAGCATTCCAAGAAAAACACTTGCTACCCACAGTAAAATTTGGTGGAGGTTCCATCGTGCTTTGGGGCTGTGTGGCCAATGTCGGCACCGGGAATCTTTTTAAAGTTGAGGGTTGCATGGATTCAACTTAGTATCAACAGATTCTTGACAATAATGTGCAAGAATCAGTGACGAAGTTGAAGTTACACAGGGGATGGATATTTCAGCAAGACAATGATCCAAAACACCGCTTCAAATCTACTCAGGCATTCATGCAGAGGAACAATTACAATGTTCTGGAATGGCAATCCCAGTCCCCAGACCTGAATATCATTGAACATCTGTGGATGATTTGAAGCAGGCTGTCCATGCTCGGCGACCATCAAACTTAACTGAACTGGAATTGTTTTGTAAACAGGAATGGTCATAAATACCTTCATCCAGGAACTCATTAATAGCTACAGGAAGCGACTAGAGGCTGTTATTTTTGCAAAAGGAGGATCTACGAAATATTAATGTCACTTTTATGTTAAGGTGCCCATACTTTTGCACCGGTCAAATTTTGTTTAAAAGCAGATTGCACATTTTCTGTTAGTACAATAAACCTCATTTGAATCCAGAAATATAACTGAGTCCATCAGTTATTAGATATATGAAACTGAAAAAGCTGTTGCAAAAACCAAAATTGTTATAAAGAAAAAAGGTTAACATTAATAGGGGTGCCCAAACTTTAACATATGACTGTATATACATGTGTCTCAATGACATGTGTGTATATATATATACAGTATATATACTGTGTATATATATATATATATATATATATATATATATATATATATACTGTATGTATATATATGTATATATACATGTATTCTATGTGTATATATCTATTCTTTCGTTTGTGTTTTAACCTGTCATTGGGCTCCATTATATGTCCATTTTGCAAGCCTGCGAGAAAATCTCGGCATACGGATGTCATATGGATGCTTACATGTGCAAAATACACAGCCACACCTTGACAACGGATGGCATACGGATCACTGTTTAGGGAACATTTCTCCGTATTACGCAGGTAAAATAAGTACCGTATTTCTCGTCGTTTAGTGTGACCCCGGCCTAAGTCTTTCTCGAATAAACAGAAAATAGGATGGGGTTTTCCCAAACTTCTCATATCTGTGATAAACTCACAGCACACGGATGGCATTGCAGTTTTGTAGTTTTGTCCAATTTTTTCATGGACCCATTGATGAGTTTAAGTGGAGACTCTGATCAATATCGAACAAGTCTCCATGATTTTGTGCGGATTACTCATTCGAAAATTAGCCAAAGAATTTCTTAAGAATCCTATTCACCACAATTACTACAAGACAAATGCAAAAATAGCTAACAAAGTGGTTTTTAAATCTTAACCGTTACTGTTTAGTTCATTAAAAAGAGGAAAACACCTCTCTAAAAACAAGTGTGAATATCCCAAAACACCATATTAATAAAGCCAGGGCTGGCTAGGAAGCAGGGCTAACTGTGCACTGTCCTTGTAAGGGCAGGAGTCTTTGGGGACCAGGGTCAGCCATAATAATAGGGACTGACAGGGAGAAAAAAGACTGGACTCCAGACTCCTTTTGGTTATGGGAGAAAAGAACTCTAAGAAAGTGAACACCGACAAACGGTGAGATCGTTCCTTTTTTCTCCATAATTTTATACGTGATTTCTGCATAAAATAACCTCCCCTTTAACAGGAAAATCCTTTTGAGTGATTTAATTGCTGTAAAGGAAGACAAAAATTATTCCATTTATATTTCCTATTAATATGCTTATAAGCAAGGTTTCCCAAACAGGGAGCTTTTTCATTGGCTTTATTGATATGGTGTTTTGGGATATTCACACTTGTTTTTAGAGAGGTGTTTTCCTCTTTTTAATTAACTAAACTGTAAAGGTTAAGTTTTAAAGACCACTTTCTTTAGCTATTTTTGCGGATTACTCATTCCACAAGAATACACGGACTGTGTACCATAGGTACGAGTTCTATTCATAAAAAAAAACACAGACGGAGCTCGTACAAGAAATACTGACGTGTGAATGGGCCCTACGTCGATAATTCAATTTTCTCTTTAGATCCAATATGTTTCCAGAGTTCTATAGACTAATTTTAAGTGAACCATTCAAATAAATTTGCAAATAAAAATAAAACAATCTAAGAGATTAACACCTTGTAAAAATTATTTTAAAAAAGATTAAAGTTTCTCTTTTTTTAGCCAAATGAAATGCTTGTAAAATGATCAGGTCTACTGCCAGCTTTGGCGAAAACTACTGAATGTGAAGAAGTAAATGGAGGCCATTTATTTGAAAGGCAGCAGGAAATAGCAGTGACTAGGAGCTTTTTCAGTAAGGAGATGAAAGAGGAGAAATCATGTAACTATAGAGAGATAGGGAATAAAACAAGACAATGAGAGCTAAAGAAAGGTGAAAGGAATAAACTAGAGGTTCTGCAGGGTAGAAGACGGTCACAGGGGTAGAAGACGGTCACAGGGAGCAAAAATTATCATCAATACTAGAAATGTAGCATTGCTTCTGTATACACCATAGAACAGTTAATACTGTTGGCACTAACATAGCTGTCAGAGAAGCCAGAGGGAGAGGTTACCCTGGACGGCTCACTGAGGCATTCCCACCCGGTGTGGGTCCATCATACTGTGCATAAAGAACCTGTGGGCCCATCATACTGTGCATAGGGGAGCTGTGGGCCCATCATACTGTGCATAGGGGAGCTGTGGGCCCATCGTACTATGCATAGGGGAGTGGTAAGCCTATCATACTGTCATAGGGGAATGTGGGACCATCGTACTGTGCGAAGGGATGCTGTGGGCCCATCGTATTGTGTATAGGGGAGCTGTGGGCTCGTCATACTGTGTATAGGGGAGCTGTGGCCCCATCATACTGCACATAGGGAAGCTGTGGACCCATAATACTGTGCATAGGGGAGCTGTGGGCCCATGGTACTGTGCATAGGGGAGCTGTGGGCCCATGGTACTGTGCATAGGGGGATGTGGGCCCATCGTACAGTGCATAGGGAAGCTGTGGGCCCATCGTACAGTGCATAGGGAAGCTGTGGGCCAATCATACTGTGCATAGGGGAGCTGTGGGATCATCATACTGTGCATAAGGCATCTGTGGGCCCATCATAGTGTGCATAGGGGAGCTGTGGGCCCATCATAACTGTGAGGGGGGATTCAAAGGATGCTACAAATGTAAATGGGGGGACATTATGGAATGTTAAGTAGGCACTGAAGAAGCATTATTTTTAGACACACAGGGTATTCGGACTGTCAAACTTGCACAGGGTGCATAATTATTTTCTAGTGGGCAAAATGTTGGCTATGTTTTCTTGGGCCCTTGCACAGGGCATTAATATTTTTAAGGGGTATATTTACCATGTAGAGGGCACAAAAGAGGCATTTTTCTTTGTAAGGGGCAGAGTAGTGGATATTACTATGCTGGCTGTGGGCCCATTATACTGCGCATAGTGGAGCTGTGAGCAAATCATACTGTGCACTTAAGTAGCTTTATTTTTACAGGGACACACGGGTTATTGTGGCTGTCAAACATGCACACAGGGGCATAATTACTTTCTAGACTCATCAAGGGACAAATGGATTATTATTTTCTCATCAGAGTGGTAAAGAACATTTTTTTACTCTTTTACAGGGGACATGAGCATCAGAGGATTATCTTCACATCGGGGACAGGTGAGGGATGTGATTGTTTATTTTAATTCTTTCACATGTGACATGGGCTTCAGTGATTTACGTGTCAAGGCGAGTATAATTTAGCTTTTTTAGGTTTAATAAAAAAAAAGGCATCAGTGTTATTTCAAATAAAGGATTAAAGGATTTTATTCAGGGTGTTTTTTATTTACAATATGATTATGGCTAATGCACCAGGGCAAGTGGGAAGAGCGAGGCTAAGCACCAGAATTGGCACATCTTATGGATGCACCTTTTCTGGGGTGGCTGAGTGTTGATGTTTTTAGTGTGGGAGGCCAATATCCATGGCCCCTTCCTTGACTATTAATATCAGCCCGCAGCTGTCTGCCTAGCCTTTGCTGTTTATTAATTTTAGGGGGACCCTAGGTCCCCCATTTTAATAGCCAGCAAAGGCTAAGTATACAGCTGTGAGCTTCTATTAATAGCCTGTGAAGCTCTATGGGTATTGCCCCCTTCCCAGGCTATAAACATCAGCACACAGGTGTCCGCTTTCCCTCTGCTGGTTAATAAAATTTTGGGAGATACCAGGGCACTTTTTTTCCAAATATGTATTTATTTAGCAAATACATGTTCAGTAAGCTACACAAGCACTGTAAGAATTATATATCTCACTGACATCTTCATATCCATCTATTTATATCTACAGTATCTAATCTATATATGTATTGAAGAATATTTTCTTTGAAAACAGTTGCGTGTCTGCGATCTGCGAAAATGTTGCAAAAATGGGCCAAAATCACAATCATTCATAAAGTTACTACAATGTGGACCGGAGAACATTAGAGACAACATTTGAAACATTTTGAAAAATTGCAAATGATGGAATCACTCTAAACTCTGTCCACAATGGCTGACTTAAAAAAAAAAAAAAAGTCAAAACCTATGATAAAAACAATGAACAAATACCCTGCAGTAAGTCAGTAAATACAGGTGCATCTCACAAAATTAGAATATCATCAAAAAGTTAATTTATTTCAGTTCTTCAATACAAAAAGTAACACTCATATATTATATAGAGTGATCTATTTCACGTGTTTATTTCTGTTAATGTTGATGATTATGGCTTACAGCCAGTGAAAAGCCAAAAGTCATTATCTCAGTAACTTAGAATACTTTATAACACCCACGACTGGTTCGCTATGCAGTCCGGTAACCCTCCACCTTTGGTTTAATTGGCCAGTGAAAGTCCAGTAACACGATTTGCCTGATGCAGAGATTAGATATATATTATATACCATAGCATGGAAACACTAAGTGGCCAAGGTGGATGAGGTGAAGTAAGAAGACAACTTGGAGGCAATAACGCTGTCCATTGATGTAACAATTAGAGGTAATTAGCTGTTAATGATAATTACTGATAATTGGCATCTCTATTCGAAGCAATGTATACTATTATAGCATTACTTCACTCTTGCCCAGGGAAATCACATTGAGGACAATGCAATTCAAGCATTTTTGCTGGGTTTTCCTTCATTAGTCATTTTTATACTTTTTGGACGAGCTTTGTGATAGGAGGAAATATTAGAACGCTCATGGAGGGATGCGAGGTGAAGTCTCCACAACTGCGGTTAATTTTAGGGTAACTAAAATGTGCATGAAAAATGAGTCATGGGAAAATGATCATTTAGTGAGTAGAGTAACACAATAACGGGAGAAGGCATATGACAGCTAGGATGGTGCATTTGCCACACCTAGAGCATGGAATGAGAAAAATGCAATATATTCTTGAATTACTGAAGAAAATCACAGCAAAATAAGCATCTGAGTATGAAAACTGCCCTAAATCAACCTATATGAACTCAGCAGTCTTATTAGGAAAAGAGTAGTGTATACCTGACGACAGCAGTGAGGAGGTAGGGAAAGAACGAGTTATTGATTAGTAAAATAAAGGGAAATAAATCTTTAAGGCTTTGTTCTATCAACACTGATGGATGGAGTAAAAATACTGCAAGTGACGGGTTAGAATCAAGCAAGTGTGTCATGGGAGAGAGGGTCTAAAAAGATAGATAATACACTGATGAGCCATAACGTTAGGTCCTCCTTGTACCAACAAGACAGCTGGGACCCATCGAGGCATGGACTGTACCTCTGAAGGAGGTATATGGAAACAAGACATTAACAGCAGATCCTAAAAGTTCAGTTAGTTGGCAGATTGGGCCTCCATGGATCAGACATGCTTTCCAGCACATTCTACAGATGCTTGATCAGAGTGAGATTTGAAGGCCTAGTCAACAACTTGAACTCTTTCTAATATTGCATAAAACATTCCTGAACATTTTTTTGCATTGTGGCCAGAAGCCTTATTTCTAACCCAAACCATAAGGGAATACCTTAGTCATGAAAAGACATACTTGGCCTGCAACAATGGTTAGGAAGTGGGTGGTATATGTGCCAAAGAACGTTCCACCTGAATGGCAGGACAAAGGGTTTCCCAATGCCTTAGTGTCTCCACCAGCTTGCATTCCTCAAATAATGCATGTTGGTGGTGTCTAAACGAGGTAAAAATATACTTGAAGAGTTCCAATCCTTAAATATAGCAAAAAAGGTACTCGGCACTCTTAAAGCAATTCAAAGATCCGTACATCATTCTAATAAAACCAATCCATGAGGCAAAAGTAACGCTTCCACTACACAATCACAACCACTTTTCTCCTAGCCTGCCCTAACGATCAGCAATGTGTATGAGTAGCTCTTATGGGACCCTGTTAATGGTTCAACAGTTGCCCTTTATTAGGCCACTTTTGGCAAGTACTAGCCACTACACAACAGGAGCACCCGATGCCAAAATAGCCTTTAGGAAATGCTCTGACCAGTCGTTTAGCCTTCACAATTTGGCCCTTGTCTCAGATCCTTACGTTTACCCGTTTTCCTGCTTCCAACACATCAACTTAAAAGTACGACAAGTACCGGGGAACTGTTTAGTTAAACTTACACTTTACTCTGGTGCAGCTTCTGTGAGGTTACTAGGCATGGAAAATGGAATAAATTACAGTAAATTCATTATGTTTAAAATAAAAGCCCCACCCTTACGAGGCGGACTTGCTGGTGTGTTTTGGATCCTTGTCCTGCTGAATAACCCAAGTGCGCTTCAGGGTATGTATTTCATATGTAATAATATCATCAAGTAACAGCAAAGCCATAAAACCACACATAATAGGAATCTAAATACATAATAAACTTACAATAAAAGTGAATGAATTACAGGTTACTAGCAATAATCTCAACCATAGGAAAATACAGGCGTTCTCAACAAATGGTTAACCAATACAAGAGTATATTCAGGATTTCCACCAATTTGTGGAATACACTCATAAAGAAATCAAGTAAGCTGCTGTTCATATTGGCATGTGTGCACAGATTAGGGGAAATTGCTGCTTGAATGGTTAGTGTGTAGATGGAGGAAACGTACATGGAGAGGTGGGCCAGCCCTGGGCTCAGCACATACTGTATGATCATGTAGGTATCGGGGGGAAGAAGGCAGCGACATACATAGAGGAAATCAGGGAACGGGATGAACTATTCAAGATAATTCAGTCTCATCTCATAAGTTTAGGCAAATGGAAGACTTGGGACACAGTGTATAGGTAAAAGTGGGGTTAGATTGATATGTGAAGACCGGGGTATACATACAGATATTACACATTATAAACATCTCTACAATATATGGAAATGACAGAAAAATCAACAGATAATTATGTGGGCGGAAGGGGCAGTCCTTCTGTACAGAATCAGAAACGCTAAACACGGAGGGGTGTATGGATGACAGAATGGAAAGATGGCAGCTTCCGAAATATTACTCACATTTTCACCATTCGGAATGGTAAATGAATGAAAAGGTGAAGGTGCGATTTTACAAGTTGGCCAGCTTTGTACAAGAGTGGGTGCATAATGATAATAAAAAGTATGGTAGGCAGCTACTAAAGATTCACCCAAGGAGCAGGGAGTGTCCACACAGAATATGTGATCCCGAGAAGAATATGTTACTCATATGTAAGGCGTGTTTGGTCAGGGTACACTGCTGGGGATGAAAGCCCCTGGATCTATGATAAGGTGCCTCTTAAGCTATGAATGCACCTACATATTTTAGCAGGTATAGTTGACGCTGGATAGACCACGAAGTATAAATGCTGCCAGATATTTTACTAGAATATGTTACTAGGTATGAATGCTCCTGGGTGTTTTATTAGATATAATTGCTCCTGGATGTATCATCAAATATAAATGATAATGAATTTACATCCAGATTTATATGCCCCTGAATGAACAAGGTATGAATATCTCTGCATGTACTACCAGGTGATTGCCCCTCACTGTAAAACCAAGTACGCCTGTCATGGAGGTGCCACCAGGTATGACTGACTCAAAAGATTCCAGAGGGTGTGACTGCCTCTGGATGTATCACCAGTTATGACTGCCCCTGGATGTACCACCAGATATGACTACCACTGGATGTGCCACCGGGTATGACTGCACCTGGATGTGGCACTGGATATGACTGCCCCTGGATGTGCCACCGGGTATGACTGTCCCGGATGTACCACCAGATATTTACTGCCCCTGGATGTACCACCAGATATGACTTCCCCTGGATGTGCCACTAGGTATGACTGTCCCTGAATGTGAAACCAGGTATGACTGCCCCTGGATGTACCACCAGGTATGACTACCCCTGGATGTACCTCCAAATATGACTGCCCCTGGATGTACCACCAGATATGACTGCCCCTGAATGTGCCACCAGGTATGTACTGCCATGGATGTACCACCAGATATGACTTCCACTGGATGTGCCACCAAGTATAAATGCCCCTGGATGTGCGACCAGATATGACTGCCCCTGGATGTACCGCTAGGTATGTATGCCCCTAGATGTACCACCAGGTATGTACTGCCCATGGATGTGCCACCAGGTATGACTGCCTATGGATGTAGCACCGGGTATGTATGCCCCTGGATGTACCACCAGGTATGATTGCCCCTGGATGTACCACCAGATATGACTGCCCCTGGATGTACCACCAGGTATTTACTGCCCATAGATGTGCCACCAGGTATGACTGCCTATGGATGTACCACCGGGTATGTATGCCCCTAGATGTACCACCAGGTATGATTGCCCCTGGATGTACCACCAGATATGGCTGCACCTGGATGTACCACCAGATATGACTGTCCCTGGATGTGCCACCAGATATGTACTGCCCCTGGATTTACCACCAGATATGACTGCCCCTGGATGTACCACCAGGTATGACTGCCCCTGGATGTACCACTAAATATGACTGCCCCTGGATGTGCCACCAGGTATGACTGCCCCTGGATGTACCACCAGATATGACTGCCACTGGATGTACCACCAGGTATGTACTGCCCATGGATGTACCACCAGATATGACTGCCCCTGGAGATACCACCAGATATGACTGCCCCTGTATGTGCCACCAGGTATGCTGCCCCTGGATGTACCACCAGGTGTGATTGCCCCTGGATGCACCACCAGGTATGACTGCACCTGAATGTACCTTCAGATATGACTGCCTCTGGATGTACCACCAGGTATGTATGCCCATGGATGTATCACTAGGTATGTATGCCCATGGATGTGCCACCAGGTATGTACTGCCCATGGATTGCCACCAGATATGGCTGCCCCTGGATGTGCCACCAAGTATGACTGCCCATGGATGTACCACCAAGTATGTACTGCCCATGGATGTACCACCAGATATGTATGCCCCTGGATGTACCACCAGGTATGTATGCTCCTGGATGTACCACCTGGTATGTACTGCCCCTGGATGTATCACCAGGTATGCATGCCCCTGGATGTACCAACAGGTATGTATGCCCCTGGATGTACCACCAGGTATGTACTGCCCCTGGATGTACCGACAGGTATGCATGCCCCTGGATGTGCCGCCAGGTATGTATGCCCCTGGATGTGCCACCAGATATGATTGCCCCTGGATGTACCACCAGGTATGTATGCCCCTGGATGTACCACCAGGTATGCATGCCCCTGGATGTACCACCTGGTATGCAGGCCCCTGGATGTACCACCTGGTATGCAGGCCCCTGGATGTACCACCACATATGTATGCCCCTGGATGTGCCACCAGGTATGTATGCCCCTGGATGTGCCACCAGGTATGTTGGCCCCTGGATGTGCCACCAGGTATGTATGCCCCTGGATGTGCCACCAGGTATGTATGCCCCTGGATGTGCCACCAGGTATGTTTGCCCCTGGATGTGCCACCAGGTATGTATACCCATGGATGTACCGTCAGGTATGTATGCCCAAGGATGTACCATCAGGTATGTATGTCCCTGGATGTGCCACCAGGTATGTATGCCCCTGGATGTGCCACCAGGTATGTATACCCATGGATGTACCATCAGGTATGTATGCCCCTGGATGTGCCACCAGGTATGTATGCCCCTGGATGTGCCACCAGGTATGCATGCCCCTGGATGTGCCACCAGGTATGTATGCCCATGGATGTACCGTCAGGTATGCATGCCCATGGATGTACCACCAGATATGCATGCCCCTGGATGTACCACCAGGTATGTATGCCCCTGGATGTGCCACCAGGTATGTATGCCCATTGATGTGCCACCAGGTATGTATATCCCTGGATGTGCCACCAGGTATGTATGCCCCTGGATGTGCCACCAGGTATGTATGCCCCTGGATGTGCCACCAGGTATGTATGCCCCTGGATGTACCACCAGGTATGTATGCCCCTGGATGTACCACCAGGTATGTATGCCCATGGATGTGCCACCAGGTATGTATGCCCATGGATGTACCGTCAGGTAGGTATGCCCCTGGATGTGCCACCAGATATGTATGTTCCTGGATGTGCCACCAGATATGTATGCCCCTTTATGTACCATCAGGTATGTATGCCCCTGGATGTGCCACCAGGTCTGTATGCCCATGGATGAACCGTAAGGTATGTATGCCCCTGGATGTGCCACCAGATATGTATGCCCCTGGATGTACCACCAGATATGTATGCCCCTGGATGTACCACCAGATATGTATGCCCCTGGATGTACCACCAGGTATGTATGCCCCTGGATGTGCCACCAGGTATGTATGCCCCTGGATGTGCCACCAGATATGTATGCCCCTGGATGTGCCACCAGATATGTATGCCCCTGGATGTGCCACCAGATATGTATGCCCCTGGATGTGCCACCAGATATGTATGCCCCTGGATGTGCCACCAGATATGTATGCCCCTGGATGTACCACCAGGTATGTATGCCCCTGGATGTGCCACCAGGTATGTATGCCCCTGGATGTGCCACCAGGTATGTATGCCCATGGATGTACCGTCAGGTATGTATGCCCCTGGATGTGCCACCAGATATGTATGCCCCTGGATGTACCACCAGGTATGTATGCCCCTGGATGTGCCACCAGGTATGTATGCCCCTGGATGTACCGTCAGGTATGTATGCCCCTCACGAGGTATGCACGCCCCTGGATGTGCCACCAGGTAGGAATGCCCCTGGATGTGCCACCAGGTATGTATGCCCCTGGATGTGCCACCAGGTATGTATGCCCCTGGATGTGCCACCAGGTATGTATGCCCCTGGATGTGCCACCAGGTATGTATGCCCATGGATGTACCGTCAGGTATGTATGCCCCTGATGTGCCACCAGGTATGTATGCCCCTGGATGTGCCACCAGAAATGTATGCCCCTGGATGTACCACCAGGTATGTATGCCCATGGATGTACCGTCAGGTATGTATGCCCCTGGATGTGCCACCAGGTATGTATGCCCCTGGATGTGCCACCAGGTATGTATGCCCCTGGATGTGCCACCAGGTATGTATGCCCCTCACGAGGTATGCACGCCCCTGGATACAAGGATACATGAGGGCAGCAGGTGTGTGAAGTGGGTACAGGGCAGTCCTCACCTTTGTGCATGCCCGTGTATCGGTCCTTCAGCACTGTCAGCTCATAGATCTTGCCGAACTGCTCGAAGAGAGGCTTCAGGTCCTTCTCCTCCAGGTTGCGAGGGATTTGCCCCACGAACAATTTGATGGCGTCCAGGTCCTTCATGCTGTCTGACTGCTGAGCAGGGGGCTCGGGGCCGCTCATGGGGCAGGCTCGGGGCTGCTGCTGCTGCTGCGGGGGATGCTGCTGCCTCCTCGCCTCTCTCTCCGTCAGTCTGGCCATCTCCAGCCCCTCGGTAGGCTGGATCAGTCACACAGGCAGAGCTCTCAGCTGGAAACTGGGGTGTGAGTGAGAAGCCGAACAGCAACGATTCCAGCAGCCGAACGTAGGGGCGAGCGCCTCCTGCTGGCGGCTGCCCGAACACACACTGCTCAGTCTCCATCCGTCCCGGCATCTGCACATCACTCCCTCATCCACTGCTGTCAGTCCGATCTTTAACCCTTTCCATCGCCCTGGAAGGCCGGCTCTTAAGTAACAATGCTGGGGCTTTCCGGGTGACAGCAGCTTGGACGAGGGCAGTGACAATTTCAGCGCCTAGATCAGGAGCAATGCACTGGGCATGGACGACACCCTGACCATTGTCAGATATAATGGCCCTATGCACATTTGGCATTCCTTCACCCAAGGAAGAAAAATACTGTCCTTCCTAATTGTATAAGGCACAGTCACTATGTGTCCAGCAGGTCAGAGGTCCGTAGCAACACGCAGGAGCGGACGAAGACTGGAGCGAAGACCCCATTCCTGCACTAGTAAGGCCTCATTCACACCTCAGGTTTTTTGTTTTGTTTTTGGTACATCTGAGAAAAGCGGATCAAGTGTCATCAGTGATTTTCATCAGAATTTCAGCAGTTTTATTCAATGATAAGAAAAAAAGGTTTCTCACACTTCTGAATTCTGAAAATCGCACTACGCTCAGACGCCATCCGAATGCGGTCCACTTTTTTTCACGGACCCATTGACTTGCATTGTTGTTTTTCATCCGACCCTCAGAATATTGGACCTGTCTTTAATGTTTTACACGGACCACTACATCTGAGGAAAAAAATCAGATATATGCATGGCCCCATAGACTATCGCAGGTGCGAGTGCTATCCATGGTAAACACAGATAGCACTCGTAGGCAAAAATAGGGTGTCTGAATGAGCCCTCAGTCAATAAAAAACGTAGGGCACCATCACACGGATGGCATCTGAATGCACCATCCCATACATTTTCATTGCCAAGTTTGACTCGACACTCAGATCAATGTCAGAGATGACATAGGCCGAACTTTTAAATTCCTATTTGCAATTGTAACATCAACTTGATCTTCACGGTGCCATGGATGAATAAAATATTCCACACTATCTATAAACAGAGAGATGGTGAGGGAACACTTAGCTAATTTATATAAATTTATATCTCCTGCTACAGATGAATTACATCCTAGGGTAATGAAGGAGTTAACAGGGGAAATTGCAGAACCACTAGCCAGAATCTTTGAAAATTCCTCCAGAACAGGAGAAGTCCCGGAAGATTGTATAAAAGCAACTGTTTTCCCTTTCTTCAAAAAAGGAAAGAAAATGGAGCCAGGAAATTACAGGCCAGTGAGCCTTACTTCTTTACAAGGAAAGATCTTTAAACAACATGTATATAACTACTTGAATAAGAATACCGTAATTAACCAGAGCCAGCATAGGTTTGTAGCAAACAAGTCATGACAGAGTAATCTAATTTCCTTCTATGATGGACTCACTGACTGGGTGGATCAGGGAAATGCGGTAGATATAGTAAATCTCGACTTCAGCAAAGTATTTGATAAAGTATCTCATACTATCTTTATTGAAAAAATTACCAAGGGATTGACAAAACTATGGTTAGGTGGATTCATAACTGGCTCAGTGATTGTATTCAACGAGTGATAATAAATGGCTGCACATCCAATTGGAAGAGTGTTTCAAGTGGGGTACCACAAGGCTCTGTCCTGGCCCCATTGTTGTTCAACATTTTTATAAATTATATAGATAAGAGAACTGAAGGTAAACTGATCAACTTTGTAGACGATGCAAAGGTAGGAGTGATAGCTTACACTAGAGAAGACACAAAGGATTCAGAAGGCTCTTCATAAGCTTGAACATTGGGCAGCAATTAATAGAATGGTATTTAACAGGGAGAAATGCAAGATTCTACATCTGGGCAAGAAAAACGAAAATTACATCTACAGAATGGGAGAAATAGAACTAAGCAACAGCATGTGTGAAAAAGACTTGGGTATACTAATACATGACAGACTGCACATAAGTCAACAGTGTGATGCAGCAGCAAAAAAGGCAAACATAGTTATGGGCAGGGGTGGGCCGGCAGCTTTCTCTGAGTCTGAGCTGTGCATAGCTACCTTGACAGCTGCGCAGCTCCGACTCTCTCCCTCCGCCCTCCCTGGACTGGTCATGTGACATGGCTGTAGCTAGAATGTAGGGGCTCCTTGCAGGTCCTGACTACAGCCCATACATTCTAGCTGTCTCGGTAGTGAATTTGCTAGGCTGTATGGTATCCTGTCAGTTCCTCTCAGCAGCTCATACAGCCTAGCTGATTCACTGCTGACAATGATACAATGTATGGTACAGTGTCTACTATGACAAGAGGAGCTGTGCCTGCTGGGGATCACTTGTGACATAAGTATGAAAAACGTTTTTTTTTTCTTTATAAAATGAATTAAATGGGTGAGGGAGGCTGCACATGATGAAAGGGGGCTGCCAATGGTGGAGGGGGGGCTGCAAATGATGGAGGACGTTGCAAATGATGGCGGGGGTGCTGGAAATGATAAAGTGGGGCTGCAAATGATAGAAGGGGGTGCAAATGATGGAGGGGGCTGCAAATGATGGAGGGGGCTAGAAATGATGGTGCAGGCCTGCAAATGATGGAAGGGGGGCTGGAAATGATGGAGGGGGTGCTGGAAATGATGGAGCAGGCCTGCAAATTATGGAGGGGGTGCTGGAAGTGATGGAGGGGGCTGCAAATGATGGAGGGGGTGCTGGAAATAATGGAGCAGGCCTGCAAATTATGGAGGGGGTGCTGGAAATGATGGAGCAGGCCTGCAAATTATGGAGGGGGTGCTGGAAGTGATGGAGGGGGCTGCAAATGATGGAGGGGGTGCTGGAAATGATGGAGCAGGCCTGCAAATTATGGAGGGGGTGCTGGAAATGATGGAGCAGGCCTGCAAATTATGGAGGGGGTGCTGGAAGTGATGGAGGGGGCTGCAAATGATGGAGGGGGCTGGAAATGATGGAGGGGGCTGCAAATTATGGAGGGGGCTGGAAATAATGGAGCAGGACTGCAAATGATGGAGGGGGTGCTGCAAATGATGGAGGGGGCTGCAAATGATGGAGGGGGCTGCAAATGATGGAGCAGGCCTGCAAATGATGGAGGGCTGCTGGAAATGATGGAGCATGCCTGCACATTATGGAGGGGGTGCTGGAAGTGATGGAGGGGGCTGCAAATGATGGAGGGGGGCTGGAAATGATGGAGCAGGTCTGCAAATGATGGAGGGGGTGCTGGAAATGATGGAGGGGGTGCTGGAAATGATGCAGGGGGCTGCAAATGATGGAGGGGGCTGCAAATGATGCAGGGGGCTGCAAATGATGGAGGGGGCTGCAAATGATGGAGCAGGCCTGCAAATGGAGGGGGTGCTGGAAATGATGGAGGGGCCTGCAAATGATGGCGGGGCCTGCAAATGATGGAGGGCCCTACAAATGATGGAGGGGGTGCTGGAAATGATGGAGCATGCCTGCAAATTATGGAGGGGGTGCTGGAAGTGATGGAGGGGGCTGCAAATGATGGAGGGGGGCTGGAAATGATGGAGCAGGTCTGCAAATGATGGAGGGGGTGCTGGAAATGATGGAGGGGGTGCTGGAAATGATGGAGGGGCCTGCAAATGATGCAGGGGGCTGCAAATGATGGAGGGGGCTGCAAATGATGCAGGGGGCTGCAAATGATGGAGGGGGCTGCAAATGATGGAGCAGGCCTGCAAATGGAGGGGGTGCTGGAAATGATGGAGGGGCCTGCAAATGATGGCGGGGCCTGCAAATGATGGAGGGCCCTACAAATGATGGAGGGGGTGCTGGAAATGATGGAGCATGCCTGCAAATTACGGAGGGGGTGCTGGAAGAGATGGAGGGAGCAGCAAATGATGGAGGGGGGCTGGAAATGATGGAGCAGGTCTGCCAATGATGGAGGGGGTGCTGGAAATGATGGAGGGGGCTGCAAATGATAGGAGGTGCGGGAAATGATGCAGGGGGCTTCAAATGATGCAGGGGGCTGCAAATGATGGAGGGGGTGCTGGAAATGATGGAGCGGGTGCTGGAAATGATGGAGCGGGTGCTGGACATGATGGAGTGGGGTGCTGGAAATGATGGAGGGGCCTGCAAATGATAGGAGGTGCTAGAAATGATGGAGAGGGCTGCAAATGATGGAGGGGGTGTGGGAAATGATGGAGGGGAGCTGGAAATGATAAAGTGGGGCTGCAAATGATGGAGGGGTGCTGGAAATGATGGAGGGGAGCTGGAAATGATAGTGGGCTGCAAATAATAGTGGGGGCTGCCAATGATGGAGGGGGGCTGCAGTGCAAATGATGGAGGGGGTGCTGCCAATGATGGAGGGGGTGCTGCAAATGATGGAGGGGGTGCTGCAGTGCAAATGATGGAGGGGGTGCTACCAATGATGACAGCGGGGCTGCCAATGATGGAGGGGGTGCTGAAAATGATGAAAGGGGGGATGCAAATGATGGAGGGGCCTGCAAATGATAGGAGGTGCTAGAAATGATGGAGGGGGCTGCAAATGATGGAGGGGGTTGGAAATGATGGAGCAGGCCTGCAAATGATGGAGGGGGTGCTGGAAATGATGGAGGGGGCTGCAAATGATGGAGGGGGCTGCAAATGATGGAGGGGGCTGCAAATGATGGAGCAGGCCTGCACATTACGGAGGGGGTGCTGGAAGTGATGGAGGGGGCTGCAAATGATGGAGGGGGGCTGGAAATGATGGAGCAGGTCTGCAAATGATGGAGGGGGTGCTGGAAATGATGGAGGGGGTGCTGGAAATGATGGAGGGGCCTGCAAATGATGCAAGGGGCTGCAAATGATGGAGGGGGCTGCAAATGATGCAGGGGGCTGCAAATGATGGAGGGGGCTGCAAATGATGGAGCAGGCCTGCAAATGGAGGGGGTGCTGGAAATGATGGAGGGGCCTGAAAATGATGGCGGGGCCTGCAAATGATGGAGGGCCCTACAAATGATGGAGGGGGTGCTGGAAATGATGGAGCATGCCTGCAAATTACGGAGGGGGTGCTGGAAGAGATGGAGGGAGCTGCAAATGATGGAGGGGGGCTGGAAATGATGGAGCAGGTCTGCCAATGATGGAGGGGGTGCTGGAAATGATGGAGGGGGCTGCAAATGATAGGAGGTGCGGGAAATGATGCAGGGGGCTTCAAATGATGCAGGGGGCTGCAAATGATGGCGGGGGTGCTGGAAATGATGGAGCGGGTGCTGGAAATGATGGAGCGGGTGCTGGACATGATGGAGTGGGGTGCTGGAAATGATGGAGGGGCCTGCAAATGATAGGAGGTGCTAGAAATGATGGAGAGGGCTGCAAATGATGGAGGGGGTGTGGGAAATGATGGAGGGGAGCTGGAAATGATAAAGTGGGGCTGCAAATGATGGAGGGGTGCTGGAAATGATGGAGGGGAGCTGGAAATGATAGTGGGCTGCAAATAATAGTGGGGGCTGCCAATGATGGAGGGGGGCTGCAGTGCAAATGATGGAGGGGGTGCTGCCAATGATGGAGGGGGTGTTGCAAATGATGGAGGGGGTGCTGCAGTGCAAATGATGGAGGGGGTGCTACCAATGATGACAGCGGGGCTGCCAATGATGGAGGGGGTGCTGAAAATGATGAAAGGGGGGATGCAAATGATGGAGGGGCCTGCAAATGATAGGAGGTGCTAGAAATGATGGAGGGGGCTGCAAATGATGGAGGGGGTGCTGGAAATGATGGAGGGGAGCTGGAAATGATAAAGTGGGGCTGCAAATGATGGAGGGGGTTGGAAATGATGGAGCAGGCCTGCAAATGATGGAGGGGGTGCTGGAAATGATGGAGGGGGCTGCAAATGATGGAGGGGGCTGCAAATGATGGAGGGGGCTGGAAATGATGGAGCAGGCCTGCAAATGATGGAGGGGGTGCTGGAAATGATGGCGGGGCCTGCAAATGATGGCGGGGCCTGCAAATGATGGAGGGGCTTGCAAATGATGGAGGGGTGCTGGAAATGATGGAGCATGCCTGCAAATTACGGAAGGGGTGCTGGAAGTGATGGAGGGGGCTGCAAATGATGGAGGGGGGCTGGAAATGATGGAGCAGGTCTGCAAATGATGGAGGGGGTGCTGGAAATGATGGAGGGGGTGCTGGAAATGATGCAGGGGGCTGCAAATGATGCAGGGGGCTGCAAATGATGGAGGGGGTGCTGGAAATGATGGAGCGGGTGCTGGAAATGATGGAGCGGTTCTGGACATGATGGAGGGGGTGCTGGAAATGATGGAGGGGCCTGCAAATGATAGGAGGTGCTAGAAATGATGGAGGGGGCTGCAAATGATGGAGGGGGTGCTGGAAATGATGGAGGGGAGCTGGAAATGATAAAGTGGGGCTGCAGATGATGGAGGGGGTGCTGGAAATGATGGAGGGGAGCTGGAAATGATAGTGGGCTGCAAATAATAGTGGGGGCTGCCAATGATGGAGGGGGGCTGCAGTGCAAATCATGGAGGGGGTGCTGCCAATGATGGAGGGGGTGCTGCAAATGATGGAGGGGGTGCTGCCAATGATGGAGGGGGTGCTGTAATGATGGAGGGGGGTGCTGCAAATGATGGAGGGGGTGCTGCAGTGCAAATGATGGAGGGGGTGCTGCCAATGATGACAGCGGGGCTGCCAATGATGGAGGGGGTGCTGAAAATGATGAAAGGGGGGGTGCAAATGATGGAGGAGGGTGCTGCAATTTTCAAATTATGGAATGGGGCCTGTAAATGTTGGAAGGGCTGCAAATAATGGAGGGGGGCTGCATATGATGATGTGAGGGAGGGGATAGGGGACTGCACTTGAACGAAAGGAGACTGCATATGGTGAAGTGGGGGGGAGAATGGGGGACTGCAAATGATGAAGAGAGGGGGGAAGGGGGACAGCGAATGATGAAGTGAGGGGGATTTCAAATGATGAAATGAGGGACGGGGACAGCAATGGAATTGAAGGTGGGGGATGGGGAGAACAAATGAGGACCTGGGGGAGAGCAAATAATTTTCAGGGTGATGGGAGTAAATGATGTATGGAATGTGGGGTAGAGCAGTTGATAATGAATAGAGGGTGGGAGAGAAAGACATGACAATGAATTGGGGCGGAAGGGACATATAAATATAATGAATTGGGGGAGTGGGAGGCACATAGTGGGGGACATTGAGGATGCAGTGACTGGTAATGAATTGGAGGAAGAGTACAGGGGCTAATTAATGTATATATTTATTAGATGGGGAAATTGCTATTTATTGTTGGTGGGGGTGCAGTGGTGAATTATAATTTGTATTTGGAATGGTAGACTATTATATTTTAATGGTGGGTGCACGTCTGTATTTAGATGTGTAGTGTAGAAGAAAGTGGAAAAATGGGGACTGTGCTCTGGAAGCCGTGCTCTAGATAACTTTGTGTTATTTTATGCAGAGACGAGTCCTGGCTGAAAGAAATGATGGCGGTCTGCGCTGCATAAAAAAGAAAAGCAAAGATGAGGGACTTCAGCTGGAGACGTCACTGGTGAGTCAGTGTGCTACCTGTACACTGACACTATAACCTGTTCACTGTGCACTATATACAGAGGTCCTGTGTATAATGCCACTGGTGAGCTCTGTATTACCTGTACACTGACACTATATATAGAGCTCCTGTGTATAATGTCACTGGTGATCACTGTATTACCTGTACACTGACACTATATACGGAGCTCCTGTGTATAATCTCACTGGTGAGCTCTGTAATACCTTTACACTATATACAAAGCTCCTGTGTATAAAGGCATTAGTGTTGTGTTTTTTTTTATTAATGATCTGTATTTTAGTATTCGGTCACTATATGGTGGTAGTATGCGATCTGGTAATGGTGCGGCGGTATTTCTCCCTGTATGTGGTATTATTTGGCACTATGTGATGGTAATATGTGGTCTGGTCATGGTATGGAGTTATTTGTTCCTTATATGTGGTATTATTCGGTCGGTATGTGGTGGTAATATGTGGTCTGGACATGGTGTGACGGTTTTTGTCCCTTCTATGTTGTATTAATGGTCATTCTAAAAAATATATGCGACTCATTCCCTTTAAGAAAAATAAATAAAAATAAACATAAAAAGAGTATTGGATATTTTAGGAAATGTTTAATAAGTAAGAGTAGAATATGGCCTGGCCAAAAGAGTTGTGGTGTGTGGCTTAAAAATTCTTTTGGCCAAAACAAAAGCTGCTGGTTTTGTATGTGATCTGGTGTTTGCTGGGAATTGTTAAAGGGAATCTGTCACCCCCTTTTGAGATATCATATAATGATATCATTCAATTGTGTCACATAAGGATTCTCTTAGTACTTTTGCTTCCCCCTGACCCCGCACCTTTCATGCATAAATACCTTTTTTATATCGGTTCAGATGTATGTAAATTGCCACGGTCGGGTCCGATGGGCAGGGCTTATTCAACTGCTCCCTCCTCCCTGCCTTGCTCTACACAAGAAGAAATGCGTAGAGCAAGACGGGGGGGGAGCAGGTAAATAAGCCCCGCCCAGCGGACCGGACAGCGGCAGTTTACATACATTTGAACCGATATAAAAAAGGTATTTATGCATGAAAGGTGCGAGGTCAGGGGGAAACAAAAGTACTAAGAGAATCCTTATGCGACACACAATTGAATGATATCATTATATGATATCTCAAAAAAAGGGTGACAGAGTCCCTTTAATAGATTGATGAGGATGTGGTGTAGAAGATGAGTTTTTCCAAGAGCGGGCGGTGGGACTGTGGAAGGCTCGAGGTGTGGAGGCAGAACTGGGGTGGAGCCTGGGTGGAGTCTCAAGGGGTTCCGAAAATTTTGCCAGTATTGGGCCGCGAAATTCCTACTGGCAGCCCTGGCTGTAATCATGTGTGTGTTCTGCAGGACTGGTATCTACCAATATACAGTTCCTGTAAGGTGGGACTAGTGCTCTTTTTAGTAGCTTTTGTTTTTTTATTTATTTAGTAACAGCTTAATGTGTTTCGGTCATTATGTAGTAGAAGGTGTATGGTGGTGTCATTGGTCTGATTAGAGTGTTTTCTTATGTAGAGGTAATGGTCATATTATATTATGTATTCGCGGTGTGGTGGTGATGGTAGTGGGCATTGTGCAGACGTATTGTTTTGGCCTTTTATAGTAGTAATATTGATCATATTGGTCTTTGCATTGTGTGTTTTTGGGTAGCAACAGTGGTATACTGTAATTATATATACAGTTGTGGCCAAAAGTATTGCCACCCCTGCTATTCTGTCAGATAATACTCAGTTTCTTCCTGAAAATGATTGCAAACACAAATTCTTTGGTATTATTATCTTCATTTAATTTGTCTTAAATGAAAAAACACAAAAGAGAATGAAGCAAAAAGCAAAACATTGATCATTTCACACAAAACTCCAAAAATGGGCCAGACAAAGGTATTGGCACCCTCAGCCTAATACTTGGTTGCACAACCTTTAGCCAAAATAACTGCGACCAACCACTTCCGGTAACCATCAATGAGTTTCTTACAATGCTCTGCTGGAATTTTAGACCATTCTTCTTTGGCAAACTGCTCCAGGTCCCTGATATCAGAAGGGTGCCTTCTCCAAACTGTCATTTTTAGATCTCTCCACAGGTGTTCTATGGGATTCAGGTCTGGACTCATTGCTGGCCACCTTAGAAGTCTCCAGTGCTTTCTCTCAAACCATTTTCTAGTGCTTTTTGAAGTGTGTTTTGGGTCATTGTCCTGCTGGAAGACCCATGACCTCTGAGGGAGACCCAGCTTTCTCACACTGGGCCCTACATTATGCTGCAAAATTTGTTGGTAGTCTTCTGACTTCATAATGCCATGCAAACGGTCAAGCAGTCCAGTGCCAGAGGCAGCAAAGCAACCCCAAAACATCAGGGAACCTCCGCCATGTTTGACTGTAGGGATCGTGTTCTTTTCTTTGAATGCCTCTTTTTTTCTCCTGTAAACTCTATGTTGATGCCTTTGCCCAAAAAGCTCTACTTTTGTCTCATCTGACCAGAGAACATTCTTCCAAAACGTTTTAGGCTTATTCAGGTAAGTTTTGGCAAACTCCAGCCTGGCTTTTTTATGTCTCGGTTGTACCCTCGGACTGCAGGGCAGCTTGAACTTGTTTGGATGTTAGTCGAGTATCTTTATCCAACATCCGCACAATCTTGCGTTGAAATCTCTTGTCAATTTTTCTTTTCCGTCCACATCTAGGGAGGTTAGCCACAGTGCCATGGGCTTTAAACTTCTTGATGACACTGCGCACGGTAGACACAGGAACATTCAGGTCTTTGGAGATGGACTTGTTGCCTTGAGATTGCTCATGCTTCCTCACAATTTGGTTTCTCAAGTCCTCAGACAGTTCTTTGGTCTTCTTTCTTTTCTCCATGCTCAATGTGGTACACACAAGGACACAGGACAGAGGTTGAGTCAACTTTAATCCATGTCAACTGGCTGCAAGTGTGATTTAGTTATTGCCAACACCTGTTAGGTGCCACAGGTAAGTTACAGGTGCTGTTAATTACACAAATTAGAGAAGCATCATATGATTTTTCGAACAGTGCCAATACTTTTGTCCACCCTCTTTTTTATGTTTGGTGTGGAATTATATCCAATTTGGCTTTATGACAATTCTTTTTGTGTTTTTTCATTTAAGACAAATTAAGTGAAGATAATAATACCAAAGAATTTGTGTTTGCAATCATTTTCAGGAAGAAACTGAGTATTATCTGACAGAATTGAAGGGGTGTCAATACTTTTGGCCACAACTGTACATGCTCTTTTAAATGACTAAAGGTTGGTCTTATAGGGAGACATGCTTTTTGGGGCTTGGACCCAGGAGCTTTAAGGACCCTGGCAATGCCCCTGCCATATTGTGTGTTTAAATGTCCGTGTTTCTGGAGTTGTATGTATGTTTGTAAGTAGTCTCAGTTATGGTACCATATCTAAGCAGTAACCTTGGTTCTGATACTGTATTGATGTAGTAATCTAGATTCTGGTATAATATGTATGCCATAAGCTTGGTTCTGTATCTTGTAGTAGACATAGTAAGCTCTGTTCTGCTTCCTTATCTCTGTAGTAAGCTTGGTTCTGCTCCCATATCTCTGTAGTAAGCTCCGTTCTGCTCCCATATCTCTGGAGTAAGCTCTGTCCTGCTCCCATATCTCTGGAGTAAGCTCCATTCTGCTCCCATATCTCTGTAGTAAGCTCCATTCTGTTTCCATATCTCTGTAGTAAGCTTGGTTCTGCTCCCATCTCTCTGTAGTAAGCTCGGTTCTGCTCCCATATCTCTGGAGGAGCTCTGTTCTGCTCCCATATATCTGTAGTAAGCTACGTTCTGTTTCCATATCTCTGTAGTAAGCTCGGTTCTGCTCCCATATCTCTGGAGAAGCTCTGTTCTGCTCCCATATCTCTGGAGTAAGCTCCATTCTGCTCCCATATCTCTGTAGTAAGCTTGGTTCTGCTCCCATATCTCTGGAGTAAGCTCCGTTCTGCTCCCATATCTCTGTAGTAAGCTCGGTTCCGCTCCCATATCTCTGTAGTAAGCTCGGTTCTGCTCCCTTATCTCTGTAGTAAGCTCGGTTCTGCTCCCATATCTCTGGAGTAAGCTCTATTCTGCTCCAATATCTCTGTAGTAAACTCGGTTCTGCGCCCTTATCTCTGTAGTAAGCTCTGTTCTGCTCCCTTATCTCTGTAGTAAGCTTGGTTCTGCTCCCTTATCTCTGTAGTAAGCTCTGTTCTGCTCCCATATCTCTGTAGTAAGCTCGATTCTGCTCCCTTATCTCTGTTGTAAACTCGGTTCTGCTCCCTTATCTCTGTAGTAAGCTCGGTTCTACTCCTTTATTTCTGTAGTAAGCTTGGTTCTGCTTCCATAGCTCTGTAGTAAGCTCCGTTCTGTTTCCATATCTCTGTAGTAAGCTCGTTTCTGCTTCCATATCTCTGTAGTCAGCTTCCTTCTGTTACAGAATCTATGTAGGCAGCAAGCTTGATTCTGCTCCCTTATCTCTGTAGTAAGCTCTGTTGTGCTCCCATATCTCTGTAGTAAACTTGGTTCTGCTCCCATATCTCTGTAGTAAGCTTGGTTCTGCTCCCATATCTCTGTAGTAAGCTCGGTTCTGCTCCCATATCTCTGTAGTATGCTCGGTTCTGCTCCCATATCTCTGTAGTAAGCTTGGTTCTGCTCCCTTATCTCTGTAGTAAGCTCTGTTCTGCTCCCATATCTCTGTAGTAAGCTCGATTCTGCTCCCTTATCTCTGTTGTAAACTCGGTTCTGCTCCCTTATCTCTGTAGTAAGCTCGGTTCTACTCCTTTATTTCTGTAGTAAGCTTGATTCTGCTTCCATAGTTCTGTAGTAAGCTCCGTTCTGTTTCCATATCTCTGTAGTAAGCTCGGTTCTGCTTCCATATCTCTGTAGTCAGCTTCCTTCTGTTACAGAATCTATGTAGGCAGCAAGCTTGATTCTGCTCCCTTATCTCTGTAGTAAGCTCTGTTGTGCTCCCTTATCTCTGTAGTAAACTTGGTTCTGCTCCCATATCTCTGTAGTAAGCTTGGTTCTGCTCCCATATCTCTGTAGTAAGCTCGGTTCTGCTCCCATATCTCTGTAGTATGCTCGGTTCTGCTCCCATATCTCTGTAGTAAGCTTGGTTCTGCTCCCATATCTCTGTAGTAAGCTGGGTTCTGCTCCCATATCTCTGTAGTAAGCTTGGTTCTGCTCCCATATCTCTGTAGTAAGCTCAGTTCTGCTCCCATATCTCTGTAGTAAGCTCCTTTCTGTTCCCATATCTCTGTAGTAAGCTCCGTTCTTTTCTCATATCTCTGTAGTAAGCTTGGTTCTGCACCCATATCTCTGTAGTAAGCTTTCTTCTGTTCCCATATCTCTGTAGTAAGCTCCAGTCAGTTTCCTTGTCTACGTAGCAATCTTGGTTCCGTTATCGTGTCTATATAGTCAGCTTGCTTCTGTTACAGAATCTGTAGGCAGCAAACTTGATTCTGCTCCCATATATATGCAGCTAGCTCCGTGCTGTTCCCATATCTATGTACCAGCCTGTTATTAAAGCCTGTTATCTCTGCTGCTTTAATGCAGCGGCCAGAGATAAGCAGGGCAAAAGCACCGCAACTGGAGGGCCACTGCCTTGTCATTGCCACCCAGGCTGAAAAGTACCAGCCAGCCCCTGGTTATGGGATGTATTTAGAGAAGCATATAGTCTAGATCACGTGAATTAATTATCCCCCTCTACTCCTTCTTGGTCAGGCCACATCTGAAATACTGTATTCACTTCTGGGAACCACATTTTAAATAAGACATTGAAAAACTGGAGCAAGTTCAGAGAAGAGTTACCGGGATGGTGAGCAGACTGCAAAGTATGTCCTACAAGGAATGGTTAAAGGATCTGGGAATGTTTAGCTTGCTAAAAAGAAGGCTAAGAGGAGACTTAATAGCTGTCTACAAATATCTGAAAGGATGTCACAGTGTAGAAGGATCATCCTTATTCTCACTTGCACATGGAAACACGAAAAGCAATGGACTGAAACTGAAAGAAGATTAGATATTAGAAAAAACTTTTTGACAGTTAGAGTGATCAATGAGTGGAACAGGCTGCCACAAGAGGTGGTGAGTGCTCCTTCAATGGAAGTCTTCAAACAGAGACTGGACAGACATCTGTCTGAGATGGTTTAGTGAATCTTGCATTGAGCAGGGGGTTGGACACAATGACACTGGAAGTCCTTGCCAACTCTATCATTCTATGATTCTATGTCCCCTTGGTGTGCAAAAAATCACAGACATGTGAACAGCTCCATAAACTGACATAGGTACTATCTCTGTCGGGTGTCCCAGGACCAGGGGCTCCTTCCATGTCCCTAATGCTAGGTGCAACCCCGGCTTGCCCTATTCCCCGGATTAGTTCTGATGGTTAAGATGCAGGGGCCACTTACCTTGCCTTAGCTCCTGAATCCACACTCAGTCTGTACCCTTCCCCCACCCAGGGTAGAGGGGAGTAGTAGTGTACCTGTACCATAATACACCAACCAGACTAATAAGGTTATACGAATAGGGATAGCAAAAATTATCAATCATGCTTTCACACAAACAGAGGATTGCACTGGGGAGTGGAGGATGGGGATAAACCAAAAAAGGATAAGAAAGGGAGTTATTGTAGGGTTCGGGCAGAGTGAGGCGATTAGGTTGGTGCTGAGGAGATTCTGATGATAGTGCGGATAAGCGGGGAGGTGTGCTGTGATGCTGATCCCACAGAACTGGGGGGTGACTCACCTTTTGGCGTCGGCAGACACGAGACAGAGACAAGGGTTGTGTCCAACAGTTCAGATTTTATGGGCCGTTTTCTGGGCGACCACCGTACTTAATCACAGAACTTTTACACAGTTCACTTTGCACACAGACCCAGGTATTTGCTCTTCCCTGTATTACCGTTTGTGGCGTCCTCTATGGCTCTTTTCCACTGTGGTTGCCCTAGGCACTTTCACCACAGCGTTGCGCCCTTTAGAGTATGCCGTTCACCTGAGACTCACGGTCTGTCTCTGGCCGCAGCCACTGTCCTTTTGGGTCACCCCCGTGACCGTCTCCACTGTCAGTCTCTCTCTCTGAGGGTTCTTCTGCTGCCTCTCCTCACAGCAGACCCTCCTCTCTTGTGAGCTCCCCTGGCTGACTGGAACTTCCAGAACCTTCCCTGACCTCTTATACTCCCAGTCCCAGTAGCTCCGCCCACTATCACCTGACAGTAACCTCTGACCAATGGCAGTTACCTTGACCCATGGCAGTTACACAGTCCCCCTCCTACACTCCCCACTGCCCTCCAATGGTCAAACTACCACATAACACCCTTTTCTCTGTATCTCAGCCTACACTGCGCTATCTCTCTGTCTCTCACTACAGACAGACCTGTCCGTCAGCTCAACCTCCCCACATTATCACACACTGAAAACCTAGCAACAGTCACAGATAAATCCACCAAACGCCTTCTCCAAAAATTACCAGCAAAAAACCTCCAGCCATGCAGCATAAGCTACTCTGACAGTGAGTGCTAGCCAGGGCCCAGATTATATAGGAGATGGGAGTGGCTAACAGTGCGCAGCTGAGTATTTTTGTGTGGACCAATTGGTCCAAGGGAAAAATCAGAAATGTGAACTGCAGGCACTAGTGCTATCTGTAAAAAAATGCGGATAGCACACATAAGAGCAAAACTGTCCTCTGAATGGACCCTTCCATTAAGGCATTCAGATCATTTTTCCTTTTGCACATTCTGTTTTTAGATAAATGGATTTAATGTACTAAACAGGTCTGCAGCAGCATTACAGATGTATGCAGTGGCGTAACTACAAAGTTATGGGCCCCGGTGCGAACTTTCAAATGGGCCCCCCCATGTCAAAATACATGCACATCTTCGCTCCGTACACCTCGTACACACGCGGCTCCGCTCCGCACACCTCATACACGCGTGGCTCCGCACACCTTGTACACACGCGGCTCCTCTATGTCCACCTCATACACTGCAGCTCCACTCCGTACACTTTGTACACACACGGCTCGGCTCCGTACACCTCGTACACATGCGGCTCCGCTTCGTACACACATGGCTCCACTCACCTCGTACACACACGGCTCCGCTCAGCCAAAGCGCTGCCAACTTTTGAACGAAGGTGAATCCGCATATGATCACTGAACCATGCGGAATCACAGCATCCAATACATTGCATGGGTGAAATTTATCTTGTGGAGACTCGCGTCTCCGCAAGATAAATTGACATGCTGTAGTCTGGAAAGATGCATCGCATGTCCATCTCCGCGGGAGATCTGCGGCGTCTCTGGATTTTTACCATAGTGATATTCTGACTTAATTGTAATGACATTTATGCCTGGAGACCCATGCGTTTTTACCAGGGTCAATTGTCCTTTTTTGTCTATATTAATTGTATTTGTAAATATTGAATAATAAAGTATTGTATTTTTACCTAATTGTATAGAGCTCCATTTTTTTTTGTTCATGGATGTGGACACCACTTACTGCATAGCGCAGGCACTGGAGAGTGGGAGTCTCAGTCTAGGACTCAGACTGGCCTGTGGGCTGTGGGTCTGTGGGCTGTGGTCCTGTGGCACACTGTAATGGCGGACGCTGTCTGTCTTCTAAGCCTCTGCCTCAGATCCGGAAGGTTCAGACAGGGTTCAGAGGCGTGGTGGGGGTGAACAATGATGGAGGTGGAGGGGAGAACAATAATAGAGGTGGTGGAGAGGGCAATTATTGGGGTGGTGAAGAGGGCAATGACGGAGACGGTGGAGAGAGTAATGATGGGGTGGTGGAGAGGGCAAAGATGGAGGTGATGGGGAGGGCAGTGATTGGGGTGGTGGAGAGGGCAATGACAGGGGTGGTGGAAAGGGCAATGATGGGGGTGGTGGGGGAGAAGGCAATGATGGAGGTGATGGAGAGGGCAATGATGTGGGTGATGGGGGAGAAAGCAATGATAGGGGTGGTGGAAAGGGCAATGATTGGGGTGTTGGAGAGGGCAATGATTGGGGTGGTGGAGAGGGCAATGATGGGGGTGGTGTAGAAGGCAATGATGGGGGTGGTAGAGAGGGCAATGATAGAGGTGGTGGAAAAAGCAATGATTGGGGTGATGGAGAGGGCAATGATGGGAATCGTGGAGAAGGAAATGATAGAGGTGGGGAGAAGGCAATGATTGAGGTGGGGGAGAAGGCAATGATTGAGGTGGGGAGAAGGCAATGATGGGGGGTGGAAAGGGCAATGATGGAGGTTGGGGAGAGGACAATGATGGGATGTGGGAGGAGGACAATGAGGGATGTGGATGATTGGGATGGGAGGAAGGGGGACTTATAATGGACTTAGGAACAGGGGGAGTTGGAGGAAGATGGTAGATATGAATGTAAAATGAATTGGGTGGTGTAGGAGGATGCTAAGCCCCTGATAGCATCCTCCCCCATCTCACAATTCATTGTGATGCTATCGGGGACTTATGATTTTTTGGAGAGTTGGAGAGGAGGGGGTAAGGAGCATAGGATCCTTTATTATGAACTGAAAGTTGGGAGAAGACTGTCAGGGACTTGTAATGAATTGGTAGGTGGCCGAGGATGCTCAGTACCTGATAGCGTCTTCTCCCACCCCCAAAATTCATTATGATGCTATCAAGTACTTATAATGAATGATGGGACACAGGACAGGGACTAAGGCTATGTGCACATGTTCAAGATTTGCAGGAGAAAATTCTGCTGATTTATCCTAATGTGCTGGTAGGAAGAACACTGCGTAAAATACATTTATTTTTTGCAACGTTTTTGACATGCTTTAGTTTCATCTTTTCCCTCACTTATTAGTATAGGTGATATACGCTGCACTTATTGATATTATGCAGATTTTAATCTGCTGTAAATCTGCAAGGAAAAATATGCAACGTGTGCATGAGACTTCAGGCATCTCTTCCACTTTTCCTTAACTGTAGATCTTGCATATATTCCATGTGCACATAGCCTTACAGTTAATTGGGGAGAGTCACAGTCTGAATATTTTTTATTTATTGGGAGTCAGAGATTATAGCTAATGGGGAGACAGTGCTGCTTATTTTAAATTTTTAATGGGGTGTTGCTAATAGTATATTAATAGTGGGGTATGGGTCGCCCTCCCAGGGCTGTGGGGTACTCGGTACCGTGCAGTCTCTTTCAGAGGGGAATGTCACAGCAGCGGTGACCCGGTCCGTGGCCCTGGGCGCCCATTGTAAAAGGGGGAATGTGACCAAGTTTGTGAATAGGTGATTCGTGACGCCACCTGTGGTGTTCGGCAAGGGAGGTATTAAGCCGACGCTGCAGACAGATCCTCTGGGACAGATGGTGTGGTGCAGCAATGATGTTATAGCCCTCCACAGGCAGGGCTGTTGTCCCAGGGCAGAGTAGGTGTAGTGACACTTAGATGGTGTAGTGTCTGGCGCAGGGAATGTAGCAGTGCTGGGCAGGCGGACGCAGGAATGAATGGAGGACACCAGGGCATGTAGTTCCAAAGCTTTACTCACTGTCTGTAGTGCCCGCTTCCATGCCATGTCCTCCAGGTCAGGGACTCAGTCAACCTCCAGGCCAGGTGAAGCCCTCCTTTCCAACACTCCGCCAACATATGTGCCTTTTCTGAACGTCTCCTTTCTAGCGCCTATGATGAAGTCCTCTCTGTACTGAGTTACACTGGAGTTCCTCCTTTCTGATGTTAGCTCTACTTGTATGGCAGACAGCTGTAGCCTGCTTCGGGGACTCTCTGCTACCAAGTCCCGGCTCACTATCGTTGCTGTTGTGCCCCCAAGTCTTGTGTGGGAATAAAGCATTTACAGCTTCCTATTCCTCCGGTGTCTGTTGCAGGACCATTAGCATCCGAACAACCTGGGGGACCGGGCCCCGGCCTTGCGCTTAGGCTTGGAAGGGATTCTCCTCTAACCCCAATTCCACAGTCCTCTTCAACTCCTTACGTTCCGTACTAATCCTTCTTTCTTATGGAGAATCAGGCTTTCTTAAATGTCTCTTTCCTGTGCCAGCAGACCCAGGTCACTGAGGCCTGCTGCAGCACTTCCATCAATCCATCCCTCTCTCGGGGATCTCCTTACACAGGTCCGACCTCGTCAAACTCCTGTGACTAACTACCTCATCCTATCTTCTTCCCTCTCTTTAGTGTAAGCTCAGCTCCACCCACCTCCCAGCACGTTTCATGTTCCAAGCAGGGAGCTACCAAGGTGCTTTGCTAACTTTCCCGTTTAAGGTCAATTAGGATTACCATAATTATTAATATTTGCCAAGTGCCAAAATAATGAGAGAGAGAGAGAGAATGTTTTTATTACTTACTGCTAAGTCAAAAGTTTACATACACTAAGATCACTATGCCTTTAAACAATTCTAGACTGCCCATATGATGATGTCATGTGTTTGGAAGCTTCTGATTCTGTTTTCTTGGTAACATCTGAGTTAATTAGAGACTCACTTGTGAATGCATTTTAATTCACACCTGAAACACATTGCTTCTTTGTGTAGCACTATGGGAAAATCTAAAGAAATTAGCCAAGATATCAGGAAGACAATTGTGGACTTGCACAAGTCTGGCTCATCCTTGGGTACAGTTTCAAGATATCTGAAGGTGCCTCATTCATCCGTACAAACAAGATGGGAATGTCCAGCCATCATACCGCTCAGGAAGGAGACGGGTTCTGTGTCCCAGAGATGTATGTGCTTTGTTCCGACATGTGCATATCAACCCAAGGACAAAAGCCAAAGACCTTGTGAAGCTCATGGTGGAAGCTGACAAGATTGTGTCAATATCCACAGTGAAAAGAGTACTGCATCAACATACGCTGAAAAGCCACTCTGCGAGGAAGAAGCCATTACTCCAAAAGAAACCTAAAAAAGCCAGATTAATGTTTGCAGATGCACACAGGAACAGGGACCTTAATTTTTGAAGACATGCCCTGTGGTCTGATTAAACTAAAATTAAACTTTTTGGGCATAATGACCATGGTTACGTTTGGAGGAAAGAGGTAGAAGCTTGGAAGCCTAAGAGCACCATCCCAACTGTGAAACACGGGGGTGGAAGGATCATATTGTGGGTTTTCTATGCTACAGAAGGGACTGGTGTACTTCACAAAATGGATGTCATCATGAGAAAAGAAGATTATGTGGCAATACTGAAGCAACATCTCAAGACATCAGGCAGGAAGTTAAACCTTGGGCAGAAATTAGTCTAAAAATTGACAATGACCCGAAGCATACTGCCAAAATGGTAATAAAGTAGCTTAAGGATAACAAAGTCAATGTTTCGGAGTGGCCATCACAAAGCCCTGATCTCAATCCTATTGAAAATTTATGGGCAAAGCTGAAAAGGCAGGTGCGAGCAAGGCGACCTACAAACCTGGATGAGTTACACTTTTGTCAGGAGGAATGGGTCTGAATGCCGACCAACTATTGTGAGACGCTTGTGGAAGGATATCCCAAACGTTTGACCTAAGTCATTCAGTTTAAGGGTTATGGTACCAAATACTAATGAAATGTATGTAAACTTTTGACTTTGCAGTAAGTAATAAAAATGCCTTAAAACATTCTCTCTCTTATTATTCTGGCATTTGGCAAATATTAATAAATAATAATAAATATGGTAATCCTAATTGATCTAAAACGGGAAAGGTTTATTCTGATTTCATATCAGATATTGAGAAAAACATGCAGATGCGTCTTTTTATATAGTGTATGTAAACTTCTGGTTTCAACTGTAGATATTATTCTGTGTCTGTTCTGTGTGACGTGGAGTGTAATTTTTTTTTCTAAAATCCCTTATTCTATGTTCTCACATTTGGCTGAAATGTCCATGTGTGACTCATAGAGCTTTATAGGTCCATTCACGCATACATGAAATTCACGGATCTGAGAATAAGATCTGTGAGGGTCAGAGAATGTTATGTTCTGATCCGATTTTGAGGATCAGAGTAGGACATGCTTAATGTGCCTGTAAAAGCTTGCCGCACACCGACACTGCACACGGACACAGGAATGTAGCCTTATTATGTATAGCACATTCCCTTAGTATATAGTGTACTCACTTATTATGTAGAGCACAGTCCCTTAATATACAGTGTACTCACTTATTATGTATTAGCTGAAGAGCCCAGCGTTGCCTGGGCATAGTAACCAACCGTGGTTAGTTATAACAAATTATAATGATTATATTGCACATAAAAACCGTGCATCTAATCCTATCCTGAGTGATACTGACTGCTGAGCCATGTATCTATTCCTATTCTGTGTGTTACTGTCTGCTGAGCTGTGTATCTATTTCTAGCCTGTGTGATACTGTGTGCTGAGCTGTGTATCTATTCCTATCCTGTGTGATACTGACTGCTGAGCTGTGTATCTAATACTATTCTGTGTGATACTGACTGCTGAGCTGTGTATCTAATACTATTCTGTGTGATACTGTGTGCTGAGCTGCGTATCTAATCCTATCCTGTGTGATACTGTCTGCTGAGCCGTGTATCTATTCCTATCCTGTGTGATACTGACTGCTGAGCTGCGTATCTAATCCTATCCTGTGTGATACTGTCGGCTGAGCTGTGTATCTATTCCTATCCTGTGTGATACTGACTGCTGAGCTGTGTATCTATTACTATTCTGTTTGATACTGTGTGCCGAGCTGTGTATCTAATCCTATCCTGTGTGATACTGTCTGCTGAGCTGTGTATCTATTCCTATCCTGTGTGATACTGACTGCTGAGCTGTGTATCTAATACTATTCTGTGTGATACTGTGTGCTGAGCTGCGTATCTATTCCTATCCTGTGTAATACTGTCTGCTGAGCTGTGTATCTATTCCTATCCTGTGTGATACTGACTGCTGAGCTGTGTATCTAATCCTATCCTGTGTGATACTGTCTGCTGAACCGTGTATCTATTCCTATCCTGTGTGACACTGTCTGCTGAGCCGTGTATCTAATACTATTCTGTGTGACACTGTGTGCTGAGCTGCGTATCTAATCCTATCCTGTGTGATACTGACTGCTGAGCTGTGTATCTAATCTTATCCTGTGTCCTGTGTGATACTGACTGCTGAGCTGTGTATCTAATCCTCTCCTGTGTGATACTGACTGCTGAGCTATGTATCTAATCCTATTCTGTGTGATACTGACTGCTGAGCCGTGTATCTAATCCTATCCTGTGTGATACTGGGCTCCCTCTGCAGTCTGTGTCAGAGGGTGGTCTGTCTTGGCACGGTAATAAATTGTGTTATTTCCAGCTTTACAGAAGGACGATAACACCATAGAAATGATAAGAATTATTATTCTCATTATTATTAGCCTCAGTTACGACAACTGTCTACAAAGAAAACTGTTGTTGGTAGCAACCAATCACAGCTCATTTTTCATCTTTTCAACAGCTCTGGGACAGCGTGGCGAGTTTTGAGTGGTGACTTTTGTGTTTCGACTTTTATGTGGCGAGGCTGGTGTATGTGTGGTGAAATGTGTGCTGAGGGTGGTATATGTGTTGAAGCACATGGTAGTTTGTGGCGCATTTTGTGTGTGTGTTCATATCCCCGTGTGTGGTGAGTATGTGGTGTTTGCAGGTACGCAGGATGCAGCGTCGAGTCACGAGACAACTACGGTGCTTTTAAAGATTCGTTTATGGGACTTGAGGGGACTTCCCTCAGTCAAGGCCTGATCACCAAAACAGGGGTAACACAGGTTGCCCACGCAGGGGCTCTAAACAAGCAAACACGGTAATGTAGAACACGATTACTCCCGGCAACGGCCGGTCACTATAGTGCCGCGGTGTGGCCGACTACGGGTCCTTAAGTCTAGAGTCTACTTAGCTGTCCTGACGTCCCTCGCCATTCTGGCTGCTGGCCTTTCGACGGAAGAGTTGCTGGTCCCAGTTGTTGAGGCGCTGTAGGAGTCTTCGCGCTCGCTGGCGCGCTGAGGCCTTTGGAACCCCACAGGCCCTGGCGGAGTCCTGGGACAAGTAGGCCGCAGCCCCCGGAGCCAGGCAGGCGGCAGGCGTGTACGGTGGCGAGTGACAGGCCACCTGCGCAGCTAACGGCTGCGACGGGGAGTCCGAGGTCAGGAGTGGCCCGGCCCCTGATGCAGCCCGGAGCGGGACAGTGGTGGCCGCCGACAGCACGGTGCTGGTCGCGGCCACTGGTGTGCGCAGGGTGGCTGCAGGTGACTGGGCATGGGCTGCGGATCCGAGCTCAGGGGAAGCGGCCGCCACAGCCGCGGGCAGAGGGGAGATAACAGCCGCGAGCTGTGCTGGGCCGCAGTGGCTGCGGGCTGTGGAGAGGCAGCAAGTCTGGGGCGATTTGCTGGATACCGTCCCCCTGGAGTCCTCAGTCGGAGTCCTCCCTGGCGCTGGTCAGTCACTCTGGTTGGCAGTCGCTACCACGCTCTCCTATTCTCGCTGTCCTGGTCTGCTGACTCCTCGTCTGGGGAATTCTCCGCCCCCTTTATACTGGTCCCTCCCCTAGCTCTCCTGTCTGTCACAAGGGTGCGTCGCTTAATACTGTCCCCCGGGGACAGTTTCCTCCGGAACCTGGATGACGGCCCCCTTGGTTCCGGCCCGGGCATCTGACAGGGGGGCCGCTCCTCCCACACGTATCCCATGTCAGGGCCCCACCTTAGCAACTGTACGGTATATACTCTTTGGCGCCATTGCTCTCATTCTTTAAGTCCCCCTTGTTCACATCTGGCAGCTGTCAATTTGCCTCTAACACTTTTCCTTTCACTTTTTCCCCATTATGTAGATAGGGGCAAAATTGCTTGGTGAATTGGAACGCGCGGGGTTAAAATTTCACCTCACAACATAGCCTATGACGCTTTTGGGGTCCAGACGTGTGCCTTTGCAAAATTTTGTGGCTGTAGTTACGACGGTGCAGATGCCAATACAAACATACACTTTTTCCCCATTATATAGATAGGGGCAAAATTGTTTGGTGAATTGGAATGCGCGGGGTTAAAATTTTGCCTCACAGCATAGCCTATGACGCTCTCGGGGTCCAGACGTGTGACTGTACCAAATTTTATGGCTGTAGCTGCGACGGTGCGGATGCCAATCCCGGACATACATACACACATACATACATACACACACACACACACACACACACACACACACACACACACACACACACACACACACACACACACACACATACACACACACATTGAGCTTTATATATTAGATAACACCGTCCCTTATTACGTACCATCCTCTCTAGTTATATACAGTGCCATCCCTTATTATATAGCTTCCTCTGCTGTTATGTACAGTGCTGTCTCTTACATAGTGTATTCTTGTTATTTTTTTTATTCACAGCGCCCTCTTTTATTACATAGTCCCTTCTCTTGTTAGATATAAAATGACTGCTGATGGAGCAGTCGGTGACCAGACTACCAGTCCATCAGCTCCTCCATTAGAAAGGAAGCTTTCCCATGCTCCATCATCCATCATTGCATTATACAGCTAACAAGACAGGACGGTATGTAATAAAGAACATGGCTCTGTACATAACAAGAGAGGGCACTGTGTAATAAGGGATGGTAATATACATAATAAAGGAGACTATGTAATATATTTACATGTATGTGTGGGGCTATATATTATATACAGGTGCTTCTCACAAAATTAGAATATCATCAAAAGTTAATTTATTTCAGTTCTTCAATACAAAAAGTGAATCTCATATATTATAGAGTCATTACAAACAGAGTGATCTATTTCACGTGTTTATTTCTGTTAATGTTGATGATTATGTCTTACAGCCAATGAAAACCCAAAAGTCATTATCTCAGTAAATTAGAACACTTTATAACACCGTTGGCCTACTGAAATGTATGTTCAGTAAATGCATTCAATACTTGGTCGGGGCTCCTTTGTATCAATTACTGCATCAATGCAACGTGGCATGGAGGCTGGGTCGGACTGGCCCAGCGGAGGATTCTCCGGTGGGCCCTGGCACCTGCTGGCATACGGGGCCTACAGTTGCCTAGGGCCTCCGCTGCTCTAGGGGCCCCCATCCAATGGCATGTCGCTAATAGCGGCACACCTTGCAGCTGCTATGGGGTCCCCGTGCCAGCAGAGCAGCAGCGGGTGACAGGAAGAAGGAGCCCCTGTCCCCGCTGCTATAGAGAAATGAATATTCACTGCTTTCCTCGCCCACATGGGCATGGAAAGGGAATATCATTTCACTGGACCAGGCCCCTCCGCTCCCCCAGGGGCCCCCAGCCCAATCAGCTGCTATGCGGCAGTAAGTCAGGGCCGCTCTCTGATGTGCGCCGCTCTCAATTGTAATGGAAGAGAGCGTCATCAGAAGACGCTTTCTCCTATCAGTCCACCCTGCTTCTGACACACGGCCGGTGCGCGATGACGTCACTTCATCGAGCATTCGCTGTGTGTCTGGCAGACGCCAGCGCAGCTCCTGACACTGAAGCAGAGCCGACGTCGGAATCAGTGTGGGAGCGAGGAGGAGAGGGGAGTACTGTGGGTTTTTTTTTAATATCTCTATTTCTATCTATATCTCTCTCCTATATCTATGTTTATCGATCTATATCTATCTATCTATCTATCTGTCTATCTATCGTTCTATCTATCTGTCTGTCATCTATCTATCTATCTATCTGTCTATCTGTCTGTCATCTATCTATCTATCTATCTATCTATCGTTCTATCTATCTATATATATATCTCTATAACTATCTATCTATCTATCTATCTATCTCTACAGTGCCTTGCAAAAGTATTAATCCCCCTGGAACTTTTCAACCTTTTCCCACATATCATGCTTCAAACATAAAGATACCAAATGTAAATTTTTGGTAAAGACCTGAATCCAATTGAGAATCTGTGGAAAGAGCTGAAACTGTTGTTCACAAACGATCTCCATCAAACCTCACTGAGCTCGAGCTGATTGCCAAGGAAAAATGGGCAAGAATTTCAGTCCCTCGATGTACAAAACTGATAGAGACATGCCCCAAGCAACTTGCAGCTGTAATCGCAGCAAAAGGTGGCACAACAAAGTATTAAGTTAAAGGGGCCGAATAATATTACACGCCCCACTTTTCAGTTTTTGAATTTCAACAAAAATTTAAAATAACCAATAAATTTCATTCAACTTCACAATTGTGTCCCACTTGTTGTTGATTCTTCACCAAAAATTTAGATTTGGTATCTTTATGTTTGAAGCATGATATGTGGGAAAAGGTTGAAAAGTTCAAGGGGGCTGAATACTTTTGCAAGGCACTGTATCTCTATATCTATCTATCTATCTCTATATCTATCTATATATATCTGTCTATCTATTTCTATCTCTATCTCTATATCTATCTATCTATCTATCTATTTATCCATTATCTATCTATCTATCTATCTATCTATCTATCTATCTATCCATCTCTATATCTATCTATTTATCCATTATCATCTATCTATCTATCTGTCTATCCATAGATCTATCTATCTATCTATCTATCTATCTATCTCTAAATCTATCTATCTATCTCTAAATCTATCTATCTATCTATTTATCTCTATCTCTAAATCAATCTATCTAGCTATCTATTTATCTATCTCTAAATCTATCAATCTATCTTTATCTATCTCTAAATCTATCTATCTATCTATCTATCTCTAAATCTATGTGTCTATCTATTTATCCATTATCTATCTTCTATCTATCCCTATATCTATCTATTTATCCATTATCTATCTTTATATCTATCTACCATATAGCTATCTATTTATCCATTATCTATCTTCTATCTATCTATTATCTATCTCTAAATCTATCTATCTATCTATCTATCTCTAAATCTATCTATCTCTATCTATCTATCTATCTATCTATCTCTAGCTATCTCTAAATCTATGTGTCTATCTATCTATTTATCAATTATCTATCTTCTATCTATCTCTATATCTATCTATTTATCCATTATCTATCTTTATATCTATCTACCATATAGCTATCTATTTATCCATTATCTATCTTCTATCTATCTATCTATCTATCTATCTCTAAATCTATCTATATCTATCTATCTATCTCTAAATCTATCTATCTATCTATCTCTAAATCTATGTGTCTATCTATCTATTTATCCATTATCTATCTTTATATCTATCTACCATATAGCTATCTATTTATCCATTATCTATCTTCTATCTATCTCTAAATCTATCTATCTATCTATCTATCTATCTATCTCTAAATCTATGTGTCTATCTATCTATTTATCCATTATCTATCTTTATATCTATCTACCATATAGCTATCTATTTATCCATTATCTATCTTCTATCTATCTCTAAATCTATCTATCTATCTATCTATCTATCTATCTATCTATCTATCTATCTCTAAATCTATCTATTCATCTATCTATCTCTAAATCTATCTATCTATCTATCTATCTATCTCTAAATCTGTGTCTATCTATCTATTTATCCATTATCTATCTTCTATCTATCTCTATATCTATCTATTTATCCATTATCTATCTTATATCTATCTACCATATAGCTATCTATTTATCCATTATCTATCTTCTATCTATCTATCTATCTATCTATCTATCTATCTCTAAATCTATCTATCTATGCATCTATCTATCTCTAAATCTATCTATCTATCTCTAAATCTATGTATCTATCTATTTATCCATTATCTATCTTCTATCTATCTCTATATCTATCTATTTATCCATTATCTATCTTATATCTATCTACCATATAGCTATCTATTTATCCATTATCTATCTTCTATCTATCTATCTATCTATCTATCTATCTATCTATCTATCTATCTATCTGTCTCTATATCTATCTCTTTATTCATTACCTTCTATCTATCTATCTATCTATCTATCTATCTATCTATCTATCTATCTATCTATCCATCTATCTATCTATCCATAGATCTATCTATCTATCTATCTATCTATCTATCTTTCTAGCATTATACCCTATGAGGGGGGGCAGCATTATACCTTATGAGGAGGCAGCATTATACCCTCTGAGGGGGCAACATAATACCCTATGAGGGGGGCAGCATTATATGCTATGAGGGGGGCAGCATTATACCCTATAAGGGGGGCAACATTATATTCTATGACGGGGCTATATTCTATGAGATGGCTGCATTATATTCTATGAGGGGGCTGCATTGTATTCTATGGGGGGGGCTACATTATATTCTATGAGGGGGCTGCATTATACTCTATGGAGGGGGCTGCTTTATATTCTATGAGGGAGGCTACCCCAACTCCTGCTACATAATTAAGATTTGTACTACCTTATATTAAACCCGGATATTAGCGTGTTTTAAAGCACAATTGGTGGTCTTGTATTTATTTCTATGTAGCTACATAGTGGGCCCCAAGAATGATTTTTTTCTGGTGGGCCCAAGGTGTTCCAGTCTGACGCTGCATGGAGGCGATCATGGAAGCCCAGGTTGTTTTGCTGGCAGCCTTCAGCTTGTCTGCATTGTTGAGTCTGGTGTCTCTCATCTTCATCTTTGCAATATCCCATAGATTCTCTATGGGGTTAAGGTCAGATGAGTTTGCTGGACAATCAAGCACAGTGATACTGTTGTTTTTAAACCAGGTATTGGTACTTTTGGCAGTGTGGACAGGTGCCAAGTCCTGCTGGAGAATGAAATTTCCATCTCCAATAAGCTTGTCGGCAGAGGGAAGTGGGTCACCCTCCCAGGGCTGTGGGGTACTCGGTACCGGGCCGGTGTCAGGGGGATGTGTCACAGCAATGGTGACCCGGTCCGTGGCCCTGGGCGCCCAAGTAATGGGGGAATGTAGTTAATGGAATGGAATAGTTCATGACACCTCCTATGGTGTTTGGCAAGCAAGATGTTAAGCCAACGCTGCGTGCAGATCCTCTGGGGCTGATGGTGTGTTGCAGCATAGATGGTGTAGCTCCCCACAGGTGAAGCTGTAACGCCAGGGCAGTGTATAGGCGCAAGCGGTTTGAGAAATGTTGGTACCCAGATGTAGCGGTGCTGACGGAGTTGGCGCACAAATGAATGGAAGACACCAGGGCTTGCAGTTCCAAAGCTTTACTCACAGTTCGTGGTACACACTGGTGCCTGCCTCCGTGCCGTGTCCTCCGGGGTAGAGACTCAATCAACCTCCCGGGCAAGTCAGGATTCTCCTCTCCAACACTCCGCCAACATGTACCTTTCCTGAACGATTCCTCTATTGCGCCTTTTAGTGTCAAGAGCTCCAGTACCGTGGTACTCTGAAGTTCCTCCTGTCAGATGTTCCTAACAACTCTACTTGTATGACAGACAGCTGTAGCCTCTGTCGGGGACTCCCTTCTCCAGAGTCCTGGCTCTCTATTCAGTTGCTGTTGTGCCCCAAGTCTTGGATGGGAGTAGTGCATTTACAGCCAACTACTCCACCAGTGTCTGCTGCAGAACCATAAGGCAGGGTTCCTCTTCCAACCCACAACTCCTCTCTGTTCTCCTACTCCTTCGTTCCGCGCTGTTCCTTCTCTCTCTTATGGAAGCTTAGGTTGCAGTTCTACGTCTTTCTCCTTCTGTTCCTTTCCCGTGCCAGCTGGCTCAGGTCACTGAGGCAGCTGCAGCACTCCTTCTTCTCTCCCTCTCTAGGGATCTCCTTCCTCTCGGACCCGTCCTTAGACTCTCCTGACTGACTGTCCAGACTCACTCCCATGCTGACCTCCTGTCAGACTGACCTCGATTTCTAAACTTTCCCACTCTTTTATATCTAACTCCACCCACCTCCCAGCACATCTCGTGTTACGAAGCAAGGACCCACGAAAGGAGCTCTGCTACCCTCTAAGCATGGAGCCGCAATCTGGTCCATTGCTGAAGTATCCTGTGTGTGGGTGCAGGTATTTGAGTGCGGAAAGGAGTTCCCAACTTACCTAGGTGGTGGGGCACTACACCTTAGGAGAAGGTGCAGTACCTCTGTGGCGCCTGAGCCTCAGGGGCGCCACAGAAGCATGAAGTGCTCTAAAATTTACTGGTAGATGGCTGCACTGACTTAGGTCTCGATTAGTGATGAGCGAGTATACTCATTGCTCGGGTTTTCCCGAGCATGCTCTGGTGTCCTCCGAGTATTCTGGCGTGCGCGGAGATTTAGTTTGTGTCAACAAAGCTGCATGATCTGTGGTTGCAGGACAGCCTGAATACATATGAGGAATGCCTGTTTGTTAGGGAACCACACATGTATTCTGGCTGTCTAGCAGCCGTAAATCATACAGCTGCATTGAAAAAAACTAAATCTCCGAGCACGGCAGAATACTAAGAGGACACCAGAGCATGCTCAGGAAAACCCAAGCAACAAGTATACTCGCTCATCACTAGTCTCGATAAAACACAGTGGACCTACACCAGCAGATGACATGACTCTCCAAACAATCACTGATTGTGGAAACTTCACACTAGACCTCAAGCAGCTTGGATTGTCTGTCTGTCCACTATTCCTCCAGACTCTGGGACCTTGATTTCCCCCTTTGCGCATCAACACTGTGTGTCTCCTATGCTGTAGACCGCTAAAGGCATGCAGCTTATGATAAGTTAGAATATAGACACAGAAGGCATTAGTACTTTCTAGGTAGCACAGCGCGGACATTATTTGTTTTAAATGGGGACATTTTGACTGTTGCACTCAGGAGGTATTACTTTTTAGCGAGGCATAGTGTGAGGCAGTGACCGGTGTCACATGAAGGCAGGGCCGGCGTTAGCGGCAGGCAGACCAGGCAGCTGCCTGGGGCCCCTGCTCCCCCAAGGGCCCCCAGCCACCTACCGCCAGCACCGATTCCCCCCCGTTGCATTGAACTATACCGGCGTCATAGACGCCGGTACAGTTCAATGCAATGATGGAAGAGAGAGCATCACATGACGCTCCCTTTCCCATCATTCCCCTCTGCCTCTGACACTGCAGGTGTGTGATGACGTCATATCATCGCGCACCCGCTGTGTGCCGGGCAGACTGCAGCCACTGAGACAGGAACTGGGAGCAGTGCGGTGCTCGAGGAGAGTGTTGTGAATTCGCTTTCTGGCCTCCCTCTGGTTATTACTGAAGGTGGTGGAGCTGGTCAGATTGACAGAGGGGTTGCGAGTTCTCTTTCTGGGCTCCCTCTGGTGGTTGCACCAGCGATCCCGACAACGTTACGACCCGGTCAGGATCGCTGGTGCATCGCTAAGTGGTCGCTAGTGAGCTACCAACAGGCAGATCTCACTAGCGATGTAGCGACGCAGCAGCGGTCATTACTTACCTGTCAGACGTGGCAATGAAGACGTCCTCCCGCCCGCTTCGACGCGTCGCAGGAAGCCCAGCAGGAAGCGGCCAATGAGAAACAGTCCAGGATGTTCTTGCGCGATCAGCGATAACCAGCGGGGGAGCCGGTCGGAGGTAAGTATCACACATAGCAATATATGCCAAGCAATATCGCTGCTGCGCCACAAAATCGGTGACGCTTTAGCGTTATTGCTAGCGATATCGCTTAGTGTGACGGGGCCTTAAGACAGCTGACTCCCTCTATCCCTGCTGGTGATTTTCTTCTTGCCTCCTGAGATCTGATGTTTCCAGCTCAGTCCCTGCATGTTCAGCTAAGTGTTCATTTGCTATTCTGTTTGCATTTGATCTGGTTTTGTCTATCTCTGTTTTGTGTGGGTCAGCCAGGTCCGGCTGGGGATGTGCTGAATCACCGTCCATATGTTACTGCTTGTGCCAGTTTGTTTTTGTCCCTTATTAGATTGGCCTCGTTTTGCTCTGCTTTCAGAATATACCAGAGTGCTGATATGGCGGGCGAAGTCGTGCGACTTCAGTGCTTTTTGCATCAGACGTGTTGGACTTTTTGCAGGGTTTTTTGCGTGATTGCAGACAGCGTCTTTCCTTTCCTGTCCTGTCTAGTCAGTGTGGGCCCCATCATTTTCTCAGTCTATTTTCCTGCCTGCGTTTGTGTTTTCATCTTGCCACGCCGACAATATACAGTATGTTCGGGGGCTATCTATTTCTTTGGGGTCTGCTCTGGGGCAGTTTAGATTTCCCCTTTCTTGCTTTAGGCTTAGTTAGCTCTCCGGCTGTGCCGAGGCATCTAGGATCATCGTAGGTACGCTCCACGGCTACTGCTAGTTGTGTGGATAGGATCAGGGTCTGCAATCCGCTTAGTTACCAACCTCTCTGGTTTTCTGTGGCTTAGCTTGGGCTTGCTCCCCTCCTCGGTGACCCAATCATAACAGAATCACCATCCTAACTGTAGACTCTAGGGTACTCTAAAGTAGGAAAGAATTTAGGAAAAAAAAATAGAAAAAAAAAGTGTCAGAATTTTTTTTTTCTTGTATATTTTTTCTTCTTTTTTGGGGGGGGGGCTGCAGGAGGAGATTTTTATTTTTTTTCTTCTTTTTCTAAATGGAGACTAAGCAATTGTCTGATCGTGTTGAGCAGCTTGCTGCTGAAGTGTGGGGAATTTCGGCCTATCTCGCTCAATCATCTGCTGTTGAACCAAAAATCCATACTCCTGTTGTGTTTTCTGGGGATCGGTCTAAATTTTTGAATTTTTAGAATAATTGTAAACTATTTTTTGCTTTGAAACCTAACTCATCGGGGAGCTCTGTACAACCAGACTTTGGAGTCCTATTTGAGATGTTTCATATCTGCTGATCAGGATGACTGGGTCTCATTTTTGCCCTTGGCCGAATTCGTGCTAAACAATAGAGCTAGTTCTGCCACTTTGATGTCGCCCTTTTTCTGTAACTTTGGGTTTCATCCGCAATTTTCTTCGGGGCAGGTGGAATCTTCGACCTGCCCAAGTGTGGACACTGTGGTAGAGAGAATGCAGCAGATTTGGGACCAAGTGGTGGATAAGTTGTCCCACTCTCAGAAAAAAGCCCAACGGTTTTCCACCGGCATAGGACCATTGGTCCCCGGTTTAAAGTGGGTGATATGGTTTGGTTGTCTTCATAGAATATTCCTATGAAGGTTGCGTCTCCAAAATTCAAGCCAAGATTCATTGGACCTTATAAGATTTTGGAGATCCTTAATCCCGTTTCTTTCCGATTGGCTCTTCCAGTTACGTTTAAGATCCATAGCGTGTTTCATATATCTTTGTTGAAGAGGTTTGTGGAGCCTGTAGTTCCTATGGCGGCGCCTCCTGACCCTGTATTGGTTAAAGGCAATTTGGAATATGAGATAGAGAAAATATTGGATTCTCATTTGGCTAGATGGAGACTCTAGCACTTGGTCAAATGGAAGGTTTATGGCCAGGAGGATAATTCTTGGGTCTCTGCCTCTGACATTCATGCTGAAAGATTGGTTCGTGCTTTCACCGGGCCTATTCTGATCGGTCTGGTGGCGTGGATGAGGGTTCGGTGACCCCTCCGCAAGGGGGGGTACTGTTGTGAATTTGCTTTCTGGCCTCCCTCTGGTTATTACTGAAGGTGGTGGAGCTGGTCAGATTGACAGAGGGGTTGCGAGTTCTCTTTCTGGGCTCCCTCTGGTGGTTACTGGAGGTAATGGAGCTGATCTGATTAACAGAGGTTTGCCACCTGATAATGAGGATAACGATTGGAGATCTGGGGTTTCAGATTGGTATTTAAGACAGCTGACTCCCTCTATCCCTGCTGGTGATTTTCTTCATTTGCTATTCTGTTTGCATTTGATCTGGTTTTGTCTATCTCAGATTTGTGTTGGTCAGCCAGCTCCGGCTGGGGCTGCGCTGAATCACCATCCATATGTCACTGCTTGTGCCAGTTTGTATTTGTCCCTTATTAGATTGGCCTCATTTTGCTCTGCTTTCAGAATATACCAGAGTGCTGATATAGTGGGCGAATTCGTGCGACTTCAGTGTTTTTTGCATCAGACGTGTTGGACTTTTTACAGGGTTTTTTGCGTGATTGCAGACAGCGTCTTTCCTTTCCTGTCCTGTCTAGTCAGTGTGGTCCCCATCATTTGCTCAGTCTATTTTCCTGCCTGCGTTTGTGTTTTCATCTTGTCTCACCAACTATATATGTTCGGGGGGCTATCTATTCCTTTGGGGTCTGCTCTGGGGCAGTTTAGATTTCCCCTTTCTTGCTTTAGGCTTAGTTAGCTCTCCGGCTGTGCCGAGGCATCTCGGATCATCGTAGGTACTCTCCACAGCTACTGCTAGTTGTGTTGATAGGATCAGGGGTCTGCAATCCGCTTAGTTACCAACCTCTCTGGTTTTCTGTGTCTTAGCTTGGGCTTGCTCTCCTCCTCGGTGACCCAATCATAACAGGAGAGGTGCGGATTATGTTTTGTTTTTTTTTTAACATGTATCAGTGACTACTGGGGAAGGGGACGCATATTATATTCTATGGGAAGGTGGGCCATATTATATTTTATGGGGCTACATTATATTCTATGGGGTGCTGGGGGCGCGTATTATATTCTATGGGGAGGTGGGCCATATTATATTTTATGGGGCTACATTATATTCTATGGGGGGCTGGGGGCACGTATTATATTCTATGGGGAGGTGGGCAATATTATATTGTATGGGGCTACATTACAGTATATTCTATGGGGGGTGGGGGCGCGTATTATATTCTATGGGGAGGTGGGCCATATTATATTCTTTGGGGCTACATTATATTCTGTTAGGAATGGCAGAACGCACTAAATAAAAAATATAAATAAAGTGCGTTCGCCGCTCGGGGTCCACCGTGCGGTAGATGGTATAACCGCTGCTAGCTGGTGGCAGAGCAATATGGCGGAGGTGCGCATGGGGTTAACCTTCACCCAGGTGCGCAGAGCAGTCACTGTTTAGTCACAGAGATGCTACAGAACATAAAGTGCTGAGCCTGTTAGGGTCACAGGAACTCAGAGAAATAACACTCACGGTAAATGGTCACAGGAGTAGCCCAAGATGGCGGCACTAAGTCCTTCTAGACCTACCGTGTGTGTCCGTATGTATAGCGTCGCAGCCGCGAATGCTCAAGAGGGCTGCTACTGCAGCGTGGCTTGGATACTGCCGCTCAACGACACCGCTATGGCGCAAGCGCAATGTCGGACGCTAGCAGCTATGGCTATGGAGCAATAGCGCGCTGGTGCTGGTACTGGCAATAACTCAATCCCTCACACAAGCGTATTATCAAAGGGTAGGGGTTTCAAATGAGTCATTCACCAGATCATGCATCATCCTCATTCACACAGCAGCAAGTATGACTATACTAGCGCATGGCAGAACAGCCATGAGCACCTTTTATAGCAGCCGGAACCTTCCGGGAGCTTCCAGACCTCCGAGATGGACCAATGAGATCTGGAGCGGGACCTAAGCACATGACTCCCGATCTCCAATGGGAGATCGTCTCATGAGGATGCTCAGAAGGCAGATGGAAGAACTTAGCCTCTGGAGAGATTTGCTGCAAGGCAATCTCCTCTGCAATCTCTTCTGCAGTAGATAAAGCACAGGAGACTGCAGAATGTGAGGGTCTGGATTCCTGCATAGTAACCACAGAAATCTGACTCCTAACATTACCCCCCCTCCTAGTGCCCCCCTCCCTGAGCCCTCCGATCCACCAACTTGTGCCCATTAGAGGTACAGGCTTCAGACTTGTCCGAAGGCAAGTCTGATGTTCCAGTAGGTGACAGAGAAAACCGGGACACGTGGAAGGCATCAGAGGTGGCAAGATCACCAGGTTTAAGAAGGGACACATGGGAGACAACAGGAGTGGGAGTTAAACTGGAATGCCGCCGTGTGTCGACGGTCGTCGCCACTCTCCGTTTAAGGAGGCTATCCCGTGAACAAAAGGCACAGGCCCGAATATATTTTTTTACATCCCGAGCCTTGTGCGGCCACCAATAAGACCTTGCCAGGAGTTTTGTGGTCTGCATATAGCCGCAGTGACCACCCCTCCTGGAGGCGTGTGCCCACTCAAGAACCCTCGGCCGAAGGTGCTGAGGGACAAAGGTCTTACCCGGCGGCACAGAGTTTGGCCATTGCGGGACGGTTGCCCGGAGCAACAGCATGTTGACAACGGTAGTCGCAAATGGAGTCTTGTGCCGGACACGCCTCGAGAATGGCGCGAGACACCTCCATGGGCTCAGGGGGTGGAATCTCTGGCTCGGGTGGTTCCAGAGGCTCAAAAAAGTTGGGAGCTGAGGTAACCTTCCGCTTGGATTGAGCACGCTCCATACCGCGCTCCGAAAAACGGAGGTCAATGCGGATGGAAATGGCAATCAGCTCCCCCAAAGTTGTGGGTACATCTATGGTAGACAGAGCATCTTTGAAGTGCTCCGCCAAACTTCTCCAAAACACAGGGATAAGGGCTTTGTCACACCACTCCAGCTTGGAAGCCAGTGTCCGAAAACGAACGGCATACTGACTAACCGAGGGGATCCCTGGGTCAAAGCCAGAAGCTGAAGAGAGGTGTCGTGCATGACCCGCGGACCGAGGAAGACCTGCTTAATAGCTGTTAAAAACTGAGCAGCAGTCCGAACCTCTGGGTCACCACGCTCCCATAGTGGTGTAGCCCACTCCAACGCCTTGCCCGACAGAAGGGAGACAATAAACCCCACCTTGGCCCGCTCCGTAGGGAATCGCGCAGCCAGTAGATCCAGCTGGATAGAGCACTGACTGATGAAACCCCTACAGGAGACGCCATCGCCAGAAAATTTATCGGGCAACGGGAGGCGGGTAACTGTCGGCGCGTGGGAGGACGTGGACATACGCGTAATCGCGTCAGTGATTGCTTGTACAGCAGCTTCGGTGGATTGCGCAGCTGAGAGAGCCCTCTCAAGAGTGGCCAACCGGCCCTCAAGCTGCCGAATGCACTGCAAGAGTTGCTGCTGTTCTGCCATCAATAGCCAGACCCTGGCGCTAGTATAATGTTAGAAACTGCGGAACGCACTAAATAAAAATATAAATAAAATGTGTTTGCCGCTCGGGGTCCACCGTGCGGTAGATGGTATAACCGCTGCTAGCTGGTGGCAGAGCAATATGGCGGAGGTGCGCACGGGGTTAACCTTCACCCAGGTGCGCAGAGATGCTACAGAACATAAAGTGCTGAGCCTGTTAGGGTCACAGGAACTCAGAGAAATAACACTCACTGTAAATGGTCACAGGAATAGTCCAAGATGGAGGAGTAGTCCTTCTAGACCTACCGTGTGTGTCTGTATGTATAGCGTCGCAGCCGCGAACACTCAAGAGGGCTGCTACTGCAGCGAGGCATAGATACTGTCGCTCAACGACACCGCTATGGCGCAAGCGCAATGTCGGACGCTAGCAGCTGTGGCTCTGGAGCAATAGCGCGCTGGCGCTGGTACTGGCAATAACTCAATCCCTCACATAAGCGTATTATCAAAGGGTAGGGGCTTCAAATGAGTCATTCACCAGATCATGCATCCATCCTCATTCACACAGCAGCAAGTATGACTATACTAGCGCATGGCAGAACAGCCATGCGCACCTTTTATAGCAGCCGGAACCTTCCGGGAGCTTCCAGACCTCCGAGATGGACCAATGAGATCTGGAGCGGGACCTAAGCACATGACTCCCGATCTCCAATGGGAGATCGTCTCATGAGGATGCTCAGAAGGCAGATGGAAGAACTTAGCCTCTGGAGAGATTTGCTGCAAGGCAATCTCCTCTGCAATCTCTTCTGCAGTAGATAAAGCGCAGGAGACTGCAGAATGTGAGGGTCTGGATTCCTGCATAGTAACCGCAGAAATCTGACTCCTAACAATATTCTATGGGGGGCTGTATTATATTTTATGAGGGAGGATTGTATCATACTCTTACAGGGCTACATTATATTCTATAGGGGCTGTATTAAATTTATTATATTCTATGAGGGGTGATTGCATCATACTCTATGAGGGGACTACATTATACTATATGAGGGGGCTACATTGAATTCTATGGGGGCTACATTAGATTCTATGGAGGCTAGAATATATTGTATGGGGAGCTTCAATATACTCTATGAGGGGGCCGCATTATATTCTATGGGGGCTGCATTATACTATATGAGGAGGGCTACATTATATTCTATGGGGGGCTGTATTATACTGTGAGGAAGCTACCATATATTCTATGGAGGGGCTGCATAATATTATATGGGGGTTACATTATATTGTATGGCGGGGCTGCATTATACTCAGGGGGCTACATTATATTCTGTGGGGTGGCAACATTATACTATATATGGGCTGCATTATACTGTATCGAGGACTGAGCAGTGTATTTTAATCTATGGAGGACTATGAGGAGTGCATTATACTATGTGGAGGACTATAGGGAGTGTATTATATTATATGGTGGACTATAGGGAGTGTATTATACTATATGGAGGTCTATGAGGAGTGTATTATAAAAGATGGAGGACTATGGGGAGTGTATTGTACTATATGGAGGACTACGGGGAGTGTATTATACTATATGGAGGACTGAGCAGTGTATTTTAATATATGGAGGGCTATGAGAAGTGTATTATACGATATGGAGGACTATGAGGAGTGTATTATACTATATGGAGGACTGAGGAGTGTATTATACTATATGGAGGACTATGGGGCACATTATATTATATGGAGGACTATGGGGTGTGCATTATACCATATGGAGGACTGTGGTGCACATTATAATATATGGAAGACTATGGAGTGTATTATACAAGCAAAATGCTGCCTATTCATCAAGTGATTGCATTGTTTATGCCGGAACACAGCAGCACATCTCCCGATGTAAACTGTAGATGTGCTCCTGATAATATGATGCTGTATGGGAACAGATTGATCCATTAGTGATTGTTCTGTCCCCATCATTCATTCTCAGTTGGTGTAAAGAGGTCGGGAAACAAGCGTCGAACGACTTCAATATTGTCGATCACACTCGTTTAGCGGCCTGAACTCAGCACACGTAAATACAATCGAAATGCTTCTGTCTAAAGTGCAATATGTGATGGGACAAGGGGGCATCCTCTACGTCTGGAGGAAAGAAGGTTTAAGCATACTCACAGACGCGGATTCTTTACTGTAAGAGCAATGAGACTATGGAACTCTCTGCCATATGATGTTGTAATGAGTGATTCCCTACTAAAATTTAAGAAGGGCCTGGATGCCTTTCTTGAAAAGTATAATATTACAGGGTATATACACTAGTTTCCTTGATCCAGGGAGCTAGTATGATTGCCGTATGTGGAGTCGGGAAGGAATTTTTTTCCCCAATGTGAAGCTTACTGTTTGCCACATGGGTTTTTTTTGCCTTCCTCTGGATCAACATGTTAGGGCAAGTTAGGGTAGGATATGGGTTGAACTAGATGGACTTAAAGTCTTCCTTCAACCTTAATAACTATGTTACTATGTTATATGTTAAAAAAAGGGGGGAGACAGAAGCGCACAATAGGGTCTTATCCAATGATATAAACGTTTCACAGATATGGATCCACTCACCTGGTTCAGTTGTGTGGAACACAACAACCATAAGCACAAATGGGTAGGATCCGATGAACTGCAGCAATCAGCCGGTCACTAGAATTGCATATATAGGAAGGAGAGAAGTCCAGCTTTCAGCATCGCGCTGTTCCAGTCCAAAGTTCACAAGGAGTTAATCCAAGGACCAAGCAGTGATTATAACTTTCTTTTTATTCCATAAACTCTACGCGTTTCGTGTACACACTGTACACTTCCTCAGGAGCAAAGTTACACTGGCATCACATTCCATTCTCCTTATATACTAACTCCCCCAGGAAGTGAGGTAGGTGCTCATTGCACTTAAAAAAATTCACACATAACTATCAACATAATGTAAAATCACAAAAATCACTAAAATTCATCTATAAAACACACTTCTATAAAAACACACATATGTAAAACTTCACACTAGAAAAAATGTAAAACATTATAATAAAATTATGATTATACTCAATAAAAATCTAAAATTCTTGGTACATCATATCAATTAGCAGAACAACATTCACAAATCTCTTATATAACTGCACTTATATTTTCCTTTCAGTAATAACCCTTCATTCAACATATTATACTTTTACTTTCCTTATATTTCAGGCAGATGATCATATATTAATTAATGTATGTACTCATATGCGGATTCGATCCTGCACAGCAGACCCATGCTCTGCTCTCAAGAAACTTTTCTGTACTCTCAGCCAAAGGCTCCACATCTCCAGGAACTGACAGCTCTGGAGATGTGGAGCCTTTGGCTGAGAGAACAGAAAAGTTTCTTTAGTGCAGAGCATGGGTCTGCTGTGCAGGATCGAATCCGCATAGGAGTACATACATTAATTAATATATGATCATCTGCCTGAAATATAAGGAAAGTAAAAGTATAATATGTTGAATGAAGGGTTAATACTGAAAGGAAAATATAAGTGCAGTTATATAAGAGATTTGTGAATGTTGTTCTGCTAATTGATATGATGTACCAAGAATTTTAGATTTTTATTGAGTATAATCATAATTTTATTATAATGCTTTACATTTTTTCTAGTGTGAAGTTTTACATATGTGTGTTTTTATAGAAGTGTGTTTTATAGATGAATTTTAGTGATTTTTGTGATTTTACATTATGTTGATAGTTATGTGTGAATTTTTTTAAGTGCAATGAGCACCTACCTCACTTCCTGGGGGAGTTAGTATATAAGGAGAATGGAATGTGATGCCAGTGTAACTTTGCTCCTGAGGAAGTGTACAGTGTGTACACGAAACGCGTAGAGTTTATGGAATAAAAAGAAAGTTATAATCACTGCTTGGTCCTTGGATTAACTCCTTGTGAACTTTGGACTGGAACAGCGCGATCCTGAAAGCCGGACTTCTCTCCTTCCTATATATGTTATATGTTAGCATTTGGGGCCCCATTTTAAACTTTTGCATAGGGCCCCACTTTGTCTAAAACCGGCCCTGCATGTAGGGGTCATTGTGTGTTCCTCCCAGGATGCGCACGGAGGCGTATTGAGGCCATGAGAGTGCATTGCAGTCACAGGCGTAGCCGTGGTTGCAATGCAGACTAAAAGTGAGTATAGGTCTTGTGCCTCTATATAATCTGAAGCTTTGAGACAGCTCACCATTTGCTTTGATTTAGCTGTACGGGAGGAGTATAGCAACTGCACCCATGATATAAACGTCGGTCTGAACCCCATTTTCTTCAACACCTCCCAGAGAAAGCTCCACTCTGTGCTATCGAAAGCCTTTGCTGCATCCAACAACAGCACCACTCTGTGTCCAATGTTATCCGCTGGGAGCTGTGCAAAATAGCGACACGGTTGTAGTCATGTCAGCACAATCCATACTCACTGTGCTGGCAGCTGCTTCTTCACTGCTGTGTCCCTCATTCTTCCTTGCATTCAAGACAGGAGGCAGAGTTCAAAGCAACTTTAAACAATACAGGTTTATTATCTTCAGGACACAGAACATCCAGCACATTTGTCACAGTACCAGCAATACATTTCTCCATGCAAAAATTAAAGATGTGTCTGACAGGATATCAGGACTCTTCAGACCTACAGATGACTACCCATTCCTGCTACTACATGTGGGGACAAATGACACCGCAAGAAACGACCTGGAAACCAATTGCAGTGACTTTGAAAACTTAGGCAAGAAAGTGAAAGAACTGGGAGCGCAGGTGGTCTTCTCTTCCATCCTCCCAGTGGATGGTCATGGAACAAGGAGGTGGAGTAAGATTCTGCAGGTGAACAACTGGCTACGTCGATGGTGCTGTCAGCAAGGATTTGGATTTCTGGATCACGGAGTGAATTACCTATACAATGGACTACTTGCTAGAGATGGGGTGCACCTTACGAAGACTGGAAAACATGTATTTGGAAGTCGCCTTGCTACACTCATCAGGAGAGCTTTAAATAGAACAATGTGGGATGGGAAGCAAAAGGTCAGATAAAGCCATACATCTGACAATTGCTATTAAGAACTCTGCTATTAGAAGTGGAAAAGAGCAAAAAAGACAAAAGAATCTAAAAAATAAAAATGGAGAAAGAGAAACCAATCACAAACTAAAATGTTTCTATACTAATGCACAAAGCATGGGCAACAAACAAGGAGAACTGGAACTACTAACACAGGAAAAGAAATATGATGTCATTGGAAGCACTGAAACTTGGTGGGACAATACACATGATTGTAATACAAGGCTAGAAGGATACAACTTATTTGCTAGAAACAGACTTGATAAACGAGGGGGAGGTGTTGCATTGTATGTTAGAAACGCATATATCTGCACAGAGATTGAAGCTTCAGAGACTGGGAGTTCTGTAGAAACTGGTTGGATAAGAATACAAGGACAGAACAAAGGAAAGGACACCATTGTAGACATTTACTACAGGCCGCCTGTGCAAGCTGAAGATATGGATGAACTCTTTATGCATCAAATGGCCAAGTTCTCCAAAACATATGACTTAGTTGTCATGGGAGATTTCAACTATCCAGACATTTGTTGGGAATCTCTCTCAGGCAAAACTAACAGGTCAAGGAAATTCTTAACCTCTCTTGCTGACAACTTTATCTTCCAAAAGGTAAGGGAGAAAACAAGGGGATCTGTTACCTTGGATCTAATCCTTATAAACAGGGAGGAAATGGTTGAGGAGGTAAAAGTGGCTGGGACCCTAGAAGGTAGCGACCATGCTATTTTAGAATTTTGGATAACTAGAGGCGGAAGACCTGTGAAGACTCAGACGTCAAGGTTAGATTTCAGAAAGGCAGATTTTAAGGGATTCAGAAAGAGAATTGGAGGGATCCAATGGCTGGATATCCTTAAGGACAAAAATGTCCAGGAAGGATGGGAAATCTTGAAAAATGAAATTCTCAAAGCACAATTGTTAACAATTCCGAAAAGAGGGAAGAATAGGAAGCATTTAAGGAAACCAGGATGGATGAACACAGAACTTAACAACATGCTAAGAAGGAAGAAATAAATGTTTAGAAAATGGAAAAAGGGAGGTATATCTAAAGAAGAATATAATGCTGTCTGCAGAACTTGCAGAGCACAAATCAGATTACTAAAGTTGACAATGAATTGAGGCTTGCCAGAGATGTCAAAAGCAATAATAAAGGATTTTGGGGATATGTTAAAAGTAAAAGAAAAGTCAAAGATGCTATAGGATATTTACAGGATGAAAATGATGAAATGGTAAGACAGGATGTTGAGAAGGCCAAATGTTATGATTGAGTCACCGTAGGAGGCAAAAACAGAAATGCTAGCTAAGTCCAGAAAACCAGAGAGGTTGGCAGCTATCGGATTGCAGACCCCTGATCCTATCCACAACAACTAACAGTAGCCATGGGGGGTTCCTACGATGCCCTAGACCCCTCGATCATAGCCAGAGAATTAAATAGGCCTAAAGAAAGAAAGGGGAAATCTAAACTGCCCCAGAGCAGACCCCAAAGCAATAGGCAGCCCCCAACATATAATGACGGTGAAGCAAGATGAAAACACTAACACAGACAGAAAGATAGACTGAGCAAAGGCGGGGCCCAAGCTAACTAGATAGGAAAGGACAGGAAGGCTGCTGACTGCAATCCGTGAAAAACCCTATGAAAATAAGAGCCAACAGACTAACAGTGAAAAAAGGCCCTGAAGGCGCTAGGCTTCAAAAAAGCTATGTCAGTACTCAGGAATATTCTGAAGACAGAGCAACAGGCAAAAGGAGATTCAGCTCACCCCAGCAGGGAATGGCAGAATCCAGAAAAGCAAGGAAAACAAAAACAAAGCACAAATGCTAACAGGCAAAGCAGAAAACTTAGCTTTAGAGGAGCAGGAATCAGACTGGTGTCCTAGAAGTCCACAGAGAAATCACCCGCAGGGCAGAAGGGCGTCGGCAGCCTTATATCCAGTCCGTGACTCCACTCAGCCAGTCATCCTCATTAGGCTCAGGTACCTGATAATCAGGCTCATTACCTTCCTTTACCAGAATAGGGAGTTCACCAGACCTCAGTGACGAAGGGGAAAATGAACTCACAACAGTACCTCCCCCTTGAGGAGGGGTCACCGAACCCTCAACCACGTCACCAGGTCGATCAGGGTGAGCCCGATGAAAGGCACGCACCAATCTTTTGGCATGAATATCAGAGGCAGAGACCCAGGAATTATCCTCCTGACCATAACCCTTCCACTTAACCAAATACTGGAGTCTTCGTCTAGCCAGACGGGAATCCAGTATTTTCTCTACCTCATATTCCATGTTACCTTCAACCAATACAGGGTCTGGAGGTGCCATCCCAGGAACAACTGGTTCAACAAACCTCTTCAACAAGGACTTATGGAACACATTATGGATTTTAAATGTGACAGGAACAGCCAAACGAAAAGAGACCGGATTAATAATCTCCAAAATCTTGTAAGGTCCAATAAATCTAGGCTTAAACTTAGGAGAAGCCACCTTCATAGCAATATTTTTTGATGATAACCACACCATATCACCAATCTTAAACTGGGGACCAATGGTCCTATGTCAAATCAAATCAATCAAATCAAATCAAATTTATTATCGCCAAGTACATATTACATATATACAAGGAATTCTTTGTGGCAAAGAGGCAACATAATATATAACAACAGATACAACAAGTAACATCTAACAAGACAAATACAGTATATAGTCTACACATGACGATTTAATTGTTGAACAGAGAGTGGATAGAAGCTGTTCATATGGCGGTTGGTGCTGCATTTGGGGACTCTGAAGCGACGTCCTGAAGGGAGTAGTTGGAATGAGGAGTGTCCCGGGTGAGAGGGATCGGATGAAATTTTCAATGCGTTTGATCGAATACTCTTATCATAAAGATCCTGGATTTTAGGCAGGGGGGAACCTATAATTCTCTCTGCTGTTCTGAAAGTCCTTTGTAAGCGGAGTTTGTCATGCGCAGTGGCTCCCCCATACCAGACTATCAGAGAGGAACAAATCACAGATCTGATGACAGCATTAAAGAATAAGATCAGCAGATTCTTAGACAAACCATATCTTTTCAGCTGACGCAGGAAGAACATCCTCTGTTGTGCTTTTCTTATAACAGCATCCACGTTTTTCCCCCATTTAAGATCATGAGAGATGATAACACCAAGGAATTTGATCTCTGTGACCCTGTCGATTGGAAAACCGCTGGGCCTTTTCCTGGGAGAGAGATAACTTATCCACCACTTGGTCCCAGATCTCGTGCATTCTCTCCACCACAGTGTCAACACCTGGGCAGGCAGAAGGCTCCACCTGCCCTGAAGAAAATCGAGGATGAAACCCAAAGTTACAAAAAAAGGTGACATCAGAGTGGCAGAACTAGCTCTATTATTTAAAGCAAATTCGGCCAAGGGCAAAAATGAAACCCAATCATCCTGATCAGCGGAAATAAAACATCTCAAATACGACTCCAAGGTCTGGTTTGTTCTCTCTGTCTGCCCATTGGTCTGAGGGTGAAAAGCAGAGGAGAAGGACAACTGAATTCCCAGCTTGGAACAGAAAGTCCTCCAAAATCTAGACACAAACTGAACTCCTCTGTCAGATACAATGTTCTCAGGAATCCTGTGTAAGCGAACCACCTGTTGCAAAAACAGGGGCACCAACTCAGAGGAAGATGGCAACTTAGGGAGTGGTACAAGATGAACCATCTTAGAGAACCTATCACAAATCACCCAAATAACAGTCATTCTTTGAGAGACCGGCATATCAGAGATGAAATCCATTGAAATATGGGTCCATGGCCTCCTGGGGACCGGCAAAGGCATCAACAACCCACTAGAGCGAGAACAAGATTTAGACCGGGAGCAAGTCCCACAGGACTGCACAAAATTCCTGACATCATGAGACAAGGTGGGCCACCAAAAAGAGCGACTCACCAGATCTCTAGTACCAAAAATACCTGGATGACCAGCCAATGCAGAGCAATGAACTTCAGACATCACTCTCTTCTTCCACTGGTCAGGAACATACAACTTTCCACTGGGACAACGCTCAGGTTTGTCCTCCTGGAACTCTTGCAGAGCAAGTCTCAAATCGGGCGAGATGGCAGAAAGAACTACCCCTTCGCCTAAGATGGTAGCAGGCTTGGTCACCACAGGAGAATCAGCAAAGAAACTCCTAGAGAGGGCGTCTGCCTTGACATTCTTAGTTCCAGGAAGAAAAGAGACCACAAAATCAAAACGTGTAAAAAACAAGGCCCACCTAGCCTGTCTAGGGTTCAAGCGTTTAGCCGACTCTAGGTAAATCAAATTCTTGTGGTCAGTGAGGACCACAACTTGATGTTTAGCTCCCTCCAACCAATGTCTCCACTCCTCAAATGCCCATTTCATGGCCAACAGTTCCCGATTCCCCACATCATAGTTACGTTCAGATGGAGAGAACTTTCGGGAAAAGAAAGCACAGGGATTCATTTTAGATGTTACAGGATCCTTTTGGGACAAAACAGCTCCTGCACCAATCTCAGAAGCATCCACCTCTACCTGGAACGGGAGTGAGACATCAGGTTTCCACAAAACCGGGGCGGAGGTAAATCTTCGCTTCAGCTCCTGAAAGGAAGCAACAGCCTCCGGAGACCAATTCAACACATCAGCACCCTTCTTAGTCAGATCAGTCAATGGCTTGGCAATAATAGAAAATTTTGCTATAAATTTCCGATAAAAATTAGCAAAACCCAAAAACTTCTGGAGGGCCTTCAAAGAAGTGGGCTGAACCCAATCATAAATGGCCTGTACCTTGGCCGGGTCCATTTCAATAGTTGACGGAGACAAAATAAATCCCAAAAATGAAATCCTCTGTACTCCAAAAAGGCATTTCGATCCTTTGACATACAGGGAATTCTCCCTCAAGATCCGGAACACAGTCCGAATATGTTCCACATGAGAATCCCAATCCTTGGAGAAGATCAAAATATCATCCAGATAGATAATCAAAAATTTATCGACAAAGTCTCGGAAAATATCGTTCATGAAGCACTGGAAGACAGAAGGGGCATTAGTGAGTCCAAAAGGCATCACCAGGTACTCAAAATGTCCCTCCGGAGTATTAAACGCCGTCTTCCATTCATCCCCCTGCTTAATGCGGATAAGATTATACGCCCCCCTGAGGTCAAGCTTGGTAAACCAGCAAGCACCTCTAACTCTAGAGAATAGATTTGAAATCAGGGGTAACGGATACTGATATTTAATAGTAATTTTATTGAGGGCACGATAATCAATACAAGGCCTTAAAGAACCATCCTTTTTGGCCACAAAAAAAAACCCGGCTCCTAAGGGTGAAGAGGATGGTCTAATATGACCATTCTCCATTGCCTCCTTAATATAGGACCGCATAGCCTCGTGCTCGGGTACAGATAAATTGAAGAGCCGACCCTTGGGAAATTTACACCCCGGGCTTAGTTCAATTGCACAGTCATAACTCCTATGAGGAGGCAAGGACGCAGACTCATTCTCACTAAATACATCATAAAAGTCCGCCAAATAGTCAGGAACATCATGTGACTGAGGAGAGGTGGAAAAAACCGGAGCCTCACTAAAGGCACACCGACAACCCCAACTCACCACAGACACAGATTTCCAATCCAAAACTGGATTATGAATTTGCAACCAGGGAAACCCCAGAACAACGGCATCATGCAGACCATGCAACACCAAAAATCTGCAATTTTCTTGATCGTCTGGGGCGACCCGCATGACCACCTGGGTCCAAAACTGAGGTTTATTTTTAGCCAAAGGAGTAGCATCAATCCCCCTCAAAGGGATAGGCTTCTGCAGAGGTGTCATCAGAAATCCACAACGTATAGCAAAATCCAAGTCCATTAGGTTTAGTGCTGCTCCCGAATCCACAAAAGCCTTGGCGGAAAATGTGGACAGGGAGCAGATCAGAGTAATTGCCAGAAGAAACTTAGGTTGAACACCACCAACAGAAAACGTGTGTGCAAAGCGTTTCTCTCGTTTAGGACAAACAGAAATAATATGCGAGGCATCTCCACAGAAAAAACACAGCTTATTACGCCTTCTGAACTCCTGACGTTGCGCCTTAGACAAAACTCTATCACATTGCATAGGTTCAGACGTCTGTTCAACCGGTGGCAACACCTCTCGTGCAATCCTGCGTTCATGTAAACGCCGATCAACCTGAATGGCTAATGACATAGAATCGTCCAGACCAGAGGGAACAGGAAATCCCACCATAGTATCTTTTACGGCTTCTGACAAACCCTTCCGAAAGAGAGCAGCCAAGGCATTATCATTCCAGGTAGTAAGGACCGCCCACTTTCGGAACTTTTGACAGTACAACTCTGCAGAATCTCGACCCTGGTTCAATGCCAACAGGGTCTTTTCAGCCTGATCAATAGCATTAGGTTCGTCATACAACAACCCCAAATCTTGAAAGAATGCGTTCACATTAGTCAGAATAGGATCATCTGGTTTCAAAGAAAACGCCCAATCCTGGGGATCGCCACGCAGCAAAGAGATGACAATTTTAACCTGCTGCGTGGAGCTCCCTGACGAGTTAGGCTTCAAGGCAAAAAATAATTTACAATTATTTTTGAAACTCAAAAATTTAGATCGATCCCCAAAAAATACATCAGGTGTAGGGATCTTTGGTTCAACAGCATGCGAACGAGCAAGGTAGGCGGAAATTCCCCACACTTCCGCAGCGAGCTGCTCCACACGATCAGACAATTGCTTTATCTCCTTTGAGAGAGAAAAAAAAAAAATTCCCCCTACGGCCTCAGAGATATAGAGGAAAGAATATACAAACACCTTTTTTTTTTTTTTTTTTTCTTTCTTTTTAAACACAATTCTTTCCTGCTATTGAGTACCCTAGGATCTGCGGTATGGCGGGTGATTCTGTTATGATTGAGTCACCGTAGGAGGCAAAAACAGAAATCCTAGCTAAATCCAGAAAACCAGAGAGGTTGGCAGCTATCGGATTGCAGACCCCTGATCCTATCCACAACAACTAACAGTAGCCGTGGGGGGTTCCTACGATGCCCTAGACCCCTCGATCACAGCCGGAGAATTAAATAGGCCGAAAGAAAGAAAGGGGAAATCTAAACTGCCCCAGAGCAGACCCCAAAGCAATAGGCATCCCCCAACATATAATGACGGTGAAGCAAGATGAAAACACTAACACAGACAGAAAGATAGACTGAGCAAAGGCGGGGCCCAAGCTAACTGGACAGGAAGGCTGCTGTCTGCAATCCGTGAAAAACCCTATGAAAATAAGAGCCAACAGACTGACAGTGAAAAAAGGCCCTGAAGGCGCTAGGCTTCAAAAAAGCTATGTCAGTACTCAGGAATATTCTGAAGACAGAGCAACAGGCAAAAGGAGATTCAGCTCACCCCAGCAGGGAATGGCAGAATCCAGAAAAGCAAGGAAAACAAAAACAAAACACAAATGCTAACAGGCAAAGCAGAAAACTTAGCTTTAGAGGAGCAGGAATCAGACTGGCGTCCTAGAAGTCCACAGAGAAATCACCCGCAGGGCAGAAGGGCGTCGGCAGCCTTATATCCAGTCCGTGACTCCACTCAGCCAGTCATCCTCATTAGGCTCAGGTACCTGATAATCAGGCTCATTACCTTCCTTTACCAGAATAGGGAGTTCACCAGACCTCAGTGACGAAGGAGAAAATAAACTCACAACAGCCAAACTTTTGAATTCCTATTTTACATCTGTTTTCTCTCAGAAAGGAAATGTAACATCAACTGTTCTTCACTGTCCTATTAAAGGAATAGAAGAATCCAGGATATCTATAAACAGAAATATAGTGAGGAAACACTTAGCTAACCTAAATGAATTCAAGTCTCCAGGTCCAGATGAATTGCACCCCAGAGCACTGAAGGAGATAGCAGAAGAAATTTTTGAACCCCTCTCCATAATCTTTGAAAATTCTTGGAGGACAGGAAAAGTCCCAGAAGACTGGAGAAGAGCAAATGTTGTTCCTATCTTCAAAAAGGTGAAGAAGGTGGACCCAGGAAACTATAGGCCAGTGAGTCTGACTTCTATACCAGGAAAGATCTTTGAACAAATTATTAAACAACATGTATGTAAGTACCTGGATAAGAATGAAGTGATTAAACAGAGTCAGCATGGGTTTGTAACTAAGTCATGTCAGACTAACTTAATTTCCTTCTATGACAGAATCACTGATTGGGTGGATCAGGGAAATGCTGTAGATATAGCATATCTTGACTTCAGCAAAACATTTGACAAAGTATCTCACACAATCCTTATTGAAAAAATGGCTAAGTATGGAATGGACAAGGCAACTGTTAGGTGGATTCATAACTGGCTTAGTGATCGGACCCAAAGAGTGGTCGTAAAATGGCTGCGTATCCAGTTGGAAGAATGTCTCAAATGGGGTACCACAGGGCTCTGTCCTGGGCCCTGTATTGTTTAACATCTTTATCAATGATTTAGATGAAGGAATTGAGGGTAAACTGACTAAATTTGCTGATAATACAAAGCTAGGAGGGTTAGCTAATACTAGAAAAGAGAGAGAGGATTCAAAAAGATATAAATAAACTGGAGCAGTGGGCAGCAACTAACAGAATGGTTTTTAACAGGGAAAAATGCAAAGTACTACATCTGGGCCATAAAAATGAAAAAAGCATATACAGTATGGGAGGAATAGGGCTAAGCAACAGCACATGTGAAAAAGACTTGGGTATACTAATAGATCACAGACTGAATATGAGTCAGTGTGATGCAGCAGCAAAAAAGGCAAATGCAATTCTAGGATGTATTAACAGAAGCATACAGTCTAGATCACGTGAAGTCATTATTGCCCTCTACTCCTCTTTGGTCAGACCTCATCTGGAATACTTTGTCCAGTTTTGGGCACCACATTTTAAAAAAGACATCAACAAACTGGAGCAAGTTCCGAAAAGAGCGACCAGAATGGTGACTGGTCTGCAAACCCTGTCTTATGAGGAAAGGTTGCAGGATTTGGGAATGTCTAGCTTGCAGAAGAGAAGACTGAGAGGAGACTTAATAGCTGTCTACAAATATCTCAAGGGCTGTCACATTGTAGAAGGATCATCTTTATTCTCATTAGCACAAGGAAAGACTAGAGCAATGGGATGAAACTGAATGGGAGGAGATACAGATTAGATATTAGACTTTTTGACAGTTAGAGTGATCAATGATTGGAACAGGCTGCCATGAGAGGTGGTGAGTTCTCCTTCAATAGAAGTCTTCAAACATAGGCTGGACAGACATCTCTCTGGGATGATTTAGCGAATACTGTTTTTGAGCAGGGGGTTGGACCAGATGGCCCAGGAGGTCCCTTCCAACTCTACGATTCTATGATTCTATCTTTCCCTATCTTCTTCTGCTTCAAGGAATAGGCCACAAAGATCTAACAGGATGAGGAGGCCGGTGAAAACACCACTGCAATATATCTCCCTGCAGACTGCTACGTCTCAGATTCGGAAATAATGGCTACAGGGTCGTCCATCCCTTATAGGGTTATCCTGCCCATGCACTTCCACGGTGGCCCACTAACTTCTTCTGAAATCAGCTTCACTCTTCACTACGTTGCTGCATATACTGTACTGTGCTCTTAACTCTTCTCTTCTTTCCTTGTACTCCCACTCATAAAGAATTTTTCTGTTATCTCAAAACCCTTTACTGATCTTACTAAGAAGGGTTCCAATACTGTCCAATGGTCCCCTGAGGCTGTTAAGGATTTTGAGCATCTCAAGGAGAGGTTTAGCTCTGCTCCTGTTTTGATCCAGACAGATGAGACTAAGCCCTTTCTGGTAGAGGTGGATGCCTCATCAGTAGGAGTGGGGGCTGTTCTGTCACAGGAAGGAGAGGATGGGGTGCATCCCTGTGCGTTCTTTTCTAATAAATGTTCATAGGCGGAGCTCAACTACGATGTTGGGAACCGAGAATTGCTGGCTATTAAGCTTGCGTTTGAGCATTGGAGACATTTTTTGGAGGGCGTGAGACATCCTATCCAAGTCTTTACTGATCATAAGAATCTGATCTATCTGGATGCTGCTAAACGTTTGAATGCCTGTCAAGCTAGGTGGGCATTGTTTTTTGCCCGGTTCCATTTCTCTGTGACATATATCCCTGGGACAAAGAATGTTAAAGCTGATGCTTTGTCTCGAAGTTTCTCCCCAGTGGTTAATACTGAAAAGGAGGAATCTATTCTGCTGAGAGGGGTGGTGGTGGCAGCATTAGGTTCTGAGTTGGAAAATAGCATTATTAAAGCCCAGGATGCGTCACCAACCAACACTCCGTATGGGAAATTATTTGTGCTTAAAGTCCTGAGGAGAGTTTTGTTTACGGAATGTCATGAGTCTCATTTGGCAGGTCATCCAGGGATTGCCGAAACTAGAAAGTTGACTGGTTGGAGTTTCTGGTGACCAGGGTGGCTAAGAGAAATCGTCAAGTGGGTGCATCAGTGTACTGTGTGCGCTAGGTCTAAGGCTTCTCATGCTCCGGCGGCAGGGTTGCTTTGCCTTTAGAAGTTCCTAGTTCTCCATGGACACATCTTGCAATGGATTTTATCACCGACCTGCCGGTCTTTGAGGGTATTTTTGTCATCTGGGTTGTAGTAGACCGGTTTAGTAAGATGTATCATCTGGTCCTGTTCAATAAATTACCCTGCACTGAGACACTTGCCAGGGCATTTGAGTCAGAGATTGTCAGATTCCATGGTGTTCCCACGGACATTTTCACCGATAGTGGACCACAGTTTGCGGCTAGATTTTGGCGTGCCTTTTGTGACAGACTTAAGGTTCATTTGTCATTTTCGTCGGGTTATCATCCTGAGTCCAATGGACAGACCGAGAGGAAGAGCCAGAACTTTGAGCAGTTTTTGAGATGTTTTGTAGCAGACAATCAGTAGATTTGGTCGGAATACCTACCATTAGCTGAGTTTGCTCTCAATAATCATACGTCTTCTTCGGCTGGGTATTCTCCTTTTTTTGTTGTACTGGGAAGCATCCATCTTTCGGTCCTCTTTCTAGGATTGGAGTGGCAGTGCCTGAGGAGGAGAGTTTGTCTGGAAATTTGGAAAGGGTTTGGACCAGTGTGCGCCATAATCTGACTCAGGCTAATAGGAGGTCTAAGAAATATTTTGACAAGAGAAGAAGGGAGGTGAGGTTTGTTGTTGGGGGCATGGTTTGGTAGTCCTCTAGGAATCTGTGTTTGAAGGTTTGAAGATCCCTTCTAAAAAGTTGGGGACTAAGTTTGTAGGACCCTTCAAATTGGTTCAGATTGTCAACTCGGCAGCGGTGAGATTAGAAATGTCTTCGTCCTGGAAAATTAATTCAGTTTTTCATGTATCTTTGCTGAAGAAAGTTGACACACCAGATAAAGTGGCTATGCCGTCTGCTCCTCCAATTGATGAGGACTGCAAGCTTGAGATTTCACGCATTCTTGATTCCAGGTGGCACAGAGGAGGGTTACAGTATCTCGAGGCTTGGAAGGGTTTCGGTCCCAAAGACAATTCCTGGGTGAAAGCTGTGAATGTCTCAGCCTCAAGGTTAATTACGGCTTTTCACAGGAGATTTCCGAATAAGGCCCGGCTTAGAGGATCCGGGGGATCCTCGTTAAAGGGGAGGTACTGTTAGAATCTATTTAGTTTGTGACTATCCGCCATTTTCTTGTGGTGTTCTGGCTGTTGGTCTTTTTCCTCTGGTGTTGGGTTTGTCTTGGGTCAGGTGATTGTATCACTCGTTATTAACCAGCACCTGTCTCCCATTCCTTGCTGGACAACAGTGTTAATCCGCTTGAGTTCTGGCTTGGTGCTTTGCTTTGCCTTCTGTGTGCTTTAATTTGTGCAGTGCTGGGACCTCTGGTTCTGCTAGTTTTAGTTTCTGTTTTCAGTTGGTTTCTGCAGCCTTCTCTGTGTTTTCTATTAGGAGGTGACCCGTTTTTGTACCCAGTCCTTAAATCTTTCAGGGACCCCCCTCCCCCTTTCTATAGGTCTTCGCTTGAGATTAACCTAGGTTCATAGGTGGGTCTATTCGCAAGGAATGGGTCGCCCACTCCATCATAGGGTATCAGCCTAGTCTTAGTGCAGGTTCAGTTTTCCCCCTTCTACCCTAGTCCTGTGTTGCAGATCCATAACAGTCTCTGCCAGTCTTATCACTGGGCTGCAGCGGTCTTGTGGCTTTGGGGGTCTCTGCCAGTCTTAGCACTGGGCTTCAGGGGTCATTTTTTAGGTACATGAGGGGGTCTCCAAACGCGACATGGCGCCCGCCATTGATTCCGGCCAATTTTGCGCTCAAAAAACAAACAGTGCTCCCTCCCTTCTGAGCCCTGCCTTGCGCCCAAACAGTGGATTTCCCCCACATATGGAGTATTGGTGTACTCAGGAGAAATTGCACAACAAGTTTCATCATCCACTTTCTCCTAATACCCTTGTGAAAATAAAAAAGCTTGGGTCTAAAGTAACTTTTTTTGGAAAAAAGTAAAATTTTCATTTTTTCCTTCCACATTGCTTTAGTTCTCATGAAGCACCTGAAGGGTTAATGAGATTCTTGAGTGTGGTTTTGAAGCACTTTAGAATGATGTCATGATTAGGTATTTCCAGTGATAGAGCCCCCCCAAAGTCACTTCAAATGTGAGGTGGTCCCTAAAAAGAATGATTTTGTAAATATTGTGGATAAATGAGAAATGGCTGGTCAACTTTTAACCCTCATAACGTCCTAATAAAAAAAAAAATTATATTTCCAAAATTGTGCTGATGTAAAGTAGACATCTGGGAAATGTTATTTATGAACTATTTTGTGCAATATGACTCTGATTTAAGGGCACAATAATTAAAAGTCTGAAAATTGCAAAATTTTTACCAAATTTCCGTTTTATTCATAAATAAATACAAGTCATATTGAACAAATTTTATCACTAACATGAAGTACAATATGTCGCAAATAAACAATTTCAGAATCAGTGGGATCCATTGAAGCGTTCCAGAGTTATTAGCACATAAAGTGACAGTGGTCAGAATTGTAAAAATTGGCTTGGTCACTAAGGGGTTAAAAACACAGCAATGTTTTACCTCACACACAGAATCAGCTGTGATCCCCATGCTGCCCGGTCTGCATACTCTTCTTATTATTTTTTCTCCATGATCCATTGATTAAAATTTACTTTGTTCATGGGAATACCTCTTTAATTTTTGTATGGCAGCTGATGTGGGGTGTGTGTCCAATGTTCTAGGGAGCTTTTTTCCTCCTATCTTGCCCTTCTCTCTTCTTGTATTATATTGGATTTAGCATTTCTTCTTTGTAAAAATTTGTCTTATTCTCATAAACATTAGCATTTTGTCACATCCCCCTGGGAGATCTGGAGGTGGAAGATCACTACACGTTGTGAAGCGCATATCTTCCATTTAGCCTGTGTGTTTGTGTCCCATATTAAATGGATTTCGTTTCCTTTGGTGTTGAAAAGGTTAATGTCAGGACTCTGTCAGCACCGGCGGTCTGCCATGGCTGAGCAGGGTGACTCATCCACAGTGCGAGGGAGCCCGGGGATCAGGTGCTGCGGGGAAGCTCAGGCAGACGGGACCTGAGCACCGCGGTGAGAGGGGACTGTTATGATTCCGTCACCGAGGAGGATTACCGGGAAATTAGCTAAGCAACCAGGAAACCAGAAAGGTTGGCAACTTAGAGGATTGCAGACCCCTAAACCTAACAACACAACTATCATTAGCCGTGAGACGTGCCTACGATGTCCTAGACACCTCGGCACAGCCAAAGAGTTAACTAAGCCTAAAGCAAGAAAGGGGAAAGCTAAACTGCCCAGGTGTAGAGCCCCAAAGGAATGGATAGCCCCCAAACATATCTTGTCAGTGAGACAAGATGAGGCACAAAAGCAGGCAGAAAATAGAGTGAGCAAATGATGGGGCACAAACTGTCTAGATAGGACAGGACAGAAAAGATGCTGTCTGCAATCTCGCAAAAACCCTAAAAAATCCAACATGTTTGATATATAAAAACACTGAGGTCACACGACCTCACCCCCGCTAGATCAGCATTCTAGTGTGAACTGGAAGCAAAAGCAAAAGATACTAATATAACAGGGGATTAGCAATACTGAACAGAATGACATAAGATGTGACATATGAGCGGGGTCCAGCACAAATCCCAGCAGGGAATAATGCTGAACCCACACAGTAAAGAAGAAAGCAGAGGAAGGCAAGAACTATATCAAATGCAAAAGATTCAACAAACAAATAACTTATCTGAATACTGCAAGACCAAGCAGGGGAAAAAGCAGCCTTCACAATGCACAGGAAGACAAACAAATCACCAGTAGCAACTGAAGGAAGCCTGCTCACTTAAATCCTCCCAGTCTGTGACCCCTGACTTCCAATCATCATCTTCAGGTGATAGACTTCTATCAATACGACCAGCTCCACTACCCGCTGTAACCACCAGAGGGAGCCCCGACTCAGAAGTCGGATCAAGAAAGTTCACAACAGGGGACACTGAACTAGCAGGAGGCAGAAGGACCTGCGATCATGTGGCCGCGCGTCACAGGAGGGGCAGGGCTACCGAGGAGCACAGCTGGGAGACAGCAGACCCGGCGGTATGTGGCGGTGACTCAGGTGTGTGACCTCAGGTCAGACAAAAAGGGGTCACACACGGAGAGGGCAGTGTGGTACAGGAGCGACAAGCAGAGAATAGTCAGGATGTAGCCAAGGGGTCAAAACACAGGGATAGCAGTGCATCACAGGAGGGACAGGCAGAACTCTAAACAGGGAACAGAAACAGATCAGAACCAGACAGCAGTAAAGTAGCACAGGCACAACAGGGTCACACACACTCGGCCAAGGGTCAGAGTATAAGCAGCGAGGAGGAGTAATGACCCCACAATGAGGCTATAAATAACCTCCCAGAATCCCAGAGTGAGGCCGTTCAGATTAACCTCTGAACTACCTAATCCCACAAGCTAGGCAAACCATGACAGTTAACGACCCTTTCGATACTGGTCAGAAATGTGCAGATCCATTTTCTGCTGCTTCCGATCTGGTCATTACCTCTCCCTATAAACCTGGCCAGACTCAGTGCCTTGCCAGTGAAAGCTTTGCTTCCTAGCTCAATAGAGATGCTGTGCTGAATAGAGTTCATTGTTGCTACTGGATATTTGTCGTCCTGTGCTGAGTGCTAAAGCTAAGTGGCTGGAGTGTAGTTTGTCAGGGTCCTGACAGCGCCGGCGTACAGCCTCCGCTAGGCAGTGACTCACCGGCACCGTAGGGACTCCCCAGGAAGAACAGCCGAAAAATAAAGATGCACGGGACCTGAATGTAGAAGTTTAGAAAGCAGGCACAGGACCTACGGTCATGTGACTACAAGGGGGCGGGACTTAGCGTCCTGCTTTCAAAGAAGGTAGAAAACTCAAAGTCGGGCAAAACGGGGGTCATGCTCAATACAGGCAAGCAAGGTACAGGATGGATAAACAGACGGGAGGTCAGACAAAGCCAAAGGTCATACACAAGATCTCAGTAAAGTACCAGGGATGAGACAGAACGGATAGTCAGAGCCAAGCAGAGATCAAAACCAAACAGACGTAGAAGGTACCAAGCAGAATCCAAAGCAGAATCCAGAGACCAGACCGAGTCATACACAGAGAATCAAGCAACCAGAACACAGCACTAACACACTCAGGGGTCACCACACAATGCCAAGGGCGAAAGTATAACTGACGGGGGATGGGAGCTTCCTGAGGCTATAAGAAGCCTCCCCAGAACCAATGAGAGGCCACCATAATAGGTCCCAGGAGTGCAGGTAAGAGTCTGCACTAAGGTCAGAACATTAACACCAGCAGTGCCGGTCACCCAGCACTGGTATCATGACAGAGTTATTTTAGTAGTGATCTTTAGTTTGCTGTAGTATGTGTGTGTTTATCTCCTGATCTCTCTTTTCCCATTTGGTTGGTACATTCCTATCCTTCCCTATATACCTCTTTACTTTTGGTAAATGTTTGCATGTTTGTTGCTTTTGGTTATCCCTGTTTTGTCTTTGTGTCTTGTTTGCCTTATATATCTGTCCCAGGCCTCATGACATGGGGGAGAAGACAGATCAGGGGACACCGGGAGCACAGTAAAGTCAGAGACTTGGGCCTCTCTACTTTCAAGAATCCCCACTGGACAGGGATCCTTAGGGTCCCACTTTCAGGGAGAGTTTGAGCCCCCCCTTCCTTACCGAAGACCATCATAGCTTGACATATTTTAATACCTAGTCAGTGTCCAGCATTTTCCTTAGAATTGTTATAGCTTTAAATACAAAAAATGAGAAGACTGTATGAAAAAAACACAGACACTCAATCTTCTGAACAGTCCTAATGAATTATGTTGGTCTGTGTGTTCGATACTCACATGGACAGCGCAGGTCGGTATAATACTCTCGAATGAACAAGCTCTTATACATAGAAGACAGTCAATCAATGCCTGAGCGCACGTGTAGTACATAACATTGATTAACATGTACGTTCTCAAGCACAACTTCATGTTACTTCCTGACCGCTGAAATCAGGATAGTGTAAGAGACTAGACAGGTTAGACTTTATTAGACTGTCCTGCCGTATCGTGAGCCTCTGGTATATAGGCACTGGGGTATCACACTTCCACTCTGAAGCCTTCTGAGATACTGAAATGAAACACAATGCAATAAAACATGAGTAGAGGAAGACCAGTACTGACCTGTGGGTGGTGGATTATAGTTCTTGACGTTTTAAGGGGTGTGTGCTATTGATCTTCCAAAGTTCAGGGTGGCGATGGGAGATGATATGGTCTGTCAACTGACATCAATTTCTGGTGAGATCTTGATAATTTGAGTATCGCGTCAGATTAAATGATCTAAACAGGATGTAACGTGAGACACATTTTAGTCAAAAAACTAGGAAACAATCTAAAAATATTTTACATATTATTTTGAAGAAAACAGAAAAAAAACAATGTATGTCTATAATTATCACAAAGCTGTGAAGACTACAAATTTAAGGTGGTGTCATACTGCCTCCTTGTGGAAAATATATAGACTTTCCTTAAAGGGTTAGTTCCATCTCATGATGGCATATCATACGCCTAGTGTATGCCATAACACGTTTAGTGAAGTCTGACGTCAAGTGAATGGGGCTGTGCCATAGTACCATGCAAGGCAGGTAGCTGGCATGATTGTTGTGCAAAATCATCATGAGTCAGTTTGTACTTAAATTTGTCACCAGGTATATTTAGAGTAACATAGTATGGAGAAAGAGATCCTGATTCAAACAATGTATCATTTAGTTTACTGGGTGCAGTAGTTGTGACACAACCAGATGTAGTATGTAGCAGGGTTTAGAAAGCTAATCTCATTCACACCACAACTTATCAGCTGCTTATCAGAGGAGGCATGGCCAGGCTAGCAGGTGCGTGAGAACTACTCCAGGCAGTGATAGTCTCCTTGTGATAAAACCTACATTGTAAGTGAACAACAGCATAAGCGACACCTCATTGAAATCTGTGTTTCAGACGCTATCTCCTGCTGTCTTCAGATTGTAGCAAAAACCTGCTGATAGATTGCCTTTACATATTGAGTTAAGAAAATTTGTCAAGAGACTTAGTGCACCATTCATTAAGACCAGGGTTTTTTATGCTAGTTTTAAAGAATGCGCTGCTGGGGTAAGATGCGCCTCATTCATTAAAGAATTAGGTGCATCTTACAACTCACATGTGCATGCGCCAATAAGGTTATTCCCAACACGGACTGCAGTAAATTTTTGGTGAATTTGTCATTACAGTGCCATTACGCCCCCTGATGAAGGAGTAACCCTCCGAAACGGTCGTTGGTGTGGGCGGCTAAGGCTAAATGCACACGTACCGGAACTCTCGCGGAAATTACCGCGAGAATTCCGTAATTCCAGTCCACGGGAAAATCGCATTTTAAATTCCCGCGATTTTCCCGCGGAAAAACTAGTATTTTGCAAGCGTATTTAACTTGCAAAATGCTAGCGTTTTTCAAGCGATCTGTAGCATCGCTTGGAGAACTGATTGACAGGTTGGTCACACTCGTCAAACATAGTGTTTGATAAGTGTGACCAACTTTTTACTACTGAGGCCGCCTATGCAGCATCAGTAGTAAAAGATAGAATGTAAAAAAAAATAAAAAATGGCGTTATTCTTACCTTCCAACGTCCCGCGCAGCGGTTCCCAGTAATCCTTTGCGAAAATGCCCGCGATGACGTCCGTTCTCGCGGGATCGCGATGTCTCGCGGTCATTCGCGATGACGTCGCGCGAATGACCGCGAGACTCCGCGATCCCGCGAGAACGGACGTCATCGCGGGCATTTTCGCAATGGATTACTGGGAACGAGAGCGTGAAGAGAAGCGGGAAGACTGCGCGGGACGTCGGAGGGTGAGAATAACAATATTTTTTATTTTTAAATTCTATTTTTTACAGGGATATGGTACCCAAAGCCCGGAGGACAGTCTCCTCTCCTCCGGACCGTGGGTACCATCCACAAATGTTCTGCTTACTTTCTGCATGGTGTGCACAGCCACATGCGGGAAGTAAGCAGAACAATGCATTCCTATGGGTGCGGGATCGCCGCGATTCCGCAAATTAATGAGCATGCTGCGGTTTTTACCGCGAAGCGATTCCGCCGCGGTAAAAACCGCAGCATTAGCACAGCATTGCGGAATCCCATAGGAATGCATGGGATGCTTATTTTTCGCGTTTTCGCGGCAAAATCGCGCGTTTAAAACCGCCGCGGAAATGCGAAAAAACGCCACGTGTGAACTCAGACTAACTGCTGGAACCTTTGCCCACCATTACATTAGGTAATTCTTGCTTCTCTTGCTACTTTGCTTCTTAGGCCGGAGTCACACTGGCGAGGAATACGGGTGCGTGAGAGGCGCAAAAAGCACGCATTAGACACGGACCAATGATTCTCTATGGGGTCACTCGCACCAGGCGTATATTTCTCCTCCGTATCCTCCGCTCCGTGCCACTCGCAGCATGCTGCGATTGTCAGCGTACTACGCCCGTAGCACGCCAATGCAAGTCTATGGGTGCGCAAAAAATACGGATTACACACTGACCACACGTGTGACCTGCGAGCAATACGCAGGTCTTTTGGCTGGTGAACAGGAAATGGGCCAATCCATCATCAGGAAGCGTAGACATGCAAATGAGCTCAAAAAGCGCTCCAGACATCCAGGAAGTACGCCTCCACGGAGTACAGCAGCAGCATGGCGTCCACTTACATAAATGTGGAGATGCTAATTGTGCTGGTGCAGGAGCGTCCAGAAATATGGGACCCACGCGACGCAAACTATGCGAACCGCACAAGAAAGGAGGCGTCATGGAGGCGCATCTGTCGCCAGATGTACCATGACTTCGGTGACAGACCACGTGATGAGCAGCAGAAAATTCGTAAGTGCAACCATAAAAATATAATTAACGTTAGCGCGCGCTATAAAATGACTCTACAATCAGCCCCCCCCTTCCTGGGCATGTAATTTTAGCCTCATGAGGCCGTTACATTAGGATGTGACACGTGGCTTCACACAGCCATAATTAGGGGTTAGGCCACAAGCTCCTCATCCTCCTAGCCACTAAAATTAGTTTCAGGGGAGCTAATGAGACCATGTGTATCGGCCCAATTACATATGCCACCATGGGTAGAACGCACACCCCATAAGGCCCCATGCCTAGACTACTGTTTGAAAATGTGACCTCTCAAATATGTGATTTTGACAATCTTTCCTGTCACATTGCAGTGGAAGATGTGATGAAACGGTGGAGAAGCATCCGGGACCAGTACCGCCGGGAACGCCAGCAGCGGTCCAGGAGTGGGGATGCTGGCCATGTAAAGCGGAAATATATATATTATGACCGGCTGAACTTCCTCGCCCCAATTCTGGCTCTGAGACCGTAAGTAGATACCTCACACCACATGACACAAAAACATTACACAAATACTTTACAGGGACAAAAATATTGATGTATTTTTGCCTCTGTTCTATTTCATAACAGAACTCAATCCAACCTTACGGATCGAGGAACGGCCTCAGAGGCAGAGCCCATTATTGATCCTGTAGGGGATGAGGTGGCTGGCCCATCTTCTCCCCCTACAAGAAGGATGTCTGAAGAGGAGGCATCACAAGACCACACAATGGCTGCCCGAAACAACACACCACCAGGACGGTCTGCAGCTGCAACCTCACCCATCCTGGAAGAGATGGGCAACTTGAGCAGCAGCCCAACTGCCCAGATAAGGTCCTCCCCACAGGCTGTTCTTGCATCACGGTGAATAAGAAGAAGGCGCCAGGTCGCCATTCAAGAGAGCCGGACCCATGTGGACACTGGGGTGCTGAATTACTTGTCCAGAGTCACTACAGATGATGGTGAGGAGGCCTATGCACGTAGCCTCACCCTTTATCTCCGTGCCCTTACCCGTGAGGTCAGGCTCCGTATTAGGGGGTGTATTAAGATCCTGCTTGATGCAAGCACCCCCCCCAATACCCCATATGAGGTGTTTGAATTTCTGGAGAGGTGGCAGCTCTCACCAAGAAATTTAATGCGCATGAGACCATCCACACAGATGCTTGCTCAAGCAGGGTCTGAACAGCCCCTAATACGTGGGCCAACACCTCAACCCCTTCCTCCCCCTACCCATCCTTCTATTCCGCAGCCCCAAATGTCTTCATCATGCCAACCCCACCAATATGGCCACTTGTACCCACCCAGTGTTGGAGGCTGGTCCCAACCTGGTTGGGGACGATCTGGCTATCTTGGTGGGTATGAGCCACGGGCCTACCAGAGCCAACAAGAAGCCCCTCACCATCATCATTATTACTCTGGGCAGTATCACCAACAGGCCCAGGAGGCTGGACAACAACAGCATCATGGGCAACAGTATGGCCCCACACAGGGCGATGTTGGCCACAATGTCCAGCAGCACCCACAGGCTGTTCCTCCCCGTTCCCCTTCCCCTACATATGAGGATTTATGACTCAAAAATTTGGAGATGTCCAGTGACATGTAACTGGTGCTTCTAATCTAGACAAAAAAACAGGTGTTCTCCTTCACCAACATTTAGAACATAATTTAACACTCACATTTTTAAACAATGTTTTCCAAACATATGAAACAATCCATCATAACAGGCAACGCTACCTCACGCCTTTCACACAGATATTGCATGTGTGTATAAAAGAGAATATTTAAATGCGCTATGCTGTTTTACCTGAAAAGATGAAAATACACTAATCACTTGCTAATGCATAGGAAAGGCGTGCTTGCCTTTAGTTAAGTAGTCAACTTTGTTATTAGCATTCTCTAGTAAACCAATTTGAGGCGACCAGCATTCACAATATCACGCTCTCTCAATGTCTTAACAAGTGATTTTTGTATTTTCATCCTTTCCAGTATAGCATGCTTAAATATTGTCTGTTCTACAGACAGGTAATATCTGTGTGAAAGATGTGAGGTAGCCTTGCCTGTCATGGTGGAATCTTTCTATGATTGGAAAACATTATGAGGAAATGTGAGTGTTATCTTATTCACTTTATTTAGGTGATGGAGCTCACCCTTTGTTGCCTAATCAAGGTTAATGTAGGCATGCAGCAATGTTGTAATTGCATAATGTTTGGTGCATTTTTTTTCCGTAATGTTAATGTTACACCAAGTTAAAGAAGGCCCAAAAGGTCATTTTGGCCATTGCCAAATTTGTGTTCTGGCAAAATTATGTTTGCCTTTAAGCAAAACAAACAAAAAAAAGGCAAAACTAAAAATTTGTCTACTCTAGTTAACGTCTCTGTGTGATTTCTCACTATCCATCACAACATACTTACAGACACCAACCAATGCAAAGAAACACTCATAGAATCATAAAAAGGCTTGAGTAATATATATTTAGACACACTTTGAAAAAAAGAAATTATAACATAGACACAGCATTCTCTTGCCAAGACGTTGCCCCCTCAGGTGAGATAAAGTAATTCGTGAATATATCACGCACTTTGAGGCCAGAGAGCGGTCTACGTTGAGGGATGATAGGTGGTCTCACCCTGCGCACATTGTCCGGCCTACGCACAACACCATCAGAGGAGGAACAATCATGGATCCTGGTGAAGTTATGCAGAACAACACAGGCTTTCACAACTTCATTCACATTTTGCTCACTCAACTGAATGGCAGACTGGAGTACCCGCCATTTGGCACAAAGAATCCCAAAGGAACACTCCACCAGTCGCCTAGCACGTGATAGGCGCAAGTTAAAAATTCTGCACCTGTGGTCAAGGTTGCGCCGGGGATATGGCCTCATGACATTACGTGATAACTGAAAGGCCTCATCTGCCACAAGGACATAAGGGACTGATTGTTCGGGGGAGCCTGGTAGCTGGCGTGGTGGTGGTAGATCCAACTGGTTGGTGCGTAGCCGCCGAACCATTATGGAAGTATTGAAGACTCTAGAGTCTCCCGTCCTTCCATAGGCCCCAATGTCAACAATTATAAACTTGTATTGAGGGTCTACCAGAGCCAACAATACAACAGAAAAGTATTGCTTATAATTGAAGAATTGGGACCCTGAGTTCGGCGGCTTACGCACCCTGATATGTTTGCCATCCAGGGCCCCAGTACAATTTGGAAACTGGCAGTCCTCCTCAAAGTCCCTTGAAATCCTTAACCAGTCTTCCATCCTGGGCTCGGGTAGGACCACCTGATGGAGTCTTGTCCAGATTTCTGCACATGTAGACCTCACTATGCCTGAAATGGTGGACTTTCCAATGAGAAACTCATGGTGGAGGGCGGCATAAGACAGGCCAGTGGACAGGAAGCTGTAGAACAACAGAAATAGTACAGGTTAGAATGGCTAAAGTAAAAAAAAATCAGTTACATGCCGACCAAACTTGGTAGGAAATGAGAGATAACAACACACACATATGTGGTGGCACAATGACTAAGTGATATGCAGGACATATTAGATGTAACATTCTGCTGTGTCAGGTGAAACATATTTTGAGTAAGATGAGGGTATTAAACATTGTCCAAGAAGGCCAAAAAACATAAATTAACACACACATTATGAACATAGAGAATGTGGTTGTGGAGTACATACCGTATTGTGAGTAGAAGTCGCTCCTCTGCAGATATGGCTTTGCGCATCCTAGTGTCCTGAAAGGTGATCCCAGGGCGCACTGTCTCCAAGAGGCGATCAAATGTGGAAATGCTCATTCGACAGTACTGGTAAAATTTGTCCGGATGCTCCCGCAGAGACGAATAGAGGCGGTGAAAAAGCCCTCTTGTGAGTCGTTGCCTCAAAAGTGGATGTACCCACATGCATCTCCTCCTCCGCGGATCCACTATCACAGGATATGGTTGCCCAAAGCGCCGTGACAAAAGCCAGGTAAAGAGAACCTGCTCGGTTGTATTGAATGTCAGACCCTCTGCCATGCTGCACAAAGAACACCAACACACCTCGTGAAAGCAAGGTGAGAAATGTACAGAATGTAGGCAGCCACCTGTTTCTGAGTGTCTAAATAGGGTGCAGGCTAATGATTTAAATTGTTTGCAGGCCTCAAAACCGTTAAATGTCCATTTTGCAAGGCTGCGAGAAAATCTCGCCATACTGATTGCATACGGATTACATACGGAGACACACATGCGCAAAATACGCGACCTCACCTTGCTTACGGATGACCTACGGACCACTATTTTGTGGTCATTGATCCGTATTACGCATGTAAAATACTGACCGTATTTTGCGCAGGTTAGTGTGACTCCAGCCTTAGGCGTCATATATCTGTCTAACCATGGTGAATGATCACCTGCTATCTGATAATGACCTGTGTATTTAGTTGTTTACTTGATGGATGGAGCTTGAATAAGACATTTTTTTCGGCGGTGCACTCTTATTTGCCATACATTGCCTTGCACTATATGCACTTTGTGATAATTTAGTAATTTTATGCATGTACTTCTTGTTATTGCATAGGTTCTGATTGTACAGCAACCCTTTGTTATCCATGCGGTGTGCGTTTTCGCACGTTATTGTCCACTTCCCCCCCACTTGTATCTGGATTTGTCTTAATAATAAAAATTATTGATTTTACTTTGGACTTATTTGGAGCTTTGCTCAGTTTGTTCCCTAGTTTTAAAGAATGCGCTGCTGGGGTAAGATGCGCCTCATTCATTAAAGAATTAGGTGCATCTTACAACTCACATGTGCATGCGCCAATAAGGTTATTCTCAACAGAGACTGCAGTAAATTTCTGGTGAATTTGTCATTACAGTGCCTTCACCATGTCAAGTCCAAGCTCCACTCACTAAGGCTACTTTCACACATCAGGTTTTCGGCGTCAGGCGCGATCCGGCGTCGTGCCGGAATGCCGGATCCGGCAAATGTTTTGTAAAACCTGATGTGCCGGATCCGGTTTTCTGCCGGATCCGTCTTGTTCTTGACAGACAAAACCGGATCCGTCTCATCCGGTTCATCCGTTTTTCTATCTGTTTTTCGACGGATTACGCCGGATCTGGTTTTTAAAATTGACCCTTGTGGCCTTCCGAACGGGATTGGCTACTGGAAAACTATATATAGCATGTTCCTACAGCCCTTCTTTGACAGGTTGTAGAGGAGAAAGTGCAGGTTGGAGAGAAGAGCAAGTTACTGGCGAAGATGGATGTTGTCATTGGAAATATTACCACTAGAAGTTCTGTGACGGTTTCAGTAATGAGGGACAATTTTGCACTATACTTATGTCACCTCAAGGCAGAGTACACTGGCAGGATGACAGAGTGTGAAAGATTTGTGCCCTAACCAAACTTGTGTACCTTCTGGACCAACAGTATATACCTTTGCCAACCAAAGTTGGCTATCTTGTCATGGTCTTACTATTTTTAGCTTTAGGCCACAGGTGTGTACCTGGTTGTGTTTTATGCAAAGTATTTCACCTTTTAACAAAAGTTGTGTACATTGTTAGGAAATCACCAACAATAAACACAACTTTTCAGGTGAAATACTTTGCTTCAAACACAACCAGGAACACAACTGTGGCAAAAAGCTAAAATTTACCCACAGTTATATACCTGGTTTTGAATACCTTTTTACCTTTTAAATACCCTGTATTTAACCTTTTTTTTAAACATATTTCGCCGCAGAAAGAAATGAAAGACAACTAGTGTAAACAATAATTTAACTTTTATTTAAAATATTTTTTTTTGTGTAAACTGTTTTTAAAGTTAAAAAAACTTTTTTAATAAAGGTTTGAAACCAACCAAATGGGCATTTTTATTACAAAAAAAACATTATAACTCGGTGTAGTGTGGGGTGGAAATACTGCTGGAGGGGCTGCGGGACACTTCGACAATGGGAGTGTGGAGAGAGGACTGGGATCGTGGTGGGGAAGGAACAGTTAGAGGTGATGGTGTGGAAAAAGCTACAGAATGGGTGGACATGTGGGAGGCAGAAGAGGTGGTGGGCGGTGGAGTGGAGGGTTGGGCAGGGACTGTAGGAGCAGATGATGTTGATGGAAAGTTGTATGGGGAAGGAGTTTGGTACGGGGAAGGAGTTTGGTACGGGGAAGGAGTTTGGTACGGGGCAGGTTGCTGGAAGTGGGGAGATGTCTGGTACTGGGGAGGTTGCTGGTACTGGGAAGGTTGCTGGTACTGGTGAGGTTGCTGGTATGTAATAGGAGGGGGAGGATGGAAAGTGGCTGGAGGGGGTGCAGATGTAATAGGAGGGGGAGGATGGAAAGTGGCTGGAGGGGGTGCAGATGTAATAGGAGGGGGAGGATGGAAAGTGGCTGGAGGGGGTGCAGGTGGAGGAACTACAGTGGTGGGAGGTGGAGGTTGGGAGGTAACCTGCTGTAGAGCACCGTGGCACGAATGCATTACATGCATCTGCTGGGTAGGAGATAGTGTTGCCATGCGCTCCACAACAGACCTGAAAAAGGTGTGGTTTGGCGAAGATCTTGCTTCTGAATGCATGGTTTGCAGAAGTGTCTTCACCTCCAGAATGCTGGAGTTGATCTGCTGAAAGCCTGCGGAGATTTGCTCTGACAAGACTTTTAGACAGTTCTGGAAAGATGCATTCAGATGCAAGAACTGTGGCGCATAACTCTTTTCCTGACCCCTCTGCCGCTGCCGCCCAGTACCCGCAGGTGTACTAGAGGTGGCAGGGGCAGAAGGGTGGGGTAAAGGGAAAGCGATCTCCTCACCAGCAGCTTCATGTAATGTAGGCGGCCACGATGCTCCTGTGCTGGTGGATGGGACAGATGGGTCGAATGTGTGGGAAGGCTGGGAAGGTGCAGATGTACCGGGGCGGTCGAAGTGTCCCTCGGTGCCGGTCTCCTCAGGGATCGCCTCAGAAGGGTCCAATCGTGCAGGCTCCCGAGTGCTGCTCACCGTGCTGTGGAATAAAGAGAAAAAAAAACAATTAAAATACTGACATGGTATGGCCCTGGCTGAAAAAAAAAAGTTACATCTAACATTTTTTTTCACATGTGGTGTGTAATATTTACCTTCTAGTGACCATTGTTTCCCGGAGGAACGACAGGGCTTCTGCGTACTTGTACTTGCTCCTGCGTCCTCCAGATCCACTCGGGGCCCGCATCTCTTTATTGAACTCCTTCTTGAAACGATCCCTCACAGACCGCCACCGATTCACAATTCTGTTCCCTGAAACGAGAAAGGACAAAGTGGTTAGTATAAAACATCAGTGTTTCCCAAACTCCAGTCCTCATGGTCCCCAGGGGTCATGTTTTCAGGATTTCCATAGTAAATAGAAATCCTGAACACATGTTCCGTGGGGACCACGAGGACTGGAGTTCGGGAAACACTGGTTTACATCAGGCAACCGGTACTGTATATACTTACGCTCTTTAATCTGGGCCCGAACATCGAGGTCCTCCCAGCGGCCCACAAGGAGCGAACAGATTTCCTCCCAGAGTCGTCGGGTAACGATAAGGTCAGCGTGGCGGCGGTCAGCCATATTCCAGAGCGGCTCCCTTTCTCTGACGAGATTGATGAGGTGGTCCACATCGAGTCCTCCATCCTCACCGTCAGAGTCGGGAGCACGCTGTGAAGGCTGTTAAAGAAAAAGACAAAAATAACATAATTAGCCTCCACAAAAGAAATGAAATAAAAAGTGCAAAAAAACAAAGCAAAAATATTTATACTTACACGCTGGTGACCGCCGCGTTGCTGTCGCCGACGACCCTGGGAGGCACTGCGAGGACCTCTTGGCCGAGCACCAGATTTGGAAGACTAGAGAAGAAAACAAAAAATGTTATGTCTTTGGATGTAGGCATTTGTTTGCTGTGTGTGGTCTGCAGAACATTGTTTTCTATGTGTTGTGTGTAGTGTGATGCTGTGTTTCTGCGTTTGATGCAAAAAACTTACCAATTGTGAGCCCACTCCAAGTGTCTGTCCACCCCTTCCTTCTTCTTCTGGGAGCTCCTCTTCATCTTGTGAATCCTGTTTTGAAATAAAAGGCAATGAATAGACATATATTACAGAGATGATGGATTTTGGAAATAAAAACTTACCGTCAAACGCTGACGATGCGTGGGAGGGCTCCCAGAAAATGATGTGCTGTCTTCCTGGTGGCCACACTCCATGCCTGTGGGTGGTGTTCCACCTGCTGCCATTGCTGCTGCTGCTGCTGCATCTATTGGGCGGCTGTTGAATAAAGAGAAACAAAGGGCCAATGAATGGGGGATTTGATAATTACCGTCTCTCATCTGCTGCTGGCCTCCCCTCCTCAGCATGTTCTATTTGCTGCTCCATTTGGGGTGGTGGTGGTGCTGATGGTGCTGCAGTGGTCTCCTGCCTTCTCCTGCTGCGCTTGGTTGCTTTCTTTGGTGGCATGTTGGGTGTGGCTGTGGGTCCCACTGTCTTGCTTTTATATATGTCTTGTGGGCAGAGCTACTGAGCATGCTCAGACCCAAAAAACCGGATCCGGCGCATTGCGGCGCTCATAGGCTTTCATTGTGTGAAAAAGCCGGACGCGCCGGATCCAGCGTGTCCGGCTTTTTCGCCGGAGACAAAAAACGTTACAGTCTCCGTTTTTCCCAGACGCCGGATCGCGACACATTGCCGGATCCGGCGAAAACCGGATGAAACGCATGGCCATCCGGCGCGATCCGGCGCAAATGCAAGTCAATGGGGGGGAAACCGGATCCGGCATTGCATTTCGCCGGATCCGGTTTCTGTCAAAAGCGCCGGATCGCGCCTGACGGCGAAAACCTGATGTGTGAAAGAGGCCTAAGGCAGAGCTGGCCAGGACTGGCAAAAAAAAACAACAAAAGTTGCAAAAAATATTTCAAAACTCTAAGTTGCACAAAAATTTAGCAAGTTATCAAGGTATTTTATGCCATAAAACTCCAAGAATGTAATAAAATGTCTTTTTTCACATAATTCAAACTGTAGTCCTTCCTAGTCATTTGTCAGGAAAGGGTGCAGTCTGAAGAAACACAACTCCTGAGACCTTTTTCTCAATGACAGAGGAGCTGTATCGTAAGCACACGTACTAGTGAGCTGAGGAAAAAGGCTGTTGCATCAGAAGAAAAGGAAAGTAGAATAAATCGCACTCTCTTGATGCTCAGAATAGAGATACCATTTCACATTTGTCAGAGTAAAGTAACGGTTAATAGAGCCTTATTGTGTTAATGAATGTATAGAGACGACTGACATCTAGTGTCACTAAGATGCTGTCAGAACTCTGTTGTCGGGTGTTCGGGGACCAGGAGCTCCTTCCCTGTCCCTAACGCTAAGGGCACCCTAGCTTGCCATGTGTCCGGCTTACTTCGGATGGTGAATACGCCAGGGCTAAATACCTTGCCTCAGCTCCTGAATCCTCCCTCAGTCGTACCCTTCCCCACCCAGGGAAGAGTGGAGTAGTAGTGTACCGTAATATACCAACCTGACTAAAAAGGTAATACGAACAGAGATAACGACAATTACCAATCATACAGGAAGGAGTTCTGTGAATCTCTGAAACGCGTTAAATAAAGACCACTTTAATGATAATCCTTGACTACAGTGATTCGCAGCACGGATTTTCTGACCACATATTCATAGTCTATATCTCCAACGCCGGTCCCTTGTGGATCTGTGGATCTGCAGCAGCGAATCCTCCATTACTTGTCATAAGCTCCATCTGGTGAGTGTATTGCTTGCAATGGCTTCATGTATCTCGGATAATACACTATTGCTCTATTTCTCTTCAACAGCATTTTAATCCAACACAAGCAGTTACACGGTCCTCCGCATACCAACAATGCACATAGCGCCTTTTTCACCTTTTCTCCACGTTGGGCACAAGTAATTAATTGATCTGTGAATTCATTTTACCAAGCGTCATTATTTTGTTATTGATATACTACGTCTTAATATACTGACCTCATTCTATGCCACTATGCTTGTCATATCCTGAGCTCTACAATATTGCCCATAGTTATATGCAAAATAATAGCAGTGTGTTTAAAACAACTGAGAAAAAAATTCAATTCTCATAATAGCATTTATTTCAATATACATAAAGGCACTGGGAGTGCTGCAAATTCAATTCCAAATGAAATCAGGAACAAAATATCAATTTTTAAACTGAAATTGAAGAAAAAGGAATTTTTATGCACGCCTAAAAAGATGGTCACCGCCAGCTCATAAGCCAGACAACGTCCACAGTGCCTCCATCTGCCTCATTATAGGGAATCTTCCGTCGGGGGTTCCATCATGTATTTCATAGATTTACATGGAAACCCCAATGTAAGTGCTCAGCTCAGAATAAATATGAGCTGAGCCATACTGAAATCTTTGGGAGGCAGAACGTTACGATTCTGTTGTCGAGTGACCCAGGACAAAAGGCTTCTTCCCTGTCCCTAACGCTAGGGAGCGACCTAGCTCGCCATGTTCCCTGCAGTACCTCTTGTCATGATCCAGGACGGGGTTTCGCTTTGGCCCCTCCTGGTCAGACTGGGGGTTAATTGTTCTGCCTCTCTCTGGCAGAGGGCGGCTATTTAATGTTCACTGGACCTAGGTCCGGTGTCAGTTATACTCCTGCCCTCGGCTGAGTTAGTTGACCTCTTGTATACGTGTGCCTTGTGCCTGATAACTTGTTGCTTGTTTGGTTGTGATCCGGTTCTGTCCCTGTTATGAGTTCTGCCTGCCCCTCTTGTACCGCACTGCTCTCTCGTGTATGACTCTCTGCTTGTGACTCGACTGCTCTCTGCTCGTCCCTTTGGTACCGCACCGCCCTCTTGTGTATGACCTTTGGCTTTGTCTGACCTCCCGTCTGTTACCCCTCCTGTACCTCGTTTGCCCGGACTGTGTATGACCTCCGTTTTGCCCCACTCTGAGTTTTCTACCTTCTCTGGAAGCAGGACACTAAGCCCAGCCCCCTTGCAGTCACATGACCGTAGGTCCTGTGCTGGCTTGCTAAACTTCAGCGTTCAGGTCCTGTGCATCTGTACTCTCTAGCTGTTCTTGTCCCCAGAGGTTCCTACAGTGCGGGTGAGTCCCTGCTCAGCGGAGGCTGTACGCCGGCGCTGTCAGAATCCTGATATTATAACTGACCAATACTATTTTTTTTTCCTCTGTTCCCCTTCCCCTAGGTGTGTGATGGATCTTATGCACGCTCTTTCTGAGCAGGTAAAGCACCTGACTCAGATGTCTCAGAAACTCCTTGGAGAACAACAAGTCCTGGCTCAATCTCAGCAGCTGATCGCTGACACTGTGCAGGGGGCTTTTTTTATCAGGGGCTCGGGATGTTACATTAGTTTCCCCTGAGTCTCTGGTTAAATTACCGGATATCTTTTCTGGAGATAAAAAAGAATTCAGAGTTTTCAAGGAGGGCTGTAAGCTTTTTTTTCATTAAGACCACACTCTTCTGGGGATGAAAGTCAGAGAGTGGGGGTCATTATGTCTCTGTTAAGGGGAGCCCCCAAGCTTGGGCTTTCTCCCTTCCGACCACGGCCCCTGAGCGTATGACTGTGGATGCATTTTTTGAGGCCCTGGGGCATATTTATGATGAGCCTGATCGGATGCGTATGGCTGAGGACATGGTAATGAGTGTGTGCCAGGGGAAGCACTCAGCCGAGTGGTTTTGCTCGGAGTTCAGACGCTGGGCTGCTGAGGTCTGCTGGAATGATGCCGCCCTCTGGGGTTTGTTCCGTAGAGGCCTGTCTGAACATCTGAAAGATGCCTTGGCTCTCCACCCTCTGCCTGATTCCCTGGAGGAGGCTATGATACAGGCCGTCCGAATGGATCGCAGGCTACGGGCGAGGGGAGTGATGCAAATTGAGACACCGTTATTCTCCCAAGGAAGGGGAGCCAGTCCTATGTTGGAAATCACGGAGATGGGAACCATCGACCTCAAAGAGAATGAAGGGAGACAATGGCACGTAGGAAAATGCTGTTTTCATTGTTGCGATTCTGGACATTGGAAAAAGGATTGCCCCTCCCGTCCACTAACCAACAAGCGACTGAGCCCAGGTGATTGTCGTGGAGATCACCCAGGCTCTCAGGTACCCTTTTCTGCCTTCTCTAAAATGTTGTTGCAAGTGGAACTTTGTTGTGGGAGTGTTTCCATATCCGCTTCTGCCTTCGTGGATTGCGGATCGTCATTGAACTTTATTGACTCTGACTTAGTGTCCAGGTGTAAGTTAGGGACAGTTAGGTTGGAGACTCCTATTCACATTGTTGCCATTGACAAAACACCACTGGTTAATAATGACGTTATGTTTCGTACTGAAGAGATTCTCCTTAAAGTGAGTTCCTTGCACCAGGAACATATTTCATGTTTTGTGATGGACAATCTGACCTGCAGGACTGGTGTTGGGGTTCCCCTGGTTACAATTGCATAATCCTGTGATTAATTGGGAATCTCGGGACATTGTTAAATGGGGTCCCTATTGTTCTGAAAAATGTCTTGTTACTGTGTCTGTGTCGTCCGTGGGTCTGGAAGGTATTCCGGAGTGCCTGAAAGACTATATGGACGTTTTCTCCGAAAAAGGGGCTGAGGTTTTACCGCCACACCGCCCATTTGATTGTGCCATTGACCTAGTTCCAGATGCTAAATTGCCCAAAGCCCGCTTGTATAACCTTTCGGGTCCAGAACGGGCTGCGATGAAGGAATATATTTCCGAGAGTCTCCGTAAGAGACACATTCGTCCTTCTGTTTCTCCCGTGGTGGCGGGGTTCTTTTTTGTAAAGAAAAAAGACGGTGGTTTACGCCCATGCCTCGATTTTCATGAGTTAAATAAGATAACTGTGAGGAATACGTATCCCCTTCCACTTATTCCTGATTTATACAACCAGTTGTCCGGAGCTAAGTGGTTTTCGAAATTAGATCTACGGGGAGCGTATAACCTTATCCGTGTCACAGTCACGTGTGTCTGGACGCAGCGAGTATCGCAAGGCGAACCCATATGACACACGTGACCCTGGATACACCGCCACCAGTGGAGCGAATTTAAATAATAAGACGTGCAGCTGGATACACCGCCTCCAACAGGCAAATTTAGGTAATACACGTAAGTCTGGAAACCCCGCCTCCAGTAAGGCGAATTTAAACAATAAAGGGGAAACCTGGGTAACAATAACAATGGAGGGCCCTGCGATAGGGAAACGGGGAAGTGGAGACCTCCTGCACTCCCCTGAGTCAGTGTCTCTACACTCCTATCGTTCCCTATGCCGGTTCCGCACCGGGCGACGCACAGGAACCTCAAAACCCTGACTCGCCCTGCACCTAAACCCTCACTAGGGAATTGGTCGGTGCGGAAACTAATCCCACCACTGCACTAAACACACATAAGGGAAAATGACAAAACAGGGGGACACCACTTAGCTTTGCTCTGTTGCTTATGCTCCCCGCAACAGAGCCCACCACCTGCGTGCATCTTCTCCTTCAACCGGATCCATCACCATAACCGGATCCATCACCATAGTGCAGCCTTGGAGCAGAGTCCACCACAGTTGCAGCTGCCCAGTAAACAGAGTCCCAAAGATGAGTCCAGCTTCTGCCAAAAAGTCCAGCATGCTTGAGTCCAACTTTTCTGCCAAAAAGTCCAGCATAAAAAACACATGTGACATGCACAAGTGTGAACAGGTCGGTAAGACAACGTTCACACCACCCACAAGGTAACCCGTATTGAAGCAGTCCCTATCTAATGTATTTAAAACCTGAACATCTGAACAGTGTCTAAAATGAACAGGATTCGGACAGGCGCTTCTTAGTATGGGCTTGTGGTGCAAGACAGCTCTTTTGTGCATGCCACACAAGAGAGGGGTGGGGTCTCTCAAACCATGCTAGGCAAGGAAAAAACGGATTAAAAACACATGTGACATGCACAAGTGTGAACAAGTCGGTAAGACAAAGTTCACACCACCCACTAACTGAGACTCAACAAGAAAACAGATTTGCAAAAATACTCTGCAATAAAATATATGACAGTAATCAGCAAGTGCTGGATAATAAATACAGGGTATTTAGTCGATACTTTTTTTGCAAAAAAATGTATACCAAGCTGCTTCACCGCGTCAAGAGACCCCACCCCTCTCTTGTGTGGCATGCACAAAAGAGCTGTCTTCCACCACAAGCTTCAATACGGGTTACCTTGACGCGGTGAAGCAGCTTGGTATACATTTTTTTGCAAAAAAACGTATCGACTAAATACCCTGTATTTATTATCCAGCACTTGCTGATTACTGTCATATATTTTACTGCAGAGTATTTTTGCAAATCTGTTTTCTTGTTGTGTCTCAAAAAGTCCAGCATGCTTGAGTCCAGCTTTCAGCAACCAAGTCCAGCATGCTGAGTGCAACTCTCACCATAGTCGCCACTCCACCACGCCATGCCAGCCCTTCTTGCAGACCCCATCATTGGACTCCACCAATCCATGCCAGCAGTCTTTGCAGTCTCCATAGCTGCCACTCGTCCCCTCGGGCTGGGCTGCCCAGGACTCACGTTCAGCTCCATCCTTCACCCAGGCTTGCTTGTAACTGAAGACCTATCACCAAAGTGATTGATACACCTGACACTCTTTTATAGAGCATTCACACCTGCATTATAATTACGTGCACTTAACCAAAGAAACTAAAGTGCACTACCGATCACCACCACCGGGGCAACATAGAACAAACGACACCACAGTGCAATAATTCTAATGGCCACCGGGGGCAATCACACCACTTTGGCACACAGCCAAAGGAAAAACAATTCAATTTGTCCATTTAAACTGTCAGATCCAGCATGTATCATGACAGTACCCTCCCCTTAATGAGGGGCCTCTGGACCCTCATGACCACTACTCATCAGGGAAACACATACAGCGGGGACGCCCAGATCCAGAGTCCACCCCACCACTACCTGACACTTAAGGTTTATGAGAAACGCACCGCTGGTATTGGCAATGTATATTTTGGAGGCACCACTCATCTCCACAGCGCCGACCTGGGGAGCGAGTTATGTATGTGTATGTTTGTTATGAGCTGGTAAGACTCTACAACACACTTCCACAGGATGTTTTTTGGTGGCCACCCATACATGCTCGTTCACATACAGGTCTGGACCTGAACGTTTATTGCCACGCATTCGTTTGTCATTATTCGGTGAACTCACTCTTGGATCGACAACAGAGGCGTCCCCCTGTGTCACCACACTCACACCCCCGCTATTCACCACGGGAACACCACCCTCCAACCCCTTTCACCACGAGGTCTGCACCTCTCTGAGTTGGCTAATGGCGAGGGTTGAGACATGCCCATACTCTCCTGCAGCACACCTGCTGCTCACACCTGGAGGAGAAAGGAACCGGGATATGGAGGGAATATACACTTGCTGGTCGCCTTCCTCCACACGACCAGGAGGGGGTGGCTTCTTCGGTGGTATTGAAGATTTGGCGTAAACCCCGTGGACTATCACACCAGTCTGCTCACCACAGGGACGTACCCCTTCACCTCGGGGAATACCAGGCAGCTCTGTGGGGCACCAACTCCTCCCACCTGCCTGGGTACCTCCGCGTGCATGAGCAAGTCCCGCTCACCAGCAGCGACTCTAGGGGGCTTCATTGCCAGAGCCGCAATTTTGATTTTTCCGGTTGAGCCAGAGGGAAGACCCCAGGCCCTGATAATTGCTGCCGCAGCTGCTTCAACACCATGCAGCTCCTCACACACCTCAGTGAGGCCCAGCGGCAATTGCTCACAAGTCTCCACATGGCCAGGGCTAACCAGAAAAAAAAAGTAAGGTTGGTGATAATGTCACGGTCATGTGTGTCTGGACGCAGCGAGTACCGCAAGGCAAACCCATATGACACACGTGACCCTGGATACACCGCCTCCAACAGGCGAATTTAGGTAATACACGTAAGTCTGGAAACCCCGCCACCAGTAAGGCGAATTTAAACAATAAAGGGGAAACCTGGGTAACAATGACAATGGAGGGCCCTGCGATAGGGAAACGGGGAAGTGGAGACCTCCTGCACTCCCCTGAGTCAGTATCTCTACACTCCTATCGTTCCCTATGCCGGTTCCGCACTGGGCGACGCATAGGAACCTCAAAACCCTGACTCGCCCTGCACCTAAACCCTCACTAGGGAATTGGTCGGTGCGGAAACTAATCCCACCACTGCACTAAACACACATAAGGGAAAATGACAATACAGGGGGACACCACTTAGCTTTGCTCTGTTGCTTATGCTCCCCGCAACAGAGCCCACCACCTGTGTGCATCTTCTCCTTCAACTGGATCCATCACCATAACCGGATCCATCACCATAGTGCAGCCTTGGAGCAGAGTCCACCACCAGTTGCAGCTGCCCAGTAAACAGAGTCCCAAAGATGAGTCCAGCTTCTGCCAAAAAGTCCAGCATGCTTGAGTCCATCTTTTCTGCCAAAAAGTCCAGCATGCTTGAGTCCAGCTTTCAGCAACCAAGTCCAGCATGCTGAGTGCAACTCTCACCATAGTCGTCACTCCACCAAGCCATGCAAGCACTTCCTGCTGACACCATAAACTGCGACTCCACCACGCCATGCCAGCCCTTCTTGCAGACCCCATCATTGGACTCCACCAATCCATGGCAGCACTCCTTGCAGACTCCATAGCTGCCACTCGTCCCCTCGGGCTGGGCTGCCCAGGACTCACGTTCAGCTCCATCATTCACCCAGGCTTGCTTGTAACTGAAGACCTATCATCACCAAAGTGATTGATACACCTGACACTCTTTTATAGAGCATTCACACCTGCATTATAATTACGTGCACTTAACCAAAGAAACTAAAGTGCACTACCGATCACCACCACTGGGGCAACTTAGAACAAATGACACCACAGTGCAATAATTCTAATGGCCACCGGGGCAATCACACCACTTTGGCACACAGCCAAAGGAAAAAAAGTTTAATTTGTCCATTTAAACTATCAGATCCAGCATGGATCATGACAATCCGAGTCCGGGACGGAGATGAGTGGAAAACCGCTTTTCTCACTACTGAAGGGTTGTTTGAAAATTTAGTCATGCCTTTCGGCCTGACCAATGCTCCAGCGGTCTTCCAAAATTTCATAAATTACGTGTTCTCTGATTTTATTGGACGTTTTTTGGTGGTATATTTGGATTACATATTGATCTACTCTCCTGATAAACAGGCTCACATTGGTCATGTTCGGGCAGCTCTCCAAAGGCTCTGGGAGAACTGCCTCTTTGCTAAACTAGAAAAATGTTTATTTTTTGTTCAGGAACTGTCTTTTCTGGGGTTCATCGTGTCTGCTGAAGGGTATCGCATGGATCCTAATAAGGTGCAGGCCATTGTTGAGTGGGTTCAACCTTGTGATTTGAAGGCTCTGCAGCGTTTCCTAGGATTCGCCAATTGCTATCGTAAATTTATAAAGGGGTTTTCACAGGTGGTTAAACCCCTCATAGACATGACTCAAAAGGGGGCCGATATCAAGAAGTGGTCAACCGCAGCGGTAACGGCATTTCAGTTTTTGAAAAAATGTCTCATGTCTGCCCCGGTTCTTATTCAATCGGAGCCGTCTGAACCATTTATTGTTGAGGTAGATGCCTCAGAGGTGGGGGTGGGGGCGGTATTGTCCCAGGGACCCGCCACTTTGACCAATTTAAGACCTTGCGCCTTTTTCTCAAAGAAATTCTCCCCTGTGGAGAGAAACTATGATGTGGGGAATCGAGAACTTCTGGTCGTAAAGTTGGCCTTTGAAGAATGGAGGCATTTTTTGGAGGGGGCTGTCCATCCTATAACTGTAATTACGGACCACAAAAACCTAGCTTACATTGAGTCAGCTAAAAGGTTGACTCCCAGACAGGGTAGATGGTCACTTTTTTTTTTCTCCATTCAACTTCTCGATCACTTTTCGGCCAGGATCCAAAAATTTCAGAGCGGCTGCCTTGTCACGCAGTCTAGATCCAGTGTCCCCCCCGGAACCTCTATCCTCCATTCTTCAGCCTGGGGTGGTGGTGGCAGGTATTTCTAATAGGTCAGAACGGGAGATTCGGGAAGCCCAGTCTCTTGCACCTCCGGCTAAGCCGGTGGATAAACTTTTTGTGCCAGCTCAGTTTCGTCTCAAGGTCTTCCAGGAGTTCCATGACTCAGTTCTGGGTGGACTTCCAGAGATCTCGGCCACCCGGAAGGCCATTGCTAGAATATTCTGGTGGTCTTCTTTAGCCTCTGATGTTGGGGAATATGTGTCTGCATGTGATGTTGGTGCCCGTGCAAAAACCCCCCATAACCGGCCGGCTGGGGAATTGGTACCACTGCCAATTCCTGAGAGACCATGGACTCATCTGTCCATGGATTTCATCACCAACCTTCCCCCCTCCAAGGGTAATACCGTCGTCTGGGTTGTGGTGGACAGGTTTAGTAAGCAGGCACATTTTGTACCTTTGGCAGCTCTACCTAATGCGGAAACGTCCAGATTGTTTGTTGAGCATGTGGTGCGTTTGCATGGGGTACCCTTGAATGTGGTGTCTGATAGGGGAGTGCAATTTGTTTCCAAATTTTGGAGAGCTTTTTGTAAGAGGTTAGGTATTGGTCTGTCCTTTTCATCCGCTTACCATCCAGAGACTAATGGGCAGACCGAGCGGACCAATCAGTGTCTGGAGCAAATTCTGCGTTGCTTGACCTCAGCCCGACAGGATGATTGGTGCTCTGTATTACCGTTGGCCGAGTTTGCATTTAACAACCGCATTAACCAGTCTACGGGTACATCTCCCTTTTTCTGCAATTATGGGTTTCATCCTCATTTTGGAGAATTTTCCCATTTGAATTCTGGATGTCCTGGGGCGGATGACACGATCCAGCGGTTGGGGGAGGTATGGCGGGAGGTCCAGAGTAACATTACGAAGGCCCAGGACAAATTTAAATTTTTGGCGGACAAAAAACGATCCGCGGGACCGGTGTTTCAGATTGGGGATAAGGTATGGTTGTCCACCAAGAATATAAGGCTCAAGGTCCCCTCTGCTAAGCTTGGACCCAAGTTTATAGGTCCCTATAAAATTACCGAAGCAGTTAACCCGGTGGCTTTTCGGTTGCGTCTCTCGCCATCTCTGCGGATCCCAAATGTTTTCCATAAGGCCCTTTTGAACCCTGTGAGGTCCGGTGGGGAGGGATCATCAGCTTCCCCGCCACCGGTTTTGGTAGACGGGCAGTCGGAGTACGAGGTGGAACGAATTGTCGACTCCAGGTTGGTCCATCGTGCCCTTCAATATCTGGTACATTGGAAAGGCTATGGTCCTGAAGAACGCTCGTGGGTTCCTGCTCGATCGGTTCATGCGGATCGGTTGGTCCGAGCCTTTCACGCCAAGTACCCTGAGAGACCTGGGGGTCCGGTGGCCCCCCATTGAGAGGAGGGTACTGTCATGATCCAGGACGGGGTTTCGCTTTGGCCCGTCCTGGTCAGACTGGGGGTTAATTGTTCTGCCTCTCTCTGGCAGAGGGCGGCTATTTAATGTTCACTGGACCTAGGTCCGGTGTCAGTTATACTCCTGCCCTCAGCTGAGTTAGTTGACCTCTTGTATACGTGTGCCTTGTGCCTGATAACTTGTTGCTTGTTTGGTTATGATCCGGTTCTGTCCCTGTTATGAGTTCTGCCTGCCCCTCTTGTACCGCACCGCTCTTTTGTGTATGACTCTCTGCTTGTGACTCGACTGCTCTCTGCTCGTCCCTTTGGTACCGCACCGCCCTCTTGTGTATGACCTTTGGCTTTGTCTGACCTCCCGTCTGTTGCCCCTCCTGTACCTTGTTTGCCCGGACTGTGTATGACCTCCGTTTTGCCCGACTCTGAGTTTTCTACCTTCTCTGGAAGCAGGACGCTAAGCCCCGCCCCCTTGCAGTCGGTCATGTGCCGGCTTGCTAAACTTCAGCGTTCAGGTCCTGTGCATCTGTACTCTCTGGCTGTTCTTGTCCCCAGGGGTCCCTACAGTGCGGGTGAATCCCTGCTCAGTGGAGGCTGTACGTCGGCACTGTCAGGATCCTGAAACTTCTTAAGGTGAAGATGCCGGTGCCATGTACCTTGCCTTATCTCCTGAATCCGCCCTCCGTCTGTACCCTTCCCTCACCCAGGGAAGAGGGGAGTGGTAGTGTCTATGGAAAATCCAAGCTTTTTTGCCGCGACCTCCCCAGAGGGGACTCTATGGGCACAGTGCACAAACATGGGAAAATCATGGGGATCGCCCAGGGATGCATTTCTTACTCCTAGGTCACTGCTGTGACAAATGTTGTCAGAGTGTGACACCACTTTTACAGGCGCACACAAAAATATACAAAAACAAAACCAAAACGGATTTTAGGCTAGTTTCACACTTGCTTTTTTTTGCAGCGCGTTTTTCCCGCAAAAAAACGCATTGAAAAAACGCATACAAATGCATACAAACGCTGCGTTTTTTTCAAGCATTTTTATGCGCATGCAGGAAAAAAACGCAGCGTTTTTGTGCGTTTGTATGCGTTTTTTGTGCGTTTGCGTTTTTTTACAGATTTTGGAAAAACCCCACAAAAAAGAAAAAAACAACCATTCAACAACACACAAGACCAATGGGACTTCATTGTGGGTGTGGTATGTTAATATATAGACCCTGTTTACAGTATTCTTCACAGTTGCTTGATTCTTCTCGTGACCATGGATCTGCGCTGGAAGAGTTTTCACTTCAACTTGGATTTGGACATCGCGATGGCTCAGGCGTATGCAGTTTCTCTTCCTTTGTTCATGGCAAGCGAGAGGCAGCGAAGACGGCGGCGTATGTGGATACATCCGATTGTTGAACTCCGGGAGAGCCGTGGGGCATACCACACCCTCTACAGCGAGCTCCAGTCAAACCCGGAGAAATTTACAGATTATATCCGGATGTCCCACGAAAGTTTCATGGATTTGCTTGCTCGTGTCCAACAATCCATCCGGAGACAGGACACACAGCTCCGTCGTGCGATTCCTCCTGAGGAACGGCTACTGGTGACATTACGGTATGTGTTAAAAACCAAGGGGTGCGGTCTGATGTTTTTTTTTTAAAATTTAGTATTCAAAACCTTGGGTAATTAGTTTTCGTGAATGTACTAATATTTTATTTTATAGTTTTTTAAAATAATATACATAAATATTAATTTTACTTCTTTGTCTGTTCACAGATTCCTGGCGACTGGAGAAACCCTATCTTCACTACACTTCCAGTACCGTATTGGAATCTCTACCTTGTCTGGAATTGTTGCTGACACCTGCCGGGCTCTCTGGAATGTTCTTTGTCCAGAATTTATGCCCCTGCCCACCGCTGAAAAGTGGATGGAAATTGCTGACAAATTCTGGACAGTATGCAATTTTCCCAACTGTTTGGGAGCTGTTGATGGTAAACACATACGGATCATCAAACCCCAAAGAACGGGATCTGAGTACTATAATTACAAAAAGTACTTTTCAATAGTACTCATGGCCATTGCGGATGCCGGATGTATGTTTGTAGCAGTGGACATTGGAGCATTTGGCCGTGGTAATGACTCACAGGCTTTTAAAAACTCAGACATGGGCCGGAGGTTGTATGGCAACCAATTTAATTTCCCTATGCCACGGCCTCTTCCTCACACCGAAGCTCCACCACTGCCCTTTGTAATGGTTGGCGATGAGGCTTTTCAAATGTGCGGAAACTTACTGAAACCCTACTCCAGCCGGGACTTGGACCACACCAAAAAAATATTTAATTACAGGCTGACCAGGGCCAGAAGAACTGTCGAGTGTGCTTTTGGGATTCTTGTCTCCAGATGGCGAATTCTGGGCACGGCCATTAATCTTAAACTTGAAACAGTCGATGAGGTGGTGAAGGCCTGTGTGGTTCTACATAACTTTGTGATGGCTAAAGAGCACCCGACCTTTGAACTGGACGATGATGCTCCTAACCCATTGCCTGAATTCACTCAGCACACTCTCAGGTCATCCGTTGAAGTTGGCCAAATGAGGGACCAATTTGCGGCCTACTTTATTTCTGATGTAGGACGGGTGCACTGGCAAGATGAAATGGTGTAATGTTTTTGTTTGTTTATGGTAATAAAAAACCTTATTTGATACCATTACTGAGTGCACTATATTTTTTAAACTCCAATTAAATAAAAAACTTCCCATGTATAACTGAATTTTTTGATGTTCACACACCTGGGCAGGTAAATACACATATGAGTTAAAATGCAGCATTGCTAGTCTGCGTGAAATATATTGGAACGAGCAAAGCTGCAGGCCATGAATCAGGAAAACAATTTTTTTCAAGAGAAAATTGTCCAACTAGTTGAAAAAAAAGTATGTGATTTTCTCAAAACACAACCCTCAAAACCCAACCCCAATGAAAGTCCATGGGGAATACAAGTCAGCATTGAGTGGATGAATGTAATCTGCTCAATTCCAACTTACAAGTTATTACACTAGGCCTTGGAATGACTATACTAGGCCGTGGTATTTCAAATATGAGTATAGTAGGCCTTGGGCCTACTAGTATAGTCATATGTGAAATACCACGGCCTAGTATAGTCATACCAAGGCCTACTCGATTTTTACCAACTAGGATCTTGTTTCACGAAAAACAAACTGGTGAAACTTGACAAGTTTCAACAGTTTGTTTTTCATGAAACCAGATTCTAGTTGGTAAAACTAGAGTTATTACACTAGGCCTTGGAATGACTACACTAGGCCGTGGTATTTCAAATATGAGTATAGTAGGCCTTGGGCCTACTAGTATAGTCATATGTGAAATACCACGGCCTAGTATAGTCATACCAAGGCCTACTCGATTTTTACCAACTAGGATCTTGTTTCACGAAAAACAAACTGGTGAAACTTGACAAGTTTCAACAGTTTGTTTTTCATGAAACCAGATTCTAGTTGGTAAAACTAGAGTTATTACACTAGGCCTTGGAATGACTACACTAGGCCGTGGTATTTCAAATATGAGTATAGTAGGCCTTGGGCCTACTAGTATAGTCATATGTGAAATACCACGGCCTAGTATAGTCATACCAAGGCCTACTCGATTTTTACCAACTAGGATCTTGTTTCACGAAAAACAAACTGGTGAAACTTGACAAGTTTCAACAGTTTGTTTTTCATGAAACCAGATTCTAGTTGGTAAAACTAGAGTTATTACACTAGGCCTTGGAATGACTACACTAGGCCGTGGTATTTCAAATATGAGTATAGTAGGCCTTGGGGCTAGTAGTATAGTAATATGTGAAATACCACGGCCTAGTATAGTCATACCAAGGCCTACTGTAATAACTCGATTTTTAGCAACTGGCATCTTGTTTCACAAAAAACAAACTGGTGAAACTTTTTAAGAAAGAAACTTATTTTTTAGACAAGTTTCAACAGTTTGTTTTTCATGAAACCAGATCCAAGTTGGTAAAACTCGAGTTATTACACTAGGCCTTGGTATGACTATACTAGTCCGTGTTATTTCACATATGACTATACTAGGCCTTGGGTTGGTTTTTAACATGTATTTACCCATCAGTGTGTGTGAGCGGCGCAAACAACATTAATGAAACTTTGTAATGGTGAACCACAAATGTAAATTTATTTTTAATCACAAAAATAAACCAAAAAATTATTTTTTCCGGCGTTTGGGGGCAGATGGTTTCAATTTGGGGGTGTGCAGGGAATATGCAACACTTGCAGTTGAAGACGGTGTTTGAGGGGAAGGGGCAACAAAACTTGTGGGGGAAGGTAGTCCAGTTAAGGGAATTAAACTAGGAACACTTGGAGGAGAGGAAATCTGTTCAGGTACATTAGTTGTAATGGCATGTCGCCGTAGGCTTGTGTGCCTGGACCGACTTTGGCCCAATGTCCGCCTTGATAGATTTCGCCTTGAACTAGGGGCAAATATTGAGTGTAGGTCCCCCGTCTGCTGGTGTGGCTGCTGCTGCTGCTGAGGTGGCTGCTGCTGCTGAGGTGGCGGCTGCTGCTGCTGAGGTGGCGGCTGCTGCTGCTGAGGTGGCGGCTGCTGCTGCTGAGGTGGCTGCTGCTGCTGCTGAGGTGGCTGCTGCTGCTGCTGCTGAGGTGGCTGCTGCTGCTGCTGAGGTGGCTGCTGCTGCTGCTGAGGTGGCTGCTGCTGCTGCTGAGGTGGCTGCTGCTGCTGCTGAGGTGGCTGCTGCTGCTGCTGAGGTGGCTGCTGCTCTTCGTTGGCAGTGCTCGTCCTTGCAGGAGGACTGGTGGCGGCAGTGATGGTCCAGGTTTGCGGAGTGGTGGTGGCAGGGCTACTACATGTTGTTGTAGCGGCAGGGCTGTTCCATGTTTGCCTAGTGGTGGCTGAGCTCCACGCATGCATGGGAGTGGCGGTGGTGCTCCAGACAGGAGCAGCGCTTGCCATGGTGGTGTCGGTGAAGAGACCAGCTGCACTCAGACTTGTGGTGGTGTAACGGTGGGTGTCCTGGCTTTGAATAGAGGTGTCCGTGCAGTGGTATGCAGCACAAGTCGGTAGTGAGGTGAAGCGAGTCAATGGTGGCACAGGTGGAAATGACACCACTGACTGCTGACCGTACCGATTATGCTGCATAGCCTGCAAGAAAGCATTGTTGCAGGCCTGCAGCACATTCAGCTGTTGCTCAGGACTAAGGTGTTCCGCCATGCCCTTTTCAATCTTACTAAAAAAATGGTGTGCTGGTCTGTTGAGGTCGGCCTCCAGACGGTCAAGGCGCTGTTCTACAGAATTGAAGCGGTGTTCAAAGTGGTTAAAACCACGTTCCATGAGTGCAAAACCGCTTTCAACTCTGTCGGACAGTGACTTGAGGCTGGAATTAAAGGCCTCGCTCAAATGCATAAACTCGGGCAAGACATTCCTGTCCAAGGCCCTCTGCCGCTGGCGGGTAGTGCCCGCATAACCAGTGGCAGAGACCTGGGACAGGGGAACACCTGATGGCCCAGCTTCCTGGTCACCAGCTGTGTGTGTGGCTGACCTGCAAGGTGCTTCCTGGCTGTCGGATGGCTGGGACGGGTCAGAGGACGTCCGAGGAAGGACCGCTCCAGGGCCAGGTTGCAGGGTGCTGCTCCAGGTGCTGTGGAAGAAAGGAAAATCATTACTACCATGCCTTTACAAGAAGCATCAGCTGTGGATTAGAAAAACAGATTAATAAAAATAAAAACCCAAAATTTATAATACTTACGATCTCGTGGCAAGGACCGGTCTTAGGAACTGCAATGCGTGATAGTGACGGTATCTAGTTCTGGTCCTTGACGCAGATCCACTGCGAACCTGGCCCTCAGCACGAACATCACTGTTGAAGCGGTCCTTGATCGAACGCCAACGTGTTCAGACTTTGTCCACTGTTGGTAAAAAAAAAACAGTGCCGTCAAGGACAACAGTCACTGCGGCACAATATAGCAATACAATACTCAAAGCAGTCACTGTAGAGCCCGATGACACTGTTGGGTTTCCTGCTAGAATATACCTAGCACGAAACCCAACAGTGCCGTCAAGGACAACAGTCACTGCGGCACAATGTAGCAATACAATACTCAAAGCAGTCACTGTAGACCCCGATGACACTGTTGGGTTTCCTGCTAGAATATGCCTAGCACGAAACCCAACAGTGCCGTCAAGGACAACAGTCACTGCGGCACAATACAGAGCAGGGAAATACTCACTAAACGCCTTTTTGGAGGATGCTGTGGCGCTGTCCCAGCCATCCATCAACGCTGCGGCCACCTCATTCCATAGCCGCCGGGTCACCACAATGTCCTTGTACAGCCGGTCACGGCTGTCCCACAACGGCGAACGCTCCTGGACCAGGCTGATGAGCTGCTCATTATCCAGGTAGACGTCTTCATCCCGTTGTGGAACCTAGACAAAACACATTCATTAGAATAATCAAATTTAAATTGAATAAAAAGTTACAAAAAAAAGAAACATAAAAAAGAGTAAAAATAGAAGATAAAAAATAAAGAACATTACAAATCATTTGATACATACATTCCGTATCACCACCGGGACTTGGCTTCGCTGCTCCTGCTCTTCGCCCTCACTAGTCCCGTCCGCAGAAGATGATGATGACGATGTCTTAAAAAAGTTGAAAAAAACGTAAGAGATTTGGAGAAGCAGCAGATATACTTACCAGATGCACGAAAATAATCACCTCACGGTCTGCTTGCGCCAATTCCTGCCGCGATGGGGAATACTCGGATTCTGAAGACATACTGCATGTAAAAATAATAAAAATCATTAGTACATACATAATTTAAAAGGACAGGCATATAATGTAATATACTCACATTCTTCGCTGATAGAAGATGGGTTCCTTGTTGACTGTCTGCTCTCCAATCTGTCAGTGTAGTAGTGGCAGAGTTTTGGCAGGCACCTCCTTTATATAGACTTTTTTTTTTTTACTTTAGAAGATTATAACTAGTACAACAAGTGGACACCACCAAAAAAATGCAGCGCTAAAAAAACGCATACATGCGCATGCCAGTGCGCACGTATGCGCATCCATAGGCTATAATGGCCATTTTTAGCGCAAAACGTGCGCATACGTGCGCATGCGCTTTTTTGCAGGACCAAAAAATGCAACATGCTGCGTCTGTAAAATACAAACGCACACCCCAAAAAAACGCAGCGCATGAAAATCGCATACGTGCGCATGCCAGTGCGCAGGTATGCGCACCCATGTTAAATATAGGGGAAAAAACGCATGCGCACGTATGCGTTTTTTTCCAGCGCAAAAAAACGCAAATGTGAAACCAGCCTTACAGGCAAATATGTTAAGGAACATCCTTTCCAGGGTAATAATTTGTATGTAAGGTAAAAGACATAACCCCCCAAAAAATGCTCCTCCACCACTTTGGCTATGTTCACATGTAGCGTTTTTGATGCGTTTTTCAACGTTACCATTGCTCTCAACCAATACTAATGCATTTACTGGAAAATGTCATTGTAGCATTTAACAATTTTAGCTGCCCATGTGGTGTGTGACACATCATCAGACATATCTTGTACCATTTATGAAGGAGTGACTCTTAAAGTCACAAAGCCTATTTTTATAGGGGCATCAGTCGGCATTACCATTCTTAAAAGGCCATTATAAAACAGTGTGTCTCTTATACTGTTATTGACTATGCATTGAGTGGGTGGGCTGCCAAAAATTAGGAAGCACCCCAATACCTCTTTCACGAGACGTACAGGAGGGCCTCCTGAAAAAATGTTCCCATTATAAGAAAGTGGGTCTCCCAGAGTGTTTGCCTATGCCTTGAGTGCAAGGTCTGCATTGCTCCAAAGTTACGCGCACCCCAATAACCCTTGGAACAGGCGTCCTAGATGGCCACACGAAACAAAATTTCACATTATTTTTCATTTGCTACTGCTATACTGTTAGCCTATGCATCGAATGCAAGGCCTGCCCTGCCACAAAGTTACATGCACCCCAATAAGCCTTTGAATCCAAGTACTAGATGGCCACAGGAAAACCAAGTTAACGTTATTGTTTTGGTCCTGCCATACTGTTAGCCTATGCATTGAATGCAAGGCCCGGCCTGCCCCAAAGTTACATGCACCCCAATAAGCCATTGAAACCACGTACTGAATGTCCACAGGAAAACCAAGTTCACATTATTCATTTTGTACTCCCATTCTGTTTGCTTATGCATTGAATGCAAGGCCTGCCCTGCCCCAAAGTTACACACACCCTAAAAAGCCTTTGAAACCGCATACTGGATGGCCACAGGAAAACCATGTTCACATTAGTCTTTTGGTCCTGCCATACTGTTAGCTTGTGCACTGAATGCAAGGCCCAGCCTGCCCCAAAGTTACATGCACCCCAAAAAGTCTTTGAAGCCACATACTGGATGTCCACAGGAAAACCAAGTTCACATTATTCATTTTGTACTCCCATACTGTTTGCTTATGCGTTGAATGAAAGATCTGCCCTTCCCCAAAGTTACATGCACCCCAAAACCCCAAAAAGCCTTTGAAACCACGTACTGGATGGCCACAGAAAAACCATGTTCACATTATTCTTTTGGTCCTGCCATACTGTTAGCCTCTGCACTGAATGCAAGGCTCGGCCTGCCCCAAAGTTACACGCACCCCAAAAAGTCTTTGAAACCACGTACTGGATGGCCACAGAAAAACCATGTTCACATTATTCCTTTTGTACTCCTATACTGTTTGCTTATGCATTGAATGCAAGGTCTGGCCTTTATCAAAAATCCCTTTTGATAAAGCTAAGGGCGAAACGCGCGTCAAGGGTGACACGTGGCTCCAGAGCAACCAGGCACCATACTATATGGGTAAGCGTTAAGAAGCTGTGATTTTACTTGGCTCTTTTTGGTACTTTTATTGGCAGTGTTTTGTGGGTTGGCTTTTATATACTGTACATGTAGTGCTATTGGTTTCTATGGTTAGTACAATATTTGGTGTAAAATGACTTCATTATGTGCCATTAAAGCTTTTTGCCTATATATATGTAATAGTACTGCCTCTTTATGGTCATTATAACACTTCTGTGTGAAATAATTTTATTATGTGCCATTAAAGAGTCTTGCTGTTTTGGTTTGCACTGGGTACATATACTAATTAGGGTTGTATGATATGCTTAATTTTAACAAAAAAATTTTTTTGTACACACTTATTTGTAATTAATAAATATTATTTTCACTTTATCATATTGTCGTGTACTTCATTGTATGTATTGCACTCCTTTTTCTTCTTTTGGCACATTTTGTTCGGAGTTTACATTTACTTTATCCGTTAGGACTATTTTTGGGCACATATTTTTGTTCACTAGGTTTATTATTGACTGAAAATAGGTGTTATTTTGCCCATAGTTGCATTTGGAAATTTGTTGAATAGATAACTAGATGGACAACCTATGAAATGCAATCTTCCTTTGAAAGGTAGTGTGATAACATCAGACCAACCCATACAGTGGGGAAAAAAAGTATTTAGTCAGCCCCCAATTATGCACGTTCTCCCACTCATAGGTATCATAGGTAGACCACTACTATGAGAGTCAAAATGAGAAATCTATGCCCACATTCCCATACACAAGTGCTAACCCTCCTGCCATCCACAGACCAAGAGTCAAATAAAGTGCCTTTTATAGTGCCATAGTATGCATAACCTTACCCATGTGAGATCCTGATACGCCTCACTATTGCCCGACGCGTTTCTCCCTACAGGGCTTCGTCGGGGGGCTGTGTGGCCTTCGGGGGGCCTTTCCGCTCTAGCCACTGTGGGAGTTTTTTGGATACTTTGATAAACTTCCAAAATTGGGAATTGATGTACATATGATCTTTTTGTGGTCCCCAGTATGGACATGAGGGAAGGTGTTCTTAGATGAGAAAATATAAAAAACCAGCTCTAAATCCCTATACCTTTTGTGCATCTAACTATGACCAACCATTCAGGATAGTTTTATATTTATGTGTGCTATATATGCATCTAATCTATATCTGATATACTTCTCTTATGTGTTTCCACCTCGGATATATACTCATTCTGTCTGATTTTGTATTATGTATTTGTGTAAATTTTCAATAAAATAATTGATTTTATGAAGAGAAAAGTGAGACTTTCTTTCACAAACTAGTCTCCCTTTGGGGTATGATGACTCCGGTATTCTATGTAGGCTCCATTTTAGGATATTGCGGTATTAGATTGTATTTAAGATCTTTTGCAATTGTACCATCAAAAAAAGGCCTCATCTAAAATATTCTGCAGTTCGTCCTGGAATTTTGATGTTGGATTGTAAGTAAATTTTTTATAACAGGCTGCATCTCTCAACTGCCTAAACACTTCCCTTTCATACATTTTAACTGGCCAAATGACTACGTTGCCCCTTTGTCTGCAGGCTTAATTATGACTCCCCTAAGTTATTTAAGCTCTTTCAATGCTGCTCTTTGAGTTTTTGTAAGATTATCTTCTGTTATTTTTGGGGGGATTGATTCAAATTCCTGGGTCACAAGTCTTACAAACATTTCAGTGTTGGAATATAAATGTAGAGGGTGGGGGAATTTTTTAGGCGTCGGTGGAGCAAATTTACCTGTTATGGTGTTTTCTTCTGATTCATCTCTAAGTCCCTCTAGAGTTGAGATTGCCTGTAATTCCTTTTCAGTCCAGTTTTCTTCTGTATTAGATCTGTCATGCAGTTTTTTCAAAATTAGCTTACGAGCAAATAACTGCAGATCTTTTATGGCTGAAAATGAATCAAAAGAAGAGGTGGGTGAAAAAGATAAGCCAAGACTTAAAACTTCCAATTGAGGTGGAGTTAATTGGATCTCAGAGAGGTTAATCACTTGTAATTTGGAAGGCATAGGGGTTCCCAAGCATTTGTCACGCCTTCTAGGAGTATCATTTCTTTTCCTGTAATTAATTGAACGTAGATTGTAAGAATGTCCACTTGTATCACTTTCATCTTACAACAACCATGTTGGTGAGTCTTCTACTCTCCATACTTTGTTGTTTATGGGTGCCACCCAAGGACTCCTACCTGTCATGATCACGTGTGTCAGGACGCAGATGTTTCCGCAAGGCGAACCCATAACACACGTGACCCTGGATACACCGCCTCCAGTGGGGCGAATTTAAATAGTACGTGCAGGTGGATACGCCGCCTCCACCTGGCGAATTTAGGTATTACACGTTAACATATACATTTCTGGAAACACCGCCTCCAGTACGGCGAATTTAAATAATAAGGGGGGAACCTGGGAAACTTTAACAATGGTGGGCCCTGCGATAGGGAATGGGGACATGGAGACCTCCTAAGCTCCCCTGAGCCAGTGTCCCTGCACTCCTAACATTCCCTAAACAGGCTCCGCACCTGTCGCCGCACGCGTACCTTAGCGCCCTTGCTCGCCCTGAGCCTAAACCCTCACTAGGGAATAGGTCGGTGCGGAGACTAATCCCACCACTGCACTAACAACACACATGAGGAAAGAGACAATACAGGGGAAACACCACTTAGCTTTACTCTGTTGCGTGCGCTCCCAGCAACAGAGCCCTCCACCTGAGTGCATCTTCTCCTCCACCTGGATCCATCACCATAACAGGATCCTTCACCTTAGTGCAGCCTGGGAGCAGAGTCCATCACCACTTGTAGCAGTCCAGTACACAGAGTCCCAAGATGAGTCCAGCCTCTGCCAAGAATCCAAGCATGCTCGAGTCCAGTTCTCAGCAACCAAGTCGAACATGCTGAGTGCAACTCTCTTCCTAGTCGCCACTCCTCTAAGCCATGCCCGCACTTCCCGCCGACACCATAAACTGCGACTCCACCAAGCCATGCCAGTCCTTCCTGCAGACACCAGTAGCTGGCACTCATCCTCTCTGGCTGACTGCGCAGGACTCCTATCCCGCTCCACCCTTCCACCAGGCTCTCCAACAACTCAGCAAGAAATATCACCAGCGGTGAGTGAACCCCCTAAGCACACCTTTATAGGGAGTCACACCTGATCCCTAATTAAGTGAACATTAACCTAAACCTATGGTGCGATACCGCTAACCACCACCGGGGACAGTCAAAACACCTTTGAACTCAACCAAAGTAAAAAAAGTTCACTTTGTGCTTTTAATACCGCCAGATCCAACACTGGATCATGACAGTACCCCCTCCTTAATGAGGGGCCTCTGGACCCTCAAGACCACCCCTCATTAGTTAAACACCTACAGCGGGGACGCCCAGACCCTGAGTTCACCCCACCATTCCCTGACACTTCAGGTTTATGACAAACACCGCTGATATTGGCAATATATGTTCCTTTTGGAGGCACCACTCATCTCCACAGCGCCGACCTGGGGAACGAGTTAATGTATGTGTAGGTTTGCTCAGAGCTGATCAGACTCCACAACACATTTCCACAAGATGTTTTTTGGTGGCACCCATACATGCTCGTTCACACACAGGTCCGGACCTGAACGTTTATTGCACACATACATTAGTCATTTTTTTTTTTGGTGAACTCACTCAGGACTCAACAGAGGCATCCCCCTGTGTCACCGCACTCACACCCCCGCTATTCACCAAGGGACACCACCCTCCAACCCTTTCACCATGAGGACTGCGCCTCTTAGGGTTGGTTAATGGCGAGGGTAGAGATTTGTCCCTACTCCCCCGCAGAACCTGCTGCACACACCAGGAGGAGAAGGGGACCGGAAATAGAGGAAATATACTCTCGCTGGTCGCCTCCACACGACCAGGAGGGGCGGCTTCTTCGATGGTATGAAGATTTGGCGTAAAACCCCGCGGACTCACACACCAGTCAGTTCACCACAGGGGCGTACCCCTTCACCTCGGGGAATACCAGGCAGCTCCGTGGGGCACCATTCCTCCCACCTGCCTGGGTGCGCCCGCCTGCATGAACCAGTCCTGCTCCCAGCAGCGACTCTAGGGGGTTTTAGTACCATAGCCGCAGGAATATGGAGGAAAATATATATACTCGCTGGTCGCCTCCACACGACCAGGAGGGGCGGCATCGAAGATTTGGCATGAGCCCCGCGGACTATTCACCAATCTGCTCACTACAGGGACGTACCCCTTCACCTCGGGGAATACCAGGCAGCTCCGTGGGGCACCATTCCTCCCACCTGCCTGGGTGCGTCCCCTGTAAGAGCAAGTCCCGCTCCCCAGCAGCGACTCTAGGGGGCTTTTGCCAGACCGCAGCCGCCATTTTTGTTTCTCTGGTTATATGAGCAGAGGCCCCAGACCCTGATAACTGCTGCTGCAGCGGCTTAAACACACCTTGCCGCTCCCCACTGCACCTCAGTGAGGCCCGGCAGCAATTACCACAGGTCTCCACATGGCCAAAGCTCACCAGAAAAAAAAAAGAGTAAGGGCTGGTGATAATGTCATGATCACGTGTGTCAGGACGCAGATGTTTCCGCAAGGCGAACCCATAACACACGTGACCCTGGATACACCGCCTCCAGTGGGGCGCATTTCAATAATAATGCGTGCAGGTGGATACGCCGCCTCCACCTGGCGAATTTAGGTATTACACGTTAACATATACATTTCTGGAAACACCGCCTCCAGTACGGCGAATTTAAATAATAAGGGGGGAACCTGGGAAACTTTAACAATGGTGGGCCCTGCGATAGGGAATGGGGACATGGAGACCTCCTAAGCTCCCCTGAGCCAGTGTCCCTGCACTCCTAACATTCCCTAAACAGGCTCCGCACCTGTCGCCGCACGCGTACCTTAGCGCCCTTGCTCGCCCTGAGCCTAAACCCTCACTAGGGAATAGGTCGGTGCGGAGACTAATCCCACCACTGCACTAACAACACACATGAGGAAAGAGACAATACAGGGGAAACACCACTTAGCTTTACTCTGTTGCGTGCGCTCCCAGCAACAGAGCCCTCCACCTGAGTGCATCTTCTCCTCCACCTGGATCCATCACCATAACAGGATCCTTCACCTTAGTGCAGCCTGGGAGCAGAGTCCATCACCACTTGTAGCAGTCCAGTACACAGAGTCCCAAGATGAGTCCAGCCTCTGCCAAGAATCCAAGCATGCTCGAGTCCAGTTCTCAGCAACCAAGTCGAACATGCTGAGTGCAACTCTCTTCCTAGTCGCCACTCCTCTAAGCCATGCCCGCACTTCCCGCCGACACCATAAACTGCGACTCCACCAAGCCATGCCAGTCCTTCCTGCAGACACCAGTAGCTGGCACTCATCCTCTCTGGCTGACTGCGCAGGACTCCTATCCCGCTCCACCCTTCCACCAGGCTCTCCAACAACTCAGCAAGAAATATCACCAGCGGTGAGTGAACCCCCTAAGCACACCTTTATAGGGAGTCACACCTGATCCCTAATTAAGTGAACATTAACCTAAACCTATGGTGCGATACCGCTAACCACCACCGGGGACAGTCAAAACACCTTTGAACTCAACCAAAGTAAAAAAAGTTCACTTTGTGCTTTTAATACCGCCAGATCCAACACTGGATCATGACACTACCCTCTTGAACACCACTTCAGTAATCCCGCAGCCGAGAATCTGGCTAGAGACTTTTCCAAGATCTGGTCCAAGACCAAGGCTTCTTTGGAACGGGTATCTGATGTGAACTCATTTTCTTGTCTGCCTCTGGTTTCTGGTGAGGGAGCTGGTTGTGCTGACAGAGGAGCCAGGGCTGGCTGACTACACAAAAATCTGAATAGACCAAACCAAATCAAATGTGAACATTAGCAGAGAAGGCAGGAACTGAACTGGAAACTAAGACCTCAGGAGGCAGGAAAAAATCACCAGCATGGGAATAGGGAGTCGGCTGTCTTAAATCCAGTCTGAGACTCCAGATGTCCAATCCTCATCCTCATTATCAGGTGGCAGGTCTCTGTTAATTAGATCAGCTTCATTACTTCCTGCCACCACCAGAGGGAGCCTAGAAAGAGAACTCACAACTACTCTGTCAGCAAAACCAGCTCGCTCACCAGAAACCAGAGGCAGACCAGAAAATGAGTTCACAACAGTTAGGGGTGTGCTGGGGTTAGGGTTGAGATTAGGGTTAGGGATGTGTTGGGGTTAGGGTTGTGATTAGGGGTGTGTTGGAGTTAGAATTGAGGGTTTTCCACTGTTTAGGCACATCAAGGGGTCTCCAAACGCGACTTGGTGCCATTATTGATTCCAGCCAATTTTGCGTTCAAAAAGTCAAATGGAGCTCCCTCCCTTCCAAGCCTCGATGTGTGCCCAAACAGTGGTTTACCCCCACATATGGGGTACCAGCATACTCAGGACAAACTGGACAACAACTTTTGGGGTCCAATTTATCCTGTTACCCTTGTGAAAAAAAATTACGGGCTAAAAATCATTTTTTTGAGGAAAAAAATGATTTTTTATTTTCATGGCTCTGCGTTATAAACTTCTGTGAAGCACTTGGGGATTCAAGCTGCTCACCACACATCTAGATAAGTTCCTTGGGGGGTCTAGTTTCCAAAATTGGGTCACTTGTGGGGGGTTTCCACTGTTTAGGTACATCAGGGGCTCTGCAAATGTATCATGATGCCCGCAGACCATTCCATCAAATTCAGCATTTCAAAATGTCACTACTTCCCTTCCGAGCCCCGATGTGTGCCCAAACAGTGGTCCCCCCCACATATGGGCTACCAGCGGACTCAGGACAAACTGGACAACAACTTTTGTGGTCCGATTTCTCCTGTTAGCCATGTGAAAATAATAAATAGCGTGCTAAAAAATCATTTTTGAGGAAAAAAAATGATTTTTTATTTTCACTTTTGTGAAGCACTTGGGGGTTCAAAGTGCTCACTACACATCTAGATAAGTTCCTTAAGGGGTCTAGCTTCCAAAATGGTGTCAATTGTGGGGGTTTTCACTGTTTAGGCACACAGGGGCTCTCCAAATGCGACATGGTGTCCAATAACGATTGGAGCTAATTTTCCATTCAAAAAGTCAAATGATGCTCTTTCCCTTCCGGACCCTGCCATGCGCCCAAACAGTGGTTTATGACCACATATGAGGGATCGGTGTAATCAGGAGAAATTGCCCAACAAATTTTAGGATCCATTTTATCCTGTTACCCATGCGAAAATGAAAAAATTGATGCTAAAATAAAATTTTTGTTGGAAAAATTAAAATGTCCATTTTTTCCTTCCACATTGCTTTAGTTCCTGTGAAACAGCTGAAAGGCTAATAATCTTCTTGAATGTAGTTTTGAGTAGCTTGAGGGGTGCAGTTTTTAGAATGGTGTCACTTTTGGGTATTTTCTGCCAAATAGACCCCTCAAAGTGCCTTCAAATGTGAGGTGGTCCCTAAAAAAAATGGTTTTGTAAACTTTTAACCCTTATAACTTCCTAACAAAAAAAATTTTGTTTCCAAAATTGTGCTGATATAAAGTAGATATGTGGGAAATGTTACTTAGTAACTACTTTGAGTCACATAACTTTCTGGTTTAACAATAAAAATTCAAAATTTGAAAATTGCAAAATGTTCAAAATTTTCGCCAAATTTCTGAGTTTTTCACAAATAAGCACAAAAATTATCGACCTAAATTTACCACTAACATGAAGCCCAATATGTCACAAAAAACATTCTCAGAATCGCTAGGATCCGTTCAAGCGTTCCAGAGTTATTACCTCATAAAGGGACACTGGTCAGAATTGCAAAAAATGTCCAGGTCATTAAGGTCAAAATAGGCTGGGTCATGAAGGGGTTAATGTTTAAATTTTCTTAAAAATACTATTATTTGTTTGTATTTTAGTAAAATATGATAAATAATTTCAAAAGTTTTGGCATTTCCTCTTTCAAACACTAGGGGGAGCAGCTACTGAAATTTGACAAAAACCTAGTGTTCAGCCCAGGAGGGCGTGCCCAGGTCACAGCTGAGAGGCAGGAGATGCGGCCTCAATGTAACAGATGCGGTCGGAGTCCGACTGCAGTTTCTTATGCCCATGGCTGCCGTAAGTGAGGAGTGAAAGTGTCGTGCCCAGTCACTTACACCCACACTAACTAAAATGGCAGCCTCCAGTAGAAAAAGTAAAAGTTAATAAATAAAAAAAACTATGAAAGTAGTTCATTTAATTTTGTATTAAAAATAATTGATTATATAATCAATAATTATTAATACAAAAATTAAAATCACGGCACCTTCCCTTTAACACTCTGTTTGGTCACTGTGGGCTGCAGTAAGCAGCAGACATGTAAGCAATAAAGGGAATCTGTCAGCAACTATTTGCTATGTAATCTGATGACACCATGAGGTAGTGGTTAAAACACTGAACTCAATGCTTGTGTCACATGTCCAGCTGTGTGCAGTTGTTTACTTAGACTGGAGCTTCTATCACCTTGTAATTAACATTGCTGTGACTAGCTGGTCTTGTGAGCTCTGGTCTGACTCCGCCCACATCTGTGATATGCACCTCACTGTATAGCTGTGTACATTGAGAGCCTAGTATGGGGGGGTTAGCTGTGGTGTGGGCGGAGTCAGCTTTCCTAGCTCTGCTGCATTGCTAAATCTAAAAAAATTGTGTCAGAATGCACCCAGTACACTAAATGATACATCGTTGGATTCAGGGTTTCTCTTCCTACATTATGCCGCTCTCAGATGAGGTAGCAAAACTCTGCTGACAGAATCCCTTTAAGTAAAAATTATTTTAATTCCAAAGCAATTTAAAAGAAGTGAATCAAGACAATAAATACGAGAGTGATCCAGCTCACCCATGTTCAATAAAAACAGAACATTCCCAGGACTTTAGAAAATATGTGAGACCTTTTCCAAAATCTGCTATTTTTATTCAGTTCTTCTAACAAATTTTTTTTAGCCAAAAAATGGCCTGATATCCCTACCTTTTCCAGTGGATCAAGGCACCCTGCAAACTGCATATGTGTTGATTACTAACCTCTGAAATTAGAATATTATAAAAGGATCTGGAATAGATTCATGCAAGGGCAAACACATGGCAGATGAAGTTCAATGTTAATAAATGTAGAGTAATGCACCGCCCCCAGAGTAATCATACTGCTGCATATAGATTACATGTACAGATGATAGAGATTACAGGACAGGAGAAGGACTTGGGGATTCTGGTGACAAGTCAGCTTATCAGCAGCACTCAATGTCAGGAAGCAGCTGCAAAAGCAAACAAGATTTTAGGGTGTATAAAAAGAGAGAGAAAATCCTGCGATGCCAACGTATTACCCCTCGTAAGGCCACATCTTGGATATAGGATCTACTTTTCAGCTCCACATTTTAAAAAAGATATTTGGAATCTAGAGTCAGTTCAAAGGCGGAAACTATATTGTTCAAATTACTAACACTGACCTACAAGGCCATCTATAACCTGTCTCCTCCATATGTCTCTGAACTAATCTCCCGATACCTTCCCTCACGTAATCTCCAGTCCTCTCAAGACCTCCTTCTCTCCTCCACACTTATTCGCTCCTCATCCAACCGCCTCCAAGACTTCTCCCGAATTGCCCCTGTCCTCTGGAATTCTTTGCTCCAACAAGTCTGACTATCTACCACATTTGGATCCTTCAGACGGAACCTGAAAACCCACCTCTTCAGGAAAGCCTACAGCCTGCAATGACCTCGCTACCGCCTTCTCTCTCACCACTACCGGAGATATCACGTCAACCAACACCGGAGCTGCTGCAACCCACCAACCTACTGTCGCCTTCCCCACCATCCTGTAGCATGTAAGCCCGAAAGGCAGGGTCCTCTCCCCTCCATATCAGTCTGTGATTGTTAGTTTGTTTACTGTACGTTATATCTGTAATTTGTATGTAACCCCTTCTCATGTACAGCACCATGGAATCAATGGTGCTATATAAATAATAATAATAATAATTACAAGATCTAATTTATATGTATGAATACATATGTGGTCATAGTGCTGGCACATTATTTATCACTTTTATGGACTTACAAAGAATAATGAAACATTTGTTACAAGTGGTGGAAAGACAATTAGGAAAGGGTCCTTTACAGTAAGAGCAATCAGACTGTGGAATGCCTGACTACAACAGCTAGTAATGGCAGACACTATAACAACATTTAAAAAAGTCCTGGATGCTTTTTTTAACAAAACATGACCTTGTGAGTTAGAAATAATCTAGCAATACAAAATATATAAATTTGCAGATAGGTTGAAAAAGACCTAGAATCATCAAGTTCAACCTATGTAATTATGTAAGCTGTACATTAGGAAAATGCTTGAAATGCAATTCCCTATAATATTATTTTCTAAGTGATTTCCCTTATTTTTTTCAATGTAACGTGCTAGCTATAAACCCAATCCCTGGATCTAAGTGCAAAACCCTCCTGAAACACTCGCACATTTAATCGGTATTTCTTATGGAGCCTAAGGGAAGCCATAATGATAGGCACCTGCTTGGTAACAAGTGCAGTTAGTTGCCTCTATAATGAAGTGAATTACCAATGATGAAAGGGTTAATACTTGGGTCCTGCTTCAGTAACAGCCCCTGTAGTAACCATGACAACTGTTATGAGGTCATAAACAAGTGGAATAAAGAAGATTCCATAATAGAAGGCCGCGCTGCCCCGATCAGCACCATTACTGATGCGCCTGAGGACGTTGAGCTTGACCACCCACGTAATGTGCCGACCTTGGTGTAATTTGGAGGTTCTATCAGGGAAAGGGGTTGTCTGCTTTAGACACCCCCAGGGCATGGGGAGGTAACAGAGGGGGGTCTCCAGCACAAGATCCCCATCTGTTACCTTCTACAAAGAGCTGCTCTCCTTTGGGAGGTCATGGAAGCACCTATGACTTTAATGGGTGATAAATTGGGGTGGAGGTAGGGGGGAGGGGAGATTTCTCCTATTAGGGATTATTCATTATGAACAATCCCAGTAACCAAAAGTCTAAATTTTTGAGAGGTGGACCTGGATCTGTAAGGAAGAAATGGTTCATCCATCTGGGCAATCAGATTAACTAAATTGGGTCTAGCAACCAATGTGGTGACCGATATCGCAGCCAGATCTCTCCCACATCCGGTTATCTCATTTATAGTCTGGATTTCTTATGTCGTTCTCTGTAAATTTAGTAAAATGTACAAATTGTAAAATTCTGCAGTTCCATCTGCTATATCGGCACTACCTCTCTAAGCCCAAGGGAAGGGCGATCCTCCAGCTATGGTTCCCTAGAGGTTTCCACCACAGGTGGTTTTTCCTCTCCTGAGTGCTGGAGGGTGACTCTTCGTGAGTCGGGGGATGTGCCATTTTTGGTGTCATGTGAATATAAATAAAATTGAGAACGTTTGACACCTAAATGCAATTCTTTGTGTATTTATTTTGTGTGCGTCTGTCTGATTCATTTTGTTTGGGAGTCGGGGTCCATCACATGTCACTGTGTCAAAGGGCCGGACATCTGCGGCCCACAGTTTTGCCCCAGGTGTTGCTCCTGCTCTGCTGAATATCATGGAGCAGAGAAGATAAGTAAGTGTGCACTCATGATTGGAATAAGGACTTCTATTACAGCAGGATTACAAGCAGCTTCCTCGCCTCATTCACACAGGGAGGATTTGGGGCAGTATTTTACATCAGTCTTTGGAAGCTAAAAAACAGACAGGAGCAAACACAGAAAAATAATAACGCAATCACTTTCACCTCGTCTGTGTTTTGGATCCATTCCTGGAGTCTGATAACAAATACTGATGGAAAGTATCGCCATGTAAAAGTGACCTAAATCCTTTCTGACTTCATCATTACATCGATGACAGTGCTGCAGCCAGTAACTTCGCTCCATGACTCTGCTTGAGTTGATATCGTAAGCTGCTGAGCTCACTAATCGGCTGCAGCGCTGCTGATGTGACATCAGCGCTGCAGACAATACCGGATACCTTGAGTGGCACCAAAGCCTTGGAGTAGGGAGAGTGCGTAAAGTGCAGGGGAACAGAGATTTCACCTTCTGAACACCCTTCATAAATCCGACGCATTTTGAATCAGGACTAAGAACGTTGTAACGTTTGAAACGCGTTGGGTCTTGTACAAAGTTTGTATATTTTTTCACTTTTTTAATGGATTAAATTTTAAAAAATGATATTCTGGAAGCTGGATCCTTTACCGCTCTTGGACATGTCTACTTTTTTAAAGCTACAAAAATTGAGGTGTGCTGAATTTTTGAAATCTTGTGAATTATATGTTTTATTTGTGGAATTTCCCAGACACTTTAATGAGATGCCGAATATCCGCTTATAAAAAAATGCATATGGGTTTTTATCACATTTCAGCAGCAAAAATGGATGTAATCCACCCGCACACATAGCATTATCAATAAACACTATCAAAGCTCACAGCAAAAAGGAAGTTTAGAAAACGAAATAATTTTAATTAAAACATGATATACAAAAAGAAACAAGAGCAAAACTGAAAAAAAAAATGCAATAAACCATGTAAAAAACACTCAAAAACACAACAAAGAAACACAAGTAACCTAATCTGGCAAGATGAAGAATGAAATTCTGCAGGAAATCTGCAGCGTCAAAACTCATCAAATACTCATCATGGCAACACAGCATCAGTGTTACGAAGCAAGGATCCTAGATAGATACCATATTTATAAGGCGCTCCAGATTATAAGACGCACCCCAAATTTTGAGGAGAAAAATAGGAAAAAAAACTTTTTTTTTTTTAATAAAATGGTGGTGATTCTAATAATCCATGTGTCTTATTGCTTACCGGGGGGTGGTGGCTGCTGTGAAGCGGGGTCCCAGGGTCACAGCTGGAGGTGGCAAGAGTGGGATGATGCTGCAGGCCGCAGGCTGGGATGAGGGGGTGTTCGGATGTGCAGCGCTGAAATCTCATCTCCCGAGATCTTTGTGCCGAGATCTCCATCTGCGCATGTGCCGCCCCCGGCAGCTATTTTCTCGGAGTCCACCACACAGGAAACCATGCAACTGTGGGGGCTCTGGCCTTTCATAAAATGGCGGCAGAGCCCCCGCAGCATGGAACTCTCACAACATGGAACACCCGCAGCGGTGCGGCGCACATCCGAACACCCCCTCATCCCAGCCTACGGTCTGCAGCGAACCTGGGACCCTACTCCACCACGGCCGGTAAGGTATATTCACATTATAAGACGCACCCCCATTTTCCCCCCAAATTTGGGGGAAAAAGTGCATCTTATAATCCGAAAAATACGGTTGTTGAAACCAGAAGTTTACATACACTATATAAAAAGACACATATGCATGTTTTTCCCAATATCTGACATGAAATCAGAATAAACCTCCCCCGTTTTAGGTCAATTAGGATTACCATAATTATTAATAACTCGTATTTGCCAAATGCCAAAATAATGAGAGAGAGAATGTTTTAAGGCATTTTTATTACTTACGGCAAAGTCAAAAGTTTACATAGACTAAAGTATGTCTTTGAACAATTCTAGACTGCCCATATGAAGATGTCATGTGTTTGGAAGCTTCTTCATTAGGGACTCAGCTGTGGATGTATGTACCCCTTTTCGACGTTGGGTGTAATGGTACGGGTAATTTCACTGATGGTGAGACGGGAGATGAGAGAGAAGTCTGCTGCCAATGGGAGAGAATTTCTGGTCAGAATTATGGGATTCTCCTGCTAAGAAAAACATACACAAAAAATCAAAACAAAACATTTTGATATAACCTCTTGAAGAATACAAAGGAATATAGGAGTGTCCTTTGTCCGTGATCCTCGTGGTCTGTGTGGTTACAGAGAAAGTCTTGCTCTCACCTCCAGCCGGCTGATATACCCTGCAGTAACCAACAAACCACAGATATAAATAAGCGCTGTATAATAAATCCTTCACACACTAAACAAGCATTTTTTTTGTTTGTTTTTTTGTGCTTCTAGAAACATCTTAAACATATTTTACTGCCATTAAACAAAATCCAAGAGCAGTATAATGCAGAGGGAGAGACCCTAATTCCAGCGATATGTCACTTACTGGTCTGCTTGCTGTAATTCATGTAAAATTACTGATTTATCGGCAGGAGATTATCACTAGAGGACTAATAAACCAACTGTCATGTGATCTTTCTCCTTATCCATGATCTCTGTGTAACCCCTGTGAGGGATGGCCAGGGCTGTAGTCGTGGCCACTAACATCTGCAACAGTGTGCTCTGGCCTCCCATCACATAAACACGCTGCCCATCACTCAGCATACCTGCAGCGCCTTTCACAGCTCCATCAGGGTCCTCTGTGCGTTACTGGAGGACTTCAGGATCCACTTCAGAAATAACGGAGTCACAGTCCAGTTCAACTTTAAACGGAGCAACTTTACTGAGACTTGTACACAGCATATTCATATTCTTTCCAGCATCATCATCATCAGGGTTCACAACATACAACGTCTCTTCTGTCCATTTCCTTCTCTCTCTGTCAGTAAGCCCGCTTCCGGGCCGAATGGTCCCACAGCATCTTCAGTGCCCAGACACACTGCAGTCGGGTGTTCCCTCAGCCGATTCACCCCAGCTTTGAAGGCATCAGCCCACGACATAGGCTGCCACATGTTAAGTGATGTGCCCGTAGTGCTTAGTCTTCACTAGCAACTGCAGACCCACTTATACTGCGCTGCCAGTACTGCTGCTGTAAATTCCTCTGTAACAATCTTGGTCAAGGATACTATATGCTGGGCCATTGGCTTGAGCTAAAAGCTGCATGACACTGTGTGGCCCAGGGCTAGCCAGCCCTCATGAGCTAATGGGCGCCCTCGCCCCAACTGACTCCTATCAGGAAGTCCTTCCTAACTTATCCCACTGGGCCACTCCTATGTTTAACTATCTACACACTCGCTCCCTTATGCCTACTATACTATGTACAGAACTATGGTCCCTGTGCCCCCATCTAGTGGCCAACCTGAAGTAATACTCCTTTAACATTATACCCCCATCTAGTGGTCAACCCAGGGTAACTCACGTTCTTTACTTAACAGTTAATGAACAAAGCACCAGTAACACACATATATACAATATATTGTATCATGATAATGAGGGATGTTTGCATGACCCTGGCACATCCCTTACACCCCGCCCTCACCACTGATTGGCTGCTCTCTGCCCCTACATCATGCTGCTCTCAGATTCCCTTTGATGTTTAACAAGGGCAAATCACCATCTGGGATCATTTGCATGTTTTATGTTCCTCTGCCTCTTTTAATCCAGGGATAACATTATGTAATCGGGACCAGAGAATATTTACCCCGCTACCTGAAAAAATGCAATTAAAATACATTTTATTTTCTGTGGATCAAGTAGAGGAAAAAAACCCTGGGCTTGATGCCAGCTGTGATTCTTGACAAGTCAGAGCCGGCATCAACCACAACTACCATTATTCCAGTTGTGATCCCACTAGGGCAATCGGGATAGTGTATCTAATGTGATGCGCCAGGGCTGCCATCTCAGTGCCCCATACTGGCAACATGTTGCCCCCCCTTGAGACTCCTTGATATGTAATAACCTGGGCGTAAGGTCCTATGTGCAAAAGCAAATCAATTACAACATACTGCCAAAACAAAAATCATATTATAGATATGCATCAGAAAATTATATTGTACTCCAACAAGTATAGATGGCAAATTAGTGGCACAGATGGATCAGGATCAATCCAAATTCCACTAGATAAGCAATTAATCTGACAAAACGTCCAGGAATATTTCCAGTTTTCCGCAGGGAATGCTTTAGAAAGATTAGTCCAAAAAAGGTAAATAATTTATCTGATGAGAGACTGTAGGAAAGCAGAATAAAGGTGTCAACATCCATATCATATGAAGAAAAGAAATCCAGTTTTCCTGCTTTGCCCTGATGAAAGGCAAACACCCTGAAATGTGACTCATTATCCTAAATAATGTGGCAAGTCCCTGTAAGGGGTCAATATTGACTTTTAGCCTCTATAGCAATAAAAATAAATGGATCTGTTGATTGCTAGTATAGACTTCACAATTTTAATTATAGTGAAGCTTCTAAATGTAATTTTATTGACCAGCAGGATACATGAAGCCCATTTAAACAGGGTGGGCCATTTATATGGATACACCTAAATAAAATGGGAATGGTTGGTGATATCGACTTCCTGTTTATAGCACATTAGTATATAGGAAGGTGGAAACCTTTCAAGATGGGTGGTGACCATGGAGGCCATATTAAAGTCGACCATTTTGGATCCAACTTTATTTTTTCCAATGGGAAGAGGGTCATGTGACACATCAAACTTATTTAGAATTTCACAAGAAAAACAATGATGTGCTTGGTTTTAATGTATCTCTATTTATATCTCTTCATAAAAGTTGATTAGATTGGTTTGACAGGAGCGAGTCCTCATAAACCCATGCTGATATGGCGTTAAACAGTTATTCTCATTGAGATAATCCAGAATAACATCCTTCAGAAACCCTTCAAATATTTTACCAACAATAGAGGTTAGACTTACTGGCCTATAATTTCCAGGTTCACTTTTAGAGCCCTTTTTGAATATTGGTACCACTTTTGCTATGCGCCACTTCTGTGGAACAGACCCCGTCACTATGTCTCTAAATATAAGAAATAATGGTTTGTCTATTACATTACTTAGTTCTCTTAGTACTCGTGGGTGTATGCCATCCGGACCCATAATTCTTTTTCATGTAGCACCTGGTAATTCTCTTTAGATGGTCTGGGAAAATGGTGTTTTTATTTTGCTCTAACCTGCATCTAAGTCGACTAGGGGCTAGAATGTTTTTCATAGTCGGGGCCCTCCGAAATGTGACCACTGGATTCCTAGGTAGGGATTTTCCTAAAATATGGTCATCCAATAAGATGTCCTAATGATCCTGGAGGATCTTCCTGATATTTTTGTGATCACTGTTATATGTAGTCACAAAATTGCATTCAAATTTATCATTTGTAGCCTGATCATTCTTGTTGATAAGGATAGCTTCTTCTTTTTTTACAAGTTCATCTGAATATTTTTGTGTTAAAAATTTGGTTTAAAATACTTGCTTGTTCCATAAAATTTGAATCCATGGCACAATCCTTTTATACTGGTGTTGTGGGATGATCTCAAGCCATTTTGTGTAGTGTCCACTTTCAAAATGAATAAAGCTATTCGTATCAACTGTCTTGAAATATGTATTCGTGCATATCCAGTTATTGTAGATGAAAACCGTAAGATCTAAACACACTCTCTGGATTTATAGTAGGGGAAAATGACAAACCCCAATCATTGGTACTTAGATGATGCATAAATGTTAGTATATCTTTTTTAGCGCTATCCCATACTATGAATAAATCATTCATAAATCTTTTATAGAAAATAATGCTTTCTTTATATAGTTCAGTAGAAATAAAAAATTCTTAGAACACCCCCATAAATAAGTTAGCGCAAGTGACTGCGACCCATTTGCCAAGGAATGAAGAATAATTGTTATTCAGTATAAATGAAAATCCTTTTAGAATGAATTTCTTCGGCTCTGCAGGTACTCTCATCTGATATTAGGTATTTTTAAAGCATTCCAGTCCTATCTCATGGTAGATGTTAGACTAAAGAGAGGTGACGTCTAAAGTAAGGAATAGAAAGGAAGCATTCCATTCTATATCCTGCAATAACCTGATTAATAGGGTGGAATCTCTGAGATGACTTGGTAGCTGTAAGACATGAGGTTGCATTATTCTGTCGATATATTCTGATAAATTACTGGTTAATTAACCTGTACCTGCCAGGGGAATTTGTTAGGTTTTTATGAATTTTGGGCACATGATACATGAAAAGAACAGTAAGGCAACAGTGAGAAACTTTTTGGAGAACCTCGAAACACGTAGCTCTACACCACGGAATAAAGAATTGTTTTTATCCTACTGATTCGCCACATCCTTTGTAGGACAATCCAAGCAGCACAAGAAGAGACGCCTATCTCCTTTGACTATCTTTAATAGCATTCATTATACATTTTGACTGTCCGTGCTGTTTTTGATTACTTGGTCTTAAAAAAATTGAAACCTAGACCAAATCTTGACGCCCAGCCAGCAGCCTCCAAACTCCTGTCACTTACTTCATCCTTTGGACTTACTCAGTGGTCCTCCACAGCCACGCACACAGATTGACATATATTAGACCTCATCTTCACCTGCCTCTGTTCCCTATCTAATTTCACAACCTCTCCCTTCCCCCTAACTGACCACCATCTACTCACCTTCTCATCCTTGTCCTTCTCACCTGCCCCCCATGTCTAGCCACTAGCACATCCTCGCAGAAACCTAGCACACTTAGACATCCACAGACTCTAAAACTCTCTTCTACCTCTGTCCTCCATATCTTCACTCCACAACACGGACAGTGCCACCGCTTTCTACAACGCCACCCTCACATCAGCCATAGACTCAGTCGCTCCTCTCATGCATGGCAAAGTGCGACAAACCAATAGGCAACCCTGGCACAACAACCTCACCAAAAAACTTCGACAAGCATCCAGGGTCACGGATCGGCATTGGAAGAAAACACGCCTGCCAGACGACTTCACTGCTTTCAAACAAGCTACACTTGCCTTTAAATCAGCCCTCACCTCTGCTAAACAGACCTATTTCACAAACCTTGTCTCTTCATTATCCCACAACCCAAAACAACTGTTCAGCACATTCAACTCTCTCCTCCACCCACCACTGCCACGTCCAACTCCCCTCATCTCTGCTGAGGACTTTGCCACCTACTTCAAAAACAAGATTGACCAAATAAGGCAAACCTTTACAGTTCCACCACCCCAACCACTCCACATACCAGACCTCTGCCCTTCCCTAATAACCTCCCTCTCCAACATCACTGGAGAGCTTACTCATCTCCTTTCCAAATCATACCTCACCACCTGTGCACTTGACCCCATCCCTTCACACCTGCTCCCCAACCTCACTAACATGATCATTCCAGCACTAACCCATCTCTTCAACCTATCCCTAACTTCTGGTACCTTCCCCTCTGCCTTCAAACATGCCACCATAACACCCATCCTCAAAAAATCAAACCTTGACCCAACTGCTATGCCCGGCTATCGCCCCATATCACTGCTCCCGTTTGCTTCCAAACCCCTTGAACAGCATGTCCATGCTCAACTTTCCTCCCACCTCTCATCTAACTGACTCCTTGACATCCTGCAATCTGGCTTCCGCCCCCACCACTCCACTGAAACTTCCCTGACCAAAATTACTAATGACTTACTCACAGCCAAAGCTAACAGACGTGAAGTCATTATTTCCCTCTACTCCTCTTTGGTCAGACCTCATCTGGAATATTGTGTCCAGTTTTGGGCACCACATTTTAAAAAAGACATCAACAAACTGGAGCAAGTTCAGAAAAGAGCAACCAGAATGGTGACCGGTCTGCAAACCCTGTCTTATGAGGAAAGGTTGCAGGATTTGGGATTGTTTAGTTTGAAAAAGAGAAGACTGAGAGAAGACTTAATAGCTGTCTACAAATATCTAAAGGGCTGTCACATTGTAGAAGGATCAACGTTATTCTCATTTGCACAAGGAAAGACTAGAAGCAATGGGATGAAACTGAATGGGAGGAGACACAGATTAGATATTAGAAAAAACTTTTTGACAGTTAGAGTGATCAATGAGTGGAACAAGCTGCCACGAGAAGTGGTGAGTTCTCCTTCAATGGATGTCATCAAACAGAGGCTGGACAGACATCTGACTGGTATGATTTAGCGAATCCTGCTTTGAGCAGGGGGTTGGACCAGATGGCCCAGGAGGTCCCTTCCAACTCTACAATTCTATGATTCTATGATTCTCTATCCTCTTCCTTCTTGACCTGTCCTCTGCCTTTGACACAGTTGACCACTGCCTACTGATACAGATTCTTTCTTCCCTTGGCATCAAAGACATTGCCCTGTCCTGGATTTCCTCATACCTTTTTGACCGCACATTCAGCGTTTCCCACTCCCACACTACCTCCTCATCCCGCCTCCTCTCTGTTGGAGTCCCCCAAGGCTCTGTCCTGGGACCCCTACTTTTTTTCCATCTATACTCTTGGCCTGGGACAACTCAAAGTCCCATGGCTTCCAGTACCACCTGTATGCAGATGACACTCAGATCTACCTCTCTGGCCCAGATGTCACCTCTCTGCTGTCCAGAATCCCAGAGTGTCTATCAGCCATATCCTCCTTTTTCACCTCTCGCTTCCTAAAACTCAACATAGTCAAAACTGAACTCATTATCTTTCTTCCATCTCACGTATCTTCCCTACCCGATCTATCTATTAAGGTAAACGGCATCACGCTCTCTCCCGGACCTGAAATCCGCTGCCTCAGAGTAACTCTCAACTCTGCCCTGTCCTTCAAACCACACGTCCAATCTCTTGCCACCTCCTGTCGCCTCCAACTCAAAAATATTTCCAGAATCCGTCCCTTCCTCAGTCCTCAATCTACTAAAACTCTTGTACATGCCCTCATCATCTCCTGACTTGACTACTGCAACACTCTCCTCTGTGGCCTCCCTGCTAACTCTCTTGCACCACTCCAGTCTGTCCTCAATTCTGCTGCCCGACTAATAGACCTCTCTCCTCGCTACTCCCCATGCCTCCCCCTCTGCAAATTCCTCCATTGGCTCCCAATTCCCCAATGAATCCAGTTCAAACTACTAACACTGACCCACAAAGCCATCCACAACCTTCCCCTCCTTATATTTCTCAACTAATCTCCCAATATCTTCCCTCACATAATCTTCGATCCTCCCAAGACCTCCTACTCTCCTCCACACTTATTCGTTCCTCACACAACCGCCTCCAAGATTTCTCCTGAATATCCCCTATCCTCTGGAATGCCATGCCTCAACACGTCCGATTATCCACCACCCTCGGATCCTTCAAACGGAACCTGAAAACCCATCTTTTCAGGAAAGCTTACAGCCTGCAATGACCATTCTGCCGCCTCACCACCGCCTGAGCTGCTGCCTCATCACCACCAGAGCTGCTGCACCCCCGACCTTCTGTCTCTTCCCCACTATCCTGTAGAATGTAAGTCCGCAAGGACAGGGTCCCCTCCCCTCTGTACCAGTCTGTCATTGTAAATTTGTTTACTGTTAACGATATCTATAACTTTGTATGTAACCCCCCTTCTCATGTACAGCACCATGGAATTAATGGTGCTATATAAATAAATAATAATAAAAAATAATAATAACCATAATCCCCAGAATTTGATTGTCTCAGCAAGTTTTTCAGTTGGGTTAAGAGACAAGGTATTGGCATGAGTTATTAATACAAAGTAAAGATAACCTGTTGTTTTGGCAGGTTCAACTTTTGTAATAGGCCAGTCACATCTACAAATTGCAGCTTCGACTGGCATAGTTGTACAGGAGTGGTATACCATTACATGCACTATTCTTGTATAACAGACCCGAGGTAAAGTGTGCAAAATCTGTGGTGCTGTCATGCTGTGACAGTCTTCGGTAAGGAAGAGGGGTTTCAAACTATCTCTGGAACTGGAACCCTAACTATCCCTGTCCCAGGGGTACTCTTGAAGGTAGAGAGGCCTGAGTCTCCAACCTTACTATGCTCTACCCTGATCTGTCCCCTCCCCCTCCTCCAACCCCATGAGCCATGGGGCAGAAATGTAAGGTAAACAAGACACAAAGACAAAACAGGGATAAATGAAAACCTTTATCATACAAAATCACTCACAAACAATAGGGAGGAGGATAGGGACACGCAGAAATAAACTAAACGAGAAAAGGGACCAGGAGATAAACACACATGTACTACATCAAACCACAGAACACTTCTACAACAACTCTACTCCAAACACTTCACTTTAGCATACAGCACAGGAAGGTGAATGTTTCACCAACAGGGACAAGATGGTCTGACCAGTTTATATAGGAAGAGGTAATCACCAGATCAGAAGAAGCTGGAATTGAGCTGCATGTTTTTGACCAGCATACAATGCGTCATTAACCTCTTCAGCACCAGAAAACACTAAATCCATTTACCATGAGACACAAATCACACTATCTCTACAGAAGACCTGCGATTCATTACCCAACTTGACAGTCTAACTCCAGGTCTTTCAGGGGGACACCCTCATGACAGGTGCTTTAACACAGGATTCCCCAACTCCAGTCCTCAAGGCCCACCAACAGATCATGTTTTCAGGATTTCCTTTGTATTGCACAGGTAATGCAATTATCACCTGAGAAAAACTAAGGAAATCCTGAAAACATGAACTGTTGGTGGGCCTTGAGGATTGGAATTGGGGAACCCTGCTTTAACACATTCCCCACAATTGGTTCAATGTGCACACAGTTCAAAAAACCTTTGGCTGAATGAGACCTAAGATTTATTTTCACTGTCAGCTTCATTTACCCAGGGAAGCAGGCAGACTACCAAAGAGACTGTACCTTCTGTGGCTAACTGCACAATTTTGTCAAATTTTCCATGTTACATTCATGTTTTCCTCAGGACACAGTGTCATAACCACTTTGTGGATCCTTTTCGGAAGGAAGGTTACATTCAAGGTTTGAGAGTACAGACAGACCTGACTTCAATTTTTTTTATACATAAGCAAAAAAATTAATTAGCTTACTTCAAAACTAAACATTCTCTTCTAGCTTATTCTAATCCTATTTCAAATTTAGAGGTGCATTTATAAAAAAAAGTTTATTACTTGTTTAGGGTTTGGAGCTTTATTATTTATATGAAACTTTTAATCCTTTTCATGGACATAACTGTAAAATATAACATGCTGATTACCTGCAGTCACCACTACAGGGATCTGAGGATGGAAAGTACATATAGTTTGAAATGTAACTCAATTAAAACACAGAACATTGTTCTACACCCCTATAAAGGTGTAGAGCACACATCAAACTTTGGCCTGTGACAACGGCACCTCCTGGCATTACATTTTCAAATATATTGGCATCCTGGATGCTGATACAGTTGCAAGCAATGATGAAAAAGGGAGCTGTTCACTCCTTCCCCATCATTCTCCCTCTACGTCTGGTGTCTCAGCGCAGTGGGTGCAATGGCGTCCCTATTTTGCGCCAGCTGCCAAGCAGTGCAGAGCTTCAGAGCACTCGCTGCCGAGACTGGGGCAGCGGGGGAACAAGGATAGGTGGCTAATGATATATTTTTTTAATGTGGGGACCATTGTCCTGTATGGTGGACTATGGGGGCTCATTATATTGCACGGAGGACTATGAGACCATTATACTGTATGGAGGACTATATGGGGCCCATTATACTGTATGAAGGGCTGTGTGGGGATCACAGCTCGGGCATTTATACTGTGTTGGGGTCACCATACTTTGCCAGGAGTGTTGAGGGAGGTACAGTAGGGTCATGTCATCATTCACTGTGGGGATACCATACGGAGTCTAGGGTCGCTTTTGTTGGCATCATACTTTTATTACCTGTATTGTTTATTAACCCCATCCTGACCAGTGACACAGCGTATGCGTCATGAAAGTCGGTGCCCATCCGACCAATGGGGCATATGCTGTGTCATGACATTAAAGCCCCCTGCGGGTCGGGTGACTAGGGTCACTGAAAGGTCACCTGACCCGCAGATACCGGGGGCTTTGTACTTCACCACAGGGGGTGGCTTCGCCCCCACGTGGCTGCGATCGCTCTGATGATTGGCTGTTAAAAGTCAAACAGCCAATCAGAGCGATAGTAATATTTCATCAATGAAATTTGATGAAATATTACAAACTAGCCATGGCCGATGCTGCAGTAGCATCGGACATGGCTGGAGACACCGATCCGACCCCCCACGGCTAATGGGGGCGATCTGCCCCCCACCACTGAATGACAGCGGCGAACTGTCGCCGCTGTCATCATCTACTCTCCCCGCCTTCCCTCCGCTCCCTCCAGATTCCAATCCCCTCCCACCCGGTACCTTTCGAGTGCTGCTGTTGCTTCCAGTGTCCCGCGGTCCCGGATCATGGGCGCCGCCATCTTGGAAAATGGCGGGTGCATGCACAGTGGACCTGCCGGAATCTGCGTCTGCAGATTCCATTCATTCACTTTGATCACTGTGATAAACTCTCACAGTGATCAAAATGAAATAAAAAGTAAATAAACCCCCCTTTTATCACCCCCCATAGGGAGGCACAAATACTAAAATAAAGTAATTATTTTTATTTTTCCATTAGGGTTAGGGCTAGAATTAGGGTTGGAAATAGGGTTAGAGTTGGAATTAGGGTTAAGATTAGGGTTAGGGGTATGTTGGGGTTAGGGTTGGGATTAGGGTTAGGCTTGTGGTTAGGGTTATGGTTAGGGTTGGGATTAGGGTTAGGGGTGTGTTGGGGTTACGGTTATGGTTAGGGTTGAGATTAGGGTTAGGGAAGTGTTGGGGTTAGGGTTGTGATTAGGGGTGTGTTGGAGTTAGAATTGAGGGTTTTCCACTGTTTAGGCACATCAGGGGTTCTCCAAATGCGACATGGTGCCATTATTGATTCCAGCCAATTTTGCGTTCAAAAAGTCAAATGGTGCTCCCTTCCTTCTATGCCTCGATGTGTGCCCAAACAGTGGTTTACCCCAACATATGGGGTGTCAGCGTACTCAGGAAAAATTGCACAACAACTTTAGCAGTCTAATTTCTCCTGTTACCCTTGGGAAAATAAAAAATTGGGGGCTAAAAAATTATTTTTGTGGAAAAAAATGATTTTTTATTTTCACAGCTTTGCGTTATAATCTTCTGTGAAGCACTTGGGGGTTCAAAGTGCTCACCACTCATTTAGATAAGTTCCATGGGGGGGTCTAGTTTCCAAAATGGGGTCACTTGTGGGGGGTTTCCACAGTTTAGTTACATCAGGGGCTCTGCAAACGTAACATGACCCCCGCAGACCATTCCATCAAGTTGGCATTTCAAAACGTCACTACTTCCCTTCCAAGCCCCGACGTGTGCCCAAACAGTGGTCTCCCCCACATATGGGGTACCAGCATACTCAGGACAAACTGGACAACATCTTTTGGGGTCCAGTTTATCCTGTTACCCTTGTGAAAAAAAAATTTCGGGCTAAAAATCATTTTTTTGAGGAAAAAAAATGATTTTTTATTTTCAAGGCTCTGCGTTATAAACTTCTGTGAAGCACTTGGGGGTTCAAGGTGCTCACCACACATCTAGATAAGTTCCTTGGGGGGTCTAGTTTCCAAAATGGGGTAAATTGGGGGGGGTTTCCACAGTTTGGATACATCAGGGGCTCTGCAAATGTAACATGACGCCCGCATACCATTCCATCAAAGTCAGCATTTCAAAATGTCACTACTTCCCTTCCGAGCCCCGATGTGTGCCTAAGCAGTGGTCCCCCCCCCACATATGGGGTACCAGCAGACTCAGGACAAACTGGACAAAAACCTTTGTGGTCCAATTTCTCCTGTTAGCCATGTGAAAATAAAAAATAGCGTGCTAAAAATCATTTTTGAGGAAAAAAAATGATTTTTTATTTTCACTTTTGTGAAGCACTTGGGGGTTCAAAGTGCTCACTACACATCTAGATAAGTTCATTAAGGGGTCTGGCTTCCAAAGTGGTGTCAATTGTGGGTTTTTTTCACTGCTTAGGCACACAGGGGCTCTCCAAACGCGACATGGTGTCCGATAACGATTGAAGCTAATTTTCCATTCAAAAAGTCAAATGATGCTCCTTCCCTTCCGGACCCTGCCATGCGCCCAAACAGTGGTTTATGACCACATATGAGGGATCGGTGTACTCAGGAGGAATTGCCCAACAAATTTTAGGATCCATGTTATCCTGTTGCCAATGTGAAAATGAAAAAAATGAGGCTAAAAGTAAATTTTTGTGAAAAAAAGGTAATTTTTTTAATTTACGGATCAATTTGTGAAGCACCTGGGGGTTCAAAGTGCTCACTATGCATCTAGATAAGTTCCTTGGGGGGTCTAGTTTCCAAAATGGGGTCACTTGTGGGGGAGCTCCAATGTTTAGGCACACAGGGGCTCTCCAAACGTTGCTTTAGTTCCTGTGAAACATCTGAAAGGCTAATAATCTTCTTGAATGTAGTTTTGAGTAGCTTGAGGGGTGCAGTTTTTAGAATGGTGTCACTTTTGGGTATTTTCTGCCAAATAGACCCCTCAAAGTGCCTTCAAATGTGAGGTGGTCCCTAAAAAAAATGGTTTTGTAAATTTTGTTGTAAAAATGAGAAATCGCTGGTCAACTTTTAACCCTTATAACTTCCTAACAAAAAAAATTTTGTTTCCAAAATTGTGCTGATATAAAGTAGATATGTGGGAAATGTTATTTAGTAACTATTTTGAGTCACATAACTTTCTGGTTTAACAGAATAAAAAAAAACCCAAAATTTGAAAATTGCAAACTTTTCAAAATTTTTGCCAAATTTCTGATTTTTTTCACAAATAAACGCAAAAATTATCGACCTAAATTTACCACTAGCATGAAGCCCAATATGTCACAAAAAAACATTCTCAGAATCACTAGGATCCGTTCAAGCGTTCCAGAGTTATTACCTCATAAAGGGACACTGGTCAGAATTGCAAAAAATGTCCAGGTCGTTAAGGTCAAAATAGGCTGGGTCATGAAGGGGTTAATTCAAGGTTTTTTTTATACTTTGCTATTACATATTTAAATTAAGTCATTGGGCCATATACTTTTTACTGCTCTTAGATATTATAATATTCCAGTATGCCCCATTTGTGATTTGTGTTTATATTATTCTATGATCTATTAATTAAAATGTACTTTGTTCATGGGGCAACCCCTTTAAGATTGTATCCATACTAAAAGGTTCATCTTTATATTTGATGATAAAGAAAAACGTCCTCAATTGTACACTTTTTTTTTATTCTTTATAAACATTAAGGTTGGCCTGCCACTTTGTCCAAGTGTTTAGCCTCTCCTGTGTATTGGAGTTTGGCATTTCTGGTGTACAGGCTCTCAAGTATGCTTTTTATACATTCATTTTATTTAATGTGCCCTGAATAGGTCGTCTACCATCATGGTTTCTCCTCTCCGATATGGTTCACTGAATGCACACTAGAGGTTCCAGAATGTCTCTGTTTTGCTGATGGGGCAGACTCTCATCTCACTGTTTATTCTTGACAGCTCTTATGAGCTAAAGTAGCATCTGATGGACTACACTAAAGATTCTGCACACAGTACTCACAGATATCAGACTGTGATACAGATAGGACATATCATTGCAGCTATGTAAGGTCTCATCCAAAATACCACTGCAACTCTTAAGGTACTGTCACACTTAGCGATAGCGCTAGCAATATCGCTATAACTTGTGAGGTTATAGTGATATTGCTAGCGATATCGCTATGTCTGATACTTACCTACGACCCGCTCCCCCGCTGGTTATCGCTGATCGGGCGAGAACGTCCAGGACTGTTTCTCGTTGTCAGCTTCCTGTGGCGCGACGAGTGACGAGTGTGGAGCCGGGCGGGAGGACGTCAGGATCGCCTAGTGTGACAGGTAAGTAGCGACCCCCGACCGCTACGATGTCGCTGGTGAGATCTGCCTGTGTGGTAGCTCACTAGCGACCACTTAGCGATGCACCAGCTATCCTGACCGCGTCATATCGCTGGTCGGGTTCGCTAAGTGTGACAGTACCTTTATATGATGCAGAAATGGAGACCTAGAAGAATAAGAAGGGGGTCTTACAGAGATCTGATGTGTTGATGTTATCCTGGTATTCAGGGGAAACCAGAACCTGATCTGCTGTCTATACAGGAGGACATGTACGGATGTCACGATACCAGTGCTGGATGACCGGCACTGCTCTGGTTAATGATCTGACCTCAGTGCAGACTCTCACCTGCACACCTGGAACCTATTATGGTGGCCTCTCATTGGTTCTGGGGAGGCTTCTCACAGCCTCAGGAAGCTCCCATCCCCCGTCAGTTATACTTTCGCCCTTGGCATTGTGTGGTGACCCCTTAGTGTGTTAGTGCTGTGTTCTGGTTGCATCATTCTGTGTATGACTCGGTCTGTTCTCTGGATATTGATTTGGATTCTGCTTGGTACCTTTTACGTCTGTTTGGTTTTGATCTCTGCTTGGCCCTGACTATCCGTTCTGTCTCATCCCTGGTACTTTACTGATATCTTGTGTATGACCTTTGGCTTTGTCTGATCTCCCGTCTGTTTATCCCTCCTGTACCTCGCTTGCCTGTACTGTGCATGACCCCCGCTTTGCCCGACTTTGCGTTTTCTACCTTCTTTGAAAGCAGGACGCTAAGCCCCGCCCCCTTGCAGTCACATGACCGTTCACATGACCTTAGGTTCTGTGCCGGCTTGCTAAACTTCTACATTCAGGTCCTGTGCATCTTTATTTTCCGGCTGTTCTTGTCCCCAGGGGTCCCTACGGTGCGGGTGAGTCCCTGCTTAGCGGAGGCTGTACGCCGGCGATGTCAGGACCCTGACAACGGACTGGAGAAGATAAGACATAGCTGCAGATTATGAAAGTGTAGGGTCCGTGGGCCGGACTGGGGGGGTTGTCCAACTCTTACCGCGCAGAGACGTAACAGAGACACGATGGAGGCAAGTGTCGGGTACAACAGGTCCAAGTTTATTCTCTTGCCATCCGCCTGACGGCCTCCGAAGTACACCGCACTTCAATTCACTTCACTTATCTGCCCTCCGTTTCCAGGGCCGCTTCACGCACACCATACTTTACACCGGGGACGTACATATACGCACCGTCCCCTCTTCACTCTTCGACGCTCCTGTCAGATCCGTCACTGTGGCCGCTTTAGGCCCGTAAACCAACAGTACTTTTACTGATCAGTCGTCTCTCCCAATACGGTAAGCTTTACCTCGGTGCCTCGTCTATGCTGCGGTACTTTTGTGTCAGGACCACTCCCCTGACTTTCTCTCTCCTCTGTCCCCCTGGTTTAGTTTTCCTCACAGTGCACAAACTGTCATAGTCCTCCTGTCACTGGAGCTCCCCCTGGGGACTGGAACCCTCCTGTCAAATTTATATCATTCCTGGTTCCCTGTAACTCCGCCCCCCATGACCAACAGTTTTCTAAGCCCTAAGCTGATGTCAAGTCCTTTGCTCACACTCCTCCCTGCCCTCTACTGGTCAACCCAAGGTACTGCACGTCCACTACACTTTCTCAGCTGTTTCCCCACTGTAGTAACTGACACCTGTCTAAACTGTGCAAACCTTCCTTTCGCTATTCTGACAAGTCTGTCCGTCCGTCAGGTCACCTTCCCTACACTCCCCCTTCCTTTGTCTATTGTCGTCCTCGACAATCGTAATCCCTGCCTTCGTCGTTCTGAAGCTTCACCTACACTCTGTTGTCGGACCAGTTGTTGGGCCAAACCCACTACTCGCGGGGCCGAACCATACTGGGAGCACCATGCTCTGAGCAGCCTACTGCTACTCAGCAGTGCACACGCCACATGACGTCTTTCAAATTGGGCTAGGTACACCCATATTCTCTCTATGGCGTGTACCTTCCCCTACTCTCCCCTTCTGTCACCTTCCACTGTTCGGTACGCCATGATCGAGGCCTCACACCTACCAGATCATTGCCGGCGTCCACCTTCCTCCTTCAGGGGTGTCCATGGTGTCGGGGACCTGACCTAGGACGGCTGTCTTTCTCACGTCTTCCATCTCTTTTACCTTTCTTTCAGTTACATGTCATAGTCGGCGTCTCGGTTTCCCAGACCTTCTCAACACATAGACCCCCTTTGGATCTCACACTTCCCTTTGGTCGCTCAGACCCTCTCTGACCCGAACCTGTTGCATTTACTTGTGCATATTATACAACAAAATGACTTTACAATATCACAAGTACCCCATTTTTTGAATATTTTTTTTTTCATTTTCCTTTGCTTTTTAAACCAAAATATAACAACATAACATTGCATATCTTCTTTTTTTTTTTCCCCCCCCTTCCTTGGACATGGACACTCCCTCTCTTCTTTGTATCCCCGCTCTGTCTGGCAAATATATTTACGAATACTCTCCTTTAAAAGGAACATAGACCAAAAGAAAGAAAGAAAGAAAAAGGAAATAGAAACAACAGTTGAACCACAACGACAAAAACATTTTTTTTAAACATAACTGTCCATATGACCTGCACAACGGTGCATCGAACTCCCAACAGTCTAACCCACTTTTAGTGGTCAGAAGTGAGGGGCTCTACAGCCATGGAGCTCCTGGGATACCGAGGGTGTCCACACAAGTCCTCTTTAAGGGGGTTCACCTCCTTCGGGCTCTGCAAGTACGGCCACCGCATAATAACCGCGGGGGCAGTACTCTTTGTAGTACGACACTAAGTCTCCTTCTTTCAAAGCCTGACCGTGACGAATGGAAGTCACATTTATATAAACTTTCTGGCCAGTCTCATCCCTAATAAAGCCGTATCCTTTGGCGATGTTGGTATACACCAGCCGTCCCATAGATCTCTTAACCGCCATGGTTTAGTTTTCCTCACAGTGCACAAACTGTCGTAGTCCTCCTGTCACTGGAGCTCCCCCTGGGGACTGGAACTTTCTGGAACCCTCCTGTCAAATTTATATCATTCCTGGTTCCCTGTAACTCCGCCCCCCATGACCAACGGTTTCCTAAGCCCTAAGCTGATGTCAAGTCCTTCGCTCACACTCCTCCCTGCCCTCTACTGGTCAACCCAAGGTACTGCACGTCCACTACACTTTCTCAGCTGTTTCCCCACTGTAGTAACTGACACCTGTCTAAACTGTGCAAACCTTCCTTTCGCTATTCTGACAAGTCTGTCCATCCGTCAGGTCACCTTAACCAACAAAAGGTTCAAAATGCAAGGATGCACCTTTGTTGTGATGAAACAAATTACACAGCTTAATTGTTGCTGGCGAGTTGGCTCTAAGGGTATATGCACACGTTGCGGATTTGCCTGTGGAATTTTCTGCGCAGATTCTGCATCTCTTGGCAAAAAACGCAGGTAAGGATCTGCGCGTTTTTTATGCGAATTTGATGGGTTTTTTTAATGCGGATTTTCATGCGTATTTGTATGCGTTTTTGCAAGTTAAATAAAGCTATACTATTTAACAAAAAAGAGTTGTGATGTCATTTCCCTGTCCAACCTCTTCTTTTACATACTCCATTGAAGAACGTTTACACACACAGATAGATAATACCAAGGCCGATGTTTAGTAATGCACAATATGTTTAATTTTATAAGAAGGGAAAAAAATGGCATGGGCTCCTGCACAATTTTCTGCGCCAGAGAGGGAAAGCCGACGACTGGGGGCAGAAGCCGAATGGGGGCAGATGTTCATAGTCTAGGAAGGGACCATGGTTATTGCACCCCCAAGGCTACAAACATCTGCCCCCAGCTGTCCCAGAAATGGCGCATCTCTAAGATGCGACAATTCCGGCACTTAGCCTCTCTCTTCCCACTGCCCTCTGACACAGACGCCTCACATCCATCAGTCATTTCTTCCTTGAGTCTTTGCTCCGTCTCCTCAGCATTCTTTTGAAATCCTGGCGCCTGCGCTGTACTATATTTTCTTGGGCATGCGCAGATAGCACTGCCCGTGCTCCCACATCATGGCCTTCCTATCGCGCCTGCGTGGACGCACGGCCAGAGATCCCGCTCCGCAGTCGCTTATGATTTATTTACACTGCGGGGCTGGGAATCTTGGACGTGAGAGCCGCAGATAACTACTGCGCATGCCTGAGATTCCCAGCCCCGCAGTGTGAATAAATCATAAGCGATTGCAGGGTGGGATCTCTGGCCGTGCATCCACGCAGGAGCGATAGGAAGGACAGGATGTGATGTGAGAGCACGGGCAGTGCTAGCTGCGCATGCCCAAGAAAATATAGTACAGCGCAGACGCCAGCATTTCAAAAGAACGCTGAGGAGGCGGAGCAAAGACTCAAGGAAGAAACGACTGAAGGATGTGAGGCGTCTGTGTCAGAGGGGGAAAGACCTGCCCCCCCCGGTCAAACTTCAGGTCTTTTTGACCAATTTTAAAAACAATTATTTCTGGGGTGGAAGGGACGCTAAATAAAAGAGCCACCTTGACAGAATGCAGCATTAGTGCTGCACAAGGTGGCTCTTTTACTTAAAATGCCTGGGGGGGGTGACAGGTTCCCTTTATTGACTCACGTATAAGCCGGGTATACATTGTCCCCTCATCCCTGTCCTGGTATGCGTGGCTCCCCCCTCCCTGTCATTGTATGCATGCCTCCTTATACCCTATCCCTGTGCATGTTTCCTATTGAAAAAAACAAACAAACATACAGCTCTGGCAAAAATTAAGAGACCACTTCCAAATGTTCAGTTTGTCTGATTTTTCTCTTTATAGGCATATTTTTGAGTAAAATGTAAATTGTTCTTTTAGTCTACAAACTTCTGACATGTCTCTGAATTTCCAAGCAATAAATTTTGCTTGCTTTTTTCTGAAAAGGAGAAATGGTCAAAACTAAAAAAAAAACAAAACAATGCTTTCAGACCTCAAATAATGCAAAAAAAAAAAAAAAAACAAGTTCATAATCACTTAGAAACAACAATACTAATGTTTTAACTCAGGAAGAGTTCAGAAATCAATATTTTGTGGAATAACCATGATTTTTAAAAACAACTTTCATGTGTCTTGGCATGCTTTCTACCAGTCTTTCCCACTGCTTCTGGTGCAAATATTTAAGCAGTTCTTCTTTGTTTGATGGCTTGTGACTATCCATCATCCTCTTGATCACATTCCAGAGGTTTTCAATTGGGTTCAGGCCTGGAGAATGGGGTTGCCCACGACAGTGTTTTAATGTGGTGGTCTCTTAATTTGTGCCAGAGCTGTACATCCTTCTCGCCTACCTGCGCGCCTTGGGTGCTGGCACTGCATCACGTTCCCACCGCCTGCAGCTCTTCCTGCCGAGCGATCACTTGGCCCCGCTCATTAAAGTAATGAATATGCGTTCCACACCTTTGGTGGAGAGCATTACATATTCATTACCTTAATGTGTGGGGTCACGTGATTGCTCGGCAAGAAGAGATGCAGGAAACGAACGAAATGCAGTGCCAGCACCCAGGGCGCGCAGGAAGGCGAGTATGTGTTGGAAGCCGGCGGCTGCAGCTGGCACTGTGAGCTTTTACAGCAGGGGCACAGGCTTTAGCCACAGCCATTGGCTCCTGCGTCTGTGACCCGCCAGCTTTCTGGGACAATGACTTGTGTATAAGCCGAGGGGGGCGTTTTCAGCACAAAAAATGTGCTGAAAAACTTGGCTTATACACGAGTACATACGGTATTCATTGAGATTGTCCCACATGTCTCCAATCCAAAGACAATTGCAGCATTTCATGAAAATCAATTGCTGTCTTTTCAGCCCAGTAATTTTCTCATGGCTATAGTTTGGAAGCCTCCACACAAGACCGGTGATTTTGACTGTGGAGATTGTTACAGGAAGAGATACCTTACATGCAAGTGGATCAGTGCATTTTTGGACGATGGGGCACATAATTTCACAAGTTTACCTGACGGGAATACTGTATATCTCATATGGTTGACATATTTGATTAGGAATTATTAACAGATGTTATTATCGAGTTTGCACATTAGTCTACAGTTTTTCATAACAGTGTAATAATTGCAGGTTGGAACTAGATATGTGGCAAGGAGCATGTTGTCTCAAAGAGCAGCTACATTTTAATTTTTTTATTTCACAATTTTGTCCAGCATGGAAAGTTATGAACTTTCAAAAATCACTTTAGTGGTCAATTTGTCTTCATTGCCGTAAAAGAAATGTTAGTGGCTTCCGAACTCTGTTTTTTCCCCAGTATATTTGCCTGTCTTTCCTTGAGTACAGATGATGGCAGTAAATGGGTCAGCACCGATCTCCTCTGAGTGCTGCGCTTATCAGAACAATCTCCTCTAGCAGCATATCCCCAAAGTTAGTGAGGCACAGGTGCTGAGTAGACCATTTGACTTCTATCACCTGTTCTCCAAATGAGTATATTCGAATATTAAGGGTGTGTGCACACGCTGCAGATTCTGCTGCAGCTCCACAGCGGATTTGGCTGCTGCGGCTCCTACAGTACCATTATTCCCTATGGGAATAAAAAACCGCTGTGCAGACGGTGCGGATTTTTCCGCGCGGTTTTTCTACGGTTTTGAAACCGTAGAAAGAATTGACATGTCAATTCTTTCTGCGGATTCCGCTGTGGTTTGCCATCTCCTCCATTGTGGAGATGAAAAACCGCAGGCTAATCCGCAGGTAAAACCGCAGGTCTTTTGACCTGCAGATTTACCTGCAGATTTTACAAAATCCGCACGGCCAAATCCGCACCCCATTCCGCAGCGTGTGCACGTAGCCTCAAGCTGCTAAAGGCAAGCAAATAGACCAGGGAAAAGCCGGGGTTTGGAAGACACTTAGGGGCAAATGTTTTATAGAAGTTAAGACAAATCTCTTAATAAAGAGATTTGTAAACTGTTAGAACTTTCCATACTGGACAAAAGTGTACAAATAAATTAAGTTCAATTACTCTTTTAAAGGGAATGTGTCATCACAAAATGACTTACTATGTCTTTGCACGAACTGCATTTTCTTATTATTTTTGGTAATTTTTTTTCCCCTTCAAATCATAATATATATTAAAAAAAAAGAAGCTTGCAGTTTTCACACTGGACACTGGAGCTTTTTAGGCTGTGTGCATATGCTGTGGATTCACCTGCGGATTTTTCTGTGCGGATTTTGCAAAATATGTGGATTAGCCTGCGGTTTGACACCTGTACAATGGAGGTGTGAAACCACTGCGGATTCCGCACAAAGAAGTGACATGCTGCGGTTTTGAAACCGCAGCAAATCCGTGCAGAAAAATCTGCACCGTGTGCACTGCGGTTTTTGTTTTTCATAGGTTATAATGGTACTGTACACCGCAGCAAAACATGCTGCGGATCCGCAGGGCCAAATCCGCAGCGTGTGCACACACCCTTAGGCTATGTGCACACGCTGCGGATTTGGCCTCTGCGGATCTACAGCAGTTCTGCAGTGTACAGTACAATGTAAGTTTATGTTATTTACAATCCGCAGTGCACATGCTGCGGTTTTTCAACTGCGGAAAAGCTGCGGTTTTGAATCCGCAGAAAGAATTGACATGTCAATTCTTTCTGCGGATTCCGCTGCGGTTTGCCACCTATTCCATTGTCCAGGTGTCAAACCGCAGGTCATTTTACCTACGATTTTACCTGCGGATCTGCAGATACAAATCCGCGGGTGAATCCGCAGCGTGTGCCTTAGACTTTAACTTCCTGTTTCAGGAAACAACACATTTATATTAGTAGCAACTTGAATTTGAATTAAAGCATCTAATGAGCGTGTGCAAAGGTAATTGTCAGGGTGAAGAGCAAACATGGATGTGGCATCACTTCCTGTGAATAGTAAATCATGTGTTATGAGCGGTGTATAGGAACCTGCTGAAAACAAGAGTAGGAAGTACAAGTCTAAAGAAAAGCCACAGTGATTACTATGAAGACTGCAACTGTTTTTTTTTTTTTAAATAAACATCATCATGTGAAAAAAATATTGCTAAAAATGTGAAAAAATAAAATTAAAACGCGCGTAACACAAAATTTTCATTTGAACAGGTAATTTCTTCCCCTTTAAGTGGACTTTCTCTTCTATTGTTATTAATACAGGAAAAGGACTATAGACACAAGTGTATCCATGCATGAAAAAGAGGAAATGTAAAATTAATCCTTTATCCTTAATCAAATTTTCATCTTCTTGTACACTGCAGGAATCTAACTTCAAAATTTTGTCTCAAAAATTCGAATAAGGGCTTCAGAGAGTTGCACTGTGCATGATCAGAGGTGCAGAAGATTTCCTAACACTGCCCAGTGCACCTCTCTCAAAACTGCTTCATAGGATCAATGCAGTGAGGGAAAGAAGCCGCGAGCATGTGCAATGTATGTACAGTGCTGGCGATGGCGCTTGTTAGTTATGTTATCATGCCTACAGGGGCGTGATAACATCTAAGTGGGCCGACTAGTCTGGCGAAACTAATGCCCCATCGACTAGCCAAAGCCATTATTTACACATCAGAAACAGACTTTAGAAAACAGGATTTTTGGGTTGCTTACAGTAAAATATGTTTCTCGGAGCCTTCATTGGGGGACACAGAGACCATGGGTGTATGCTGCTGCCACTAGGAGGCTGACACTATGCACAAAAAAAGGTTAGCTCCTCCTCCGCAGTGTACACCCCACCGACCGGCAGGAAATTCCTGTTAGTGAGAAAGCAGTAGGATAAGTAACAGAATAGATTGAAAACAGAACAAACAACTCAACTGTAAACAACCAACAAACCTAAGAACAGGAGTTGCAGAACATGGGAGGGTGCTGTGTCCCCCAATGAAGGCTCCGAGAAACAGATTTTACGGTAAGCAACCCAAAAATCCCGTTGTCTCTTTCGCTTCATTGGGGGACACAGAGACGATGGGACGTCCCAAAGCAGTCCCTGGGGTGGGAAAAACAAACTTCCATCAGGCCAGCGGACTCACTACCGCAGCCTGCAGGATCCTTCTACCTAGGCTGGCGTCCGCCGAAGCGTAGGTGTGGACCTTGTAGAATTTCACAAACGTGTGAACCGATGACCAGGTTGCAGCTTTGCAAAGCTGCAGCGTGGAAGCCCTGTGACGTGCCGCCCAGGAGGCACCCACTGCCCGGGTAGATTGCGCTCTAATTCCCGGAGGGGCCACTATGTTTGACCCGGTAGGCCTCCAAAATTGCCGATCTGATCCAGCGAGCAATAGTAGCTTTGGAGGCCGGGAGACCTTTCCGCGCCCCATCTGGAATGATGAAGAGAGAGTCTGTCTTCCGCAAAGAAGTCGTCCTAGTTAGGTAGACCTTCATCGCCCTGACCAAGTCCAGCTTGTTCAAGGATCGCTCCCGAGGGTGAGTTGGACTCGGACAAAAGGACGGGAGAACAATATCCTCATTGAGGTGGAAAGTGGACACCACCTTAGGAAGGAAAGAGGGCGGAGGCCGCAGAACTACCTTATCCTGGTGGAACACCAAGAAAGGGGAGCGGCAAGAAAGAGCCGCCAATTCCGACACACGCCGGATGGAGGTGATGGCTACCAGAAAGGCTACTTTCCACGAAAGGAGAGAGAGGGAAACATCCCTGAGGGGTTCAAAAGGAGGACCTTGCAGAGCCTCGAGAACCAGATTACAATCCCATGGATCTACGGGTGCTCGGTACGGAGGAGCCGTGTGAGCCACACCTTGAAGGAAGGTTTTGACCTGAGGACGGGAGGCCAACGACTTCTGAAATAAAATGCACAGCGCCGAAACTTACCTTTTTAAAGAGCTGAGGGCAAGACCCACATCCAGCCCCGCCTGAAGAAACGCCAGGACAGAAGGGAGCGAAAAACACATGGGCGCAATGTCATTGGCCTCACACCAAGTGAAATAGGCCTTCCAAGTACGGTAATAAATTTTGGAAGACGATGGCTTTCTGGCTCTGATCATGGTATGAATAATCGATCGGAAAATCCTGATCGTTTCAAAACCTCGGTCTCAACAGCCACGTCGTTAAATTAAGCGGCCGAGAATTGGGGTGGCAAATCGGACCTTGAGACAGCAGATCTGCCCTGTCTGGAAGCTTCCAGGGGGCGTCCGCGAGAAGGTTGACGATGTCTGCGAACCAAGACCTTCTGGGCCAATCCGGGGCGATGAGGATGACTGGAATTCCTTCCGCCTTGATTTTCTTCAACAGCCGGGGCAGAAGAGGCAGGGGAGGAAACAGGTAGGGGAGCTCGAACTGCGACCAAGGAATGGCCAGAGCGCCGGCGCCCACTGCGAGAGGTTCTCGAGCCCTGGATACAAACTGTGGGACTTTCCTGTTGAGGCGAGAAGTTAGCAGATCTACCTCCGGGGTTCCCCAACGACGGCAAAGCAGAAATACTTCCGGATGTAGGGACCACTCTCCCGCCGCGAGACCCTTGCGGCTGAGAAAATCGGCGGCCCAGTTGTTCACGCCGGGAATGTGCACCGCGGATATTGCCGGGACTGAAACCTCTGCCCAATGAAAAATCTTGGACACTTCTGCCAGGGCTGAAACACTCTGTGTCCCCCCTGGCGGTTGACATATGCCACCGCTGTGGCATTGTCTGTCTGAATCCGGATAGACAGGCCAGAGAAGTCTCTCGTATCTCGAGGATGTTGATCGGCAGGGCTGACTCCCGAGACGACCATCGACCCTGAACAGTGTGATTGCGGAACACTGCTCCCCAGCTGAGGAGGCTGGCGTCCGGTGTCACAATCTGCCAGTGAATGGGGAGGAATGACCGTCCTAGGTAGATGAGAGGAGACGTCAGCCACCAATTGAGGGACTGCTTGACCCGGTATGAAAGACGAAATAGGCGGTCCAGGGAAACAACAGACCTGTTCCACCGAGACAGGATGGCGTGTTGGAGAGGTCTGGAGTGAAACTGGGCAAAGGGAACCGCCTCTGAAGCCGCCACCATCTTTCCCAGGACTTTCATTGTTGTCCGGAGAGATGGAAGTCGTATGATCTGCAGCGATCGTACATCCCGCTGCAGGGAACAAATCTTTTCTTGTGGGAGAAAAACTCTCGATCGACGAGTGTCGAACAATAGACCTAGAAAAACAAGACGTTGTGCCGGAACAAGGGAGGACTTCTTTTTGTTGATGAGCCAGCCGAAATTGGACAGGGTGTCGAGGACAATGGTAAGACTTTGGCGAGCTTGATGGAAGGATGGAGCTTTGATCAGAATGTCGTCGAGGTACGGAAAAAGAACGAGACCTCTGATTCTCAACAAGGCCATCAACGCTGCCATGATCTTTGTAAATACTCTGGGTGCGGTGGCGAGACCGAACGGCAGTGCAACAAACTGGTAATGTTCCTGGCGAATCGCGAAACGCAGGAATTTTTGATGGCCGGAGAATATGGGAACATGTAGATAGGCATCTTGAATGTCTATTGAACACATGAACTCCTGCGTTTCCATGGAAGCGATTACTGACCGAAGAGACTCCATTCGGAAATGACGCAGTCGGACTCTCTTGTTGAGTAACTTGAGGTCCAAGATGGGGCGAACTGTACCGCCTTTTCTCGGCACCACAAACAGGTTTGAATAAAACCCTGTGAAACGTTCTGATTCGGGAATGGGCACAATCACTCCGGAACTGAGGAGAGAGGCGATGGACGCAAAGAACCCCGGAACTAAGACCGGATCTTTTGGAGGTCGGGACTCGAAGAAACGATCCCGGGGACAAGAGACGAACTCTATCTTGTATCCTGAAGATACAACTTCCCTGACCCAGGCGTCCTCTACTGAGGCCAGCCAGACGTCCCTGAAGAAAAGGAGTCTACCTCCTAATTGGGAGGGACCCTCGGGATTTCGTTGATAGTCATGCTGATGTGGACCGACCAGATCTGGACCTGGAGGGTCTGCCCTGGGAGGAGTGAGATCGCCAGGAGGGAGTGGGTCTGAAGGACACCTTCTTTCTATCCTGGCGTGCCTGCGATCTTTGTTGGTTAGTGAAGTTCTCAGCCGTATTGAAGCAGCGGAAAGGCCGAAAGGGCCGAAACTGACGCCTTAGTGGGGGTCTGCGAGGCTTGGACTGGGGGAGGATGGAACTCGTGCCTCCAGTGGCGTCTTTAATAATCTGGTCCAGCTGGGATCCAAAGAGACGCGCTCCCTGAAAAGGCAGATTGGTAAGAGACTTTTTAGAAGACAAGTCTGCCTGCCAAGCCTTGAGCCAAATAGTACGTCGGATTGCCACTACATTGCTTGACGCCTGAACAGCGCAAGACGCGGCATCCAAGGAGGCAGAGAGCAGATAATCCCCTGCATGGGAAAGCTAGTTGGCCAGATCGGCCAGTTGTTCTGGTTGGGCTTTATCTAGGATGCCCTGACGGAGATCCTCTGCCCAAGTGGCTATGGCCTTTGCTACCCAAGATGAGGCAAAGACTGGACATAGCGCCGCTGCAGCCGCTTTGAATGCTGGCTTTGCCAAGGATTCTATAATTCTATCATTAGAATCCTTAAGTGACGCCACACCTGAAAGCGGGAGAACCGTGTTATTAGAAAGTCTGGACACGGGTGCGTCCACCGAGGGGGAAGCAGACCAGTTGTCAGTGAGCTCTTTAGCAAACGGATACAGCACGCTGAGGCGCTTCCCTCTTTGAAATCGCCTGGTCGGATTTTCTCTTTCCCTGGCAAGAATCTTGCCAAACTCAGAATGGAAAGCGAATACCCTGGAAGGTGTTTCTGCCCGTCTGAACGAAACCTCCTGACCTGAGGATTTCGCAGGGGAGTCAGATATTTCGAAGGTGTGATAATCGCAGCAATGAGTTACTGTACCGTAACCTTCATATTCGCGTCCTGGTCAGAAACCAGCTCTAAAATCCTTTCAGAAGACATATCCGAGAACGCTTCACCTGACTCGCGTGAGGAGGCACGGGAGGGCGACTGCTGGGAAGGACTAGGTGGAGATGATAGGCCAGGAGAGGGTTCCGGCCGGAGATCCTGCCTGGGCCTTTTGTGGCTTCTGCTAGCTGGCTCAGATGGAATGTCTTGCGACCTGCTGGACCCTGCAGATGTGTCCAGGGGCAACTTATCAAGAACGGCCACTAGGGAATGAGACACCCTGGTGAGGTCTGCCACAGATTGTGAATGGGACAAGGCCCAGCCAGGAATGGGGGGTTCGATTTCACGTGGCGCAGTAGGTGGCTCCTGGACGGCATCATGCTGAATGGGATTGCTGCAGTCCAGGCAGTGGGGAGTAGGCTGTCTTGAGGGAAGTTTGCGATTGCACGAGGAGCATGCGAAGAACTGAACTAGGGTGCCCGTGGGGGCCGGTGGATGGCCACGTTCAGACTTAGAATTAGGCATGTTGAAGAAAAGAAGAAACCTGCGGAAATGCCGGAAGGTTGGGGGACAGAAAGGCGGAGTAGGGTGTCAGTCTGCAGTTGCAGAATTACTCACGGTCCGGTGTCCCCAACAGAGACGTTTGTAAATGGCAGGGGTCCAGCAGGGAGCGCTGGCATCCGCTTTGTCTCCGGCTGTCAGGCTGCAAAGATGGCGGCAGCCTGATGTGAGGAAGAAAAGCGCTGTTTGATAAGAAGGGCGGAGCTAGCCGCCTGTACCAGAAGGAAAACCGCCCCCCCTCCTTCCCAGCCACAAGACTAGAGAGGCATTGGGAGGGCTTAGGAATGGGCGGGAGCGCAGCCGGCCTATGAGAATGAACAGGGGGCGTGGTCGCGATGGGCGCGAAGGCCCAAACTGAAGCCGGGGACTAAATTTGAGACGCCGGCCGCCTGCCAGCACGGGGCGGCGCGGAAGAACTGCGGCGCAGCCGCGTCCGCCCCTAAAGAAGACGCCACCAGAACCCTGCTCCCAGACGCAACCTGCGCAAGAATCCCGGCGGTGGGGTGACGAAGACCCCACCGCAGCCGGGGTGACGAAGACCCCACCGCAGCCGGGGCTTAAAAGGAATGCGGTGATCGAGAAACTGCGGCGCTACCTTGGCGCCGCTCCCAGGCATTTTGCAGTTTCTTGCTCCAATAAAGGTACCTTCTTCATCCCACGCTGTCTGTCCATCTTTTACGTATTCGTGCCTCGTCCAACCGACAGGCTCTGGTGGGCGAGTGGGTGGGAGGCGGGGGGCAAGGACCATCCGTTTTCGCTGGCCGTCACCTGTGTTGAGCCAGTGGTCCGCCCGGAGAACTATGAGGATACGGGGTGACAGTACTCATAGCCTCTTGTGAGAGTACAGTTGTGACTGTTCACACTGTATCCCTCCGGTAACCTGAAAAGGAACGACGCACATCGAGGTAGATATGGGTCCAATGAAGGACCCGTGTCCACCTCCTACTGACACTAAGCTAAACTGAGGAATTTCCTGCCGGTCGGTGGGGTGTACACTGCAGAGGAGGAGCTAACCTTTTTTTGTGCATAGTGTCAGCCTCCTAGTGGCAGCAGCATACACCCATGGTCTCTGTGTCCCCCAATGAAGCGAAAGAGAAATACATTTTCTATAGATCTGGTTGTGTGTGTAATGTAATCCAGGGAGTATCAGGAAGGGTATTTGCATATGCAGACATAACTGCTGATGGTCCTGGGGGCATAAATACTGAACCATATATACTGAATATATACTGAACGATAATAAAAACCCTTAGCAGTTATAATATGATGCTGTAGCTCTGCCAATAATATCACAAATACACAAGTCACATTTTGTTTTATGGTTTCATTTATTTTTTCTTATTTCTTTAAGTCCCTGTTCACTCTAGATTCCATCCTCATCTTCAATTAAATAGTCACAACGGGGGGTGAGTCAGTGCATGATAAAAATAAACCAAAAACTAAAGAAAAATGCAAAATGTTGGGACAATGTCGGCATCATAAATACTTAAAAATATTTAACCCTCACAGTTAATTCCTGAGTACCAACAGAGAGAAGCCCGTTTCTCTGGGGCAGAAGGGAACATCTGCTTCCTGTGATCGCCATATTTAACTACCAATTTATTCTGCTCAAAACACTTTAGTACAGGAAGGCTTGATGCTGAGATCCATGCAAAAGAGTCAAGGGGCCAAGATGAAATTCATCCTCCAGTGCTTCAAGCAACATAACAATGATTATGTGGTAGTGAAACCCCCTTCTCAGAGGTATCAGGATCCCAATGGATGAGACTTGGCTAAGGAATGTGTCTTCACAACTGTTTTGGTTTCAAGGCCACTTTCTGGACTAACCTATAAAGCACTCCAAAGTTCTGCGAAAAGACCAAAGGTATCAGATATTATTAAGTATACAGACATGAAAAAGCCAAGCTATGATTTTTATTAATATCAGCATAAATTGGAAGAGTGCTGTACGTAGACAACAATGAGAAAACAAAAAAATAAGAAAAAAAAAAAAAATGAGAAAAAAAAATGCTCACAGTAGTCAATCTAGGTTTAATTTCTAGAGTGCAGACCCCTATCAATCTAGCACAGGCATTGTGATCGTGCCCATCCATTTTTTCTTAACTCTTGACTTTTGAGGCCACAGACTGGCAGCTTGTAAATGAAGAGCAGTAGGGACAACTGGAGCATCTATGCTGGAACAGCAGAAAGATTTCATTGGGGACTGGGTGGGGGGGCATTACCACCTTTTTCTTCTTAAAGGGGGTTTCCTCTTTCAACTGTGTTCAGCCCAGTGGCTAGCAGATGTGCTGCAGGCTGTAAACGATCACTGGGAGCAGTGGTGGGTAGGCATTGCTGGACCAGGGGAGGGTGAATATTGCTACACTTGATATTTTCAGCACTATTCATTTTTTCTTAATCAAATAAAGCAAGCTCTGTATGGGCATGCAGCCAACCAAGAAAGTGGGGAGAGTGCTGATATATGAAAGATTAACTGCTGCATCAGAGGGTTAATAATCAGCAAATCGTAAAATAAAAGACAACCATGTACCTGAACGGCAAGGTATGCTAGGCCAAGGTAAGCTGCAATGCAGATTGCCAACAGGAGATCAAATATTGCTGGTTTCACTCTGAGGAAGAAAACAAACCACTAGTTTAGCAAAGATGAAGGAAATGAGCAGCAGCTCAATACATGTTGTACGCTCATATTATAGTTGTCAACACAGAATTTGCAATCGCAGCTTAAGCTAGATCTATACTCACCGGTATGCATTCATTGTTTGTTTCAGCTGATCGTAAAACACAAATTCTGGGTCTCTGCAAAAATAGGAGATATATTTGAAAAAACAGCGTGGGAAAAATGTGTTCTCTTTAAAATACAATTAAAACAACATATAAATCTAAAATTGGATTTAGAGTAATGAAAAGGGCTATTCTCTGATCTGCTGTAACATTCTGATCTGCGCGCAGGATCTAACTAATAACCAAGGAACTAAGGGAACGTTGGCTTTTCTGCTGTATAACGGAGCTCATGACCGCGCACTCTGCAGGAAAGGACTTCAGAAATGGAGCCTCTGCTGCAGCTTCTTGCAAATTGCATGGACAGGAGGAAACGATAAGGCTGAGTTCCCACATTTGTATGATATGGGCCATGCCTGGCCCACAATTTCTGGGTCTCCTGAACGGAATGAACAGTCTTCTAGGCATATACGAAGCTGTTAGTTTGGCGAAGACTTTCCGCCGGCTCAGGAATTGGGGGCTAAGCAAGGACCATATAATACAGACATGTGAATACAGCCTAAGGCTTCCACCATGCAGATTATTTTAGTTTCTTTTAGCTTGTAAATAAAAACATAATAAAATGTAATGATTTTTAACAAGCTGTTTTCTGGGAAAAATGCATGAGAAAGAAATCTTTACTTATAGCATGCAGCATTTATGTGTGGGGGAGCACCAAAATTAAGAAGCGTGTGCAAAAGAAGTGCACCGTTTGTTCATACCACACTGATCCTCACTTGGGCCAGACCTACTTTTCCCGACTATCCCTACTCAAACTTTTATACTCTCGTTATGGAGACCTTCCATCAACAGTAAGGGAAAAACTCCTACTGATTACACAATGGCAGGCCTGGAACAAAAAAAGGATACGTAAAAAGAAAAAAAATAGACCCTCTTTTATGTTTATACAGAAGCCTGACTTCTCCATACAGTCTTTCAAAGTTGGTCCAAAGCCTTCGCGACCAAACCTCAAGACCAATTCATTCACGTCTGACTCAGACATGAAAGAAATCCAGAAATACATATCACAATTTTTGTTTACTTGCAGGCAACAAGTTATGTGGGTAGTTGCCTCTATGCCCTCTGATTTTCAGAATGGGCTGTGAGATCTTCAGGATACTAGAGGCTGTATATCTGCTCTGTACAGATATCTCCATTGAATACAACTCAACCACAACAGACCTTCCTTGTTGGATGCGGTCAATAGATGACATTGAAATCTCATATTTATTAATTATTATTATTTATATAGCACCATTGATTCCATAGTGATGCACATGAGAAAGGGTTACATACAAATTACAGCTAACCTTCCGTATTTTATGGACTGTGCTTACCATAAGATGAATCATAGATTTAGACAGCAGAAAATAGGAAGAACATTTTTTTCTATTAATTAAAACTTCCCTGGCAATGTAAAATGGAGAAGTCATTATCACGAATGCTAATGTACTAGGGTAGAATAGGGAGGTAATAAATCTATTGTTAGTGTCTCTCTGCAGTGTCTATTATACACACAAAGCTCTGCTACCTGTACATATAAACACACAAAGCTCTGCTACATGTGCATATATGGACACACACAGCTCAGCTATATATGCACATATACAGGGGTTGGACAAAATAATGGAAACACCTGGAAACATCAACAAAAGTTAGTTTAACATGGTGTAGGTCCACCTTTTGCGGCAATTACAGCCTCAGTTCTCCGAGGTATGGATTCATACAAGGTGTAAATTGTTTCCAAAGGAATTGTAGCCCATTCTTCAGTTAAGACACCCTCCAGTTCTTTGAGCGATGATGGCGGCGGAAATTGACGTCTAACTTGAATCTCTAAAATCGACCATAAATGCTCAATAATGTTGAGGTCTGGGGATTGTGGGGGCCAGATGAGATGCTCAACTTCATTATAATGTTCTTCGTGCCATGCTTTAACGATTCTAGCTGTATGAATTGGTGCATTATCATCCTGAAAGATGGCGTTCCCCTCCGGGAACAGTGCTTGAACCATAGGATGCACTTGGTCGCCCAAAATGCCTAAATAATCGCGGCTGTTAATTCTTCCATGAAGGGATATCATTGGCCCGGCGGATCTCCATGAAATAGCACCCCAGATCATCACAGAACCTCCGCCATGTTTTACGGTTGGGAGAAGGCAGTCTGGATGGAATGCTTCTTTCGGCTGTCTCCAAACGTACACTCGGCTGGAGGTCGGAAATAGGGTAAACTATCATTCATCTGAGAATATCACATGTTTCCACTGCTTGAGGGACCAAGTCTGGAGGTTTCTACACCACTCTAAACGCTTGGAAACATTTGTCATTGAGAGCAGCGGTTTTCGAATTGCAGCTCTTCCGTGGAATCCAGATTTGTGCAGCTCCCGACGAACATTTTTCGTGGAAACTGGGTTCTGTAGGTGTTCATTGAGCTCAGCAGTGATTTTCGGAGCCGTGGTCTTGCGATCCTCTCTCACAATTCGCTTTAGAGTCCGACGGTCTCTCAGTCAACTTCGACTTTCGGCCTGACCTGTGCTTTGCTGCGGACGTTTTTCCTTCTCTTTCAAACGCAGTCATTGCTTTGGAGACAGTACCTCTTGACACGCCAAGCATTCGGGCACTTTCTGTTACACTAGCGCCTGCCATACGAGCACCAACAATTTAGCCTCTTTGAAAATCTGAGAGGTCTGCCATTGGTATCAGGTTCTCATCAATGTTCTTACAATTCTGCAAAACAAACAGTTAATTTACATACACATATCACATAACACAAATAATCAACTACAAAACATTACAATATGTCACGGTTTGCATGTTTATAACATGTTGGAAGGTTATGATGCCAAAACGTTAGGTGTTTCCATTATTTTGTCCAACCCCTGTACATACACACACTCTAATACATGCAAATATCGACACATACACACACACTTTACATTACCATGCAGTTACTGATCGGGACCTGTATGGAGGCTACAGCAGAAGAGCATTTGCAGGACCTTCCACTTGATTAAACCAAGAACCTTTCAAGTCATATGATCAGTCACATGACCTGAAAGGTCCTTGAATTACTCATGCAAAAAGTCCTTCACCTGCTCAGTTCATGCTGTCTCCATTCAGTCCTGGTAGCTTCATCTCATGCTCTGGATATAGATCAATGTCAGACAGGAGAAGAGACAGCCGCTCTCTTGGTGATTGGGAAGGACATGGTGTCAGTGTTCTCATCCATCACAGGAAGCTGCCTTTGGACTATGAGATGCACACACCTTTTAACAAGAGTTTTTCATGTTAAAAATTGCTTCTTATAGTCCGAAATATACGGTACTCTAAAACAACACTTCCATCGGCCAGATATGTTGAAATGACCCTAAGGATTTTCTACAGAGCATTATTTCCCCATTCAGACGTTATAAACTAGGTATATATCCAGCTGATACATGCTTCAATTGTGGTGCCCTCCCAAGCAGATATTACGCACTAGCTGAGAATCAGAGTCTTGTCTTAAAACACCTGACTACTTGTCTGCCCTTGGATATATTCTGCGGCTTGTTGGCTAGTTAGATCGCAATAAATATAGTTGTGTCAGTGGCTCTAAAACCTTCTACATTTAGTATTAATGACTGCAAAAAAAAAGGATCCTCCAAATTTAGATTTCCTTCCACCACACAAACTATTTCTAGAAAAGTTAAAGGGGCATTTCCATCTTCAAGCTATTATAATATGTAATAGGTGTAATAATATTAGCAAATGCCTCCAATTAGAAATGTATAGTTTTCTGATTCGCTCTATTGCTTACCCCAGGAGCAGAAATGCAGTAGCTTAGGTCTCCATGTTTACAACTTAACCGCAAACTAAGGCTGGTTTCACATTAGCGTTTTTTAGCGCATTGCATTGTGCGCGTCCATGCACCCCTATGCTTAACATGGCGGGTGCATGGTCTAGCGTTTGCATGCGTTTTCATGCGCATGCGGTTTTTTGTAGTGTGCGCCTAGGCGCTCCGGACGCAACCTGTTGCATTTTTGGTCCGTCCAACCTGTGTAAAAAAAACACATGCGCACAGAATGCGACAAAATAACACATTAAAGTCTATGTAAACGCAGGCGTGTGCATAGACATGCGCACACCTGCATTTAAAATGGCAAGCGTTTTAAGAGTTAACATGGCTAGAAACTGGTTAAAACGCATGCGCCTTAAAAAAGCAAACGCATGCAAAACCATGATGCGTTTTTTGCATGCGTTTCTATTGCACACGAAACGCTGCGCTAAAAATGCTAATGTGAAAGTAGCCTTAGTAACTGTCACTAAATGAGTACAGATCAGTGTCCAGCCCACAGATCTGAACAGCTCATTTACTTATAAGAAAAATGTGGATTTCTCTGCAATAAGACAGATATCAAGGTATCACTTTATTCAGCTTCCTATGACCTACATGACCATATAAACAGTTTAGGAGGGTTGATCCTACTGACAGATTCCCTTTAAAGAACCAAGAGTAAAAACGTTTTTTAATACATGGGAAAGTTTCATTGCTATTCTGCACACTTCTACAAGACAACCGGGTACTTAGAAAGGGAGCTACTTGAAGACCCGCTCACCTACCTATACAGAACCTAAGTAAACCTAGCTGAAATACTGGAACATGCAAGGAGCCACAGACACCCACTCCCCCATTCCTTCTCCCCCACCCTTTGTTGCTTTTTCCTTTTCTTCTCTTCTTAGTTTGGTTACTTATCTGTCTATATTTCCAAGAAAGCCATTTACATTAGTTTTATAAGTTCCATTTACATTTGGTATTTATTGTACAAATGCTTTATATAATTCTCTAAACATTTCCACACAGAGGTGCCAGCTTGTTTTTATTTTGTTCATTATAATCTAAAACTTCAATAACAACAATTAAAAAAATACAATGTTTGGATTGTGCTTGATACTTCCCTACTGATTTCAAGCCAGCAACTTTAATCCTTTAGTGACAAATCCAAATTTTACTTTAACCCCTTCACGACATTTGGCGTACATTTACGTCATATATCGAGTCCCTGATTTCAGGATTGCACGCCGAGCCCACATCTTTCCCGGCACATGATAGCTGATTTAATCTCTTGACATCTGCCGGCAGGGAGGGGGAAGTTTGTCATTCCACGTTCCCATTGGCGCCCTGTGATGTGATCGCAGGGCGCCAACGGGTTGTCATAACAACCAGGGGTCTGCTGATAACCCCTGTATTTTTCATTACGATACTGCTGCATAAGCCATCCTGTGGCTAGCGTTCATAGAATATGGTGATTTTCTCTATACACAGCACAGGTGATTGAACAATTGCAGCTTCAAGTTCTCTAAGGGGACTAAAAAATATTGTACAAAGCAAAAAAAAAAATAAAAATAAGTTTGTAAAAATAGGAAAATAAAAAAAAAAAAAAAACTAAAAAAGTTCAAATCTCCCCCCTTTTGACAGATTAAAAATAAAACAATTAAAAAAAATACACAACTTTTGTTATTGCTGCATTCGTAAAAGTCCAATGAAAATATAAAGGTAAATTAATCCAATCGGTAAACAATGTAACAAGAAAAAAAAAAATTAAAAACACCAAAATTACAGATTTGTCTTTGTGGAAGTGTACTTTTTCCCCTGCATGAGTTTGACCAATCAGAAGCAAACGGCATCATGCAGGGTACAAAAGAACACCTACCGACAATACATTTGGGCAAACTGTTTTTTTTTTGTGTGAGACATGTAATGACAGTCTGATCTCACTGCATTGCTGTGCATGATTACAAAGTGTGGGGAGTAGAACAGAGATTAGTGTAATTACATAAACCTTTCATCTCACCACAGTCAATGTGGTGGAAGGGAATACAGCAAAGCTGCTAGATCTGTAATGTGCTGCACCTTTCCCCACACTGACTGCTGTTAGATGAAAGCTGAATCAGTGTTAGTAATCACACTCAGCACTGCTCTACTCTTCTAATCACACACAGCTTTGCAGTGAGACAAGAGCAAGACAATCTGTCATTACATGTTTCACACTATGGGTGGACACAAGCAGAAGAGGGCCTCTCAGCAAGAACTGCTTGGGTCATTTGCAGGCCAGGAATTGTTCGTAATGTGTCATTATTAGTCTGTGACAGAAGTTGCTTGGAGCTTTGGAGGTGGTAGTGGGCCCCTGTGAGGCTGCACAAGATGACCCAATGGTATTGTCCACCTTGTCTCTCAATGAGAAACCTGCTCTAAGCCATTTTGGGGGGTATTCTCTCTTTCCTCTGCATGATGTTTCCCGCTTATGACTGGTCAACATCATGCAGGGAAAGAAGCATACACCCCAACTGAAAATTCGCTGTTAACAACCTGGTGGATTTATCGTTACTTATAACCTAAACTTAGCAAGCTAATATCTCTGCAAAAATGAGGAGAAATACAAAAAATAGAAACTATGTTTTAATCAGATGCAGCCACTATTCCATGATATAGCCAGTCTAATATGCTCAATCTGGTGAAAGATAATCTTTACTATCAGAGCTGCATTTATAAAATCCAACGTGTCATATGTGGTCATAACTCTGGAATACGGCAACATATACCAGTGTTTCCGAGAATGTTTTTTTTTGTGACACATTGTATTTTATGACGATATCTATTTTGACTCCTTGCTGGATCAAAATAAGTAGCCCTGCCGCCAGATCTACAGTCTCATTTTCTTGTCTGGTGCTGATGTTTCTACTTTGATTAGTCTGGACCACGAGTACCTTCCTCGAGCACACTATATTTAAGAAGGCCGGTGATGCTGGTCTTTCTCCTTCATCTACATTGTATTTTGTTAGCTGTAAATTTAGGTCGATATGTTGAGGGTTTTTTTTTTTTTAAAAAAACATCTGAAATTTTATGAGAATGTTACAATTTTTGCAATTTTCAAATTATGCATTTAGAATTTTAGGCAATCACCCCCTAATGATTGGAAAGTGAGTGAGTAGTTGCTTTTATCAGTGTTTAGCACCAGCGATTTCTCTGCCTTTAATTATGGGGGCTTACTGCCTCCTGTAGTGTATTAGTATTGCGGCCAGGTATTGGTAAGAAAGACTGCTTCGTTTCTGTGATGTTTTTTTACAATCAGAGAACAGCATTATCATACAGAGGAAAACATGCCCTCACAGAGGGTCAGAACAGATGATTTCAATGTATGGTAATATAGCAAGATTGAACTTTTAAAACGTGATCCCGCTAAGATCTCCACACTCCTTTCCCTTACTGACATTATGGCGCCAGAAGAGACTGTACTGTATTAACATTGTATAAAACACACTGTATCAATCCCAAGTATTGGGGAATAATATCTCCACATTGCGCTTGAGGAAAAAAATCAGCATCTCTGCACCTTTTTACTGATCTATAAAGTCTAAAAGAAAAAACATTGTGAGGGGTCCTCTATAAGGATGTGCTTTTATATTTTGGTGGCTATGGGGGAATCAATACTGCAGCATATAGTAAATTGCTGTATGTTTTTATTGCTGACTCCCTATATGATTGATGAATTGGTGACATGTACAAGGCCAATGTAGCCTCCTGCCAGCATCGCAGAGCTGATCTAGGACTATGGTTCAGTAGCTCAAGCCCTGCACCCCTCCTTCCATCAATAACATGATTGATAAAAAAAGAAGTAGGAAGCAATATTACTACTTCCTAAACTGTATAAACAGGGCTTGTTCAACACAGTATATTACAGCAATTAGGAAGGAAGGTATGGTAATAAACTCTTTCTTGTGCATATGAGTCTGTAGATCTGAAGCCTCTGTCACTCCAGCTCTATTACCCGCCCAGCACAATCTTCTCCTGGTTGACTCATGGCTCTTTTGCCTGAAATCACACTGCACTTCGCGATGTATCAGCGATCCCAACCAGCGATATGACGCGGTCAGGATCGCTGGTACATCGCTAAGTGGTCGCAAGTGAGCTGCCACACAGGCAGATCTCACCAGCGACATCGCAGGGGTCGGGGGTCGTTACTTACGTGTCAGACGCAGCGATCCTGACGTCCTCCTGCCCGCGTCCACGAGTCGCTCGTCGTCACAGCAGGAAGCTGATGACGAGAAATGGTCCAGGACGTTCTCGCGCGATCAGCGATAACCAGCGGGGGAGCCGGTCAGAGGTAAGTATCAGACATAGCGATATCGCTAGCAATATCGCTATAACGTCACAAAAACCAATGACGTTATAGCGATATTGCTAGCGATATCGCTTAGTGTGACAGGCCCTTTAGGCTGACAGTCAACCAGTAGGAGGAGGCAGGGCATAGACCTGTAGTGACAGGGCCTTGAGATCTACAGCCTCAACTGCAAATCAGTTCAAATGATGATTACTCATAAATGGAGAAACAGACTGGTCAAGTAAAGGTATTGCTGAACTTTTCTTTGAAAGCGCTACATAAGAATGTAATATTTTTATTTTTTTTTTTTGGGGGGGGGGGGATTGGTAAATTCCTGCAGAGAGATTTGCCTAAAATTAAAATTAAATTTCTTCATATCCTTCAGTGCAGGCTGTGCTGTAAATGTTTCCATAATAACTTGGGAGAGTTCTGAAATGTCCTATAAATGTTTGTCCTGTTCCTGATCGGAGGCTCTCGCCTTTTAGGTGAGATGAATCTGTGCTGCACTGTATGTACATGCTCAGTAGTGAGGCAGGGCTGTTGGAGTCAGAGAAATTGAGGAGACGGTGTTGGTGGTTTGGCAAACCGACTCCACAGCTCTGACTTTTTTAATCTGTATCTACTCACTTACCTTTTATCAGCTTTGACATGATAGAGTTTTACATCTTTCAGATATCGGCTCATGTAATACTCCAGCGTGTTGAGCACATTGCAGTCTTTATCTACCAGCTGTGCTGCACGAGGCTGGCTGGTCAACCATTGCATCACTGCTTCTAACTGCTCCTTTTGGACCTGCTGCAGCGAAAGCACAGAAAATTAAACCAATGGCAGAAATAATGATCATGATCTTCTTCTAGCGTTACAGCAGTTTGATTCCACAAGGATGAGCACAAATATGTTTATTCATTAAGAGCAAGTAATGCTGTCAGACCTATGCAGCCATTCACTCTCCATTAACCTGGCTATTGTTTTTCCTGCTTACCATCTGCTGTGTGAAGATCTGTAGGTCAGATGTCGCTCCCTGTAGTAGGAGAAAGCAAAATCTGAATACAGTTTACAGGGTAAACAATGATGATTAAATCAGTCAAAGTTCTAAATGTACCTTCTCTGTGAGATTATATATGACACGGGTGAGCGCTTCAGCGAGTATTCGAGTGTTACGGGTCAACACCTCTGTGTCCACTTTCCAACTAGGGTACAAATGCAAAATCAATTTCAGTATATGACAATAATTATTACACTTTGCTGTCAGGGTACAAATTTCACTTCCAAAGAAAATATTTATAAAGAATCCTATTCTCCCTTAGGGAAACTCATACAAAACCTTTCAGTAATATATTCTAAAACATTGTATTTGCAAAAAGAGGCAATTTGACTAACAGTGAAGTCGAAAGCAAAGGGTTACAAACGTATTCTAATTCTTTTACTCACTTACATAACGCCATTATATTCCACAGGGCTTTACAAACATTATCATCACTGTCCCCTTTGGAGCTCATAACCTAAATATCCTATCAATATGTCTTTGGAGTGTGGGAGAAAACCATACAAACATGGGGAGAACATACAAACTCCTTGTAGATGTCCTTAGTAGGATTTGGGTGCAGGACCTCAGCACTGCAAAGCTATGCTGTTAACCATGGGGCCACATTTGTATGTGATATTAGTGAGAGTTCATCAACAATTCTAAAAGAATGGAAATCTCCGGTCTACATCAGCAACAATTTAACAAAATAGCGGAAAAGATTTTATAACCTGAAGCATTGCATGAATTTCACACATTTAGTTTCGCCACTTGTGGCTAGCGTTTAGAAAACCCCATCCAGTGTGACTATACTGTAATTTGTTGCAAGGCTGCTTTCTTCACCCACATTTCTAGCAGTGGCGCTGTGGGAAGTCATACAACACACTATGCAACACTGGAAAACATCCAGAGAAGCATTGCTTGAAAGAAGCACTTCTGGCTTGTGGGATTTTTTCTATTTAACTTACCTTAGATCCAAAACGCTGCTGCGGTGACCACTACGGTGGCCATCTAGGTGAGAGATGGTAAAAGATGGAAGTCTGCGGATAGCAAAGCGCTCATGTTCCCAAGCTAATGTGTCTTCAGCCAGGTTTATCTTCTTATGAACCATGGAAAACTTCACCTCAGGGAACTGGGAAGAAATAACCTGGGTATAGAAAGGAGATCATATTGTAAAAAGATTTATTAAATAATGCAAAAAAAATCATGAAGCCAGTGATTAAAGGGAACCTGTCACCTCCTTTTTCAGATATAAGCTGCAGCCAGTGCCTTTCGGGGCTTATCTATAGCATTCTAGAATGCTGTAGATAAGGTTCAAGTCCCAGGGGTGAACCCTAGATATGTGAACAGGGCTAATCTGTTCACAGGCCGTGATGAATCTGGATATCCATCTGTTGCCTGGCACGTTATAGCTATAAAGGGCCCCTAGAGCAGATACTTGGACCTTCAGTGTATTAACAGATAGGAAGAGATCTAGGACTTTTTGTAGGAATTCTAGGATGGGTACTATGGGAATTTCTCTAGAGTCGGGACTTGTGTGGAACTCTAGGAATTTCCTCCATATCCTGGAATAAATTTTTGTGGTAGTCAACTTCTGACTTTGTAATTACAGAGTGTGTTGACTAACCCCTCCGTGAACCCCCTTGATCTTAACATTTGCCTCTCAAGTTCCAAGCCGTCAAGTAGAGGCTGTCCACTTGAGGATGGAAGAATGGCCCCTGCGAGAGTAGCCTGGGGGTTGAAGGGAGAACTCAAGGGTCTGACACTGACCTGGTCTGTAGCCATGAAAACCATGGCCTCTTGGGCCACAATGGTGCCATTAGAATTATTCTGGCCTTCTCCGCCCTGATTTTGCTGATGACTTGTGGCAGCAGTATAGTCGGAGGGAAGGCATATGCCAGTTTGAATTGCCAAGGGGCATGAAGGGCGTTTAGAATTTCCGGGTCGTCCATCACATTTAGGGAGGCGAATTTTCGCACTTGTCTGTTTTCTCTTGTGGCGAAGAGATCTATCTGGGGAAGGCCCCATAGTGACACGATGTTTTTGAATATTTGGCGACTCCTTGCCTCAATGTGTGTCGGCTTAGGAAATCTGCCTCTAGATTGTCTCTTCCTCTTATGTGGAGAGCTGAAAGAGATAAATGTTCTTCGGCTAAGAATCTTTCTTGCGGAAGACATTAGACTGTCCGATCGCGTTCTGCCTTGCTTGTTCAGATATGCTACCACTGTGGTGTTGTCTGAGAGAATTCTGAAATGTTCTCCTCGAAGCTGCAGAAGAAAGTGACAAAGCGCATAACTAACCGCATTTAGTTCTTTCAAGATTGAGGACTCCTGCAACTCTTCAGTAACCCTCCGACCTTGGGAGACAATTTTTCCCATATGAGCCCCCCCATCCTGTAGGGCTGGCGTCTGTAGTAACAATACGGGAAGGTGTTATTACCCATGGAACCCCTCCCGATAGGTGACCGTCATCTAACCACCATGATAGGGCAGTTATGACTATTTGAGACAAGGTAATTTTCTTTTCAAGATAACCTTGTGGGCGAGTCTCCTCTAGGAGAATTTGGTGTTGTAAATCCCGGGTATGGAACTGGGCCCACCGGACTGCCGGGACACAAGATGTAAGGGAGCCTAATAGAGACATGGCTTCCCTCAAGGACATGCATGGCTTGTTCATTGCTGTTCTAACCTTCATTTTTATCATTAAGACTTTTACCTGCGGCAGCAGACACTTTTGATTTATGGAGTCCAGCTGAAGGCCTAAGGACTGGATGGTTTGAGGCATGGTCCTGGATTTCTTGAAGTTTATGATCCAACCTAGAGCCTGTAGGGATGAGACCATATCAGCTACTCGGTTGCTGCATTGTATAGCTGAATTCCCTACTATTAAAAAGTCGTCGAGATAAGGAATTATCAAGGTGTCCTTCTGACATAGGAAGGCCATCACCTCCAGCATCACCTTTGTGAAGATTCGTGGCGCGATAGAGAGGCCGAATGGCATTGCCGTGAACTGGAAATGATGTATGATGCCACCGAGGGAGACTGCTAGTCTGAGGTATTTCTGAGGTATTTCTGGCATCTGTAATGGATGGGAAGATGGTAATCGGCATCCTTTAAATCTAAACCGGCCATCATACATTCAGGAAAAAGCTTAATAGTAGACCTGATTGATTCCATTTTGAATGGTTATAAATCAATGTACTTAGTTTCTTTAAATTGATGATTGTCCTGAATGAGCCATCAGGTTTAGGGACCAGGAATAGAGAGGAATAAAATCCTCTCCCTTCCCGTCCTTTTGGAACGTGGATTAATACATTTTTTGCCAATAAGCTTCGAATCTCAACTTCGAGGACCTGCTGTTTGTATTGGCGAGTTGAGAGATGTTATTATGAATGAGTCATGGGGGACATGACGAAATTCTATCTTTAGCCCATGCTTAATTATGTTCAAAGATTCAAGAACTGCCCGTAATTTTTTCCCATTCTTGAAAAAAGAACATCAGTCTTCCTCCTACTGGGGGGGGGGGGGGGGGACTGGTTCTTCAGTATTTATCCTTACGGAAGGAGGATCCTTTAAAAATGGCACCTTTATTTTTGTCCTCCTTCGTGGACCAACGATTTTAATTTTCTGCTGGTCTTCCTCTACCAAATGGCAGCCTCCTGATTGCCCTCCTATAAGATGGAAGAGAGGGGTTAGGAAAGCCTTTTTTCCTTTCCTTCGCCTTGGTGAGGATCTTATCTAGGGTCTTTCCGAAAAGAAACTCACCCTCACATGGGATAGCGCAGAGCTTTGACTTGGACTGCATGTCCCCTTTCCAACTTTCGAGCCAGAGGGCACGCCTGTCGTTGTTAAGTAAGCCAGCTGTCCTGACTGCTAGGCGCAATGAGTCCGCTGAAGCGTCAGCTGTAAATGCTGCTGCACCCCGGATTAAGGGAATGGCGGCTCGTAAGTTGTCCCTGGAGATCTTCTGGTCTATCTGCAGATCGAGTTGATCAATCCAGACCAGCATAGAACGGGCTGTACAACTGCTGGCTTAAATGTGCCAGTAGCCGCTTCCCAAGCTCTTTTTAGCAAGGCATCTGCTTTGTGGTCGAGTGGGTCTTTTAATATTCCTGCATCCTCTACCGGTAAAGATGATTGCTTTGAGGTAGAGGCGACTGCTGCATCAACTTTCGGAACCTTAGTCCAAAGTAAGCAGGTCCTCATCACTGAATGGGTATCTCCTCTTTGAGGCTGAAGGGAGGTAACCTCTTTGGTCTTGTTTTTCCCACTCTTTTTTAATTAAAGATTTGACCGCTGGAATTATGGGAAAGGCTCTTCTCTTTCTCTCCGCTAGACCCGCGAACATTACCTCCTGTGTTGTTTGCGGCCCCATTGCTTTTACGCAACCCATAGTGGTTCTGATGGATTTCACTAAATTATCCATGCTTTGTAGGGGAAAGCATGAAAGTCCTTCCGTATCTGAAGAGGATGATAATGAGGACGCCAATGAGGAATCGGAGGCTACTCTCTGATCGTCCTCAGAGTCTGAGCTAGATATAATCAGCTTTTTGCTTTTGGTGTGAGTAGGTTCACTACTTGACTGACTCAGGGCTTGTAATTCCTGTCTTATCATTGCCCTTATGTCCGTGGCTGACACTGATGCTTGCTGCACAGTTTCGGAAATACATTTTTACACAGCCTTTTGGAGTAGGAGTCAGGGAGAGGGCGTTTACAAAGGGCACATTCCTTATTCTTTGCCTTCTGTTTTTTCTTTGTCTAAGGAAGCAGAGACATAGCGAGAAAGAAGGATATAGAGTGTCAGCTTGATAGGCAGAGAGTAACCACTCACCCAATGAAGCTATAGGTACCGGATCGAGAGGCTGAGGTACAGATTTGGTGGCGTGGCTTCTGTGGCTCCTGTCCGTGGAGCCCATAATAGAGTGGTCCTTGGACGAGCCTGCTGCACTATCACCTGCCGGGAGATGCGTGCCTTGCCCTGGGGACGACATGCTTGCACCGTCGAGCCCCATACTGCAGGGGCTTTTAAAGGGATCCGTATTTCGCCGTCCCCATCTGTACCGCCCCCCGGTTACCTCCCCCACCGGGTGCCCTTCACATGGGGGCAGTATATCGTGCGCAGCCCGGTACCTAACTCCCAGGACCATGCCACATATTTATTATTATTATGCACTTATATAGCGCCATTTATTCCATGGCGCTTTACGTGTGAAAAGGGGAAATATAGACAAGTATAATAAACATGTGTAAGACATGGGACACACAAGTACATAAGGAGAGGGGACCCTGCCCGCGAGGGCTCACAGTCTACAGGGATGGGTGAGGATACAGTAGGAGTGGGTAGAGCAGGTTGTGCCGTGGTTCAGTAGACCGAGGATCATTGCAGGCTGTAGGCTTGTCGGAACAGGTGGGTCTTCAGGTTCTTCTTGAAGGTTTCCGTTGATGGTGAGAGTCTGATGTGTTGCGGCAGAGAGTTCCAGAGTATGGGGGAAGCACGGGAGAAGTCTTGTATGCGGTTGTGGGAAGAAGAGATGAGGGGGTAGTAGAGAAGGAGATCTTGAGATGATCGAAGGTTGGGTGCGGGTAGGTATCTAGAGACCATGTTACAGATGTATGGAGGAGACAGGTTGTGGATGGCTTTGTATGTCATAGTTAGGGTTTTGAATTGGAGACTCTGGGCAATAGGAAGCCAGTGAAGGGCCTGGCATAGGGGGGAGGTTGGGGAATAGTGGGGAGACAGGTGGATTAGTCGGGCAGCAAAGTGTAGGATGGACTGGAGCGGAGCCAGAGTGCGAGAGGGGAGGCCAGAGAGTAGGAGGTTGCAGTAGTCGAGGCGGGAGATAAGAGCATGCACTAGTGTTTTTGTGGTTGAGGAATAAGTGGATCCGGGAAATATTTTTGAGTTTGAGGCGGCAGGAGGAGGCGAGGGCTTGGATATGTGGTTTGAAAGAGAGCGCAGAGTTGAGGATCACCCCAAGGCACCAAGCGTGCGGGACTGGGGAACGCTATGCAGCTAATTCGGAAGTTCCCCCTACTACTTCGGGGGCCGGGAGCGCCTGTATGCATATGCGCAGTCCCGCAATGTCCCCAGGACCGCGCACACGTCACTCAGCTGAGGAACTTCAGGTGTGACCCGGAAGTTCCCTCTTATCACTTCCAGGGTGATGGCGCTGCTGCATGTGCGCGGCCCCAAGCTCCCGGGACTATGCCGAAGCCATCCAGGGGAACGGAAGTCGGCGTTTCCTCTTCTGGCTAGTCATTGCTTGTGTTGAGAAACATGTGATGGTGTCTCCGTGGCTTGTGTTTTGCATGTTTTTGCATATTTCCCATAAGGGATGGGGGCATTGCTCTAGAATCACTGCGTTGAGAAACATGTGATGGTGTCTCCGCAGTGTTGGATGTTGATCTCCATGAGTTCATTCATCCTCATTTTTCACAGGCGTTTCCTCCTCTGGCCCCATGCTCCCACGTGGGCCAGGACGCCTCTATCCGGACCCCGACGACGCGTTGTTTGCAAGAATTCCGGCCAGCCTTCCCTGGATTCTGCGTTTCTGCTGCTGCTGCTCAGACGAGGGGGGAGCCGGAGTACAGCACTCCCCCGACGCTGCTTCTGGACCGGAGCTCCTGCTGTTCACATGAATACTGCGCAGGCGGCTCGCTGGCCCAGGTACCTTTCTTCTTGTAGGGAATATTCCTGCGTTTCCCATAGGAACAGGAAACCAACTGAGGAGGAGAGGCGGAACGCCCCTTTTATTTTTGTAGGTTTCCTGTTCCTATGGGCAGATCCCTCTCTCCAGTGGGTGCTGTCAGGGCGAAGAGTAAAAAAAAGTTTTATTATACTCATCCGGGGGTGGTCTGGTCTGATGGGCAGTGCGCAGGCGCTGGGCATCTCTGACCTTTCTCGATGCTTGCGCACTGCAGTACTTGGCTCTGCCCTCAACAGGACAGATCAGCACGACTGCGCAGGAGCCAAGACACGAACCAAGGAAGATGACGACATCGCATGAAGATGGGAGGCGCCAGACCCGGACCTGCAACACCCATCAGACCGGACCGCCCCCCCAGGTGAGTATAATAAAACTTGTTTTTCTTATCTTTCAGATTAGGTCGGGGGCTTATCTTCAGCATTCTAGAATGCTGTAGATAAGCCATGAAAGGCAGTGGCCGCAGCTTATAGCTGAAAAAGAAAGTGACAGGTTCCCTTTAACAGAACTAGATGATCTCTTAACATACTATAGTAAAGGAAGACGCTTTTTCAAATTACCATTTCCAGCTCTTTGAGGAAAGTGTGCTGTAAAGTTCCTTCTTTAGGAGGCTTAGAGACATGAAGATGCAAGCTGTTAGCACTTCCTACAGTATCCAGGCACAGCACAAAAGCCACATTATCTTGAAGGAGGCTTGAATCTAAAAAGAGAAGAGTGTAGATTACAATTCTTGAGGTTGCCATAGCATATCCATTAGTTTGCATGCATCCCCCTCTACACAAAAATCAAGCAGAAGCAATGGCTTTCTTGCAGAATTAAAAGGTTAGAGAAACAAATACTATATGACCATTAAAGTCTTGGGGACCTACCACACATTATAATCATGCTGCTCCCAACGTTGTTAAGCAAGCTATAATACCTGTGTGGTCCAGATGATCCTCTAACCATCTCTTTGTTCCCTGATAATTAAACTTTCCTCCTCCTGATGCGAAAAACAGCAGATTGTAGCTGTGTAAGGGATAAATGTGAATTTTAGGCAGGTGACAATACCAAACAAAATACATTGACAAACATTAGAGATGAGCAGATCACTGCTCAACCTCAGCGTACGTCAGTATTTTCTATCCGTGGACAGGTGGGTGTGAATTTCCTGAGCTTCCGTATTCCCTGGCCTGGTGTGACGCCATCAATGAGGCATGTGGTGCACAGGTGATGTCTAAAGAGCCCAGCTAATTATAAACTGAGCCTGGGATCACATATACACAGATAGCTGTCAGTCACTGACAGGACAGCCCACTGGACCCAAAATCCTAGAAAGAGCAGAGGTGTAAATGGAGAAAACAAGAGATTACACTGAATCTTTTCTCACAAAACCATTTATCAGTCCACTCAGCTCCTCCAGCTCTGTAACATGACGTCTGCGGGTTGGACTGCATTTTCATGGTACTACATCTCTTTAAAGGTAACCTGCCACCTTCAAAAACTCTATTTACCTGTAAATATAGGGATGTTTCAAATCTCTGGTGGCTTACTGAAAGCATGGATAACAGGAAAAAAGCAAGTTAAATTATCCCCACAGCAGCTCGCTTTCTGTCATTGGGGCAGTGCAGGGGCTGTAATCACTCCATGGCATATTAACCCCTTCACCGCCAAGCCTGTTTTCAGCTTCCTGACCAGGCCAATTTTTACAATTCTGACCACGGTCACTTTATGAGGTTATAGCTCTGGAACGATTCAACAGATTCACACTGATGCTGAGACTGTTTTTTCGTTACATATTATACTTCATGATGGGGTAAAATAGCTTTGATATGTGATGTGAGAAAAAAAACAAATTTGGGGCAAATTTCACAATTTTCAAACTTTTAATTTTTAAATCAGAGAGTCATATCGCACAAAATAGTTAATAAATAACATTTTCAACATGTCAACTTTACATCAGCACAATTTTTGACTTCTTTTGGTTAGAAAGTTATAAGGGTTAAAAGTTGACCAGCAATTTCTCATTTTCACAGCAAAATTTACAAAATAATTTTTTTTAGGGCCCACATCACATTTGAAGTGACTTTGAGAAGTGTATTTAACAGGAAATACCCGAAAGTGACACCATTCTAAAAACTGCACCCCTCAAGGTGCACAAAACCATATTCCAGAAGTTTATTAACCCTTCAGGTGCTTCACAGGAATTCATGGAATGTGGCACGAAAAAATAAACATTTAACCTTTTTTTCACAAAAATGTTCCTTTAGACAGTTTTTCACAAGCGTAACAGGAGAAAATCGACCATACAATTTGTTGTGCAATTTCTCCTGAGCATGCCAATACCCCATATGTGAGGGAAACCACCGTTGGGGCGCACAGCAGAGCTCGTAAGGGAAGGAGCGCCATTTGACTTTTTGAATGCAAAACTTGATGGATTAATTAGCGGATGCCATGTCGTGTTTGGAAACCCCCTGATGTGCCTACACAGTGGACCCCCCCCCCTCAAGTGACACCGTTTTGGAAACTAGACCCCTTTGCGAACTGATCTAGATGTGAAGTCAGCAGCTTGAAACATCAGGAGCTTCACAGAAGTTTATAACGTTGAGCCATGAAAAAGAAAAAGATATCACATTTTTCCCACAAAAATGTTTAGACCCAAATTTTGCATTTTCACAAGGGTAACAGGAGAAAATGGATCTCAAAATTTGTTGTGCAATTTCTCCTGAGTACACCGATACCCCATATGTGGTTGAAAACTACTTTTGAGGCACAGTACAAAGCTCAGAAAAGAAGAAATGCCATATTACAGTGCAGATTTTGTGACTCCATTTTACTAACGACACCACTCAATGAATTCATCTAGGGGTGCAGTGATCATATTGACACCGCAAGTTTGTCACAGACTTATACCATTGGGCAGTGAAGAAAAAATAATTTACATTTTTACCACCAAGATTGTGTGTTAGCCCCAAGTTTTACATTTTCACACTGGGAAATGGGTAAAAATGGCCCCAAAATTTATCCCACAATTTCTGCTGAATATAGAAATATCCTGGCTGTACAGTACTGCTTAGGCCTGTTTCACGCATCAGTTTTAGTGTTCAGTCAAAATCAGCTAAAATGGCGGGTAGCAGATCCGTTCCTGAACTGACCACAACGTTTGTCACCGGACCGTTATTTTAACGGATCCGTGAAAGGAAGAATTTTAAAGGAACCGCTGCCTGGGGAGAGAGGGAGAGAAGAGAGGGAGAGAGAGAGGGAGAGATTTTCCAGCCGCCAGAACAGAGTTTAGGGTTAAATTTCCAGCTGAGTGAAGTCTTTCGGGCATGCGCAGTGAGAAGTGCAGATCCTGCCGCCCGCAAAAACGTTACATGCTCCGTTCGGGCATGTCGGCGGACGTCAAAATTTTGGCGGATCCGCAAAAAAAACGATCCAACGGATGGCCATCCGTCAAGATCCGCCGGTAATGCAACTCAATGGGAAAAAAAACAGATCCTCCAAAAAAAAAAAAAATGGCGGATCCGTTTTTTTTGCAAAACGGCAGATTTTGACTGATGGACAAAAACTGATATGTGAAACAGGCCTTAGCCATAAGCATGAGTGCTATTTGTCTCTTGGAGAGCATATTTTCCTAGAATAGTTTGCAGATGCTATATACAGAGCCCCGAGTGATGGAAAAGCAGAATCCCCTCCTCAAGCGATGACATTTTGGAAATTATCTACAGATGTAGTGACAATTTTGACTCCATGGGTGTTTTTCAGAAACAAGCAGTGGTGGATGTTGCTGAGTGAAAATTGCAAACTGCCGTTGTGGTGACCAGTACACTGTAGTGACCAGTACATTATGCCCAGCTCATGCTTCTGGAGACATGCACCTGTAAATTATAATAAATAATAAATTTTATTTCTATAGCGCCAACATATTCCGCAGCACTTTACACTTCAGAGGGGACTTGTACAGACAATAGACATTACAGCATAACAATAATCACAGCTCATAACAGATACCAAGAGGAATTAGGGCCCTGCTCGCAAGCTTACAGTCTATGAGGAAAGAGGTAGACAGAAAAGGTGGTGGTAACAGTTGCCTTGATTGTATGGACCAGCCATAATGTTAAGTGTGTAACAGTACAGACACAGAGGGCTAATGGATGTATAAAGCATGTTGGAACATGATGCGGGGAACCTGGTTATGGTAAAACTTTTGACTGTGCCACACAGGGATAGATTAGGTTAATGTGTTGAGGCGATAGGCCAGTCTGAATAAATGCGTTTTCAGGGCACGCTTAAAATTGTAGTGATTGGGGACTAATCGTATTGACCTGGGAAGTGCATTCCAAAGAACTGGCGCAGCACGTGTATAGTCTTGGAGACGGGAGTGGGAGGTTCTGATTATTGAGGATGCTAACCTCAGGTCATCAGCAGAACGGAGGGCGCAGGTAGGGTGGTATACTGAAACAAGGGAGGAGATGTAGGGTGGTGCTGAGCCATGGAGAGCTTTGTAGGTGAGGGTAATAAGTTTGTCCTCGATTCTGGAGTGGATGGTAGCCAGTGTAATGACTGGCACAAGGTAGAGGCATCGGTATAACGATTGGCGAGGAATATGATCCTGGCTGCAGCATTCAAGACAGATTGGAGGGGGGAAGAGTTTGGTAAGAGGGAGACCGATTAGAAAAGAGTTTAATAGTCCAGATGAGAATGAATAAGAGAAACAGTAAGAGTTTTTGCGGAGTCAAAAGTAAGAAAAGGTCGAATTCTAGAAATGTTTTTGAGGTGCAGATAACAAGAATGAGCCAGTGATTGGATGTGGGGGGCAAAGGAAAGCTTAGAGTCAAGTATGACCCCAAGACAGAGGGCATGTTGCTGGGGAGTAATAGTGGAACCACACACGGAAATGGCAATGTCGGGTATAGGTACATTAGTAGCGGGAGGAAACACAAGGAGTTCAGTCTTTGACAGGTTTAGTTTCAGATATAGTGAGGACATGATGTTAGTCACAGCGTTTAGACAATCGCCGGTGTTTTCTAAAAAGGCAGGCGTGATGTCAGGAGAAGAAGCGTATAATTGGGTGTCATCAGCATAGAGATGGTACTGGAAACCAAATCTACTGATTAAATTAGGCGGGCTCTCAACAGAAAAACCAGACAAATGGGCGCTAAGTGTGGAGTAGGCAGGGGGGCATTTGGATTTGGGAGTGGAAGCACAGAATTTGCCAAATTTCTGTTTTTTGGGGGGAGGGGGGGCAAAGTGCCATTTTGCTTTTACATAGTCTTTGTGCTACTACCAGTAACGTGGAAGCCCCTATATTTTCATTGACTGATGACAGACATGAGTGAGGACTTGCTTTTTTTGTGGATTGAGTTGAAGCTTTTTTTGGGAACATTTTTCATAACATTTAGGATCACATTTATCCGGCGCTCTACTCTGAGCACTTACTTTAGGGTTTCCATCTAAATCTCCGAGTGAAGAGACAGATGAAACCCCCAAGGGATCCATTCACTATAATGAGGCAGCAGAGTTACTCTGGACTCCACCTGGCCTCTGTTCAGAGGTGTCCTTTTCAGAAGTTCACAAAACTGTGGCCGACAGAACTTTTAAGCAATCCTAAAAAGATGGACAGCGCCAGATCACAAGTCCTATGACGTCCACAGTGCCTTCATCTGCCTCATTAGGGAATATTCCGCTGGGGTTCTGTCTGAATCATGTATTTCAGAAATCAACATGGAAACACTGGTGTAAGCATTCAGCATAGAGCACAGGATACAGAGGGGAAAAAAAAATATTTAGTCAGCCACCAATTGTGCAAGTTATCCCACTTAAAAAGATGAGAGCGGGTGACTTCCGGTTCCGGCGCTGTGATGTGAGGTGAGAAGCTCCGGCTGGCCACTGAACTAAATCTCACAAAAACGACAAGGAGACTCCCCAGGAAGACGTGAAAACAGCTGACAACCTCACCGAGGGTCAGTGCTTGGAGCGATATCTCCTCAGGAGTGGGGGCAAGCCGAGCAGAGCTGAGACAGCGTCCAGAGTGGGGGCAGTGAGCGGTCTCAAAATGGCACCGGTAGAGAGGAAAGAGGAGGGAGCTGACGGGGAGAAGCAGCAGCAGCTCCAGGGAGAGAACGCTGACAGACAGAGGAGCAGTAACGCTGTACCTAATAATGAATCACAGAGGCTGAGTGGGGGAGAGATCAACTATTCCAGACTGGCCAGAGAAGTAGCAGATCACCTGGCTGCAGAGGTCTGAAGGACACCGTGAAGGAGGCTTTAGAAGGATTGCAGGAGGACACAGAACATCAGAATGTCAGGCTGACTGAGGCAGAACAGAGGGTGTCCGACGCTGAAGATACACTGGCACGGCTGGCAAGCAGATTTAAAGAATTAGACACGAGCACCCAGTTGATGAAAGAAAAAATGGATGACCTGGAAAACAGGTCAAGGAGGAGCAATCTGAGAATGGTGGGACTGCTGGAGTCAGTGATGCCAAGCCAGCTGGATGCAATCTGTGAGAAAGAACTTCCACAGGCCCTGGGCCTAACGCACAGCTGTCGTGTGGAAAGAGCCCACAGAGTGGGACTGATGACGAAGCAGGAGGAGAGAAGGACCACTACAGACGATACATCCAGGCAAGATGAAAGGTCCAGAGCATATCAGGTCATAGTCAAATATCTAGAATACAAAGACAAGGAAGAAATCCTGAGGGCCTTCAGGAACAGAAAGCAACCTCTGTGTATCCAAAGACATAAGATCTTAACATTTGGTGACTACTCTGCGGAAGTCACCCGCAAAAGAAAAGCTTTTAGTCAGGTGTGCACAACTCTTTACCACAAACACATTAAATTCCAGCTCCTCTACCCTGCAATATTGAGGGTAAGAGGGCCAGATGGGCGACTAAGACTTTTCGGGACTCGTTGGAAGCGGAGCGGATGCTAACCCAGGAGGGGGGGTTCACGACAACAGGACAAGAACCGAAAAGAGGGGACTGTCATGGAATCGGATGGAGGAGGCTCCATTTCTAACACACCATCTTCAGACAGACCGGATCCAGAATCAGAGAGGAGTCAAGCGGGCACCAGGGCGGAAAGTCCAAAAGAAAAACGACACATGGCCACGTCAACTGGGAAGAAAGGAGGAAGAAGCAGTCGCTGGTGATTTGAGATGAAGAAGCAGAGATTGTAATTTTTGGAACGTTGGGAGGAGGAATATGGTGATAAGCGTATTGTTATGTCTTATGCTTCTCTCTGTCTTCTAACTAGAAGTGTCATATCTTGGTAAATCTGCAAAAAATGATGTAAGGGGATGCAATTGGTGGGAGATTATGAGAGGGGAGGAGGGAGACATCAGGAAAGGGGTGTCAATGAAGACGGTTCGACTTATGGCAGAGGCTTGGGAGGTAAATTAAGCATCTCAGAAAAAATGGAAGTGGAAAAATGTTTATGTACAGTTGAAAACGAGGGTGGTTTAAAGCAGTCAGTTGAGGGGGGAGGGGGGGATTTGGAAAGTAGTTTTTCTAGTTCATGCGACAAGGCCAGGAAAAAGAGCAATCATTTTAAGGGATTATGGATAGGATAGCAACGTGGAATGTTAAGGGACTCAGATCTCCACACAAACGAAATATGATTTTACGTCATCTTAAGAAGCTTAAAACTGATATTGCTTTATTGCAGGCGACACACTTGCGGAAAGAGGATTTCTTCCGTATGAACAAGATGTGGGTGGGAAAGGTGTACGGTTCAGCATCTTAAGGTAGGAAGGCAGGAGTGCTCACTCTGATCAATAAGAGCGTGGCACGCACGATGGAGTCACAAGAATCAGATGAGGAAGGAATACACCTACATATCAAAATCGTAGGCATTCTGGGCACTTTTAGCATCCACAATGTTTACGCTCCCAACACGGAACAAAAATTTTTCTTAGAAAACATAACAAACAGGATATTACTTGATGAAGAAGTGTGTAAAATGGTGGGTGGTGATTTCAACACTGTAGTCTCCCAGGAAGAAAACAGGAGAAGCCAAGGAAAACAGGGGAGGCATACGGAGGGACCTTTAAAAGCAATGTTGGAAACCACGACCCTACACGACTGCTGGAGAATGTTACACCCACAAGAGAGAGAGTTTACGCACTACTCACACCCGCATGACTCGTGGTCACGGATTGATCTTCTTTTGACAAGTGAGACTTTGATGCAGAGGGTGGAAGGGATTGACATAGAAAACATGGTGATTTCAGACCATAGTCCAGTGGCAGCAAGTGTAGCTGACAAAGCTCAGAGAGGACAGGACTACATTTGGCGATTCCCCACTTTCTTGGCCACAGACGAAAACTTTCACAGGATATTGAGAGAGTGGTGTTTTGGGAGACGGCCAAGGCAGTACTGAGGGGGAAGGTGATGGGATACACGACGAAAGCAAAACAACAGGCACAAGTAAAATTTCAAGACGACAGTTGGTTAGTTAGAGAAGCATATGCGGTCTTTCTGGAAAAACCATCAACGGTGACAAAAGCAAAGTGGGTGTAGGCGAAGGGAGACTTTGAAACCTGGGCGGAAAGGAAAGAGAATATGTACAGAACGCAACAGGAGGCTGAGTTGACGTGCTACGGGAATAAGGCAGGGAAATTAATGGCAAACTTGGCAAGGGGAAGGCGACCAATGACTCATATAACGACACTGAGGAATGCTTTGGGAAACAAAACAACAGATCCGAAGGAAATAAATGATATCCTGGGAGACTTCTATGCAGATCTATACAAAGAGGAGGGGTTAGTGAGGAGGGGGGGAAGGAGAGGAATGGTTAAGGGGAACGCAAATGACTAGGTTTACGGAGGAGCATCTACAGATATTGAATAGGGAGGTGACGGAGGAAGAAATAGGGGAAGTCATAGGAAAGATGAGTTCAACGAAAGCCCCGGGACCAGACAGGTTCAATGGCAGTTTCTTCAAGATTTTAAAGGAACAAATTTCACCTGTATTGAAGGAGTTATTTAATAAGATATTAGCGGGAGAGCGAGTATCGGCTACCCTTAACACACCACACATAAAGCTCATCCCTAAAGCAGGAAAAGACCTAGAGGACCCAACTAGTTATAGGCCTATCACGTTAATCAACCAGGATCTGAAAGTTTTGGCAAAGTTGATGGCTAATAGATTGGCATTGATAATGCCAGAGATTATAGATCTCCCCCAAGCGGGATTTGTCAAGGGGCGCTCAGGAGTGACGAACATCAGGAAAGTAATGTTGGCAGTTGACATAGCTAAGCGGAGAGGGGGAGAAACTACAGCCTTGATCACCTTGGATGCGGAAAAAGCATTTGACAATGTGAGGTGGTCATGGCTGGAACAGGTGTTAGATCATCTGGGTTTGCATGGAGCCTTTAGAAATTTTGTGCAGGTGCTGTAGGCGAATCCTCAAACTAGGGTGAACACCCCGGGATTCTTATCAAGAACGTTTCCTTTGTTAAAGGGAACCAGGCAGGGTTGCCTGATGTCACCTTTGTTATTCAATTTAGCTATCGAACCATTGGCTAGACGTTTGAACGGTGGACGATGGTTTGAAGGGATCAAGGTGGGGGGCAGAACACTGTGTTCGGCATTGTTTGCTGATGATATTGTCCTGTTTATGAGTAGGCCCAAAACACAACTGAGTGAAGTTATAGCACAAATTAAGGGGTTCGGGAAACTGGCAGGATTCAGACTTAACAAAAATAAATGTGAAATACTCTTTTTTGGAGAAAAAGGAGCGGAGAGAGAGAGAGGCTCAATATATGACATTCCTATTGCCATAAACACAATTAAATACTTGGGAGTGCTGGTGGGGAGGGATCCAAAAGCTTTATTTTCCTTAAATTATTCACCACTAATCGAACGTATAGAGAAAGAACTGCAGGGATGGGCTAATCTTCCGCTGACCCTTTTGGGAAGAAATCATCTGATAAAAATGATGAGCTTCTCTAGGCTCCTTTACCTCATGCAGACAATCCCATTACTTCTCAAACATACAGACATAAAAAGATTGACAAAGGCGTTCTCTCACTTTTTGTGGAAGGGAAAGAGACCAAGGATTAGCGCTAATAAGTTAATGCTACCAACGGAGAGGGGGGGGGTCAAACTACCAAATATTAGAGGCTATAACCTGGCTTGCATTTTGAGACATGCAGTTGACTGGATTAGACAAACAAGTAGACACTCTGACTGGACTTTAGAAGCCCAATTCTGTAGGCCATGGGACCGGAGTTCAATATTACATACATCCATACCAAATTTACCACCCAATATTAAACACTCATTGATATGTAGGGACACAGTAATGACCTGGAAGGCGGTTAGAAAAAAGTTTGGGTGGGCTAGCATGGAATATTTCAAAATTCATTGACATCTGGGCAAGCCCAGGTTTCCCACAGGGGAGGAAAAATGACTTGTTTAGAGAATGGAGGGAGAAGGGGATAAGGACTTAGGGACTTGATGCATGATAAAGAGCGGAGATGGATGAAGTGTGGGGAAATAAGAGAGAAATATGACTTGCGCCCATTCCAGACTCTCCAGTATGAACAGATAAAGCAAGGGATAATGAGGAAATTACTCAACGTAAACAATGAATATGAGGTAAACCACTTGGACACGATTTTAACCCCTTCACGACCTTTGACGCCACGTAGGCGTCATGAAAAGTCGTGCCAGAACGACCCATGACGCCTATGTGGCGTCATGACTTTAAAGCCCCCCTGCGGGTCGGGTGACCTAGGTCACTGAAAGGTCACCCGACCCGCAGATACAGGGGGCTTTGTTCTTCGCCACAGGGGGCGTGGCTTCGCCCCCACGTGGCTACGATCGCTCTGATTAGCTGTTAAAAGTGAAACAGCCAATCAGAGCGATAGTAATATTACATCAATGAAAATTGATGAAATATTACAATCCAGCCATGGCCGATGCTGCTGTAGCATCGGACATGGCTGGAGACACCAATTCCACCCCCCCCACCGGCGATCGCCCCCCCCGCAACTGAATGACAGCCGCCGCTGTCATCATCTGCCCCCCTCCCATTCCCTCTGTTCCCCGCCAGATTCCAATAACCCCCTCAACCCCTCTCACCTCCCCCGGCACCTTCTAAGTCCCCCTGTCGCTCCCGGTGTCCCTCGGGTCCGGATGATGGGCGCCGCCATCTTGAAAAATGGCGGGCGCATGCGCAGTGCGCCCGCCCGAATCTGCCGGCTGCAGATTCCATTCTTTCATTTTGATCACTCTCACAGTGATCAAAATGAAAGAAAAGGTAAATAAACCCCCCGATTATCACCCCCATAGGTAGGCACAACTAATAAAATAAAGAAAATATTTTTATTTTTCCATTAGGGTTAGGGTTGAAAAGAGGGTTAGGGTTGAAAAGAGGGTTAGGGTTAGGGATGAAAAGAGGGTTAGGGTTGGAAAGAGGGTTAGGGTTGGAAAGAGGGTTAGGGTTGGAAAGAGGGTTAGGGTTGGAAAGAGGGTTAGGGTTGGAAAGAGGGTTAGGGTTGGAAAGAGGGTTAGGGTTGGAAAGAGGGTTAGGGTTGGAAAGAGGGTTAGGGTTGGAAAGTGGGTTAGGGTTGGAAAGAGGGTTAGGGTTGGAAAGAGGGTTAGGGTTGGAAAGAGGGTTAGGGTTGGAAAGAGGGTTAGGGTTGGAAAGAGGGTTAGGGTTGGAAAGAGGGTTAGGGTTGGAAAGAGGGTTAGGGTTGGAAAGAGGGTTAGGGTTAGGATTGGAAAGAGGGTTAGGGTTGGAAAGAGGGTTAGGGTTGGAATTAGGGTTAGGGTTGGAATTAGGGTTAGAATTAGGGTTAGGGTTGGAATTAGGGTTAGCGTTGGAATTAGGGTTAGGCTTGTGGTTAGGGATGTGTTAGGGTTAGGGCTGTGGTTAGGGGTGTGTTGGGGTTAGGGTTGGAGTTAGAATTGAGGGGTTTCCACTGTTTAGGCACATCAGGGGGTCGCCAAACGCGACATGGTGCAACCATTGATTCCAGCCAATTTTGCGTTCAAAAAGTCAAACGGTGCTCCCTCCCTTCCAAGCCCTGACGTGTGCCCAAACAGTGGTTTACCCCAACATATGAGGTATCAGCGTACTCAGGAAAAATTGCACAACTTTTGGGGACTAATTTCTCGTGTTACCCTTGGGAAAATAAAAAATTGGGGGCTAAAAAATTATTTTTGTGGAAAAAAATGATTTTTTCATTTTCACGTCTCTGCATTATAAACTTCTGTGAAGCACTTGGGGGTTCAAAGTGCTCACAACACATCTTACATACGTTCCTTGGAAGGTCTAGTTTCCAAAATGGGGTCACTTGTGGGGGGTTTCCACTGTTTAGGCAAATCAGGGGCTCTGCAAACGTAATGACGACCGCAGACTATTCCATCAAAGTCTGCATTTCAAAACGTCACTACTTCCATTCCGAGCCTTGACGTGTGCCCAAACAATGGTTCCCCCCCACATATGGGGTACCAGCGTACTCAGGACAAACTGGACAACAACTTTTGGGGTCCAATTTCTCCTGTTACCCTTGTGAAAATAAAAAATTGCGGGCTAAAAAATCATTTTTTGAGGAAAAAAAAGATTTTTTATTTTCACGGTTCTGCATTATAAACTTCTGTGAAGCACTTGGGGGTTCAAGGTGCTCACCACACATCTAGATAAGTTCCTTGGTGGTCTAGTTTCCAAAATGGGGTCACTTGTGGGGGGTTTCCACTGTTTAGGCACATCAGAGGCTCTGCAAACGTAACATGATGCCCGCAGACCATTCGATCAAGTCGGTATTTCAAAACGTCACTACTTCCCTTCCGAGCCCCGACGTGTGCCCAAACAATGGTCCCTCCTCACATATGGGGTATCAGCATACTCAGGGCAAACTGGACAACAACTTTTGGGGTCCAATTTCTCCTGTTACCCTTGTGAAAAAAAAACTGCGTGCTAAAATTCATTTTTTTTGAGGGAAAAAAATGATTTTTTATTTTCACGGCTCTGCATTATAAACTTCTGTGAAGCACTTGGGGGTTCAAGGTGCTCACCACACATCTAGATAAGTTCCTTGTGGGGTCTAGTTTCCAAAATGGGGTCACTTGTGGGGGGTTTCTACTGTTTAGGCACACAGGGGCTCAGCAAATGTAACATGACGCCCGCAGACCATTCCATCAAAGTCAGCATTTCAAAATGTCACTACTTCCCTGCTGAGCCCCAACGTGTGCCCAAACAGTGGTTCCCCCCCACATATGGGGTACCAGCGTACTCAGGACAAACTGGACAACAACTTTTGGGGTCCAATTTATCCTAGTACCCTTGTGAAAATAAAAAATTGCCAACTAAAAAAATTATTTTTAGGAAAAAAAAAGATTTTTTATTTTCACTGCTCTGCATTATAAACTTCTGTGAATCACCTGGGGGTTCAAAGTGCTCACTATGCATCTAGATAAGTTCCTTAGGGGGTCTAGTTTCCAAAATGGGGTCATTTGTGGGGGAGCTCCAAAGTTTAGGCACACAGGGGCTCTCCAAACACGACATGGTGTCCGCTAACGATTGGAGCTAATTTTCATTTCAAAAAGTCAAATGGCGCTCATTCCCTTCTGCGCCCTGCCGTGCACCCAAACAGTGCCCCCCCCCCACATATGGGGTACCAGCATACTCAGGACAATCTGGACAACAACTTTTTTGGTTCAATTTCTCCTGTTACCCTTGTGAAAATAAAAAATAGCGTGCTAAAAAATCATTTTTGAGGAAAAAAAATGATTTTTTATTTTCACTGCTCTATGTTATAAACTTTTGTGAAGCACTTGGGGGTTCAAAGTGCTCACTACACATCTAGATAAGTTCCTTAAGGGATCTAGTTTCCAAAATGGTGTCACTTGTGGGGGAGCTCCAATGTTTAGGCACACAGGGGATCTCCAAACGCGACATGGTGTCCGATAACGATTGGAGCTAATTTTCCATTCAAAAAGTCAAATGGCGCTCCTTCCCTTCCGGGCCCTGCCGTGCACCCAAACAGTGGTTTATGACCACATATGAGGTATCGGTGTACTCAGGAGAAATTGCCCAACAAATTTTAGGATCCATTTTATCCTGTTGCCCATGTGAAAATGAAAAAACTGAGGCTAAAAGATAATTTGTGTGAAAAAAAGTACTTTTTTTTTTTTTTTACGGATCAATTTGAGAAGCACCTGGGGGTTCAAAGTGATCACTATGCATCTAGATAAGTTCCTTGGGGGGTCTAGTTTCCAAAATGGGGTCACTTGTGGGGGAGCTCCAGTGTTTAGGCACACAGCGACTCTCCAAACGCGACATGGCAAGCGCTAAATATTCCAGCATATTTTCCATTCAAAAAGTCAAATGGCACTCCTTCCCTTCTGAGCCCTGCCGTGCGCCCAAACAGTGGTTTTTGACCACATATGAGGTATCGGTGTACTCAGGGGAAATTGCCCAACAAATTTTAGGATCCATTTTATCCTGTTGCCCATGTGAAAATGAAAAAATTGATGCTGAAAGAAAATTTTTGTTGGAAAAATTAAAATGTCCTTTTTTTCCTTCCATGTTGCTTTAGTTCCTGTGAAACACCTAAAGGGTTAATAATCTTCTTGAATGTAGTTTTGAGTAGCTTGAGGGGTGCAGTTTTTAGAATGGTGTCACTTTTGGGTATTTTCTGCCATATAGACCCCTCAAAGTGACTTCAAATGTGAGGTGGTCCCTAAAAAAAATGGTTTTGTAAATTTTGTTGTAAAAATGAGAAATCACTGGTCAACTTTTAACCCTTATAACTTCCTAACGAAAAAAATATTATGCTTCCAAAATTGTGCTGATGTAAAGTAGACATGTGGGAAATGTTATTTAGTAACTATTTTGTGTCACATAACTCTCTAGTTTAACAGAATAAAAATTCAAAATTTGAAAATTGCGAAATTTTCACAATTTTCGCCAAATTTCTGATTTTTTCACAAATAAACGCAAAAATTATCGATCTAAATTTACCACTAACATGAAGCCCAATATGTCAAGAAAAAACAATCTCAGAATCGCTAGGATGCGTTGAAGCGTTCCAGAGTTATTACCTCATAAAGGGACACTGGTCAGAATTGCAAAAAATGGCCAGGTCATTAAGGTCAAAATAGGCTGGGTCATGAAGGGGTTAATCAAAGGACATTCATGAGATTACCATTTCGGGTCTCTATAGGGACTTGCGAGAAGCATTAGTTCCCAACATACCAGGGAAAATTTTAGAGGGATGGGCAAAGCAGTTGAGAGACCAAGAAGGGGAAGAAAAAAATCTTGAAAGGGTGGATGGAGATGAGGAAGAAGATAGTAAACGAAATCTGGAGAGACATCAATACAGACTTATACATAGGGCCATATATGGTTTCAATTTTTTGAATATTAGACAACAAGACAAACTGAACAAAAATGGCGGCGCAATGAGCTAGAAATGAGTAACATCATATATAAATAATCATAGATAAAGGCAATACAATAAAATATTGTCCCAGCTCATTGTAACAGTGCAGGACACATTGTAAACATGCAATTTACTCAGAAGAAAGACCAGTGCAAAGACGTCCAAGATAAGATGTGGTAAAAATCACAAATCTTTATTAGGAGACCAGATAAAAATTGACAGGTTGTGGTTACAAGAGTGACACAAAGAAAAAATCACAGGGTGATGGTAAATAGTGCACCTCAATAGATATCAAGATAATATAAATATAGCCCAGATATGTCAGTACCAAGTAGTATATACCATATGGTCACAAAGGTGTCAGGGGTTAATTGAAAAAGGCCAGCAAAACAGAATAAAGGAAAAATCCAGAGCTGGTCATCAAGATAGAAAATACCATGACAGCCTTGTGGCCAAACAAAAGGCAATGAGTCAAGCACATACCAGGGAGAGGAGGCACTAAGCACCACACACTGCGAGCCCCAACGCGCGTTTCGGAAAGAGTTCCTTCATCAGGAAGGACTTGCATAGAGCTGGGACTACCGTAACAAAAGCTACCATCAGTAACACACTACGCCGCCAGTGACTCAGATACTGCAGTACCAGACGTGTCCCCTTGCTTAAGCCAGTACATGTCCGGGGCCGTCTGAAGTTTGCTAGAGAGCATTTGGATTATCCAGAAGAGTATTGGGAGAATGTCATATGGTCTGATGAAACCAAAGCAGAACTGTTTGGTAGAAACAATAAACTCGTCATGTTTGAAGGAGACTGAATGCTGAGTTGCATCCAAAGAACACCATACCTACGGTCAAGCATGGGGAGTGGCAACATTATGCTTTGGGGCTGTTTATCTGCAAAGGGACTAGGAGGACTGATAAATGCACATGAAAGAATGAATGGGGCCATGTATCATGATATTTTGAGTGCAAACCTCCTTCCATCAGCAAGGGCATTGAAGATGAAACGTGGATGGGTCTTTCAGCATGATAATGATCCCAAGCACATCACAGGGGAACGAAGGACTGGCTTCCTAAGAAGCATATGAAGGTCCTGGAGTGACGTAGCCAGTCTCCAGATCTCAACTCCATAGAAAACCCTTCGAGGGATTTGAAAGTCCGTGTTGCCCAGCGACAGGCCCAAAACATCACTGCTCTAGAGGAGATCTGCATGGAGGAATGGGCCAGCAAAGGATATATAACAAAATACTGAGGTGAACTTTTGTTAATGACTAAATGCTTATTTTCCACCATAATTTGCAAAATAAATCTTGCCGCAATTCCTAGAAGATGGGCTCAAAACTACTCTGGGAGACGAATTCTCCCCATTTGCGGTGGAAAGGGCTCACAGGGTCCCCACTAGGCCTCCTCCTCTCTTCGATGGGAGACTTGTATGACCAAGGGATCTTAAAGTCTTTTGAACAATTACAGGTCACACATGATATCCCAAGATCCCAATTTTCCCGCTATTTACAACTAAGATCAGCTCTTCAATCGCATACGAGATGTAGGGGTGTAGGCCGTACTATTTCATCTCTACCTCTGATAGGAATCCTTAAATCGCAGGGTCCCCAGGGTCTCATCTCATCTTTATATACATACATGCTTGTCAGTGGGAGCAGAATCTGCCATAAGTTCTATTAAGAGAAAGTGGGAACGACTCTTCCCTAATACGCAAGGAGTGGGAGGAGATCCTGGAATCTCCGAATGGAGTATCACCATCTATTAATAACAGAATGATACAATTATATATAACAAATCAATCATACTTGACTCCGACACGACTTTTTAGGATGGGTCGATTCCAATCATCAGAATGCTTAGGCCCTGTGCACACGGTGAGCATTCTGCTACGGATCCGCAGCGGATTTGCCACTGCAGGTGATGTATAGTACCATTAAAGCCTATGTAAAAAAAAACCGCCGTGCACATGCCGCGTTTTTTTTCCGCGCGGTTTTTGTGCGGGAAAAAAAAAAGCAGCATGTGACTTCTTTTGTGCGGTTTTGCTGCAGTTTTCCACCTGCTCCATCCTACAAATCCGCAGGTGGAAAACCGCACAAAAACAGGAAGAAATCCGCAGGAAAAATGCATGTCATTTGACCTGCGGAATTAGTAAAATCGCGCGGAAAAGTCCGCGGGAGGATCCGCACTGTGTGCACATAGCCTTACAGTGCCACTCTCCAGACGCAGATTTTATTCATATGGTATGGCAGTGTCCCACTATCCTACATTACGGGAAAGGGGTGACATCATTACTGTCATCCCTAGTACAAGCCCGTCCCTCTAGAGCCACTGGTCTGCTTGTTTGGGGTATGGGATGAGGAGATTTGGGATCGATATACTGGGGTCTTCCTGCGTGAGACATTATTTATGGCACGGAAGGTACTGGCACTATGGTGGATGGGAACTTCATGCCCCTCCCTTAGAATGTGGATTGACTTGGTAAATTCGATTGTTCTATACGAGCGCACGCTATACCAAAATATGGGATGCTCAGGTAAATTTGAAAAGATTTGGGGGAGGTGGAATTCTTCTCATCTCTCCTTGCAAGGCTGAGACATCACATGTGAGATAATATGTTGAAGGATACCAGGCTACGAAATAGTAGATACTAGTTGATGTAGTGGTAGTCGTAGTTTAGGAATTTCTGATTAGATTTTATTATCCGAATAATATGTTAAAGGCTTGTGAGATTTGATCGATATACATGCTTTATAATGTATAGCCAACTGTCCTTTGCGTATGCTTGGAAGGTTATGTACATATTACCTTGTATTTTAAAAAGAGTGTGCAATTTCTCTGTTCTATATTTTATAAGGAATGGAAACATGTATGCTCTGTAAAAAATGCTTGTTATCATAAGCCAATTTGTATGTTGTACATCTTTTATGTCCTGAAGTTCAATAAACGAATTTAAAAAAAAATAAATCTTGCCAAATCAGACAAGGTGATTTTCTGGATTTGTTTTCACATTTTGACTCTCATAGTTGTGGTCTACCTGTGATGTCAATTACAGGCCTCGCTCATCTTTTTAAGTGGGAGAACTTGCACAATTGGTGGCTGACTAAATACTTTTTTTCTCCACTGTACATGTGAGCCGAGCCTTACTGCGTTCTTTGGGAGGCAGAATGAACAAATCAACAGCAGGTGAAGAATTTGTTTTATTAAATTTTTACACCGTCCCTAGTGCGGTATAAGTGATTAGGCGACTTTGTTCTACAGTTCGGTACGATTACCGCGATACCAGATACATATCGGGATTTTATGATTGGCTGCTGTCACACACTAAAAGACGCTTTTTATTGTAAAAACTATTTTTGCATGGCCATATTTAGACAGCTATAATTTTTCCTTATTTCAGCCAACAGGGTCATGTGATAGCTTCTTTTCTGGGGGACGAGTTCATGTTTTTATTGGTACCATTTTCAGGTACATGACTTTTTTTTAATCACTTTCTATTCCGATTTTTGGGCGGTAAAATTAACAAAAAACAGAAAATTCAGGATTGTTTTTATTTTTATTTACAACGTTCTGCATATTGTAAAATTGATAAAGAAGCTTTATTCTTCGGGTTAGTTCAATTACAGCGATACTACATGTATATTTTTTTTTTATGTTACAGAAAAAATAATTATTTTTGAATCGCTTTATTCTGAGAGCTATAACTTTTTTATTTTTCCCGCTGATGGAGATTTATGGCGGCATATTTTCTGGGGACAAGATGACGTTTTCAGCTATACAATTTTTATTTACATTCGTCTTTTTGATCGCGTTTTATTGCACCTTTTGTTATGATGATAAAGCATAGTTTTTTACCTCGTGGTTTTTTTTTTACGGTGTTCACTGAAGGGGTTAACTAGTGGGACAGTTTCATAGTTCAGGTTGTTGCGGATGCGACGCTACCAAATATGTGTACTTTTTAATTTTTTTTTTTATATAAATGTATTTATTGGATTAGGTTTCTACTTGTGGAGAGTGACATACCAGCTCTGGCTTTTCAAGGTAAGGAGGCTTATTCGCCGTGCAATGCTCCTCTGGGAAATTTAATATGCAAATTGCCTCTTCAGAGAAAAAGAGGACTTGAACTACGGTATATAATGCCACCTGTTTGTAGTAGCAATCCTACATGTCACAATCAACCCTTTAATGAGTCTTGTTGATTGTGACTTGTAGGATCGCTACTACCAACAGGTGGCGCTATAGAGTTCGTCCTCTTTCTCTCTGAAAAGGCAATTTGCATATTAAATTTCCCAGAGGAGCATTGCACGGCGAATAAGCCTCCTTACCTTGACAAGCCAGAGCTGGTATGTCACGCTCCACAAGGAGAAACCATACTTAGGCCTCTTTCACACTTCAGTTGTTTGATGTCAGTCAGAATCCGCCGTTTTTAGAAAAAAGGGGATCCGCCATATTTTTGGCGGATCCTTTATTTTTCCCATTGACTTGCATTAGTGGCGGATCATGACTGATGGTCGTCCGTTGCATCCGTTTTTTGACGGATCCATTTGTAATTTAGTGTCCGCCGTGTGGAGTAGACGGACAAAGGGACTTTTTTCAGTGGTAGAACTGCTATTTTAAATTGTGCATGCTGGGACATCTTTCTTTTCATGAATTTAAACCCTAATCGAGGAGAAAATCAATCTCTCTTTTTCACTTCCTTTAAGTTTCATGCGCTTAGCGGCTGCAGCGGATCCGTCCAAAAAACGGATCCGGTGCATCAGTTTTTTCACACTTTGACGGTTTGCAACTGACGTCAAACAACTGAAGTGTGCAAGAGGCCTTAGACCTCAGTCCAGAGCCTCTCACCGAGCCAAATCAGTTCTCATACTTTGCACTGACGAGGGACAATAGCCCGAAACACCGTGTCTGCAAATTGAGATTCTGATTTGGCTTTTATCCCAAGTCATATTATAAGACTGGTTAAAGGGTTGATTGTGACTTGTAGGATCGCTAATTCCAAAAGGTGGCGATAGAGAGTTCAAGTCATCTTTCTCTCTGAAGAGGCAATTTGCATATTTATTGGATTAATATTTTTTTCATTTATTTGCTCTTTATTTGGGGAATTTTATTTTTTTTTTACATTGTCCCAGCATGTGACATTATCCTTACACTGACAGATCGCTGATCGGATAACTCTGCAATACTTCTGCACTGCAAAGCATCAGAGCAGCATCTGACAGGCAGGAATGAGGTGTGCCGCGCTGCCTGCTCTTAGCAGGCGCTCACAGGCAATCTTCCCTGCAGGACCCTGCGGCCATTTTGAGGCCCGACATCTCCACAGAGACCATCGGCACAACGTGATCACATTGCGTTGTGTCGATAGAAGCCGAGTGGGAGCTCACTACTGAAAGCGACGTCAGGGGGGTGTTAAAGGTCTGCCATTGGTGCTACCACCAATCGTGGGCATTGCTGCAGGGTGTCAGCTCTCAACCAGAGCTGACACCCTCATTCGAGTGCGGCAGCGTTCAGACAAGGCCAACAGCCAGTGTTCAGGGGAGTGGTAAGAATGCGATCACTGTGCAGTAAACATTGGCTGTAACAGCTTTCTGCACCGTCCTGATGCAACTGGCTGAGGGGAGAGTATAACTTAATTTTCTCCCTGTAGCTGTACTTTTAGTCAGCTGCCAGACATTATTTAAATGCAATTTACCTGTAGATTACCACTATATCTGCAGGTAAATCACATTATTTCAGGAGACATTCCTTTAAAGAGAAGCCATCACCTAAATACCTATGTATTTAAAACAAAATGTATGGCAATGTCTTGCAATTTTCCCACTGTCCGCTGAGGCTTATTTAGACTCTAACCTCCTGTTTTTGAGAAAATACAGCTATAGACTCCAGCGCTATGTATTGACAAATCTAATGAGAGTGTGCAAAACTCAGTAAAAAGGAGAGGAAGGTGGATCAGCTGTGACATCGCCTATTGTGAGTGGTGTATCCTGTGTTATCAGCTGTGTATAAAGGTGTTACCTGTCATTGTAATCCTGCCTCTGATGATAACGAGCAAGCTGAAAGCTCTGCCTGAAAGGATAGGAAGTATGAGTCTAGCAAAAAAACCCTGTGGCCAGTGAGAAAATTGTGCAAAATTACTAAATCTCTTCTTATATATAAAAAAGAAAAAAAGAGAACAGTGCTACATTTTTTTGTAATACATGTGTCACAAAAACTTGATATCTTTCCTTTAAAAAGGTATTACCATATTCTTAGAGTTGAACTAAAAGATTTACAGGTCCCTGGGTCCAGTGGCCACATCTGTAGTCCCTGCTAGCCAGACCACAACCCTGAGAACCTCCCACTGCCTGACAGCTTTCTTGACACCTCTTTTGACTTAATAGGCCCCACGAGATGTCATGAGAGGGAACTACCATTTTAACAATTTACTAGCTGATACATACAAGATCAAGTGGTAGAGCTAGCAAAGAGGAGTTAAAGTTTCTGGGTGTGGGAATTTCTTACCTGGCATGTGTTCGCTTGTATGTGTACAGCCGAGAAAAGAGGCGTGCCAGCTCCAGAAGTATTGCCACACCACTGCCATTAGAATCTGCACCATAAGACAACCACTAGAAAAAAAGTATGATATTGTATTGATAAGATAAACAGGTCTCCCTGTTGTATCTTACTAAAATTACGTCACTGTAAAATACTGTACTTTGAAAATTACACATAAAAAAGTGTTATTAAAAAATTGTCATGAAAAACTAATTTGACAGGGCACTTACTGGTGCAACTCCAAAAGTGTCATAGTGGGCAACAATGGCAATTGTAGGAAGGTCATCAGAACCAAGGCCAGCCAAGCGTCCCTGAAAAAATAAATGATTCATTATAAATACTGATGTGTTAAAAAAGTCAACTCTAGAAAGAATGTTGTAAAAAAATATGCAGCGTACCATGTTATTTTGCAGCAGTGAGTAGCTGAACACATACAGTTTTGGCAAAAATTAAGAGACCACTGCACAGTTTTATAAAAATCAACTTCTCTACATGTCTGACAGCCATTCCATTCCAGTGTCAGTTGAATTCCAACCAGAGTACACCTCATTCTACTTAATGTGCTTCTGATTAGGTGATCACCTGAACCAAATCTTATTTAACGAAGGAAAGTATAAAAAACCCTGCTGTGGTGTTCACAATCCTCTTGCAATAGGCACACTGGATGGCAAAACAAGTGCTAGTAATATCCCAAAAGTAATAGGAATGAAAAAAATAACTTTTAACCATGCCAAAGGAGTTGAAAAGAAAAGTCTTGAGTGAGGAAAAGAAGGGCTCAATTCTGGCTTTACTAGCAGATACAGTGAGCGTCATGTTGCCTCTATCCTTAAAATTTCTAAAACGGCAGTCCATTACAACAAGGTCAAGCAGCAGACATTGGGGACAACAAAGCTACAGATCAGCAGAGGGCGAAAACGACTCTCCACTGACCAGGATGACTGTCATCTTATTCAAATGTCACTCAGAAACCGCCGGATGACATCAAGTGACCTACAAAAGGAATGGCAAATGGCAGTTGGGGTGAAGTGCATGGCAAGAACAGTTCGAAACAGGCTCCTAGAGGCAGGGCTCAAGTCATCTGAAGGTAGAAAAAAGCCTTTCAACAATAAGAAGCAAAGAAGAGCCAGGCTGAAGTTTGCCAAAGACCATAAGGATTGGACCATAGAGGACAGGAATAAGGTAATCTTCTCTGATGAGTAGTGTTGAGCATTCCGATACCGCAAGTATCGGGTATCGGCCGATACTTGCTGTATCGGAATTCCGATACCGACTTCCGATATTTTTTCAATATCGGAAGTCGGCATCGGAATCGGAAGTTCAAAGTTGATTGACAGCCGAAATGACGTCATCATGATGCGCGGTGTGTGCGCATCATGATGCGCCGTCATTTCGGGCCTTCCGGGGGTCTCTGCCGGCCTGCCGGGGGGCTGTGTGGACTGCCCAGGGTCTGTACCGGCCTGCCGGGGGGCTGTGCCGGCCTGCCGGTGGTCTGTGCACCCTGTGGGGGTCTGTACCGGCCTGCCGGGGGGCTGTGCCGGCCTGCCGGTGGTCTGTGCACCCTGTGGGGGTCTGTACCGGCCTGCCGGGGGGCTGTGCTGATGTCCGGGGGTCTGTGCAAGCATCGTCCGATGGGACTATAAGTCCCATCTGGCGATGCCTGCTACCATGACAGTGATTGACACATTAGCCAATGATGGGACAGTAGTAGTCCCATCATCCGGCTAATGTGTTAAATGTTAAAAAAAAAAAAAAAAATACTACATACATACTACATACATACTACATGCATGCTACATACATACTACATGCTACATACATACTACATATATACTACATGCATGCTACATACATACTGCATGCTACATGCATGCTACATACATACTACATACATACTACATACATACATACTACATACCACATATATACTACATACATACTACATACATACATACCACATATATACTACATACATACTACATACATACTACATACCACATATATACTACATACATACTACATATATACTACATGCATGCTACATACATACTACATGCTACATACATACTACATATATACTACATACATACTACATACATACTACATGCATGCTACATACATACTACATGCTACATACATACTACATATATACTACATGCATGCTACATACATACTGCATGCTACATGCATGCTACATACATACTACATACATACTACATACATACATACTACATACCACATATATACTACATACATACTACATACATACATACCACATATATACTACATACATACTACATACATACTACATACCACATATATACTACATACATACTACATATATACTACATGCATGCTACATACATACTACATGCTACATACATACTACATATATACTACATACATACTACATACATACTACATACATGCTACATACATACTGCATGCTACATACATACCACATATATACTACATACATACTACATGCATGCTACATACATACCACATACATACTACATACATGCTACATACATACTACATGCATGCTACATACATAACACATATATACTACATGCATGCTACATATACTACATGCTACATACATACCACATACATACTACATACATACTACATGCATGCTACATACATACTACATGCATGCTACATACATACTACATGCTACATACATACTACATGCTACATACATACTACATGCTACATACATACTACATATATACTACATACATACTACATGCTACATACATACATACTACATGCTACATACATACTACATATATACTACATACATACTACATACATACTACATGCATGCTACATGCTACATACTTACCACATACATACCACATACATACTACATACATACTACATATATACTACATGCATGCTACATACATACTGCATGCTACATGCATGCCACATACATACTACATACATACTACATGCTACATACATACCACATATATACTACATACATACTACATACAATACATTCATAGACATACAGTACATATAACATAGAGTAACATACTTACCAATACTTGTCACATTGTTCCCCGAAGCCATTGTCTTTTACGGAATAAATATTAACATAACAAACCACAAAAATACTCACCCACGATCCGAAGCAGTCCACGAGTGTGTCCCACGACGATCTTGGGTAGAGAACGGCAGCATCAGCTGATGCTGCCGTTCTCTACGGGCTGCAGGAATCCAATGACGGAAGGTAGGTATCCTTCCGCACTGTATTCCTCCGCCACTTAAAAAAAAAAAAGTCCCTAGTCTCACTTTATGCCATTGCTGCGTGGGAAATTCACACAGTTGGCGCAGATTTGTCGGCTGCACATCCCTGATGCGAATCTCCCGTTCCACCACATCCCAAAGATGCTCTATTGGATTGAGATCTGGTGACTGAGGAGGCCATTTGAGTACAGTGAACTCATTGTCATGTTCAAGAAACCAATCTGAGATGATTCGAGCTTTATGACATGGCGCATTATCCTGCTGAAAGTAGCCATCAGATGCCTGTTCTTAGCTGAGAGGAGTGGTACCCAGTGTGGTCTTCTGCTGCTGTAGCCCATCTGCCTCAAAGTTCGACGCACTGTGCGTTCAGAGATGCTCTTCTGCCTACCTTGGTTGTAACGGGTGGCAATTTGAGTCACTGTTGCCTTTCTATCAGCTCGAACCAGTATGCCCATTCTCCTCTGACCTCTGGCATCAACAAGGCATTTCCGGCCACAGAACTGCCGCTCACTGGATTTTTTTTCTTTTTCGGACCATTCTCTGTAAACCCTAGAGATGGTTGTGCGTGAAAATCCCAGTAGATCAGCAGTTTCTGAAATACTCAGACCAGCCCTTCTGGCACCAACAATCATGCCACGTTCAAAGGCACTCAAATCACCTTTCTTCCCCATACTGATGCTCGGTTTGAACTGCAGGAGATTGTCTTGACCATGTCTACATGCCTAAATGCACTGAGTTGCCGCCATGTGATTGGCTGATTAGAAATTAAGTCTTAACACACAGTTGGACAGGTGTACCTAATAAAGTGGCCAGTGAGTGTATGTAGTATGAATGTAGCATGTATGTAGTATGTAGTATGAATGTAGCATGTATGTAGTATGCATGTTGTATGTATGTAGCATGTAATTTTTTATTTTTTTACATTCAACACATTAGCCGGATGATGGGACTACTACTGTCCCATCATTGGCTAATGTGTCAATCACTGTCATGGTAGCAGGCATCGCCCGATGGGACTTGTAGTCCCATCGGACGATGCCTGCACAGACCCCCGAAGCCTGCACAGACCACCGGCAGGCCGGCACAGCCCCCCGGCAGGCCGGCACAGCCCACCGGAGCCTGCACAGACCACCGGCAGGCCGGCACAGCCCCCCGGCAGGCCGGCACAGCCCACCGGAGCCTGCACAGACCACCGGCAGGCCGGCACAGCCCCCCGGCAGGCCGGCACAGACCACCGGAGCCTGCACAGACCCCCTGGCAGGCCGGCACAGCCCCCCAAAAGGCCCGTACAGACCCCAGAGAGGCTGTACAAGGCAAAAACAGGGTTTTTCTTATTCCGATACCGGAAGTCCCATAGACTTGAATGGGACTTCCGGTTTCGGAATCGGCGATACCGATACTTTTTTTTAAGATCGGCCGATCCATTCCGATCCGATACTTTGAAGTATCGGACGGTATCGCTCAACTCTACTGATGAGTCTAATTTTCAGCTTTGCCCAACACCTGTCGTCTAATGGTTAGACGGAGACCTGGAGAGGCATACAAGGCACAGTGTCTTTCACTCACTGTGAAATTTGGTGGAGGATCGTTGATGATCTGGGGATGCTTCAACAAGTCTGGAATTGAGCATGTTAATCTTTGTGAAGGATATATGAATCAAGCCGCATACGAGGTTATACTTGAAAAACAGTTGATTCCTTCTGCTCAGGCAATGTTCCCCAACTCTGAGGACTGGTTTTTCCAGCCGGACAATGCGTCATGCCACACAGCTAGGGCAATCAATGTGTGGATGAAGGACCACCACATCAAATCCCTGTCATGGCCAGCCCAATCTCGAGACCTGAACCCCATTGAAAACCTCTGGAAAGTAATCAAGAGGAAGATGGATAGTTACAAGCCATCAAACAAAAAAGAACTGCTTATATTTTTGTACCAGGAGTGGCATAAAGTCCCCCAAAAGCAGTGTGAAAGACTGGTGGGAAGCATGCCAAGACGCATGAAAGCTGTGATTAAAAATCATGGTTATTCCACAAAATATTGATTTCTGAACTCTTCCAATAATATTGTTTCTAAATGATTATGAACTTGTTTTCTTAGCATTATTTGAGGTCTGCAAGCACTGAATTTTTTTTTGTTATTTTGACCATTTCTCATTTTCGGAAAATAAATACAAAATTTAGTTCTTTGAAATTCAAAGACATGTTGTCAGTAGTTTATAGAATAAAAGAGCAATTTACATTTTACTCAAAAATATACCTATAAAGAGAAAAGTCAGGCAAACTGAAAATTTTGCAGTGGTCTCTTTTTGCCAGAACTGATCATAAGGTAATAAACCATGTATTTTGCACTGTACTTTGAACCCCTTCAAATTCATTGCGATTTTCTGTTTTTACATGTGCATTTTTCCTCCCCTTCTTCCTAGAGAAGGTCTTCCCTGTCGACAGAGACCTAAGAATGATTATTTTGTCGTTTTTAATAAAATCATTCATTTTTCTACATGCTACACTGCCAAAAATGTGGAAAAAATGCAAATGGGATAAAATGGTGAAAAAAGATGGATTTTTGGTTCTTACCGTAAAATCTCTTTCTTGGAGCCTTCATTGGGGGACACAGATTACCATGGGTGTATGCTGCTGCTGCTAGGAGGCTGACACTATGCAAAAAACAAGAGAATTGACTCCTCCCCGGCAGTATACACCCACCGACAGATACCAAGTACCTCAGTTGGTGAGAAAGCAGTAGGAGAAGCCACGGAACAATAAACATATGGTATGTACCAACCGAACAAGGGACTCAAGGACCCAACACGATACAATTTAAACAGGGAGGGTGCTGTGTCCCCCAATGAAGGCTCCAAGAAAGAGATTTTACGGTAAGAACCAAAAATCCATCTTTCTTTATCGCCTTATTGGGGGACACAGATTACCATGGGACGTTCCAAAGCAGTCCCAAGGGCGGGAACAGCAATAAGGAACGAAAGAACAGGAAGGGCTTAGGTCGGCCGATGCGCCACCGCCGCCTGCAGGACCTTCCTACCAAACGACTGCATCAGACGAGGCCTGGGCATGAACCCTGTAGGACCTCGCAAACGTATGCAAAGACGACCAGGTCGCGGCCCTGCAAATTTGCAGAGCCGAAGCCTGGTGTCGAACGGCGCACGAAGCTGCCACCGCCCGGGTGGAGTGAGCCCTCACTCCCGAAGGCGGCCGTTTTTCCTGAAGACGGTATGCTTACAGAATAGTAGAACGAATCCTAGTAGAACGAATCCAGCGAGCGATCGTGGATTTGGATGCCGGAAGCCCTTACCGGTGACCTTCAGAGATGACCAGCAATGAATCGGATTGACGAAAAGAAGCAGTCCTAGCGAGATAAACACGCAAGGCTCTAACAACGTCCAGTTTGTGGAGAGACTTCTCAAAAGGGTGAGAAGGAGCAGGACAAAATGATGGAAGACTATATCCTCGTTGATGTGGAAGGAGGATACCACTTTTGGGAGAAAAGAAGGAACGGGCCTGAGGACGACTTTATCCTGATGGAGGACCAGATAAAGAGAACGACATGACAGGGCCGCTAATTCAGAAACTCTTCTGATGGATGTTATGGCAATTAGAAAGGTTACCTTACATGACAGAAAAGACAAAGGAATGTCCTGGATGGGCTCAAACAGTGCTTTTTGGAGAACGCTAAGAACGAGATTGAGATCCCACGGTTCTATCGTGAATGATGAGGAGGAGCCACATGAGCGACTCCTTGGAGGAATGTCTTAACCTGCGGTAAGGAAGCGAGCTCCCTTTGAAAAAGGATAGACAAAGCAGAAACCTGGCCCTTGAGAGTACTGTGAGATAGACTCGAATCTAAGCCAGACTGGAGAAAAACCCAGTATGGACGGAATGGAAAAGGACATTGGAAAGACTTTTATCGTCGCACCAACGGAAAAAAAGCCTTCCAATGCCTAAGGTAGATAAAGGAAGAGGCTGGTTTCCTGGCTTTGATCATCGTCTGAATCACCTGGTTTGAAAAACCTGAATCTCTTAAGATTGCAGCCTCGATGGCCCTGCCGTTAAATTCAGAGAACGAGAATTCTCGTGGTAAAGGGGGGCCTTGCGAGAGAAGATCCGGACGGTCTGGAAGCCTCCAGGGGACGTCCGCGAGCATGTTCACCAGTTCCGCATACCAAGGCCTCCTTGGCCAGTCTGGAGCCACAAGAATCACTGGCACCCCTTCCGATTTTATCTTCTTGACCACTCTTGGGATCAAGGCAAGAGGTGGAAACAGATAAGGAAGTTGGAACTGGGACCACGGAATTCACCGCAAGCGACGGCTAGAGGGTCCCTGGACCTGGCTACGAAACGCGGAAACTTGTGGTTCATCCGAGATGCCATGAGGTCGACATCCGGATAACCCCAGCGCTGGCATATCTGATCGAAGACCGTGGACTGAAGATACCATTCGCCTGACGCTAGTCCTTGACGACTCAGAAAATCGGCTGCCCAGTTTTCCACCCCTGGAATGTGCACAGCGGAGGTTGTTGGAACGTACCGTTCTGCCCAGCGCAGTATCTTGGCCACTGCTGACATCCTTGGTTGCTGCGCGTGCCGCCCTGATGGTTTATGTACGCCACAGCCGTGGCGTTGTCCGACTGAATGCGGACCGGCTTGCCGACGAGAAGAGGTAGCCAGCGAAGAAGGGCCAGGAAGATTGCTCTGATTTCGAGACGATTAATAGGGAGCAGGGCTTCCTGTGGATTCCAGCGTCCTTGGGCCGTTCTCTGATGGAAAACCGCTCCCCAACTTAGAAGGGTGGCATCGATGGTAATGACTTGCCATTGGAGCGGGAGGAAGGACCTCCCCTGGAGGACTGACGTAGGCATTGCCCACCAAGTCAGGGAATGCCTCACTCTGAGAAGGAGGAGAATGGGGCGGTCTAAGGACAACGTCGTCTTGTCCCAAGCTGAGAGGAGGGACAGCTGAAGGGGGCGAAGAAGAAACTGTGCAAAAGGCACTGCCTCCCTGGAAGCCACCATCTTCCCCAGAACTTTCATGCCGAGCCGAAGAGGAATGGGCTTCAGCTGTATGAGGGCTTGAGTTTCTTTGGACAGAGGCGCAAATTTTTTCCCTCGGAAGAAACACCCGGGGCAGATTCGTGTCGAGTTCCATGCCTAGGAAGGTCAGACGCTGAGTGGGTCTGAGAATGGACTTTTCCTTGTTGACTAACCATCCGAGACGGCCGAGGGTATCCAGGGTTATGTGAAGACTCAGGAGACAGTCTTGAAGGGACGAGCCTTTGATCAAGAGATCGCCCAGATAAGGGATGATAAGAATCCCCCTGGATCGAAGGATGGCCGTGACCGTCGCCATCACCTTCGTGAAAACACGGGGAGCAGAGGCTAGGCCGAAGGGAAGAGCCATGAATTGATAGAGATTTTCCTGAGACTCCATTTTGAAGTGGAGAATCTTCACATGGCGAGAGAGCAACTTGAGGTCCAGGATTGGTCGAAGGGTCCCGTCTTTTTCGGGACTACGAAAAGATTTGAGTAGAACCCTGAAAACCGTTCGTCTGAGGGAACGGAAACAATCACTCCGGCGGAAAGAAGGGAGGAGATGGGGCTGGGAAGCAAAATCGATCTTGCATCCGGATGCGATGATTTCCCCGACCCAAGCATCGTCGACAACAGACAGCCAAGCGTCCGCGAAAAAGGAAAGTCTGCCTCCCACCCTGGAAAAACCTCCAGGTGGGGTGACCCGTCACTTGGAGGAGAACCTATCGGAACGGACACCTGAAGACCTGGAGTATTGTCCTCTAGATCTCCAGTGGGGAGCAGGTTTATAAGATGTGTTTTTTTTTTTTTTTTTTTTTCCCTTTTCTTCTTCTGCTCTCGCTCCGTAGAGCCGGAAGGCCGATCTTGCTGTGTAGATTTTTCTGTGGACGAGAAGGCACAAAAAGGGCCTAAACGGCCGGAAACCCTTTTTGGCCTAGACTGAGGGAGAGAAGTGCTCTTACCACCAGTGGCATCCGAAATTATTTGATCTAGCTTGGCTCCAAAGAGCCGAGAACCACGGAAAGGCAGATTGGTAAGCAACTTTTTAAAGGTGGTATCTGCATTCCATGACTTTAGCCAAAGGACTCGGCGTACGGCTACTATGTTGCTGTTAGCCCTTGCTACGCACCCAGCCGCATCCAAGGAGGCGGTTAAGAGGTATTTACCGGCATGATTAACTTGATCTGCTAGATCTGCCAGCTCGTCCTGGGGAGCTGCCGCTAAGATGCCTCTGCGAAGAATTTTTGCCCAAGCTGAAATGACTTTTGCCACCCAGGCGGAAGTGAAAATAGGACAGAGAGAAGCTCAGGGATAGAGCCGTCTTAGAAGCTATACGAGAGACGGAAGGAACCACTTCGGGGGCTTTGGTCCATTTTGTGAGCAGATCCACATCAAAGGGATACAGGACATCTAAGTACCTGCGGCCTGAAAAGCGTTGTTCAGGGTGCTCCCAATGTTTGGTTAGAGTAGTATCGAACTCCTTGCGGTTCGGAAAGGTTCGGGATGGAGGCTTCGCTCGTTTAAATGGAATAGAACATTCCTGAGAAGGCTTGTCCTGCGTAATTTCCAAAGTTTGGAAGATGGCAGAAAGAGGACTATCGAGCATATTCCGCGTTTTAGATATGTTATCTGCCTCTGAACTAGATCCCGATTGGGGATCGTCGTCAGACCTAGGGTCGTCCTCTGAAGATGGAGAAGGACACCTGGGAGAAGCAGACGGGCCTAGCGAACTGGAAGACGAGCCAGACAGAACACGCTTCCTAGAAATCCTACTCGGCCTGTCCCTCTGAAGGTCGCGGTCAGGTGCGGACGACCCACCCTGAGAGGTGGTCGGTGCACAGGTGGCTGTAGATAACTGAGGCAAACGTTCTAAGACCTGGACCAGGGACTCAGAGACTTTAGTCAGATCGGGGACCGACTGCGACATTGCAACGGCCCACTCTGGAAGGTGGGAAGTACCCTCATCCCGGGAATCATGTGCTCCTGAGGGGCCGACATAACTGAAGGGCTGCAGGACGGACAGATGACTAACCTGAAGCCCACTTCTTGTTACCGCGTGCACAGGCGTAATGGGAAACGGTGGGCTTGAAAGACAGAGCTGCTGCAGGAAAAGATACGCCTTATGGCTGCATTACACAGAAAAGAACTGCAGAGGGGGGCCAATTTGCCATTAAGCGCCAAGCCTACCGAGAATCTGACGAGCAGCCGGACCCTGACGTGTCCCCCAAGCAGCGCAGGAAGCAGAGAAAATTGCAGGAGAGAACTGGTTGTGAGTCCGGAGGGCGGGATTTGGCGCACGGAGGAGATTGGCAATAGCAGAGGGGGGGCGCGGTAAAAGAGAGAGTGACATCACCTAAAAAGAAAGACAAGCTGTGATAGGGTGGAGAGGGCGCGAGAAAAACGCGCGCTCAGAGAAGAAAGCGCGCCCAGTGTAACAGGGAGCGCGCTCAGAGCGGGGAAAGAGAAAGCGCGGCTGAAAGAGAAAGTGAAAGTGAGAGCGGTCTCTCTCCCCGCCCGAGCTTTTACACTGACACCCGCGGCGCCGCTAATTAAGGTGAGCCTGCGCTACCCTGCTAAATAATAAAGAGCCCCCTGAGCCCAGGCAGACCCCCGGTGTTATGTGCCTCTGTATTAACAGGGAGCGCGGCTGATATGAGAGACGCGCGGCTAGTAGGGGCGGGAGATTCAAATGCAGACTCATCTCCACTCTTGCTTCCTGAGACATTCGGGGCTAAGGGATCGTTCAGGATCTTACCTGATGTCCCTGAAGAGGAGGGCCACAGGGGCATGAGTAGGGAACAGGCCGCTGGGAGAGGTCCTCTTACCCGTGTCACGTAGAAGACGGCGTCCTTTTGTTGGGAGCGATGGCGACCACCGTCTTCCTCTCAGCCCTGTCCTGGGATAGGGATGAGGAGTTGTTTTGGCAAGGACCGGCCACCTGTCGTCCGCCCATAGCACCGAATGGTGATATGGAAAAAGTCCTGCCTGCGGTACTGAGAGTTGCGATGTGGGCGACACCACACTGCTCGCTCAGCCGCATGATATGGGAAAGCAGGGTGAACATTGACCCCCTGTTTCCCGGTGTAGAATCTGGAAAATAAATGGGAAAAGATTAATACACACACACACAAAACCTAAAAGAAAATGGTTAGATGCGGATCTGGGGAGATCCCGGTCCGCCTCCTACAGACACTAAGCACAAACTGAGGTACTTGGTATCTGTCGGTGGGTGTATACTGCCGGGGAGGAGTCAATTCTCTTGTTTTTTGCATAGTGTCAGCCTCCTAGCAGCAGCAGCATACACCCATGGTAATCTGTGTCCCCCAATAAGGCGATAAAGAAAAGTGCAATTCCGACATTGTATTTGGGTTCCGGTTTTACATTGTATGATAAAAATGGTTTGAGAACATGGGTCAGTACAATTACAGTGATACCAAACTTGCATGTTTTTAAATTTTTTTTATTCAAGTTGTGAAAAAAAAAGTGTTAAGTCACCATTTTCTGAGACTTTTATTTAAGTAAGTGTTCTGTCAATGGAGCTGTGTGTGGCGTTGTTTACTGCATACCAAACTAACAGTTTTATTGATACCATATGATGTTTTAATCACTTTTAATTATATTTTTTAGATTGGTGTGGTGACAAAAAAATGCAATTCTGGAGTTTCAATTTTTTTTTATCTGTTATTATGGCATTTACTGTATGGGTTAATTGTATATTTTCATGGAGTGGACTTTCACAAACAAGACAATAACAAATGTTTATTTTTTCTTTATTTTTAACAATTGAAAAGGTGGGGTAGGGTGCTTTGAATTTTTTAAACAAACTTTTTTTGGGTTGTTTAATTGCCTTAAAGGGACTCTGTCAGTATAATTTGTTCACACCAAGTACAGGTGCTCAATGGCCAAACATTGAAGTGCACCTTCCCACCTACTTATTTTCTATCTCCACTCACCCCCCCCCTCTTATTTGATTGACAGCTCTGACTTTCTAGCCCCAAAAAACAGCAAAAGTAGAGGGAAAACAAGCAGATGGAAAGGTGAAGTTAACAAATTTTGTGGTACATTTTCCCCTGATACCCTGGTGAAAATAAAAAAAAATGGCTCCAAAGTAAATTTTTTGAGAAAAAAGTTAAATGTTCATTTTTTCCTTCCACATTGCTTTATTTCTCGTGAAGCACCTGAAGGGTTAAAAAAAACTTTTTGAATGTGGTTTTGCGCACCTTGAGGGGTGTCACTTCTGGGTATTTTCTGTTATATTGACCCCCTAAACTTACCTTAAATGTGAGGTTGTCCCTAAAAAAATGTTTTTTTAAATTTTGTTGTAAAAATGAGAAATCGCTGGTCAACTTTTAACCCTTATAACGTCCTAACAAAAAAGGAGATTTTTGTGTACTCACCGTAAAATCTCTTTCTCTTAGCCTCTAATTGGGGGACACAGAACCATGGGTGTTATGCTGCTGTCCACTAGGAGGCGACACTATGCATAATCTGAAAAAGATTAACTATGGCTCCTCCTCTGCAGTATACACCCATGGACGGCGTCAGCCTTCTCCAGTTTTGTGCAAAAGCATTAGGAGGAACATAACAGAAACAACATAACCGTGCCTCTAAGAAGGCCACTATGTACGAGCTCAAAGAACAATATGAGAACTCAACCGTAACAACGGCCCATTAACCCCTTCACCCCCAAGGGTGGTTTGCACGTTCATGACCGGGCCAATTTTTACAATTCTGACCACTGTACCTTTATGAGGTCATAACTCTCGAACGCTTCCATGGATCCCGGTGATTCTGACATTGTTTTCTCGTGACATATTGTACTTCATGTTAGTGGTAAAATTTCATTCAAATAACTTGCGTTTATTTGTGAGAAAAACGGAAATTTGGCAAAAATTTTGAAAATTTCGCAATTTTCCAACTTTGAATTTTTATGCCCTTAAATCACAGAGATAAGGCACACAAAAAACTTGATAACTAACATTTCCCACATGTTTACTTTACATCAGCACAATTTTGGAACCAAAATTTTTTTTTGTTAGGAAGTTATAAGGGTTAAAAGTTGACCAGCGATTTCTCATTTTTACAACACCATTTTATTTTTAGGACCACATCACATTTGAAGCCACTTTGAGGGGTCTATATGATAGAAAATACACAAAAGTGACACCATTCTAAAAACTGCACCCCTTAAGGTGCTCAAAACCACATTCAAGAAGTTTATTAACCCTTTAGGTGCGTCACAGGAATTTTTTTGAATATTTAAAAAAAAATGAACATCTAACTTTTTTTCATAAAAAAAATACTTCAGGTTCAATTTTTTTTATTTTACCAAGGGTAACAGGAGAAATTGAACTGCAAAAGTTATTGTGCAATTTGTCCTGAGTACGCAGATACCTGATATGTGGGGGGGAACGACTGTTTCGGCGCATGGCAGAGCTCAGAATGGAAGGAGCGCCGTTTGACTTTTTCAATGCAAAATTGGCTGGAATTCAGATTGGACGCCATGTCACGTTTGGAGAGTCCCTGATGTACCTAAACAGTGGAAACCCCCTACAAGTGACCCCATTTTGGAAACTAGACCCCCCAAGGAACTTATCTAGATATGTGGTGAGAACTTTGAACCCACAAGGGCTTTACAGAAGTTTATAACGTACAGCGGTACAATTAAAAAATCATATTTTTTCCACAAAAATGATCTTTTCACCCCAATTTTTATTTTCCCAAGGGTAACAGGACCCTAAAAGTTATTGTGCAATTTGTCCTGAGTACGCTGATACCCCACATGTGGGGGTAAACCACTATTTGGGCGCATGGCAGAGCTCGGAAAGGAAGCAGCGCCATTTGACGTTTTTGGCTGGAATTGAGATCGGACACCATGTCGCGTTTGGAAAACCCCTGATGTACCAAAACAGTGGAAACCCCCCACAAATGACACCATTTTGGAAACTAGACCCCCTAAGGAACTTATCTAGATGTGTGGTGAGAACTTTGAACCCCCATGGGCTTCACAGAAGTTTATAACATAAAGCCATACTATTAAAAAATCATATTTTTTAAACAAAAATGATCTTTTCACCCTCAATTCTTATTTTTCCAAGGGTAACAGGACCCTAAAAGTTATTGTGCAATTTGTCCTGAGTACGCTGATACCCCACATGTGGGGGTAAACCACTATTTGGGCGCATGGCAGAGCTCGGAAGGGAAGCAGCGCCATTTGACGTTTTTGGCTGGAATTGAGATCGGACACCATGTCTCGTTTGGAAAACCCCTGATGTACCAAAACAGTGGAAACCCCCCACAAATGACACCATTTTGGAAACTAGACCCCCTAAGGAACTTATCTAGATGTGTGGTGAGAACTTTGAACCCCCATGGGCTTCACAGAAGTTTATAACATAAAGCCATACAATTAAAAAATAATATTTTTTCCACAAAAATGATCTTTTCACCCTCAATTCTTATTTTTCCAAGGGTAACAGGACCCTAAAAGTTATTGTGCAATTTGTCCTGAGTACGCTGATACCCCACATGTGGGGGTAAACCACTATTTGGGGGCATGGCAGAGCTCGGAAGGGAAGCAGCGCCATTTGACGTTTTTGGCTGGAATTGAGATCGGACACCATGTCGCGTTTGGAAAACTCCTGATGTACCAAAACAGTGGAACCCCCCACAAATGACACCATTTTGGAAACTAGACCCCCTAAGGAACTTATCTAGATGTGTGGTGAGCACTTTGACCCCCCCAGTGCTTCACAGAAGTTTACAACGCCCGGGCGTGAAAATAAAAAATTCGTATTTTTTCCACAAACATGATCTTTTAGTCACCATTTTTTTATTTTCCCAAGGGTACCAGGAGAAATTGGACCCCAAAAGTTGTTGTCCAATTTGTCCTGAGTATGCTGATACCCCATATGTGGGAGAAAACTACTGTATGGGCACACGTCGGGGCTCGGAAGGGAAGTAGTGACGTTTTGGAATGCAGACTTTGATGGAATGGTCTGCGGGTGTGATATTGCCTTTGGAGAGCCCCTAATGTACCTAAACAGTGGAAACCCCCCACAAATGACACCATTTTGTAAACTAGACCCCCCAAGGAACTTATCTAGATGTGTGGTGAGCACTTTGACCCCCCCAGTGCTTCACAGAAGTTTACAACGCCCGGGCGTGAAAATAAAAAATTCGTATTTTTTCCACAAACATGATCTTTTAGTCACCATTTTTTTATTTTCCCAAGGGTACCAGGAGAAATTGGACCCCAAAAGTTGTTTTCCAATTTGTCCTGAGTACGCTGCTACCCCATATGTGGGAGAAAACTACTGTATGGGCACACGTCAGGGCTCGGAAGGGAAGTAGTGACGTTTTGGAATGCAGACTTTGATGGAATGGTCTGCGGGTGTCATGTTGCCTTTGGAGAGCCCCTAATGTACCTAAACAGTGGAAACCCCCCACAAATGACACCATTTTGTAAACTAGACCCCCCAAGGAACTTATCTAGATGTGTGGTGAGCACTTTGACCCCCCCAGTGCTTCACAGAAGTTTACAACGCCCGGGCGTGAAAATAAAAAATTCGTATTTTTTCCACAAACATGATCTTTTAGTCACCATTTTTTTTATTTTCCCAAGGGTACCAGGAGAAATTGGACCCCAAAAGTTGTTTTCCAATTTGTCCTGAGTACGCTGCTACCCCATATGTGGGAGAAAACTACTGTATGGGCACACGTCAGGGCTCGGAAGGGAAGTAGTGACGTTTTGGAATGCAGACTTTGATGGAATGGTCTGCGGGTGTCATGTTGCCTTTGGAGAGCCCCTAATGTACCTAAACAGTGGAAACCCCCCACAAATGACACCATTTTGTAAACTAGACCCCCCAAGGAACTTATCTAGATGTGTGGTGAGCACTTTGACCCCCCCAGTGCTTCACAGAAGTTTACAACGCCCGGGCGTGAAAATAAAAAATTCGTATTTTTTCCACAAACATGATCTTTTAGTCACCATTTTTTTTATTTTCCCAAGGGTACCAGGAGAAATTGGACCCCAAAAGTTGTTGTCCAATTTGTCCTGAGTACGCTGACACCCCATATGTGGGAGAAAACTACTGTATGGACACACGTCGGGGCTCGGAAGGGAAGCAGTGACGTTTTGGAACGCAGACTTTGATGGAATGGTCTGCGGTTGTCATGTGCGTTTGGAGAGCCCCTGATGTACCTAAACTATTGAAACTCCCCACAAGTGACCCCATTTTGGACAGTAGACCCCCCACGGAACTTATCTAGATGTGTGGTGAGCACTTTGAACCCCCAAGTGCTTCACAGAAGTTTATAACACTCGGACGTGAAAATAAAAAAATCATTTTTTTTCCACAAAAATGATATTTTTGCCCCCAATTTTTTATTTTCCTAAGGGTAACAGGAGAAATTGGACCCCAAAAATTGTTTTGCAATTTGTCCTGAGTAGGCTGATACCCTACATGTGGGGGTAAAACACTGTTTGGGCGCATAGCAGAGCTTGGAAGGGAAGGAGCACCATTTGACTTTTTCAACTCAGAATTGGCTGGAATTGAGATCAGACGCCATGTTGCATTTGGAGAGCCCCTGATGTGCCCAAACAGTGGAAACCCCCAATTCTAACTCCAACCCGAACCCCAACACGCCCCTAACCCTAGCCCTAACCCTAGCCCTAACCCTAGCCCTAACCCTAGCCCTAACCCTAGCCCTAACCCTAGCCCTAACCCTAACCCTAGCCCTAACCCTAACCTAACCCTACCCCAACACACCCCTAGCCCTAACCCTAGCCCTAACCCTAATGGAAAAATGGAAATAAATACATTTTTTTTATTTTATTATTTTTCCCTAACTAAAGGGGTGATAACGGGGGGTTTGATTTACTATTTATGGCGGTTTTTATGTTTGGCGGCTGTCGCACGCTAAAAGACGCTTTTTATTGTAAAAATAGTTTTTGCATCACCACATATTGAGAGCTATAATTTTTCCGTATTTTGACCCACCGAGTCATGTGAGGTCTTATTTTTTGCGGGACGAGTTGACGTTTTTATTGGTACCATTTTCGGGCACGTGAAATTTTTTGATCGCTTTTTATTCCGATTTTTGGGACGCAGAATGAACAAAAACCAGCGTTTCATGAATTTCTTTTGGGGGGGGTGCGTTTACACCGTTCCGCGTGCGGTAAAATTGATAAAGCGCTTTTATTCTTCGGGTCAGTACGGTTACAGCGATACCTCATTTAGGTCTTTTTTTATGTTTTTGTCGGTTTTATGCAATGAAAACTATTTTATATAAAAAATAATTATTTTTGCATCGCTTTATTCTGCGAGTTATAACTTTTTTATTTTTTTGCTGATGATGCTGTGTGGCGGCTTGTTTTTTGCGGGACAAGATGACGTTTTCAGCGGTACCATGGATATTTATATGCGTCTTTTTGATCTCGCGTTATTGCACTTTTTGTTTGGCGGTATGATAATAAATCATTATTTTTTGCTTCGTTTTTTATTTTTATTTTTTAAGGGGTTCGCTAAAGGGGTTAACTAATGGGACAGTTTTATAGGGCAGGTCGTTACGGACGCGGCGATACCTAATATGTGTACATTTATTGTTTTTTTTTTTTATTATTTTAAAAAAATGAATTTATTGGGGAATATTTTTTTTTTTTTTTACTAATTTATTTGGCGATTTTTTTTAATTTATTTTTACACTTTTTTTTTAATTTTTTTTTACTTTATTACATAGTCCCAGGTGGGACATCACTGTCCTGTGACAGATCGCTGATCTGTCACATCACAGATCACTGTGACAGATCAGCAATCTGTCACAGGCAGTGCACAAGGCTTCCTCATGCCTGCGCTTTGCAGGCACTGAGGAAGCCAGCTTCCCCAGGCCCCCGAAGGCCCCCGTCGCCATCTTGGATTCGGGGGCCTGGGGGATAGGAGTCCCCCGCAGCAGCGCTGCACATTGCGCTGCCGTGGGGGGCTCAGGGAAGCACGGAGGGAGCCCCCTCCCTGCCGATGCTTCCCTTTAACTCCCGGTACACCGCGATCGCGTTTGATCGCGGTGTGCAAGGGGTTAATGTGTCGGGGGCGGTCCGTGACCGCCCCTGACACATTGTGCCGGGTGTCAGCTGTGATAATCAGCTGACACCCGGCCGCGATCAGCGGCGCTCACCACGTGGGCGCCGCTGATCGCGGTAGACGTACTATCCCGTCCCCGGTCATACGGGCCCGGGTACCGTGGACGGGATAGTACGTCTCATGTCAGGAAGGGGTTAAGGGCAACAGGGTGGGAGCTGTGTCCCCCAATTAGAGGCTAAGAGAAAGAAATTTTACGGTGAGTACACAAAAATCTCCTTTACTCTGTCGCCTAACTGGGGGACACAGAACCATGGGACGTCCCAAAGCAGTCCCTGGGTGGGAAGCAATGGACGAATATTGTGCTAGCAGGTCCCTAAACTTGGGGCACTGCCGCCTGCAGAACCCGTCTACCCAGGCTCGCATCCGCTGAGGACTGGGTATGAACACTGTAGTGTTTCTTAAATGTGTGTAGGCTAGTCCAAGTGGCCGCCTTACACACTTGTTGTGCCGAAGCCTGGTGCCGACTGGCCCAGGAGGCCCCTACTGCCCGCGTAGAGTGTGCCGTGATACCGGCCGGAAGGGGAGAATTGTTAAGGCGGTAAGCCTCTTGTATGGTGGACTTGATCCACCTGGCAAGGGTAGCTTTGGAAGCCGGCAGACCCTTGTGAATGCCTTCCGGAAAAAGAAAAGGAAATCAGACTTCCGGAAGGGTGCAGTACTAGACACGTACAGTGCCTACAAGTAGTATTCAACCCCCTGCAGGTTTACACATTCGGAATTAACTTGGCATTGTGACATTTGGACTGTAGATCAGCCTGGAAGTGTGAAATGCACTGCAGCAAAAAAGAATGTTATTTCTTTGTTTATTTTTTTTTTTAAATTGTGAAAAGTTTATTCAGAGGGTCATTTATTATTCAACCCCTCAAACCACCAGAATTCTGTTTGGTTCCCCTAAAGTATTAAGAAGTATTTCAGGCACAAAGAACAATGAGCTTCACATGTTTGGAATAATTATCTCTTTTTCCAGCCTTTTCTGACTATTTAAGACCCTCCCCAAACTTGTGAACAGCACTCATATACATCGTCAACATGGGAAAGACAAAGGAGCATTCCAAGGCCATCAGAGACAAGATCGTGGAGGGTCACAAGGCTGGCAAGGGGTACAAAACCCTTTCCAAGTAGTTGGGCCTACCTGTCTCCACTGTTGGGAGCATCATCCGGAAGTGGAAGGCTTATGGAACTACTGTTAGCCTTCCACGGCCTGGACAGCCTTTGAAAGTTTCCTCCCGTGCCGAGGCCAGGCTTGTCCGAAGAGTCAAGGCTAACCCAAGGACAACAAGGAAGGAGCTCCGGGAAGATCTCATGGCAGTGGGGACATTGGTTTCAGTCAATACCATAAGTAACGTACTCCACCGCAATGGTCTCCGTTCCAGACGAGCCCGTAAGGTACCTTTACTTTCAAAGCGTCATGTCAAGGCTCGTCTACAGTTTGCTTATGATCACTTGGAGGACTCTGAGACAGACTGGTTCAAGGTTCTCTGGTCTAATGAGACCAAGATCGAGATCTTTGGTGCCAACCACACACGTGACGTTTGGAGACTGGATGGCACTGCATACGACCCCAAGAATACCATCCCTACAGTCAAGCATGGTGGTGGCAGCATCATGCTGTGGGGCTGTTTCTCAGCCAAGGGGCCTGGCCATCTGGTCCGCATCCATGGGAAGATGGATAGCACGGCCTACCTGGAGATTTTGGCCAAGAACCTCCGCTCCTCCATCAAGGATCTTAAGATGGGTCGTCATTTCATCTTCCAACAAGACAACGACCCAAAGCACACAGCCAAGAAAACCAAGGCCTGGTTCAAGAGGCAAAAAATCAAGGTGTTGGAGTGGCCTAGTCAGTCTCCTGACCTTAACCCAATTGAAAACTTGTGGAAGGAGCTCAAGATTAAAGTCCGCATGAGACACCCAAAGAACCTAGATAACTTGGAGAAGATCTGCATGGAGGAGTGGGCCAAGATAACTCCAGAGACCTGTGCCGGCCTGATCAGGTCTTATAAAAGACGATTATTAGCTGTAATTGCAAACAAGGGTTATTCCACAAAATATTAAACCTAGGGGTTGAATAATAATTGACCCACACTTTTATGTTTAAAATTTATTAAAATTTAACTGAGCAACATAACTTTTTGGTTTGTAAGATTTATGCATCTGTTAATAAATCCTGCTCTTGTGTGAAGTTTGAAGGCTCTAACTTATTTGCATCTTATCAAACCTGCTAAATCTGCAGGGGGTTGAATACTACTTGTAGGCACTGTATATACGCAATGCCCTGACGAGGTCAAGCGTATGCAGAGCCTTCTCCACTCTATGAACCGGAACCGGGTAAAGGGATGGCAGTGAAATTTCCTCATTGAGGTGGAAGTTGGACACAACCTTTGGAAGGAAGGATGGTACTGTACGGAGAACCACCTTGTCCTGGTGAAAGGCTAGGAGGGCCGTCTGCAGGAGAGTGCTAACAATTCAGACACCCTGCGTAGCGAGGTGATTGCCACCAGAAAAACCACCTTGTGTGACAGAATGCGGAGTGGGACTTCCTTAAGGGGCTCGAAAGGTGGTGCCTGCAATGCTGTCAGGACCAGGTTGAGGTCCTATGTTTCCAGTGGACGTCTGTAGGGGGGAACTAATTGGGAAACTCCCTGGAGAAAAGTCCTTACTTGCGGGTTTGTTAGCAATACGCCTTTGGAAAAGCACTGACACCTGGCTCTTAAGCGAGCCTAGGGATAGCCTGGCGTCCAGATAAAGAAAGCTTCGCAACAGGTAAAGAAAGCTCTCTAGGTACGGTAATAGATCTTGGCAGAGGCTGGCTTCCTTGTCCTGATCATGGTCGTAATGACATCCGGTGAGAGCCCTGCCTGGGTTAGAACCCAGGTCTCAAGGGCCACGCCGTCAAATTGAGAGCCCCTGAGTTCTGATGGTAGAACGGACCTTGTAACAGAAGGTCGTGACGGTCGGGGAGACGCCAGGGGGCGTCTGCTGTAAGCTGTACGATGTCGGCGTATCATGTACGTCTGGACCAGTCCGGCGCGATCAGGATGGTTGGAACTCCCTCTTGTTTGATCTTCCTCACGATTCTGGAGATCAGGGGGAGGGGTGGAAAAATGTACGGAAGCTGGAACTGGGTCGTCCTGAACCAGGGCATCCGCTCCGAGCGACCGCGGGTCGCGTGTCCTGGCCATGAAATTGGAGACCTTGGCATTGAGATGAGATGCCATTAGGTCCACATCCAGGGTCCCCCAGCGATGGCAGATCTGGTGAAAAATTTCGGGATGGAGAGACCACTCCCCCGAGTCCATTCCTTGTCTGCTGAGGAAGTCGGCTTCCCAGTTGTCCACACCCGGACTGTGGACCGCAGAGAGTACCGACCTCGTGTCTTCTGCCCAATGGAGGATATGTGCCACTTATCTCATCGCCTGGGTACTGCGGGTCCCGCCTTGGTGATTCACATATGCCACCGCCGTGGCATTGTCCGACTGTATCCTGACATGAGAGGAAGCCAGCAAGTGATGAAAGGCTCTCAATGCCAGGAAGATGGCCCGAATTTCCAGGATGTTGATGGCCAAAGTCGCTTCCACTGGTGACCTCTTGCCTTGTGCCCTGTGATGTAGGTGCACCGCACCCCAACCTTTCAGGCTTGCATCGGTGGTCAGGACCTTCCATTGACCTGAGAGAAAGGATTTTCCCCTTGCAAGCGAAGTTGGCTTGAGCCACCAGTGTAGAGACCTCCTGGTTGACGATGTTAGCCGGAACTCCCTGTCGAGGGAGAAAGGATTCCTGTCCCAGGACTTGAGGATGGCTAGTTGAAGAGGCCTGAGATGAAACTGGGCAAATTGCACCGCCTCCATTGCTGCTGCCATCCTGCCGAGGACTCTCATGGCAAACCGGAGATCGGAGGGGAATGCGGAGGAGTATGCAAACTCCCAGACGGAGAGCCAGTGCCCTTGTCCCTGGGAAGGAGCACCAGCCCCCTGGAGGTGTCAAATAGCATACCCAGGAAGGTCAGGGACTGACTCGGGGTAGTCAATGACTTCTGCAATTTGACTAACCAGCCCAGGCGACTCAGAGTGTCGATTGTGATTGAGATGCTGACCTCGCAGTCCTTGAAGGTGGAAGCCTTGATGAGAAGGTCGTCCATGTATGGAACGACTACAATGCCTATGGAGTGTAGAACGTCCATGGTGGCTGCCATGATCTTGGTAAAAGTTCTGGGAGCCGTGGCGAGTCCGAACGGGAGAGCCACGAACTGGTAGTGGTCCTGGTTGATCGCGAACATGAGAAATCTTTGATGGGCGGGAGCAATTGGTATATGCAGGTATGCGTCTTGTATGTCTATGGAGGCGAAATATTCTCCCTGCTCCATGGACGCAATGATGGACCGAAAGGACTCCATGCGAAAATGACGAACCCGTACATATTTGTTGAGTTGTTTTAGGTCTAGTATGGGCCGGATGCTACCTCCTTTCCTGAGGACTACGAATAGATTGGAGTAGAACCCTCGGAAGTGTTCGGTCGTGGGAACCGGTACTACGACTCCTGCTTGAAGGAGAGAGACCGCTTGGTGGAAGGCATGAGCCTTGTCTGGCGGTTTTGGTGGAACAGAGAGGAAGAACCGGTTCGGTGGACTGGAAGTGAACTCTATCTTGTATCCGGAAGACACTATTTCCCTGACCCACCTGTCTTCTGTAATAGGCAGCCAGACTTGCTGAAAGAGTAGAAGTCGTCCGCCTACCGGTGGGGTGCCTCCCGGAGTTCGTGAGTCATGATGAGGTGAAATTCTGAGATTTTCCTCCTTTGGGCTTCGCCTGGCCTGCTTTCGACTGCCAGGTCCTGTCCGGCCTCTGTACCGCCCGTGGGTTGTCCCTACGTGGAAAGCGGCTACGATTTTGTGCTGGGTGCGAGACGGACCAGCCCGAAGAATTCCGAAAGGATCGGAATCGAGTTTGGTTACGCCTTTTAAACGTGTGTTTAGGTTTTAGTTGAGGGAGAGAGGTACTCTTACCCCCAGTGGCGTTGGATATCATTGTGTCCAACTTTTCACCGAAAAGCCGTCCACTGAGGTACGGGAAATGCGTGAGGGACTTCTTTGAGGCCGCATCCGCTTTCCATTCCCGCAGCCAGAGGATACGCCGAATTGTGATGGCGTTCGCTGCTATCCCCTCTACAACTCTTGCGGAGTCCAGGGCTGCATGAAGCATGTAATCTGCTACCACTGCTATTTGAACCGCTTGATCCGAAAGCTCAGGATTTGAAGCTTGGAGGCCAGCTTGCAATTTTTTGGCCCAAGCCAGAATGGCCTTGGCCGCCCAAACTGAAACGAACGCGGGGGCCAGGGAGGCCCCTGTCGCTTCGAAAACTGAACGAGCCATGCGTTCTACCTGCCGGTCTGCTGCGTCCCTGAGGGTTGAGCTATCTGGCAGTGAGAGGAGGGTCTGTGCTACTAGCCTAGAGACTGGGGGGTCCACTTCGGGTGGATTTGTCCACTGCTTGGTGTCCTTTTGTGGGAAGGGGTACCTAGCCTCCAAATATTTGCGATTGGTGAATGTCTTCTCAGGCTGCGAAACCTGCTTAGTAAGGATCGTCTGAAATTCCGGGTTGTTAGAGAAGACCTTAGGTGGTTTCAGAACACCTTCAAAGCAAATCTTGTGTTCTGAGACTTCCGGGGTTGGATCGGAAATGTCCAGCACCCGATGGATGGAAGAGATTATGTCCTCAACCAGCGCTGTATTGCTAGGGGGACAAGGGACCAGAGACCTCTCCGTTTTGTTGTCCGAGTCACAGATGCCTTCCGAATCGGGCGTATCGCTGAGGCGTTCCCTGGTGGGTGAGCTGGGGCGGAGGTCTCCTGTAGTCGGGGGTCGCTGTGGAGATCTGCGTTGTCTGTCTCTGGTAGGGGACGGTCTAGGTGACTTGGAACTACGGTGTCTCTCCCTAGAGGGGGATGACCGTGTGCTATGGGATGACGCAGGGAATGCGACGTGTGGGTCCGCTTATGTCTGGGAGAGCCAGATACGGCCTGTCCCTGAGTGGAGCTGTCCCTTTGCTGGGTAACGCTCATAGCCGAGACATGACCCTGCAGAGCCTGGAGTAATGTGAAGGTTAGGTTATCTATGGACTGCGTCAGACTGCGACATCTGGGTAGCCCATTCCGGCGTGGTAGCATCCGCTGAAGCCTCTTGGGGTTCTGACCCAGTATTCTGGATACAGTCCCGACAGTGGGGGTATGTGCTGCCACTGGGGAGAGTGGTTTTGCAGGCTGTGCAGAATGCATAAAAGCAGTACTGCCTGGTTCTCTTGTACCTTGAGCCTGGCATAGTGCACAGAGCGCGGAAGGGCAGGCTATGGCAGAGCCCTACAGGGGTGGATATGCAGGGGAAACCTATAGGAGAGACTTACAGGGAATCCGGATTCACAGCCGAGCAAAAAAACCCGAGCTATGATCTTACCCCACCAGTGTGCCCCTAGGTCCAGCGCCGAAGATCCACAGTCCTGTGCCCCCCGGAGACTGGCTGGCGTGGTGCTGCTGATGCCTGCGTCAGAAATGGCCGCCGAGAGGATTGAGGAGGGAGAAGAAGGGGGCAGAGAGCTTAGAAAGAGCGCGCAGAGATGTGTAAAAACGCGCCCTTTCTGCCTCGATCCGCCCCTTCTATGACATTGTAGAGTGTCAGATTTGTCATCCGGGGAGCAGGACGGGGGGCGGAGAGGAGGCGGCGACCTCAGCTAGGCCGAAGCCGCGGCCGAAATTAGATATCGATGCCAAGGAAAGGCTCCGGGCGGGGGTCGGATCTTAACCGGACCCCCCGGATTGAAAGGCAGGCTAGCGGTGGGGTCACAATTGGAAGCGGGGCCCTGTGATGGGTCCCTCTGAGGCGCTATGTAGCTGGTGCTGCCGCAGAGACAGGGGAGCAGGGAGCCCTGTCTCTGTATGAGCCATGCCTGCCCGCACTCCCCCCCGGCCCCGACAGGAGTCCGCAGCTGGGCTGGGGTCCCTGGATACAGTGAGCTGCAGATTACCGAGGTACAGACCCTACCTGAGGCGTCTCAACCTAATACCCCCAGATAGGGATTAGGGAGGGTGCTGCTGTCACCATCAGGGGGCTTCTTCCTCGCCTCGACCTCAACCCAAGACCAAAAGGAATTGGGGAAGGAGGGGGGTCTCAACTTCGAGCCAGCACCCGCAGGACTGGGGAAGGAGCGACATGGGGAACAGCAATCTCTACTTCAACCGGGCACCCCATAATAGGGGGCCGGGGAAGGAGCCATGCCAGGAGTCTCACAGGAGACCCGCTTTTCTACATCTGTCATCCGGGAAAAAACGGAGGAAAAAAAAAATCTTTAGGTGTGCCTCCTTGCGACACTAAGCAGAAAACTGGAGAAGGCTGACGCCGATACTGCAGAGGAGGAGCCATAGTTAATCTTTTTCAGATTATGCATAGTGTCGCCTCCTAGATGACAGCAGCATAACACCCATGGTTCTGTGTCCCCCAATGAGGCGACAGAGTAAAAATTATGTTTCCCAAATTTTGCTGATGTAAAGTAGACATGTGGGAAATTTTATTAACTATTTTGTGCGATATGACTCTCTGAATTAAGGGCACAAAAATTAATTTTTTGATTGATTATTCTATATACTGTGATAACAGTATTGCTGCATAAAGTGTAAATCATGATCTACTATGAGGCACGCCCCAAGTTGCTATGATAACTCCAATATCTTATCACAGTTATCTAAATGCAGATTGAGAGCAGCATCCAATTGTTAAAGAATTCCGCCTGCTGCTGTTTGAGGCACATACCACATGAGAAGTCGGCTCAACTCCTAAGCACCCTCCACAGTTGCAGACACCAGCGTGGATGTACATTTACCTCTATTTTGAAACAGGGGGTAAGGATGTAGCCTGCTTCTATTTTGGCAGTCTAACCATAAATGACACATTTCACCTCTCCATAAGATTGTTGGAGGTCCAGATGTTGAGACCCCTAGTGATGGTGAGAAATTGTGTGCAGTTCTTAAAGTTAGTGCAAAGTCCCAGGAATCAGACACCTATCACCTGCCTATTAGCAGAAATATGTGTTATTTATGGGACAATCCTTTTAAAATCAAACATTTGTGGCTACACAAAGTCTCAAGTTGTCCAAGTCTACAGATTACAATAGGCATTCACCTAGAAAAACTTGACTTTTAGTAGATAGTCTCCCAACATTTTAAAAGTAAAGTATAGTATATATACGGCAGTAACGTACTGTAGAAATATTAACCCGTTCATGACATGCGCCGTACATGTACTGTGCATCTCGGTGTTTCCCCCTTTGATGTGGCTCCGACGCTGAGCCAACATCTTTTTCAGCACGTCAGCTGTTTTGAACAGCTGAAATGTGCCTCTAAACAGCCGCGGGTGGAATCGTAACCCATTAAATGCGGTTAACAGTGGCCGGTGCTCATAGCAAGTGAGCAATTCTGCTACATACAGGCGATATGATCATCGCCTGAATTAGCAGAGCCGATCAGACAACTGCAGCTTCTATTGAAGCACACAAAAAGTGTAAAAAAAAAAAAAAAAAGTTTAAAAATATTGAAAAAAAATAAAAGCTCAAATCACCCCTTTTCACCCAATCAAAATAAAAAAAAAAATCAAACTTATACATATTTAGTATTGCCGCGTTCAGATCTATCAAGCTATAAAAAGAATTAATCCCATCAGTAAACGGCGTAGCGGAAAAAAAGTCAACCCCAGAATTACGTTATTTTGGTCGTTACAACATTGCATTAAACTGCAATAACGGGTGATCAAAAGGTCAAAAGATACATCTGCACCAAAATGGTATCATTAAAAACATCAGCTTGGCATGCAAAAATTAAGCCCTCACCCGGCCACAAATTCTCAAAAATAGAGACGCTACTGGTCTCGGAAAATGATGTTGGTTTTTTTTTAAACAAAAACTTTTGATTTTTTTTTCAATACTTAAATAAAAAAACAACCTAGACATGTTTGGTGTCTGTGAACTCTTAGTGACCTGGCGAATCATAATGGCTGGTCAGTTTTAGCATTTGATGAACATGGCAAAAAAAAAAAAAATCCAAAAAACAGTTGTGGAATTGCACTTTTTTTTGCAATTTCACCACACTTGGACTTTTTTTTCCCATTGTCGAGTACACAATATGGTAAAACTAATGGTGTCGTTCAAAAGTACAACTCATTCTGCAACAAACAAGCCCTCACATGGCCATATTGACAGAAAAATTAAAAAAAAGTTATGGCCCTGGGAAGAAGAGGAGCGATAAACGAAAAAGGGTTCTGTCATGAAGGGGTTACAAGGGGTTTCTTGTTTTCTTTAAAAGTTAACAATGAAAAGGAATAGAACAAAGAAAAAAAAAGCAAACTTACCTCCGGAATCATCCCTCTGCTTCCGCAATCCAGCACTGTCCATCTCCGCCAGAGCAGAAGAGATTACATCCCCCTACCATCAGTCAGCATACTTTTCATTTTAAAAAGGTCTCACCAAAGACCAAACATGAAAAAGACAACTTTAAACAAGTGAAACAGTGCACCCTTGGTGGGTGTTAAACCAAACGCAGAGTAAATCCAGTTATCACAGTGCCAATCACAATACATATAGAGAAAAGTTTTGCTCCTGTGCCTCATCATGAGTTCCGGCGGTGCTTTTTTAGTGGTGGGACACTTGGTTTCCACCCTGCGTGTCACAGACTGGAAGTGACACACTGGAACACATGGAAACAGTGTAAGAATTGGTCCGGCGCGCACATTTAAAAGAAAAAACTCTGGAGAGAACAAACTCAGACATATTCTGTACTGTTACCCACGAACAGCGGTGGGTCATTTTTTCCGTTTCTGGCTTTTTTCAATGGAGTATTCCTGATTCCCCTGATGAACCTAAATACAGGTAGAGATGCATCAGGAGCTTACTCATAGCCAATGATATAATCTCAAAATGGATTATGCGCCACTATCCTGACTGAAGTGTTGGAGTAATCAACTATCAATTTGGGTGAGATCAATCCTTTTTTACTTATCTTTACACAATGTGGATTGATTAATGTGATTTTGTTAAAAGTGATTTGGATACTGCCACAGCACTTTAGATATGGCATTTTTTATTAAGTATACATAGATTGGCATTAAGAGTATCATATTAAAGCTACAGTATCAGTTCTATCGATCACCTATATAGGGACTGTGACTGGCACTGAGAGAATTGGATTTACTCTGTTTGGTTTAACTCCCACCAAGGGTGCACTATTTGACTTGTTATTAAGGTGTCTTTTTCATGTTTGGTCTTTGGTGAGAGCTTTTTCTTTTAAATATTTTAAGTTAAAATTTAAGTTTTAGGTCCCAACTGCTGGTATTCATTGATAAAGACACCTTAAAAACAAGTGAAACAGTACTGCTTTATAGTCCAGGAAATACGACTACAATCTACCTTTAAGCAGACCCTCACCTCCACGCTGGTAACCAGCCAATCACCGATGGCCTTACTCTGTGCTCCACTTGTCACCATCTGGAAACCATTGGCAGTAGCAGTGTGAAGGAGTACTATATGGGCACAAATGGTATAGTCAGTGAACAACACGGCATGGTGAATCCCTACTCACAAAGGCATGCACTGTCAACGCCATTCCATGAACTCACCTTCAGCGGCAGAAGAGGTGCCCTGGTTAGCAGAAGCTGATAGTGTCTGCTCATAGATAGATAGAAGTTCTGCATCCTCCACAGCAAAGTAAACAGGAACCTGAGTCTCCATTGAAAGCATCTCAGGCTCTATGTCCATAAACTGCTGAAAATGAGAAACAGAAGCCAATTATAGGTGAGAACATTACACTTTGACTCACCACACATGCTACTTTTCTGTGTCTTTTTCTACAATACTTGTTTGTCCCATCATTGAATGCTATTTCATATGGATAGTTTACATACATTTCTCAGGACTGGTAGGATCACTTCCAGGCAGAGACTTATACTGATCCCAAGACTGAAAAGGCCTGAATGGAGTCTCAATGTAGTCCCCACACAGTGAGTGGCCAGAAATGGATGTGTGAGGGGTAAAACATTATGGCACTTTCGTTTTCAGCATCGTTAAGTGCCCTGGCAATCAGATCTACATCAATCACAAGGTAATGGTATGTACTGGTGGTATGCCAGCACTTTGTAGAATGAAAAAAAACCCTTGGAGTAAGATAAGGCACCACACCTTTCAATATAAGCTTGTACCAGTCAAGTAAGTCAGTGTGCCTGCATTTAATTATAATTAATGTAAGAACTATTAGATCGTAATGCAAGTGACTAGTAAAGTGTACAGCTCGTTTTACCACTTCTGCTGTATACATTAGGTAACAACTCTGTAACTGAGCATTGGTCTTTATGCTTGCAGAAGCATACCAAAACAACACACTACAGCATGGAGTCAACAGGATGGTCTACCAACCGTAGTTGTCTCTGCCATGTAAAAGCCAGAGGATCTGTGTCAGCCCCACTTTATCATAAGACTCAATTACATAAAAAGGAACATCTACGCTGGAACAAGTAATTGCATCAAACTATTTCTTGTACAAAGAAATGGTCACAAATGAAAGGTAAAACGATTAAATAAACATTACTGAAGGGCATCTGTCACCCCAAAACTCAAATTAAACTACTTAAATAGTCATATAGGAAACTTGTCCCCTGTAAATGAGGGGTCCTCGATGCACCCTTGGTTCAGCGCACTGTTCTACCGCTTTCATTTCAATCTGCACCTCCCTTTAAGTTGATCGACAGTGCTCACTTTAAAGCACTGCCCAAATTGAATCCTGCACACACTGACACTGCAGGAGCGAGAGCACACACAGTGTCATCGTGCACGTTCTCATCCTTCTCCTGTCTGCAGCGGATGCGCAGTACACACAGGATCACATAGTAGTAGCAAGCGGCCGATGATGGCTGGAAAGGGGGATGACAGTGAGCACACACTGAGGAGTGTGTGTGAGCGGAGGATGCAATTCAAACAGCTCTCCAAAGCTAGTGTTGGCAATCAACATCAAGGGAAGTGCGCAGGGGGGGTGGGAACTATGCACTGAGCCCTTGGCCACAAAACATATGCACGGATTACCCCTCATTTACATATCTAACAAAATGGTATGTGTGTAAAATGACACAAGCAAAATCTATCCTACAAATAGGATTTATATATGGGCTAAGCCCCCTATGTGAATTTTATAAATGGTTCACTTTGAGATTAGAGGGTGATAAGACTCCTTCCAAAAATTAAAATTTCCCAACCTGTACTATATCTTGTGGAAGCGCCGCCATGTCATGCGGCAGGATTATCACTACTGCACCCGCTGACTGGCGCAGCGCTTTCTGATACTGCTGAAAGGAGAAGTCCGCTAAGCGCATGAGGACACATCGCCTGCTCAGTACATCTGCCTCCATTGTACGCGCCTCTGTGTTAAGTACGGAATTCCGGGTACCTGCAGAAAACAAACGTCACAAGACAGTTAGTGTGAAGGCTTTAGGAAACGGGAACCTGTCAGTAACAGTACCCTGGCACAAACAGGTGTACTGCAGGATAAAGCTGTGTAACACATTTCTAAATGTGGGTTTATTGATATGGAAATTAGGCTCATAATGATGTGAAGAGTGTATAAAACATGGGGAGAACAAAACTCAAATTAAACTACTTAAATAGTCATATAGGAAACTTGTCCCCTGTAAATGAGGGGTCCTCGATGCACCCTTGGTTCAGCGCACTGTTCTACCGCTTTCATTTCAATCTGCACCTCCCTTTAAGTTGATCGACAGTGCTCACTTTAAAGCACTGCCCAAATTGAATCCTGCACACACTGACACTGCAGGAGCGAGAGCACACAGTGTCATCGTGCACGTTCTCATCCTTCTCCTGTCTGCAGCGGATGCGCAGTACACACAGGATCACATAGTAGTAGCAAGCGGCCGATGATGGCAGGAAAGGGGGATGACAGTGAGCACACACTGAGGAGTGTGTGTGAGCGGAGGATGCAATTCAAACAGCTCTCCAAAGCTAGTGTTGGCAATCAACATCAAGGGAAGTGCAGAGGGGGGGGTGGGAACTATGCACTGAGCACTTGGCTAAATGTGGGTTTATTGATATGGAAATTAGGCTTATAATGATGTGAAGAGTGTATAAAACATGGGGAGAACATACAAACTCCTTGCAGATGTTGTCCTTATTGGATTTGAGCCCAGAACCTCAGCACTGCAAAGCAACAGTGCTAACCACTGAGCCACCGTGCTGCCCCTTTATGATGATTGGAAATTAATGACTCCTACTCTCCTCTTGGCACTTGAATCATTCTAAATGGAGCTTTTTAAATATTTTTAGATTTTGATCAATAAAAATGTGTATTTTATATACTACTTTTTAATGGTTCATGACTCCATAGTCTTTTTGTATTAAGGGTGGACATTACAATCTATATAGCTCCTCTATGCTCCCACTCCCTGATTGTCAGTAGTGGTGACATTATACATCTGAGCTGGTCTCCAATATCAAACAATGAATGGATGGTGGTGGAGAGAAGTGCAAAGGAGCCATTGATTGCAAGTGCACTGATACGCCCACTGATGCACTTCTGTTCCTCCTAGGCATAACAAAAACACAAACTGGTGCAACGGCATAGCTATTACGGATGATGGAGCCGTAATATATACAGGTGCTTCTCACAAAATTAGATCATCAAAAAGATAATTTATTTCAGCTCTTCAATACAAAAAGTGAAACTCATTATTATATAGTCATTACAAACAGAGTGATGTATGTCATGTGTTTATTTATGTTAAAGTTGATGATTATGGATTACAGTCAATGAAAACCCAAAAGTTATTATCTCAGGAAATTAGAATACTTTATGTTGGCCTACTGAAATGTATGTTCAGTAAATGCACTCAATACTTGATCGGGGCTCCTTTTGCATCAATTACTGCATCAATGCGGCGTGGCATGGAAGCCCAGGTTGCTTTGATAGCAGCCTTCAGCTCGTCTGCATTGTTGGGTCTGGTGTCTCATCTTCCTCTTGACAATACCCCATGGATTCTCTATGGGGTTAAGGTCAGGTGAGTTTGCTGGCCAATCAAGCACAGTGATATTGTTTTTTCTAAACCAGGTATTGGTACTTTTGGCAGAGTGGACAGGTGCCAAGTCCTGCTGGAGAATGAAATTTCCATCTCCAAAAAACTTGTCGGCAGAAGAAAGCATGAAGTGCTCTAAAATTTCCTGGTAGATGGCTGCACTGACTTTGGTCTTGATAAAAAAACAGTGGACCTACACCAGCAGATGACATGGCTCCCCAAACCATTACTGATTGTGGAAACTTCACACTAGACCTCAAGCAGCTTGGATTATGTGCCTCTCCACTCTTCCTCCAGACTCTGGGACCTTGATTTCCAAATAAAATGCAAAATTTACTTTCATCTGAAAACAACCCCTTCGATCACTGAGCAACAGTCCAGTTCCTTTTCTCCTTGGCCCAGGTAAGATGCTTCTGCCGTTGTCTATTGGTCATGAGTGGCTTGACACAAGGAATGTGACACTTGTAGCCCATGGCCTAGATACATCTGTGTGGTGGTGGCTCTTGAAGCAATGACTCCAGCAGCAGTCCACTCCTTGTGAATCTCCCCCAAATTTTTGAATGGCTTTTTCTTAACAATCCTTTCAATGCTGCGGTTATCCCGGCTGTTTGTGCACCTTTTTCTACCACACTTTTTCCTTCCACTCACCTTTCCATTAATATGCTTGGATACTGCACTCTGTGAACAGCCAGCTTCTTTAGCAACGACCTTTTGTGGCTTACCCTCCTTGTGGAGTGTGTCAGTGACTGCCTTCTGGATATGTCACGTCAGCAGTCTTCCCCATGATTGTGGAGCCTACTGAAACAGACTAAGGGAACTTTTTCAAACTCTTAGGAAGCCTTTACAGATGTTTTTGTTAATTATTCTAATTTACTGAGATAACGGCTTTTGGGTTTTCATTGGCTGTAAGCCATAGTCATCAATATTAACAGAAATAAACACGTGAAATAGATCACTCTGTCTGTAATGACTCTATATATGAGTTTCACTTCTTGTATTGAAGAACTGAAATAAATTAACTTTTTGATATTTTAATTTTGTGAGAAGCACCTGTATATAGAGAAGAATCTATAAGGGTGCCATTAAACGTACAGATATCTGAGCACTTTCTGTCCGATCAGATCATTATCACCATTTTATATGCCTGAAATATGTCAGACTAGTGATTTGACAACTTGTCAATGACTTGCAAACAAACTATGTCTGAAAGACAACTCCATCACAGGGAACAGAAAGGTTTTTATTCGAGACGATCACAACAGAGGAGGAAGATCAGAATTAAAGCCAATACCTGTGAGTGCACACAGCCAATTCAGGGGTACGTTTCCACTGTATGATTCACAGTGTAACGACAGCCAATGTGCTTGCCGGCCATTTAATTGCCTGTTTACAGAGGCAGACAAGTCTTCCGATCAGTAATACATTGCTCTGTACACACAGGCTGGCATTGCTCTCTGCAGCACAGGTTCTGCTTACACAGCACTATGTGCTGCCGAGAACAATGATCTGTTGTGAAGCCTGAAAGATCATTACTAGATCCCTCATTCACGATAATCATTATGTATATTGCCCTTTAAAACCTGATGTATGTAATCCCCGTCACAGAGGAATGGCCTTTCTTCTTTGTCGCTACCGAGGGACACGAGGAATGGTGCAGAAGTCAGATACAAGCCTAATTTCTAGCCTACTCGTGTGTAATAACCATGAGGCTAGCTGTATGAGCCCATCGGCCACATCTGGGATGTGGACACCAATATTTGAGACGTTAAGGGGGATCAGCTAGTCGGTGTGACTAGCAGGTGATCTGCCATGCAGCCATAGCCTCGCACTGCCCGCTCAGACGGCTAGGGTGCCAGCTCGTGCAGATGGCAGGCAGGGCATGCTTGTAGCTCCATGCAGATCACGGCGAGGTCTATCAGATACCACAGAAGCCCCAGCAGAGCTGCTCTGCACTGGCTGCACCCAGTCTTGTGGGCAGAGCTGCCACTCATTAACCCCTGCAGACCACCATAGGACAGGTGTGAGAAGGCGACAGTCACTGACCGTAGCTCTGGCCCTGGAGGTCATACTGCTGCATGCGATACACAGTGAACTCATGGGCGGCCTCGGCCTGCAGAGGAGACACGAGGAGCAGCACAGCCGGGATGAAAACGATGAACGTGAGAGGAAAAGACGCCTTCAGCATATTCTCAAACACCTCTCCGGCTTCTTCCAGCATCCTGCCGCTCCGTGGAGAGCCCTCTACAGCAGTAATGTACAGGCAGCTCGGGGGAAACTGACTGGCAGCGGCCGGGAGCGACAGCTAATGCCTACAGCTTCCTCAGCAGCTGGGGACCAGCAGGCACTCGCATAGACACCTATCTGAGGGGCCTTCCGCTGCGACAAGCATGGCCAATCACGAAGGGACAGGCGCAATGTGGCCACCCTAATAGGGGTCCTTGCAATCAGGTCGCGAGAGAGGACAGTAGAGGGTGTGTGAGCGCCTCTCCTTGGCGCGCGCTCTCGCCCCCTGCAGGCAGAAGATGGTGGTTACACGTGAAGAGGAAGTTCCTGTCCTTCATTTGCACCTATTTTTTTTTAAAGTCTTATTCGGATGTTTGCATATAGTTTGCTCCTTTTTTCATCACTCATGAGGCTTAGTTTTTATGTCATTTTTATATTTTCCTTTTTTTTTGCAGATATCAGAAGTGTAAAGAATTTTTTTTTAGGACCCAAAGTTCAGATAAAAAACATTTTTAATTGCGTTCCCCTTTACATAGGAACAATTTTATATATTGGACACGTTTTTTTCCACTGGGGATTGTGCTAGAAACACCAATTTAGCCGGTGGCGTCTTTTTTTTATTTATGCTTTTTTTTGCATTTATTTATTTTATTTTACACACTGTTCCCCCCATAAGGTCTTGAAAGACCTGTGAGGGACATTTTAACATATTCATGCATTTTTATTATTGCCAATTTCCCCTCTCACTTTGCAGCTTTCCCTTTCTGGAGTGATTTCCGTCATTTTGCGAAATGTGCAATTTTTTGTTCTAAAAAGTTGTATCTAAGGTTAAAAACAAAAATGGTTATTTTTTTCTTAGTTTATGCAAAATTTGTGACCCATGTGCGCCGCTTCAGAGTATTTGACACAAAAAAAGGCAAGTGTTACAAGATAAAAAAGAAAAGTGACTTTAACCCCTTCATGACCCAGCCTATTTTGACCTTAATGACCTGGCCATTTTTTGCAATTCTGACCAGTGTCCCTTTATGAGGTAATAACTCTAGAACGCTTCAGCGCATCTTAGCGATTCTGAGATTGTTTTTGCGTGACATATTGGGCTTCATGTTAGTGTTAAATTTAGGTCAATAATTTTTGCGTTTATTTGTGGAAAAATCAGAAATTTGGCGAAAATTTCGCAATTTTCAAATTTTGAATTTTTATTCTGTTAAACCAGAGAGTTATGTGACACAAAATAGTTACTAAATAACATTTCCCACATGTCTACTTTACATCAGCACAATTTTGGAAACAATTTTTTTTTGTTAGGAACTTATAAGGGTTAAAAGTTGACCAGCGATTTCTCATTTTTACAACAAAATTTACAAAACCATTTTTTTAGGCCTCTTTCACACATCAGGTTTTCGCCGTCAGGCGCGATCCGGCGCTTTTGACAAAAACCGGATCCGGCGAAATGCAATGCCGGATCCGGTTTCCCCCCCATTGACTTGCATTAGAGTCGGATCGAGCCGGATGGCCATGCGTTTCATCCGGTTTTTGCCGGATCCGGCAATGTGTCGCAATCCGGCGTCTGGAAAAAACGGCTACTGTAACGTTTTTTGTCTCCGGCGAAAAAGCCGGACACGCCGGATCCGGCATGTCCGGCTTTTTCACACAATGAAAGCCTATGAGCGCCGCAATGCGCCTGATCCAGCGACAGCCGGATCCGGTGGCCGGATCCGTTTTTTTTGGTCTGAGCATGCTCAGTAGCTCTGCCCACAAGACATATATAAAAGCAAGACAGTGGGACCCTCAGCCACACCCAACATGCCACCCAAGCCAAGAACCAGGAGCAGGAGAAGGCAGCAGACATCTGCAGCAGCAGCACCATCAGCACCACCCCAAATGGAGCAGCATGCTGAACAACGGGAGGGGAGTCCAGCAGCAGATGAGAGACGGTAATTATCAAATCCCCCATTCCTCCAAACTAGGGCTATGGAATATCAAGATATTCATTGGCCCTTTGTTTCTCTTTATTCAACAGCCGCCCAATAGATGCAGCAGCAGCAGCAATGGCAGCAGCAGGAACACCACCCACAGCCATGGAGTCTGGCCATAAGGAAGACAGCACATCTTCTTCTGGGAGCCCTCCCTCGCATCGTCAGCGTTTGACGGTAAATTTTTATTTAAAAAATCCATCATCTCTGTAATATATGTCTATTCATTGCCTTTTATTTCAAAACAGGAATCACAAGATGAAGAGGAGCTCCCAGAAGAAGAAGGAAGGGGTGGACAGACACCTGGAGTGGGCTCACAATTGGTAAGATTTTTGCATCAAACGCAGAAACACAACATCACACTACACACAACACATAGAAAACAATGTTCTGCAGACCACACACACAGCAAACAAATGCCTACATCCAAAGACATAACATTTTTTGTTTTCTTCTCTAGTCTTCCCAATCTGGTGCTCGGCCAAGAGGTCCTCGCAGTGCCTCCCAGGGTCGTCGGCGACAGCAACGCGGCGGTCACCAGCGTGTAACTATAAATATTTTTGCTTTGTTTTTTTGCACTTTTTATTTCATTTCTTTTGTGGAGGCTAATTATGTTATTTTTGTCTTTTTCTTTAACAGCCTTCACAGCGTGCTCCCGACTCTGACGGTGAGGATGGAGGACTCGATGTGGACCACCTCATCGATTTCGTCAGAGAAAGGGAGCCGCTATGGAATATGGCTGACCGCCGCCATGCTGAACTTATCGTTACCCGACGACTCTGGAAGGAAATCTGTTCGCTCCTTGTGAACCGCTGGGAGGACCTCGATGCTCGGGCCCAGATTAAAGAGCGTAAGTATATACAGTACTGGTTGCTTGATTTAAACCAGTGTTTCCCGAACTCCAGTCCTCGTGGTCCCCACGGATCATGTGTTCAGGATTTCTATTTACTTTGGAAATCCTGAAAACATGACCCCTGGGGACCATGAGGACTGGAGTTTGGGAAACACTGATGTTGTATACTAACCACTTTGTCCTTTCTCGTTTCAGGGGAGAGAATTGTGAAGCGGTGGCGGTCTGTGAGGGATCGTTTCAAGAAGGAGTTCAATAAAGAGATGCGGGCCCCGAGTGGATCTGGAGGACGCAGGAGCAAGTACAAGTACGCACGAGCCCTGTCGTTCCTCCGGGATACAATGGTCACCAGAAGGTAAATATTACTCACCACATGTGACAAAAAAATGTTTAGATGTAACTTTTTTTTTTCAGCCAGGGCCATACCATGTCACTATTTTAATTGTTTTTTTTTCTCTTTATTCCACAGCACGGTGAGCAGCACTCGGGAGCCTGCACGATTGGACCCTTCTGAGGCGATCCCTGAGGAGACCGGCACCGAGGGACACTTCGACCGCCCCGATACATCTGCACCTTCCCAGCCTTCCCACACATTCGACCCATCTGTTCCATCCACCAGCACAGGAGCATCGTGGCCGCCTACATTACATGAAGCTGCTGGTGAGGAGATCGCTTTCCCTTTACCCCACCCTTCTGCCCCTGCCACCTCTAGTACACCTGCGGGTACTGGGCGGCAGCGGCAGAGGGGTCAGGAAAAGACTTATGCGCCAGAGTTCTTGCATCTGAATGCATCTTTCCAGAACTGTCTAAAAGTCTTGTCAGAGCAAATATCCGCAGGCTTTCAGCAGATCAACTCCAGCATTCTGGAGGTGAAGGCACTTCTGCAAACCATGCATTCAGAAGCAAGATTTTCGCCAAATCATACCTTTTTCAGGTCTGTTGTGGAGCGTATGGAAACGCTCTCTCCTACCCAGCAGATGCATGTAATGCATTCATGCCACAGTGCTCTCCAGCACGTTACCTCCCAACCTCCTCCTCCCACCACAGTAGTTCCTCCACCTGCACCCCCTCCAGCCACTTTCCATCCTCCCCCTCCTATTACATACCATCCACCTCCCCAGCACCAGCAACCTCCCCAGTACCTGCAAACTCCACAGTACCAGCAAACTCCCCAGTACCAGCAACCTCCCCAGTACCAGACATCTCCCCATTTCCAGCAACCTGCCCCGTACCAAACTCCTTCCCCATACAACTTGCCATCAACATCATCTGCTCCTACAGTCCCTGCCCAACCCTCCACTCCACCGCCCACCACCTCTTCTGCCTCCCACATGTCCACCCATTCTGTAGCTTTTTCCACACCTTCACCTCTAACTGTTCCTTCCCCACCACGATCCCAGTCCTCTCTCCACACTCCCAGTGTCGAAGTGTCCCGCAGCCCCTCCAGCAGTATTTCCACCCCACACTACACCGAGTTGTAATGTTTTTTTTTAATAAAAATGGCCATTTGTTTGTTTTCAAACATTTATTCAAAAAGTTTTTTTAACTTTAAAAACATTTAAAAAAAAAAAAAAATTTAAATAAAAGTTAAATTACTTTTACAATGGTTGTCTGTCATTTCTTTCTGCGGCAAAATATGTTTACAAAAAAAGGTAAAATAATTTCAAAGGTCAAATGGTATTCAAAACCTGGTATATAACTGTGGGTAAATTTGACCTTTTTGCCACAGTTGTGTTCCTGGTTGTGTTTGAAGCAAAGTATTTCACCTAAAAAGTTGTGTTTATTGTTGGTGATTTCCTAACAATGTACACAACTTTTGTTAAAAGGTGAAATACTTTGCATAAAACACAACCAGGTACACACCTGTGGCCTAAAGGTAAAAATAGTAAGACCATGACAAGATAGCCAACTTTGGTTGGCAAAGGTATATACTGTTTGTACACAAGTTTGGTTAAGGGCACAAATCTTTCACACTGTCATCCTGCCAGTGTACTCTGCCTTGAGGTGACAAAGTATAGTGCAAAATTGTCCCTCATTACTGAAACAGTCACAGAACTTCTAGTGGTAATGTCATGGTAATCTTGCAAGGTGGTTTCTTCAGAGGTGTCCTCAATGGAAATGGGTTCCTTGCAGATAACAAAATTGTGGAGTACCACGCAAGCTTTGATCACCTCGTCCACAGTTTCTGTCTTGAGGTTGATCGCAGTCAATAGGACCCGCCATTTGGCTGTCAGAATACCAAAGGTACATTCAACCATTCTTCTTGCTCTTGTGAGGCGGTAATTAAAAATGCGTTTTGTTCTTGACAATCCTCTGCTAGAGTACGGTTTCAAAAGGTGTTCTGACAGCTGGAAGGCTTCATCCCCTACACAGACAAATGGCATAGGTGGACCAGATGTTTGCGGCAGCGGTCTAGGGGGTGGGAACTGGAAGGTGTTTCCATACAGTTTACGCCCCATGGCAGACAGTTTGAAAACTTGAGAGTCATTGGAGCGGCCATAGGCCCCAATATCAACAGCAATAAATTTGTATTCCGCGTCAGCGATGGCCATGAGGACAATGGAAAAATATTTCTTGTAATTGAAATATTCCGATCCCGATCCGGCTGGCTTTACAATGCGGATATGTTTCCCGTCCACAGCGCCCAAGCAGTTGGGAAACTGACATATCTGTTGAAACTTTTCTGAAATTTCAATCCACCTCTCTGTTGTGGGCTCTGGTAAAAACTCTTCAGCTAAGGAGTCCCACAGTGCACGGCATGTGTACTTCACTATTCCAGATATGGTGGAAATCCCGAGTCTGTACTGGAAATGCAGTGACGAAAGGGATTCTCCAGTTGCAAGAAATCTGTTGGGAATTAAAAAACAATCAATTAGTTTAAAATCACAGCATTACATACCAAAACTCACCTATGACACTTGGAGATACAAACTACCACCAACAAGATTGCAGTGAAAGTGTGCTCTGATGCGAGCACATCCAATAAATGTGGCTTACCTTAAAGTCACCATCAAACGCTCTGCGGGTGAAACGGAGAAGCGGCAATAGGTGTCCGCTTTTCTTATGAGGTGTGCAATGCGCTCCACCAAGTAATCAAAATTCTCCATTTTCATCCTAACATATCAAAAAAATGTATCCGGGTTTCGTCTAAGGTCCATGCAGAGTGTAGAATAGACCCCACGCGTCATTCTCTTGGCTGTGATGGGGTGGATCCACAAACGTCGTCTACAATGCCTGATGCGCTGCTGTCTCGCTCTCTCCTTCTCCAGAACAATCACCCTCAAACGATTCGCCTCCGCTGTAAAATCCGCCAAATTCTTCAAAATATTTCCAATCACAACATCCATCTTCGCCAGTAAATTGCTCTTCTCTCCAACCTGTCAAAGAAGGGCTGTAGGAACATGCTATATATAGTTTTTTAGTAGCCAATCCCGTTTGGAAGGCCACAAGGGGCGATTTTAAAAACGGGATCCGGCGTAATCCGTCGAAAAACGGAACAAAAACCGGATGAACCGGATGAGACGGATCCGGTTTTGTCTGTGAAGAACAAGACGGATCCGGCAGAAAAACGGATCCGTCACATCCGGTTTTACGAAATATTTGCTGGATTCGGCGCTCCGGCACGACGCTGGATCGCGCCTGACGCCGAAAACCTGATGTGTGAAAGGAGCCTTAGGGACCACCTCACATTTGAAGTCACTTTGAGGGGTCTATATGGCAGAAAATACCCAAAAGTGACTCCACTCTAAGGCTATGTGCACACGTAACGGAACTCTCGCGGAAATTACCGCGAGAATTCCGGAATTCCAGTCCGCGGGAAAATCGCATTTTAAATTCCCGCGATTTTCCCGCGGAAAAACTAGCATTTTGCAAGCATATTTAGCTTGCAAAATGCTAGCGTTCTCCAAGCGATCTGTAGCATCGCTTGGAGAACTGATTGACAGGTTGGTCACACTCGTCAAACAGTGTTTGACAAGTGTGACCAACTTTTTACTACTGAGGCCACCTATGCAGCATCAGTAGTAAAAGATAGAATGTAAAACAAAAATAAAAAATGGTGTTATTCTTACCTTCCGACGTCCTGCGCAGCCGTTCCCAATAATCCTTTGCGAAAATGCCCGCGATGATGTCCGTTCTCGCGGGATCGCGACGTCTCGCGGTAATTCGCGATAACGTCGCGCGAATGACCGCGAGACTTCGCGATCCCGCGAGAACGGACATCATCGCGGGCATTTTCGCAAAGGATTACTGGCACCGAGAGCGTGGAGAGAGGCGGGAAGGCTGCGCGGGACGCCGGAAGGTAAGAATAACAATATTTTTTATTTTAAATTCTATTTTTTACAGGGATATTGTACCCAAAGCCCGGAGGACAGTCTCTTCTCCTCCGGACCATGGGTACCATCCGCAAATGTTCTGCTTACTTTCCGCATGTTGCGCACAGCCACATGCGGGAAATAAGCGGAACAATGCATTCATATGGGTGCGGGATCGCCGCGGTTCCGCAAAATAATGAGCATGCTGCGTTTTTTACCGCAAAGCGATTCCGCCACGGAAAGAAACGCAGCATTAGCACAGCATTGCGGAATCCCATAGGAATGCATGGGATGCTTATTTTTCGCGTTTTCGCGGCAAAATCGCGCGGTTAAAACCGCCGCGGAAATGTGAAAAAAACGCCACGTGTGAACTCAGCCTAAAAACTGCACCCCTCAAGCTACTCAAAACTACATTCTAGGAGATTATTAACCCTTCAGGTGCTTCACAGGAACTAAAGCAACGTGGAAGGAAAAAATGGACATTTTAATTTTTGCAACACAAATTTTCTTTTATCATTAATTTTTTTCATTTTCACATGGGCAAGTTGCAACAGGATAAAATGGATCCTAAAATTTGTTGGGCAATTTCTCCTGAGTACACCGATACCTCATATGTGGTCATAAACCACTGTTTGGGTAAACGGCAGGGCTCAGAAGGGAAGGAGCACATTTGACTTTTTGAATGGAAAATATGCTGGAATATTTAGCGCTTGTCATGTCGCGTTTGGAGAGTCGCTGTGTGCCTACACACTGGAGCTTCCCCACAAGTGACCCCATTTTGGAAACTAGACCCCCCAAGGAACTTATCTAGATGCATAGTGATCACTTTGAACCCCCAGGTGCTTCACAAATTGATCCGTAAAAAAAAAAGTACTTTTTATTCACAAAAATTATCTTTTAGCCTCAGTTTTTTCATTTTCACGTGAGCAAAAGGATAAAATGGATCTTAAAATTTGTTGGGCAATTTCTCCTGAGAACACTGATGCCTCATATGTGGTCATAAGCCACTGTTTGGGCGCACGGCAGGGCCCGGAAGGGAAGGAGCATCATTTGACTTTTTGAATGGAAAATTAGCTCCAATCGTTATCGGACACCATGCGTGTTTGGAGAGCCCCTGTGTACCTAAACATTGGATCTCCCCCACAAGTGACACCATTTTGGAAACTAGACCCCTGAAGGAACTTATCTAGATGTGTAGTGAGCACTTTGAACCCCCAAATGCTTCACAAAAGTTTATAACGTAGAGCAGTGAAAATAAAAAATCATTTTTTTTCCTCAAAAATGATTTTTTAGCACGCTATTTTTTTATTTTCACAAGGGTAGCAGGAGAAATTGGACCACAAAAGTTGTCCAGTTTTTCCTGAGTACGCTGGTACCCCATATGTGGGGGGGAACCACTGTTTGGGCGCACGGCAGGGCTCCGAAGGGAAGGAGTGCCATTTGACTTTTTGAAATGAAAATTAGCTCCAATCGTTAGCGGACACCATGTTGTGTTTGGAGATCCCCTGTGTGCCTAAACTTTGGAGCTCCCCCACAAATGACCCCATTTTGGAAGCTAGACCCCCTAAGGAACTTATCTAGATGCATAGTGAGCACTTTGAACACCCAGATGCTTCACAGAAGTTTATAACGCAGAGCCGTGAAAATAAAAAATATTTTTTTTTCTTAAAATATTTTTAGTCAGCAATTTTTTATTTTCACAGGGGTACCAGGATAAATTGGACCCCAAAAGTTGTACAGTTAGTCCTGAGTACACTGGTACCCCATATGTGGGGGGGGGGACCACTGGGCACACGTCGGGGCTCAGCAGGGAAGTAGTGACATTTTGAAATGCTGACTTTGATGGCATGGTCTCCGGGCGTCATGTTACATTTGCAGAGCCCCTGTGTGCCTAAACAGTAGAAAACCCCCACATGTGACCTCATTTTGGAAACTAGACCCCCCAAGGAACTTATCTAGATGTGTGGTGAGCACCTTGAACCCCCAAGTGTTTCACAGAAGTTTATAACGCAGAGACGTGAAAATAAAAAATCATTTGTTTTCCTCAAAAAAAAAAAGATTTTTAGCCCGCAATTTTTTTTTTCACAAGGGTAAAAGGATGAATTGGACCCCAAAAGTTGTTGTACAGTTTGTCCTGAGTACGCTGGTACCTTATATGTGGGGGGGAACCACTGTTTGGGCACACGTCAGTGCTCGGAAGGGAAGTAGTGACATTTTGAAATGCTGACTGATGGCATGGTCTGCGGGCATCATATTACCTTTGCAGAGCCCCTGTGTGCCTAAACAGTAGAAACCCCCCACATGTGACCACATTTTGGAAACTAGACCCCTTATGGAACTTATCTAGATGTGTGGCAAGCACCTTGAACCCCCACGTGCTTCACAGAAGATTATAACGCAGAGCCATGAAAATAAAAAATCATTTTTTTTGCCTCAAAAAATGATTTTTTAGCTCGCAATTTTTTATTTTCACAAGGATAAATTGGACCCCAAAAGTTGTTGTCCAGTTTGTCCTGAGTACGCTGATAGCCCATATGTGGGGGGGGGGACCACTGTATGGGCACACGTCAGGGCTCGGAAGGGAAGTAGTGACATTTTGAAATGCTGACTTTGATGGCATGGTCTACGGGCGTCATGTTACATTTGCAGAGCCCTTGATGTACCTAAACTGTGGAAACCCCCCACAAGTGACCCCATTTTGGAAACTAGACCCCATAAGGAAGTTGCCTAGATGTGTGGTGAGCATATTGAACCCCCAAGTGCTTCACAGAAGATTATAACGCAGAGCACATGAAAATAAAAAAGAATTTTTTAGCCCCCAATTTTTTATTTTCCCAAGGGTAACAGGAGAAATTAGTCCCCAAAAGTTGTTGTGCAATTTTTCCTGAGTACGCTGATACCCCGTATGTTGGGGTAAACCACTGTTTGGGCACACGTCGGGGCGTGGAAGGGAGGGAGCCCAGTTTGACTTTTTGAACGCAAACCCTAATCCCAACCCTAACCATTACCCTAACCCCAACACATCCCTAAGCCTAATCCCAACCCTAACCATAACCCTAACCACAAGCCTAACCCTAAATCCAACGCTAACCCTAATTCTAACCCTAATTCCAACCCTAACCCTAATTCCACCCTAACCCTAATTCCAACCCTAACCCTCTTTCCAACCCTAACCCTCTTTCCAATCCTAACCCTAACCCTCTTTCCAACCCTAACCTAACCCTCTTTCCAACTCTAACCCTCTTTCCAACCCTAACCCTAACCCTCTTTTCAACCTTAACCCTATTGGAAAAATAAAAATAAAAATATTTTCTTTATTTTATTAGTTGTGCCTACCTATGGGGGTGATAATCGGGGGGTTTATTTACTTTTTCTTTCATTTTGATCACTGTGAGAGTGATCAAAATGAAAGAATGGAATCTGCAGCCGGCAGATTCGGGCGGGCGCACTGCGCATGCGCCCGCCATTTTTCAAGATGGCGGCGCCCATCATCCAGACCCGAGGGACACCGGGAGCGACGGGGGGGACTCAGGAGGTACCGGGGGGGTGAGGGGGGGATCGGAGGCTGGCGGGGAGGGGGGGCAGATGATGACAGCGGCGGCAGATCGCCACTCTCATTCAGTTTCGGGGGGGCGATCGTCAGTGGGGGGGGGTGGAATCGGTGTATCCAGCCATGTCCGAGGCTACTGCAGCATCGGCCATGGCTGGATTGTAATATTTCATCAATTTTCATTGATGAAATATTACTATCGCTCTGATTGGCTGTTTCACTTTTAACAGCCAATCAGAGCGATTGTAGCCACGTGGGGGCGTGTGGTGAATTACAAAGCCTCCTGTATCTGCAGGTCGGGTGACCTTTCAGTGACCCCGGTCACCCGACCCGCAGGGGGGCTTTGAAGTCTTGACACAGGGTATGCATCATGGGTCGGATTGGCACCGACTTTCATGACGCATACGCTGTGTCACAGGTCGGGAAGGGGTTAAAAACACAAATGAATGTGGACAAAAGCTTTTTTTTTCCCTTTGGCTTTTTAAAAAAAATATGTTTGTGATATTTTTCTTGATACATTTACTATATATTTTGACCATTTTAGCAATCGGTGTGTCCTGTGTTTTTTCCTGTATGAAAGGTTCTATCAACAGCTCTTTGAAAAATGGTCAGCGCTTGGAATTTCAGATCCTGTCAGGTCCCCCACGCCCTCCAACCCAGCAGCACTCACCTATGTATGACTAAATTCCCTGCCTAACCAGCCCTGTATAAGGTTATTGATTGAAATCAAGGTATGCAAAAAGCATTATAATGTCCCCTTTTCCAATGCTAATAAGGATGTTAGTTGCCCCAGACTAGTCAGGCCCCTTTCCATGCTATCACGCCCGTCATCGCCACTCATGTAAATCTCACTGCTCCTCTATAGCGTGGTGTACACTTCCCAACTTCAGAATGGGAACTGCCCATGAGTGTAGAAAATGGCAAGTTTGGTTTGTATTTTGAATAAAAACATGAATATCTTTTTTGTTTGTTATGTAATTAACTTTCCCATCAAGACCAGACATTGGTACAGGTGCGAGTTCTAAGGTTTAATCCAGCACCAGGTCCCAGACATGCTCGATGGTAGACCTGGCACACATGGCATACTTTGTCAAGTGTACCAGTCAATAAGAGTTGCGGGTGACACGGCTCCTGCAAATCATGTTACGCCCACAGGAGAATGATGACATGAATAATGGGATGACTAGTCTGGGGAAAACAACGCCCTTATAACTAGTACCCAAGTAATCAGCACAATGCCAACACAGTGTTAAAAACGATTTTTGGCAATGTGCATTGTGAAAAATATTACTTTTTATGACATAAAAGCAGCGTCGGACTGGAGCACCTTGGGCCCACCAGAGAAAATCATTCTTGGGGCCCACTGTGTAACTACATAGAAATAAATACAAGACCACCAATTGTGCAGTAAAATACGCTAGTATCATTGTATAATATAAGGTAGTAGATGGTTGGAGTAGCCCCCTCATAGAATATAAAGCAGCCCCCCATAGAATATAATGTAGCCCCCTCATAGGGTATAATGCAGCCCCCCACAGAATATACTGTAGTCCCCTCAGAGTATAATGCAACCCCCTCATAAGGTATAATGCAGCCCCCCATAGAATATAATGTAGCCCCCTCAGGGTATAATGCAGCCACCCTCATAGGGTATAATACAGCCCCCCTTATAGGGTATAATGCAGCTTCCCTCCCACAGAATATAATGTAGACCCTCATAGAGTATAATGCAGCCCCATGTGGAATATAATGTAGCCGCCCCCCCTTAGAATATAATGAAGCCCCTCAGTCCTACAGTGTTATGGCCACCAGGACTCCCTCACTGATATGCTGTTTATACAGTGGGTATGGAAAGTATTCAGACCCTTTTACATTTTTCACTCATTTCATTGCAGCCATTTGGTAAATTCAAAAGAGTTCATTTTTTTCTCATTAATGTACACTCTGCAAAAAGAAAACCTGAAATATCACATGGTCATAAGTATTCAGCCTTTTGCTCAGTCACTCATATTTAAGTCACATGCTGTCCATTTCCTTGTGATCCTCCTTGAGATGGTTCTCCTTCATAGGAGTCCAGCTGTGTTTTAATTAAACTGATAGGACTTGATTTGTAAAGGCACACACCTGTCTACATAAGAAGTCTCAGTTCACAGTGCATGTCAGACCAAATGAGAATCATGAGGTCAAAGGAACTAGCCAAGGAGCTCAGAGACAGAATTATGGCAAGGCACAGATCTGGCCAAGGTTGCAAAAGAATTTCTGCAGTACTCAAGGTTCCTAAGAGCACAGTGGCCTCAATAATCCTTAAATGGAAGAAGTTTGGGACCACCAGAAGTCTTCCTAGACCTGGCCGTCCAGCCAAACTGAGCAATCATGGGAGAAGAGCCTTGGTGAGGGAGGTAAAGAAGAACCCCAAGATCACTGTGGCTGAGCTCCAGGGATGCAGTAGGGAGATGGGAGAAAGTTCCACAAAGTCAACTATCAATGCAGCCCTCCACCAGTCGGGCATTTATGGAAGAGTCGCCCGACGGAAGCCTCTCCTCCATGTAAGACATATGAAAACCCGCATAGCGTTTGCTAAAAAACACATGAAGGACTCCCAGACTATGAGAAATAAGATTCTCTGGTCTGATGGGACCAAGATGGACCTTTTTGGTCATAATTCTAAGCGGTATGTTTGGAGAAAACCAGGCACTGCTCATCACCTGCCCAATACAATCCCAACAGTGAAACATGGTTTTGGCAGCTATAGGCGTGTTTTTCAGCTGCAGGGACAGGACGACTGGTTGCCATTGAAGGAAACCTGATTGCGGCCAAGTACAGAGATATCCTTGATGAAAACCTCTTCCAGAGTGCTCTGGACCTCAGACCTGTCTGAAGGTTCACCTTCCAACAAGACAATGACCCTAAGCACACAGCTAAAATTAAAAGGAGTGACTTCAGAACAACTCTGACCATTCTTGACTGGCCTAGCCAGAGCCCTGACCTAAGCAAAATTGAGCATCTCTAGAGAGGCCTGAAAATGGCTGTCTACCAACGTTCACCATTCATCCTGACGGAACTAGAGAGGATCTGCAAGGAAGAATGGCAGCGGATGCCCGAATCCAGGTGTGAAGAACTTGTTGCATCATTCCCAAGAAGACTCATGGTTGTACTAGCTCAAAAGGGTGCTTATACTCAAAACTGAGCAAAGGGTCTGAATACATATGGCCATGTGATATTTCTGTTTTTCTTTTTTAATAAATTTGCAAAGATTTCAACATTTCTTTTTTTTTCAGTCAAGGTTTGGTGCAGAGTGTACATTAATGAGAAAAAAATGAACTTTTTTGAGTTTACCAAATGGCTTCAATGAAACAAAGAGTGAAAAATTTAAAGAGGTCTGGATGCTTTCCGTACCCACGGTATGATGATCCTGACTGAATTTCCTTGGCTGAATCCATGCCGCGTCGCCTTCAGCAGGGGACTCGTTCAGTGGAGAATTATAGCTCTGAATTCTGCAGGTGGGCTAATGATACTAAATGGAATGACCCGGCTCTTGGAAGCCAGTTTTGTCAAGGCCTTACAGAAAGGTTGAAAGATGCCTTGACAGTGTACAAAACCCCAAAGTCCTTGGAGGATGCCATATCATTGGCTATAAGTGTGGATATATGCCTGCAGGATAGGTGGATAAGACAACCTTCTCCTGAGCCATCTTTCCTGGACAATACTCCTGTGCCGGGGGGGGGGGAGGGGTGAACCAGTACTTGTAGAGTTAGAGGAACCCATGCAGTTAGAATGTGCTTCTGCATCATATGTCTCCCCTGTCCTTTGATTCCTAAGCAAAAAGAGACTCGATTAACCCTTGGTAGTCTGGAGTTGGAGAATCAAGGGGTATATTTGTCTTCAACCTGTTATTCTCAGCTTGTCCTGACAGCAGAGGTGGTGCTGGGGAGCAGGACTGAGAGAATTTCTGTGTTTGTAGACATTGGAACTGGAGTCTGCATTGGTGATGCTGAGTTTGATAGAACTCATGGGATTGCTTGCTCTACCTTAGCTAAGCCCTTTCCTATTGACGCCATTGCCTCAACGTCACTTGCACAAAGAGCTTTGATGCAGATTGTACATAACATAAGATGAGGGTGGGGTCTTTTCATTATGAGGTAATTCCTTGTTATGGTTATGTCATGGAGGGTCTCCCCACCCCAGTTGTACTGGGTTTACTCTGGTTGATGAAACATAATCCGAAAGTGGATTGGCAATCCAGAGACATTGTGGAATGGGGAGATTACTGCCATGAGAACTGCTTAAACATTTCCCTTTCTGCAGTATCTACGGGGACCTTACCTGCGCCTGGTTTTGAGGATGTTTTTTCTCAGAAGGGGTGTCAGGATTTGCCCCTCCATCATGCATATGACTGTCCTATTAATCTGACTCCCGGAGCTAAACTACCCAAGTCCTGAGAGACAAGCTATGAAAGATTTTATTGCTGAGAGTCTTGAGAACGGAAATATCAGACCTTCGTCTTCGCCTGTGGTAGCAGGGTTCTTTTTTGTGAAGAAGAAAGATGGCAGTCTCCATCTTTGTTTAGATTTCTGGGAATTAAATCTACTTACTGTCCGAGATCCATATCTTCTTCCTCTGATCCCAGATTTATTCAACCAGGTTGTGGGAGCTAAGGTTTTCTCAAAGTTGGATTTAAGGGGGGCCTATAACCTGGTTAGAATCAGGGAAGGGGATGAATGGAAAACAGCATTCATTACCCCTGAGGTACATTTCGAGAGTTTGGTAATGCTTTTCGGTCTGACCAATGCATCGGTGGTGTTCCAGCATTTCATAAATAATATTATAATATTTTCCTTAGTTTGGTGAGCAGGTTTATGGTGGTCTGGATGATATTTTGGTTTATTCACCTGATTTGGAGACACATGGGGGGCATGTTAAACAGGTGTTTCAGATATTAAGGGATAACAATCAAAGGTGAACCTAGCCTCTCTGCTGCCTGAGGCGAACAGCAAAATGAAGCCCCCCCGCACACAAAGTAGATTTTTATATCTAGCCTGAAAATTTGAGTACAATAGTGGACATTTTGATTTTAGATAAATAGAAAAAAAAGGTGTCCAAACACCCAAACACAAGGATGTCAGCGCCATCACACGCACATACAAGAACAACACAGAAGTATCCAGAACAAGGGTCATTAATGGCAATGGTAGGCCTGGCACAGGGCTGGACTGGGACAAAAATGCAGCCCTGCCACACAAATCCCACCAGCCCACAAACTATACCACTCATCAGCCCCGATCAGTGAATTTTTGCTATACTTTGTCATCCCCTTATCACTCTCTTAAAGGAGTTATTTTAAGAGCCACATGTGAATGGCACCACAGTGCATATGATTGACCACAGCTCCATTTACATGGTGCTCTTCAAAGCTACATTTCTCAGGATCATGGGGGTCCCAGCAGTCAGATCCACAACAAACAGAAAGTCATCCATTATCCCCACATAATGCTCCATACAGTATTATGGGCCCCATATATTAGTGCATACAGTATATTGGGCCCCAAATATTATTTCATACAGTATAATGGGCCCCATATATTACCGCATACAGTATTATGGGCCCCATATAATGTTCCATACAATATAATGGGCCCCATATATTACTTCATACTGCATAATGGGCCCCATATATTACTTCGTACAGCATAATGGGCACCATATATTACTTCATACAGTATAATGGGCCCCATATATTACTTCATACAGCATAATGGGCCCCATATATTACTCCACATAGCATAATGGGCCCCATATATTACTCCATACAGTATAATGGGCCCCAGATATTACTTCATACAGTATATTGGGCCCCATATATTACCATAATAGGCCCCATACATTACTGCATACAGTATTATGGGCCCAATATAATGCTCCATACAGCATAGTGGTCCCCATATATTACTCCATACAGTATAATGGGCCCCATATATTACTTCATACAGCATAATGGGCACCATATATTACTTCATACAGTATAATGGGCCCCATATATTACATCATACAGCATAATGGGCCCCATATAAAATTCTTCTTCCCATACCCTGCTGCTCTGGTCTCCTCAGTGTATTCTGATCCTCCGCAATGCTTGGCACAGGGGCATCATTAACTTTATGTATATAATTGTCCACTTGAAGTGATAGTAATAGTGATTTGTTTGTACCCTGTTGTCTGGGGCTGGCCCACTTTATGGGGGTGATAAGGGCATATGCACGCCAAGACTCTTTCTCAGGTTCTGATTAATGAGATCGTGAAGCTTCATGGGGATCCCGCCGATGTGGTGTCAGGTCAGGGGACCCAATTTGTTTCTAACTTCCGGAAAGCTTTCTGTACTCGATTGGGGGTGCAGCTGTCCTTTTCCTCTGCTTTCCATCCTCAGTCGAATGGCGGTTCCCCCTGAGGAACCGGTTTCACCGCAAAATGCGCATTGGGGTCTCCCTGGACAGCAGCACTTTCTCTGGCTAACATGATGGGTATGACATAATCTTTATTACTTTATGGGGCAAGTGTGCAATAGTGTTGCTAAATGGTCTTGCTCTCGGCTCTATTTAGGAGTGCTACACTCCCATATTATGTTTCACTATGCTAGAGAGACTTTTTCCTTTACTATTATTTACACTCACTGCTTTGCCTCTTGTCATTTATAACAGTCACTTGTTTCCATCTTCCCTCTGAAGCCACTGATAGAGCTGCACAGGTTTTTCTTTTTTGTATCCGGCTATATCTTGACACTGGTTTTGTTATTTCATTTTAATCTTTGTACCCCTGAGCTTGTCTCCCCTTTCTTTGCCTGTCAATAAAGATGGTTACTTGCATGTAGCTTTGGACTCAGGTTTCTCCTGTTTTATTTAGTTCTCTTTGAGTCGCCCTACCTATTACATTTGGGGTCTTTATGTGCACTTGCACAGTACGAATTAACATGTTTTTTGAGGGTATTCGTTTTGTTCTAATCCCGTATTATGTAAATCCTACCATATTACTGTCAGCAATTAGCCTGTCACACCTGAAGTAAATGTACAAGGTCACAGAAGGTCAGCAGGTGGCCCAGTATTGCGTAGATCCCAGTGTAGTACACAGGGACTGACCCCTAGTCGCTATAAATTCAATTTATAGAGCACTTCCCTAGAGTTTGAAACTGTACTTAAGTGAAAGTATGCTGTAATGTAACGTTGTTTAAAATTGTTGAAAAGGTTTGCACCTACATGGACTGATGTGAGACCCCGTAATCACTACGCTTAGTTGCCTACAAAGATTATTGTGAGAACTTATAAGCCTGACTGGAGTTGAACACGAATGGACATGAATGGTCATAGAACTATGTCGTGACCAGGATTAACCAGTGAATAGTTGCACCCCATAAAGTGCCTTTTCTTGTTGATCTTCAGGCAAGGACAACAATGTTCAATCGTGGCACCGTAACCAAAGTTTGCACTGTCGGGAGACCTCAAAAACCACCGGCATGGCTGAAGAGACTATGCAAATATGGTCTGTGTGCCCTGTAGCCACCCCCAGGGATGATACCTCAAACTAAAAGGTGGTTTGGGGCAGTGATCCACCAACGCACTGTTCAACTTTTGTAATGTTTTTATATTTTTTTATTGCAATATTTGTTATTAAGAACATGTGTTAGTTGTTAATAACTTTCATTGTATGTATTTACAACCCGGGACATACTGTGATTCACTAGGGGGGAATGTGATGCCCCTGCGGTCTGGTTGCCACAATGCTATCGCTTCCCTAACCAGTGGTGGTATCATGTCTGGAAGTAAATGGAGCTCCCTACACTAAGTAAACCACGCATCCACACACAAGCCCATCCCTGAACAGGAGGGGGGGCACAAGCCTCAAGTCTGGAGGGTTACTGCCACTTCTGGCTGGGGGGGAAGAGTAAGGAGTAAGCAGTGTGAGGAAGGGAATGAAAGAACATGGAGTTTCCATGGGTTGTAGCGATGGAAGGCTCACCTTAGGATTAGGAAGAGAACAGGAGACCAGAGTCCTGGGCTACCAGTGATTGCAAATCCTTGAAGCAGAATCTGGAGAGCAGGGGATTGCAGGTCCTCTGGCCCCCCTTGCAGCACTAGAAGCAATAGATTATAGAGGGTTCAGTGCTGGGACCGAGAGGACAGATTACAAAGAGCTCGCAATGTATGCTGGCTGTAGCTGCTACAGAACACACGCAGGGAGTACATATCAGCTCATAAGCTATTGAATCTTCAAACAAACGGGCACAGAACGGAAGGCTAAGGCTAAGCGCACATGTACTTTTTTGCCCTGCGGATTTTTCCGCACAGAATTGAAGAAATCCGCAGGTCAAATGACCTACATTTTTCCTGCGGATTTCTTCCTTTTTTTTGCGGTTTTCTTGTGGTTTTTGTGCGGTTTTCCCCTGCAGATTTCCCCCTGTGGATTTGGAGAAGGGAGCAGCTGGAAAACCGCACAAATGAAGTGACATGCTGCATATTTTTCACCACAAAAAAAAGCGCGGAAAAATCTGCAGTGTCTGCACAGCGGTTTTTTTTTTCAATTGATTTACATGCTACTGTACATCACAATGTGGATATGCAGCGTTTCTGCAAGGTAAAATCCGCTGCGGATCCGCTGGAAATCTGCATCGTGTGCACATAGCCTTATTCTACCCACTTAGTGGAGCGGACTCCAGATGCTCCCAGACTAGCCAGACCCAGCAGTTGGTGACCAGAACCCCTGGATTCAACCTGCATCCATCATCAGTAAAGGTAAACACTGAATTCCTTCGCCTCCTTGCTTCTTTTTGCTGCACTGCTCACTACAACGCCCATCATTGCCCCGGGGTATGCTCCTGCTGAGGGGAGTGATCCATCTTGCTGCATTACCATCTATCCCCTGGGGACCCCACCTGCAGCGCTGGCCATCCCTGGCCAGACACCTCAGCTGACGTCACGATAAAACCATAGACTATTATCCCCTGTAAATACCCCCCTTTCACTTGTCCGTTCAGGGCCACGGATCAGGGCAATCGCCACTGTGATATCCCGGATAGTCTGCCTGCTTGGCTACCGAGTACCCCGGGTCCACGTGACCGTGACATATTTTTGAACCTTGGGCAGCACGGACTCTGAACCATCGTATACTTCAATTATTGTAATGTATCTCATTGGTGGCCCTGCTGCAGCCTTTACATGCTTCTATAGGAGTTGTGATGAGAGTAATATTTTACACCACTTGGTTATCAGATAAGACCGTTTGTGATTTTTGTCTTTCCAATTTTACTGTTTGATCTGCTTTAAAGAACTACTCCTCTCATCAATTTTTTTCATCAATATATTGCAATCATCATACTATATAGCACTATGTACTTACAATTGCTCATTTTGTCTTTGTACCCAGTAATTGTTCTCTTTTCCATAAGGCCTGTTTCACACTTCAGTTTTTTGTGTCAGTCAAAATCCGCCAAAAAGGCGGAAAGCGGATCCGTCCCTAACTGATGTGAACGGATGCCACCGGATCCGGTTTTTTTGACGGATCCGCCGAATGAAGAATTTTAAAGGAACCGCTGCCCGGGAAGAGGAGAGAGAGAGAGAGAATTTTTTTCGTCCGCCAGAAAGGATTTCAGGGTTAAATTCCCGGATCTACAAAAAAAGGGATCGAAACGGATGGCCATCCGTCAAGATCCGCCGGTAATGCATCTCAATGGGGTAAAAAACGGATCCGCCCAAAAAAATGGCGGATCCGTTTTTTTCAAAAACCGGCAAATTTTGACTGATGGTCAAAAACAGAAGTGTGAAACAGGCCTTAGATCTATGACATCTTGTGATTAAAAACTGACTGGCTGAATCCTTCTAATCTCTCTGTAGAAACAGGAGGTCGATTTTCCCTGTATGAGTCACTGCAAACGTCCCTTGCAGGGAGAGAGTTGTGAGGCAGCTGGGTCAGGAGTTGAAGAGGGGAATGATAAATGCAGGGACAAGAGACTTCCTGTTTCTACATAGAGAAGAAAAAACAGAAGAGTTTACTTGATAGAAAGGCAAAATGAGCAATTGTAAGTACACAGTGCTATATATTATGATGATTGCAATATATTAAGGGAATACAATCTTTGATGGGAGTGCTTCTTTAAAGTGGTTGTCCCATGAGCAAAGTTCACTTTAATCAATAGATCTTTTAAGATAATAATAATTTCCACAACTGGATGTGTTTAAATTTTTTTTCTTATGCTGAGATAATGTTATAAATGTTCACTGTGTGTACTGGCCGTGTCTGACCGTACAGGAGCATTGTCTGATCATACCACATCTCCTGGGCAGGGGAACAGGCAAAAAAGTGGACAAACATTAGAGCATGAGATCGCAAATTATTTTCTTTGAGGTAAAACATTTTTTTAAAAATAGGCAGGGAAATGCTTTTTCTCACATAAGAATCAGCTGTGATCCCATGCTGTGCTATCTGTAAACTCCCTTTTGCTTCCTCTCCTGCCCAGGAGATGTGGTATGATCCACTCCACCCATAATCGCAAGTTCAACTGTATATGCATACAAAATGCCGATACAGTTGAAAGCAATGATAAAGGAGGGAGAGTCAGCTGACGGTCCCTCACCCATTATTTTTCCTTGGCGTCTGACGTCTCAGCACAGCCGGCCCGATGGCGTCACTACATGGCTCCCGCTATGCTGAGATGTGCGGGCACTTCAGAGCGCTGGATGCAGAGACCAGAGCAGCAAGGGAACGAGGAGAAAAGGTGAGTAATGTATTTTTTTTTAAATAAATGAGTACATCATGGTGGCCATAATACTGTATAGAGGTCTATGAGGAGTGCATTATACTGTATGGACTATGGAGGACTATGGGGAGAGCATTATACTGTATGAGGACTATGGAGAGTGTATTATACTGTATGGACTATGGGGAGTCCATTATACTGTATGGACTAGAAAGGATTATAGGGCTTGCATTATACTGTATGGACTATGGAGGACTATGAGTAGTCATGGGCGAGCAGCATCATTGCTCGGGTCTCAGAGTATGTTGGCGTGCTTGGAGATTTAGTTTTCGTTGTCTCAGCTGCATGATTTGCGACTTGTAGACAGGCTGAATCCATGTGGGAATTCCCTAACAAACAGGCATTCCACACATGTATTCAGGCTGTCTAGCAGTCACAAATCATGTAGGAGGACTGTGGGGTTCATTATACTATATTGAGGACTATGAAGAGTGCATTATACTGTTTGGAGGACTATGGGGAATGCAGTATACTGTGGAGGACTATGGGGGTACATTATCCTGTATGGTCAATGGAGGACTATAGGGAGTGGATTATAGTGTATGGAGGACTATGGGGAGTGCATTATACTGTATGGGAACTATGGGGTGCAGTATGCTATATGGAGGATTAATGAGTGCAGTATACAATATAAAAGACTGTGGGGCCCATTATAGTATGTGAAGGGCTATGTGTGAGCCTTTATACTTTAGGAATGGTTATGTGGGGGCCATTATACTATATGCAAGCATTATAGAATGCGAAGGTTTGTGTGGTGTCCATCATACTGTGTGGAGGGCTGTGTGGAGCCATTATACTGTATGGAGGGCTAGTGGGGGCCATTATACAATTAAGTAAGGTGTGGGAGCCATTATATTGTATGTAGACCCATTATACAGTGGATGGAAGGCTGTGTGCGAATCACAGTTGGGGATCATACTGTATTGAGGTCACCATACTTTGCCGGGGGAGATGAGGTGGGGTACAGGAGAGTCATTAGAATCTTCATACTGGTATGTGGAGGGTACTGTGGAGGAATTCACTGTGGGAGTGTCATACAGTGTTTGGGGAGCACTTTTGTTGGTATCATACTTTATGGGTGCAATGAAGGAGGAATCTAAGGCTTCAGTAGGAGAAAAGTTACTTTGTAAAGACTGCAAAGCTGTGAGATATGCTCTTCTGTGACCCCACCATTTTTTTTTTGTGGGGATGGTGGGGCCCAATTATAACCCATGATTTCTGTGTACTTCCCTGGGTATAGTGTCTAGTTTCATATAGCTGTCCTTTAACACTTTCTGCTTTTTACTTGCAAACCTATTGAATACTTTGCCTAGAATCTTGAGTTCATTTTATTGAACTGGATCACACACTTTAATATTTCATTTTTTTTATTGATCAAACTGAGAGAAACTTTAAAAGCAGATTTATTTGGTAGAATTTCATATACATAGATAGAAAGTAAACTTTATATAGATTACATATATACGTTTGAACAATACATACAATCCTAAAGAAAGAAATCAGTACAAGGTAATCTTTCAGTATAGCTCTCTTCTTTTAAGCATGTCAGTATGAGTAAACTATACAAAAAAAGGTAGTTAAAAAAAGCAAATGTACAAATGGACTTCCACCTCTAGATGGCCCTGTCAGCGCATATCTGCACTGTGTTGGGTGTTCAGGCCATATGAAAGAAACCACTAGACTCATGATCCTCCATTCGACCCGTTCACCCAGCCTGACAACTGCAAGGCCAAATTCTTGATCACAAACCTCTAAGGTTCTCTGTAATAATGCTGCAACCTAAATACTAAAGGACAGAGTATCGCTTACGCACTTAGATGTGCAACCTTGGTGTAGGAAACTCTTCAGTGCCTTTACTATGAGCTATTGTTTAGGATTGGAACTGTGTCTTTGTCCGTTAGACATCTTCCTTTTAACATTCAGCTGTGGAAACCGTTTGTGAAGCTGCATCCATGCACAAAAATCTGACATCGGGAATGAAAACATTTAAACACCCGAATTTCATATGCAACTTTCAGATTAATATTAGGAATGTGATCTTGCAATTGGTTCTATACGACGGTTTTGTTTCTGTGCCTTAACCTTGTAGTTCACATATTTGCTGCGTGGAAACTGGTTGTAGAGATTGATTCTTTGGACTGCTCTGGGTGGTCCTCTGTTCTCTGTAACCCTAATTCTTGATCATGTTGTCTATCCAAGTGTATTGCGCATTGGACTCTCCATAAGATATTGACCATTTATACATACATGTCATGTGACATATCCTATAGAAACTGATCTACCAGAGTTAGTCGCTCATTGTATCTTTTTTTTGGCCCATGCGTCGCTGTCCAGTGGGCGCACAATTCATTCCCTCCAGAACGCTTATCACGGCTGCAGTGTAATACTGAGTATCAATGCCTATACCATGGTAATCTGGCAACATATTTTAGTTCAATTTAGCTAATGAAATGAAATATTGATGTAACAAAAGAAAATACAAAGAATACAGTAATCTTTCCTTTCCGTCTTAGCTGGCTTGCTAAAAATGTTGACCAATATAGGAGAAACGCAATTTGCATAGGAAGTAACATGGAACGTAATTCACTTCCCAAAGGCTTATTACTGACTGGGCACACTAGAAATGCTGGTTACAGGACTCCGAAAACTTGCTCGTGAAAGGCGCACACTGCTTTTCCTTCTGAGGGAACTTTCATTTGATGAGCCAGAGGTAACATCTCGGCCTTGCGGGCGACATGCTGGTACATTGATTCCTGCCTTAGTGCAAGCACAGCAAAGGAATGCCACCACTGCTTTACGTACTTCGGAACTCCGGAGAGAGTAAATTAATGGGTTGAAAGCCGAGTTCAAAACAGCTAAGGCAAGCACCCATTCCAGACCTACTGGAGACTTACAAGAAGGAGGAGTGCATGAGGAGTCCACCAGGAGAAAGACAAAAAGGGGAGTCCAGCAGATGACAAATGAGCCAAGGATGATGATAACGGTTTGAAGTAAATGTATGGCGCGCCGACTTTGGTTGGTGACTATAGTCCCCCTGGCATTGCAACACACTAAGTAATAAATAGTGCAGTAAAACCCAATAATCCCAATCAGGCTAATGGACAGAAGTCCCAGGCTAAATAAAATATATTGCCTTGAATAAAGGGGAAGAAGACTAGAGCAGAATTCAATGTGGCATAGGCAGTTCCACCCAAAAATAGGCAAGGACCCAACAGTAGCAGCCAGCACCCAACATAAAATGATCAACCCCTGTGCACGCACCACTTTTCTAGAGCGGCTCTCTGATACTAGAGCCACCATTGTACAATAACGCTCGACCGCGGTTATGAACAGACTGAAAGTAGAGGCAGCAAGTGTGGTAAATAGGAGGCCCTCTCTAAGAAACCATTGCTGTGAGGTCAATTGAAAAGTCATTTCACCTGAAAGGCATATATTTAGCAGGTATGAAATACCAGCCAGGAGGTCACTAACTGCAATATTTGCCAAACAGCAGTGAACCCAACGTCTCAAATGCAGGAACCTAAAAAGAAGAAACAAAAAGCATAGTTAAGTTGAATACCAATATGTTCTGTGAAGGTGAAATGAGTGACTGGCCACAGCTTCCCCCAATGTTAGGAGATGAGCGGTGAGAGAAAAAGACTTCATTTTCAGAATGTGTTGTCTTCAAGGACAAACTCTTTAAAGGGAATCTGTCAACAGGCATTTTCTAAGTAATCTGAGAGCAGCATGACGTAGGGTCAGAAACCCTTATTCCAGCGATGTCTCACTTACTGGGCTGCTTCCTGTAGTTTTAATAAAATCACTTTCGTCTGCTGCAAATCTACCAGTTCTCTGAATACTGATTTCTGTATAAATGCACAGCAGTCACTGAGCAGCATTCTGTGTGCACTGTGCATAGGTGGAAAACTGTCAATCAGTGGTGGGGCGGTCTAACATAGAACTGAAGACCTACATTCCATGAGATACCTAGTCCTCTAGTGATTATCTTGTGCTGATAAAACATTGATTTTACTGAAACTACAAGCAGCCCAGTAAGTGACACATCACTGCAATCAGGGTCTCTGTTTCTCTGTCCCATCATGCTGTTCTTACATTGCATAGCATAAAGCTGTCCACAGATTCCCTTTAAAACGAAAAGGGAGAAATAATAAAAATGGTCTGCACTTCAAATAATAGACTTTCAAAGGGCGTAGCACTTAGGCATCATTCTTAATTTATTCTACCTCCCATATCATATCCTCCAACTTACTACACATTGTCTACTCATTTCCATGTCTCTGCTGTTAAAGGGAACTTGTCAGAAACGTCATCATTCATATGACTGTGTATCCCATTAAAAAAATAAAAAAAAAATGATCCTTTTATGATCCCAAAGCAATTCTCCAGCAGTATGTTTTGAAGTTTTGTATGTGTCTGGAAGTGCATTGGGATGTGATGATGCACTTATAGTTACTGAGCCTCACACTACATTGCCTGCCATATATCAAAGCCAATGAACTGTCAGTCAACCAACGGAGGGTGGTACTAGGCAGGGAATACACTGTGAGGCTGAGGCGCAGTAAGTGCATCGCCCCGCCCCAATGTTTGGTAGGTGCAGAAGTTTTTGACATGTTCCTTTGAAATTCAGGTTCTAATTCTGAGCCTTTGTCCTGCTGCTTCATTGTTTCTCACCTCAGCAGCGCCACCAGCACGGTAAAGTTCTCGAATATGATGAATACACTGATTATGATGCTGATTATCTTCAAATGCATGCCATTTTCACTTGATCGACCAATTAGACGCCCAGTCATGTTATAATGTAAGAGGATAACATTAACATTTTGTCTGTCCACCAACTCTAGACATTTGATAGATGAGAGGTTCATGATGGTATATAAAAGTCTGAAAAATAAAATATTGATGGAATTATGAAAGGCTTACTTCGACTGTCATGTCTCCAAGCAGCATATTGTTATGCGACTGCTGTTTTACGTTCTGTCTTATGTACTTTTAACAGTGAGAATAAATAATGGAAGATAATTTTTAGACCAACTCTTCTCACTCTCTTACTTAGTGCTTGGCAACCAATGTAATGTCCTAAAGGCTAGGACGAGAGGTGAGTGTGAGGGGAGCCAGGGCCATAGTCGTGGCTGACAAAAACTCCTCAGTCATGCCCTGGTCTCCCAACACATGCATACAATGTCTCCTTTGCAGCGTACCTTCTGCTACACCTTCTGCACCGTCAGGGTCCCATCTGGTCTGCTGAAGTTCTGCTGCCAGCATTGTTATACAAAAAGAGACAGAGTCCAGGTCCAACTCAACAATAAAGAATTTACTTGCTTCAGTACACAGTATGTCCATTTCAGTTACAGTCATATCATCTGGTTAGGGTTATGGCTTGTTCACTTTCAATGTTAGGAAAGGCCAGGTGATGCAAATTTCACAGCTTTATAAAAAAAAACAACCTCCTCCAACCTTGTGCCGAAAAACAGCAGCCACGGGTTCTTCTAAGCAGCTGCCTAGCACTCTGAAAATGGTGGAGGCTCACAAAGCAGGAGAAGGCTACAAGAAGATAGCAAAGCGTTTTCAAACCACCCTTTCCTCAGAAATGTAATTAAGACATGACAATTAACAGAAACAGTGGAGGCCAAGATAAGGTCTGGAAGACCAAACAACAATTCAGTGAGAGCTGCTCATAGGATTGCTAGAGAGGCAAATCAGAAGCCCTTCGTGACTGCAAAAGAGCTTCAGAAAGAATTAGCAGACTGGAGTTGTGGTACATGGTTCTACTGTTCAGAGGCACCTTCAAAAATATGACCTTCATGGAAGGGTCATGAGAAGAAAACTTCTAATGCGTCCTCACTATACAATTCAGCATCAGAAGTATACAAAAGAACATCTAAACAAGCCTGATGCATTTTGAAAACGAGTCCTGTAGACCGATGAACTTAAAATACCGAATATACTCATGTATAAGACGAGATTTTCAGCACATATTTTTGATGAAAATTTAATGAATATGCACGCATCTCCACTCCCATAGGCGTGGAGTGCGTATTTATTACTTTAATGAGCGGTACCACGTGACCGCTGAACACAGGAAGAAGCTGCCTCGCCGGGACAACAGAGAGATGCCAGGAGGACTTGCAGTGACCGCACCAGAAGTGCGTGAGTATGACGGGGGAGCCCTGCCATGCATGCATGGGGGAGGATGGAGGAGCCATGCATACATCAGGGGGAGGACGGAGGAGCCATGCATACAGCAGGGGCAGGACGGAGGAGCCATGCATACAGCAGGGGAAGGACGGAGGAGCCATGCATACACGGGGAGGACGGGGAGAATGCTGAGCCATGCATACATCAGGGGGAGCACAGAGGAGCCATGCATACAGCAGGGGAAGAACGGAGGAACCATGCATACAGCAGGGGGGATGGAGGAGCAATGCATACAGCAGGGGGAGGACGGAGGAGCCATGCATACAGCAGGGGGAGGACTGAGAAGCCATGCATACAACAGGGGCAGGATGGAGGAGCCATGCATACACGGGGGGAGGACGGTGGAGCCATGCATACAGCAGGGGGAGGACGGAGGAGCCATGCATACAGCAGGGGGAGGACTGAGGAGCCATGCATACAGCAGGGGGAGGACGGAGGAGCCATGCAAATAACGGGGAGCATGAAGGAGCCATGCATGCAACAGGGGGAGAACGGCGGAGCCATGCATACAACAGGGGGAGGACGGGGGAGCCATGCATACAGCAGGGGCAGGGCAGAGGAGCCATGCATACAGCGGGGGAAGGACGGAGGAGCCATGCATACACGGGGAGGACGCCGAGCCATGCATACAGCCCAATCTGCATCCACATAATCTCTGAGAGTGAGATCTCCTGATGCATATATCTTAAGATTTAACCTTTGAGTTTCTTTAAGATATAGAAGAACTCTATTAATTGCATTCCAGTCTCTTCGGCATGGCTTGATTACACGTCAGCAGAGAATTCCAACTCTGGCTGTGATTCAGGAAGTGTTCTGACCATATAACAAAGGCGTCTAGCTTGGATATCTGTTTGGCCTTCCTGATCTCCTGACTGGAGGTTGACTTGGTTCTTCTGTGTCTTCCTTGGTGTCTTCAGAGCTCATCCACACTTCAGTGTTTTCCTTTTCGGCATCTGGGTTTGGTGATTGAGATTCTTGTTCTTGCTTCTTAGGTTGAATTACTTGTGTAACTTCATGGAATTTGAGTGATACAGAGTTTTCATCAATCATTACATCTCTGCTGATTGTTACTGTGTTGGTCTCGGTGCAGGATTCTATATCCCTTTTGAGTTTCGCTATAGCCCACCAGGACTCATTGCTTTGTGTGTGATTCCCTCTTGGAACGTTTTTCTTTGGGAACATACACAAACTTTTGCTTCCAAATATCCTCTGGTGCTTCAAGATAGCTCATATGTAGTTTGTTTTGTGACTTTACCTGGCACTCTGTTTTGAAGATAGCAAGCTGTCATGATGGCTTCTCCCAGTACGTTGTAGGTAGATTCGCATCAAACAACATACTTCTTCCACTTTCACAGAGAGTATGGTTCTTTCTCTCTGCTATGCCATTTTGTTCTGGGTTGCATGGAATATGGTAGTCTGGAACACGATTCCATCCTTTTTCAAAATGGTTTGCACCTTACCACTTGTATATTTTTTTCCATTATTTGCACACAGGGCTTTTAGCTTTCTTCCAAATTTGTTAAACAGTAAGCAAGATATTATTCAAGTTTCTCTGGAACTTCATCCTTACTGTGAATCAGTTAGGCGACTGTATATCTGGAGTAGTTATCAATAAATTTGAGAAAATATCTCCTCTTGCTAGGAGTTTAATCACTCATTGGACCACATGCATCTGTATGTATCAGATCCAGTGACTGTGCAGATCTAGTGGTGATTATTTTAGGAAAGGATTTTCTGGATATTTTCTCATTAAGGCAGCTAGTGCACTTCATCATTTGACTACACTGGTTGATTTCAATACCATTTGCAAGTTGAGCTAGCTTCCTTACTGCTTCTGGGTCTCTATGCCCAAGACGTCCAAGTCATACATGGATACAGTTCTTATGCAGATCTTGTCTAGCACTGTACCCTCTTTCTATGCATTTTAGCTGATAAAGTTCATCTTGGATTTTCCTTCTGCAAGAGTGTGACCCTTCTTTAATTTGATGCAGCTGTTATCTTTAAAAGTAACTACTTTCCACTTTTGCATGAGCTTTTTTACTGACAGAAGATTGCTTTCAAGGCTGGGAACATAGAAAATATCCTTTATTGGGATCTTTCTGCTTGGTGCTGAGTAAACTGGACAGTGGAGGTAGCTGTCTCCTACTCCTTCTGAAGTCATATTGTGGCCGTTAGCCAAGATGACTCTTTCTGACTTGCTTTCAATAGCGTCAGTGATAAATCCTTGTTATTTGTCATATGGCTGCTTGCACCAGAATCTATACACCAAATATGCTTTGCAGATGGGCCTGTACTGGCATTAAATGCAGTTTCAACTCATGCAGAATCTTCCTTTACAGCTGTTTTAACCCTTTGATGACTGTTCTGCTTTTTAAGCTGACTCATTCTTGCTTTCCAAATTCTGCAGTCTGCTTTAAGGTGGCCACTATTTTTACAGACAAAACATTCATAGTAACATAGTAATTAAGGTTGAAGGGAGACTTTAAGTCCATCTAGTTCAACCCATATCCTATCCTAACTTGCCCTAACATGTTGATCCAGAGGAAGGCAAAAAAACCCCATGTGGCAACAGTAAGCTTCACATTGGGGAAAAAAATTCCTTCCCGACTCCACATACGGCAATCAGACTAGCTTCCTGGATCAACGCAATATTAAGGAGACTAGTGTATATACCCTGTAATATTATACTTTTCAAGAAAGGCATCCAGTCCCTTCTTAAATTTTAGTAGTGAATCACTCATTACAACATCATATGGCAGAGAGTTCCATAGTCTCACTGCTCTTACAGTAAAGAATCCGCGTCTGTGAGTATGCTTAAACCTTCTTTCCTCCAGACGTAGAGGATGCCCCCTTGTCCCCGTCACAGGTCTAAGAGTAAAAAGATCATTAGAAAGGTCTTTGTATTGTCCCCACATATATTTATACATTGTAATAAGATCACCCCTAAGCCTTCGATTCTCCAAACTAAATAACCCCAAGTGTAATAACCTGTCTTGGTATTGCAGACCCCCTAGTTCCCTAATAACCTTGGTCGCTCTTCTCTGCACCCGCTCCAGTTCAGCTATGTCTTTCTTATACACCGGAGACCAGAACTGTACACAGTATTCTAAGTGTGGTCGCACTAGTGACTTATATAGAGGTAAAATTATGTTCTCCTCATGAGCATCTATGCCTCTTTTAATGCATCCCATTATTTTATTTGCCTTTGCAGCAGCTGCTTGACTCTGGCCACTAAATGTGAGTTTGTCGTCCACCCATACACCCAGGTCTTTTTCAGTGACTGTTTTGCCCAGTGTTTTACAATTAAGCACATAATTATACAACTTGTTCGTTCTACCCAAGTGCATGACCTTACATTTATCCCCATTAAAGCTCATTTGCCATTTATCAGCCCAAGCTTCTAGTTTACATAAATCCTCCTGTAATATAAAATTGTCCTCCTCTGTATTAATTACCCTGCAGAGTTTAGTGTCATCTGCAAATATTGAAATTCTACTCTCTATGCCCCTACAAGGTCATTAATAAATATGTTAAAAAGAAGCGGGCCCAAAACTGACCCCTGTGGTACCCCACTGCTAACCGTGACCCAGTCCGAGTGTGCTCCATTAATAACCACCCTTTGTTTCCTATCCCTGAGCCAGCTCTTAACCCACCTACACATATTTTCCCCTATCCCCATTGTTCTCATTTTATGTATCAACCTTTTGTGTGGCACCGTATCAAAAGCTTTTGAAAAGTCCATGTACACCACGTCCACTGCATTCCCTTGGTCCAGTCCGGAACTTACCTCTTCATAAAAGCTTATCAGATTAGTCTGACAGGAACGGTCTCTTGTAAACCCATGTTGATATTGGGTCATAAGGTTATTCTTCTCCAGATACTCCAGTATAGTATCTCTTAGAAAACCCTCCAGGATTTTACCCACAGTTGAGGTTAAACTTACTGGCCTATAATTTCCAAGTTCAGTTTTTGTCCCCTTTTTGAATATTGGCACCACATTTGCTATATGCCAGTCCTGTGGTACAGACCCTGTTATTATGGAATCTTTAAAGATTAAAAATAGTGGTCTATCTATGACTGTGCTTAATTCCTGCAGTACTCGGGGGTGTATCCCATCCGGGCCCGGGGATTTGTCAATTTTAGTGATTTGTAGACGCCGCCGTACTTCCTGCTGGGTTAAGCAGGTGACATTTAATGGAGAATTTTTATCCCTGATCATGTTATCCATCATGGGATTTTCTTGTGTAAATACTGTTGAAAAAAACTCATTTAGCATATTGGCTTTTTCCTCATCCTCATCCACCATTTCACCCAGACTATTTTTAAGGAGACCAACACTATCATTTTTTAGCTTCTTACTATTTATGTAGTTAAAGAATATTTTGGGATTATTTTTACTTTCTCTGGCAATGAGTCTCTCTGTCTCAATCTTTGCTGTCTTGATTTGCTTTTTACAGAATTTATTTAATCTTCTGTATTTATTTAATGCCTCATCACTACCTACTTGCTTTAATTCTCTAAATGCTTTATTTTTATCTCTTATTGCGCCCCTTACAGCTCTATTTAGCCATAGTGGTTTCCTCCTATTTCTCGCATGTTTATTCCCATACGATATATATTGTGCACAGATCCTATTCAGGATGCTAATAAACGTCTCCCATTTTCTTTGTGTATTTTTATGTCTCAGGATATCGTCCCAGTTAATTGCACCAAGATCATCTCTCATCCATTGGAAATTTGCCTTCCTGAAGTTTAGTGTCCTTGTAACCCCTCTACTACACATCTTATTAAAGGATACATGAAAACTTATTAATTTGTGATCACTATTACCCAAGTGACCCTCAACCCTTACATTTGATATGCGGTCTGGCCTGTTGGTTAATATTAGGTCTAGCAGTGCCCCCCCTCTTGTTGGGTCCTGAACCAGTTGTGAAAGGTAATGGTCTCTCATAGTAGTCAAAAACCTATTACCTTTGCTGGAACTGCAGGTTTCGGTTCCCCAATGTATTTCAGGGTAGTTGAAGTCCCCCATAATAATGACTTCTCCTTGAGTCGCTGCTTCATCTATTTGCTTTATGAGGATATTCTCTGTAGCTTCCATTATTTTTGGAGATTTATAACAAACCCCTATCAGTAATTTATTATTTTTCCCCCCTCCCCTTATCTCTACCCACAGGGACTCTACATTTTCATTAGATTCATATATATTATCACGAAGGATGGGTTTTAAGGATGATTTTACATATAAACACACGCCTCCCCCTCGCTTATTTGTACGGTCATTTCTGAACAGACTATAGCCCTGTAAATTAACAGCCCAGTCATGGCTCTCATCCAGCCATGTCTCAGATATCCCCACCATGTCATAATTATGTTCCAACAACATTAACTCCAATTCCTCCATTTTGTTGGCGAGACTTCTGGCATTAGTATACATGCACTTTATGTATCTCTCTGTACCTCTATTCTTTCTTAAATTATTAACTGTTCTAACCCCACCCCCCATGCCACCCCCACCCCCAATGTCATTATTTGTGCCCAGGTCTCTATCTGCACTGTCTTCCCCTCCTATAAAAGGAATACCCTCCCCCCCGTCCCTAGTTTAAACACTCCAACCTTCTAGCCATTTTCTCCCCCAGCACAGCTGCACCCTCCCCATTGAGGTGCAGCCCGTCCCTAGCGTAGAACCTGTAGCCAACTGAGAAGTCGGCCCAGTTCTGCAGGAACCCTAACCCCTCCTTCCTACACCAATTCCTGAGCCACTTATTAACCTCCCTAATCTCCCGTTGCCTCTCTGGCGTGGCACGTGGTACAGGAAGTATTTCCGAAAATACCACCTTGGAGGTCCTTGCTTTAAGCTTACAGCCTAATTCCCTGAAATCATCTTTAAGGACCTTCCACCTACCTCTAACTTTGTCATTTGTGCCAATGTGCACCATAACCGCTGGATCCTCTCCAGCCCCTCCCAGTAATCTGTCAACCCGATCAGCGATGTGTCGGACTCGAGCGCCAGGTAGGCAGCACACGGTTCGACGATCCCTGTCTTTGTGACAGATTGCCCTATCTGTTCCCCTAATAATTGAGTCTCCCACTACCAGAACCTGTCTGGCCTGCCCTGCTCTCCTATTTCCCCCCTTACTGGAGCAGACACTCCTCCGGCTTTCAGAGGACATGCCTTGCTGCAGCAGTGCTACTCCTGTACTAACACTCCCCTCATCTGCCAACTTAGCAAACTTATTGGGGTGTGCCAGATCAGGACTAGCCTCCCTGGTGCTCTTCCCTCTACCCCGCCTTCTAACTGTCACCCAGCTAGCTGCTCCATTGTCCTGCAGCTCCAACCTAGCATCCCCCCCCTCATCTATCCCATTGAGCGTCTGCTCAGTGAGCAGAAGACTCCTTTCCATATTGTCTATGGATCTCAGTGTTGCCAGCTGCACATTTAGATCCAGTATCTGGGCTTCCAAATGCACAACGTGCTCACATCTCGCACAGCAGTATGCACCCTCGACCGGCTGTTCAAGGATTTCATACATGCGGCAAGACGTGCACTGGATGGCATTGGCAATAGTGGAGCACATCCTAATGGGGATTGCACCAGACAATAAGATAAGCAAAAATAAATTAAAAAAAAAAAAGTATTAATATAACAGCAATTCAGTAAGACCTCCCTTGGAAACTCCCTGAATCTAAAGTCACTGAATTTCAAGTCACACACTTACCACAGTTCGCACTTACACTCAGGTCACACTCAGCTCGTTCACACTCGCTCAGGAAGAAGATTTAAGAGTTTTTTTTTTTTTTCCCCTTTCACCAGCACACCACCTTGCTGCTCAATGCACTTCCAAAAGCTTCTCTAAGATTGTTCTTATATTTAGGGAAATACTGTGTCTTTAATGCTGTTTCTGCTCTGGATTCATTACTGCTGCTTACGTGCTGTGTTTTTCTCTTGAATTCAGCCACAAGTTTGCATTTAACATACTCTAGTGTGAGCTCATCATCTGACCGTGCATCTAGTGCAGTCACGAGTGTGTCATAACTTTCTGGAAGACCACTTAATAGAAGTGCAGCAACATGAAAATCTTTAATTTCTTCTCCAATATCCCTGAGATGCTCCACAATCTCTAGGGTGTTTTTTATATAGTTCTGCATATTCTGTCCATCACTTAGCTTAGACTGATACAGCTTTCTCATGAGATAAAGCTTATTGCTGAGACTCGATCTTTCATGCACTTTCTGTAACTCTTCCCACATCTGCTTTGCAGTTGCACACTTGCATATATGCACAATCTGATTTTCATCCACACTAAGGGAGATCGTGCTTTGTGCTTTCTGATCCTTCTCTAGCCAATAATTTGGTAATGGATGAGGAACTTGTTCCTGAGTATATTTCCTTCTCTTATGAACAGCATCTTCACCTTGAATTTCCAGGACTGGTAGTTCTGGTTAGTGAGGCTTGGCACTGAGAACTTGAAAGGATTGCTGCTAGTGGACATCTTCTCTGTTGCTCTGTCCTGCTTTTGCTCTGGGCTTCTGTTGCTGTGTTACTCTGGGGTTCCGTGGCACTCTGGGCCCATAACCTGTTGGCAGTGGATTATTCAGGATAATCTCCAAGCGTGTGACAACAGAGCTTCTTTTTTCAGGAACAATCCGGAACAATATATGATAAGTTTAATAGATCAGGAATAAATCTTTTGTTTGTCTATCTGTGCAGCATGTACAACAGGCTGCTTCTCTCATACACAGACACAGGAAAACTCTCTCCCTGTGTGAGCCTCTGGGAGTTTTTTTTTTAACTTTGTAAACAGCTTGCAAATCTAGCAACTAAACACTCAGACAGGAATGGAGTTGTTGCACCATACATATTCCAACATGTGGCAAAAGGGACGGTCCAGTGAGCTCCACCCTCCTGGAGTGTGGCTGTGACAGGACAGATTCTACCCTGATCGCAGGCTGCCAGGGCTCTGCATACAGTCCTCATTGAAATCTCCCACAGCTCCAGTGCCTGGCATGCCATTCTGACATTGTTTTTGGGAATTGTTCTTCCGGCATTCATTATGTGGTAGAAATGTCTTGATATCATGATTCTCCTCATCAATACGATTACAGCCATACCAAACTTCCATTTCTTTTATTTTAGTCGTAAAAAAATGGGAATTAAAAAATAATAAAAAAATAATACATATATATATATATATATATATATATATATATTGTGCTTCAATTTTCCAAGACTCGTAATGTTTTCATTTTTCAGTATATGAAGATGTGTGAGAGCTTGTTGCTTTGTGGGTTGAGATATTTTTATTGATACTATGTTGGGCAGTATGATTTGACATTTTGATCGCTTGCTCAATGCACGTGTATTGAGTGAGGCAGAGCCCATCTGGTTGGGCTGTGGCCAGTATGCATATCGCATCCCTGTGGTCACATGACCGCCCGATCCCGGTGTTGACACAGAAGTCACAGAGTGACTGCAGACCAGACAACCCCTTTAGCATGCTAACTGATAGCCATCTTCTCCAGTTTTCAGGGCCATTTAGTTGCTTTACTAATGTAAGGCTATGAGACTCCTTACAAAACTCCATAGACTTACATTGACGTCCAGTTCAAATCCCTGTCATCTAGCATGTCTGATTTCAGGTCACATGGGCCTGAGGAAAACCGGAGTGGCATTGGAAACCGGACAAGATGGCGATCAGTAAGTGTTCACTTACATCCCATTACGGACATAATTACGTCAAAACAATGATGAGACTTCTCAGCAATGCTACTAGCAAGAAGCCCAAACTGTGCTGCTCCATTAGACAACCTCAGCGCAGCTGCACCTATAGTACATGAAGTACAAGCATGTTTCCCATCCATGGAGTTAATTACCAGCCCGCCAATCTCATCAATGATGCATAGAAGAGGTCTAAATATTGGAGTCAACATATATAGGGGGTGTCCACAATTTTTACATCTTTTAATAAAGAGATAGTGGCAAATTATTATTGTACATAGAACAGATAAATGGCACTTACCAATGATGTTATTTCTTCTTTATTATCAGTCCTTTATGAACAAAGTGCAAAAATGTGGGAGACAAGCTAGGTGGCAGCTGTTTTGCATCTGGATAGACACCTCTTTGTCCAAGTCACCTAACTATTGCTCTTTGCCTATAAAGGACTGATCATAAAGAGGAAATTACACCATTGTTGGGTGCCACTTAACTGTTTTACGTAAGCGATGTCTTATAGTAATATACCATGAAGGCCATCCACAGAAAACATATTATTGGTGGAAAATAAACTTGATGTACAATCCATCCTATGTACAGATATATAAACAATAAATACACGTTAAAGCTCAAGTTCTTAATCCTAATCTATCCATCTTTACAATTGCAGCAAAATATACGTCACGCTATACGGAAAAACATGTCTTTGAAGCTTCAATCTACACATGGTACTGCAGTTCTCTATTTTGTGGTTTAGGCGTTGCACAGACCTACAGGAAGGGTGTGTGTGTGAAGTTTGACTGAGCATGGCAAAGATTACTTCCAAGCAGTAAAATGACTGAGTGATCATGCATTATTGGTATTCTTACTATTACTTATGTACTTTTATATAGTGACATTCTTATTGTGTACCGTGCTTGATTACAAGTTCAGAGTTAAACTTGGTATATGACATTTCCCAACAATGTGCCATTACATTAAAACAGGTGTGGGTCCGAACTACATGACCCCCTGCCCCACCAGTTAGAAGAGACTGTCGTTATAGGAGGGCATGTTTTTTGCAGAATTAAGTGCAGTGTTTAAATGACACCATGCATTATACCACACAATCAGGGCCGCCATCAGGGCATTACTGCCCTTACTAGCATATGGGGCCCGATGAGCACAGGGGGCCTGCAGCGGGCCCCCTCTCTTCTACTTACCGAGCCCCAGCGGCAGGAAGTTGCCACTTCAGTAACTAATCGTGCATCCTCAGACGCACAATCAGTTGAAATCTGTTGCTGTGCAGGAGATTTCTCATGCACGGCAAAAGTTAACAGCCGCCAGCAAATCACAGGCCGGCAGTTAACGTCAGTGCACATGTCGCCAGCGTATGACGTCACTGAGATGGCAGTGTGGATTAGTAGAGTTTAATTAAATTAGTGATGTGTACAAAAGTAAACATTGGCCTACCAAGATGTGACCTTGAACAATGCTTGTGGCCAGCCAAGGTGTGAAATTGAACAAGCCAGATCACAGTGTGAAAGTGAACTGTGTCCTACAAACTCAGTGCACTGCGTCTACCAGTGTCTTAGGTAAACTATTCTGGACCAATTCACTTATTCATGCTGTTACATTTGAATATGTATTTTTTCATGAACATATGTCTTGGTGACCTGTGTACAGCTGTGCTTCCGCCACAGAAACATGAACTTTGGGATTCTGAAAAGCACAGCTAAAAAAGCACTAAAAACTTGTGTTTTTAAGCTGATTATTTTCTGCCAACAGAGCAGGTTTTCCTGCAGAAGAAAAGCAGCAAAAATGTCTGGTGTGAACATAGCCTAAGTGCAGAGGGAAGAATAGGTACTTTGATGCTATTTTGAAGGCAAAAAGAGGTCACACTAAATGTTCACTTAATTTACATTTCTCTTTTATTCATTCACTTTGCATATTGCAAGTTAATAAAAAAAACTTTTAACACTTCTATTTTTAAAGTATTCTTACTTTACAGCATTTTTTTCTACACCTGAATAAAACCTGTTGCACAGTATTGTATATGGGAAGCTTAACCCCTTTCTGCCATGTGACGTACTATCCCGTCCATGTGCCCTGGGACTTAATTCCCAGGGACGGGATAGTACGTCACAGCGATCAGCGGCGCCCACGTGGTTTCCACTGTTTAGGTACATCAGGGGCTCTCCAAAGGCAACATGACACCCGCATACCATTCCATCAAAGTCTGCATTCCAAAACGTCAATACTTCCCTTCTGAGCACCGACGTGTGCCCATACAGTAGTTTTGTCCCACATATGGGGTATCAGTGTACTCAGGACAAATTGGACAACAACTTTTAGGGTCCATTTTCTCACCACACATCTAGATAGGTTCCTTAGTGGGTCTAGTTTCCAAAATGGGGTCACTTGTGGGGGGATGCCACTGTTTAGGTACATCAGGGGCTTTCCAAATGCGACATGGTGTCCGATCTCAATTCCAGCCAAAAAAGTCAAATGGCGCTGCTTCCCTTCCGAGCTCTGCCATGCGCCCAAATAGTCATTTACACCCACATATAGGGTATCAGCGTACTCGGGACAAATTGCACAATAACTTTTAGGGTCCTGTTACCCTTGAAAAAGTAAGAATTGAGGGTGAAAAGATCATTTTTGCGGAAAAAATATGATTGTTTAATTGAACAGCTGTACGTTATAAACTTCTGTGAAGCCCTTGTGGGTTCACAGTTCTCACCACATATCTAGATAAGTTCCTTGGGGGGTCTAGTTTCCAAAATGGGGGTCACTTGTGGGGGGTTTCCACTGTTTATGTACATCAGGGGCTCTCCAAACGTGACATGGCGTCCGATCTGAATTCCAGCCAATCAGAGGCGTATCTAGGCTTCCTGGCACCCGGGGCAAGAATTTGGTTTGGCGCCCCCCCACTCCAAATCCCCCACACATTATATAACCCCCATCCCCACTCCCAAATCCCCCCCACACATTATTTCCCCCCCACTCCAAATCCCCCACTCATTAACCCCCCAGACATTAATTCCATCCCCACTCAATAACCCCATCCCCACACATTAACCCCATCCCCACTCATTAACCCCCATCCCCACTCATTAACCCCCCACACATTAACCCCATCCCCACTCTTTACCCCCCCACACAGTAGCCCCCATCTCCAGTCATTAACCCCCCAATCATTAACCCCCACCCCCACACATTAACCCCCATCCATTAACCCCATCCCCACTCTTTAACCCCCCACACATTAATCCCCATCCCCACATTAACCTCATCTCCACTCATTAACCCCCCCACACTTTAACCCCCATCCCCACTCATTAACCCCCCCACACATTAACCCCCATCCCCACTCATTAACCCCCCACACATTAACCCCCATCCCCACTCATTAACCCCCCACACATTAACCCCCATCCCAACTCATTAACCCCCCACACATTAACCCCATCCCCACTCATTAACCCCCCACACATTAACCCCCATCCCCACTCATTAACCCCCCACACATTAACCCCCATCCCCACTCATTAACCCCCCACACATTAACCCCATCCCCACTCTTTACCCCCCACACAGTAACCCCCATCTCCACTCATTAACCCCCCACTCATTAACCCCCATCCCCACACATTAACCCCCATCCATTAACCCCATCCCCACTCTTTAACCCCCCCACACATTAATCCCCATCCCCACATTAACCTCATCTCCACTCATTAACCCCATCCCTATCTTCGGTGGTTTCTTCAGCTCCACATTGGAGCACACTTACCACCAGTGCTGAGCGTTCACTCTGGGTGCCGGGGAGTGACGTCAGCAGCGTGATCACATGACATGTCACGCTGCTGACGTCGCTCTGGCCCGGCGATCAGAGCTGCAATTGTACTGGCGTCTATACAGACGTCAGTACAATTGTTCCCTGGGAGCCGGCACGCGCACCTTCTCTGCGCCAGCTGTCAGCTTGACAGCTGACACAGAGAACCGCCGACTCTCAGGCCAGGGGGGGCGGCTGAACGCAGCCGCCAGGGAGGACACTGCGGACCGCTGCATTCCGGCCCGGACTGCACCCCCTGCCGGCTGTGCCCCGGGGCAACTGCCCCGGTTGCCCCCCCTAGATACGCCCCTGCAGCCAATTTTGCATTGAAAAAGTCAAACAGCGCTCCTTCCCTTCTGAGCTCTGCCATGCGCCGAAACAGTGGTTCCTCCCCACATATCAGGTATCGGCGTACTCAGGGCAAATTGCACAATTACTTTTCCAGTCCAATTTCTCCTGTTACCCTTGGTAAAATAAAAAAAATTGAACCTGAAATATTTTTTTTGTGAAAAAAAGTGAAATGTTCATTTTTTTTTAAATATTCAAAAAATTCCTGTGAAGCACCTGAAGGCTTAATAAACTTCTTGAATGTGGTTTTGAGCACCTTAAGGGGTGCAGTTTTTAGAATGGTGTCACTTTTGGGTATTTTCTATCATATAGACCCCTCAAAGTGGCTTCAAATGTGATGTGGTCCGTAAAAATAAAATGGTGTTGTAAAAATGAGAAATCGCTGGTCAACTTTTAACCCTTATAACTTCCTAACAAAAAAAAATTTTGGTTCCAAAATTGTGCTGATGTAAAGTAAACATGTGGGAAATGTTACTTATTAAGTTTTTTGTGTGCCGTATCTCTGTGATTTAAGGGCATAAAAATTCAAAGTTGGAAAATTGCAAAATTTTCACCAAATTTCCATCTTTTTCATAAATAAACGCAAGTTATAGGAATGAAATTTTACCACTAACATGAAGTACAATATGTCACGAGAAAACAAAGTCAGAATCACCAGGATCCATGGAAGCGTTTCAGAGTTATTACCTCATAAAGGGACAGTGGTCAGAATTGTAAAAATTGGCCCGGTCATGAACGTGCAAACCACCCTTGGGGTTTAGGGGTTAACCCCTTCACAATCTTAGACATACGCAGTGCATCTTGGTTGGCTGGTAGATATGGGCAAACTTGAACAGTAAAGTTTGGCGCCGTAACGAACACCTGCTGTTCGGGCACCAGGAAGTCCGTGTTACTGTTCGGGTTCGGCCCCCCGAACACTGGTGTTTCATAGGCTGCCATGTGCATGACAGCGCAGTAAACACTGCTTCTCACTGATGCTCATCAAGAGAATGCCAAGAGTGTGCAAAGCAGTAATCAAAGCAAAAGGTGGCTACTTTGAAGAACCTAGAATAGGAGACATATTTTCAGTTGTTTCACACTGTTTTGATAATTATATAATTCCACATGTGTTAATTCATAGTTTTGATGCCTTCAGAGTGAATATACAATTTTCATAGTCATGAAAATAAAGAAAACTCGTTGAATGAGAAGGTGTGTCCAAAGTTTTGGTCTGTACTGTATATATGTGTGTGCGTTTTGAAGAATATTTTTTTTAAAACGATGTGTAAAGGACATAGAAATGCTGCATGTAAAAGCTCATGTTAAAATCGTATTACATACGGATGTTGGGACGCCCTCACACCCAGGGCTGTGGGGTACTCGGTACCGGGCCCGATGAGCTCCAATGGGAGATGTCACGGCAGCTGTAACCCGGCCCGTGGCCCTGGGCGCCCATTGTAAAAGAGGTTGTTTCAGTGTGCTTATGGTGATCAAAGTTTATAAGTGATTCATGACGCCACCTGTGGTGTTCGGCAATGAAGATGTAAGCCGACGCTGCAGACAGATCCTCTGGGACAGATGGTGTGGTGCAGCAATGATGTTATAGCCCTCCACAGGCAGGGCTGTAGTCCCAGGGCAGAGTAGGTTAAGTGACACGTAGATGGTGTAGTGTCAGGCGCAAGGGATGCATGACTTATGGATATGGGACGGACCCCCACTCCATCTTAAAAGCACCATAACTACAGTAAACCTAGGCACTAGAATAAATACACAACACATTATTTTGGTTGTCAAAATGGCCACAGCTTTATTTAAATCACAGGATTAAAACAATCACAGTAGGAGTCAGGTGAAGTGCTAGTACATTGGGATTCACAAGTACTGTGATATCCCCATCTGTCTGACATACAGAACCAGGACAGACAGCCATAAAGGGGCGGCACGCACTGGCTTGCCATTCAAGCAGAGCCAGTAAGCTTTCAGGGCACCAATGACCCTATTATCCTCACTCCTGTGCTTAACCAATGTGCCCGCCCCTGATTGGCGTTACCATTACAACGTCCTTGAGGCTGGCCACCAAAGCCGAGCCTGTTCACCACCATGAGGTTTTACATCCTCTATTAGTTAAAATGAGTCCACCTTAACTTGCCTGCAACTTCCACCTGACTCCTAAACCGCAAAGCTGTGATGGGTTATAAATTCACATTTGACACCTTTTTTTTTTTTTTAATAAATCACTTTAGTAAACTTATAAACTAGAAGTCCCTGCAAAAGCATTAAGGGGACTAACTTGGCAAACCTCCAACTCACAAAGAGTCATCCTACAGCACTCAGGAGAGGAAAAACCCCCTGTGGAGGAAACCTCTAGGGAACCATGGCTGAAGGATTGCCCTTCCCTTGGGCTTAGAAGGTTAATGCTGTTAACTCTTTATAGCCATGATAAAATTGAACCTGGAACAAAATATACAATCATAAGTTCAAAAATACAATAAAGCATTCATCATACAAGCAATAATTAAAACGTTTTAGGACAATGATTATAAACAGGGCGGGTGGGCGGGAAATGCTTCCTCCTGTTCATCCTGTGCAAGAAAGAGGGAGAGACACAGATTTCCTGCTGTATATAAGCCCCACCCTCCTCACAGTAACCCACCAGGCACAGACATACTGTGCTTTTCTCCTCTTAAAGCAACATCCCTCGTGCTTAAAAATCTACACCACTATACCAAAAAAGCTGCAGGAGTAAAGGTCCACCCATCCACAAGTCATGTCCTCCTCCGCCTATGGCTCCAGTGGTTTCTTGACTTATGGATATGGGACGGACCCCCACTCCATCTTAAAAGCACCATAACTACAGTAAACCTAGGCACTAGAATAAATACACAACACATTATTTTGGTTGTCAAAATGGCCACAGCTTTATTTAAATCACAGGATTAAAACAATCACAGTAGGAGTCAGGTGAAGTGCTAGTACATTGGGATTCACAAGTACTGTGTTATCTCCATCTGTCTGACATACAGAACCAGGACAGACAGCCATAAAGGGGCGGCACGCACTGGCTTGCCATTCAAGCAGAGCCAGTAAACTTTCAGGGCTCCAATGACCCTATTATCCTCACTCCTGTGCTTAACCATTGTGCCCGCCCCTGATTGACGTTACCATTACAACGTCCTTGAGGCTGGCCACCAAAGCCGAGCCTGTTCACCACCATGAGGTTTTACATCCTCTATTAGTTAAAATGAGTCCACCTTAACTTGCCTGCAACTTCCACCTGACTCCTAAACCGCCACCAGAGAGGCCATTTGACACCTTAAATGGACTCGACCCCCATCAACCATGCCTAACAAAGCCATCAACCATTTCTACATGCTATGGAAAGTCTGTGCACACAAGTAATAAAATTAAAATTCCAGAGCTCCGACAGATTAATTTTATCAATGCCATGCTACCAAGGTATGATCGATAATACGGTAACCTCAGCAAAATAGCAGTTGCTAAACATCCTGCAATGAGGATCGCATAATGGGGAATGTGGAAAGTAAACCATAATTAAGGTCGTAGCCACAATCTGAATACCTGTATAATGACATCTGTCATGCCTCAAAAACCTATTATACCGCACGTATTGTAGCCAGCTCTAATAATTCACCAAATCACAGATTTTAGTTCTAGAAACCACCATTATTTACAGTAGCTGTGCAGTAAAATTTCTTAAACCCACTTACTATCACTACCCGAAAAGTGATGAACATATCAATAGAAAGATATTATAAATAGGGAGTAATTAAAAACTATACACAATATAACATTATAACCGACCATAAAATAACGTTCAGAATATCTGGAAGTAGTAATTTAAATAAACCTAAAGCAGAAAAAGTCTACAAAGGCATTATTAATAAAACTGCCACGCCATTGTTAATTGTTTTTCATGCGCTTGATAACATTTACTGTTGACCTCTCCAACTGGGTCAAAGGCATTGGGAATAGGCATATTTCCCTTTGTGTTAATGCACTTGATTACTTTACCCTTAGACGCTCCCATTGGCTCAAGGGCACCGGGAGTAGGCATACTGTCCTTTGTGTTAATGCACTTGATTATACCCTTAGCCGCTCCCACCAGCTCAAGGGCATCGGGAATAGGCATATTGCCCTTCATGTTAATGCACTTGATTACTTTACCCTTAGTCACTCCCACTGACTCAAGGGCACACAGATGAGGTACATTGCTCTTCAGTTTCATGCACTAGATAACTGCATTGTCCAGACGACAACCTTGTTCTCTTCTCCTCTCCAGCCGCTGTTCCTGGCTCAGAGGAGCCAATTTCTTCTGTAGGCATGCAAAATATGATTGCCATGACCCCAGGGACTTTACCCTAACAGGGTCCTATAAAATATAAATGCTTCTGGAGACCAGGGGGCCATACCGTGAAGGTCACCCCTCCATACCAGGGGGCCATACCCGAGATGGTTACCCCCTCCACACCAGGGGGCCATACACGAGATGGTTACCCTCCACACCAGGGGGCCATACCCGAGATGGTTACCCCCTCCACACCAGGGGGCCATACCTGAGATGATTACCCCTCAAAACCAGGGTGCCATACTTGAAATGGTTACCCTTCCAAACCCAGGGGGGGTCAGCGGCCAGTTTATTAACAAATAGCATAAACATTTTCAATAAGTATTAAATACACAATCTTATATGACATGAGGGGAGGGTTCTTGGAGCCCCCAAAAATTCTGGCTAAATATTTGGCAAAAACACAGGAACTTAAAAATCCACGTTACCCTCAGCCGTAAACCACCAGCTCGAGGGCACCAAACATCCCGTTCTGGGAAGTCCAACCACCAAAAGCTCCCGGGTAACACCCCGTCCAGAGTTACCCGTCCAGAGCCGTAACCAAAAGCCAGATCCAGAATTTTAACTTCCAATTCCTTTTCGCTGATTCAGCGTCAACTCCAAGAACCCCACCCCAGAGGTCCATACTTAATATGGTTACCCCTACTGACCAATTTATAAATAACTTCCAAGGACCCACTAAAAGGATAACAAATAACTTTTTTTTTTTAAATTTTAAATTCATGTTCTTATTAAAATAAACATAAAATAAACTTCAAAGCATAAATAACATTAACACGCTGGGGGGAGTCCTTGAAGCTCCCAAATCTGGTGATTACCAAACATAAAATGTACCAACAATGACTCCCAGCCGTTACCCCACTAGCTCGGGAGCACCATAGCCACAAGGGTTCCAATGCTGACTTGAATTTCCTGGGAATCCGACAAACTCTGGCTGAAACTCCCCTCCACCTTTCACCAGGTCCAGAACCATATTAACTTCCAAAAAGAGGAATCCATATCCCAATGGATCCCCCAGACCAATTTCTAACCAACTTCAAGGACCCCCCCAACCACCAGGCTCCAGGTAATCCACTCAGGCCTGTGCTATCCGCCATCTTAAGTAACATAAAATAAGCACTTGATGGGTATACACCGATCCCTTTTTTCTTTTTTTTTAAATAATTATTATTCACACCTTTATTAAAACAAACATACCATAAAACATCAAAGCATAAATAATATTAACACACTGGTAGGAGTCCTTGAAGCTCCCAAAAATCTGGTGATTACCAAACATAAAGTGAACATGAAATGTACCAACAATTACTCCCAGCCGTTACCCCACTAGCTCGGGAGCACCATAACCGCAAGGGTTCCAATGTTCACTTGTATTTCCTGGGGATCCGACAAACCCTTGCCGAAACTCCCCTCCACCGTTCACCAGATCCAGAACCATATTGAATTCCAAAAGGAGGAAACCATATCCCAATGGATCCCCCAGACCATATATAACCAACTTCAAGGACCCCTCCAACCGCACAAGATGTGGGATAAGTGAGGGTGAAAACCATGCAGGTTTACAACCAAGGTATACAACAGGTTAATAATGGAAAATGTCCCATCATAAGGTCCAGAAATAGACAGAGATGGGCAACGCTGTGTTATATGCTGTAACAATAAATGAGAAGACGCCTGCTCCTCTACAGCAGTTACAGACTCTAATCACCAGCTGCGCATAAATGGTAAGAAATATGTAGGTCTAATATAAGCTGCCTGCAGCCATAGGTGTGTGAGCAGAAAACTGCAAGTTCTGTATCCCAGTCAGTCACTCTACTACATACACTTACAATAGACGAGAGACAGGGCTGAAAACTGGGCCCATGATGTGTTTTCCAGAGCAATGTGCAGCATCACACTAGGAGTGCCTCCTCACCGCCCGCCATGTGCTGAGTTATTAGTGCCCACTCACTGCCCGCCATGTGCGGAGTTATTAGTGCACACTCAAATGTGCCGAGTTACTCACCGATTATTTATTTTACACATGATAAAACATAATCCATTCAGGCCTGTGCTGTCCACCATCTTAGGTAATATTATATAAGCTCTTGGTAGGTATACTCTGATCATGCAGTATACGAGGGGGAGGACTAAAGGCAGCAATAGCTACAGAAATCAAGCACTAAGCTGGAAGGCATGTCCAGATTATATGTACAGCCAGGAAAATAACCTGGAGAGACAGGATGTCTATACCCAGCATGATCCGTATATAGCAGAGTGAGGAGTGATATCATGTCTACAGACCTGTGGTACAGGTGAAGTATGCAGCACAGGAATAGAGCCTTTACACATATACCACATAAAGTGAGTAACCTGGTTACACTGGATCTGCACACCCAGCCTCACAGTATGTAACAGAGATGAGGTCACATACAGATCATCAGACTCCATAACTGGGAAGGAGGGATAATCAGCACACAGCAGGGTCAGTATACAGTGCACTGACATGAAGTGCAGCCTCTCATCATCATACATATACCATCCCCCGACTGCTCCTCTCACCAGTGTCTCTAATACATGTGACTGCCCCGCTCCACCATAGTAATGGCAGACACTGTATGTGTCCCTGCTCTGTCCTATCATACATAAACCCAGAACTCATGAAGACTCTGTATAATACAGCAGTAATGTGGTATATCAGAAATGTCTGCAGGGAGGACACACGAAAGCTGCCTCTGCAATAAGTGAGGGAACATGGCAGCTACATGAATTTCTGAGGTAATCTTGATCCCAGATATGATGTAGGAGCTGATACTACCCTAGTACACACTACACAATGTCTGAGGTGAATGCAGAGTAGTATATGAAACATGTCTGCATGGAGGTCACAGAAGTAGTCTCACAGTCTGTGAGGAAAATGTAGCATGCACATGATGGACATGGCAGCTACATTAATTTCTGAGGTAATCTTGATCCCAGATATGTAGGAGCTGATACTACCCTAGTACACACTACACGATGTCTGAGGTGAATGCAGAGTAGTATATCAAACATGTCTGCAGGGAGGTCACAGAAGTAGTCTCAGTCTGTGAGGAAAATGTAGCATGCACATGAGGGACATGGCAGCTACATGAATTGCTGAGGTAATATTGGTCCCATACCTAATGTAGGAGCTGATACTACCCTAGTACACACTACACAATGTCTGAGGTGAATGCAGAGTAGTATATCAAACATGTCTGCAGGGAGGTCACAGAAGTTTTCTCACAGTCTGTGAGGAAAATTTGCATGCACATGAGGGACATGGCAGCTACATGAATTGCTGAGGTAATATTGGTTCCATACATAATGTAGGAGCTGATACTACCCTAGTACATGATGTCTGAGGTGAATGTGTTCCTATCATCTGTCGTGTGAGGTGATAACCCCAGTATTATACTCCCTGACACTGCAGACATGCTTCCTCCTGTTCATCCTGTGCAAGAAAGAGGGAGAGAGACAGATTTCCTGCTCTATATAATCCCCACCCTCCTCACAGAAACCCCCCAGGCACAGACATACTGTGCTTTTCTCCTCTTAAAGCAACATCCCTCGTGCTTAAAAATCTACACCACTATACCAAAAAAGCTGCAGGAGTAAAGGTCCACCCATCCCCAAGTCATGTCCTCCTCCGCCTATGGCTCCAGTGGTTTCTGCAGTGCTGGGCAGGTTGGCGCAGGAATAAGTGGAGGACAGCTTTACTCACAGTCTGTTGTACAAACGGGTGCCTGCCTATGTGCCGTGTCCTCCGGGTCAGGGACTCACTCAACCTCCAGGCCAGATGGAATACTCCTTTCCAACACTCCGCCAACGTGCCTTTCTGAACGTCTCCTCTTATAGCGCCTTTAAGTGTGAAGTACTCCTAGTACTGAGTTACACTGGAGTTCCTCCTATCCGATGTTCTTATGAACTCTACTTGTACGGCAGACAGCTGTAGCCTGCTCGGGGACTTCTTGCTACTAAGTCCCAGCTCACTATCCAGTTGCTGTTGTGCCCCCAAATCTTGTGTGGGAATAAAGTGGTCACTACTTCTATTCCTCCGGTGTCTGCTGTCTCTTCTAACCCACGTCCTCTATTCCCTTTTACTCCTCACGTTCCGTACTAGTCTTTCTTTCTATGGAGAATCAGGCTTTCAGTCTATGTTGCTCTCTCTCTTCCTTTCCCGTGCCAGCAGACCCAGGTCACTGGGATCTGCTGCAGCACTTCCATCCATCTATCCCTCTCTCCAGGGATCTTCTCTCCAACTCTCTAACCAACTGACCTCTCATCCTAAACTCTTCCCGCTCCTTGTAATGTCATCTAACTCCACCCACCTCTCAGCACGTTTCGTGTACCAAGCAGGGAGCCACCAATGGGTGCTTTGCTATACTCCAAGCAGGGAGCCGCCGAAGGTGCTTTGCTACAAAACCTTGTAGTGTGGGGTGCAGGTGTTGGAGAATGGTCAGGAGTCTCCACCTTACCTGGATGGTGGGATACCACACCTCAGGAGGAGGTGCAGTACCTCTGTGGCGACTGAGCCCTCAAGGGCGCCACATAGTCATACGGATGTTCCGTTGAAAAATCGCACAGAAATCACATTGCACTCACATGACACTCGCATGGCACGCGTCCATTTTTTCAGTTCGGAAATCAGACCGTTTTTTTTCTCAAAGATGAGTATGAGCCCTTAGTGCGGAAGAATAGAATCAGATCTGTGCGTCCATCCTACAGCTGTTGAGCGATGATCAGCGACACATTGCTGATTGGCCTCCGGCTGTTTCATTTTGTGTGAAAAAAAGAGTCAAAAAATTTTTTTCGATTAATTTATAGTATTAGATTTTTTTCTCTTCTAATTAAAATAGTTTACACCAAACATTACACACACACTAAAAATTTGGTACACATATTGTATATTCACCGCATACTTGGAAAGATATCATCCCGCTCTTCCCAAACACGGTATTCAGTGGAGGAGACGTACACTTTCCTTGCCTCTGACACTGAGAGTGAGGGAGAGGAGCACACCTTCTTTTATTTTTCTGACTCATCATCTTCCTCAAGTGATGCTGAACCGCTCTGTAGAAGCCACAGGAGAGAAAACGAACCAGCGTCCACCATTACTGACCCAGTATGGACCTCACCCCCATAAGACTATGAGCCACAGATTCCAGATTTTGTGGTACAATCTGGAATCCAGTGTGACACCACTGGCCTCACAGAAATAGTCTTTTTCAAAGTCTTCTCTGAGGATTTTGTTAACCTTATGGTGGCTGAGACTAATTTATACACCCATCAATTTTCGCCACAAAACCGCACTAGAAATGATGACGTTTTAGGGCCTGGTTCTTCACATGGGGTTAGTGAAGAAGCCAGAACTTTGGCAATATTGGAGTGCTAATGTTTTACAGTGGTGTAAAAAAGTGTTTGCCCCCTTCCTCATTTCCTATTCTTTTGCATGTTTGTCACTCTGTTTCAGATCACCGAACAAATTTAAATATTAGACAAAGATAGAACAAGTAAACTACAGGGCCCTGTCTGAAAAAAGTGATTGCCACCTAAATGTAATAACTAGTTGGGCCACCCTTAGCAGGAACAACTGCAATCAAGAATTTGCGATAACTGGTAATGAGTGTTTTAGGCTATGTGCAAACGTTGCAGATTTAGATGCGGATCCGCAGCATTTTTGGCCTCACGGATTTGCATCAAATCTGCAGTGTAGTGCACAGCCAATGTTAGTGAATGGGAAATTTGGGTTTGTTGTGCACCATTTCTGGGGCAGCTGAGGCCAGATGTTTGTAGCCAGGGGGGCCAATAACCATGGTCCCATCCTAGGCTATGAATATTTGCCCACAGTTGTCCGCTTTCTCTCTCTGGTGCAGAAAATTGCGCGGGAGCCCACACCATTTTTTCCAAAATTAAACATATTTTTCATTAATAAACATCGGCCTTGGTATTATATATCTATCTACTGTATCTATAGATAGATATATCTATACTTAGATATATAGATATATCTATCCATACATAGATATACACTCACTGGCCACTTTATTAGGTACACCTGTCCAACTGTGTGTTAAGACTTAATTTCTAATCAGCCAATCACATGGCGGCAACTCAGTGCATTTAGGCATGTAGACATGGTCAAGACAATCTCCTGCAGTTCAAACCGAGCATCAGTATGGGGAAGAAAGGTGATTTGAGTGCCTTTGAACGTGGCATGATTGTTGGTGCCAGAAGGGCTGGTCTGAGTATTTCAGAAACTGCTGATCTACTGGGATTTTCACGCACAACCATCTCTAGGGTTTACAGAGAATGGTCCGAAAAAGAAAAAAAATCCAGTGAGCGGCAGTTCTGTGGCCGGAAATGCCTTGTTGATGCCAGAGGTCAGAGGAGAATGGGCAGACTGGTTCGAGCTGATAGAAAGGCAACAGTGACTCAAATTGCCACCCGTTACAACCAAGGTAGGCAGAAGAGCATCTCTGAACGCACAGTGCGTCGAACTTTGAGGCAGATGGGCTACAGCAGCAGAAGACCACACTGGGTACCACTCCTCTCAGCTAAGAACAGGAAACTGAGGCTACAATTTGGACAAGCTCATCGAAATTGGACAGTAGAAGATTGGAAAAACGTTGCCTGGTCTGATGAGTCTCGATTTCTGCTGCGACATTCGGATGGTAGGGTCAGAATTTGGCGTAAACAACATGAAAGCATGGATCCATCCTGCCTTGTATCAACGGTTCAGGCTGGTGGTGGTGGTGTCATGGTGTGGGGAATTTTTTCTTGGCACTCTTTGGGCCCCTTGGTACCAATTGAGCATCGTTGCAACGCCACAGCCTACCTGAGTATTGTTGCTGACCATGTCCATCCCTTTATGACCACAATGTACCCAACATCTGATGGCTACTTTCAGCAGGATAATGCGCCATGTCATAAAGCTCGAATCATCTCAGATTGGTTTCTTGAACATGACAATGAGTTCACTGTACTCAAATGGCCTCCTCAGTCACCAGATCTCAATCCAATAGAGCATCTTTGGGATGTGGTGGAACGGGAGATTCGCATCAGGGATGTGCAGCCGACAAATCTGCGCCAACTGTGTGATGCCATCATGTCAATATGGTCCAAAATCTCTGAGGAATGCTTCCAGCACCTTGTTGAATCTCTGCCACGAAGAATTGAGGCAGTTCTGAAGGCAAAAGGGGGTCCAACCCGTTACTAGCATGGTGTACCTAATAAAGTGGCCAGTGAGTGTATATATATATACATACACACACACACATACACACACACAGTTGTGGCCAAAATTCTAATTTGTTTTAAATGAAAAAACACAAAAATTGTCCTAAAGCCAAATTGGATATAATTCCACACCAAACATAAAAAAGAGGGTCGACAAAAGTATTGGCACTGTTCGAAAAATCAAGTGATGCTTCTCTAATTTGTGTAGTTAACAGTACCTGTAACTTACCTGTGGCACCTAACAGGTGTTGGCAATAACTAAATCACACTTGCAGCCAGTTGACATGGATTAAAGTTGACTCAACCTCTGTCCTGTGTCCTTGTGTGTACCACATTGAGCATGGAGAAAAGAAAGAAGACCAAAGAACTGTCTGAGGACTGGAGAAACCAAATTGTGAGGAAGCATGAGCAATCTCAAGGCTACAAGTCCATCTCCAAAGAACTGAATGTTCCTGTGTCTACCGTGTGCAGTGTCATCAAGAAGTTTAAAGCCCATGGCACTGTGGCTAACCTCCCTAGATGTGGACAGAAAAGAAAAATTGACAAGAGATTTCAACACAAGATTGTGCGGATGTTGGATAAAGAACCTCGACTAACATCGAAACAAGTTCAAGCTGCCCTGCAGTCTGAGGGTACAACAGTGTCAACCCGTACTATCCGTCGGCGTCTGAATGAAAAGGGACTCTATGGTAGGAGACCCAGGAAGACCCCACTTCTTCCCCCAAGACATAAAAAAGCCAGACTGGAGTTTGCCAAAACTTACCTGAAAAAGCCTAAAACGTTTTGGAAGAATGCTCTCTGGTCAGATGAGACAAAAGTAGAGCTTTTTGGGCAAAGGCATCAACATTAAGTTTACAGGAAAAAAAAGAGGCATTCAAAGAAAAGAACACGGTCCCTACAGTCAAGCATGACGGAGGTTTCCTGATGTTTTGGGGTTGCTTTGCTGCCTCTGGCACTGGACTGCTTGACCGTGTGCATGGCATTATGAAGTCAGAAGACTACCAACAAATTTTGCAGCATAATGTAGGGCCCAGTGTGAGAAAGCTGGGTCTCCCTCAGAGGTCATGGGTCTTCCAGCAGGACAATGACCCAAAACACACTTCAAAAAGCACTAGAAAATGGTTTGAGAGAAAGCACTGGAGACTTCTAAGGTGGCCAGCAATGAGTCCAGACCTGAATCCCATAGAACACCTGTGGAGAGATCTAAAAATGGCAGTTTGGAGAAGGCACCCTTCTAATATCAGGGACCTGGAGCAGTTTGCCAAAGAAGAATGGTCTAAAATTCCAGCAGAGCATTGTAAGAAACTCATTGATGGTTACCGGAAGCGGTTGGTCACAGTTATTTTGGCTAAAGGTTGTGCAATCAAGTATTAGGCTGAGGGTGCCAATACTTTTGTCTGGCCCATTTTTGGAGTTTTGTGTGAAATGATCAATGTTTTGCTTTTTGCTTCATTCTCTTTTGTGTTTTTTCATTTAAGACAAATTAAATGAAGATAATAATACCAAAGAATTTGTGTTTGCAATCGTTTTCAGGAAGAAACTGAGTATTATCTGACAGAATTTCAGGGGTGTCAATACTTTTGGCCACAACTGTATGTATATATAGTACAGACCAAAAGTTTGGACACACCTTCTCATTCAAAGAGTTTTCTTTATTTTTCATTACTATGAAAATTGTAGATTCACTCTGAAGGCATCAAAACTATGAATTAACACATGTGGAATTATATAATTAACAAAAAAGTGTGAAACAACTGAAAATATGTCTTATATTCTAGGTTCTTCAAAGTAGCCACCTTTTGCTTTGATTACTGCTTTGCACACTCTTGGCATTCTCTTGATGACCTTCAAGAGGTAGTCACCGGAAATGGTCTTCCAACAGTCTTGAAGGAGTTCCCAGAGATGCTTAGCACTTGTTGGCCCTTTTGCCTTCACTCTGTGGTCTAACTCACCCCAAACCATCTCAATTGGGTTCAGGTCTGGTGTCTGTGGAGGCCAGGTCATCTGGCGTAGCACCCCATCACTCTCCTTCTTGGTCAAATAGCCCTTACACAGCCTGGAGGTGTGTTTGGGGTCATTGTCCTGTTGAAAAATAAATGATGGTCCAACTGAACGCAAACCAGATGCAATAGCATGCTGCTGCAAGATGCTGTGGTAGCCATGCTGGTTCAGAATGCCTTCAATTTTGAATAAATCCCCAACAGTGTCACCAGCAAAGCACCCCCACACCATCACACCTCCTCCTCCATGCTTCACGGTGGGAACCAGGCATGTAGAGTCCATCTGTTCACCTTTTCTGCGTCGCACAAAGACACAGTCTTTGGAATCAAAGATCTCAAATTTGGACTCATCAGACCAAAGCACAGATTTCCATGGTCTAATATCCATTCCTTGTGTTCTTCAGCCCAAACAAGTCTCTTCTGCTTGTTGCCTGTCCTTAGCAGTGGTTTCCTAGCAGCTATTTTACCATGAAGGCCTGCTGCACAAAGTCTCCTCTTAACAGTTGTTGTAGAGATGTGTCTGCTGCTAGAACTCTGTGTGGCATTGACCTGGTCTCTAGTCTAAGCTGCTATTAACCTGCGATTTCTGAGGCTGGTGACTCGGATGAACTTATCTTCCGCAGCAGAGATGACTCTTGGTCTTCCTTTCCTGGGGCAGTCCTCATGTGAGCCAGTTTCTTTGCAGCGCTTGATGGTTTTTGCCACTGTACTTGGGGACACTTTCAAAGTTTTCCCAATTTGTCGGACTGACTGATCTTCATTTCTTAAAGTAATGATGGCCACTCGTTTTTCTTTACTTAGCTGCTTTTTCTTGCCATAATACAAATTCTAACAGTCTATTCAGTAGGACTATCAGCTGTATATCCACCAGACTTCTGCACAACACAACTGATGGTCCCAACCCCATTTATAAGGCAAGAAATCCCACTTATTAAACCTGACAGGGCACACCTGTGAAGTGAAAACTATTTCCGGTGACTACCTCTTGAAGCTCATCAAGGGAATGCCAAGAGTTTGCAAAGCAGTAATCAAAGCAAAAAGGGGCTACTTTGAAGAACCTAGAATGTAAGACATATTTTCAGTTGTTTCACACTGTTTTGTTAAGTAGATAATTCCACATGTGTTAATTCATAGTTCTGATGCCTTCACAGTGAATCTACAATTTTAATAGTCATGAAAATAAAGAAAACTCTTTGAATGAGGTGTGTCCAAACTTTTGGTCTGTACTGTATATATACACTGCTCAAAAAAATAAAGGGAGCACTTAAACAGCAGAATATAACTCCAAGTAAATCAAGCAACACTGTTTGACAATCAATTTCACATGCTGTTGTGCAAATGGAATAGACAACAGATGGAAATTATTGGCAATTATTAAGACACACTCAATAAAGTAGTCGTTGTGCAGATGGGGACCACAGACCACATCTCAGTACCAATGCTTTCTGATGTTTTGGTCATTTTTGAATGTTGGTTGTGCTTTCACATTCGTGGTAGCATGAGACGGACTCTACAACCGACACAAGTGGCTGAGGTAGTGCAGCTCATCCAGGATGGCACATCAATGCGAGCTGTGGCAAGAAGGTTTGCTGTGTCTGTCAGTGTAGTGTTCAGAGGCTGGAGGCACTACCAGGAGACAGGCCAGTACACCAGGAGACGTGGAGGGGGCTGCAAGAGGGCAATAACCCAGCAGCAGGACCGCTACCTCAGCCTTTGTGTAAGGAGGAACAGGAGGAACACTGTCAGAGCCCTGCAAAATGACCTCCAGCAGGCCACAAATGTGCATGTGTCTGCACAAACGGTTAGAAACCAACTCCATGAGGATAGTCTAAGTGCCCGACGCCCACAGATGGGGGTTGGCAAATTCGCCACTGGCGCCCTGTGCTCTTCACATATGAAAGCAGGTTCACACTGAGCACATTTGACTGAAGTGACAGAGTCAGGAGATGCCATGGAGAGCGATCTGCTGCCTCCATAATTCTTCAGCATGACCGGCTTGGCAGTGGGTCAGTAATGGTGTGGTGTGGCATATCTTTGGAGGGCCGCACAGCCCTCCTTGTGCTCGCCAGAGGTAGCCTGGCTGCCATTAGGTACTGAGATGAGATCCTCAGACCCCTTGTGAGACCATATGCTGCTGCGATTGGCCCTGGGTTCCTCCTAATGCAGGACAATGCCAGACCTCATGTGGCTGGAATGTGTCAGTGTGGCGCCCCTGAGGGTTCAGTCGCCACAGAGGTACTGCACCTCCTCCTGAGGTGTGGTACCCCACCATCCAGGTAAGGTGGAGACACCTGACCACGCTCCAACACCTGCATCCCACACAACATAGTAGTGTAGCAAAGCACCCTTTGGTGGCTCCCTGCTTGGAACACGAAGCATGCTGGGAGGCGGGTGGAGTTTAGTCTGCACTAAAAGAGCGGGAAGGGTGTAGGATTTAGTCAGTTAGTCACAGGAGTCTGACAAGGTCAGTCTGTGAAAGAAGATCCCCTGAGTGGGATGGGTGAATTAAGTGCTGCAGCCGACCTCAGTGACATGGGTTCGCTGGCACAGGAAAGGAACATTGATAGAAAGCCTGACTCTCCATAAGAACATAAGAAGGAAAGGATTAGTACGGAACATGAGGAGAAGAGAACTAAGGATTAGGGTTAGAGGAGAACCCTTCCCAAGTTCTAAGCGCTAGGCTGGGGTCCGGTCCCCGAGGTTGTATGGATACTAATGGTCCTGCAGCAGACACCGGAGGAATAGAAGTTGTCAGCACTTTATTCCCACGCAAGACTTGGGGGCACAACAGCAACGATAGTGAGCCGGGACTTGGTAGCAAGGAGTCCCGAAGCAGGCTACTGCTGTCTGCCGTACAAGTAGAGTTCATAGGAACATCTGACAGGAGGAACTCCAGTGTAACTCAGTACTGTGAGTACTTCACTAAAGGCGCTAAGAGGGAGACATTCAGAAAAGGCACATATGTTGGCGGAGTGTTGGAAAGGAGTACTTCATCTTGTCTGGAAGTTGGCTGAGCTCCTGACCCGGAGGACATAGCACGGATGCGGGCTCTTATACCACAACAGACTGTGAGTAAAGCTTTGGAACTACATGCCCTGGTGTCCTCCACTTATTCCTGCGTCAACATGCCAGGCACTGCTACCTCCCCTGCGCCCGACACTACATCTACGTATCACTTCACCTACTCTGCCCTGGGACTACAGCCCTGCCTGTGGAGGGCTATAACATCATTGCTGCACCACACCATCTGTCCCAGAGGATCTGCCTGCAGCGTCGGCTTAACATCTTCATTGCCAAACACCACAGGTGGCGTCACGACTCATTCACTCTAATCATCAAAAGCACACTGAACTATCCCCCTTTTACAATGGGCGCCTAGGGCCACGGGCCGGGTCCCAGCTGCCGTGACAACTCCCATTGAAGCTCATCGGGCCCGGTACCGAGTACCCCACAGCCCTGGGAGGGCGACCCATCAGCAGTTCCTGCAAGATGAAGACATTGAAGGTATGGACTGGCCCGCCCATTCCCCAGTCCTGAATTCGATTGAAGACATCTGGGACATCATGTCTCGCTCCATCCACCGTCACATTGCACCACAGACTGTCCAGGAGTTGGCGGATGCTTCAGTCCAGGTCTGGGAGGAGATCCCTCAGGAGACCATCCGCCACCTCATCAGGAGCATGCCCAGGCATTGTCGGGAGGTCATACAGGCACATGGAGGCCAAACACACCACTGAGCATCATTTCCTTGTCTTGCGGCATTTCCACTGAAGATGGATCAGCCTGTAATTTGATTTCCACTTTGATTTTGAGTATCATTCCACATACAGATCTCCATGGGATATTAATTTTGACTTACATTGATCATTTTTATGTTTTATTGATTTCAACGATTTCCACTATGTAATGAATAAAGATTTGCAATTGGAATATTTCATTCAGTGATATCTAGGATGTGGTATTTTAGTGTTCCCTTTATTTTTTTGAGCAGTGTAGATAGATAGATAAATATATCTATAGATATATCTGTGGCGCCCCTGAGGGTTCAGTCGCCACAGAGGTACTGCACCTCCTCCTGAGGTGTAGTATCCCACTCTCCAGGTAAGATGGTAACACCTGACCAGCCTCCAACTCCTGCATCCCACACAACATAGTAGTGTAGCAAAGCACCTTTGGTGGCTCCCTGCTTGGAACACGAAGAGTGCTGGGAGGTGGGTGGAGCTTAGACTGCACAAGAGAGTGGGAGAATATTAGGAAAAGGTCAGTCTGTGAGAGAAGATCCCCTGAGAGGGATGGAGTGAAGGAGGTGCTGCAGCAGACTTCAGTGACCTTAGGCTATATGCACACGCTGCGGATTCACCTGTGGGTTTTTCCGCGCGGATCCGCAGGTAAAACCGCAGGTAAAGTGACCTGCGGTTTTCCTGCAGATTGGCCTGCGGTTTTCCCCTGCGGTTTGGCACCTGGACAGTGGAATAGGTGCCAAACCACAGAAACAATTGACATGCTGCGGTTTGTAAACCGCAGCAAAACTGTGCGGAAAAAACCGCAGCGTGAGCACAGCGGTTTTTAAAACCCATAGGGTAACATGGTACTGTACCATGTCAGTGGAACTGCTGCGATTCTGCAGGGCCAAAAACGCTGTGGAACTGCAGCAGAATCCGCAGCGTGTGCACGGGAAAGAGAAATAGAAAGCCTGATTCTCCAGAAGGAAGAAAGATTAGTGCAGAACCTAAGGAGAAGAAGAGAACTAAGGACTAGGGTCGGAGTGGAGCCCTTCCTCAAGTTCTAAGCGCATGGCCGGGGTCCGGTCTCCGAGGTTGTATGGAAACTGATGGTCCTGCAGCAGACAACGGAGGAATAGAAGTTGTCACCACTTTATTCCCACCTAAGACTTGGGGCACAACAGCAACATGAGTGAGCCGGGACTTGATAGCAAGGAGTCCCCGAAGCAGGCTACAGTTGTCTGCTGTACAAGTAGAGTTCTAAGAAACATCAAGAAGGAGGAACTTGGGTTTAACACGCAACCACAAGTACTTCAGTATAAGCGCAAGTGAGGAGACGTTCAGAACAGGCACACGAAAGGGAGAGCTGGAAAGGTTAATTCCATCTGCCTGGGAGTTGGCTGAGCCCCTGATCTGAAGACCACAGCATTGAAGCGGGCACCTGTCTGTGCTAAGAACGTGAGTAAAAGAACTGGAACTGCATTCATCTGTCTTATTGTCTTCTTCCTGCGCCAACCCACTCAGCACTGCTACATCTCTGTGCCTAACACTGCACCATCTACTTCTCGTCGCTATCTCCTCATTTGCCAACCTCATCTACTCTGCCCTGGGACTACAGCCCTACCTGTGGAGGGCTACAACATCATTGCTGCACCACACCATCTGTCCCAGAGAAGCAACCCTGCAGCGCTGGTCAAACTGACCAGAAACCACAGGTGGCATCACGAATCATCTCATTGACTTTATCCACATTACTCTACCCCTTTTACATGGACGCCCAGGGCCACGGACCGGGTCACCGCTACTGTGACAGTTCCCTCTGAGATACCGGCCCGCTACCGAGTACCCCACGGCCCTGGCGGGCGATCCATATCTATGGATAGATATATCTATGGATAGATAAGCTTGAGAAAGGCTCAGTCAGAGCCGAAACATCACCCAGACATGTGGGTGTGAATATATTCACAACTTTTTTCAACATGTGGAGTATGGAGTGCTGCCTTCATTTTTTATTTTCTATTGGATATTGGGGCGAGTATTGGACTTCTTGCCTGGGGGCCATGCATCCGAAGATAAGTACTGTGCTGTTTCCCTTTTTTATTATCTAGATATATCTATGGATATATATATATATATATATATATATATATATATCTCTGGAAAGATAGATATATCTATAGATAGATAAATATATCTATGGATAAATAGATCTATATCTATAGATCTATCTATCTATAGCTCTATCTATCAATCTATCTATCGAGCTATCTATCTATCTATAGATATATCTAATCTACCTGTGTGTGTAAACATTATTCTTCAATGGAGTATGCAAAATAAGAGGTTGGACAAAGAAATGACATCAGAACTCTTTTTTGTTGTTGAATGATAGATCTTTATTTAGCTTACAAAATGCATACAAATCTGCATCAAAAAAACGCATGAAAATCTGCATTAAAAACATCAAATCCGTGCGGATTTTTACCTGCGATTTCTGCCAAGAGAAGCAGATTCTGTGCTGAAAATTCTGCAGGCAAATCTGCAACTTGTGCACATGCCTTGACAACACTCTGGAGGAATTTTGTCATTTTCATCTCTGCAGAATTGTTGTAATTCAGCTACATTGGAGGGTTTCCAAGCATGATGCAGCTTTTTAGGCCGGGGTCAGACTAGCGCATGGCATGTGATGCGAGAGCATCGGATGCGATATGCTAATGACCCTCGGCTCCCCTCCTGCTGTGAGCGGGAGCCGAGTGTCATGCGTCTGTGCAGCGAGTCTCTCGCACAGAGCGGATCAGAGTATAGCTGCAGAGGAGGCGGAGAAATTAATTTCTCCATCTCCTCCATTGCCGGGGTCAGCGTATATCGCACAGCACTCAGATGATATCCAAGTGATGTGTGTTGTCTCACTTGTACCCATAGGCTTACATGGGTGCGAGTGAGCCAAGACTCGGCTGAGTGTCAGTGACAATCGCAGCGTTCTGCGATTACACTTGCACGTTGAAAACGACCAGGAAAAAAAACGCTGATGGGAGCTGCCCCATAGGTGAATACTGGTCCGAGTGCTATGCGATGTTTTATCACATAGCACTCGTCCGTATTCATCGCTAGTGTGACCCCGGCCTTAAGGTCATGCCACCGCATCTCAATTAGATTAAGGTCAGGACTTTCAAGTCTTAATTTACTTTTTCTTAAGTCATTCAGAGGTAGACTCGCTGGCGAGTTTTGGACATTGTCCTGCTGCATAACCCAAGTGCACTTCAGCTTGAGGTCACAAACGGCCGGACATTCTCCTTTTGGGTTTTTTGGTAGACAGCAGAATTCATGGTTCCATTTACCACAGCAAGTCTTCCAGGTCCTGAAGAAATAAAACTGCCTCAGGCCATCTCACTATAACCACCATATATTACTGTTGACATGATGTTCCTTTTCTGAAATGCTGTGTTACTTTTAAGCCAGATGCCAAGCAGGCCATTTTTGACCAGTTTCTTTCTTAGGCCGGGGTCACACTTGCGAGTGCAATGCGAGAAACTCGCGCAAGTCTCTCGCATCAATACCCGGCACTGCCGCCGGCACTCTTGACCGAAGTGTGTTACTTTTAAGCCAGATGCCATGCAGGCCATTTTTGACCAGTTTCTTTCTTAGGCCGGGGTAACACTTGCGAGTGCAATGCGAGAAACTAGCGCAAGTCTCTTGCATCAATACCCGGCACTGCCGCCGGCACTCTTGACCGGAGTGTGCTGCTGCATGTGTTTCTGTGCAGCTGAACTCTGCGGTCTTTATGGTGAAGGACACTGACCATAACTGAGGCAAGTGAGGCCTGCAGTTCTTTGGATGTTGTTGTGAGTTCTTCTGTGATCTATTGGATCAGTCGTCGTTGTGCTCTTGGGGTAATTTTGGTCAGCCGTTCCTGGGAAGGTTCAACTATTCCATGTTTTCGCCATTTGAGGATAATGGCTCTCACTGTGGTGTGTTGGAGTTCCAAAGCTTTAGAAATGGCTTTATAACCTTTTCCAGAGTGATAGATCTCAACTACTATTTAGGCACATCAGGTGCTCTGCAAACGCAACATGACTCCTGCAGACCATTCCATCAAAGTGTACATTCCAAAACATCACTCCTTCCCTTTTGAGCACTGACGTGCGCCGAAATGGTGTTTTCTCCCACGTATGAAGTACCAGTCTACTCATGAGAAAAGGCACAACAAATTTTGGGTCCATTTTCTCTTGTTACCCTTGTGAAAATAAAATAAATTGTGGCTAAAAGATCATTTTTGTCAACATTTTTTTTTGATTTTCATGGTTGTACGTTATTACGTTATAAACTTCTGTGAACAACCTGGGGGTCAAGGTGCTCACCACACATCTACATAAGTTCCTTGAAGAGTCTAGCTTACAAAATTGGGGTCAGTTGTGGGGGTTTCCACTGTTTAGGCACATCAAGGGCTCTCAAAACGTGACATGGAGTCCACTCTTGATTCTAACCAATCTAACCAATCTTGCGATGAAAAAGTCAAACAGCTCTCCTTCCCTTTCAAACCATGCCATGCACGAAAAACAGTGTTTTTTTCCCCACATCTGGGGTATTGGCATGCTCAGGAAAACTTGCACAACAAACTTTGTCATTTATCTTTTCCTGTCACCCTTGTGAAATTAAAAAAAATGGGTCTAAAGTAAAATTTTTGTGAAGAAAAAGTAAAATGTTCATTTTTTTCCACATTCCATTAATTCCTGTGAAGCACCTGAAGGGTTAATGAACTTCTTGAATGTGGTTTTGAGCGCCTTGAGGGGTGCAGTTTTTATAGTGTTGTCACTTTTGGGCATTTTCTGTCATATAGACCCGTCAAAGTCACTTCAAATGAGCTGTGGTCCCTAAAAAAATGGTTTTGTAAATATCGTTGGAAAAATGAAATCGCTGGTCAACTTTTAACCCTTATAACTTCCTAACAAAAAAAAAGTTTCTAAAATTATGTTGATGTAAAGTACACATGTGGGAAATGTTATTTATTAACTATTTTGTGTGACAGAACTCTTTGATTTAAGGGCATAAAAATTAAAAGTTTGAAAATTGCAACATTTTCCAAATTTTCACCAAGTTGAATTTTTTTCACAAATATACCATGTTATAGAGACAAAATTTTACCACTATCATGAAGTACAATATGTCACAAAAAACAGTCTCAGAGCGAGTTGGATCCGTTGAAGTGATAGTGGTCAGAATGATAAAATGTGGCCTTGTCGTGAAGGTGCAAACAGGCTGGGGGGGGTGATTTAGTTGGGGGGGGGATAAAGGGGTTCTCTGAAACTAAACAGCAGATTTAAAAAAAAATTCTTATTACATCTGTATATAGAGCAATAATATCCCCCAAACCCTTATTTATATTTCTTATTCTTTCTTTTCAGCTGTATTGTCTAAATATTAGCTGCAATGTTATCTAAACACCATGGTACTGAGTCCCTGTCCCTCCGTCACGTCAGTGTGTGGTGTCATTTTTCACACGTACTGCAGGAACACTTACACCCCTGCACTCATTATAATCTATGGGGCTGCGCACATGTAGACATGTCCGCTGCTGGATATCAATACATCACGTGCACACGGATGACATAAAGTAGAGAATAGATAGATATCTTAGATTTTCTAGATAATTAGTTGTATGTATTAAGCTAATAAACAAAAATGATGATTTTTGATAACCACAAAAGGTAAAGAAGAACACTCATTGGAGTTGCCGTGTCACACTGCCCTCTGTGAGACTTGGTGACTCTGAGGAGTGTTATCTTTACTGACGCCACTGCTGTTCAGAGCCGCCGGGTCTCGAGGAGCGTAGCGTGAGCCGGTGACTGAGTTGTGTCATTGTTTTTCAGCTAACCATTTGTAGACTACGTCAGATTTGGTGTGGCTGAGGGCTTGCATTTTTAGGCTCGGACTGGCCCAATAACCATTGGCCTTCACAGTATGTTAATATCAGCTTACGCTGTCTGCTTTACCTTTTCTGGCTATCAAAAATAGGAGGGGACTCCACGTCATTTTTTTTCATTTATTTATTAGCTTAAATACATGGACAGTAATCTACAAATGCAAGGCACTAATTAACTCCTTAGTGACAGAGCCAATTTGGTACTTAACCCCTTCCTGACATCTGACGGTATATCCCGTCCATGGGACCTGGGCCCCTATGCCCATGGACGGGATAGTACGTCGGGCGCGATCAGCGGCGCCCAAGTGGTGAGCGCCGCTGATCGCGGCCGGGTGTCAGCTGATTATCACAGCTGACACCCGGCACAATGTGTCAGGGGCGGTCACGGACCGCCCCCGACACGTTAACCCCTTGCACACCGCGATCAAACATGATCGCGGTGTACCGGGAGTTAAAGGGAAGCATCGGCAGGGAGGGGGCTCCCTCCGTGCTTCCCTGAGCCCCCCACGGCAGCGCAATGTGCAGCGCTGCTGCGGGGGACTCCTTTCCTCCAGGCCCCCGAATCCAAGATGGCGACGGGGGCCATCGGGGGCCTGAGGAAGCTGGCTTCCTCAGTGCCTGCAAAGCAGGAAGCCTTCTGCAGTGCCTGTGTCAGATCGCTGATCTGTCACAGTGATCTGTGATGTGACAGATCAGCGATCTGTCACAGGACAGTGATGTCCCACCTGGGACTATTTAATAAAGTAAAAAAAAAAAATAAAAAAAGTGTAAAAATAATTTAAAAAAAAATCGCCAAATAAATTAGAAAAAAAAAAAAAAAATATTCCCCCAATAAATCCATTTTTTGGAAATAATAAAAAAAAACAATAAAAGTACACATATTAGGTATCGCCGCGTCCGTAACGACCCGCCCTATAAAACTGTCCCATTAGTTAACCCCTTTAGCGAACCCCTTAAAAAATAAAAATAAAAAACGAAGCAAAAAATAATGATTTATTATCATACTGCCAAACAAAAAGTGTAATAACGCGCGATCAAAAAGACGCATATAAATATCCATGGTACCACTGAAAACATCATCTTGTCCCGCAAAAAATGAGCTGCCACACAGCATCATCAGCGAAAAAATAAAAAAGTTATAGCTCGCAGAATAAAGCGATGCAAAAATAATTATTTTTTATATAAAATAGTTTTCATTGCATAAAACCGACAAAAACATAAAAAAACGACCTAAATGAGGTATCGCTGTAACCGTACTGACCCGAAGAATAAAACCGCTTTATCAATTTTACCGCACGCGGAACGGTGTAAACGCACCCCCCCAAAAGAAATTCATGAAACGCAGGTTTTTCTTCATTCTGCGTCCCAAAAATTGGAATAAAAAGCGATCAAAACATGTCATGTGCCCGAAAATGGTACCAATCAAAACGTCAACTCGTCCTGCAAAAAATAAGACCTCACATGACCCGGTGGGTCAAAATACGGAAAAATTATAGCTCTCAATATGTGGTGATGCAAAAACTATTTTTACAATAAAAAGCGTCTTTTAGCGTGCGACAGCTGCCAAAAATAAAAACCGCCATAAATAGTAAATCAAACCCCCCGTTATCACCCCCTTAGTTAGGGAAAAATAATAAAATAAAAAAAATGTATTTATTTCCATTTTTCCATTAGGGTTAGGGCTAGGGTTAGGGCTAGGGTTAGGGTTAGGGTTAGGGTTAGGGCTAGGGTTAGGGCTAGGGTTAGGGCTAGGGTTAGGGCTAGGGCTAGGGCTAGGGTTGGAGTTAGAATTGGGGGTTTCCACTGTTTGGGCACATCAGGGGCTCTCCAAATGCAACATGGCGTCTGATCTCAATTCCAGCCAATTCTGAGTTGAAAAAGTCAAATGGTGCTCCTTCCCTTCCAAGCTCTGCCATGCGCCCAAACAGTGTTTTACCCCCACATGTAGGGTATCAGCCTACTCAGGACAAATTGCAAAACAATTTTTGGGGTCCAATTTCTCCTGTTACCCTTAGGAAAATAAAAAATTGGGGGCAAAAATATCATTTTTGTGGAAAAAAATGATTTTTTTATTTTCACGTCCGAGTGTTATAAACTTCTGTGAAGCACTTGGGGGTTCAAAGTGCTCACCACACATCTAGATAAGTTCCGTGGGGGGTCTAGTGTCCAAAATGGGGTCACTTGTGGGGAGTTTCAATAGTTTAGGTACATCAGGGGCTCTCCAAACGCACATGACACCCGCAGACCATTCCATCAAAGTCTGCATTCCAAAACGTCACTACTTCCCTTCCGAGCCCCGACGTGTGCCCATACAGTAGTTTTCTCCCACATTTGGGGTATCAGCATACTCAGGACAAATTGGACAACAACTTTTAAGGTCCAATTTCTCCTGGTACCCTTGGGAAAATAAAAAAATGGTGACTAAAAGATCATGTTTGTGGAAAAAAAACCAATTTTTTATTTTCTCGCCCGGGCGTTATAAACTTCTGTGAAGCACTGGGGGGTTCAAAATGCTCACCACACATCTAGATAAGTTCCTTGGGGGGTCTAGTTTACAAAATGGTGTCATTTGTGGGGGGTTTCCACTGTTTAGGTACATTAGGGGCTCTCCTAAGGCAACATGACACCCGCAGACCATTCCATCAAAGTCTGCATTCCAAAACGTCACTACTTCCCTTCCGAGCCCCGACGTGTGCCCATACAGTAGTTTTCTCCCACATATGGGGTATCAGCATACTCAGGACAAATTGGACAACAACTTTTAAGGTCCAATTTCTCCTGGTACCCTTGGGAAAATAAAAAAATGGTGACTAAAAGATCATGTTTGTGGAAAAAATACGAATTTTTTATTTTCTCGCCCGGGCGTTATAAACTTCTGTGAAGCACTGGGGGGTTCAAAATGCTCACCACACATCTAGATAAGTTCCTTGGGGGGTCTAGTTTACAAAATGGTGTCATTTGTGGGGGGTTTCCACTGTTTAGGTACATTAGGGGCTCTCCTAAGGCAACATGACACCCGCAGACCATTCCATCAAAGTCTGCATTCCAAAACGTCACTACTTCCCTTCCCAGCCCCGACGTGTGCCCATACAGTAGTTTTCTCCCACATATGGGGTATCAGCATACTCAGGACAAATTGGACAACAACTTTTGGGGTCCAATTTCTCCTGGTACCCTTGGGAAATTAAAAAAATGGTGACTAAAAGATCATGTTTGTGGAAAAAATACGAATTTTTAATTTTCACGCCCGGGCGTTATAAACTTCTGTGAAGCACTGGGGGGGTCAAAGTGCTCACCACACATCTAGATAAGTTCCTTAGGGGGTCTAGTTTCCAAAATGGTGTCATTTGTGGGGGGTTTCCACTGTTTTGGTACATCAGGAGTTTTCCAAACGCGACATGGTGTCCGATCTCAATTCCAGCCAAAAACGTCAAATGGCGCTGCTTCCCTTCCGAGCTCTGCCATGCGCCCAAATAGTGGTTTACCCCCACATGTGGGGTATCAGCGTACTCAGGACAAATTGTACAATAACTTTTAGGGTCCTGTTACCCTTGGAAAAATAAGAATTGAGGGTGAAAAGATCATTTTTGTGGAAAAAATATGATTTTTTAATTGTATGGCTTTATGTTATAAACTTCTGTGAAGCCCATGGGGGTTCAAAGTTCTCACCACACATCTAGATAAGTTCCTTAGGGGGTCTAGTTTCCAAAATGGTGTCATTTGTGGGGGGTTTCCACTGTTTTGGTACATCAGGGGTTTTCCAAACGCGACATGGTGTCCGATCTCAATTCCAGCCAAAAACGTCAAATGGCGCTGCTTCCCTTCCGAGCTCTGCCATGCGCCCAAATAGTGGTTTACCCCCACATGTGGGGTATCAGCGTACTCAGGACAAATTGCACAGTAACTTTTAGGGTCCTGTTACCCTTGGGAAAATAAAAATTGGGGTGAAAAGATCATTTTTGTGGAAAAAATATGATTTTTTAATTGTACCGCTGTACGTTATAAACTTCTGTAAAGCCCTTGTGGGTTCAAAGTTCTCACCACATATCTAGATAAGTTCCTTAGGGGGTCTAGTTTCCAAAATGGGGTCACTTGTAGGGGGTTTCCACTGTTTAGGTACATCAGGGACTCTCCAAACGTGACATGGCGTCCAATCTGAATTCCAGCCAATTTTGCATTGAAAAAGTCAAACGGCGCTCCTTCCATTCTGAGCTCTGCCATGCGCCGAAACAGTCGTTCCCCCCCACATATCAGGTATCTGCGTACTCAGGACAAATTGCACAATAACTTTTGCAGTCCAATTTCTCCTGTTACCCTTGGTAAAATAAAAAAAATTGAACCTGAATTATTTTTTTTATGAAAAAAAGTTAGATGTTTAATTTTTTTTTAAATATTCAAAAAAATTCCTGTGATGCACCTAAAGGGTTAATAAACTTCTTGAATGTGGTTTTGAGCACCTTAAGGGGTGCAGTTTTTAGAATGGTGTCACTTTTGGGTATTTCCTATCATATAGACCCCTCAAAGTGGCTTCAAATGTGATGTGGTCCTAAAAATAAAATGGTGTTGTAAAAATGAGAAATCGCTGGTCAACTTTTAACCCTTATAACTTCCTAACAAAAAAAAATTTTGGTTCCAAAATTGTGCTGATGTAAAGTAAACATGTGGGAAATGTTAGTTATCAAGTTTTTTGTGTGCCGTATCTCTGTGATTTAAGGGCATAAAAATTCAAAGTTGGAAAATTGCAAAATTTTCAAAATTTTCGCCAAATTTCCATTTTTCTCACAAATAAACGCAAGTTATTTGAATGAAATTTTACCACTAACATGAAGTACAATATGTCACGAGAAAACAATGTCAGAATCACCGGGATCCATTGAAGCGTTCCAGAGTTATGATCTCATAAAGGTACAGTGGTCAGAATTGTAAAAATTGGCCCGGTCATGAACGTGCAAACCACCCTTGGGGGTGAAGGGGTTAATGACCAAGCCAGTTTTTACAAATCTGACCACTGTCACTTTACGAGGTTATAGCTCTGGAACGCTTCAACATATCCCAATGATTTTGAGATTGTTTTTTCATGGCATATTGTACTTCATGCTAGTGGTAAAATTTCTTCAATGTAACTTGCGTTTATTTAAGAAAAAATGGAAATTTGGCAAAATTTTTTAAAATTTTGCAAATTTCAAACTTTTAATTTTTGTACCCTTAAATCAGTGAGTGGTGTCATACAAAATAACATTTCCCACATGTCAAATTTACATCAGCACAATTTTGGAAACATAATTGTTTTTTGTTAGAACGTTATAAGGGTTAAAAGTTGACCAGCGATTTCTCATTTTTCCAACAAAATTTACAAAACCATTTTTTTTAGGGACCACCTCACATTTGAAGTGAGTTTGGGAGGTCAATATAACAGAAAATACCCAAAAGTGACACCAGTCTAAAAACTGCACACCTCAAGTTGCTTCACGAGAACTAAAACAATGTGGAAGGAAAAAATGAACATTTTTCACAAAAAATTTACTTTGGAACCAATTTTTTATATTTTTACAATGGTATCAGGAGAAAGTGGACTACAAAATTTGTTGTGCAATTTTTCCTGAGTACTCCAATCCCCCATATGTGGGGGAAAGCCACTGTTTGAGCGCATGGCAGGGCTCATAATGGAGGGAGTGCTGTTTTACTTTTTAAACGCAAAAGTGTCTGGAATCAATGGTGAGCGCCATGTTGCGTTTGGAGATCACCTGATGTACCTAAACAGTGGAACCCCCCCAATTGTAACCCCAACACACCCCTAACCCTAATCCCAACCCCAACCATAAACCTAACCACAAACCTAACCCTAGCACACCCCTAAACCTATTCCCAACCCTAACCGTAATCCCAACCATAACCACAACCATAACCCCAACACAAATCTAACAGCAAGCCTAGCTCTAGCCCCAACCAAAACCCTATCCCCAAGCCTAACCCCAGCCAAACACTAAACCTAATGGAAAAAAGGAAGCAAATACATTTTTTAAAATTTTATTATTTTTACCTAACTAAAGGCGTGATAAAGGGGGGTTTGATTTACTTTTTTTTTTCTCCATTTTGATCACTGTGATAGGGACTATCACAGTGATCAAAATGAACAAATAGGAAAAATTTCCTATTGTTGCCGGCTGCTGGCCTGCAGATCTTGGCGGGTGCACTGCGCATGCGCGTGCCATTTTCTTCCTGGGACACCGGACGTACCGGGGGGGCTCAGAGTCCCCATTTCTCTCTCCTCCCCGTGAATAATGGTGATCACAACACTGGGGTCAGTAAAAATGACCCGAATCATGTTGTCTGGGGTCTCAGCTACCCTTAACTGCCACCGTTAAAAGGCGTATCAGCGGTTGTTAAGGGGTTAAATATCTCACAGATATCTACCTGCCTATCTAATCATCTATTTACCCCATATCTATCTATGTCTATGTTTGCACACTTTTTGACACCTCAAAACCATCTGTCACTTCTCTTCTGCATTCTGTTCAGGTACATGTCATTCTCATGGTGCACACGAATGACGTACCCTTGGACATGAATAACAATGGTACTGTTTTTTCCAGTACCTGAAATATCAGGACTTGTGAAGGAGGCCTAAAACAGAGGTCTCCAACCCATAACCCATGAGCCACATATGACTCATGGGTCCCCTACATGTGGCTTGTGGCAGCTGTAGCACATCTGATGATTTTTTGCTTCTCTACCTGGCCTCTGCTCCCTTCTCCTATGTAGTTGCCTACTCATTCCTGCCTCTGTCATTTCTCCTCACTGGCTGCATGATTACTTCCTGGGCTAGTGTCGTATGACCAGAGTGCACCTGCACTGCTGCTGGATTCTGCAGCTCACCTTGCCAAATACCAAATCAGCACTCTTTTTCCGTTATCCACTATTTTCCAATGTGGGAAAGCACTGAACGCTGAGCTCTTAGCACACTCAAGCTGCATTCTCCTGTAAACAGTATGCTCCAGTCAGCTGGCAGGTCACCAATTCATTCTTCCACAGGTTGGATAATCTGAAAGAACAGTGCTGCTGTTATTAAAACTACTATGCTGCAGCCTGTTCTCTTTGGGTGGTGACAGGAATGATTCTGCTTCGCTCTTCACCAGGTTTCAGAACTGGTGCTACAGTTCTCACAGATGTGTCAGAGGCTGCAGACAGTTGCACTGCATCTGTCTGCAGAAGGTCTCGGTTATTTGCTTTGCACACTAGTGGCCACCTTCCCCGGTGCGAATGACCACACCTGGACTTGGTGTTTATAACTCCCTACTTCCTGTTGGGAAGTGCTGGTGTTATTTCCATTCCTTCCTTGCGAAGGCTTGGAGCTACAGCAGTTGGCTAACTTCCTTTCTGGCGTTGGGAGTACGTCTGATGTTTCCTCTCTGAGTCTGCTCAAAGATAAGTGTTCCCCCCTGTTTGTCTTTACCAGTTGTCTGGTAGTGTAGTGGGGATTGACTAGCGCTCATGCTGACCTTCCCTATGCAGGGCTTACCACTAGGATCTGGCAGGGCTTAGGTATCCTGCTCGGCGATAGGTGCGTAACCTATTTAGGATCTTAGAGCAGACAGGGTGATGTTAGTTCTGCCTAGGGGTCTCCACTCCCTGCTTTCCTAGCGTTGGGCTCCCCTTCCCCTTATCCCTTTGTGTTGCACTGAGTCTGTCTTACACCTTGCATGACAGCAGTTCAACCAAACAGTGTAATTGCTGTTTCCATTGGTCCCTCACCACCCCAGTTCCACAGCTGTGCTTGGTAGACTGCAGCCTGATGTGCCTCTCCCCCCACTGGCCACAGAGCAAAATGTTCCCTGGGACTTTGTCAATTGGGGTGTATATGGCTGTTGGGGTTGCAGGACCGTCCTTCGAATAGGGGTGATATGCATGGTGGTGGAGAGTGCCCCCTGAGTCAGTAAGGGCAAACTGAGGTCCCCTCCCAACAACAATATGAGCATTATATAAATAAGAACACCCCCCTCACACATACACCACCTTCCTAAATACAGAATTTGGAGACTGTATCCAAAGCAGAATAATGCACATGTGTTTTAGTGCTTTTCCACCACGGAAACGCATGAAAAACACATGTGATCTGCACCTAAGGATATCAGTAAAGTTATGTCAAAGTAAAAAAATCCAACGAGTATCAAAAATAAAGCAACTTTATTTGAAAGCATGAGACCCCAAACACAGGCAAAAAACACATCAAAAAACAAAAAACACAAACGCAATGAAAAAGTGTAAGTAACCACATTGAAATAATAGGTGCAGAAATTCTGCAACATCAAAAATGCACCTAAAGCTCATCATGGGAATGGAGCCTTACACAGGTAATCTAAATATCCACAAGTCCTTAGAAAATTGCCAATGGTGTTCTCTTATAAACATGAGGTCTCTGTACAGGCTACCCTAAAATTCTCACCTATTGGGGGTACCTGAGGACTAGAGTTGAGAAATACTGGTCTAAACAATTTAAGAGACCAAGCAGCTGCTTCTTTGTATGTGTTCCTTAAGTCATATGCATCAAAACCCTTGTTTTAGCAACTATAGACTGAACTCTTAGAAAGCACAAACTTGCGCCAGTTTCTATTATAATAAACACATTTTCTTCACTCTTTCTTCATATAAAGTACATTTACTTTATATAAGTATCCTGTTATTTCTAGAAACACACTTATCCATCCATCCATCCATCCATCCATCCAATCTACCTGCTTAATAACTTCACATCCAGCTGATCTTATAGTTGTATTATCCTTTCCTTTATTTTTTTTTCTATTCTGCCCCATCTCATTGTATATTTAGTGTTTAGCCATGAAAAGATTAGCTGCATGATCTTTCCCATAAGAATCTATTGAATCCCTGCTCACCTGGCATCTGATGGTCACTCTGTGCATGCATGCAGGTGATCTCTGATCTCTGAAGAAGTGACAGCTAATTGACATCTAGTAGTTCTGGCAGGAAATAATGTAACCTCTACCACAGGTTTCAGGATGGACCCCACCCAGGGGAGAGGCAGGGGTACTGGTAACTGCAAAAACTGTCAATACTAACATTTTGCCTTGTATATTAAATTGTGTCGTTTTACTGAGATTTACATTTTTTACTAATTTTAATTGTTTTTTGTATATATAAAATGTAAATATTTTTGGGGAAATATGTTGTTTATTATAAAGAAGTAATTTATTTTATTTCAAAATACATTTGGGATAGATATATAATGTTATAAATAAAGATGTACAAATCTGTTTGGGTCCCTCCTTATTAGGCAAGCGATATCACTTACCGAATAAGCTGCAGAGGGAACCTGGATACCTGGATCGCTCCTGCTGATCAGCTGTCCGACTCCGTCAGCTTCGCAGCTGCATGTGTCGCGGCTGTATGACAGTCACAACACATACGTGGAGAGCCTGTTTGTTGGGCCCTCCATGCATGTGTTGAGACAGTGAAACAGCTGCAAAACATGCAACTGTGGAGCCAAACAGCTGATCAGCAGGAGCGATCCAGGTATCCAGGTTCCCTCTGCAGCTTATTCGGTAAGTGATATCGCTTGCCTAATAAGGAGGGACCACAACAGATTCTCTTATCTCTAGTTATAAACTGAGAACAATACTATATGTTCTCAATATGCACAAGTTTATTTCATACATCATGAGGCAATGGCACCAATGGGTCAGTTGATTGTCCAATAGGTTTCTGCTATCTTTGATCGCATTTAGAAGTTTTGACTGTCATAAAAGTTCAATATGCACATCCATCTTTTACTAAGGCTGGAACCAGACAGCCATATTTCGTGGTCCTTCTATGGATTTCAAAGCCCGTTCTCCTGAATTTGCCGTCCAATTGTTACACACCCATGTCTTTGAAAACCCGACATTTCATCTGCCGCATGCAGTAAAATCACAGCGTGACCCAACAGAATAGAATGCAAATATATATATATATATATATATATATATATATATATATATATATATATATATACACACACACTAGCTATTGAACCCGTTCTACGCCCGGGTGGCCAGCATTTTTATTGGTATATGGTCTCCCATCCTGGTATGTGCTGCCCCCCTCCTATCCTGGTATGCATAGCACCCCTCATCCCTATCCTGGTATGCATGGTACCCCTCATCCCTATCCTGGTATGTATGATGTCCCTCATCCCTTTCCTGCTGTGCATGCCCCCTCATCCCTATAATGGTATGCATGGCCCCCTCATGCCTATTCTGGTATGTTTAGTCCCCTCATCCCCCAATCCTGGTATGCATGGCACCCCATTCCTCATCCTGGTATGCATGGTCCCCTGTCATCCCTATCCTGGTATTTATGGTTCCCTCACCCCCAATCCTGGTATGCAAGGTACCTCCTCATCCCTGTCATGGTATGCATGGTCCCCTCACCCCCCAATCCTGGTATACATGGTCCACTCACCCCCCAATCCTGTTATGCATGGCCCCCTCACTGCCCAATTCTGGTATGCATGGTTCCTCTTCATCTCTATTGTAGGAGGTATGGTACCCCTTCACCCCCCAATCCTGGTATGCATGGTCCCCTCATCCCCAGTCCTGGTATACATGGGACCCCTTACCTTCCAATTCTGGTATGCATGGTCCCCTCATCCCCAATCCTGGTATGCGTGCTACCCCTCATCCCCAATCCTGGTATGCATGGTACCCCTCACCCCCCTATCCTGGTATGCATGGTCCTCTCACCCCCTATCCTGGTATGTATGGTCCCCTAATCCCCCATCCTGGTATGCATGGTCCTCTCACCCCCTATCCTGGTATGCAAAGTCCCCTCACCTCCTATCCTGGTATGCATGGTCCTCTCACCCCCCTATCCTGGTATGCATGGTCCTCTCACCCCCTATCCTTGTACGCATGGTCCTTTCACCACCTATCCTGGTATGCATGCTACCCCTCACCCCCTATCCTGATATGCATGGTCCCCTCACCCCCAATCCTGATATGCATGGTCCCCTCACCCCCTATCCTGGTATGCATGCTACCTCTCACCCCCCTTAAACTGCACAAATACGAAACAAACATTTATACTCACCTCTCTTCCCTGTGCCCCAGCGCTGTCCCATTATGCCGGGGGAGGAGTGCGGCGCCGTAGTACGTGCATGCCCATACCGCGCTGTCTGGTGCCATATTACTGAAGACACACTGCAAATGTGTCTTCCGTAAATAGTGCCGGATAGACTATGCGCATGCGCGATTTTGACGCCACACTCCTGCCCCGGTCTCTGGTGAGAAGAAAAGCGCGTGGCAATGCTCCCGGTCAGGTATGTAAGTATGGCGCCGGATATCGCGGTATGCATTCAATGTCTATATCTCCGGCACCATACACACTCCTCTTACCTGTAACCGCTGGATACCTTCTTCTGTCTGGAGCCAGACTGCGCAGGCGTATGTGCTTGCGCAGTCTATAAAGGCTTCGGACAGAGTGACGCTTGTAGAGTTATAGATAGTTATTATTATTAGCGTTATATATAGTTATTATAGATATATACTGTATATACATAGAATAGATACAAAGATGTCAGTCACATATTTAATTAGTACAGTGTTTATGTAGTTAACTGTACATGTATTTTATCAATAAATAACTTATTTTCTGAAAAAACTGGCATGGGGTCCCCCGAAGTTTTATTAACTGGCAGAGGGAAATCACACCACTGGGGGCAGATGTTTATAGCCTGGGAAAGGGGTAATACCCATGGAGCTTCGCAGGCTATTAATATCAGCTCAGAACTGTATACTTAGCCTTTACTGGCCAGTAAAATGAAGGACACCCAACAAAAATTACATAGGGTCTACACAGCCTGCTATTCAGCAGAGACACTGAGCTGCACATGCTAAAGTTGAGCGGAGTTCATATCCAATGAACTCCTTTGACCTCATGCTCATGGTGCCGTCAGAAAGGTCATCAGTGTTCAGAGCAAATTAACTCAGTTCAACTCAATGACATAAACGTGAGTGCCAAATTCTGTTGACCTTTTTTGATGGCACCACAAGCGTGAGAACTTTCATATGCTTGTGGTGATGTCAGTGAGTGAAACAAGTTCATTGGATATGAACTCCGCTCAAGTTTATCACGTCACTGAACTGAGCAAGCACACGCTTGTCTTTTCTGGATGGCAGGATGTATAGTGGCGTCAAGCAACAATTCAGCCTCCAGATGTAGCAGAGCTATCCTCTGCATGGGCCAATTGGGTTATTATCTTCTCATTAGACAGGTGAAGAATATGGTTGTTTAATATATTCATTCTTTTTACAGGACACATGAGCTTCAGTGGATTAGGCGTCAGATGAGTATAAGTGGTTTTGGTTATTTTACTGTCAACCAAAGAGGAATTTGTTCAAACATAGGACTTTATTCTGTTTTTTTTTTTTACTATTTTGTCTATGGGGTTAGTAATAGGAGACGCCTCTCCATTACTAGTCCCTGGGCTTGATGTCATCTGACAAAACAAAGGAAACATCAAACCCAACACTATCATGCCACTTGTCACCGCACCAGACAAATTGGGAAGAGCAAGGCTAAGTGCCACATTTGGCGCATCTTATGGATGCGCCATTTCTGGGGTGGCTGAGAGCTGATATGTTTAGTCTGGGATAGGGCCAATATCCATGGTGCCTTCCAAGCCTATTAATATCAGCCTACAACTGTCTGCCTATCCTTTGCTGGTTATTAATTATAAGGGGACCCTATGTCATTTTTTGGGGGTCCCAATCTTAATAACTAGCAAATGCTTAGTATACAGCTGTGAGCTGATATTAATAGCCTGGGAAGCTTCATAGGTATTACCCTAATCTCAGGCTAACATCCTCCCCCAGCTGTCTGTTTTTCCTCTGCTGGTTAATACAATTTCAGAGGATCTCAATTATTTTTTTTCAGAAAATGTATTAATAAATACATGTACAGCAAGCTACACAAGTAAAGCATTATCTATCCATCTATCTCTAATATATGTAAATGATAGAGTAATTCTCTATGTAAAAGCGCATGTTAAAATCGCATTGCAATCGGATCGCATTCAGATGCTAAGTGCTAAAACTCACATTGTGCTCACAAGAAAATTGCATGACACTTTTATGACACACGCCCCACTTTTCTTGACTGATATTGAATCGTTTTTTGTTGGGGTTTTTTTGACGGTGATGAGTATGAGTCCTAATATTGATATTTGAGGCAGTAAGTTCAAGTCAGGTAACCCTACAAACTACATAACCATAAGTACAATTAGTTGAAAGGGTTCAGAGGTACAACCAAAATAATTAGGGTAATGATAAGAGCATCAACAAAGATGACATTTATTTGTATGGCAATGCTTATATTTTTAGCAGCAGAGTTACTGGTCAGATGTAGTTCATAATAAAACATGTAAATGCTGTAGAATAGTCCTTAGCATACTTATACAAATTTAAAGTGCATTAGATTTAATGATTTGAAAAAAATCACATTAATTCATTAAGTTCAACCAGTTAAGTAGGTAAAAATGTAGGCTGACTGTAGGGTAATCTATCACCTCAAATGGGCAATCATGGCAAGCTTTCTGTAAACCACTGGATTTCGCAGGTCTCATAGTCTTCCTTGTCTTCACCTCTCACCTCTGTACAGGGATTTGGCCATTGCTACAGGGTCCTCTTGGTTCCATCCATGAAGTACAGGTGCATCTCACAAAATTAGAATATCATGAAAACGTTAATTTATTCCAGTTCTTCAATACAAAACCTGAAACTCATATATTATATAGAGTCATTACAAAGAGAGTGATCTACTTCAAGTGTTTCTTTCTGCTAATGTTGATGATTGTGGCTTACAGCCAATGAAAACTCAAAAGTCATTATCTCAGTAGAATAATTAACAAAAAACACCTGCAAAGCAACATGGCTCCCAAAAAAGCAATCCTGAAAAATCCACTCAGTGAAGGTCGAATGTCCTTTCTCAGTCACGCAGTGTGACCAAACCGCAGTTATAATTTCTCTAATACTAATGTAGTCGGGAGTGTTTACGTCAGAATTTATGGATGATGTGACTCCAGAACCACAAGCTGTGCACTATGTATTTGGCACGAAAATTGAATATTTGCAATGTAAATTCCAACATGGGATCACTTTTGTTTTTTCTCTGTTGTCCTGGCATCTTAGGGTATGTTAACACGATCAGTAAACGCTACAGTTTGGATGCTGTGTACTTGTGCATCGTCCAACCCGCAGCGTCCAGATGTTACAGCATAGTGGATGGGATTTCAAGAAATCTCATGCCCACTATGCGTGCACTGACACCTGAGGCTCACCCATGGAGACCGACATGTGGCGCGTTTTTCCATGCCGCAGCATGTCAATTTCAACCATAGAATGTACACGTGGTGATTCCACATGGTTGAGTGAACACAAGCGGATTCATCTGCATTCAATAGACGGCAAACATGGGCTGCATATAAAGCGCTGCCACTTCCAGATCGTCTGCACATACCCTTAGGGTGCCCTTAAACTATAATCTGCTCTCCCGAAACCAATTAACGCTCCTTCCTTTCTGAGCTCTGCCATTGCTGTGTTTGGGTGAAATCGCATAATAAATTGTGGGATTCATTTTATTCTATTATTTTTGAAAATAAAAAAACTTGGGGCTAAATGAACAGTTTAGTCTAACGGAATTTGACTAAATGAAATTTTAAATTTCTTTATTACATTTTGTGGTAATTACTGTGAAGCACTGTGAATCCTCCAGGGATTTTATCAGTTTCGTGGCTCTTTGTACCTTTTCTAACTTCAGGGCACCCTTTCTATGAACTGGTGCCCAGAAGGGAACTGCATATTCCAGATGGAGTCGTACTAACACTTTCAAAAGTGATAGTATTACATCCCTGTCCCGCAAGTACATGTGGCGCCCTGCCTCTTAATCACCACAAAAGGGTTAAATAAAATATGTACTGTTCTGTATGTGTTTTGTGAGCAATGGGAGTTATGCTTTCTCTGCTAGACACACACACACAATTTGCCTCATTCCCTCATTTGTCTGAAGCTGAGAGCTTTGCAGACATACCCTAACTGGGAGGGGGAGGGGCCGACTTGTTGTTCTCAGTGTGATGAAGGAGGAAGTATGCCTGGATGCCATGATGACATGTGACTGATCCAGGAGTGAGAGCTAAAAAGCAGGGAACCAGCCCCTAGATCAGGGTTCCCCAACTCCAGTCCTCAAGGCCCACCAACAGATCATGTTTTCAGGATTTCCTTTGTATTGCACAGGTGAAGCAATTATCACCTTAGCAATACTAAGGAAATCCTGAAAACATGATCTGTTGGTGGGCCTTGAGGACTGGAGTTGGGGATCCCTGCCCTTGATCATCCATGCTTTCAGAGCTGGGTGGTAAGCTGAGAGACGGCGTGGGATTATACGACCAGCAGAAAAGTGTTTTCCCTCAGAAATACTGCAATAACCTGGAATCAGTGAAGGACAGTCCAAGTGGGAACTTGAGCTGCGTCACAAAGGATTCAAACTGCAAGTTGCTGAAGGCGAAATACACAGTGAGTAAAGGCAACACTGGGAAGTTCTAAACTCCAGAAAGCCTTGGTCCCAGAAGGGATTAGAATAGCAGGAGGTTACATTGAGTCACAGCAAAGAGAAAGATAACTCCCATTCTCCAGAGCAGACTGTAACTTGGTGAGAGTTGTAATTTCTCCTCTGAACTGCACCTGAACTACAGTAAATGATAAAGTGACTTTTCGTGTCTCCTACCTTATTACTCCATGCCTTCTACTTGCATCACAATCTCTGGGGGGTCCTGCCCTGGTTGGAGAGGGTTTTAACATCTGCACTGCCAACACCATCTACTCCCCCAGGGATCATCTGCAGTGCCGGCTATACTACAGTCAAACATTCCAATTGGCGTCACGAATCACTACATAAACTTTATCCACATTAAATTCTACCCCTTTTACATGACCGCCTGGGGCCACGGACCAGGTCACCGCCACTGTGACATCTCCCATTGAAGTTAACGGGCCCGGTACCAAGTTCCCCACGGCCCCTCGGGCGCGTCATACATGCCTCTTATAAAACAAGACAATATACTGCTGGCTTTAGAAGCAGCTGATTGATATTGCATGCTGTTATGTGGTCTATAATCTAAAAATAGATCCCTATATGAAAAAGAAATACCAAAATAGCTTCAAAAATATTTTCTCAGAATTAAGAATATCAAAAGAAAACATATATACCCCCCAAAAATATTGACTATTTTTAAAAACGCCACCAGAAAATATTCTATACAATAAAATATTAACCACTTAACCCCCAAGGGTGGTTTGCACGTTCATGACCAGGCCAATTTTTACAATTCTGACCACTGTCCCTTTATGAGGTAATAACTCTGAAACGCTTCCATGGATCCTGGTGATTCTGACTTTCCTTTCTCGTGACATATTGTACTTCATGTTAGTGGTAAAATTTCATTCAAATAGCTTGCGTTTATTTGTGAGAAAAAACGGAAATTTGGCGAAAATTTTTAAAATTTTGCAATTTTCCAACTTTGAATTTTTATGCCCTTAAATCACAGAGATACGGCACACAAAAAACTTAATAAGTAACATTTCCCGCATGTTTACTTTACATCAGCACAATTTTGGAACCAAAATTTATTTTTGTTAGGAAGTTATAAGGGTTAAAAGTTGACCAGCAATTTCTCATTTTTGCAACACCATTTTATTTTTACGGACCACATCATATTTGAAGCCACTTTGAGGGGTCTACATGATAAAAAATACCCAAAAATGACACCATTCTAAAAACTGCACCCCTTAAGGTGCTCAAAACCACATTCAAGAAGTTTATTAACCCTTCAGGTGCATCACAGGACTTTTTTGAATATTTAAAAAAAAAAAAAATGAACATTTAACTTTTTTTCACAAAAAAAATACTTCAGATTCAATTTTTTTTATTTTACCAAGGGTAACAGGAGAAATTGGACTGCAAAAGTTATTGTGCAGTTTGTCCTGAGTATGCTGATACCTGATATGTGGGGGAAACCACTGTTTCGGCGCATGACAAAGCTCAGAAGGGAAGGAGCGCCGTTTAACTTTTTCAATGCAAAATTGGCTGGAATTCAGATCGGACGTCATGCAAAAATAATTATTTTTTATATAAAACGGCTTTCATTAACCGTTTTATATAAAAAATAATTATTTTTGCATCGCTTTATTCTGTGAGATATAACTTTTTTATTTTTTTGCTGATGATGCTGTACGGCAGCTCATTTTTTTGCGGGACAAGATGATGTTTTCAGCGGTACCATGGATATTTATGTGCGTCTTTTTGATCGCGCGTTATTGCACTTTTTGTTTGGCGGTATGATAATAAATCATTATTTTTTGCTTAGTTTTTTGTTTTTATTTATTAAGGGGTTCGCTAAAGAGTTAACTAGTGGGACAGTTTTATAGGGCGCGTCGTTACGGACGCGGCGATACCAAATATGTGTACTTTTATTGCTTTTTTTTTATTTCCAAAAAATGAATTTATTGGGGAACATTTTTTTTCATTTATTTAGCGATTTTTAAAAAAATTGTTTTTACACCTTTTTTTTTTAACTTTATTACATTGTCCCAGGGGGGACATACCTGTCATGTGTCTGTCACTGGCACTGCACAGGCTTTCCTCATGCCTGCGTTTTGCAGGCACTGAGGAAGCCAGCTCCTTGCAGGCCCCTGAAGGTCCCCGTCGCCATCTTGGATTTGGGGACCTTCAGGGATGGAGCCCCCCGCAGGAGCCCCCTCCATGTCGATGCTTCCCTTTAACCCCTGGTACACCGCGATCGTGTTTGATCGCGGTGTGCAAGGGGTTAAGGTGTCGGGGGCGGTCCGGTCTGTGATAATCTGCTGACACCCGGCTGCGATCAGCAGCGCTCACCACGTGGGCGCCGCTGATCGCTGTGACGTACTATCCCGTCCCTGGGATATAAGTCCCAGGGCACATGGACGGGATAGTACGTCACATGGCAGTAAGGGGTTAATTTCTGACAAAAATGATGTGAATAAGAATTTCTATTTAATTTTTGAGCATTAAAAAACATAAATGACATAAATGTGTGCAGGGGTACACAAAGAAACCAAGCAGCTGAGAGAAAGATCCAAATATTTTTAAAAAAATTTCAAAGTGAAAAATATATCACAAAAAAGAGCATACAAAATTCATCAAAATGTGAAATACATTCATCAATATAACAAAACGGTGCTTTATAATCCACATAGTGTTACATATATAGTGAATTTTTTAAAAACATTTCAATATTACTTAGTGCATTTGATATAATACATAAAGTGCTAAGTGCAAAACAGAGATCTTCTAATCCTCCTAATTCATATGAAGGCAGCTTACAACAATTCAGTTAATCACTGTGAATATGTGCACATACTTGCATAAGAGTGCTGAGTGCTAAACAAGATTTCCTGCATCTCACCAATAGCTTATTATAGTGACCCTCATAAGTAAGTGCTAGTAGCAATAGGGCAGCTTAAAGCAATTCAATTGTTCACTGTCAATATGTGCACATACTTGCATACAAGTACTGAGTGCTGAATAGGATTGCCTGCACCTCACCAGTAGCTTGTTATAATGACCTTCATAAGGTAAGTGCTAGTAGCAATAAAAAATACTTTCGAGATCATACCAACCCTGGCTTCTTATGGTCCCCCTGCACACATCACTCCAACGCACGTTTCGCTATTGCTTCAAAATGCTCAAAAAATAAATAAAAATTCTTATTCACATCATTTTTGTCAGAAATTAATATTTTATTGTATAGAATATTTTCTGGTGGCGTTTTTAAAAATAGTCGATATTTTTGAATATCTTTTTTTGGGTATATATAATCTAAAAGTACACCCAGATCCATCTTAAGCAGTACATGCCCAAATGCTCAGTTTGCCCAAGTCAGTTAAAAATGTATAAAAATCTGCAATAGACTGCACTATATAACTTGGTATCATCAGCAGAAATAGAAACACTAATAATCCTGCCTACTATATAATTAATAAATAAGATGAACCGACCTATCGCTGAATCGTGTGATACACGGTATATAACCATAGCTTATGACCATTCAGAGCAGGAATCATTTGCAACTCGCTGGATGTGATTTCTGAAGGAGTTTTCATATGTTTCAGGCTCTTTAATTCTGACCAGATAGGTGGGAATTTAGGTCCAATAAACACTCAAAAGTCCTCTGAGAAGTTTGCAACTCTGGAGACATGTGCACACACTGCTGAGTACAATGCAGCCAAAAGTCATAAGGGAACAATACATCAAAGTGCTTACTCCAGAAAACTGGTATAATAAACCTTAAATAATTGCACAAAATATTTTACCAGTGCGGGACAAGGCATAGCTATACCTGTCTGTCAAATTCTTGGAAAGTGGTAGTGTTTCTTACTCCAGAAATGTTATTACAGTTACTGACTGGAGTAACATTTCTGGTGAGGCGCACAGAGACATACGTCACTGATAACATGCGGCAAATCCATTAAATAGGGGGCACATCTATACATGGATAAAGTGGTAAAAATCTTAGAAGGCATGCATGATGACACGACTGATTTATGTAATCTATGCATTAGGCTCTTCTGTCGGCTTCAGAGAGAGGGCGAGACAGTCACTCTATTTGTGAACGAATTACAGGAAGTAATGGCTCACATCGCCAAGACGACTGAGGGAGATTATGAGGGGTTAGGCTTGATGGACGAAGTGTTAAAGGGGGTATCCAGGACTTAAAAAAAAAAGTACCTAAGTACTAACAGGCAGGTATTCGCAGTTTACCTGCCTGCTTGCACAGCGCCATTCTTCGCCGACACACAGCAGTCACACAGCGCTCCTGCAGGGGATTCAGAAGCCTCTGCTGATGTCACATCTACAGAGCGGGGGCTTCTTTTCCGCTCCACTCTATTGATGGGGCAGGACTTACGGCATCATTCTTATTGACAGCCAGATCCATGCTGCCTACCTGGGGTAGTCAGCTGTCAGTCAGAATGATGACAGAAGCCCTGCCCCATGACGTAAAGAAAGGCAGCTGAATACCTGGCAGGAGCTGTATGTGACCGCTCTGTGCCGTGGAAGAACGACGCCGTGCACAACAGGCAGGTAAACTGCAATTATCTGCCTGCTAGTGCTTAGGTACTTTCTTTGTAACTGGTTAAGGGCCTAAGGGATACCTGTCCGAGGCAGGTCCTGAAGGAACGTTTGTGCGACAATCACAGCATGAGTTTCCTTGAAGTTGGAGCAGATGCAAGGATATGAGAACAAGAAGCCCCAACTGTGGCCAGCATGGTCCAGAGCCACCTCAGGGATTACCAATGTTGTACTGGATTGGTCCCGTGGGTTGCATCAAGTGATGCGGGGAGAGCTGTTGAGTATAAAGAAAACCACTGCAACTGTACTAGAATCAGATTCAGTGCCCCGGTAAGAACAGAGACCTATGAGGAGGTATCCCCCACCTGAGATCTTTGGTTCCAACCACTGTGTCATTGTGCAACTCAGAAAAGGTGAACGGATGGACTCTACATGCCTGGTTCCCACCGTGAAGCATGGAGGGGGAGGTGTGATGGTGTGGGGGTGCTTTGCTGGTGACACTGTTGGAGATTTATTCAAAATTGAAGGCATACTGAACCAGCATGGCTACCACAGCATCTTGCAGCGGCATGCTATTCCATCCGGTTTGCGTTTAGTTGGACCATCATTTATTTTTCAACAGGACAATGACCCCAAACACACCTCCAGGCTGTGTAAGGGCTACTTGACCAAGAGGGAGAGTGATGGGGTGCTACGCCAGATGACCTGGCCTCCACAGTCACCAGACCTGAACCCAATCAAAATGGTTTGGGGTGAGCTGGACCGCAGAGTGAAGGCAAAAGGGCCAACAAATGCTAAGCATCTCTGGGAACTCCTTCAAGACTGTTGGAAGACCATTTCCGGTGACTACCTCTTGAAGGTCATCAAGAGAATGCCAAGAGTGTGCAAAGCAGTAATCAAAGCAAAAGGTGGCTACTTTGAAGAACCTAGAATATAAGGCATATTTTCAGTTGTTTCACACTTTTTTGTCAATTATATAATTCAACATGTGTTAATTCATAGTTTTGATGCCTTCAGAGTGAATCTACAATTTTCATAGTCCTGAAAATAAAGAAAACTCTTTGAATGAGAAGGTGTGTCCAAACTTTTGGTCTGTACTGTATGTCACTTACGCCTGTGCAAGTGACATCATGTCACTGCTATTCTCGTGCATGCGCGGTAACAGCCACAACTGCATGCTCTACCCATGCATGCGCGGTAACGACGCGCCTGTTACTGTGCCTGCCTGGGGAACACCGCACTCCCTATGCAATAACATCGGGCCTATTTCTAGTGGTAAAATAAAGCTGACTCCCATTGAGGTCTGTTACAGTATCTATCACAACAGACTTAATGTTTAGGTAACGATGGTGATGACTACCACACAGATGTTGACATACCATGGACTAAAGTACCAGTAGAAATATCGCTTGCTGTATTAGTTAGTTAACTATGTGATTCAAACCTTTGTTGTGAAGCAAACATTCTGCTTGTATACCTAGAATAATAACTCCCAGTATTGTGAACTAGTTTAATGTTTCGGGTAAATCACTAAACCTTTAGACATTTTATTTTTGATCACCTAAATTGTTTGTTGTAGATAAGTAATTACTTGGTTCAAGTTACCACTGAGCCTTTATCTTCTGTGCTGTTGCATCTGCGTACCTGCTTACACAAGTATTAAAAAAAATCTCCTACATCTGTAAGTGCAGGCTATGGTTCATACATTTTGCTACTGCCTGCAATGATGCAGATTGTGGGTTCAAATCATAGTGGGATCAATCTTCAAGATAAGAGAAGAATTGTTCAGACTTATTAAAGTTTTAAGCTTTAATAGAATATCTGCATACTCAGGACAAATTATACATCAATTTTTGGGGTCCAATTTCACCTGTTAATTTTAGTCAAATAAAACAAATTTGATCTCAAGTAAATTTTTTGGGGAAAAAAGTTAAATGTTCCTTTTTTTAAACATTCCAAAAATTCCTGTGAAACACCTGAAGGGTTAATAAACTTCTTGAATGTGGGTTTAAGCACTTTGAGGAGTTCAGTTTTTAGAATGGTGTCACTTTTGGGTATTTTCTATCATATAGACCCCTCAAAGTGACTTCAAATGTGATGTGGTCCCTAAAAAAAATGGTGTTGTAAAAACGAGAAATCGCTGGTCAACTTTTAACCCTTATAACTTCCTAACAAAAAAAAATTTGGTTCCAAATTGTGCTGATGTAAAGTAGATATGTGGGAAGTGTTACTTCTTAAGTATTTTGTGTGACACATCTCTGTGATTTAAGGGCATGAAAATTCAAATTTGAAAAATTGCAAAGTTTCCATAATTTTCTCTAAATTTCCATTTTTTTCACAAATAAATGCAAGTCAGATCAAAGAAATTTTACCACTATCATGAATGACAATATGTCCTAAGAAAACAATGTCACAATCACTGGGATCCATGGAAGCGTTCAAGAGTTATTACCTCATAAAGTGACAGTGGTCAGAATTGTAAAAATTGGCCTGGTCATTAACAAGTAAACCACCCTTAAGGGTTAAGGGGTTAAAGTCCACTCTGTCGGCATCTACTCTCCCTCCAACCTCCAAGTGACCGTCATATACCGACCTCTGGGCCTGGCCACTGCCTTTATTGACCAATTCTCAACCTGGCTTCTTCATTTTCTTTCCACTGACATCCCCACTATCATGGGTGACTTCAACATCCCTACTGATACTCTTCAGTCAAAAGCCTCCAAAGTCCTGTCCTTTGCTTCATCTTTTGGACTTGCTCAGTGGTCCTCCTCAGCCACTCACACAGATGGACCTACATTAGACCCGGTCTTCACTCATCTCTGCTCTCTATATAACTTCACCACCTCCCCTCTCCATCTATCCGACTATCTACTCACTTTTTCATCCCTGTCCTCCTCACCTGTCACCCATGTCCAGCAACATGAGAACCCTCCGCAGAAATTTTGCACACCTAGACACCCACATGCTCTCTGGATCTGTTCTACCACTGTCATCCATATCCTCACTCCACGACACTGACAGGGCCACTGCTTTTTACAATTCCACTCTTGCATCAGCCATTGACATGGTTACCTGTTAGGAATGGGTCACCGAGGAAGATGACAGGAACAGGCTAAGCCACAGAAAACCAGAGAGGTTGGTAACTAAGTTGATTGCAGACCCCTGATCCTATCAAAACAGCTAGCAGTAGCCGTGGAGCGTTCCTACGATGCCCTAGACGCCTCAGCACAGCCGGAGAACTAACTAAGCCTAAAGACAGAAAGGTAAAATCTAAACTGCCTCGGAGCAGATCCCAAAAGGAATAGATAGCCCCCAAACATATATTGTTGGTGAGACAAGATGAGACACAAACACAGGCAGAGAACAGACTGAGCAAACGGTGGGGCCCAAGCTGTCTAGACAGGACAGGACAGAAAAGATACTGTGTGCAATCACGTACAAAACCCTAAAAAAAATCCATCACATCTGATATACAAAAAACCTGAGGCCACACGACCTCACCCCGCTAGATCAGCACTCTGGTATGAACTGGAAGCAAAGCAAAAGATACTAACATAACAGGGGACTGAACAAACTGACACAAGCTGTAACATATGAGCGGGGCCCAGCGCTTCCCCCAGCAGAGAGTACGCTGAACTCTAGCAACAAAGCAGAAAGCCCACCGCCTCCTCCAACCTCTCTCATCTCTGCTGAGGACTTTGCCACACAATTAAAAGATAAGATCGACCAAGCAAGGTAAGTCTTTATTGTTCAACCACCACAAAACCCTTGTACACGAGACCAATGCCCAAACCCCATAACCTCCCTCTCCAACATCACTGAAGGGGAGCTTAATGGTCTCCTCTCCAAATCTCACCTTACCACCTGTGCATTCGACCCCATCCCATCTCACCTCCTCCCCAACCTCACTATCACTCTTATCCCATCCCTAACCCACCTCCTCAACCTATCACTAACTTCTGGTACCTTCCTTCTGCTTTCAAACATGCCACAATCACACCTATCCTTAAAAAGCCAACCCTCGACCCAATTGCTATGTCCAGCTATCACCCAATATCGCTGCTCTCATTCACTTACAAACTCCTGGAGCAGCATGTCCACGCTGAACTCTCGTCCCATCTCTCATCTAACTTGCTCTTTGACAATCTACAACCTGATTTCAACCCCCATCACTCCACTGAGACAGCCCTGACCTAAATTAGTAATGACCTGCTTACAAAGCTAACGGGCAATACTCTATACTACTCCTTCTAGACCTGTCCTCCGCTTTCGACACAGTTGACCACTGCCTCCTACTACAGATCTTCTCCTCCTTTAGCATCAAAGACCTCACCCTATCCTGGATCTCCTCCTATCTTTCTAACTGCACTTTCAGCGTCTCCCACTCCCACACTACCTCCTCATCCCACCATCTCTCTGTTGGAGTCCCCCAAGGCTCTGTTCTAGGACCCCAACTTTTCTCAATCTATACACTTGGCCTGGGGCAACTCATAAAGTCCCATTGATTCCAGTACCACCTTTATATTGATGACACTCAGATCTAACTCTGGCCCAGATGTCACCTCTCTGCTATCCAAAATCCTGGAGTATCTATCAGCCATATCCTCCTTTTCTCACTTCCTCAAACTCAATGTGGACAAATCAGAACTCATCATCTTTCCTCCATCTCACAAATCTTCGATACCGGATCTATCTATCACAATTAACGACATCACGCTTTCCCCTGTACCGGAAGTCTGCTGCCTTGGAGTAACCCTTGACTCTGCCCTTTACTTAAAACTGCTCATCCAAGCTCTTTCCACCTCCTGTCGCCTCCAGCTCAAAAATATTTCCAGAATCGATCCTTTCCTCAACCCTCCATCTACTAAAATGCATGTGCATGCCCTCTTCATCTCCCGCCTCGACTACTGGAACATCATTTTCTGTGCCCTGATAACACCCTCGCACCTCTCTAGTCCATCCTTAACTAATTCATCTCTCTCCTCGCTACTCCTCTGCTTTTCCTGCAAATCTCTTCACTGGCTCCCAATCCCTCAGTGTATCCAGTTCAAATTACTAATACTGACCTACAAAGCCATCTACACACGTGGTCAAAATTGTTTGCACCCCTCGATTAATGACAGAAAAACCCACAATGGTGACAGCAATAACTTGAATCTGACAAAAGTAATAATAAATCAAAAATCTATGAAAATAAACAAATGAAAGTCAGACATTGCTTTTCAACCATGCTTCCACAGAATTAAAAAAAAAAAAATAAAAAACACATGAAATATGCCTGGACAAAAATGATGGTATCCTGAACTTAATATTTTGTTGCAATCACTGAAATCAAATGATTCCTGTAACTGTCAATGAGACTTCTGCACCTCTCGAAGGTATTTTGGCCCAATCCTCAAGAGCAAACTGCTCCAGTTATCTTATGTTTGAAGGTTGCCTTATCCAGACGGCATATTTCAGCTCTTTCCAAAGATGCTCAATAGGATTTAGATCAGGACCCGTAGAAGGCCACTTCAGAATAGTTAGTCTTTTCCTCTTAGCCATTCTTGGATGTTTTTAGCTGTGTGTTTTGGATCATTATCCTGTTGCAAGACCTGCGACTGAGACCAAGTTTTCTGACACTGGGCAGCACATTTCTCTCTAGAATCCCTTGATAGTCTTGAGATTTCATTGTACCTTGCACAGATTCTAGACACCCTGTGCCAGATGCAGCAAAGCAGCTCCAGAACATCACAGAGCTTCCCCCATGTTTCACAGTAGGGACAGTGTTCTTTTCTTGATATGCTTCATTTTTCCATCTGTGAACATAGAGCTAATGTGCCTTGCCAAACAATTCCATTTTTGTCTCATCTGTCTATAGGACATTCTCCCAGAAGCTTTGTGGCTTGTCAACATGTAGTTTGGCAAATTCCAGTCTGGGTTTATGATTTTTTTCAGTAATGGTGTCCTCCTTGGTAGCCTCCCATGACGTGTACTTTTACTTTAGCTCATACAACGACAGATGATGAGATCTGACACTGATGTTCCTTGAGCCTGAAGTTCACCTTTAATCTGTTTAGAAGTTTTTCTGGGCTCTTTTGTTACCATTTGTATTATCCGTCTCTTTGATTTGTCATCAATTTTCATAAAGCAGCCATGTTCAAGGACATGGGGTACTGTCCCATGGAGATTAAATTTCTGAATATGTGCAACTCTAGTCACAGGAACATCAAGCTGCTTGGAGATGGTCTTATATCTTTTACCTTTAAACATGTTTGTCTATAATTTTCTTTCTTCTTTCCTTCGCTTCTTCTGGTGCATGTTGAGTGTGATACACACCATGTCACCAAACAGCACAGTGAGTATCTGTAGCCCTCTATACAGTCCCACTCACTGATTCCAAGATTGTAAGACACATGGGATGCTAATTAGTGGACACACCTTGATTTAACATGTCCCTTTTGTCACATTATTTTCAGGAATACCATTATTTCTGTCCAGGCCTATTTCATGAGTTTTATTTTATTTTTAATTCTGCGGAATCATGGTTGAAAATCAATATCTGACTTTCATTTGTTTATTTTCATAGAATTTTGATTTATTATTACTTTTGGTAGATTCAAGTTATTTCTGTCACTATTGTGGGTTTTTCTGTCATTAAACAAGGGGTACCAACAATTTTGACCACATGTGTATAACCTGTCTCCTCTATATATCTCTGAACTAATCTCCCAATATCTTCCCTCACGTAATCTCCGGTCTTCCCATGACCTCCTTCTCTCCTCCGCAATTGTTCGCTCCACACCTAACCGCCTCCAAGACTTCTCCCGAATATCCCCCATCCTTGGGAATTCTTTGCCCCAACACGTCCGACTATCAACCAAATTCGGATCCTTCAGATGGAACCTAAAAACCCACCTCTTCAGGAAAGCTTACAGCCTGTAATGATCCTGCTGCCTCCTTACCACTACCGAAGCTATCGCCTCACCAACACAGGAGCTCCTGCAACCCCCCAACCTACTGTCTCTTTCCCCACCATCCTGTAGAATGTAAGCCCGCAAGGGCAGGGTCCTCTCCTCTCTGTATCAGTCTGTCATTGTTAGTTCGTTTACTGTAAGTGATATCTGTAATATGTATGTAACCCCTTCTCATGTACAGCACCATGGAATCAATGGTGCTATACAAATAATAATAAAAATACAGTATATTCCCACTGTAACAAAATACAGCCATTCAGAAAAAAATTATTTTCATTATACCCCCAAAAAACTAAGAAAACAATGTTCTGCATCAGTTCTATAAAAACTTTACCATGCCAGAAATTATCAGACTGTGGTTTCCTGTTTTCCTCCAGTCCCCTCGTGATGTCACATTGCCACTGTCTATTACAAAAATTTACATAGTAGACTTCCTTCCTACATACCAGTGTTACTATAGGTAGTACTGTGAATGTTACAACCTTCATTGATATTAAGAAGATGTGTAGACATTGGTACCTATCTTCATTTCCTTCTCAAATATGTGTGAAACTTAAAAGTGGCAATACACAACAGATGGCTTTCAGCAAAATACTTGTGTGGCCAATATCTCTTGATTTCCCATATACAGGTGCTTCTCACAAAATTAGAATATCATCAAAAAGTTAATTTATTTCATTTCTTCAATATAAAAAGTGAAACTCATATATTATATAGAGTCATTACAGTGATCTATTTCAAGTGTTTATTTCTGTTAATGTTGATGATTGTGACTTACAGCAAATGAAAACCCAAAAGTCATTATCTCAGTAAATAGAATACTTTATAACACCAGCTTGAATTATTTTAAAATCTGAAATGTTGGCCTACTGAAATGTATGTTCAGTGAATGCACTCAATACTTGGTTGGGGCGCCTTTTGCATCAATTACTGCATCAATGTGGCGTGGCATGTAGGTGATCAGCCTGTGGCACTGCTGAGATGTTATGGAAGCCCAGGTTGCTTTGATAGTAGCCTTCAGCTCATCTGCATTGTTGGGTCTGGTGTCTCTAATCTTCCTTTTAACAAGGTCAGATGAGTTTGCTGGCCCATCAAGCATGGGGCTACTGTTGTTTTTAAACCAAATATTGTTACTTTTGGCAGTGTAGACTGTTGCCAAGTCCTGCTGGAGAATTAAATTGCCATCTTCAAATGCTTGTCAGCAGATGGAAGCATGAAGTGCTCTAAAATTTCATGGTAGACTGCTTCGCTGACAGATATCATGGCTCCTCAAACCATCACTGACTGTGGGAACTTCACACTAGACCTCAAGCAGCTTGGACTATATGCCTCTCCACTCTTCCTCCAGACTCTGTGACCTTGATTTCAAAATGAAGTGCAAAATTAGCTTTCATCTGAAAACAGCACCTTGTACCACTGAGTCCGGTTCTTTTTCTCCTTGGCCCAGGTAAGACGATTGTGGCATTGTCTATTGGTAACAAGTGGCTTGACATAATGAATGTGATACTTGTAGCCCATGTTCTGGATATGTCTGTGTGTGGTGGCAATTGAAACAATGACTCCATCAGGAGTCCACTCCTTGTGAATCTCCCCCAAATTTTTGAATGGCCTTTTCTTAACAATTTTGTGAGAAGCACCTGTAAATGCATGATTGACTTGGCAAAACATGCATGTATATGTGAGGTAGACGCGAGAGAGGACTTGGACAAACAGAAGTCTGTATATTACGGATGAGCAGACGACTCTCTTTCCCAACTCCTTTACACAGAGAAAGGCTTATCCGAGAATTCCAGCATTCTCTATGACACAGCCATGAAAACCAAGCAAAAGGAATGACTATTGAAATGCAAAAGTCTCAATCCTTCTCTCCTTCTACATAATCTTACAGAAGGCCTCCTTACACATTATATGGTGTGTATGGTCATAGGAAAGCCTACTGCCTTGATTTGTTAAGACTGACATTTCATACACTAGTCTTAATGATGACCGTATTTGAATTTACCAAATGGCTGCAATCAAACAAAGAGTGAAAAATTTAAAGGGATCTGAATACTTTCCATAGCCACTGTAGTTCCTAGGGGTAAACTACCGCCTGTGGTCTCAGTTACTGACTGATCTGCCATTTCTGCACCCGAATGTTGCATCCTGCCAACTACACCAAGTGTAAGCAGGCACGCAGAAGAAACGGCATTGAAGATGAAGACTCAGTGGCAATGGTCTAAATCAGGAGTCTCAAACACGTGGCCCACGGAGCGCATGTGGCCCCTGAAGCAGGCATCTGCGGCCCGCGGTGCACCACATGCAAAGCTCCCAACCGTCCCAGATTGCGCAGGACAGTCCTGATTTGGACCCCCCCACCCGCTGTCCCATGCGGGATTTTACTTTCCCGCACTGCTGGGAGATAAGCCGCCATGCCCCCCCCATGCACCCCATTCTCGCCCTCCCAGAGACCCACCACAGCATCTCACAGCCAGCAATGACGAAGCTAGGCTGTTCCCTTCTCTGCACACAGGACCTGTGATGCGGTCACAGGAGGGGAGGAGTCACATGATCAGGAGTCTCTGTGTCTGCAGGACTCTGCTATGCTGGTTGTCATGGTGCTGGATGAGGGAAGTTTATGTGTGGGGTCAGGAGGGGTTTACAGGGTGGATGTAGCAGAGCCGTGTGAACAAGGTGTACGGAGCAGAGATGTGTGTGTACAAAGTGTATGGAGCGCAGCCGTGTGTATGAGCTGTACTGAGCGGAGCCGTGTGTGTATGAGGTGTACTGAGCGGAGCCGTGTGTACGAAGTGTATGGAGCAGAGCTGTGTGTACGAGGTGTACATAGCCGAGCCGTGTGTGTACGAGGTATACGGAGCGGAGCCATGTGTGTACCAGGTGTACAGAGCGGAGCCATGTGTGTACGGAGCGGAGCCGCATGTGTACGAGGTGTGCGGAGCGGAGATGTGTGTGTACGAAGTGTATGGAGCACAGCCGTGTGTACGAGGTGTACTGAGCAGAGCTGTGTGTGTACGAGGTGTACGTAGCGGAGCCGCATGTGTAGGAGGTGTACGGAGCAAAGCCGCGTGTGTATGAGGTGTATGAAGCAGAGATGTGTACGAGGTGTACGGAGCGGAGCCATGTGTGTATGAGGTGTACGGAGCAGAGATGTAAATGGAGTGGAGCAACGTGTGTACGAGGTGTATGGAGTGGAGATGTGTACGAGGTGAGCGGAGCCGTGTGTGTACGAGGGGTACGGAACGGAGCCAAGCCTGTACAAGGTGTATGGTGGGGAGCATTCATACCTCCCAACCGTCCCGGATCCAGCGGGACAGTCCCGATTTTGAGACTGCCCCACTGCCCCACCCGAGAGGTTACTTTTCCAGCGGACACAGGAGTACATGGCGCAGCCCCGAGGAGCACTTTAAAACTCGCATGAGATGTTCCACCGGAAGTGACGTGCTGGAAGCTGACTGGAAATAACTTTGGGAGGAGATTGTGACGGAACCATGGAGGCACTTCAGGGAATGCTTCAGATCCATCACCATGTCCTCCTCTGACAGCGGGATCGCCTTGGAATCGGGGATGCCGGCCATGTGAGCAGATCATGATATGTCCTGCATCAGGAGGCTCAGGTGGGCATTACAATGTGAGACAGCCTGCTATAGTATCTTTATAGAATCTTCCTTTTTCTCTCTCTGTTCTTTCTTTTGTTCTGTTCTTTCTTTCTTTCCCCTCTTTCTTTCTCTCTTGTTTTCTCAATTGCTTAACAATAATTTTGTACTGTATTAAGTTTGAAAGGAATGCGGCCCACCAGCTTAAATTTTTTTTTATGTGCGGCCCATTTACTCTGCTGAGTTCGAGACCCCGGGAATAAATGTTTAGTGACTTACAGGAAACGTTAAATTAGTTCATAATACTGAGGGTTATTATAAGGTATGTGAACAGTATCTTTGTTTCCCAACTAACTAATACAGCAAAAGATATTTCTACTGGTACTATAGCCCATAGCAGTGGTCCCCAAACTGTTTTGCACCAAGGACCAGCTTCAAGCAAGACCATTCTTCCATGGCCCAGGTGGGGATGGAGGTGTGGCAGGGGCGAGGCTTTGGTCATAAGGGGGCGGGGCTATGGACGGGGTTGTAGTTTAGTAGTGCATACTTATCATTTAATTATAACATTTATAATGTGAATGTGATTCAACTCACCATAGGTTTTGAATGAGTAGGAGCACCGGGCTTGTTTCCCTATATCAGTGGGTGCACTGGGCTTGTTTTCCTGCAACAAGACAGTCCCATCTAGGGGTGATGGGAAACAGCGACACCCTTGCATGCATGGCTCCGCTCCCACCCTTGCATGCATGGCTCCGCTCCCACCCTTGTATGCATGGCTCCGCTCCCACCCTTGTATGCATGGCTCCGCTCCCACCCTTGTATGCATGGCTCCGCTCCCACCCTTGTATGCATGGCTCCGCTCCCACTCTTGCATGCATGGCTCCACTCCCACCCTTGTAAGCATGGCTCTGCTCCCATCCTTGTATGCATGGCTGGGCTCCCCCATCATACTTACCCTCACACCGTCGCTGAACTTCCCTGCATCTCTATCCTGGCGCGTCAGCTTCTTCCTGTGTGTAGCGGTCACGTAGTACCGCTCAATAAAGTCATGAATAAGGATGCCACGCCTATGGGAGTGGAGTCGCATCCATATTCATGACCTTAATGAGCGGTACTATGTGACCGCTCAGCACTGGATGAAGCTGCTGCGCCCGACAGGGATGCTGTGACGTCTGCCTGCGGTCTGGACTGCAGCCAGACAGCACCCCGAGAAACACTGATACCCTTTACAGGGATCTGGATTTATAGCAGAGCCCAGGAGGCACTGTCTGAATAGGAGCAATGACCAGAGCAGGATGGTCGCCAGAAAGGTGTTCCAATACAGGACACAGGGGCAATGATATCCGAGACTAAACCAGTCAGGCAGCAACGGTACAAAAACAGTAGACAGTAGCAGAGTCAGTTTCCAGGCCGAAGCCAGAGTCATAAACCAGGAGAGTCGCAGAGGTACAGAATCGTTAGGCAGAAGCAGAGTCAGAATCCAGGCCGAAGTCAGAGTCATAAACCAGGAGGGCAGCAGAGGTACAGAATCGTTAGGCAGAAGCAGAGTCAGAATCCAGGCCGAAGTCAGAGTCATAAACCAGGAGGGCAGCAGAGGTACAGAATCGTTAGGCAGAAGCAGAGTCAGAAGTCCAGGCAAAAGTCAGAGTCAGTCAACAGCAATTCACACAGTAACACGCAGGGGAACCAAGAATATATCCGGCGGCTTGCAAGCCCAGTCCAAAGGTATTTGAGGGATCAGGTCATCCCTCACAGGCTCCCGGGCTGATGATGTCATCAGGACCGCCCCCAGGACCAGACCTGATGACGATGCACCAACCCCTTCATGACTGACAGAGGAGCGGAGTCTGTGTCCACTAGACGCCTGCGAAGAAGCCCTTTCACTGTTGCCACCATTACTCGGGCACGAGCCACGGCGCCTCCTAGTGGCTGAGGGCAGAACAGCAGGCCCTGAATTCGACGATGACATGTCAGTCCGGCGCCTCCTGGTAGCCGAGGCCTGGACAGCAGGCCCTGAGCCCGAGGGCGGTGTGACAGTCCGTCGCCTCCTAGTGGCTGAGGGCGGAACAGCAGGCCCCGAGTCTGACGGCGACGTGACAGTACCCCCCTCTCCAGGAGGGGCCTCCGGACCCTCAAAACCCGGTTTGTCAGGGTGAAGAAGATGAAATCTCCTAATTAATGCCTTGGCATGGACGCTCCCCGCAGGAACCCAGGACCTTTCTTCTGGGCCGTAGCCCTTCCAGTGTACCAGATACTGTACTGAGCCCCTCACAAGGCGGGAGTCAAGGATACCCTGGACTTCATACTCCAGAGCTCCCCCGACCGAAACAGGAGGAGAAGGGGACTGAACAGGGTGAATGGGAGAACGATAAGGTTTGAGGAGAGACCTGTGGAATACGTTAGGCAATTTGAATGACTGTGGAAGTTTTAAGCGGAAGGCTACTGGGTTAACCACCTCGATAATTTCGTATGGGCCGATGAACCTGGGACCTAGTTTGGCGGACGGTACCTTAAGCTTGATATTTTTTGTAGAGAGCCAAACCTTGTCGCCAACTCCCAGGTGCGGCCCCTTAGATCGTCGTCTATTTGCAGCCGAAGCCTGTCTAACCTGAGCCCCTTTCAAATTTGAATTAACCTCAGACCAAATCGTTTTTAGCCGATGTATATTTTGCTCAACCCCAGGGAGCTCCGACATCCTGGCCGAAAACGACCCAAAGCGCGGATGTAGTCCAAGGTTACAAAAGAAAGGGGTAGTTTTAATGGAGTCTTGATATCGATTATTGAGGGCGAACTCAGACAATGGCAGATGTTCCACCCAATCGGTCTGATGTCCTGACACATAACAGCGGAGGTATTGTTCCAGAGCTTGGTTAGTACGCTCAGTTTGACCATTAGTTTCGGGATGGTATGCCGAAGAAAAGGACAACTCCACACCAATGCGTCTACAGAATGCCCTCCAGAACTTCGAGACAAACTGGGTACCCCTGTCGGACACAATATTTGCCGGAACGCCGTGCAGACATACAATGTGCAGGATAAACAACTTACTTAAAGTCTCAGAGTTAGGTAACCCAGACAGGGGAATAAAATGGCCCTGCTTGCTGAACCTGTCTACCACCACCCAGATACAAGTTTTCCCATCTGATGGCGGCAGGTCTGTAATGAAATCCATGGAGATGTGGGTCCATGGACTCTCAGGGGTGGGCAAGGACTGAAGCCAGCCGGCAGGGCGACTATGGAGGGACTTGGCGCGGGCACAGACTTCACACGCTGAAACATAGTCCTTACAGTCCTTGACCACCGTCGGCCACCAAAAGTTCCTAGTTACCAACCTGGTGGTATTATTGAGACCCGGATGGCCTGCCAGGACAGAGTCGTGCGATTCTTTTAGAACCTGCAGACGAAGGTTAGCCGGAACGAACAATTTTTGGGGGGCGTAGTGTCAGGAACTTGCTCTGAAGACCTACGGATCTCCTCCAGAAGGTCCAAAGACACTGCCGACACGATGATTCCATTAGCCAATATTGGGACTGGTTCACAGTCCTCGGTCTGTGTGGGGCAGAAACTGCGAGAGAGGGCATCTGCCCTCACATTTTTAGTCCCGGGGCGGAAGGTGATTATAAAATCAAACCTGGAGAAAAACAAGGCCCACCTAGCCTGCCTGGGATTTAGTCTTTTAGCTGACTCTAGGTAGGTTAGGTTTTTGTGGTCTGTAATAACAGTGACCTTGTGTTTGGCACCTTCGAGGAAGTGGCGCCATTCCTCGAAGGCCCATTTGATCGCCAGTAATTCCCGATTACCGACGTCATAGTTTCTCTCCGTGGCAGAGAATTTGCGGGAGAAAAACGCACATGGGCGAAGCTGAGTGAGGGATGCAGTGCCTTGCGAGAGCACTGCTCCCACTCCGACTTCGGAGGCATCTACTTCAACAATAAAGGGGTGGTCCAAGTTTGGTTGAATCAACACCGGGTTGGCCACGAAGCACTCCTTTAGTGTAGAAAAAGCTCGGGTTGCCTCAGGATTCCAATTAGTCACGTCCGCCCCTTTTCGGGTAAGGTCCGTGAGTGGCTTGGCAATCTCAGAGAAACCCCTGATAAACTTGTGGTAATAATTTGCAAATCCCAAAAACCGCTGCAGCGCTTTCAGCGATTTGGGTTGCACCCAATCCTTAATGGGTTGAATCTTGGCAGGGTCCATGCGAAACCCCTTGCCTGAGACCATGTATCCTAAGAACTGTACCTCTTCAGCAAAAAAAACACATTTTTCTAATTTCGCAAACAGAGTTTTTTCGCTGTCTCTGCAATACCGAACGGACGTGTTGAGCATGTGTCACAGGGTCAGCCGAATAAATCAAAATGTCATCCAGATACACGACGACATACACCCCACAAATGTCCCTGAAAATGTCATTGACAAAGTGTTGAAATAGGGCAGGTGCGTTACTGAGTCCGAACGGAATTACAAGGTACTCAAAGTGACCAAGAGGTGTATTAAAGGCCGTTTTCCATTCGTCACCGCTTCTTATGCGGACCAGATTATATGCCCCCCGGAGGTCAAGTTTAGTAAACCAGCGGGCTCCCAGTAGCTGATTGAACAGATCAGGAATGAGTGGGAGCGAGTACTGATTTTTTACAGTAATTGCGTTCAGCTCACGATAATCGATGCATGGTCTGAGTCCACCATCTTTTTTTTCTACAAAGAAAAACCCAGCTCCTACAGGTGAGGTGGAAGGTCTAATAAAGCCTTTACGTACATACATCTGAGCCGATATAAAAAGGTATTTATGCATGAAAGGTGAGGGGTCAGGGGGAAGCAAAAGTACTAAGAGAATCCTTATGTGACACACAATTGAATGATATCATTATATGATATCTCAAAAAAGGGGTGACAGATTCCCTTTAGCTGGCCACAAGATCAACTGTTCTTTTAAGTAGACTTCCTGAATATAACCAAGGTTCTTCTTAGTCTGGGCCAGAGATCACATCCTGCTGTTCTCTTGGATATGGATGTACCCCAGTTCAGCTAGCACTGAACGTCTGACCCTGACACAGGACCAGGCAATTACTCATCCTCTGCACAAACCAAAGGGTTTTTTATATTTCCTAACTGCAGTATATCTATCACATGACCTGGTGTGTCTTGTTATCTATTCCCTCTAGGAAACTCTCATTCGCATTGCAGTTCCTGCTTGCTCTCTTTTTGTTCTTATTCTTATAACCTCTGGCCACTATGTGGCAATGTTTACTTACTACTACAAAAAATGAAATAATTCTACAAATGTCATTTTTAATTAACTTAAAAAATAAACATCAGAAATCAGCAAATAACAGAGATATATTTGATTTCTCTGTAATTGTAACAGTGAAAAAATCAAATGGCATAAAAAAATGGCATTGATTTTCACTATTAAACCCATAAAAAGTGGTATAAAAATGCTGAGGTCCATGTTCAAAATTCTGTGTTTTTGTCTGCTGCATTTTATCTGCACATTTTTTTGCATTTTTCCCTTATTTGACTAGTTTTTGGTGTGGATTTCATGATTTTTTTAGGCTACGTTCCCATGATGAACTTTTGGCAATTTTTTTGTGCTACAGATTTTCTGTACGATTTCTGCTTCTCTTAAATTACTTTCATTTTTTCATTGCATTTTTAGTGCATTATTTTTACATGTTTTTATTGCGTTTTTGATGCTGTTTTTTTGTCTCTTGGTGTGTTATGTTTTAAATAAAGCTGCCTTGTTTTTGATACATCCTGGTATTTGGCTTTGACAAAACTTTATTGATATAATTAGATGCGAATTACATGTGTTTTCAGTGCATTTCCACAGTAGAAATGCAATAAAAATACATTTGCTTTTTTTACTTGTGGATTTTCTGCATCTAATACAATTCTATGGGAAAAATCTGCACATAAAACTCAGTGTACCAACAAGAGAAATTGACATGTTGTGGATTTGAAGCATGCACTGCGGGTCAGTTTAGGCCTGTTTCACACTTCAGTTTTTGTCCATCAGTCAAGATCCGTCGTTTTGCAAAAAAAACGGATCCGCTATTTTGTTTGGCGGATCTGTTTTTTTCCCATTGAGTTGCATTACCGGCGGATCTTGACGGACGGCCATCCGTTGGATCCGTTTTTTTGCGGATCCGCCAAAATTTTGCCGTCCGCCGACATGCCCGAACGGAGCATGTAACGTTTTTTCGGGCGGCAGGATCCACACTTCACACTGCGCATGCCCGAAAGACTTCACTCAGCCTGAAATTTAACCCTAAAGGCTGTTCTGGCACCTGTTCTCTCTCTCTCTCTTTCTCTCACAAAACAATGAAAAGTGCACCGTGCAATTGTGCCATTCCTTGTAATTTCCTGACCAAGATGTATCATACTGCATAGAACAAAAATGGCATGATAAAAATAAAGTGCTTTGTGCACTGCTCCAAAAAGCTACCAGCCAAAATTGTTTGATCCAGCAATCATACATTACAGCAGTAATACATTTGGATCAGTTTGTGATATATAATGATTGCTGGATCAAACATTTTTGGCTGGTAGCTTTTTGGAGCAGTGCACGAAGCACTTTATTTTTATCATGCCATTTTTTACACTGCTGTGCTCAATGGATATATTTTTATTCTAGAAGGGAAATCAGAGATTTTTTCATCCTATAAAATTACTAAAAAATAATAATGAACAACACTTGATAATGAAAAAAAGTCATATTTAATGCATTTTTTTTAAAAATAATAAACATCACAAATCAGCAAATATCACAAATATAATTGGTGTCCCTGTAATCATCACAACACAGCCGTCAGATTATTTACAGGGATCGATAAATTTTGTAAGAAAAATGGTGTGATTGATATTTTTTCTCTATTAAACCCATAAAAAATGTCTTAAAACTGTAATGCTGAGGCCGTGTTCAAATGTGGCGAAAAATGCTGGGTTCTTTCTGCTTTTTTCTGCATGTGTCCGCACCAGACGATGCAGTAACAATCTTCTATGATTATTGCTAGTGATGAGCGAGTATATTTGTTGCTTGGGTTTTCCCGAGCATGCTCGTGTGTCCTCCGAGTATTTTGGCGTGCTCGGAGATTTAGTTTCTGTCGATGCAGCTGCACATATTCATGAGTTTAATGAGCGGTACCACGTGACCGCTGAAGGAAGGAAGGGAGACCATGGGACAAGCAGGGGGCTGCAGAGACGCGTCAGGGGGGTCAGTATGATCTGACACCCCCGCTCCCCCGCCAACTCCTTGGCGTATATGACTCGGGTATAAGCTGAGAGGGGGGTGGACTTTCAGCCCCCCAAAAATGGGCTGAAAATCTCGACTTATACTCGAGTATATACGGTAAATACAACTGATCTAGTATTTTGGCTGTGCGCCTGTTATGCACAGTTCTCTTTCTCCTACATTCCGACCATTCCATCATTGTTTATTAAACGTTATTCCCTGTTGGACAATAGTTGCCTCATTGGACTCCATTTCGCCTGGACTACCATGGTTGGAGAGGGAACACGGTAAACTGTGGAGAGGGACCGGGGGTGCTCACTGACTGTTTGTTCAGTGGACGTACTGTGCCTTTAATTAACTCGCCACAACAACTTCCCACCGTTGCTCTTGTTGCACAGGCAGCGGTGAATGCATTGATGGAGGAGGGGCCGCTTCTTCTACCAGTCAGCGTGTGAGACAGCTGACGTGATAACGTCATTTTGTCGTGTTGCAGAGTTAGTGCATCAGAGAGAGCAGAGGCAGAATGAAAACAAGGTGAGTATGTGGTGGTTTTCTTTTCTCATGTGTATGGGATGTTTAGCTGGATATGGGGAGGCTATGGGAGTCTCATGCTGGATGACAGGAGGCTATGTAGTTCTCATGCTGGATTTGGGTAGGCTGTTATGATGAGTCACCGAAGGAGGAAAAAACAAAATACCAGCTAAGTCCAGAAAAACCAGAGAGGTTGGCAGCTATCGGATTGCAGACCCCTGAACCTATCCACAACAACTAGCAGTAGCCGTGGGGGGTTCCTACGGTGCCCTAGACCCCTCGATCACAGCCGGAGAACTATATAGCCTAAAGACAGAAAGGGGAAAAACTAAACTGTCCCAGAGCAGACCCCAAAGCAATAGGCAGCCCACAACATATAATGACGGTGAAGCAAGATGAAAACACTAACACAGATAGAAAGATAGGTTGAGCAAATGATGGGGCCCAAGCTAACTACATAGGACAGGATAGGAAAGTTGCTGTCTGCCATCCGCAAAAACCCTATCAAAATGAGCCAACCGACTGATAGTAAAAACAGGCCCTGAAGTCGCTAGGCTTCAAAAGACTATATCAGCACTCAGGTATATTCTGAAGACAGAGCAAAATATCAACAGATCAGAGACAAAAATGGAGTTCAGCTCACCCCCGGCCGGGGATGGCAGAACTCCCAAAAAACAAGGCAAAACAAAAGCAAAACTGAAGAGTACAAAGAAGAGCAGAAAACTTAGCTTTGAGATGCAGGAATCAGACTGGTCTCCAAGAATCCAGCAGGAAAATCACCAGCCAGGAAGAAGGGCGTCGGCAGCCTTATATCCAGTCCTCAATTCCAGCCACCCAGTCATCATCTAGCTGCCCATGTGTTTGGTAATCAGCCTCACTACCTTCCTTCACTAGAGGAGGGAGTTCATCAGACCTCAATGGTGAAGGGAAAAATGAACTCACAACAGTAGGCTATGTGGGATCTCATGCTGATCATGGGGAAGCTATGTGGGTTCTTCTGCTGATCATGGGGAGGGTATTTGGTTCTCATGCTGGAAATGGGGAGGCTATGTGGGACCTCATGCTGGACATGGTGAGGCCATGTGTGGTCTCATGCTGGACATGGTGAGGCTATGTGGGGTCACCAGCTGATCATGAAGAGGCTATGTGGGTCTCATGCTGATCATGGGGAGGCTATGTGGGTCTCATGCTGATCATCGGGAGGCTATGTGGGTCTCATGCCGATCATGGGGAGGCTATGTGGGGTCTCATGCTGATCATGTGGAGGCTCTTGTGTTATAAAGGGGCTGTGTGCGGGCTCAAGCGGTATATGGGAAGATGTCAGAATACTTAATTCTGCTCAATATTATATGATACAATACTAATAATAATAATTATAATTAATAGATTATTAATACTGAGCTTAATTAATTTCAGCCTATTGGTTTGACGCGCCACAATAGTCATGGTCTCTCATGTGAACCCTTGGGAAAAATTAATTGCTCACCCCTGTATTAGACCAGATGATCACATGGTCGCCTGACTGCGTGGCGGAGCTGTTGGATCCTAGCACACCCAGTTAAGCTTTGCTAGTGACACTTCTCCCTGTAACTGCTGCTCCTAGGGAGACTCAGGTACAGTAGACAAAGTGCAAATCCACCAAAGATGTTTTTTTGAGCGTTCTGGTTACAATCCCTGTGGAAAGTGTGTGTATATATAATATATATTATTTTTTTTCCATAATTTTGATTCAGTTTATTAAGCCGATCAGCTGATATACTGCAGGGGTGATTATGTCCTGTCAGTGTATCGTCGGTCGGGAAGAGCGGTCACATCTCCCAATGTGACTGTTCTACACGTGAGATCGCAGTGGGACAATCTGGATTACTTTGAACTGCGGCGGATAGGGAGTATATGTTGGTTTATTATTTTACGTTATTTTTAGGAGATGAGGGCGTTGGGGATTTGGTGTGCAGTGAGTATAATGTGTTTTTATTTCTATTTGAATATGCATATATTATGTAACAATATGTATGTATTATGTGAATAATGAATATGTATAATTTTCCTTTTTATTTTTTAACAGTGAGCTCAGGTGGTGGCAGATGATACTACTCTCCCATCAGTGGCACCTGCTTTCACTGTTATGAGTGACACCAGAGATTGCCCGATGGGAGCAGTAGTCTCATTGGTCCAAGCCTGCTTCACTGCTGCGGGTCACAGTCAGCTGCAGAATCACGCTGCCAGCACGATCCCGCAGCGCTGTGACCGACAGTACTGGCGGTAGCGTTACCGCACACGCAGACACCCGCACACTCCCGCAGACACCTGCACACACACATACATAAAAAAACAAAAACAAAGGAAAAAACAATGTGTGTACTGTATTTTTCGGACCATAAGACGCACTTTTTTCCCCAAACATTTTGGGGTAAAGTGGGGGGTGCGTCTTATGGTCGCAATATACTAACCTCCGATCATGGCTGGTGCGGGTGCCGCGGGGCTCTGTCGTGTGGTGGTGGCAGCGGGCTATGCTCCAGTGCAGGGATAGCGGCTCTCTGTGCTCCGGTGCAGGGGCGGCGGCTCCGCCGGCATTCCCTCCAAGCCCGGAGGCCCCCGCAAATCCCTTGCTGGCCGCCACCATGTTGCGGTGGCCTCCGGGAACATGGGCGCCGGGAAGATGGCCGCCGGTCCGGGGACGGCGCATGCGCAGGTTCAGATCTCGTCACGAGATCTCGGGGGACGAGATTCAAATCTCGGCAACGAGATCTCGTCCCCCGTCCATGTTCCCAGAGGCCACCGCAACATGGCGGCAGCCAGCAAGGGATGTGCGGGGGCCTCCGGGCTTGGAGGAAATGCCGGCGGAGCCACCGCCCCTGCACCAGAGGACAGAGCCACCACCCTCACCCCACAGAGCCCACCTGCCCCAGCCCAGCTGCCCCAGCCCCAGCCCAGCTGCCCCAGCACAGCTCAGCTGCCCCAGGCCAGCACAGCCCAGCTGCCCCAGCCCCAGCACAGCCCAGCTGCCCTAGCCCCAGCACAGCTGCCCCAGCACAGCTGCCCCAGCCCCAGCACAGCTGCCCCAGGCCCAGCTGCCCCAGCACAGCCCAGCCCAGCTGCCCCAGTACAGCCCAGCTGCTCCAGCACAACCAACCTGCTCCAGCACAGAGCCGCCACCGCACGAGCCTGGACCACTGAATGACCCCTGTGACCACTCCTCCACCTGTGCCGGATCCCTTCCCAGGTAAGCTGAATTCGGACTATAAGACGGACCCCCATTTGACACATTATTATTTTTTTCCCTATTTTCCTTCTGAAAATTGGGGTGCGTCTTATAGTCCGAAAAATACGGTATACACCCTAAATAAGTAAAAAAGCAAGTGCATTAAATAACATAGGGTACTTGGTAAACACTGTCTTGATCAAAAAATTATAAAGCTGTCCCACCACGGCAAGGTGTACCCATTTGAGACAGTAACTACACTAACGGTAAGACCTACCTAGTGTGAATAGTGGCAGAGTCTCTGGGTCCCAAACGGACACCCAGCTTAAGACGGACTATAAATGAACTACACAGCTCAGTAGAAAGGAGGCCACACCCTATTTGTACTGAATTCAAAAATACTAAAGAAACACAAAAAAACTGAACTGGAGTAGACTTGAATGACATGAATGATGTAAAAGCATGTTCACACTGGCCATAAAAGCAAACAAAACCAAAGGAAAAAACAATGTGTGTATATACCCTAATGAAAATAAATAAGTAAAAAAGCAAGTGCATTAAATAACATAGGGTACTTGGTAAACACTGTTTTGATCAAAAAAGTATAAAGCAGTCACACCACGGCAAGGTGTACCCATTTGAGACAGTAACTACACTAACGGTAAAACCTACCTAGTGTGAATAGTGGCAGAGTCTCTGGGTCCCAAACGGACACCCAGCTTAAGATGGACTATAAATGAACTACACAGCTCAGTAGAAAGGAGGCCACACCCTATTTGTACTGAATACAAAAATACTAAAGAAACACAAAAAAACTGAACTGGAGTAGACTTGAATGACATGCATGATGTAAAAGCATGTTCACACTGGCCATAAAAGCAAGAAAAAGGAAAAAAACAATGTGTGTATATACCCTAATGAAAATAAGTAAAAAAGCAAGTGCATTAAATAAAATAGGGTACTTGGTAAACACTGTTTTCATCAAAAAAGTATAAAGCTGTCCCACCACGGCAAGGTGTACCCATTTGAGACAGTAACTACACTAATGGTAAAACCTACCTAGTGTGACATGCAGACACCCTCACACACACACAGACACCTGCCCACACATGCAGACACCTGCACACACATGCAGACAGACACACCTAGTCTCCACTAAATTTCAAAAGCAACATTGTTCACAGCATTGACCTGGGAGTCAGAAATGCTTCCTCATGAGGTTTCCATGTCATTTGAGCACTGTCCCCATAGATTTCCACCGTTTTTAGACCTGAAAAAGGTCACCCCTGGGGGGGGCGTGGCAAAAATTCTCAAGTTTCCCATAGACTTACATTGGGCTCGTTGCTCGGGTCAAGCACCTGAGCAGGGGCGTAACTACAGAGGTCACTGCTGCAACAGGGCACGAGTGCTTAGGGGCCTGCTGAGTCCATCAAAGAAGCAGCTAGCCCCTGTCTGTGAGCTTTTTTATTTTTTTTTTTTTTTATATAGCGCTAACATATTCCGCAGCGCTTTACAGTTTGCACACATTATCATCACTGTCCCCGATGGGGCTCACAAACTGAATTCCCTATCAGTATGTCTTTAGAATGTGGGAGGAAACCGGAGTGCCCGGAGGAAACCCACGCAAACACGGGGAGAACATACAAACTCCTTGCAGATGTTGTCCTTGGTGGGATTCGAACCCAGGACCCCAGCGCTGCAAGGCTGCAGCACTAACCACTGAGCCACCAAGCTGCATCCACATCATTTCCTGTCCTATGCATTATGGTTGTTAGGCATCAGGTTCCTGTCAATGCACAGCAGGAATCCCGAGCCTTGCATCCGGCAGTCTCCCATTACTCTTCAGCCACAGAGGAACCTGCTCAGCAGACTCGTCGATCCCGGCGCTCTGCTCAAACCAGCTCTGTGGGTTTGGTTGCTGCTGCCACCTCTGGCCCAGCTATAGCAACACATGCTGGTTAGCAGCGAGCTACTCCAGGTACTAAGCCCTCCTTTCGGTCCACTGAGCATGCCCGTGGGACAATCTCTCATTGGAGATCGGAGGTCACATGCTCAGGTCCTTCTCCAGCTCGGATTGGACCATCAGAAAGGTCAGGAAGGTCCTGGAAGGACGCGGCTATAAAAGGTTTGCATGGCCGCTCAGCCATGCGCTAGTATAGACTGCATTATCAGACTATGAGGAGTGAGTGTCGTATGAATGTCTCTGGTGAATGACTCATTAAGAAACCCCTACACTTGGTACACATGTGTTGTGCAGCCTAGCCTGTTAATCACCCAGGCTTAGGTGTCATGGACTCATTTTCTGCTCTACCAGTTGAGAGTTCCCCTTCCGTTCTCCCTCTGGTGGTGACAGGAGGTAGTGCTGTTGGTTTAAGTGGTAGTGATCTGCCACCTGATGAGGAAGATAACGATTGGATCTCTGGAGTATCAGACTGGATATAAGACAGCCGACGCCCTATCCGGGTGCTTGTGATTCAGTCTGCTTCTTAGGTCCTGGACTTCAGCTCTCTTCCAGTCTTCTCAAGTTAAGTTTGTTTTTTGCTAATGTTCACACTTGCGCTTGTTGGTCAATTCAGTTTTTTGTGTAATCAGCTTGCCCATGCTGGGGCTATCCTGAATTTCCACTCCTATTAATCCGTATTTGCCAATCTGCTTTTTGTTCCTTTTTAGATTGGCCTCTTTTTTGCTCAGTCTCAGAATATTTCAGAGTGCTGATATAGGTTTAGAAGTCTAGTGACTTCAGGGTTAATTTTGTTATCAGAAGTGTTGGACAATATTTTTGTAGGTTTTTTTTGGCAGATTGCAGACAGTGTCTTTCCTTTCCTGTCCTTTTTAGTTAGCCGGGCCCCATCGTTTGCTCAGCCTATTTTCCTGCCTTTGTTTGTAATTTCATCTTGTTTCACCGTCAATACTTGTGGGGGGCTGTCTTTCCTTTGGGGTCTGCTCTGGGGCAGTTAGTTTTCCTCTTTTCCTGCTTTAGGCTTATGTAGCTCTCCGGTTGTGACGAGGCGTCTAGGACCATCGTAGGAACGCTCCACGACTGCTGCTATTTGTGCGGTTAAGTTCAGGGATCTGCAATCTGCATAGTTACCAACTTCTCTGGTTTTCTGAGACTTAGCTTGTTGTTTATTTTTTCCTCCTCGGTGAGCCATTCATAACACTTAGGTGTAGGTAGGACAGAGTCTGAGACAGGCATCAGTGTCCACGGTGCACGTGCTCGACACTCCATAGTCAGCGTCTATAGTTGCGTCTGCAGGTGCGACGCCGCGCACTCAGAAGGTCTAGAGGGACTCTGACACCGTGTCCTTGGGGCAGAGTTCTGTGACCGCTTTCTGTGCGCTCTGTGGCCAGGCTCTGTGAGAAAAACAGGCACCGGCAGTTATGTTCTGCGGTAGTGCGGCTCTGTGAGTTAAGAGTTCGCTTCTGTTCACACTGGGTGACGTTAACCCACGTGTGACCTTTTGTACACCGCTTTATACTTCCGCCATTACTAAGCAGCAGTTTACCACCCCTGCACGGTGGACCCCGGGCTGCAAACGCCCCTTACTATTATTTTATTATTTGGTGTGTTCCGCTAGCCCTAACAGTGGGGTAGTATTGGGTGTACTCACCAGCTTCATAATGTGCAGTGCGCATGCTCTGGAGCCGACCACTACACCCAGAACACCCCCACAATGCATAGGACCGGAAATGACGTGCTGCAGCGTCACATCAGGAAGAACTCTGTGTGCACGTCCTTCCCATAGCTCCTAACCATCCTTGATTTCACAGGACAGTCCTGATTTGGACCCCCCCACCAGCTGTCTCGTGCGGGATTTTACTTTCCCACACTGCAGGGAGATAAGCTGCACGCACCCTCCATGCACCGACCCCATCTTCGCCCTCCCAGAGACCCACACAGCCCCTCACAGCCAGCAATCACCACTAGGCTGTTCTCTTCTGTGCTCACAGGACCTGTGATGAGGTCACAGGAGGGGAGGAGTCAGGGGGTCACATGATCAGGGTCCTCCGGGTATGCAGGACTCTGCTGTGCTGGCCATCATGGTGCTGAATGAGGATAATTTTATGTGTGGGGTCCAGAGGGGTTTACAGGGTGGATGTAGCAGAGCCGTGTGTGTACAAGGTGTATGGAGTACCACAAATAGGTTGTAATCATAAATTTAAGGTACTTCATCAAAAAATCAAGTCTTGTAGTTCCAAATGTAGCTATGGACATATTAATCGGTTTCGTACAATACAACATTATCCGAGAAAAAAATGTACACAAAGGAAGGCGTATTTGCCGAAACGTGCGTTGGGGCTGACACCATCACCCACAGGAGGTAATACCTGTTTGCACCTGTTTTGTCTTTTTGTGAACTTAGCTATATGCTGTCTATGTAGTTATACCATGTTGTTATGGGGTTTTTTGATGCAAATACACATATAGCAATTGCTTAGATATTTATAGTATGTGCAACCTCCCTATGGCTTCTTGTGGGTAGTGGTGCCACTTTGTGGTTTCCCACTTTTTTAAGGCCTTGTCGTTTTTTAACATTTTCTATGTGTGTTTATCTAAATAAAGTTTACATGTTTGCTTTTTGTAATTCTGGTTTCTGAGGTGTATGGAGTGCAGCCGTGTGTCTACGAGGTGTACGGAGCAGAACCATGTGTGTACGAGGTGTATGGAAGGCAGCCATGTGTGAACGAGGTGTATGGAGCGGAGCCATGTGTGTACTAGATGTCTGGAGCGGAGCCTTGTTTGTACGAGGTGTATGGAGCGGAGCCATGTGTACGAGGTGTACGGAGCGGAGCCGTGTGTGTACGAGGTGTACAGAGTGCAGCCGTGTGTGTACGAGGTGTATGGAGTGCAGCCGTGTGTGTACGAAGTGTACGGAGCAGAGCCATGTGTGTACGAGGTGCAGGTGTGCGTACAAGGTGTACGGAGCGGAGCCGTGTGTGGAGGAGGTGTACGGAATGCAGCCGTGTGTGTACAAGGTGTACGGAGCAGAGCCGTGTGTGTACGAGGTGTACTGAGCGGAGCCGTGTGTGTACGAGGTGTACGGAGAGGAGCCGTGTGTGTACGGAGCGGAACCGTGTGTGTACGAGGTGTACAGAGGGGAGCCGTATGTACGAGGTGTACGGAGCGGAGCCGTGTGTGTACGAGGTGTACGGAGTGCAGCTGTGTGCATACAAGGTGTATGGAGCGGAGCCGTGTGTGTACGAAGTGTACACAGCGGAGCCGTGTGTACGAGGTGTACGGAGCGGAGCCGTGTGTACGAGATGTACGGAGCGGAGTCGTGTGTGTACGGAGCGGAACCGTGTGTGTACGAGGTGTACGGAGTGGAGCCGTGTGTGTACGAGGTGTACGGAGCGGAGCCATGTGTATGAGGTTTATGGAGCGGAGCCATGTGTATGAGGTGTACGGAGTGCAGCCGTGTGTGTACGAGGTGTACGGAGCGGAGCCGTGTGTGTACGAAGTGTGCGGAGCCGCAGGTGTACGGAGTGGAGATGTGCGTGTATTTTGGCATGGGGGGGCCCCATTTGAAAGTTCTCACCGGGGCCCATAACTTTGTAGTTACGCCACTGCACCTGAGCATTCCAATTTGCTTGACCCGAGCAACGAGCTCCCGAGCAATTTAATGCTCGCTCATCACAAGTTCTGTTTGCTTGATCTGTTGCCTGACCTTGGACTTCGTTCTGACATCTGCCTGTTTAACCCCTTCAGCTCTAATCCGTTAACCTCCTGGTACTCTGGCCTCAGAATGTTACCTGACTACGCTTTTGTCTCTTCCTTCTGTTTCTGACGTACCCTTCCTGGTTTCTTACCATGGACTCCTTGACCACTCCGACTCACGGCTTGGCTGTGAGAAGTGACTAGTGTCACATGCAAGCTGGGAATAGATGGAGGATAGATGTAACCATATGGTGCTAATATACATCTTGGTCTTTATAGAGATTTTTTCCAGTAACAGCGTGGTCTTCTGCTGAGGTTCCACTGCACCCACAATTACGTTGTGCCTCCGTAGTTGTAATCAGTTACCATTTAGGGGCCCACTCAGATGTTTGCCCCCCTGAGCTGAAACCCTAGCTACACCTCTTGGTTAAAGTGATTTTCCCTGCTTGATCTAAACTTCACTATGCACACTGTCAGGATTCTCCTCAATTGTCAGGTTAGTCTCTCTGCATAATGGTCGTCATGTGCCAATTAGATTTTTATTTGTCTCTCTCAATACGAGGTGTACAGAATGTAAACTGTCGGGACTCACCATACTGCAGAATTTTAGCTAATGCCCAGAAAACCACTTTAAAACACAGATAATTTTCGTTGACTATACGGTGACTTAACATTTCAATGTTCCGTTTGGATTATGATTGCCAAGTTTGCAATATTCACTGATTAATTCGTTGAATATTCGCCGAACATAGCTGAACACCATTCATGTCAATGGGAAGCAAAAACAAACGCATGTACAACACCTTATAACCGCCCCAAATGCTGCCAAAACACATAAAATGAGGGAAAGACACCAGGAAAGTGGCCTCAATTCACCCACAGTACAAATTGTAGCATAGCACTGCAACAATCAGCCAGGCATGAGGTATTGGGGTCTGTGACAGCATTTACAGCTTTCAATTGAACGTCACAGTAAGCTGAGGTGGGTGAGGGATCGGTATATGCCTGCTGTGCTGGGAGCCCTGATACCACATGCAAGAACTCTCCCAGCTTTCATGCTGAGCTACATTCAAGTGGCAGAAATATCAGTTTTGTAGACTACCATTGTCAGAAAAAACATAAGGATAGTAACTCCGGTAGTTGAGTCCAAAGAAGTGGAGGCCTGATGATCTCAGAGGCCTACTTCTACAGGCAACACGCATGAAGGAGACCCAACCAGGAGTATTTACATTTCCAAAAATTACTGGCAGACACCACAAAAGGGGCATCAAATTCACCAAAGTAGAAATAGTATCATAGGGACTGATAGGTCATCCACTATGCCCAATCCAGCAGATGGACACCCAACCAGGAGTGTTCACATTTCTAAAAATTACTGGCAGACACCACAAAAGTGGCACGTCTTGGACAAGTGGCGGACGCTGCGTCTTCCTCAAGGCATGTACACACATCCAGGTCCCCTGGCTTATTTACCATTGGGGTTTTTCCTCTTTAACGCCCCATACGCTTGTGAAAGTGACCATACCGAGACGTGACTCACTAAATATCCACAGGATTCCCACAAATCCCTGACACTCCTGTATAGTTTGTAATTGATAAAGGCCAATGTGGCCAAAACGTTTTGCCTTGACTACATTAAAAAGTCCAAAAATTCATCTTTAAGTTGAGTGCCTAGTTTATTTTTATTATCAGGTCTATATGAGACCTGCAGCAACCCTGCTCATCACAGTCACCTCCCGAATCAGACAGTATAAGGAGCGTTGCTGCCGAGATAGGGTCAGATTTGGGGGTTTATAAGCTAATGTAGGTGTTGGCAGCAGATTATTCAGGATACTCTCCAAGAGTGTGACAACAGAGTTTCTTTATTCAGGAACAAACAGGAACAATATATGATAAGCTTAATAGATCAGGAATAAAGGCCCCATCACACTAAACGATGTCCCAGCGATCCCACCAACGATCCGACATGATCTGCGCGACTCCTGGATACCCGCTGTTTACCTTGGAAACCGGCATACACGCTGATTTCCAAGGTAAACATAGGGTATCTAGGAGCCGCGCGACTCCTGGATACCCGACATTTATCTTGGAAACCAGCGTATACTTCTGGATACCCGACGTTTACATTAGCGTCCAGCATCGCTGATCGCTGGTCTCTCGCTGCCATACGCAGCGATGCTCACTGGACAGCGGGAGACCAGTGATCGAAAAATGGCCCAGGCCACTCAAGCACGATCAGCGATAACCGGCAGGGGGGCCGGTCGCTGATCCCCGTCACACAGCGATCTCGCTGGCGAGATCGCTGATGTGTCACAAAATCAGCGATCTCGCAAGCGAGATCACTTAGTGTGACGGGGCCTTAAATCATTTGTGTGTCTCTATCTGTGCATCATCTACAGCAGGCTGCTTCTCTCATACCCAGACGCAGGAAAACAGGAAATACAGTCACATGCTCTCCCTGTGTGAGCCTCTGGGAGTTTTATTTTTTTGTTGTTATAACTTTATGAACAGCATACAAATTTAGCAGCTAAACACTCAGACAGGAATGGAGATGTTGCACCAAACATATTCCATCACCCCCACTCAACAACTACTTATTCTGTTAGTCCCATTGCGGTTCTGAAGTCCACAAACATGGCTCTTGATAATGGCTTTGTCATACCATCAGCTATCATCTTGTCAGACTCGCAATAAACAAACTAAGTGGTTATGTTTTACATCATTGTGCTTAGTCCATGTGTAAGGAGATAGACCGGACTGTGGGTACCTGCATGCCGGGTCCGAAACTGAAAGGGCTGCATCCTCTGTTTCCAGGGGGAAGCCTGAGAGAAATGTTAGGCGTTGGGTTCCTGCATCTGCACAGCGGGAATCCAGAGCCTTGTATCCAGTGGTCTCCCATTCTCCACCGACCGCTCAGGAGCCTGCACAGCAATCACGGCGTCCCAGTCGCTCTGCTCAGACCAGCTCTGTAGGGCTGGTGTAACATCGGTGGCGGTGTCCGCCGTTACCTCGCCTGCGGCGGCACCCACCGCTGTCTCCCTCCGCCCGCGCGCCTCTGTCTGCGTGTCCTCTCACCCGGTCTCCCACTCTGCTGCCTCCCTGCGCGTCGTCCTTAGGCCGCGGGCGCGCACCAGTTCTGCCTCTTTTGCTGGAGGTGGGCGTCACTAGGGGCGGTGCTGGCTGATCATTTCCCGGCCCTAAGGTATTTCAAGTGTCCTCTCTGTAGAGAGGATGCCGGATGATTGTGTGATACTCACTCGTTATTCAGGCCGCTATAGCTACTCTATAGTTTCTCTGGTTTGTCTTCCTTCCTGTTCTCCTCAGTCTGCCTCCGCCTCGTCCTGTCTCTTATTCCTCTCCTCGCTCCCATAGCCGGTCCGTTGGTATTCTGTCTACCTGTACTGTTTCCTGCCCCCTGGCTCCCCTGCCCCTTACCAGTCTGTCCTTATATCTCCCGCTGGGGTCACCACGTTTGCACACCCTCTTTCCCGGAGGCCACTCCTGCTGTCCCTACTAGTGGCTGCTGCCTCGCTTCCTCCTCACCTGCTACCCCGCTCAGGTACTCTATAGTTTCCTGGGTCCTACTTAGTCCTTTGAGCCGTCCCTCTCGGTACCGGCTGTCGCGGTTCCGTCCTCTGCGGTCCTGCCCCTAACGGTCCCTGTATAGGGGTTGGTCATCACCTGGCGCGCTCGACCCAGGGGCTCCGGTTCCGTGACCCAGAGGGTCCACTCTCGGGTGTTATCCACTCCAGAACATCACAGCTGGTTGTTGCTGCCACCTCTGGCTCAGCAATATCAGCGCAGGCTGCCCTGCAGCAAGCCACTCCAGAGGCTAAGTCCTCTCATCGCGCTACTGGGCATGCTCACGAGACGATCTCCCATTGGAGATCGGGAGTCACGTGCTCAGGTCCTTCTCCTGATCTGATTGGTCCATCTCAGAGATCTGGAAGGTCCCGTAAGCGCACAGCTACAAAAGGCCCGCATGGCCGCTCGCCCATGCGCTAGTATAGACTCTAATTGCTACTGTGTGTATGGTGATGGATGTATGGACTGCGAATGACTCATTAAGATTCCCCTCCCTCTGATATTACGAGTGCATTTAGGGATCTAGTTATAGAGTCAGTGCCAGTCAGTGGCTAGTTACTGGCCACACGGCACATCCTCCACATTGCTAGCGTCCGACAGTGCACCCCTCTTGGGCACTGTTGCATTGCGGCTGGGTCAGTCGCCACGCTGCTGTAGCAGTACTAGTTGGCGTCCGCGGTAGCGACGCCGCACGCACGGTAGGTCTAGACGGACATCGCTCTGAGTCTTGGGCTTAGTCCTGTTACCACATACCGTGCGTGCACTTCGCTGAGTCCTGTGAGGTTAACAGGCTCGGCATTTATGTTCACGCTTTAGGTGACTCTGTGAATCAACAGAGTACGCCCGGCGCACATCGGGTGACATCTAACCCACGTGTGCTATACCGCCATATAGTGCGTGTGCCATTGTCTAGCAGCGGTTTTAATACCTACTGCATGGTGGACCCCGGGCAGCGAACGCACTTTCTATTATTTAATATTTAGTGCGTTCCGCCGTCCCTAACAAGAAGTGGACCTTCCCCTGCTACATGAGGGAAGCATTAGGCTAATTTCACACTAGCATTCAGGAGGGCTGCGGATGGCAGTCTGCTTCCTCCTTTCTTCCTCCGTGAAGCTTCGCCCATGCTCCGCCTACTGCCGCATGCGTCCAGTGCTTCCTTGTGTACCTATCTTTATCATTGAGTACGCAGGGACATGCGTTGCATGCAGATGCGTCCACATGCGACGATTTGATGTGTGCAGTGACCGCGCGGAAACGAAAAATTTTGCGTTCCGTGCAGTCGCCGCACACGTCAAATCGCCGCATGTTGACGCACCCACATACAACACATGTCCCTGCGTACCCAATGCTAAAGATAGGTACGCAGGGAAATGCTGGATGCTTGCAGCAGTAGGCAGAGCGTGGGCAGAACTTCACGGAGGAAGAAAGGAGGAAGTAGGCTGCCACCCAAAGCCCTCCTCAGCGCAAGTCTGAAACCAGCCTTAGCGAGACAGAGCTTCCTGCTGACAAAGGAGGGTGGAGAGTGAGTGGCAAGAAGCATGTGCGGTAGCAGAGGTATAAGAGCAGAAAGCACGAGCTGCAGGACAGTTTGACGTGCGCGCAGAGCAGTGCGCAGAGCGGAGAGTGGTGCACTCTACCTCCCCTTCCCTCAGAGAGTACCGGCGCTGCGACAGGCCGCATAGAGAGAGAGGCCTTCGCCTGCAGAGAGAGCTGTGTGGAGCAGAGCCATGCAGAACAGGGTTGTGCAGAGTCGGGCACGCAGAGCAGAGCCAAGTCGGGTGCTGCAGTATTGAGTGAGAAGAGTGTTCCGCCCTGGGGAGTACCTACGCCACACAGATCCACTCTGGCAGTCGCCCGCTGCCAATAGTGAGAACAAGAGAAAAGGAGACGTACAGTGTGTGCCCAGTTACCCTCATAAAGTCAGGAGCCAGACGCTCCAGGAAAGTGAGTGCCGTGCGTGTGCTGCTTGAAAGGGATCGGTAGTCATGGCCATCAGTTACACCCTGACTATGTTAGTTAATAGCTGCCCTGACACGTGTGACCTGACTTCTCCAGGGGTTATAGTTTGAGAGCTTCTGGACCTCACTACCAAGGACTTGCGTACACCGCAGAGCGAAGTCTCGTTCTGGTGGATCCTCACACTGGACTCAGTACAGTGCTAGACACCGGTAAGCATGGGAAATCTACCCGCCTCCCAAAGACTTCGTTGAGACGTCATGCGCCGCTGTTGTCGGTGCCACCATTGGACTCCCTCCTGCTAAAGACTTCGCCGAGGCATCACATGCCGCTGCTGTCGGTGCCACTGTTGGAATCTTGAGACGCTGCACACCTGAAGACTACAGTCTGATAAGTTTCACCTCTTTAATTCTGAACTATCGTTCGTCCCTCACCTACCCTGCCACTCTCCCCGTTCTGCCCCATTTCCTACCATCACCCTGCAACCCACTACTCCCTGCTTGGAGTACATTTATTGTTAAATAAACCTGTTAACTCTTGATCTGCCTCCTGACAGTGACGACATCCCGTGTTCCTGCGATTTCTACACTTGCCGTAGTCGGCAGGATGTTGTACAAAAGCATGGGGGAGGCAGCTCAAGCAATTGCAGGAGGCCCCAGATCCAGCATCTCTTTAGGGGTCATGCTAAATTACCTCCCGAAGTTCAATGGGAGTAATACTATGCTGTGGAGCTGGACTGAGCGCATAAGGAGGATGATGAGGATGCATCCCATGACCCCGGCCCTGGAGGCAGAAGTAGCCATGATGGCTTTGGATGGGGAGGCCAGAGACTCTGTCATGCTGCGGCCCCCACAGGCGAGAAACACATTGGAAAAAGTGTTGTTAATAGTAGAGGAGACGTATGGGAATCCCACGGACGTAGGGGAACTGCACATGCAACTGAGGACAGGGGGAAACGGTGACCCAATTTAAGAAAGTGCTTCAGGAACTCCATACTGCCATTGCTCGCAGAGACGGAGTAGGCATTGGGTCCATTGACGTAGTGCTGTGAGACCAGCTAGTGACGGGCCTACACGACGTGCTGCTGAAGCAGGCTCTGTGAGAGCGCCTGAGAATCAAACCCAACATAACTTTCTCTGAAATAGGGTCAGAGGCGTGCATAGGCGAGCTGGAGCAGGGGATTGCAGCCTTGACAGGGTTGGTCCAAAGCTGCGGAGTACCTAACCTGAATGAAGAAGAGCCAACGTGATCCCACAATATACGGCTGGGAATGAGAAGAATTTGGGAAGAAGCCAAGAGCCTGAAGGAAGCCCTTGCTGCTGTCTTAGGGGCCAGCATCATAACCCGAGGTAACGGGTGAAGGAAGTCAGGGGAGAGGTGCACAGTATGATGGAAGCTTCAGTGGCAGCTCCAGAGTGTAACCCCGTATCCTGGAGTGAAGTGCAAACACAAGCGAGATATACTTCCCACCGAGGTTGACGAACCAGACCAAATCGCCCACCAGACAGACGTGAATGCTGTGCGTGTGGAAGAGTGGGACCTGTTATGAATGGGTCACCAAGGAGGATAGCAGGCCCAGGCTAAGCCACAGAAAACCAGAGAGGTTGGTAACTAAGCGTATGCAGACCTCTTATCCTGTCCACACAACTAGCAGTAAATGTGGAGCATACCTACGATGATCCTAGATGCCTCGGCACAGCCGAGAGCTAACTAAGCCTAAAGCAAGAAAGGAGAAATCTAAACTGCTCCGAAGTAGACCCCAAAGGAATAGATAGCCCCCAAACATATATTGTCTGTGAGACAAGATGAAAACACAAACGCAGGTAGAAAAATAGACTGATCAAACGATGGGGCCCACACTGACTAGACAGGACAGGAAAGGAAAGACACTGTCTGCAATCACGCAAAAAACCCTGCAAAAAGTCCAACACGTCTGATGCACAAAAACACTGAAGTCGCACGACTTCGCCCCCACTATATCAGCACTCTGGTATATTCTGAAAGCAAAGCAAAAAGAGACCAATATAAAAGGGGACAAAACAAATGGGCACATGCAGTAACATATGGGCGGTGATTCAGCACAGCACCAGCCGGAGCTAGCTGACCCACACAAAGCAGAGATAAACAAAACCAGATCAAATGCAAACAGAATAGTAAATGAACCACTTAGCTGAACATGCAGGGAAAGAGCAGGAGACATCAGACCTCAGGAGGCACAGGAAGAAAATCACCAGCAGGGATAGAGGGAGTCAGCTGTCTTAAATGCCAATCAGGAACCCCAGATCTCCAATTGTCTTCCTCATTATCAGGTGGCAAGCCTCTGTCAATCAGATTTGCTCCACTATCTCCAGTAACTACCAGAGGGAGCCCAGAAAGAGAACTCTCAATCTGACCAGCTCCACTATCTTCAGTAAACACCAGAGGGAAGCCAGAGAGAGAAAGCCCTGCCCGAGAAAAACGACAGCAAAGGTACTCTCACCCCTGTGAAGGTCCTGCTAATTGGAGGAAACGTCGCCCCTGGAGGGAATGGTATGGCGGGAGAAGAGCCCTACTCAGAGCAAGACAGTGTCATGATGTTGGATGCCGAGAACAGATGGAGAAGGTGTTGACTGTCCATGGTAAGATGTCTGCGTTGTCCTGTCGCATGGAGGCAAGTCTGGTGGAACTCCAACCTGGATCCCAAGCTCTCGACAAAGGAGAGAAGGTGATGAGTGTTCCCGAGATGTCCGCTCCCACAGTTCTCGTCGATGAGAAAGAAGAGCCACTAATATCGTCCCCTGAGGTGGAAAGTTTGCTGGCTGTCTGCTCACAAGATCCTGACCAGATGGAAGAGATGAAGCAGCTGTGTGAGACAGAGAGTGTGGCTAAAAAGCAATGGGAAGTGACGCCTGCAGAGCCCAGTGCGGATGAAGATGGATCCGGCCTGCATGGTCTTAAGTCATCCGATTCCAGTTCTGACAGGAATGCGCCTGTCAAAGAGGAAAGCTATGGAGAAGAATTGCTAGTACTAAGTCCCCAAACTGAAGAGCCCGAGCAAGAAGTCCCTGAGGTTCCCGCTGATGATAAAAAGGGCGAACCGTCTGCGCAAAGCTAAGAAGAAAAAAAATAAGATAATGGATGCAGTTGAAAAACCCAAGGTCACAAAGCAAAGTCTGTCTGAGGACTTCTCTCCCACAGTTGTGGTAGATGAAGACGAACAGGCCTCGGAGATTGCTACTCCATGGGTCCTGGATGAACTCCCATTCCCTACCACTCTATCCAAAGTTCAGAGTGACCATTACGAGTAGTGTTGAGAATTCCGATACCGCAAATATCGGGAATCGGCCGATATTCGCGGTATCGGAATTCCGATACTGAGTTCCGATACTTTTTGCATATCGAATCGGAAGTTCCCATAATGCTATGAGCCAGTTTGATTTGATTCAGCCAATGACAATCCTCAGAAGTGTGGGCACATCCTGTTAGGCATGTAGGCATGTTATCTAATGGCATGGCTGTGATTGGCTGCTGAAATGATGTCATGATACACTATAAAAGCCGCCGCCGCCATTTTGGATTCACTCTGCTGTGAATTCAGTTAGGGACAGGCTGCTGTTCAAGACTCTGAGGGACAGTTAGAGATAGTGATTTTCTAAATAATATTGTGCTTTACCCAGGCTACATTATCAATCAGTGTAGCTTTCTTTTGCCTTGCAGCGCTGTTCACAGCTGTCTGCAAGGTCTGTGTGAGTGCAGCTCACGCTGTGTAGTGTGTCCTGCAGCCATGTCTGGTTGTAGGCCGCTCAGCGTGCGTCACTGCCTCACACATATTTTTCTTTTATTGCTGCAAATTTTTCATTAATTCTCCTAGTAGTGTGCATCCATCCGTATCCATATACATTGGTTGCAAACACTATAGGAGTACACAGCGGAGCCTTTCTGCAGCTTTTCAGTGCTAGTGCCCACTTATCTGCACTGTTCAAGGCTGTCTGAGAGGTCTCTGTGTGTGAGTGCAGCTCACGCTGTAGTGTCCTGCAGCCACGTCTGGTTGTAGGCCGCTCAGCGTGCTTCACTGCCTCACACATATTTTTCTTTTATTGCAGCTCATTTTTCATTAATTCTCCTATTAGTGTGCTTCCATCCACATCCATATACATTGGTTGCAAACACTATAGGAGTAGACAGCAGAGCCTTTCTGCAGCCTTTCAGTGCTAGTTCCCACTTATCTGCACTGATCACGGCTGTCTGAGAGGTCTCTGTGTGTGAGTGCAGCTCATGCTGTAGTGTGTCCTGCAGCCACGTCTGGTTGTAGGCCGCTCAGCGTGCGTCACTGCCTCACACATATTTTTCTTTTATTGCAGCTCATTTTTCATTAATCCTCCTATTAGTGTGCATCCATCCATATCCATATACATTGGTTGGTTGCAAACACTATATAGGATTAGATAGAGGACCTTTTTTTTGGCTTATGCCCTGCAGCCGCAGCCAGATTAGTATTACCCTATTTTTTGGAGCCTCATCTATTGCATTGTAGGTTACCTTCCTGCATTGTAATAGCTCCAAAAAGTTTGTGATACTATCGCTTTCACATCTTTGGTCACATCCGTTTTGTTTTTTTGAAAAAACAAAACAAAATAAAGTTCACCAAACACTCCACTTGACAGTAGTGTAGGCCACATTAGCTCATATTAAAGTGTAATCCACACACTTTATAAAATTAGTGTTTTTTATACCTGTTTGCAGCTGTTCAGGAATAAGCACACTAAGCCCCCTTTGTACTTTTCTGCCTATCTTTATCAGTCTACCAAGATGAAGAAGGCAGGGAGTAAGGCACGTGGTCGTGGGCGTGGAGTTGCAGCAGGGAGAGGATGTGGGGATTCAGCAAGGAGAGGACGTGGGGATTCTATGCCTAATGCGGGCACCAGTGATTCAGCATCCCTGAGTTTTGCCAGGCAACAGTCCTTTATGCGCAGCTTTGTAGGACCCCACTCCTGCGGGACGAACAAATTGAATCCGTTGTTGGATGGATGGCAGCTAACGCATCGACTTCAATGACTTCCACATCCTCTCAGGGCCAGAGCACTGAAGAGCAACCATCTGTCTCTTCACCACCTGCCAAATTGCCCAGGCAGTCAGAGAGCCCTGGACAGGAGCCATCTCAGTCTCTACTTCTGTTCTCTGAATCTGTTGGCTTGGAAAGAGGGGGCCAGCCAAGCAGCATTCAAGAATGTGAAGAGGGAGTATGCAGTGATGCGCAACTGCTTTGTTGCTCTGATTCTGAAGAGGCGGGTGGGCCAGTGCCTATGGTCAGCACACCTCAGTACGCATCAGATGATGAGACTCAGGTGCCACTTTCTGGTGCGTACGGTGCTGGCGAGACTACCCAGGAGAAGCAGGTGTTTGAAGAGGGTAGTGTAGATGATGAAATCCTTGACCCATCATGGCGTGAGGAACAGGAAGGTGGTGAAATTGGATCGCCCCTCACACCCAGGGCAGCGGGGTACTCGGTACCGGGCCGGTGTCAGGGGGATGTGTCACAGCAGCGGTGACCCGATCCGTGGCCCTGGGAGCCCAATATCAATGGCGGTGATGTTAATAGTATAGTTTATATGGATAGCTCGTGACGCCACCCGTGGTGTTTGGCAAGTAAGATGTTGAGCCACGGCTGCATGCAGATCCACTGGGACTGATGGTGTGGTGCAGCAAAGATGGTGTAGCTCCCCACAGGTCGAGCAGTAGTCCCAGGGCAGTGTGGGTGCAATGGATGAGGAGAGGCGCAGAATGGTATAGATGCTTGTACCCAGATGTAGAGGTGCTGAAGGTGTTAGCGACGAATGAATGGAGGACACCAGGGCTTGTAGTTTCAAAGCTTTACTCACAGTTCGTGGTACCCACTGGTGCCCACCTCCGTGCCGTGTCCTCCGGAGTAAAGACTCAATCAACCTCCCGGGCATGTCAGGGTTCTCCTCTCCAACACTCCGCCAACATGTGCCTTTCCTGAACGACTCCTCTATTGCGCCTTTTAATGTGAAGAGCTCCAGTACCATAGTTCTCTGGAATTCCTCCTGTCAGATGTTCCTAGAACCTTACTTGTATGACAGACAGCTGTAGCCTCTATCGGGGACTCCTCTCAGAGTCCTGGCTCACAAATCGGTTGCTGTTGTGTCCCAAGTCATGGATGGGAGTAGTGCATTTACAGCCAACTACTCCACCGGTGTCTGCTGCAGAACCATAAGTGTCCATACAACCTCGGGGACCGGGCCCCGGCCTTGCGCTGAGAACCTATAGGCAGGGTTCCTCTTCCAACCCACAACTCATCTCTGTTCTCCTACTCCTTCTGTTCCTTCTCTCTCTTATGGAAGCTGAGGTTGCAGGTCTACGTCCTTCTCTTTCTCTTCTCTTTCCCATGCCAGCTGGCTCAGGTCACTGAGGCAGCTGTAGCACTCTTTCTAAACTGAACTCAAACTGAACTCAAAACTGAACTTCAGAACTGAACTTCTCTGGGACTCACCCCAGACTGACCTTCTGTCAGACTGACCTACTATTCTCTACTTTCCCCTTCTTTTATACTAACTCCACCCACCTCCCAGCACATCTCGTGTTGCGAAGCAGGGTTCCACGAAGGTTGCTCTGCTACCCCCAGCCTGAAGCTGCTAGGTGGACCTACTGAACTATCCTGTGTGTGGGATGCAGGTGTTGGAGTGTGGAAAGGAGTTCCCAACTTACATAGGCTGGTGGGGCACTACACCTTAGGAGAAGGTGCAGTACCTCTGTGGCAACTGAGCCTCAGGGGCACCACATACCCCCCTGTTAAACACAGCACGTCCGTGGGCTGCAAGATAACAAAGTAGACAGCAAAGAAACATACAAAAATTTTGTAATGCACAATAACTTTTCTTATGCTAATCTTCCTAGTATAGGAGGTACTCATCTTGAACGTTAAACAATTCTATCTAAAATTTTTAATTCTAAGTGCAATTCTCAATTCAAAGTGCTATTCTCTGTAACACATTTTCTCTCATTTTTCTCTCTCTAGTACACATTTATTTTTCTACTTTCACTGTCTCTTCTAGACACAAGACGCTGACCACAAGTACTTGGTCCGTCACCTGTCTACTTTCAATTCTTTATTCATATCACTCATCTCTATATCAGACATTCCTAATTCTTCTATAAAAGCCATTTCTCAGTTACTAATACTCAATAAACACATTATCAAATACTTCACAGTACAACATTCAACAGTTATTCTTGTAAGGTGCTGGACACCGCTCCCAGCCGGGATCTCTTGCAGTGTCCTTTGAGGTACAGTAGACATCATCTTCGAAAAGTGTCCATGCAAAAACATTATCTTCGCAAAGTGTCTCTATATGTAAAACCAAGAAAGGGCACCTAAAGAGGTGCAACTATTTACAAGTAAGAGTTTTTGGATCACTCCAAGTTCATGATCGCTAGTTCAAATTGTGAAAACGCTGCCATTGCAAAAACTAGGCAACAAAAGTGCTACCAGAAAAACAAAACATGATAGCAAAAACAGCAAAGCACAACTGGTGCAACCAAACCCTCCTGGGTAACGAGATTTGAAAAGTATTTTAACGGCTACCAGATTCCAAGTAGTCGTTGGCAATTCTCAAGTACTCCTCTTCCCACGGTGTTAAGCCAGGGATCTTTGGTTTGGACTGCCGGACTGGAGGTGATACAAGAGCAGCCTGGTTCCTAGAATCAGGTACCTGAGCAGTCTGATTGGTAACGGTGGGTGGAGGGGCAGCAACAGGTCTCTTTGGCTTGTACCTTTTGATAAACTCCTCCGGAATACGGCAGATATTCAGGGTGTACCACCCCCGGAGTCCTTCATGCCGGGTGAAGTTCACATACTCCCCAGGCTGCAGGTCTCTATCAGGATGCCCCCTCCTCAGATGGGGCTCCATGTCCTGCTGGTTAAAGAACAGGTCGCTGATTCTTTTGGGGTCCTCAATAAATCCGAACCCCTTCTTTCGGTTGACATTCAGCACCTGCCCCCATCCAGCTGCATCCCGGGGACCATGATGCCCAGCATGGGCCCTCTCCTTCCGGGCCAGATCCGGGCCGAGCACAGCCTGCTTTCTCTGCTCCCTCTCTGGATATTCCGCTGCCAGCTGTCGAATGGTGTCCCAACATCCTGCCCAACTCTCTTCTTTCTCCCTCTCTTCCCGGGACCTGCTCTCACCCACGGCACCAGCATCCCAGTCCCAGACCAGATCCAGGACGACCTGGCCAGCCGCTGCAACTGTGGTACACCCCAGGACCTCCCCAGGTGGAGGGACATCCGACATACCTGGGGCCTCCTGGCGGTGCGGCCTCTGCTCCGGTGCAGGTGGTGATGGAGCGGATGGTGGCTCCGGGTCTGCAGGGGTCTCTGCGGGAACCTGCACAGCCGCGTCAGGTTTGGGCGGGAGCTCCGCTTCCACTACCGGGTCCTCCGGTAACTCCTTCGAGCAGGCGGCACCCAGACGCACAGTTAGGGTAGACGTGTAGATCAGCGCTGCCCGGGGACAGTCCGGTGTGGTAGCAGCAGGTACCGATGGTGGGGGTACCGCTGGTGTAGGCCCCGCCGGGGCGCGCTGCCGTCTCAGCTTCTCCAAGGCTTCCTTCCTCAGCTGCAGACTGGCTGTCAATTCAGCTATTTCAGCTTCTAGTTGCTGGTGGTTCATTCCGGAGTTCGGGTTGGAGCCGTCAGCCATGGCGCCAGGGAGATTCATTTCCCCGCGCTCGGCAGGCCTCCTTCCCTCACTCTCCAAAATGGCGTTCTCGCGTTCTTCCTGCCTTGGCCCCTTTCCCGCCACTGGCTTCTTCTGCCCCTCCTTCCGGGGGCGGCGTCTTCTTCCAGCGCCTCCATACCCAGCCGCCAGGATGCGTTCCCCTCGGGGGGTGGGCCATATATCTGTCACATAGTAATTCAGGCACGGAAGGCCCAATACTCTTCGCGGTCTTTTCTTAGGACCTCCCATCTCTTCACGCCCTTCTTCTCTGCGCCAGCGGTCATTTCTAATGTCCATTTTACAGTCTATTAAATTTGGTCTTCTGCACATTTTTCAAAAGCACAAAGTCTCACAAATGTCAGGCACACAGAAACCGATGGCATCGGGTCTCGTCATCCTGTTCGTGACGCCAAAATTGGGTCGCCCCTCACACCCAGGGCAGCGGGGTACTCGGTACCGGGCCGGTGTCAGGGGGATGTGTCACAGCAGCGGTGACCCGGTCCGTGGCCCTGGACGTCCAATATCAATGGCGGTGATGTTAATAGTATAGTTTATATGGATAGTTCGTGACGCCACCCGTGGTGTTTGGCAAGTAAGATGTTGAGCCAACGCTGCATGCAGATCCACTGGGACTGATGGTGTGGTGCAGCAAAGATGGTGTAGCTCCCCACAGGTGGAGCTGTAGTCCCAGGGCAGTGTGGGTGAAATGGATACGGAGGTGCGCAGAATGGTATAGATGCTGGTACCCAGATGTAGCGGTGCTGAAGGTGTTAGCAACGAATGAATGGAGGATACCAGGGCTTGTAGTTTCAAAGCTTTACTTACAGTTCGTGGCACCCACTGGTGCCCGCCTCCGTGCCGTGTCCTCCGGGGTAGAGACTCAATCAACCTCTCGGGCAAGTCAGGGTTCTCCTCTCCAACACTCTGCCAACATGTGCCTTTCCTGAACGACTCCTCTATTGCGCCCTTTAATGTGAAGAGCTCCAGTACCGTAGTTCTCTGGAATTCCTCCTGTCAGATGTTCCTAGAACCTTACTTGTATGACAGACAGCTGTAGCCTCTATCGGGGACTCCTCTCAGAGTCCTGGCTCACAAATCGGTTGCTGTTGTGTCCCAAGTCTTGGATGGGAGTAGTGCATTTACAGCCAACTACTCCACCGGTGTCTGCTGCAGAACCATAAGTGTCCATACAACCTCGGGGACTGGGCCCCGGCCTTGCGCTGAGAACCTATAGGCAGGGTTCCTCTTCCAACCCACAACTCCTCTCTGTTCTCTTACTACTTCGTTCCGCACTGTTCCTTCTCTCTTATGGAAGCTGAGGTTGCAGGTCTACGTCCTTCTCTTTCTCTTCTCTTTCCCATGCCAGCTGGCTCAGATCACTGAGGCAGCTGTAGCACTCTTTCTAAACTGAACTCAAAACTGAACTTCAGAACTGAACTTCTCTGGGACTCACCCCAGACTGACCTTCTGACAGACTGACCTACTATTCTCTACTTTCCCCTTCTTTTATACTAACTCCACCCACCTCCCAGCACATCTCGTGTTACGAAGCAGGGTTCCACGAAGGGTGCTCTGCTACCCCCAGCCTGAAGCTGCTAGGCGGACCTACTGAACTATCCTGTGTGTGGGATGCAGGTGTTGGAGTGTGGAAAGGAGTTCCCAACTTACCTAGGCTGGTGGGGCACTACACCTTAGGAAAAGGTGCAGTACCTCTGTGGTGACTGAGCCTCAGGGGCGCCACAGGAGCAGCTCGGAGGAAGAGATTCCCCGAACGGCCAAAACAGGAGGGAGAGGGAGGAGGCAGACTTGGTTGCCTGTAGCCTCCACTTTGGCACCCATTAGGAGCATTCCTCTTCCAAAAGCCAAAACAGGTGCTCCCAAGACTTGCAGTGCGTGGTCCTTTTTTGACAGTTGCAGATGACATTTGCTTTGTCAAATGCAAGCTGTGTCACCAGAAAGTCAAAAGAGGGAAAAGTGTCAGCAACTTCAATACCACAAATATGTGGAAACATGTGCGGACCAAGCACGTGGTGGAGTTACAAAGACACACTGAAGACGTAGGCCAACCTACAGCACCACCTACCATCTCTTCAGCTCGTGTTGTAGCCTCTTCCTCCAGCTCACACACAGCTGGTTCGGCTTCCTCACAGGATCACCATGGAAGAACCTCTGGCACTGTTGTCCAGAGACCCAGTGACATTCCACCCACAGCACCACGTTCCCATTCATCCTCACACTCCCAGGCCACTCTACAGCCATTGGTAGCACAGGCATGGGAGAAAAGGCGGCCATACTCGGCAAACCATCCCCGAGCACAGGCTCTGAATGCTGGCATTGCCAAACTACTGGCCCTTGAAATGCTCTCATTCAGGCTGGTGGAGACAGACACCTTTCGGAACTTCATGGCATTGGCAGTCCCACAATACAGCGTGCCCAGCCGCTTTTATTTCAGCAGGCAAGCCGTCCCTGCCCTGCAAAAGCATGCGGAGGGAAAAATTAAACATGCGCTACTAAACGCCGTCAGTAGCAAGGTCCACCTGACCACCGATGCGTGGACCAGTAACCATGGACAGGGACGATACCTTTCCCTCACTGCCCACTGGGTGAATGTTGTGGAGCCGAGTACAGATCTTGAGAGTGGCGCTGTACGTATTCTGCCAACTCCAAGGATTGCAGGAATCCAGTCTGTACACATTGACTTCTCCTCATACTCCAGTTCCTCAGAATCAGCGCTGCAGGAGCCTGTTACGACCGATATGAGCACAGCCATGGCCAAACGTCAACAGGCTGTACTGAAATTAATTTCTTTGGGGAATCGAAGCCACACAGCGCAGAAGCTCTGGAATGCCATCAAGCAGGAGAGCGACGTGTGGTTTGTGCCAGCGAATCTCCAGCCAGGCTTGGTAGTGTGTGACAATGGCCAAAATCTGGTGGCAGCTCTGGGCCTAGGCAACCTCACTCACATCCCATGTCTGGCACATGTGCTCAACTTGGTCGTGCAGAGCTTTCTGAGGGACTATCCGGATCTTGATGCACTGCTGCACAAGGTCCGCATAGAGTGCGCTCACTTGCGGCGTTCCAGCATGGCAAGATCGCGCATTGCAGCTCTGCAGCGCCGATTACGCCTTCCGGAACATCACATCATGTGTGACCTACCCACCAGGTGGAATTCAACATTACATATGTTGGAGCGGTTGTGTGAGCAGCAGGCAGCAGTAATGGAGTACCAGCTGCATCAGGCGCAAACAAGTCGCACTGTGCGCCGATCACACTTCAGCACCACTGAGTGGGCCTCTATGAAGGACATCTGCCTCGTTTTGTGTGCCTTCGATGATTCCACGTGGATGGCGAATGCAGATGATGCACTAGTCAGCATGACTGTCCCCCTTATCTGCCTGCTTCAAAAAACACTGCGAGCACTAAGGGAGGATGTTTTGGAAGAGGTGGAGGATGAGGAGTCACAAATGCAATCTGCTTCTGGACAGTCTGCGCTACGTGGTTCCTCACAAAGGCCTAGGCATGGGACACTTTGTGAGGAGGATGAGGAGGAGTCAATGGAGGAGGAAGACATCTCTCCAGAGGAGGGAGGTACACAGTGCTCTAGTCAGTATGTACAGCGAGGGTGGGGTAATGCAGAGCAGGCAGAGATGACGCCTCAAGCAGGGGACAGCGTTTCTTTGGCAGTTGGGAGTCTGCAGCACATGGTTGATTTCATGCTGCAGCGCCTGAGAAACGACCGCCGCATCGCCCACATTCTCAACACGGCTGATTATTGGGTGTACACCCTCCTAGATCCTCGCTACCGGGACAACTTACAAAGCCTCATAACACCGTTGAACCGGGAGCACCTAGAGACACTGGTGCATTCCATCATGTTTTCCATTCCACCCGAGAGCAGTGCTGCTAGTGCTTTACAAAGCCGCTCAGTGCGTCAAGGCAGTGAAGGAAGCTCTGCACAAAGAGGGAGCAGAGGCAGCACCTCAGCACAAGGCAAGACGAGTATGGCCCAAATGTGGCAAAGATTTGTGTGCCCGCCACAAATGTCTACACCATCACAGACGGCTCCAGTCAGCAGGAGTCAATGTTTCCGTCAGATGGTGACAGACTACATGTCTTGCCCTGTCAGTGTACTCCCAGACGGCTCTTCCCCCTTCAAGTTTTGGGTCTCTAAGCTGGATACATGGCTAGAGCTTAGCCAGTATGCATTGGAGGTGCTGGCTTGCACTGCTGCCAGTGTATTATCGGAACGCGTCTTTAGTGCCGCAGGTGGTGTACTAACAGACCGTCGCACGCGACTATCCTCCGATAACGTTGACCGGCTTACTTTTCTGAAAATGAACAAGGCCTGGATCTCGCCAGAATTTGCCAGTCCTTTTCCAGAATAAATAATTGGTTGGCAATAGTATCCAGATCTCCTGTTGTGTTCATGTTTCTACCACCTGAACTGTAATCCCTGGGCTCCAACACCGCCAGTTGTTGCTCAGAAGTGCCATCTGCACAGAGAAAAACACATGCTCCAGTGGTAGTGGGGTTCAGTAACGCTAGCTGTTCCCCTGCTGTGTGTCCGGCAATGTCTACTGCTGCCTCCACATTCACACTACTACTGATTTCAAACTTGCTCCAATTAGGCCTCTGGCTCCACTCTGTCTCTAGTACTTCCCCTGGCCTCCAACACCACCAGTTGCTGCTTAGAAGTGCCATCTGCACAATCAACACTTGTTCCTGTGTTACTGGGGTTCAGTAACGTCATCTGATTCCCTGATGTGTGTCTGGCAATGTCTCCTGCTCTGTCCACATTCCCACTACTAGTACACCCTGATTGACCCTGGGCTTCAACACAGCCAGTTGTTGCTCAGAAGTGTCGTCCACACAGAAAAAAACACTAGCTCCTGTGTTAGTGGGGTTCAGTAACGCCAGCTGCTCCCCTGCTGTGTGTACGGCAAAGTCTCCTGCTGCCTCCACATTCAAACTACATCCGATTTCACACTTGCTCCAAGTAGGCCTCAGCCTGCTCCATGATTGATCCTGGGCTTCAACACAGCCAGTTGTTGCTCGGAAGTGCCATCCGCACAGGAAAAAAACACTAGCTCCTGTGTTAGTGGGGTTCAGTAACGCCAGCTGCTCCCCTGCTGTGTGTACGGCAAAGTCTCCTGCTGCCTCCACATTCAAGCTACATCCGATTTTACACTTGCTCCAAGTAGGCCTCAGCCTGCTCCATGATTGATCCTGGGCTTCAACATCGCCAGTTGTTGCTCGGAAGTGCCGTCTGCACAGAGAAAAACACATGCTCCAGTGTTAGTGGGGTTTAGTAATGCCAGCTGCTCCCCTGCTGTGTGTCCGGCAATGTCTCCTGCTGCCTCCACATTCAAACTACATCACATATAAAACTTGCTGCAATTTGGCCTCAACCTGCTCCATGATTGACCCTGGGCTCCAACATCGCCAGTTGTTGCTCTGAAGTGCCGTCTGCACAGAGAAAAACACATGCTCCAGTGTGAGTGGGGTTCACTAATGCCAGCTGCTCCCCTGCTGTGTGTCCGGCAATGTCTACTGCTGCCTCCACATTCACACTACTACTGATTTTTAACCGTGCTCCAATTAGGCCTCTGGCTCCACTGTCTCTAGTATTTACCCTGTCCTCCAACACCGCCAGTTGCTGCTAAGAAGTGCCGTCTGCACAATCAACACTTGTTCCTGTGTTACTGGGGCTCAGTAACGTCAGGTGATCCCCTGATGTGTCTCCAGCAATGTCTCCTGCTCTGTCCAAATTCCCACTACTACTCGGTATCCGAGTTCCAGCAACTTCTACTGATCCTTGGTAGTGCTTTCTAGCACAGGTACCTCCTGCTTAGTAACCGGGCTCCAGCACCGTCAGCTGGTCCTCGGTTGTGCCATTGGCTCTTGTTCCTTCTGCTGCCCCTCCGGGTTCCAGCACCGTCAGCTGGTCCTCGCTAGTTCCATTAGCTCTTGCTGCTTCTGCTACTCATCCGGGTTCCAGTACCGTCAGCTGATTCTCGGCAGTGCCTTTGGCTTAGGTGCCTCCTTCTCGGTATCCGAGTTCCAGCAACGTCTGCTGGTCCTTGGTAGTGCTTTCTAGCACATGTACCTCCTACTTAGTAACCAGGTTCCAGCATCGTCAGCTGGTCCTCGCTAGTTCCATTGGCTCTTGCAGCTTCGGCTACCCATCCGGGTTCCAGCACCATCAGCTGGTTCTCGGCAGTTCCTCAGCCTTCTTGTACCTTCTGCTACATTTCCAAGTTCAAGCTTTTGGAAATGGTTTTTGTTTATTATCACTCTGGATCTCCCTGACGACAACCCTGAAGATGACAACCCTGAAGACAACGACCCGTAACACCACCCCAAAGAAGACCAAAAAGATGACCCTGAAGAAGATGACCAAGAGGACAAAGAACATGAAGACAACCACCAAGATGCAGAACAACAAGAGGCAGAAGACCAAGAAGCAGAAGACTAAGAAGCTGCAGAACAAAAAGCAGAAGAACATTAAGCATAAGACTAAAAATCAGAGCAAAAGATATTATCTAAAGTATAAGCAGAAGAAAACTAAGCAGTGTATGGGGGTGAGTCCATTCCTCCTCATGGAGCCCCTGGAAAATGCCTGCTGCAGACCAAACTGAACGCGGACAAATCCTGTTGTAAATCTTTTGTGACAGGCAGAATGGAAGGTGTAATCTTCAAACTTTTATAGATAACAACTACAGGAATGCCTGTCACAAATAAGAATATGATGAAGAAGAATAGGAAGAAGATGAAGAAGTAGAATATGAAGAAGAATAATAGTTGAATAAGAAGAATATGAATAATGTAAAAAAAAGAATAATAGAAAGAAGGTGAAGAAGAAGAAGATGAATAAGGTGAAGAAGAAGTTGATGAAAAAGATGCTGCTGCTGAGGATCATGAAGGAGAAAGTGTGGGAGAAGTAAAAAAGAAGGTGAAGAGCATGGAAGTAGTGAAACATACATATCTGACAAAATATAAAAAAGGTTAACATTGTCAATATCTTTGTAACTCTGAACGTTTTTTAAAAAATTTTTTATTCCTGCTATTCCATTTGATTGGGCTAAACCTCTATGCCTTTATTGTCTCCTCCACCTCCCCCAATATATTCTACATTATTCTTAGTTGTTTTTCTTCATGTAGAATTAACCTACAAGGAAAGAAAGGGTTTTTTTTAATGCCAATATTTCTATTCCATTGACTTGAATGGGACTTCCAGTATCGGAATCAGCGATACCCGATACTTTTTGGATATCGGCCGATCCAATCCGATCCGATATTTCTCAATATCGGATTGTATCGCTCAACACTACTTACGAGCCTTTCTGGAAGAAGATGAAGCCAGAGAGGCAGGAGTGGTTGTGAAAATTGTGAGCATCTGTCAGCCCTCAGAAGAGCATTGTGGAGTAAGACGAATCCTCACCCATGCAATGGCAAGCTAAAAAAGAGGGAGAATGTAAAGAGATAGACTGGACCGCGGGTACCTGTGTGGGGAGGAGGACCCCCATACAGTGATTGGGCTAGAACCAGGGGGACCGCCATCAGGGTTGTTGAAGAAACCACATCAGGGGGATTACAAAGGGAGACATGCGACTGAAGTTGTCAGGGCAACAGGGGGCGGGGCGAGGGTAAAAGGAGCAGGGGACGCGCTGAGGTGGCAGTTGGCAGAGAGCCTGACAGGAGAGAGGAAGCCGTGCGGCAGAGAGAGGACTGTGGCAACTGACGGTGTGGAAAAGAGAGACAGGCAGGAGATTGAAAAAGGGAAATTTGAGACTTACCGAAGGTTGACGCGTAAGAGACTCTCCCCGGGAGTTTCCCCCCGCAAAGATTCAGATAAAGTGACGGCCGCTGATTCCCTCCGTGGTGTGACAGGACCGGGATCTCAGGCGACCGCTGCGACGACACAGCAATCCGGTACAGTGGCCAGGACACTGCCCCCCTGTCTTCTCCCACAGCCGCGGCCCCGTCATCACCGACCTCAGGGGACGTCACCTCGCTATAGGCGGCCGCAGAGCCCGTCCCGGTTACTGAGGGGACACTGAGCAGAATTTGTTAACGTTTATGTCTTTTTTGAAACTGCGTCATGACCTGGCTGGGGAACGAGCGCCTCTAAACGGACGCCTGGGAGATTGACCCCCTGAACAGTTTCTTCAGGGCCCGTTGTGCCCCACCGACCCCACTTCTTCAGGGCCTGTTGTGCCCCCACCGTGCCAGCTTCTTCAGGGCCCGTTGTGCCCCACCGACCTCATTTCTTCAGGGCCTGTTGTGCCCCACCGTGCCAGTTTCTTCAGGGCCCGTTGTGCCTCACCGACCCCATTTCTTCAGGGCCCGTTGCGCCCCACCGCCCAGTTTCTTCAGGGCCTGTTGTGCCCCATCGTTCCGGTTTCTTCAGGGCCTGTTGTGCCCCATCGTTCCGGTTACTACAGGGCCCGTTGCGCCCCACCGTCCAGTTTCTTAAGGGCCTGCTGCGCCCCATCGTTCTGGTCTCTTCGGGGCTGTACAAGCACAAGTCCTTCCGGGAAGTCGTGGATTACAAGGCAGCCACATCTGCAACCCCTGAGTGGTCGTGAACTCGAGCGACGCCCGGAAGGCTAAGTGTATTATAGAGAAAATAAGGACCCTTTTTGTTTTTTTTTATGTTGTTTTACGAGTCCCTGCGAGGACAAATAAGTGTTTCCCCTTTTCCCTGATTTAAGCAGTTTTAGCCCTTGCGGCTTTAAAACTTATAAAAGTTTATTTCACCCCACATTCAGTCTCGTGTCTCGTCACTGCATCCTGTGAGCCTGCTCGAACCCTACACTTGGCGTAGTCGGCAGGATGCAGTCTTCGAGCGCGGACAGTGGTAGCCCCGAACATGGGGGAGCTGTAAGCTCTGTAAATAATGAGGGTCCCCGTACCAGCATCTCATTGGGGGCCATGTTGAACAACCTGCCTAGATTCTCTGGCTCAAATACTATGCTATGGAGCTGGACAGAGCGGATGAGGGGGCTTTTTCGGATGCACCCAATGACCCCTGACCTGGAAGCTGAAGTGGCACTCATGGCCCTAGACGGGGAGGTGCGGAGGTCAGTGATGTTGAAACCCCCGGGGCACCGCAACACTTTTGAAAAGGTGTTGCAGATAGTGGAACAGACCCACGGGGATCCCACTAATGTGGGAGAGTTAAGGACCCGACTGTTTAGCCGGATGCAGGCAGAGGGGGAGACGATTACTCAGTATATGAATGTACTCCAAGAGTTGCATACGGCTATTGAAAGAAAAGATGGGGTAGGGGTAGGACCTGTTGACATAACCCTACGTGACCTACTGGTGACTGGACTGCGAGATCCACTGATAAAGCAGGCTTTAAGGGAACGGATCAGAATGAATCCCCAAATCGACTTTTCAGAAGTGGGAAGTCAGGCACGGGTTCAGGAGCAAGAGCAGGGGATGGCGGTCCCCGTGGGGAAGGTCCGAGGTGTGGAGGCCTCCTCGAACACAGTTGCGGAACCTCAATGGGTGGAGGAGATGAAGCGTGAATTGAAAAATATAAAGAGCGAGTTGGCTGAAGTAAAGAGAAGAACCGAACCGGAGACTGGACGACCCAGTGCTAATCCCGGTCCCTGGGGGTCACGCTCTCCGCGAGGTGGTCAATCTCTACCGGCCCGGTGTTATGAGTGTGGAGAACCAGGCCACTTCACCCGAGAGTGTCCGCGGCGTGGGAGATACCCACCCCGGCGGCCATTAAACTAAAGGGCTCCGGGCTGGGGGGACGCCGCTCGGAGCCGAAAACCACAACTAGGGGTGGTGGAAGTCCCGAAGATTTGGTAGCAAAGTGTCCTGAAGTTTGGGCAGAAGTAGAGGGCCGGGCCGTCCGGTGTCTGGTGGACACGGGGTCACAAGTAACCACTATGCTCTCAGCGTACTTTCAACAAAACTTTCCGGAGGCAGCAAGGCCTCAGTGGGGGCCCATGATTAGACTAGTAGCCGCCAACCAACTGCCGGTTCCGGTTGCCAGGGTAGTGTGGGTGCAGGTGACGTTGTGCGGTAAACCCCTCGGCCGCAGAGGGGTGGTGCTGACTCAAGGAGAAGCTGATCAACGACACCCCGTCACCCTAGGCATGAATATTTTAAAAGAGTTTGGTAACCTGTTGCTTAATGATCCCACACAAAGGACACTGAAGCAGTGGGGTTCTCGCACAGCTCAGGGACAGGTATTCCAGCAGCTGGTGCGAGGTGCGCGGGTGCATCGGGACTGCCAGGAGGGTGAGGCTCTGGGCAAGGTCATCGCGACAGCGGCACCCCTGCTTGTGCTGCCTCCTGGACAGACAGTGGTGGCCCTGCCAATTCGGGCCCCGATACCTTTGGAGGGCGTAGAGGTGCAGGTGGAGCCGTGTCACTCAGAGCACTTACCTCCTGGCATACTGGTGGCCCGTTCCCTCGCTACGGTGCGAAAAGGAACCGCCCTGGTCTGCTGCGTTAACCTTGAAGACCGAGATATCATTCTGAAAGCACGGACTGTACTGGCCAAACTAGTAAAGCCTCTAGAAGAAGTGCTGCCCGCTGCTGCGGTTCAATTACGAGTACACCCCGAGGATCCCGGGGAGGTAACAATACGAACCCTACAGGCCCACGAAGTCTCGACACAAGAGAAGGGCCGAAATATTTTGGAGCAGATGCGGGCCGAGCTTTCTGGACTAACTGTGGCCCAACTTTCACAAGTAAAAGCATTGCTGGGACAGTACCATGAAGTATTTGCTAGTCATGAGGACGACTTTGGGTGTACCACCGCCATCACTCATGAGATCCCCACAGCAGGAGCGGCCCCTATCCGAGAACGATATCGACAGATCCCGCCACAACTCTATCAGGAGGTGAAAACTTTGCTGGCTCAGATGCTACAAAAAGGGGTGATACGGGAAAGTCAAAGCCCTTGGGCGGCCCCCATCGTGTTGGTTCGGAAGAAAGATGGTACACTACGATTCTGTGTGGATTATCGTAAATTGAATGCTTGCACTATTAAAGACTCATACCCACTGCCCCGCATAGAAGAATCTCTGTCTGCATTGGGTAAAGCAACATATTTTTCGACCCTGGACTTGGCCAGTGGGTACTGGCAGGTGCCTATGTCAGAAGAGGACAGAGCTAAGACGGCGTTCATAGTGCCCATGGGACTGTTTGAGTTTAATCGAATGCCATTCGGGCTGGCCAACGCCCCCGGGACATTTCAGCGATTGATGGAGCGATGTCTAGGGGATCTCAATTTTGAGGCCACGTTGATCTACCTGGACGACATCATCGTCTATGCCGCCTCCTTCGAGGACCACCTGAAGCGGTTGGGACAGGTACTCAGCCGGCTGCAAAAGTACGGGTTGAAGGTGAAGCCTCAGAAATGTCACCTATTTCGCTCTCAGATTGAGTATCTGGGTCATGTCGTTTCGGCAGAAGGTGTGAGGCCATCCCGGGAGAAGATTGCTGCTATCCAGGAATGGCCTACCCCCGAGACGGTGAAAGACGTGCGGGCTTTTCTGGGGTTAGCTGGATATTACCGTCGTTTCGTAAAGAATTTTGCATGTCGAGCTCGAGCCCTACATGACCTGCTGAAGGGGGCTCCCGCTGGGGCCAATGGGCGAAAAATCCAGTGGCAACACCCTCAGGAAGAGGCCTTCCGAGATCTCAAGGCTGCACTCTCGGATGCCCCAGTGTTGGCTTATGCGAATTTTTCTCAGCCGTTCATCCTGCACACTGACGGGAGTCTTCACGGGCTAGGAGCTGTGTTGTCACAAGTTCAGGATGGCCGGGAAAGGGTGATCGCATATGGAAGCCGTTCACTCCATGACTCCGAGCGTAACCCTGACAATTACAGCTCTTTTAAGCTCGAGCTCCTCGCAGTGGTGTGGGCTATGACGGAGAGATTCGCAGAGTACCTAGCGGGCTCCGAGGTGGTATTGCGAACTGACAATAACCCACTGGCTCATTTGGAAAATGCCAAGTTGGGGGCTTTGGAGCAGCGATGGGTGGCCCGAATGGCGAAGTACAATTACAAGATTATTTACAAAAGAGGGGCCGAGAATGTTCATGCAGATGCTCTCTCTAGGATTCGACATACAACTCCTGGACAGAATCGAGACGAAGAATTAGAAGGAGAGGAAATACCGTTCGCTCTTACCGCTGCCGTGCTCACCAATGTTGATGCAAAAGTATCTTCCCCAGAGGCCCACAGGGGCATCCTGGAACAATCTCGTAATAAGTGGATACAACAGCAACAAGAAGATGAAGAAGTTGGACTTCTCCGGAAATGGGTCGCTGCTGGTCAATTACCCACTGACACTCAACGACAAGCTTTGACCCAAGACCTGTCGCTGATGCTGCGACAATGGGAGAGACTGATTATCCGAAGGGGATTACTGTACCGTAAGATCACTTCGCAAACAACCTCAACGACTGTTTGGCAGGTGGTTACGCCCGGAGCTCAACTACACGAACTGGCTCGAGAGGCTCACGAAAAAGGGGCCCACTTTGGAGTCAAAAAGACTTTGCAATGGTTACAACAGAAAGTTTATCACCCACGCTTGTCGGCTGTTGTGGACGAAGTTTGTCGTACTTGCCGCTTATGTGAATTGGCCAAACCGCCTGCTCAGAGGGCCGCAACACAGACGATTGTGACTTCAGAACCCTTGGAGCTCTTGACGGTGGATTATCTGCACATTGGTCCCGCATTCCAGGGATACGAACACTGCCTCGTCATGGTGGATCATTTCACTAAATTCGCTGTGGTCACCCCTACTCGAGACCAGACCGTGGAGTCAGCCGCCTCCGCAATTTGCAGAAATTTTATACAAGTGTACGGCTGTCCTCAACGCATACATTCCGACCAGGGAGCATGTTTTTTGGGGAAAGTTATGGAGGAACTACATCATCTTTATGGGATTGATAAATCCCGGACCACACCATATCACCCGCAAGGGAATGGGGCTTGTGGGCGATTTAATCGGACATTGATTCAAATGCTACGCACTCTGGAGAGTGACAAGAAAGCTCGTTGGCCTGAATATGTTTCTAAATTAGTGTGGGTTTATAATAATCGGGTACATCGAGTAACGGGCTATACTCCTTATTTCCTGCTGTTCGGACGAGAGGGTAAAGGGATCACGGAGGTAGAGTTGGACCCCGAAGAGCCTCGGCCCTGGACCGGAGTGTCGTCTTGGGTCCGAAATCATCGCCACAGGTTGCAAACTCTTCACCGAATTGTACATACCAAACTTCAAGACTGGGAACACCCCGGGAAGAATACAACCTCCCCTCCCCATCTCCAAAGCGGGGACCGTGTGCTTGTACTAGATCAACGCCCCCAGAATAAACTGGAGTCACGTTGGGAAGAGAGTCCTTATCGGGTACTACGCCGTATCCATTCAGAAGGACCTGTGTACGAAATACAGCCCGAGCAGGATGAAACACTGCCCACTCGCATTGTGCATCGTAATATGTTACGCCTGTGTATTTCTTCCGACCCGAAGCAACTGGAACCCGTCGCGAAGACATCCGAACCGGAGTCCATATGCTGGGACTCAGACGACGAGGATTTCCCTCCAGTTCCCAAGGGCCCTCCACCCAATAATGAGCCAGTTGACACAATTAACCCACCGGCATCTTGCAGCTCACCGACGTCCACCACCCCAGAAGATTCCACCCCAGTCGAACTTAGACGCTCCGAGCGGTCAACAGCCGGCAAACCCCCCGAACGGTATGAACAAGACCAGTTCGTATGGCAACAAATATTGACACCTTTACAGACCAATCTCAATAGACTAACACCCTCGCCCGAGGACTGGCGAGCTTACAGGGTGGGGGAATGTGGGGAGGAGGACCCCCATACAGTGATTGGGCTAGAACCAGGGGGACCGCCATCAGGGTTGTTGAAGAAACCACATCAGGGGGATTACAAAGGGAGACATGCGACTGAAGTTGTCAGGGCAACAGGGGGCGGGGTGAGGGTAAAAGGAGCAGGGGACGCGCTGAGGTGGCAGTTGGCAGAGAGCCTGACAGGAGAGAGGAAGCCGTGCGGCAGAGAGAGGACTGTGGCAACTGACGGTGTGGAAAAGAGAGACAGGCAGGAGATTGAAAAAGGGAAATTTGAGACTTACCGAAGGTTGACGCGTAAGAGACTCTCCCCGGGAGTTTCCCCCCGCAAAGATTCAGATAAAGTGACGGCCGCTGATTCCCTCCGTGGTGTGACAGGACCGGGATCTCAGGCGACCGCTGCGACGACACAGCAATCCGGTACAGTGGCCAGGACACTGCCCCCCTGTCTTCTCCCACAGCCGCGGCCCCGTCATCACCGACCTCAGGGGACGTCACCTCGCTATAGGCGGCCGCAGAGCCCGTCCCGGTTACTGAGGGGACACTGAGCAGAATTTGTTAACGTTTATGTCTTTTTTGAAACTGCGTCATGACCTGGCTGGGGAACGAGCGCCTCTAAACGGACGCCTGGGAGATTGACCCCCTGAACAGTTTCTTCAGGGCCCGTTGTGCCCCACCGACCCCACTTCTTCAGGGCCTGTTGTGCCCCCACCGTGCCAGCTTCTTCAGGGCCCGTTGTGCCCCACCGACCTCATTTCTTCAGGGCCTGTTGTGCCCCACCGTGCCAGTTTCTTCAGGGCCCGTTGTGCCTCACCGACCCCATTTCTTCAGGGCCCGTTGTGCCCCACCGCCCAGTTTCTTCAGGGCCTGTTGTGCCCCATCGTTCCGGTTTCTTCAGGGCCTGTTGTGCCCCATCGTTCCGGTTACTACAGGGCCCGTTGCGCCCCACCGTCCAGTTTCTTAAGGGCCTGCTGCGCCCCATCGTTCTGGTCTCTTCGGGGCTGTACAAGCACAAGTCCTTCCGGGAAGTCGTGGATTACAAGGCAGCCACATCTGCAACCCCTGAGTGGTCGTGAACTCGAGCGACGCCCGGAAGGCTAAGTGTATTATAGAGAAAATAAGGACCCTTTTTGTTTTTTTTTATGTTGTTTTACGAGTCCCTGCGAGGACAAATAAGTGTTTCCCCTTTTCCCTGATTTAAGCAGTTTTAGCCCTTGCGGCTTTAAAACTTATAAAAGTTTATTTCACCCCACATTCAGTCTCGTGTCTCGTCACTGCATCCTGTGAGCCTGCTCGAACCCTACACCTGCATGCTCCAGAACTGAAAGGGCTGCATCTTCTGTTTCAGGGGGAAGCCTGAGAGAGGCGGACCTTCCCCTGCTGCATGAGGGAAACATTAGTGAGACGGAGCTTCCTGCTGACAAAGAAGGGCGGAGAGTGAGTGGCAAAAAGCACACGCAGCAGCAGAGGTATAAGAGCAGAAAGTGCGTGCTGCAGGACAGTTTGGCACGAGCATAGAGCAGTGCCCAGAGTGGAGCACTCCGCCTCCCTTAACCTCAGAGTGTACCGGTGCTGCGACAGGATACATAGAGAGAGAACCTGTCGCCTGCAGAGAGAGTTGTGTAGAGCAGAGCTGTGCAGAACAGGGTCATGCAGAGCTGTGCATGCAGAGCCAAGTCGGGTGCTGCAGCATTGAGTGAGAGGAGTATTCTGCCCCGGGGAGCACCTACGCCACACAGATCCGCTACCGCCGTTGCCCATCGCCAATAACGGGAACCAGAGAAAAGGAGACATACAGTGTGTGCCCAGTTACCCCCATAAAGTCAAGAGTCAGACGCTCCAGGAAAGTGAGTGCAGCATACGTGCTGCTTGAAAGGGACCGGTAGTCGTGGCCATCAGTTACACACAGACTGTTAGTTAATAGCTGCCCTGACACGTGTGACCTGACTTCTCTAGGGGTTATAGCTTGAGAGCTTCTGGGCCTCACTACCAAGTACTTGCGCACACCGCGGAGCGAAGTCTCGTTCCGGTGGTTCCCCACACTGGACTCAGTACAGTGCTAGACACCTATAAGCACAGAAAATCTACCTGCCTCCCAGAGATTTCATTGAGACGTCACGCGCCGCTGTTGTCGGTGCCACCATTGGACTCCCGCCTGCTACAGACTTCGTCGAGATGTCACGAGCCACTGCTGTCTGTGCCACCATTGGAATCCTGAGATGCTGCACACCTGAAGACTACAGTCTGATAAGTTTCACCTCTTTAATTCTGAACTATCGTTCGTCCCTCACCTACCCTGCCACTCTCCTCGTTCTACCCCATTTCCTACCATCACCCTGCAACCCACTACTCCCTGCGTGGAGTTAACTCTTGATCTGCCTCCTGTCCAAGATGACATCCCGCTGCCCTCCGATTTCTACACTTGCACTAATGTTCTCACTGCTGGCAAGTTTAATGCATCCTTGGTTGTCCTCATAGATACCTGTTGGTTGAGATAATGGCTTGTCGAAATCTTCCAAAAGTTGTTTCAACCAAATTACTTCTTGACTTGCATAAGCAGCAGACATATATTCTGCTTCAGTAGAAGATAATGCAACTGACATCCTTTTTCTACTTGACCAAGAAATTGAATTTTCTCTTAACTTGAACAAGTAACCACTTAATGATTTCCGATCACTTGAATCTCCAGCCCAATATCTAATATCTTAAGATTTAGCCTTTGAGTTTCATTATGATATTGAAGAATTCTCTTAATTGCATTCCAGTCTCTTTGGCGTGGCTTGCTTACATGTCGGCAGAGAATTCTGACTGTGGCTGTGATATTCGGATGAGTTGTGGTTGCCATGTACAGAAGCGCCCCCACTGCTTGTCTGTAACTCTCCTTGTTGGGTAGAGGATCTTCTTCCAACTTTAAGAAGGATGGATCCATTGATGTTGACGAACCTCTGGCTTCTGACATTCCAAACTGGTTTATTATTGTGGAAATTTTAGAACTTCGGTTGAGAAGAAAACTCCCATCTTCCTATCTCTGGATTTGGATTCCCAAATAATACGTCACATTTCCAAGGTCCTTAGTCTCTAAGTGCTGGTTGAGAATTTCACCTAGCTTTGCAATTTTCTTTTCATTCTGATAGCTCAGTAAGCTCCCATGTCAGGATTTGGTGAAGGGACTCCATCTCTTCATTAGCAGCATTTATCCACTTCTGCTTCTTGTGGGCAGGCAGTTTTGCATCTCTTGCCATGACTGTGACTCTGGTTCAGGAAGGGTTCTTCTAACCATATAAGAAAGGCATCTAACTGGGATATCTTTGATTGGCCTTTCTGATCTCCTGCCTCGAGGTTGACTTGGTTCTTCTGTGTCTTCCTTGGTGGCTTCAGAGCTTATTCACACTTCAGTGTTTTCCTTTTGACATCTGGGTTTGGTGATTGAGATTCTTGTTCTTGCTTCTTGGTTAAATAACTGGTGTAACTTCATGGAACTTTAGCGATAAAGAGTTTTCATGAATCATTACATCTCTGCTGTTACTCTGTTGATCTCTGGGTGCAGGATTCTGTGTCTCTTGAGTTTCACTATAGCCCACCAGGACTCCTTGCTTTGTATGTGATTCCCACTTGGAACGTTTTTCTTTGGGAACATACAGTACACAAATGTTTTGCTTCCAAATATCCTGAGAGGCTTCAGGTTAGGCTTCTCACAGTTCCAAAGCTCATATGGAGTTTTATTTGTGGCTGTTTCTTTGCACTCTGTTTTGAAGATGGCAAGCTGTCACGATGGCTTCTCCCCAATATGTTATAAGTAGATTTGCATCAAACAACTTACTTCTCTTCCACTTTTGAAGATAGTACGGTTCTTTCTCTCTGCAATGCCATTTTGTTCTGGGTTGTATGGAATTGTAGTCTAGAACACAATTCCATCCTTTTTCAAAATGGTTTGCACCTTACCACTTGTATATTCGGTTCCATTATCTGCACACAGGGCTTTTGGCATTCTTCCAAATTTGTTAAACACTACAGCAAGATATTCTTCAAGTTTCTGTGGAACTTCATCCTTACTGTGAAGCGACCGTATATCTGGAGTAGTCCTCAATAAATGTGAGAAAATATCTCTTCTTGCTAGGAGTTTTAACACTCATTGGACCACATACATCTGTATGTATCAGATCCAGTGGCTGTGCAGATCTAGTGGTGCTTATTTTAAAAAAGGATTTTCTGGACATTTTACCTTTTCAGACAGCTAGTGAACTTCATCATTTGACTACACTGGTTGATTTCAATACCATTTGCAAGTTGAGCTAGCTTCCTTTCTGCTTCTGGGTCTCTGTGCCCAAAACATCTGTGCCATATATGGATACAGTTCTTATGTAGATCTTGTCTAGCACTGTACACTCTTTCTTTGCATTTCAGCTGATAAAGTTCATCTTGGATTTTTTCTTCTGCAAGAGTGTGACCCTTCTTTGAGATGATGCAGCTGTTATCTTTAAAAGTAACTAGATTCCCCTTTTGCGTGAGCTTCTTTACTGACAGAAGATTGCTTTCAAGACTGGGAACATAGAGAACATCCTTTATTGGGATCTTTCTGCTTTGTGCTGAGGAAGCTGGACAGTGGAGGTAGCTCCGACTCCTCCTGAAGTCATATAGCGACTAGTGTTGAGCATTCCGATACCGCAAGTATCGGGTATCGGCCGATACTTGCTGTATCGGAATTCCGATACCGACTTCCGATATTTTTTCAATATCGGAATTCGGCATCGGAATCGGAAGTTCAGTTGATTGACAGCCTGACGTCATCATGATGCGCGGTGTGTGCGCATCATGATGCGCCGTCATTTCGGGCCTTCCGGGGGTCTCTGCCGGCCTGCCGGGGGGCTGTGCTTGCCTGCCGGGGGGCTGTGTGGACTGCCCGGGGTCTGTACCGGCCTGCCGGGGGGCTGTGCCGGCCTGCCGGTGGTCTGTGCACCCTGTGGGGGTCTGTACCGGCCTGCCGGGGGGCTGTGCCGGCCTGCCGGTGGTCTGTGCACCCTGTGGGGGTCTGTACCGGCCTGCCGGGGGGCTGTGCCGGCCTGCCGGTGGTCTGTGCACCCTGTGGGGGTCTGTACCGGCCTGCCGGGGGGCTGTGCCGGCCTGCCGGTGGTCTGTGCACCCTGTGGGGGTCTGTACCGGCCTGCCGGGGGGCTGTGCCGGCCTGCCGGGGGGCTGTGCTGATGTCCGGGGGTCTGTGCAAGCATCGTCCGATGGGACTACAAGTCCCATCTGGCGATGCCTGCTACCATGACAGTGATTGACACATTAGCCAATGATGGGACAGTAGTAGTCCCATCATCCGGCTAATGTGTTAAATGTTAAAAAAAAAAAATACTACATACATACTACATGCTACATACATACTACATGCTACATACATACTACATATATACTACATACATACTACATACATGCTACATACATGCTGCATGCTACATACATACTACATACATACTACATGCATGCTACATGCATGCTACATACATACATGCATGCTACATACATACTACATGCATGCTACATACATACTACATGCATGCTACATACATACTACATGCTACATACATACCACATACATACTACATACATACTACATACTACATATATACTACATGCATGCTACATACATACTACATGCTACATACATACCACATACATGCTACATACATACTACATATATGCTACATACATACTACATACATACTACATACATACTACATGCATACTACATGCATACTACATACATACTACATGCATGCTACATACATACTACATGCATGCTACATACATACTACATGCTACATACATACCACATACATACTACATACATACTACATACTACATATATACTACATGCATGCTACATACATACTACATGCTACATACATACTACATGCTACATACATACCACATACATGCTACATACATACTACATATATACTACATGCATGCTACATACATACTACATGCTACATACATACCACATACATACTACATACATACTACATACATACTACATGCTACATACATACTACATATATACTACATGCATGCTACATACATACTACATGCTACATACATACCACATACATACCACATACATACTACATACATACTACATGCTACATACATACTACATATATACTACATGCATGCTACATACATACTACATGCTACATACATACCACATACATACTACATACATGCTACATACATACTACATATATACTACATGCATGCTACATACATACTACATATATACTACATGCATGCTACATACATACTGCATGCTACATGCATGCTTCATACATACTACATACATACTACATGCTACATACATACCACATATATACTACATACATACAATACATTCATACAATACATACATAGACATACAGTACATATAACATAGAGTAACATACTTACCAATACTTGTCACATTGTTCCCCGAAGCCATTGTCTTTTCCGGAATAAATATTAACATAACAAACCACAAAAATACTCACCCACGATCCGAAGCAGTCCACGAGTGTGTCCCACGACGATCTTGGGTAGAGAACTGCAGCATCAGATGATGCTGCCGTTCTCTACGGGCTGCAGGAATCCAATGACGGAAGGTAGGTATCCTTCCGCACTGTATTCCTCCGCCACTTAAAAAAAAAAAAGTCCCTAGTCTCACTTTATGCCATTGCTGTGTGGGAATTTCCCACACAGCAATGGCATAAAGTGAGACTAGGGACTTTTTTTTTTTTAAGTGGCGGAGGAATACAGTGCGGAAGGATACCTACCTTCAGTCATTGGATTCCTGCAGCCTGTAGAGAACGGCAGCATCAGCTGATGCTGCAGTTCTCTACCCAAGATCGTCGTGGGACACACTCGTGGACTGCTTCGGATCGTGGGTGAGTATTTTTGTGGTTTGTTATGTTAATATTTATTCCGGAAAAGACAATGGCTTCGGGGAACAATGTGACAAGTATTGGTAAGTATGTTACTCTATGTTATATGTACTGTATGTCTATGTATGTATTGTATGAATGTATTGTATGTATGTAGTATATATGTGGTATGTATGTAGCATGTAGTATGTATGTAGTATGTATGTAGCATGCATGTAGCATGCAGTATGTATGTAGCATGCATGTAGTATATATGTAGTATGTATGTAGCATGCATGTAGTATATATGTATGAATGTATGTAGCATGTAGTATGTATGTAGTATGTATGTGGTATGTATGTAGCATGTAGTATGTATGTAGTATGCATGTAGTATGTATGTAGTATGTATGTAGTATATATGTAGTATGTATGTAGCATGTAGTATATATGTAGCATGTAGCATGTATGTAGCATGCATGTAGTATATATGTAGTATGTATGTAGCATGTAGTATGTATGTAGTATGTATGTAGTATATATGTAGTATGTATGTAGCATGTAGTATGTATGTAGCATGCATGTAGTATATATGTAGTATATATGTAGCATGTAGCATGTATGTAGTATGTATGTGGTATGTATGTAGCATGTAGTATGTATGTAGCATGCATGTAGTATATACGTAGTATGTATGTAGCATGTAGTATGTATGTAGCATGCATGTAGTATATATGTAGTATGTATGTAGCATGTAGTATGTATGTAGCATGCATGTAGTATATATGTAGTATGTATGTAGCATGTAGTATGTATGTAGCATGCATGTAGTATATATGTAGTATGTAGCATGTAGTATGTATGTAGCATGCATGTAGTATATATGTAGTATGTAGCATGTAGTATGTATGTAGCATGCATGTAGCATGTACTATGTATGTAGCATGCATGTAGTATATATGTGTTATGTATGTAGCATGTAGCATGCATGTAGCATGCATGTAGTATGTATGTAGTATGTATGTAGTATATATGTGGTATGTATGTAGCATGTAGTATGTATGTAGCATGCAGTATGTATGTAGCATGCATGTAGTATATATGTAGTATGTATGTAGTATATATGTAGTATGTATGTTGCATGTAGTATGAATGTAGCATGTATGTAGCATGTATGTAGTATGTAGTATGAATGTAGCATGTATGTAGTATGCATGTTGTATGTATGTAGCATGTAATTTTTTTTATTTTTTTTTACATTCAACACATTAGCCGGATGATAGGACTATTACTGTCCCATCATTGGCTAATGTGTCAATCACTGTCATGGTAGCAGGCATCGCCCGATGGGACTTGTAGTCCCATCGGACGATGCCTGCACAGACCCCCGAAGCCTGCACAGCCCCCCGGCAGGCCGGCACAGCCCCCCGGCAGGCCGGCACAGCCCCCCGGAGCCTGCACAGCCCCCCGGCAGGCCGGCACAGCCCCCCGGCAGGCCGGTACAGCCCCCCGGAGCCTGCACAGACCACCGGCAGGCCGGCACAGCCCCCCGGCAGGCCGGCACAGCCCCCCGGAGCCTGCACAGCCCCCCGGCAGGCCGGCACAGCCCCCCGGCAGGCCGGCACAGACCACCGGAGCCTGCACAGACCACCGGCAGGCCGGCACAGCCCCCCGGCAGGCCGGCACAGACCACCGGAGCCTGCACAGACCCCCTGGCAGGCCGGCACAGCCCCCTGAAAGGCCCGTACAGACCCCAGAGAGGCTGTACAAGGGCAGGAAAGGGTTTTTCTTATTCCGATACCGGAAGTCCCATAGACTTGAATGGGACTTCCGGTATCGGAATCGGCGATACCGATACTTTTTTTAAAGATCGGCCGATACCATCCGATACGATACTTTGAAGTATCGGACGGTATCGCTCAACTCTAATAGCGACCATTAGCTAAGATGACCTTTTCTGACTTGCTTTCATTAAGGTCAGTGAAGAAATCCTTGTTATTTGTCATATGACTGCTTGCACCAGAATCTATACACCATATATGCTTTGCAGATGGGCCTGTACTGGCATTAAATGCAGTTTCAAAATATGAAGAATCTTCCTTTGATGACTGTTCTGCTTTTTAAGCATTCACGAGTTTCTCTTAGATTGCTTTTATATTTAGAGAAATACTGTGTCTTTAATGCTGTTTCTGCTCTGGATTCATTACATGCTGTGTTTTTCTCTTGAACTCATTCACAAGTTTGCCTGCAACATACTCAAGTGTCAGCTCATCATCTGGCCGTGCATCTAGTGCAGTCACAAGTGTGTCATAACTTTCTGGAAGACCACTAAATAGAAGTGCCACAAAATGAAAATTTTTAATTTCTTTTCCAATACCCCTGAGACGCTCCACAATCTCTAGGGTGGTTCTTACATAGTCCTGCATATTCTGTCCATCACTTAGCTTAAACTGATACAGCTTTCTCATGAGATAAAGCTTATTGCAGAGATTTGATCTTTCATGCACTTTCTGTAACTCATCCCACATCTCCTTTGCAGTTGCACACTTGCTTATATGCACGATCTGATTATCATCTACACTGAGAGAGATAGTGCTTTGTGCTTTTTGATTCTTCTCTAGCCAATTATCTGGTAATGGATGAGGCACTTGTTCCTGAGTATATTTCCACGTATTTTTTTCTTATAAGCAGCAACCTCACCTTGAGATTCCAGGACTGCTAGTTCTGGTTAGTGAGGCTTGGCACTGAGAACTTGACAGGATTGCTGCCAGTGGAAATCTTCTCTGTTGCTCTGTGCTGCTTTTGCTTTGGGCTTCTGTTGCTGTGTTACTCTGGGGTTCTGTGTCACTCTGGGCCGATAACCTGTTGGCAGTGGATTATTCAGGATACTCTCCAAGTGTCTGACAACAGAGCTTCTTTATTTAGGAACAAACAGGAATAATATATGATAAGCTTAATAGATTATGAATAAATCATTTGTGAGTCTCTATCTGTGCAGCATCTACAGCAGGCTGCTTCTCTCATACAGAGACACAGGACAACAGGAAATACAGTCACATGCTGTCCCTGTGTGAGCCTCTGGGAGTTTTTTTCTAACTTTATGAACAGCATACAAATTTAGCAACTAAACACTCATAGACAGGAATGGAGTTGTTGCACCAAACATATTCCAACAGTGGGTATACCATAATAGAATACACAAATCCAGCCTAATCAACAGTCCTTCTAAGGAGTAATTATAAGGTATATAGATTGTAGTGCTATGTAGGCAGGGAGTGTCTGTGGGTATATATCAGTAGCAGGCAGGCATTGTATGTGGCATGCTTCATTGCTTACATCAAGAGGGTCCATTCCATTACTGTCTGCTGCTGCTGTCTATTACATATAATGACCGTATATACATAGCCCCAGGTATCAGTGGGCAGGATTTTTTTTTTGCATCTTTATTCTGATTATTTTATGCCAAAGCAATCCAGAGCCCCCTTTTTTCACCATTTGCTTGTTGACACTGCAGAATACAGACAGATCCTTTTCATACAGCATGAAAATCCAGCTATTTAAAACGAGTTTGCCCATCCCAGCCATCATATCTGAGTGCGCAGAAAATTCTTCCATTTTTGTGGTACTGTAAAAAATTCTTGGAGTGTCTTATATAATTTCTTGACACCATTTTGCTGCCAGAAAAATATTTAGCTGCCAAAAAAATATTTAGCCTTAGGGCAGATATTTTACACTGGGTTTTGTTCGCCACACATATTGCATATCACTGCGCTCAAAATTGTGCCATTTCATGGCTTCATAGAATTTTGTTTGTTGTGTCTTAGCCTACTTATTGACACAATTTAGCAGGGCAAAAAAAATATTACAGGCCAGATATTTGAAAGTGGGCTATCACTGTCAGATGCCTCATCTATCTGTGGGCTACAAATTGTGGCAATTGAGACCTCCATTAAACTGTTTTGGCTGTCTTGACCCTAGTTCTATACACTTTTTCGGTAAAAAAACAAAAAAATGCAAGGCACATATTGAACAGTGTGGTACCTCCATAAGATGCCTCATCTATCTGTGGGCTACAAATTGTGGCATATGAGGCCATCATTCAACTGTTTTTGCTGTCTGGACCCTAGTTCTATACACTATTTTGCGTTAAAAAACAAATAATACAGGCCACATATTGAACAATGTGGTATCTCCGACAGACGCCTGATCTCTCTGTGGCCTACCAATTGTGGCATTTGAAACCTCCATTCAACTGTTTTGGCTGTCTGCTACCCTAGTTGCATAAACTATTTTGTATTAAGAAAACAAAAAATACAGGCCACATATTGAACAGTGTGGTTTTCCCACACACGGATCACATATAAGTTGGCTCCCAATTCAGCCATTTGTAGAGAACGTGGAAAATATTGTAGTCCATTTAAAATGGGCAAGGCACATGGCAAGGAATGGGGAAGTGGACGTGATGGTGATAGTGCATGCATAGGCCGAGGCCGTGGGCAAGCTGAAATTGTGCCACAGCAAACACACACATGTCCTCGCCCGACCTTCCTGTCCGAATTATTAGGGTACCACAGAACACCACTATTGAACCCAGAGCAGTGTCAAAGGGTTGTTGGTTGGATAGCGGATAATGCTTCCAGTCACTTTGCCACCACCACCACCAGCACCCTGTCTTCCATACGGTCAAGTCTGAGTAGCCGTGAGTCTGGATGGTATATTTCTCACCCTGATCCTCCTTTCTCCCGCCATGCCAATTGCCTAGAGACAACTGATCCCACACTTGGGCACTCAGAAGAGCTATTCACTTTTTCATTTATAGATTCGGACCTCTTGCCCGGTCCACTTGAAGTAGGGCAAGATGAGATTGCATGTAGCAATGCCCAAATATTTTAGCAGCCACGGTCACGCGAAGGCGACGGTGGGAACGTGTTACAAGAGGTGGACAAAGATGAGACATAATTACCATAAAGTCAGGAGCAGGATCAGGGTTGCGGAAGTTGAACATGAGGTGGTGGATGAGATAGTAACTGATCCAACCTGGCAGGAGAACATGCTGAGCAAGGACAGCAGCACACAGGAGGAGGGAGGAGTAGCATCCCAACAGGCAGGAAGAAGCAGAGCTGTGGCCGCAGACAGAAGGTGGGCAACCGTTCCTCGTAGCACCAACACGACGGAAGTTGTCAGTACAACTATTAGATGTTCCCAAGTTTAGTTGTTTTTTAAAGACTCTGCCGATAAACCCAAACAGGCCATTTGCACTACCTGCCAAGCCCGCATCAGCAGAGGTAGCAAAACTACCAGCCTGACCACCACCAGCATGATCAGGCATATGGCAGCAAAGCACCCAACTTTGTGGGCCGAACCCCAGGGTCTATGAACACTGTCTGCAGATGACACCATTGCTTCTTCCGCTGTTCTGCGTGGAAGCCAATCCCCTCCTGGCCTGCACATGTCATTGCACACACTCAACTACCACCATCATCAAGCACATCCACGCCCTTGTCCCAGCGCAGCTTTCAGTTGTCCATACCCCAGTCATTGGAACGCAAGCAGAAATACGCAGCCAACACCCCACAGGCCACAGTACTAAATTCACACATTTCTCATCTGCTTGCGCTTGAAATGTTGCCTTTTATGCTCATGGAGACGGAAGCTTTCCGCAACCTGATGGTGGCGGCCATCCCAAGTTACTCGTTCCCCAGCCGCCACAATTTTCCCGGTGTGCCGTCCCGGAATTACACAAGCACAAGTCCCACAACATTACCCGTGCCCTCAACAATGCTGTCACTGGGAAAGTCCACCTAACCACGGACACATGGACAAGTGTTTGTGGGCAGGGATGGTACATCTTGCTGACAGCACACTGAGTTAACATAGTGGAAGCCAGGACCCAGTCGGACCTTGGGATAGAAAACGTCCTCCTGACGCTGAGGATTGCGGGCCCTACGTCAATCAGGGTTGCCGCCACAGTCTACAGATCCTGCACCTCCTCCTCCTTCTCTTCAGCCTCCATCTCCAAAATGAGCACATCAGTCAAAAGCTGTAAGCACTGCAGCACTGCCTCAGCCAAGCAGCAACAGGCTATGCTGAAGCTAATATGCTTAGGTGACAAATTGCACAATGCTCTGTCCACAACTCTTCAGCAGACAGATCTGTGGCTGACACTGCTGGACCTACATCCAGGCATGGTTGTGTGTGACAATGGCCAGAACCTGAGATCTGAGACAAGGCGAGCTCACACACGTACCATGCCTGACCCATGTGCTCGTGGTTTAGAGGTTTCTCAAAACCTACCCGGAGCTGCCTAATCTGCTTGTCAATGTACGCCACCTGTGTGCCAATTTTAGAAAGTCAGCTACAGCTTCAGCTGCCCTTCCCATGCTTCAGCAGCATTTGCAGCTTCTGGCTCACCGACTGATGTGTGATGTCCCCACGCATTGGAACTCTACACTGCATATGTTGGAAAGGATTTGTGAGCAGAAGGAGGGCAGTTATTGACTACCAGCATCAACAAGTCCGTCGGTATTGAGTTCAGACTCCATACATAAGACCTCAGGAGTGGACATGGATGTCAGACATATGAACCATCCTACAAAACTATGGGTACTCCACCAATATGGTGAGCGGCAATGACGCCATAATTAGTGTCACCATCCCACTTCTCTTCATTCTGAAAAGCTCTCTGCTCACAATGAAAGAGCTACAACCTACAAAAATTGGGAAGTATAAGCCACTTTATAGAAAATCCATTTTATTAAATATTACTCAATATTAAAAGTCATTGACAGAAATACAAAAATGCAAAATAATAGCTACCAGCAGCTGGTCACATACAAAATATCATGGATTGAAACATACTAGTGCACCAGATTAAATACTTGGTATAAAAATATGATTAAAACTAACCACTATAACATGTCCTAAAATTTTTTTTGCACTAAAGCAAATATAAGTAGTTAAAGATACCTACTGAATATATGAGAATTTAATTCAAACCAAATGAAATGCCATAAGGCTACATGGAAAAAGACTGCTGCAATGTGTCATAATAGCAATCTCCATAAAACAGCCAAAGTGCACCTGTGCATACCTACTAAGCTCATTAACAGATAAAGAGCATATAAAATCAGGTCCTAAATACAACTATAAAGTGCAAATGCAAAAAATTAAAAAAAATATATATATATTATTAAGGCATAAATATGTCCCCCATTGACCAAGCAAAATTTCATGTGAATATAGCCATGTGGCAAACAATAAATAAGGCTAGGTGTAGGGAATAAAAAAAACTGCCATGCATATTTAAGCCTTTGTTATCTCTCCCTTTCAGATAGATCTTTTGTTAAACTGTTAATTAGAGTTGAGCGACTTTGGTCAGATCAGGTATCGTGAAACCCGAATGAAACAAAATTTGAGTCGGATGACACTGGTCCGACTAGGGCAAAAAAAGTCGGAGTTTTCGTTAATCACTTAGCCAGTTTACTTAAAGGGAATCTGTCACCCATATTTAGTGAGATCATGTAAAGATATCACTAAATTGTGCGTCCCATAAGGATTCTATTCGGGCTTTTGAATCCCCCCGACCCCGCACCTTTGAGGCATAAATATCTTTTTTTAGCTTGTTGGTGATGCATGCAAATCGCCGCGGTCCGGTCCGATGGGCGTGGCTTTGGGTGGTTTCACATTAGCGCTTTTTAAGCGCACGCACGGCCGGGGGTAGCTCCGCCCCCGAGCCGGCTCTCTGCCCGGCGTGCCCGCCCCTTGCTTGTAGCGCCGCCTCCTAGCGCACAGCGGCGCCTGCGATCGGCGCACCCTATCTTTAGCATAGGGTGCGCAGATCGTGCGCAGGCCGTGCGCTAGTTGCGCTTTGACCTGCGCTGCGCACTTTTGACGGTGCGCCGTGCGCGCCAAAATCAAACTTTTCGGATTTTGGCGCGCACGGCGCACCGTCAAAAGTGCGCAGCGCAGGTCAAAGCGCAACTAGTGCACGGCCTGCGCACGATCTGCGCACCCTATGCTAAAGATAGGGTGCGCCGATCGCAGGCGCCGCTGTGCGCTAGGAGGCGGCGCTACAAGCAAGGGGCGGGCACGCCGGGCAGAGAGCCGGCTCGGGGGCGGAGCTACCCCCGGCCGTGCGTGCGCTTAAAAAGCGCTAATGTGAAACCACCCTTTGTTGTCTTCTCCCCCCCACCTCCTCGGCTTGCTTCACGTAATCTTTGTCTGTGAATACCACAGACGCCGTTGGTTTCCGGGCGGACCGGACCGCGGCGATTTGCATGCATCACCAACAAGCTAAAAAAAGATATTTATGCCTCAAAGGTGTGGGGTCGGGGGGAGTCAAACGCCTGACTAGAATCCTTATGGGACACACAATTTAGTGATATCTTTACATGATATCACTAAATATGGGTGACAGATTCCCTTTAAGGGATTTGCCAAGTAAATCTGGGTGATTTTTTTATTTATATTTGTATGTATAGTTGTATTCCCATGCATGTCTTCACACCCACACATTGGTAAACACTTCCTGATTTTGACTATTTGGTGTTATCCTCCTTATCCTCATCATCCACCACCACTAGATCACCATGTTGACCGTGGTCTGTGACGCAACAGCCAACTTATTGTGTAAAAGTGTGTTTTTGATACCCTTTAAAAAAATGTTTACACAGTATGTTGATGTGTATCACCCAGGGGGAAATGTTTGTCAGCCCACACACTGAGTGTATGGGCATTACAAGTATAGGAGACCTGTTTTTTTAGCCCCATAGTGACGGAGCTAAATTTTTTAAATCTGACCAGTGTCACTTTATGTGGTAATAACTCTGGAACGCTTCAACAATTCCCAGTGATTTTGAGATTGTTTTTTCGTGACACATTGTACTTTATGATAATGGTAACGTTAGGTCATTGTTTTTATTTATAAAAATTATCAGAAATTTGAGAAAAATGTTACAAAATTATCAATTTTCAAACTTTGAATGATTATACCTTTAATCCAGATAGTCTCACCACACAAAAACATTCATAAATAACATTTCCCACGTCTGCTGTACATCAGCACCATTTGTAAAATGTTCCTTTATTTTGTTAACATTTTAGGAGGTTTAAAAATATAGCAATAATTTTTCATTTTATCAAGGAAATTAATCAAATTTATTTTTTTCGGGACCTATCCAGGTTTGAAGTGACTTTGGGGGTCCTATATATTGGAAAACCCCCAAAAGTTATACCATTTTAAAAACAGCACCCCCTGACATATTGAAAACTGCAGTCAGGTAGATTATAAACCCTTCAGGTGATTTTCAGGAATTAATGTAAAGTGGCATGACAGAAATGAAAACGTGTATTTTTACCACCTAAATGTCGCTGACTTCTGAACAGGTTACAACAGCCGTCAGACTCTAAGGCCGCTTTCACACTTCAGGCTTTCGGTATCCGGCATGGTGCGGCGAAAAACCGGACTGTCGGATCCGGCGCCTATTACGACCACATCTGGCTTTTTCCCCGTGCTGTTCCATTGGTGCCGCATTGCGCCGGATGGCAATGCGGCGCGTCCGTTTTTTCCGGATCCGGAGAAAATAGCCGGTCCGGCGTCTGAAAAAAATGTTGCATGCAACGTTTTTTCCCAACGCCGAACCGGTTTTTCACACTGCGCATGCCAGGAAACCTTCTCTGCCAGGAATATATCCGGCAGAAAGAAGGATCCGGTGTCTGCGTCTGCGGACGGATCCGGTAGTCCGGTTTTTGGCCGCACCATGCCGGATACCGAAAGCCTGAAGTGTGAAAGCGGCCTAAGGCCACTATTTGGTCCTGAATTGCCATGGCAAACATCAGGACCACGCAATCATCTCAGGGTGCCGATGGGGATAAAAAGGAAGCTCCCACACTCTGTTAACCATTTATATGATGTTTTCACTTTTGACAGCAGCATCTAAGGGGTTAAAAAGATTTGGACGGTGCAAACACTGATCGTGGCTGATGCAGCAAGTTGTCAGCTATAGTTTGCAGCCGACAGCTGCTGGATTGTCACCTGTATGGGGATGCTATTCTCTTATATCTCACGTCAGTTAAAAGACGTATTGGCGGTCATTAAGGGGTTAAATTGGGAAAAGATTTTTCGGATGTCATCCTCCACGCCTCTTCCGACACCACCACTAGATCACTAGGGTGAATGTGTTCCATGATGCAATAGCCAAGTAATTTTTTTCAGAGGTGTTTATGATGCCCGTTCCAAAAATGTTTACACAGTATGGTGAGGTGTACCACCCCAGGGTAAAAAGTTTTTAAGCCCATACTGTTAGTGTATGGGCATTATAACTATAGGAGACCTGCTTTTTTAAACTGGGAAAAGATTTTTTCGGAGACCATTCTCCACATTTCTTCCTTGTGGGATTGGAGTGTGTGCAAATTTTCGACAGGCCTTGTATTCACTTCATGGGCAAACTTTAGGTGACTTAAAAAATCAGAATAATGTGAACTTGGTTTTCACGTGTCCATCCAGTACGTGGGTTCAAAGGCTTATTGGGGTGCGTGTAACTTTGGTGCAGGGCAGGCCTTGCATTCAATGCATAAGCAAACAGTATGGGAGTACCAAATGAATAATGTGAACTTGGTTTTCATGTGGCTATCCAGTTTGTGGGTTCAAAGGCTTATTGGGGTGCATGTAACTTTGGGGCAGGGCAGGCCTTCCATTCAATGTATGAGCAAACAGTATGGGAGTACAAAATGAATACTTGGAACTTTGATTGCATGTGGTCATCAATGACGTCTGTTCAATGGGTTGTTGGGGTGCGTCTACATTTTTGGCTGCCCAGTCACTCACTGCATATGCAATAACAGTATAAGGGAGCCACTGTTTAATAATGGGAACAATAATGCATAGCCTGCGTATGGCTCTCTAAGAAAAGTGAGGGCTGACTGCTGGCCCTATAAAAATAGACTTTGTGACTTTCAGAGTCCCTCCTTCATAAATGAAACAGGATGTGTCTGATGATGTGTCACACACCACATGGCCAGATAAGGTTGTAAAATGTTAAAATTGCATTTCCCAGTGGTTGAAAGCAATGGTAAAGTTGAAAAACGCATTCAAAATGCTTTGTGTGAACATAGCCAAGTGGTGGAGGAACATTTTTGTTTTGGGCTATTTATTTTGCCTTGCATACAAATCATTACCCTGGAAAGGATGTTCCTTAACATATTTCCCAGGAAAATCCATTTTCGTTTTATTTTTGTATGTTTTATTGTGTGCCTGTAAAAGTGGCGTAAGACTCTGACAACATTGTTCACAGCTGTGACCTGGGAGTCAGAAATGCTTCCAGGGCTATTCTGCATGATGTTCCCATGTCATTTGAGCACTGTTTCCATCAATTTTGGACATTTTTAGACTCTAAAAGGACCCCAAGGGGATGTCACGGCAAAAGTGCTCAGTTTTCCCATAGACTTACATTGGGCTCGTTGCTTGGGTCGATCACCCGAGCATTCCAGTGCTCGCTCATCACTATTCACCACGTGTAAGACTTGGACTCTGTTGTGCTGGTGCACCAGCTGGTCTAAAATAAGTGTCAAAGGATTCACAGAAATTGCTTCCACTTACACCACTGCTGCTGCTGCTAATATTTTGGTATTGACGAATTGATGTGCTGGAGGTTGGAAGTCTAGAGCTGCGATGCGAACTGTGTGCTTCATTGCTGTATTGGGGAAAAGCTCTCTTAAGGTTGTGTAAAAGCGTGTTTCGATACTCCAGCATTTGCGGGTCCCTTTCCGGGGCGAGAAGCATCTGGCAAAATTTGGTTTTATAATGTGGATCTAACAGAGTGGCAACCCAGTAGTCAGCAGCATTCCTAATCATAACTATACGGGGATCATTTTGCAGATATTGTAGCAAGAAGGCACTCATATGTCGGGCTCTACCATGAGGTCCAAGCCCATGCTGTGCTGGCGACGGGGTAACAATGAGGCTCGTTTTCTCCGTCCCCTCCTGCCATCCATGAACAACATGGAGGGGAGGATTATGCTCTTCATCTGACAGTTGCTCACCCATCACCTCTTCCTCCTTCATTTGTTCCTCAGATCTTGTACCTTCGATAACAGTTTGTCTTATCACAGACCCCCTCGATCGCAGTAATCCACCCTCCCTTGGCACCCGCTTGTGTGACGACAGTCTTGAACTTAGAGACAACATTATCCCTTCTGCATCCTCCTCTGCTTCCTCCTCTTCTTCTGGGACCATTATCTCCTCCCGCAGGCTACTCAAAGTCTGCTCCAGCATATAGTTGACCGGAATAGTGATGTTGCTGACGGCGTTGTCAGCGCTAACCATCTTAGTAGCCAATTCAAAACTGTTCAGAAGGGTGCAGAGGTCCATAATCTGTGCCCACTCTGTAAACGTGATATGCACCATGTCCATACTGCATATGCTCAGGCTATAAAACAAGTGCTGACTCACATCTGAGGGGGAAGGTCTGCTCGACTCCTCCCTCCTATGTCTCGTCTCTCTTCCCGCCCAGTGTTGCTTGTTTACCTGTACCGCGCATCTTATCATTCACCCGCCCCCTTTTTGCCTGGTCAAAGGTCTGTCCTGGCCTGCAATCGCATCCCCCAGGAACACGGGCGACAGCCCTCCTAGTTCTGGCCAAGAAACTCAGTCGGTCTTCTTTCCTGGACCCACTCCCCTACACATGTGTGAACTTCCCTCACCTTAGAGCCGCCATAAGGTTCACACCGTTATCGAACATGGCCTTCCCTGGATGCAGGTTCAGCGGAGACAACCATTGATCAAACTAAGCCTGGAGAGCTGTCCACAACTCTTCAGCTGTATGACTACGATCTCCAAGGCATATCAATTTTAATACTGCCTAATTGCGGTGAGCCCTGGCTGCGCAGTACGGAGGTGGTGGGGATTCGCTCTGCACTGTTGGAGCGCATGTTTCATTAAGGTTGAGGGCACACGTGGAGGCCCTAGAGGAGATAGAGGAGGAGGAAGAAGCAGTGGAGGAAGTGTTAAATGTAGAGGTTTGTCCTGCAAGCCTTGGAATTCCAAGACTTGTGGAGCAGCGCCTGCCCCCACAGCCACCAGAGTCACCCAGTACCCAATCAGCAAGATGTAACGCTCTTGGCCATGCTTACTCGTCCAATTGTCTGTGGTGACATGCACCCTGGCAAACAGAGATTTAGTCATTGAATGAGTGATGTTATCTGTGACATGCTGGTGTAGCGCAGGCACAGCTTTCTTAGAAAAGTAATGGTGCTTGGGCAATTGGTACTGGGGGACTGGGATGTCCATCAGCTTTCGTAAACTGTCTGTATCTACCAGTCAGAAAGCAGCATTTCCGTGGCCAACAGATTGGAGATGGTGGAGTTTAAATCTTAACTTTGTCATGCGCAGAAGGAAACAGTCTTTAACGGAACCGTGGGCTGGCTGCAGTGCTGAGAGAGTGCGGAGTATGGTGAACCGGACAAACTGCTGGACCATGAGAGAGGTGCAGGTGGAGATATTATTACAGTGGATTGAGAAAGCTGTGGTGTGCTCGTTCTTTGAGATTGGTCAAAAACAGCAGGCATGTCCACTTCTGTTACAACTGATGGCAGGCTCTCAGTCAGCATGACTAGAGCAGGTAAAGAATCCGAGGTTCTGCGGTCGAAGACCTGCCTCTCAATAGTTGGCATGGGTAACAGAGGAGGAGTAACAAGCAGCAGATGCGATTGATGGGGCGGCTGATCATTGTTGAGGTCCCCTGATCTGCATTTTTGCGCAGTGGGATTCCAACAGTAACGCATGTTGATTGCGCATGTAAAGGTTCATACATGTAGTAGTCAATTTATTGCAATTGTCACCTGAGTTTTTTTTTTGCAAAGTTGGCAGATTACGCGAGTTGGCTCTTCCTTTGCAGGGTCAAAAAAGGCCCAGGCAAGGCAACCCTGGTCACACCTGCGAGTTTTATACCCGCGGACGCTGCTGGTCACAGCCACAGTTGTGGCCGAGGATGCATTGCTCGTTGTGGCTGCAACACTACGTGTCTGCAACATATGGTGCAACGTAACTGCCTCGTGTTCCTCCTCAAATAACCTACTGAGCTTTGTTCCTCTATGTCCTTGCCAACTGGGATCTATCACCTCATCATCTTCATCCTCTGTGTTTTCACATTCCTTGCCCTTGGAGTCACCCTCCTCCTCTTCCTGCCCTGACAGCACAGTACAGTCCACATGAGCCTCATATATTTTAGTCTCATCAGGATCACCTTCCCCCAGGGGTTAATGTCTGATGACGAGGGTCAGGATGCTATTCAGACCCTACTTTGTCCAGCCCCGTTCAAAGTTCAAAAAAAATTTGGGCAATGGTGCAGATTTCCTTCTCTTCACTCTGTGAAGCTTTTGAGTACACTTGTGATGACTATTTCATAGAGTGTGTGAACAGCTCTTCAAACTCACCCATCTGTGTGTGAGGTGTGGCAAGAGTGGACCCTCTGGGTCGCGGTACCGCAACTCCCAGGAGCGAGCTGATCAGGTGGTACCGACCCCTATACAGGGACCATTAGGGGCAGGCCTGAGGGAGTCGAATACTGCGACAGCTGATACCAAGAAGGACGGCTCAAGTGGGGATGAGAGAGCCCAACCGGGCCTGAGGAGACGAGGCTAACAAGGCAGAGGGTCAGGCAGAAGGCAAGGGTACAAGAATGTAGTGGTACAGAGGACAAGATGGGGCAGGTAGACAGGACAGCACATAGAGCAGGAGTCAAGAGCAGGTAGTCAGGACGGAGCACGGGACAGGAGTCAGGAGCGACAGGAGTCAGGAGCGACAGGAGTCAGGAGCGACAGGAGTCAGGAGCGACAGGAGTCAGGAGCGACAGGAGTCAGGAGCGACAGGAGTCAGGAGCGACTGGAGTCAGGAGCGACTGGAGTCAGGAGCGACTGGAGTCAGGAGCAACAGGACGGGGCCAGAGTACCGTACAGGAAGCACACAATAATCAGGCACCTCCATGAAGGAGGAGCCGCCTGATATACCCCGTGCTGGCGCTTGATTGGAGATCACTCCTTAGGGAAGGTGCAGAAGGGGTTAAGAGGAGAGAGGGGAGCGCGCTGGCGGCCTAAGGCGTATGCCCGGGGCTGGAGCAGGACGGAAGCAGGAAGAAGAGGAGACCCCACGCTGGGTTCCCCGGGCTGCAGGACGGGAGTCTGGGAGGACAGCGCGGCGCCGGGAATGGTGAGCGGGGAGAGTTTGTGGCAGCGGCAGCAGGAGCCAGCGCCGGCATGACAGCCGGCGCCAGCGTGACAGCAGGCGCCGGCATGACACTGTGATTCCATACAGTCAGTTGTATGGTTGGAGAGTTGGCACGCGGGGGGAAATAAGGGGAATTTGGGTGCCACCTCTGTGGACTGTACTGGGTGTGATGTTGAGGTGGATGAAGAGGAGAGGGCACTTGAAGCTGCGATTGCCATCCACTCGAGCACATGCTCTTTCTGGGCCTCATTAACATCTGCCAAAGAAAGGTAGTGGAGTAGCCCGTCAAGTAACAGAAGTTGTCAGTTATCTTTGCATAGGACATTGGTTCACTAGTGCTTTCACAAACATTACCAACTATCCCACGTACACCTTGAACACCAAGCCTAATTCCCTTTCCACCACGGCTTTGCTTTTTCACAGTCATGTTGTTGAGATAATGTGGTAGGAGCACAGTGTTAGCAACAAAAAATTAGATTTTAAACTCTGCACCACCTCTGCAAACAGCTGAATTTCAGCGACAGTAAATTCAAAGGTGAAATATGGCGTGCTGTATCATGTTAGTCACTGAAGAAAGAATTGTTTGAGTGTGGATGAGGCATGTGTGACAAAGAAGATATGCTACAAACAATTTGAAAGTCAGATGTTCCCTACTCTATGACACTAGGAACACAAGAATTTTTGATGGCCTCTGGATCAAGCCTCTATAACACACTAGATGCTACAAACTATTTTAAAGTCAGGTCCCCTACTGTATGATGTTAGGAACACAATAATTTTTGGATGGCCTCTGGATCAGGCCTTTACAGCTTGATTTCAACCCAATAAAAAAGTGTGATACAGTGGGCTGTATAACTTTTTGCAACTGAAAAATTATAATTTTTTTTTCATGTGCCTTAGGTCTGCAGATAGTTTCATATCATCACAGCACTAAATGACAAGGTGGGATACAGCAGGCTGTTTCACATTTAGCTAGTGGAAAAATATTATTTAGAATGCTATACTCTTACATGGAGCACAATAGAAGCAGTTCACAACACACTTGTAGGACATGTGTCCTGCTGGCTTTGTCTGTGGACCTCAGTAATGGCAAAAAAAATGCAGGAAGGTAAATTTAACAACCACACTGGACACTAGCTAGCTACACTATCTGACTGATATAAAACCGCCTAGCTAACTAGCTTAAATCTTGCTTCTAACAGTGCCAGCATCAGGAGCAGCCTTTCTGCACTGTTACAGTGTGAAAATGGCGCTAAAACAAAATGCCCGCTCTTTATATGGAGAGGGACATGTGATTTCAGCACCCACTGATACAAGCCGTTGTGTCAGGACATTGTGGGTGTCTTCTGTGCCCTGATTGGCTGGCCGCAATGTGCACACATACAGTTGGTAAAAAAAAAATTACTGTTTACAAGAACGCTGCGCCTCTGAGCTCTGCAAACCCCCTCCCCTCATCAAACACGTGCCAATCGCTCATGATACACCACCATTATCGTAGTAAAAGTGCTGAGAATAATTTTGTGGCAACGCAAATATTTTCCGGCACTTTTTACTGAACGCTACCATTTTTTCCAACTTTGTAAAATATTGCTCGTGTGCTATATTCGTGCCTAGTTTGTTTGGCAATCATTTTCCAAACAAATTCTTTCATCACTATTAACAACCCCAGGTCCTCACTTAGGCTTTCCAAATCATGTTTTTATCCATTAGGTAAATGGGTTCCATCTAAATGTTTGGTATATCTGGGGGAACTTTACCAGCTCATACACAAAAAAGATGTGCGCAGAGCCTTAGTTTGTTAATGTGGTTACTGATATTATCTGTATATTGGAAATAGAAAATTAAGAAACATTTTATTGTACAAAATGACTTATTTTTGTTCTCATATCTTATCTTTATTAACGGAAAATTAGATCAGAGGCTTATCTGCCTGAATGTGACTTTTGTTCAAAACAGACACGTTCTTATCTAAAGAATATCTTGATGAGCTGTGACAAACAATGAAAAAAAAAATCAGTTTAATTTGTCTTAAAACACATATTCAGTTTAAATTGAAAACATTTTTTGAACATTTTGGAGAAAGCATTAAAATAATTTAAGGTGAAAATTGCAGCAATACATGTGTTACCAGATATCAAAATGGGATATAGTAATTTTATATTATACTCCATGATATACTTGGGAAAAAAGACTCAGAATAATACTTGAAAATACTACAGCTAGCTCTATTCTGTTTCTCAGGCGCCTTTGTTGTAACGCTTATATTCAAAGTTATATTTGACTATTGTGTGATAAGCACAACTTACATAGGAGAGAGCAAGCAGTATAGCCTGTTATTATCTGCCACCACGTTGAAGCAGCTTTTTACTTTCCTGTATGTCAATGGACCTTGACACCATGCAGCATTTTGTAGTGATAGATATGGTTCTTTCATTCATCTATTAGGCTTACTATAGGCTGACTATTAGGCTATTATTAGTCACACTAGCATATAAAAAAAAATTGGTTCAATGTTGATCCAGAAAAGTAGGACTAGTGTCATACGAGTACAATACAATTTTCCTTGTCTACCATCCATTTGACACCTCTATGACACGCGTATGTAATCCGTATACAATGTGTTTTTAAAATCAGCTAGTAATTATGTAATTCCAAGCTAGTTTACAAACTAATAAAGCAATCTTATACACAGACATAGATAGAATAGATACATAGAATAGACAGATCAATAGATAGAATAAATAGGATAGATGGCCTGTAGATATGTAATGTCACAATCTCTCTACCTTTAAAAAGTGGTTGCACCCTCTCCTTAAAACATAAATTAACTGTGATTTAGCACATCTTTGGGAAGCGGAGTTCAAATTCCCTAGCCTGATTACTGCCATACCTGTTATCAATCAAGAAATCACTTAAATAGGACCTGCCTGACAAAGTGAAGTAGACCAAAAAATCCTCAAAAGTTAGACATCATGCCACAATCCAAAGAATTTCCAGAACAAATGAGTAAAAAGTAATTAATATCTATCAGTCCAGAAAAGGTTATACGAGCCATTTCTCAAGCTTTGGGACTCCAGCTAACCATAGTGAAAGCCATTATCCACATATGGCGAAAACGTGGAACAGTGGCGAACCTTCCTAGGAGTCTCCAGCCAACCAAAATTACCCCCAAGAGCACAGCAACAACTCATCCAAGAGGTCACAAAAGACCCCACAATAACAACCAAAGAACTGAAGGCCTCACTTGCCTCAGTTAAGGTCAGTATTTATGACTTCACCATAAGAAAGAGTCTGTGCAAAAATGGCCTGCATGAAAGAGCTCCAAGACAAAAACCACTGCTGAGCAATAAGAAAATAAAGTCTTGTCTCAGTTTTGCCATAAAGCATCTTGATGATTACCAATACTTTTGAGAGAATACTCTGTGGACTGATGAGACAAAAGTTGAACTTATTTGAAAGTATATGTCCCATTAAGTCTGGCTTAGAAGTAACACAGCATTTCAGAAAAGGAAAATCATACCAACAGTAAAATATGGTTGTGGAAGTGTGATGTTCTGGGGATGTTTTGCTGCTTCAGGACCTTGATTACTTGCTGTGGTAAATGGAACCATGAATTCTGCTGTCTAAAAGCAAATCCTGAAGGAGACTGTCCAGGCATCTGTTTGTGACTAGAGATGAGCAAACTTGTTCGGAAAATGTTCGACAATCTCAAATTCAGCACAAAGGTAGCACATTGGGATTTGTGTTTGTTTCACAAGCATTTTTACTCAAAGTTGGCAAAGTTCGGTCACAGCTTGGTAAATCATCTCGTTTGCACTAATGGTTTTGTTATTACTTTGGCTAGGATAGTGGTGCTGTATGTTGATCGGGGGAGACAGAGGAATGTGTTTGAGGGGAGGTGGTGTGGAGAGGTTAGAGGAGCCGTGCACTCTTTTTTTTTTTTCTCTTAACTTTATGTGTGTTAATTACGACAGCCAATCAGGGTGCAGAAACCATCCACAATGTCATGTCACAAGGTCTTCTGTGATTGGTTGCCAAAGTCACATGTCCCATGCCATATATAAAGCGGATATCTTATTTTGCTGTCACCATTTTCTCAGTGTCACAATGCAGAGAATCTGCTCCTGCTAGTGCTGCAAGTAAACTTGTCAGTTAGCTGGATAGGATCCTGTCCTGTGTGAAATCGATCATCCATCATCTAACTAGATTGTGAAAAAACTGTGTGGCAGTCTCAGGAGGCCTCATTTGCTAATCAAAATAGTTTGTGATAAAAATGTGTTTCAGTGAGAAATCAGAAGGACAGATTTCCACTTAAAAATCATTAGCCCTAATATTGGGGTACAGCCGGGAGGCCTAATTAGCTAATCCAAATAGTTTGTGCTAAAACTGTGTTTCAGTGAGAAATCAGAAGGCCAGATTTTCACTTAAAAATGGTTAGGTATAACAGTGTTGCTGAGGCAAACTTTCTAAGAAAATAGTGATTGTTCACTTAGTGACAGGTGACAGACAGTTGTAGGCCTAAGTGTTGTGAACTCCCTTGCTCAGATTTCTGAGCCGAAGCTCCCTCTGCTCCCTCTGGTGTTTACTGAGAGTAGTGGAGCTGGCCAGGTGGATGGAGGTTCTCCACCTGACGATGATAATTGGGAATCTGGGATTGCTGGCTGGGAGCATATAATGGAGCTGACTGCTCTTGAAGGTTGCTAGTGATTTTTTCCTCTGTGTGCATTTGGAGCTCTTTTGTCCCCTGCCTGATCTGCATGTTCAGCTAAGTGATTCTTTTGCTAATCCTTTGCATCTAATCTGGTTGTGTCTTTTTTTGCTTTCTGTTTTGCTGTTAGGGTTCAGCGTGCTCCCTGCTGGGGGCAGCGCTGGGCCCTGCTTCATATGTTGCAGCTTGTTCAGTCCCCTGTTATGTTTGTATCTTTTTGCTTGCTGCCAGTTTATACCAGAGTGCTGATCTAGCGGGGGGGGGGGATCATGTGATCTCAGGTTTTTTTGCATATCAGAAGTATTGGACTTTTTCAGGGTTTTGTGCGTGATTACAGACAGTATCTTTTTCTGTCCTGTCCTGTCTAGACAGCTTGGGCCCCACCATTTGCTCAGTCTGTTCTCTGCCTCTGTTTGTGTCTCATCTTGTCTCACCGACAATATATGTTTGGGGGCTGTCTATTCCTTTGGGGATCTGCTCCGGGGCAGTTTAGATTTCATCTTTCTGTCTTTAGGCTGTCAGGACTCTAATGTCAGGACCCTGTCGGCGTCGGCAAACTGCCACGCCGAGCAGGGTGACTACCCACACTATGGGAGAGCGCGGGGTCCAATACAGTAGTAGCGGTTCAAGCAGACAGGACCTGCAGCACTGAAAATAGTAAGGAGTCCCAGGACCTAGATCATGTGACTGCAGGGGACGGGACTTAGTGTCCTACTGCTGCAGATAATATAATGTACCTACTGCAGGGAAACTGTAGAAGAGGAGAGGAAAATGCAGGTCAGACAAGCGAGGGTTCGTACACGGAGAGGGCTGTGCGGTACCAGAGGGATGAGCAAAGAATAGTTGTGACGAGTGTCAGCTTACGCTGAGTCGTTTCTTTCTTGAAAGAGTGGACCCTCTGGGCCGTGGCACCCACCCACCTAGGGCGAGCTGTCCTAATGAGAACCACCCCCTATACAGGGAGTGTCAGGGGCAAGACCAAGGGGGTGAGCCACCACGGCAGCTGGACCAGACGGCCGGCTCAGAGAAACAAGACAAGGCAAGACGAGTCGTTAATTCAAAGAAACTTCATTAAGGAAGACTTCAGGTACAACAGGTGCAAAACGTGGACACACAGAACATAAGGCAAGGTGCGTGCAAGAGCACGCCGAGGTCCAAAACTTGAGGAACTCTTCAGGGTGCAACAGGAGCAAACGTGAACACACAGAGTTCGTGTAACAGGGTGTGTGCAATGGCACGCCGAGGACCAAGCATGGAACGTGCAGATGGTACACGGACATCGGACTGCGGACAACAGTCCATGATCAACCAGGGCATCAGGGTCTGTAGCTCAGAGGGTGATCAGCAGGATCCGGACATCCAGAAGTCAGCCAGGGTTCCATGCAAGGAAACAAGATAGAGTTAGTGACATGGTGCGTGTCAACGGACACGCCAGGATCAGGTTCACAGGATGGAAGTTAGCGCATGCCAAGGGGCATGCCAGGGACGGGTCAGGTTCACAGGACGGTGGCCTGCGCATGTCAAGGGGCATGCCAGGGACGGGTCAGGTTCACAGGACGGTGGCCTGCGCATGCCAAGGGGCATGCCAGGGACGGGTCAGGTTCATAGGACGGTGGCCTGCGCATGCCAAGGGGCATGCCAGGGAGAGACACAGAGTACGGTGGCATCGGAATCCAAATGCTGGCAACGACCGACAGGGTCCAGGTATCTGGCTACGGACATCAGGCCGCAGTCATCTAGGTCCGGACCTCTGGCAGCGGTCGGCAGGTTATGGAATCCGGCAGGCAAACTAGGGTCAGAGAAGAGCAAAAGAGACAAAGGCTTTGTGCAAGAGTAGCGGGAGAACCAGCGTGAGTGCAACGGAGCACAGAGACCACGGCTGGGAGCACCGGCAGGTGGTACCGACGATGGCAGTTGCAAGCGGGCACGACTAGAGGCGGCACCACTGCGGGGCCACGCAGCCAGACCACTATAGCACTGGACGGGGCACGGCTGGGGCACACAGGCGAGCACGGCTAGAGGCGGCATGGCTGAGGCACACCAGGAAGTCACAGGCGACCAGGCACGTGCATTGAGACACGGAGCCACAAGGCAGGGCTAGGCAAAGGGTACAGGACAGAGCCACATGCGAGACAGCATGGCAAAGCCTAGTACGAAATGTGCAAGAGCGCACAAAACAACAGGGACAAGACAAAGAACGAGGCAGAGACCAGGAACAGGGACAGTCTAGCAGCGGAGCGCCGGCCGAAGCCCAGAGCCGGGCCAAGGCAGGGCCTTGGGACTAGACAAGGTACAGAGCGAGGCCTGCACGTGTAGAGACACGTCAGGGAGAGATTCAGAGCAGAGGCCTGCACGTGTAGAGACACGCCAGGGACAGGGACAGTCTAGCAGCGGAGCGTAGGCCGAAGCCCAGAGCTGGGCCAAGGGAGGACCTTGGGACTAGACAAGGTACAGAGCGAGGCCTGCACGTGTAGAGACACGCCAGGGACAGGGACAGAGACAGAGGCCTGCACGTGTGAGGAGTCACGTCAGGGACATGGTACAGAGGCAGGGTACCTGAAGCCACAAAGCAGAGCGAGACATAAAACAAGGACAGAAACACGAAACAGAATCGGAGCAAACAAGGACTACAAGGTAAAGCAGAGCAGGGACAAAACATGGCACGAAGGACAAACACTAGAAAAGACACAGGACAAGATACGGAATACGAGCACGGAGCATGTGTAGAGACGCACAACAGAGCAGAGTGCAAGGGCACAGAATAGAGGGAGCGCCCCACAGACCAAGCAGCCATGCAGGGACACCACACAATACTCAGGCCCTGAGCATAGGAAGGGGCGGCCTGATATAGGGCATAGCACCTCCTCTTCCAGGTCAGGACCAGGGGAGCACTTCCGGGTTCAGATCCACAGGATAACAGAGCGCAGTCACATGATCAGAGTTCCAGACATGACGAGACGACTGCAGATCCAGTCAGTGCAGGATCTTAGGAAACATCACATGATCAAGGTTTCAGACATGACGAGAAGATTGCAGAACGCAAAGCAGAAACGCAGGCATCTTGCAGCTCAGCAGACATGAGATGAGTGTGCACACTGCTCTAGGGAACAAGCAGGATAGCAGACAAGATGTTACGGCGGCGGAACACGCTTGAAAAAATATAAATAAGCGTGTTTGCCGCCCGGAGTCCACCTTGCGGCAGATGGAAAGACCGCTGCTAATAGAGGCAGAGCACTACGGCGGTAGTGTGCACTGGGTATAACTGCACCCAATATGCACTGAGGCAAGCTCTGTTCACACACAGAGCTGCACGCACAGAGTATACAAAAACGCTGGGTCTGTTCTATGTCACACACTGACAGCAACACAGATACGGTATTTAAGGTCACAGAAGTAGCCTTAAACCGCAGGACTACTCCGTCTAGACCTACCGTAACAAAGGATGCGGAACGTCGCAACTGCGAACGTCCGACAGGCTGCAACCACAGCGCGGTGTGCATGGAGCCACAGAGGAGACACCGCAAACTCGCTGGCGCGATGCAGGACGCTAGCTGCTGGAAAAGTATAGCTGGAGCGCGCTGACGCTAGCGCTGCTGCTGGCGGCTGCCCAATCACTCACACAACCGTAATATCAGAGGAAAGGGGTTTCATAATAAGTCAGTCACCAGTCCAAGCATCCATCACCATACTTACAGCAGCAGTATGAAAATACTAGCGCATGGCATAGCGGCCATGCGCACTTTTTATAGTGTACGGGACCTGCCGGAAATCTCCAGAGCCCTGAGCAAAACCAATCAAATCAGGAGCAGGACCTGAGCACCTGACTCCTGAACTCCAATGAGAGCTAGTCCCGTGAGCATGCTCAGAAGCTGGGACAAAGGACTTAGCCTCTGGAGACAAATGTGTGAATCTGGATTCCCGCATAGGCATTATAGAACCCAGATTCCTAACACAAGATATGCGCATGCACATCGCTCCAGGAGTTCTTGAGACAAAACAGAAATGGCAGACATGACAGACATGGCGGACATGACAATAGTCAAGTCACAGGCAGAGGGTCATACACAGAGAGGTAGCGCAGTACAAGAGGGACAGGCAGAACACGTAATAGGGACAGAACCGAGTCAAAACCAAACAAGTAAATAAGATATGAGGCACAAGGCACACGTAAGCACGAGGTCAACTATACTCCTGCCCTCGGCTGAGTTAACTGACACCGGACCTAGGTCAAGTGAGCATTAAATAGCCGCCCTCTGCCAGAGAGAGGCAGAAACAAATAACCCCTGTCTGACCAGGACGGGCCAAAGACAAAGCCCATCCTGGATCATGACAGTACCCTCCTCTCAATGGGGGGCCACTGGACCCCCGGGTCTCTCAGGATACTTGGCGTGAAAGGGCCGGACCAACCGATCCGCATGAACCGATCGAGCAGGAACCCACGACTGGTCTTCAGGACCGTAGCCTTTCCAATGTACAAGATATTGAAGGGCACGACGGACCAACCTAGAGTCAACAATTCGTTCCACCTCGTACTCAGACTGCCTGTCTACCAAAACCGGTGGTGGGGAAGACGATGATCCCTCCCCACAGGACCTCACAGGTTTCAAAAGGGCCCTATGGAAAACATTGGGGATCCGTAGAGATGGCGTTAGACTCAACCGAAAAGCCACCGGGTTAACCGCTTCGGTAATTTTATGGGGACCAATAAACTTAGGTCCAAGTTTCGCAGAGGGGACCTTGAGCCTTATATTCTTGGTAGATAACTTATCCCCAATCTGGAACACCGGCCCCGCGGACCGTTTTTTGTCTGCAAAAAACTTATATTTATCCTGGGCCTTCGTAATGTTACTCTTGACCTCCCGCCATACCTCCCCCAACCGCTGGATAGTCTCATCCACCCCAGGACACCCAGAGTCCAAATGGGAAAACTCTCCGAAATGAGAATGAAACCCATAGTTGCAGAAAAAGGGAGATGTTCCCGTAGACTGGTTAATGCGGTTGTTAAACACAAACTCGGCCAAAGGTAATGCAGTACACCAATCATCCTGTCAGGCTGAGGTCAAGCAACGCAGAATTTGCTCCAGAGACTGATTGGTCCGCTCTGTCTGCCCATTAGTCTCTGGATGGTAAGCGGATGAAAAGGACAGACCAATACCCAACCTCTTACAAAATGCCCAACAAAATCTGGAAACAAATTGTACTCCTCTATCAGACACCACATTCAAGGGTACCCCATGCAACCGCACCACATGCTCAACAAACATTCTGGACAACGTTTCCACATTAGGTAGAGCTGCCAAAGGTACAAAATGTGCCTGCTTACTAAACCTGTCCACCACAACCCAAACGCCGGTATTACCCTTGGAGGGGGGAAGGTTGGTGATGAAATCCATGGACAAATGAGTCCATGGTCTCTCAGGAATTGGCAGTGGTACCAATTCCCGGGCCGGCCGGTTATGGGGGGTTTTTGCACGGGCACAAACATCACACGCAGACACATATTCCCCAACATCAGAGGCTAAAGAAGACCACCAGAATATTCTAGCAATGGCCTTCTGGGTAGCCGAGATCCCTAGATGTCCACCCAGAACTGAGTCATGGAACTCCCGGAGGACCTTGAGACGAAACTGAGCTGGTACAAAAAGTTTATCCACCGGCTTAGCCGGAGGTGCAAGAGACTGGGCTTCCCGAATCTCCCATTCCAACATATTAGAAATACCTGCCACCACCACCCCGGCCTGAAGAATGGAGTATTTAGGTTCAGGGGGGAAACCGGAACTAGACTGCGTGACAAGGCATCAGCTCTGACATTTTTGGATCCTCGCCGAAAAGTGATAGAGAAGTGGAATCGGGAAAAAAAAGTGACCATCTAGCCTGTCTAGGAGTCAACCTTTTAGGCTACTTTCACACTTGCGTCGGTACGGGCCCGTCGCAATGCGTCGGGCCGATGTACCGACGCATGTTATGAAAGATTTGCACAATGGGGGCAGCGGATGCAGTTTTTCAACGCATCTGCTGCCCCATTGTAATGTCCAGGGTGGAGGGGGCGGAGTTTCGGCCGCGCATGCGCGGTTGAAAATGGCGGACACGACGCTCAAAAAAAGTTACATGTAACTTTTTTTGTGCGTCCCGGCCGCCAAAACACGTTGCATCCGTCGCACGATGGATGCGACGTGTGGCCATACGTCACAATGCGTCGCTAATGCAAGTCTATGGAGAAAAAACGCATGTCACACGACGCTAGTGTGAAAGTAGCCTTAGCTGACTCAATGTAAGCTACGTTCTTGTGGTCTGTAATTATGGTTATAGGATGGACAGCCCCCTCCAAAAAATGCCTCCATTCTTCAAAGGCCAACTTCACGGCCAGAAGTTCTCGATTCCCAACATCATAGTTTCTCTCCGCAGGGGAGAATTTCTTCGAGAAAAAGGCGCAAGGTCTCAAATTGGTCAAAGTGGCAGGTCCCTGGGACAATACCGCCCCCACCCCCCACCTCTGAGGCGTCCACCTCAACAATAAATGGTTCAGACAGGTCCGGTTGAATAAGAACCGGAGCAGACATGAAACATTTTTCTATAAACTGAAACGCTGCTATCGCTGCGGCTGACCAATTCTTGATATCGGCCCCCTTTTGAGTCATGTCTGTGAGGGGTTTAACCACCTGTGAGAACCCCCTTATAAATTTGCGATAATAATTGGCGAATCCTAGGAAACGCTGCAGAGCTTTTAAATCACAAGGTTGGACCCAATCGACAATGGCCTGCACCTTCTTAGGATCCATGCGATACCCCTCAGCAGACACAATGAACCCCAGAAAAGACAGTTCCTGTACAAAAAATAAACATTTCTCTAGTTTAGCAAAGAGACAGTTCTCCCGAAGCCTTTGGAGAACTGCTCAAATATGACCAATGTGAGCCTGTTTATCAGGAGAGTAGATCAGTATGTCATCCAAATACACCACCATAAAACGTCCAATAAAATCAGAGAACATGAAATTTTGGAAGACCGCTGGAGCATTGGTCAGACCGAAAGGCTTGACCAAATTTTCAAACAACCCTTCAGTAGTGAGAAAAGCAGTTTTCCACTCATCTCCTTCCCGGACTCGGATAAGGTTATACGCTCCCCGTAGATCTAATTTCGAAAACCACTTAGCTCCGGACAACTGGTTGTACAAATCAGGAATAAGTGGGAGGGGATACGTATTTCTCACAGTTATCTTATTTAACTCTCAAAAATCGAGGCATGGGCGTAAACCACCGTCTTTTTTCTTTACGAAAAAGAACCCCGCCGCCACGGGAGAGACAGAAGGACGAATGTGTCCCTTACGGAGACTCTCGGAACTGTATTCCTTCATAGCAGCCCGTTCGGGACCCGAAAGGTTATACAAGTGGGCCTTGGGCAATTTAGCACCTGGAACCAGGTCAATGGCACAAACAAATGGGCGGTGTGGTGGTAAAACCTCAGCCTCTTTTTCGGAGAAAACATCCGTATAGTCTTTTAGGTACTCCGGAATACCTTCCAGACTCACGGACGACACAGATACAGTAGCAAGACATTTTTCAGAACAATAGGGACCCCATTTAACAATGTCCCGAGAATCCCAATTAATCACAGGATTATGTAATTGTAACCAGGGGAACCCCAACACCAGTCCCACAGGCAGGTTGTCCATAAGAAAGCATGAAATATGTTCCTCGTGCAAGGAACTCACATTAAGGAGAAACTCCTCTGTAAGAAATATGATGTCATTCTTAGCCAGTGGTGTTTTGTCAATGGCAACAACATGGATAGGAGTCTCCAGCCTAACTGTCCCTAACTTACACCTGGACACCAAGTCAGAGCCAATAAAGTTCAACGACGATCCGCAATCCACGAAAGCAGAAATGGGTGTGGAGACACTCCCACAACAAAGTTCTACTTGCAACAACATTTTTGAAAATGGAGAAAAAGGTACCTGAGAGCCTGGGTGACCTCCACGACAATCACCCAGGCTCAGTTGCTTGCTGGCCAGTGAACAGGAGGGGTAATCCTTTTTCCAATGTCCGGAATCACCACAGTGAAAACAGCATTTTCCCAAGCGCTGTTGTCTCTTTCCTTTCTCCTTGATGTCGATGGTTCCCATCTCCATGGTTTCCAATCTAGGACTGGCTCCCCTTCCTTGGGAAAATAACGGGGTTTCAATCTGCATCACTCCCCTTGCCCGTAGCCTGCTATCCATTCGGACGGCTTGTGTCATAGCGTCCTCCAGGGAATCAGGCGGAGGGTGGAGAGCCAAGGCATCCTTCAGACGTTCAGACAGGCCTCTACGGAACTAACCCCGGAGGGCGGCATCATTCCAGCAGACCTCAGCAGCCCAGCGTCTGAACTCTGAGCAAAACCACTCGGCTGAGTGCTTCCCCTGGCACACACACACATCACCCTGTCCTCAGCCATACGCATCCGATCAGGCTCATCATAAATATGCCCCAGGGCCTAAAAAAATGCATCCACAGTCAGACACTCAGGGGCAGTGGTCGGAAGGGAGAAAGCCCAAGCCTGGGGAGTTTCCCTTAACAGAGACATAATGACCCCCACTCTCTGACTTTCATCCCCACAAGAGTGTGGTCTCAATGAAAAAAAAAGCTTACAGCCCTCCTTGAACACTTTGAATTCCCTTTTATCTAAAGAAAAGGTATCTGGTAACTCAACCGGAGACTCAGGGGAAACTAATGTAACATCCCGAGCCCCCGGTGATAAAACCCCCTGCACAATGTCAGCGATCAACTGCTGAGACTGAGCCAGGGCGAGTTGTTCCCCCAGGAGTCTGAGACATCTGAGTCAGGTGCTTTACCTGCTCAGAAAGAGCGTGCATAGGATCCATCACACACACATGAGAAGGGGAGCGGAGAAAAAAAAATGGTAACGGTCAGTTATAATGTCATGACTCTAATGTCAGGCCCCTGTCAGCGTCGGCAAACTGCCACGCCGAGCAGGGTGACTTACCCACACTATGGGAGACCGTGGGGCCAATACAGTAGTGACGGTTCAAGCAGACAGGACCTGCGGCACTGAAAATAGTAAGGAGTCCCAGGACCTAGATCATGTGACTGCAGGGGGTGGGGCTTAGCTTCCTACTGCTGCAGATGATATAATGTATCTACTGCAGGGAAACTGTAGAAGAGGAGAGGAAAATTCAGGTCAGACAAGCGAGGGTTCGTACATGGAGAGGGATGTGCAGTACCAGAGGGACGAGCAAAGAATAGTCAAGTCACAGGCAGAAGGTCATACACAGAGTGGTAGCGCAGTACAAGAGGGACAGGCAGAACTCGTAACAGGGACAGAACCAGGTCAAAACCAAACAAGCAAGCAAGATATCAGGCACAAGGCACACGTATGCACGAGGTCAACTAACTCAGCCGAGGGCAGGAGTATAACTGACACCGGACCTAGGTCAAGTGAGCATTAAATAGCCGCCCTCTGCCAGAGAGAGGCAGAAACAATTAACCCCTGTCTGACCAGGATGGGCCAAAGACAAAGCCCATCCTGGATCATGACATAGGCTTAGTTAGTCCTCCGGCTGTGATGAAGCATCTAGGGCAGTGTTTCTCAACTCCAGTCCTCAAGACCCACCAACAGGTCATGTTTTCAGGATTTTCTCACTATTGCGCAGAGGGTGCTATTAATGCTTGAGCAGGTGATGAAATTATCACCTGTGCAATACTAAGGATATCCTGAAAACCTGACCTGTTGGTGGGTCTTGAGGACTGGAGTTGAGAAACACTGGTCTAGGGCATTGTAGGAATGCTCCACAGCTGTTACCACCACTGGCCGCTCTCCCCCTGCGGCTGGTCGCGCCACTGTTACCTCTGTGCCCGCTGCTGCCCGCTCCTCCTTTCCTGTCCTTCGGTCCTGCCATGCTCCCCGCACTGCTGGAGGCTCCAGGACACGGCACTTGCGCTCTGGCACTCTTGGAGGGCGGCCACGCCTCCTCCAAGGTCCTGTAGCTTCTCTGATGTGCTGACTCGGGTGGCCACGCCCCCTCCCAGGTCCTTTATACACTTGGATATCCTGACCCGGAAATCCCAGCAGCCAATCCGGGCAAGGTGGGGGTTTTTTGAACCTACTTCCTCTTTCCTCTGGCGCCTGGTTATTGTTTAAGCTCCTGCTTCTGTGACCCAGGCCCGTGTCTATATTCTGTGTGCACTAGCTGCACGTCCGTATCCTTGCTCTCTACCTGCTGCTCTGTTGTGCCTCCTGGCACAAGCTCAATCCCTGTACTCTGCCTGTTGCTCTAGTGTGCCTCCTGGCACTAGCTCAGTCCCTGTACTCTGTCTTGTATGCCATTGTGCCTCCTGGCACAAGCTCTGTCCCTGTACTCTGCCTGGTGCTCTGTTGTGCCTCCTGGCACATGCTCTGCTGTACTCCTGTGCTCTGTTCCGTATGTCCGTTCCTAGTGCTCCTGTGTTTGTCAGTCTCCTCAGTTATCCTTCTGTTCCATGTCTCTCCCGCTATCTGAGCCGTCCCTCTTGGTACCGGCTACTGTGGTATTAGAGATCCCTAGGCCTGTCCCTGACGATCCCTGTATAGGGGTCGGTCTTCACTAGGTCGGCTCATCCTGGGCAATCTGTTCCACGGTCCAGAGGGTCCACTCTTATAGCTCGCCTCACTGAGGTGTTACAGAATAACCAGGCCATGGACCCTGCCGGCACCACGCTTTTTGCGGCTTCCTTTCAAGTTGCATCCTGTGACGCTGGCCTTGTCTCCCTGCCATATTTCCCGCCTCGTCCGTGCAAGCCACCTAAGTTTTCTGGGGATCCCAAACAGTGCAGGGGGTTTTTGACTCAGTGTAGCATCCATTTTGAACTCTTACCCCTGCAGTATCCCACCGACCGGGCAAAGGTGGCTTTCATTGTATTTCTTTTAGAGGGAGAGGCCTTGGCTTGGGTGTGTCTCCTGTGGGAGCGTGATGACCCCATTGTCTCCCAATTGGCAACCTTTTTGGAAACTTTTCGCAGGGTCTTCGATGAGCCGGGAAGGCTGGTCTCTATGACTGGGGCCCTTTTTAACCTTCGCCAAGGTTCCCTGTCACTAGCTCAGTATGCCATCCGCTTCCGCATCCTAGCCTCCGAGTTGGGGTGGAATAATGAGGCTCTGGTTTGAGCCTTCTGGCATGGGTTGTCAGGCCGGATTAAGTATGAGCTCGCGGGACGAGATACTCAAACGTCCTTGGAGGATCTCATTTCCCTGGCCACACGCATAGATTTGCGTTTCAAGGAACGATCTCGCGAGGCTTCCAGAGAGGCTGGTTTACTTCTTCCCCTAGGACAGGTAGGGGAGCCCTTCTCGGGAGTTCCCGATTCCTCATCCCCCTTGACTTTGTCTGTTTTGATATACCAGGAGCAGAGACGTTACTCCAAGGTGGCTTATGTGGATTCGGGTGCCGCAGGCAACTTCATTTGTCTCGAGACTGTCAGGAGGCTTCAGATTCCTGTTATTTCCCTGGACAGACCACGTCTCATTGCATCAGTGGACGGAAGACCTCTGCAAGAGTCCGTCACCATGGAAAGCATTACTCTGTACGTACTACCGAACTTCTCACATGCCCTGTTGCTTGGGTTGCCTTGGCTCAGGCTCCATGAACCTATTCTTGATTGGCGCTCGGGTGAGGTGCTTCGTTGGGGGTCCTCCTGCCAGAGACAAGTGTCTGCAGCCAGTTCGTCCTGTTAATCCCCCACATTCCAACTCTGCTCCTGCAGGTCTTCCTTCGGCTTATTTGAGCTATGCAGATGTCTTCAATAAAAAGGAGGCTGAGGTCCTGCCTCTACACTACCCTTATGATTGCCCGATCGAGCTTGTACCCAGTTCCTCGCCGCCCAGGGGGAGGATTTACCCTTTGTCTCCGGCGGAGACTCAGGCCATGTCGGAGTATATTCAGGAAAACTTGTCCACAGGCTTAATCCGGAAATCATCCTCTCCTGCCGGAGTGGGATTTTTCTTTGTCAAGAAGAAGGACGGTTCGCTCCGACCCTGCATTGACTACAGGGGACTGAATAACATCACTATCAAGAACAGATATCCACTACCTCTTATCCCGGAACTCTTTGACCGGCTCAGAGGCGCTCGTATCATCACTAAACTCGACCTCCGGGGCACCTATAACTTGATTCGTATCCGCTCCGGGGACGAGTGGAAGACTGCTTTTAACAGCCGAGATGGCCACTATGAGTATCTAGTTATGCCGTTTGGCCTCTGCAATGCCCCAGCAGTCTTCCAAGAATTTGTCAATTATATTTTCCGTGACCTCCTATATTCCTGTGTAGTGGTGTACCTAGATGACATACTTGTCTTCTCTTCTGATATACCGTCTCACAGATTAAGTGTTCGTCTGGTTCTCCAGCGTCTGAGGGAGAATAACCTTTATGCTAAATTCGAAAAATGTATCTGTGGCGCCCCTGAGGCTCAGTCGCCACAGATGTACTGCACCTTCTCCTAAGTTGTAGTGCCCCACCATCCGGGTAAGGTGGGAGCTCCTTTCCACACTCCAACACTTGCACCCCACACAACAGGGTAGTTCTGTACAACCACATTGCGGCTCCTTGCTCAGAGGGTAGCAGAGCACCTTTGGTGGTTCCCTGCTTGGAACACTGGACGTGCTGGGAGGTAGGTGGAGTTAAGATACATAAAAGAGTGGGAAAGTGTAGGATGACAGAGTCAGTCTGACAGGTCAGTCGGGTAGGAAGTCACTCAGACAGGAGTGAGGATCACTGGAAGAAGGGATGGAGGAAGGAGTGCTGCAGCTGCCTCAGTGATCTGAGCCAGCTGGCACGGGAAAGGAACAGAAGGAGAAAGATGTAGAACTGAAATCTAAGCTTCCATAAGAGAGAGAAAGACAAGTATGGAAAGAAGGAGTAGAGAGAACAGAGAGGACGTGGGTTAGAAGAGAAACCCTGCCTATAGGTTCTCAGCGCAAGGCCAGGACCTGGTCCCTGAGGTTGTATGGACACTTATGGTTCTGCAGCAGACACCGGTGGAGTAGTTGGCTGTAAATGCACTACTTCCATCTAAGACTTGGGGCACAACAGCAATTGGATAGAGAGCCGGGACTCAGGAAAAGGGAGTCCCAGAAGCAGGCAACAGCTGTCTGCCATACAAGTAGAATTCTTGGGAACATCAGTCAGGAGGAACTCCAGTGTAACTCAGTACTAGGAGATCTTCACACTTAAAGGCGCTATAGAGGAGTCGTTCAGAAAGGTACATGTTGGCGGAGTGTTGGAGGGGAGAATCCTAACTTGCCCGGAGGTTGATTGAGTCTCTGACCCGGAGGACATGGCCCGGAGGCAGGCACCAGTGTGTGTGTATAACGGACTGTGAGTAAAGCTTTGGAACTACAAGCCCCGGTGTCCTCCATTCATTTGTGCGCTAACACATTCAGCACTGCTACAGCTGGGTACCATTCTCCACACCGCCTGCACCTCTCCCCTTCCAATGCATCCACGCTGCCCTGGGGCTACAGCTTCACCTGTGGGGAGCTACACCATCTAGGCTGCAACACACCACCAGCCCCAGAGGATCTGCATGCAGCATCGGCCTAACATCCTACTTGCCGAACACCACAGGTGGCGTCACGAACTATTCCATTAACTACATTCCACCATTTACATTCCCCCATTGATTTGGGCGCCCAGGGCCACGGACCGGGTCACCGCTGCTGTGACACATCCCGCTGACACCGGCCCGGTACCGAGTACCCCTCAGCCCTGGGTGGGCAACCCATATCTTTGAGTAAACATCCTTACCCTTCCTGGGTTACATCATCTCCGATACAGGGCTAAGGATGGATCCCGAGAGGGTGTCTGCTGTCCTCAACTGGCCCCGACCCTGCAGAGTGAAGGCTATTCAGCGATTTCTCAGCTTTGCAAATTACTACAGGCAGTTCATTTTCAATTTCTCCACCGTAACCAAGCCTATCACTCACCCGTAAAGCTACCTGCTCCAAGGTTTGAACTCTGGAAGCAGAGGACGCCTTTCTTCTCTTAAAATGCTCTTTTTCAACGGCTCCTGTATTACATAGTCCCGAGTCTAATAAACCCTTTACTCTGGAGGTGGACGCTTCTTCTATGGGGGTCAGTGCCGTGCTCTCACAAAGGACCTTGCAGGGTCGCTTAGTTCCTTGTGGCTTCTTCTCCAAAGCGTTTTCGGCAGCGGAACGCAACTATACCATTGGAGACCGCGAGCTGTTGGCCATTAAACTTGCACTGGAAGAGTGGCGATATCTCCTCGAAGGTTCCGTACATCCGTTTGTAATTTTCACTGACCACAAGAATCTGGCCTATCTCTAATCCGCACAGAGACTTAACCCTCGTCAGGCCAGGAGGTCCCTGTTCTTCGCTCGGCTTGATTTCGAGCTTCGCTTCCGGCCAGGCGACAGGAATGCCAAGGCGGATGCACTTTCTAGGTCATTTCAGCCTGGGGATGTGGAGGAGGAACCAGCGTACATTGTGGATCCTTCTAAAGTCATCACTGTGACTCCTTTAAAGTTGACCGTCCCGCCGCCCGGTAAGACCTTTGTAGATGAGAGCAACAGGAGGAAACTGTTACTCTGGGGACATTTTTCCAAGTTGGCCGGGCACGCTGGAGTAAAGACGGCTTTCCTTCTCATCGCTCGCTACTACTGGTGGCCCACCCTGCGCCAGGATATTAAGATCTTCATCGCTTCGTGCCCTTCCTGTGCCAAAAACAAAGTTCCTCGACATTTACCTCATGGTACCCTCCTTCCACTTCCAGTTCAGTCTGCTCCTTGGCAACATATTGCCACAGATTTTATTACCGACCTTCCAAATTCAGCTGGTTGCACTGGTATTCTCGTAGTTGTGGATCGGTTCTCAAAGATGGCTCATTTTGTCCCACTGTCTGGTCTACCTTCAGCTCCTGAGTTGGCAAAGATTTTTATTGAGCATATTTTCAGACTCCACGGATTTCCTTCGCACATCGTATCCGACAGGGGGGTTCAATTTACTTCTCGCTTTTGGAGGGCGCTGTGCGGACTTATGAGGGTGTCACTGAACTTCTCCTCGGCCTACCATCCACAGTCCAATGGTCAGGTGGAACAGACTAATCAAGTTTTGGCTATCAACCTTCGACACTTTACCAACACTCACCAAGATGACTAGGTAGGTCTGCTTCCTTGGGCAGAATTTGCCTTTAATTATCACTCCAGCGTATCCTCAGCTAAGACTCCCTTTTTCATTGTCTTTGGGCAACATCCGGGCATGCCTCTTCCAGTGTCTTCTGCCTCGGGGGTACCAGTCGCCAACTCCTGGTCTCAAGAGTTTTCCAAAATCTGGGAGGACGTTGCAAAATCACTTGACAAAGCGTCAGGAAGGATTAAGAAGCATGCCGACAAGAGGCGTCTTGACTCTCCTCCTTTCAGTCCAGGTGACAAAGTATAGCTCTCCTCGAGATATATCCGACTCAAGATGCCATCTTACAAATTGGGTCCGTGTTACTTTGGCCCTTTCGAGATTCTAAGATGAGTCAACGATGTTGCTTACAAATTGAGGTTGCCTGCCTCGCTCCGTGTCCCCAACACCTTCCATGTGTCTCTGCTGAAACCTGCAATTTTTAATCGCTTCCATTCTGCCTCTAGTTCAACTCCTCAACCTGTTAGTGCTGAGAACACCTTTGAAGTAAGAGATATTCTAGATATGAAAAAGGTTCGTGGAAGAACTTTTTTCTTAATTGACTGGAAGGGTTTTGGCCCTGAGGAGAGATCCTGGGAGCCATTGGAGAACATCGGTGCACCCCGGATTTTAAACAGGTTCCTCGCCAGCTGGGGTAGGAGGAGTTGTAAGGAGGGGGGTACTGTTACCACCACTGGCCACTCTCCCCCTGCGGCTGGTCGCGCCACTGTTACCTCTGTGCCCGCTACTGCCCACTCCTCCGTTCCTGTCCTTCGGTTCTGCTGTGCTCCCCGCACTGCTGGAGGCTCCAGGATTTGGCACTTGCGTTCTTGCACTCTTGGAGGGCAGCCACGCCTCCTCTAAGGTCCTGTAGCTTCTCTGGTGTCCTGACCTGGGTGGCCACGCCCCTTCCCAGGTCCTTTATACACTTGGATATCCTGACCCAGAAATCCCAGCAGCCAATCCGGGTAAGGTGGGGGTATTTGAACCTACTTCCTCTTTCCTCTGGCGCCTGGTTATTGTTTAAGCTCCTGCTTCTGTGACCCAGGCCGGTGTCTATATTCTGTGTGCACTATCTGCACGTCCGTGTCCTTGCTCTCTGCCTGTTGCTCTGTTGTTCCTCCTGGCACAAGCTCAATCCCTGTACTCTGCCTGTTGCTCTGTTGTGACTCCTGGCACAAGCTCAGTCCCTGTACTCTGTCTTTTACGCCGTTGTGCCTCCTGGCACAAGCTCTGTCCCTGTACTCTGCCTGGTAGAGATGAGCGACTTTGCCTTTTTTAGTCGAGTTGAATGAAATCGGCCGACTGTAGGGAAAAGTCGGGAAAAGTCGTGAAACACGAAACCCAATGCAAGTCAATGGGGAGAAAAGTCGGCAGTGAGTGGAGGACTGTAAACACACCTGGCATGAATTTTAACCCTAGAGGCGGCAAAATCTCTCTCTCTTTCCCTCTCTCTCCCACTCCCGCTACGCTCCGCTTCTCTCATTGACTGAAAAAAGTCACGTGCAAGCATTCGGCGAAACCCGACTTTGGCGCTTGGGTCGCCGACCGCATGGCCAACTTCACACTGTGGTCGGGTTTCGGTTCATGAAACCCGACTTTGGCGAAAGTCGGCAACTTTTGAATCTGACCGACCTGTTTCGCTCAACTCTACTACCTGGTGCTCTGTTGTGCCTCCTGGCACATGCTCTGCTATACTCCTGTGCTCTGTTCCGTATATCCGTTCCTAGTGCTCCTGTGTTTGTCAGTCTCCTCAGTTATCCATCTGTTCCATGTCTCTCCCGCTATCTGAGCCGTCCCTCTTGGTACCGGCTACCATGGTATTAGAGATCCCTAGGCCTGTCCCTGAGGATCCCTGTATAGGGGTCGGTCTTCACTAGGTCAGCTCGCCCTGGTCAATCTGTTCCATGGTCCAGAGGGTCCACTCTTATAGCTTGCCTCACTGAGGCATTACAATGGCTACTGCTAGTTGTGCGGATAGGTTCAGGAGTCTGCAGTCCGCTTAGTTACCAACCTCTCTGGTCTTCTGGTGGCTTAGCCTGTTCCTGCCATCCTCCTCGGTGACCCATTCATAACAGAATCACCAGCCTAACTGCAGACTCTAGGGTACTCAAAAGAAGGAAAGAATTGTAAAAAAAAAAGTGTCAGAATTTTTTTTAATATATATTTTTTCCTCTTTTTCTCTGGGGCCGTAGGATGATTTCTTTTCTTTAATGGAGACTAAGCAATTATCCGATCGTGTTGAGCAGCTCGCTGCTGAAGTGCGGGGAATTTCTGCCTATCTTGCTCAATCATCTGCTATAGAACCAAAGATCCCTACTCCTGATGTGTTTTCTGGGGATCGGTCTAAATTTTTGAATTTCAAGAATAACTGTAAACTATTTCTTGCCTTGAAGCCTTATTCATCGGGGAGCTCAGCGCAGCAGGTTAAAATTGTCATCTCACTGCTGCGCAGCGATCCCCAGGATTGGGCTTTTTCTCTGACACCTGGAAATCCTATTCTGGCTAATGTGGATGCGTTTTTTCAGGCCCTGGGGTTGTTGTATGATGAACCTAATACTATTGATCAAGCTGAGAAGACCTTATTGGCATTGAACCAAGGTCAGGATGATGCGGAGTTATACTGCCAGAAGTTCCAAAAGTGGGCGGTCCTTACTAAATGGAATGATGATGCCCTAGCAGCTCTCTTTCGGAAAGGTCTGGCAGAAACCGTAAAAGATGTTATGGTGGGATTTCCTGTCCCCTCTGGTCTTAACGACTCCATGTCATTAGCCATTCAAATTGATCGACGTTTACGTGAACGTAAAAGTACGTGAGAGGCGGTGCTGCCTTTTGAACAAACTTCTGAACCCATGCAATGTGATAGGGTTCTGTCTAGGACGCAACATCAAGCATTTAGAAGGCATAATAAGTTATGCTTCTTTTGTGGGGACGCCTCTCATGTTATTTCTGTCTGCCCTAAACGAGAAAAACGTTTTGCTCACGCATTTGCGGTGGGCAGTGTACAGCCTAAGTTCCTTTTGGCGGTTACCTTGATCTGCTCCTTGTCTACTTTTTCTGTTAAGGCCTTTGTGGATTCAGGAGCAGCTTTGAATCTGATGAATCTTGACTTTACCAAGCGTTGTGGTTTCCCCATAGTGCCCCTGAGAACCCCTATTCCCTTGAGGGGATTGATGCTACTCCTTTGGTGGAGAATAAACCCCAGTTTTAGACCCAGGTGGTAATGCGGGTCACCCCGAACCATCAAGAGAATTGTAAATTTTTGGTGTTGCACAATTTACATGATACTATTGTACTGGGTTTTCCTTGGTTGCAAACCCATAATCCTGTTTTGGATTGGAAATCTGTGTCTGTGGTGAGTTGGGGTTGTCAGTGTGTTCTTAGTGACACTCCTGTTTTCTCCACCTCTCCCCAGCCTCAAGACGTTCCTGACTATTTGGCTGATTTTTCTGGTGTATTGTCACGATCTGGTTCAGGTTGGAACCAGTGTTATTGTAACCACTAGAGGGAGCAAGGCAGGAAGCGTAGTCAGGTGAAGCCGAAAGTCAGTACACTGGATAAGCAATACTTTAGCAATGGAGCAGGCAGATAACGAAGTCAGAGGAAAAGCCAGAAGTCGGTACACGGGATCAGCGATACTTAGCAGATGGAGCAGGCGGATAACGAAGTCAGAGGAAAAGCCAGAAGTCGGTACACGGAAACAGCGATACTTAGCAGATGGAGCAGCAGCAGGAGAAGGAGCTTGACTACAGGCTGGAAGCACAATAATCATGCAATGAGGAAGTGTACTGGCTGAGGTTATATAGGGTGGGCAATTAGCAATCAATGGGCCAATTAGGAGAGCACAGGGTGGAGCTGATCAAGAACAAGAATCACTGGTATCTGGTTTCGCATGGGATCTTCCAAGCAGCCGCATAGCTCAGATGGCTGAGCTGCTGGACAGCAGACAAGAGGTTCCAGGTTCGATTCCTGACAGTACTCCCCTCCTTCCAGGATGGCCTCTGGACATCTCAGGGGCTGGTTTATCTGGATACCTCTGATGGAAGATTCTTGTTAGCCTAGAAGCATGAACATTTTCCTCCGGCTCCCATGAGTTTTCTTCTGGTCCGTAACCCTTCCATTGCACAAGATACTGCAGGTTACCTCTGATTCTCCTAGAGTCCAGAATCTTCTCCACAATAAATTCTTCCTCGCCATGGACCCTTTCAGGTGGAGGAGGAGGCTGAGTTCTTCCTGGAAATGGATTTTCACAGAATGGTTTGAGCAGAGATACATGAAACACTGGGTGAATCTTAAGACTGCTGGGAAGTACCAACCGAAAAGCAACTTTGTTAATTTATGCAGCAATTTGGAAGGGTCCTATGAATTTTTGTCCCAATTTAGAAGATGGCACGTGTGTTTTTAGGTTTTTAGTGGACAACCAAACCTTGTCACCCACGTGCAGATTAGGAGGTTCTCTACGGTGTTTATTTGCTGCTTTTTTATAGTCTTCTTGGGCCTTTTGCAATATCTCAATTAATTTCTCCTGGGATTCCTTTAATCTGTTGAGTCGGTCAGCAACCGCAGGGGTAAAAGTTTCAAAAGGAAGATTAGGAATACATACTGGATGCAAGCCATAGTTAGCATAAAAAGGACTTTGGGCTGTAGAGCTGTGTTTAGCGTTGTTATAGGCAAATTCCGCTGTTGGTAAATAGTCCACCCAATCATCTTGAAGATATGAAATGAAGCAGCGGTTGTATTGCTCGAGAGTCTGGTTCGTCCTCTCCGTCTGGCCATTTGATTGCGGATGGAAAGACGTAGAAAGATTCACAGTGACTCCCAGGGCTGTACAGAAGCTTTTCCAGAATTTCGATGTGAACTGCACCCCTCTGTCAGAGACTACATTATCAGGAGTCCCATGCAGCTTAAAAACCTCTTTGATCATTAACTCAGCAGTTTGTTCCGCAGTAGGAATTCTTTTAGTTGGGATGAAATGGGCCATCTTTGTGAGTCGGTCTACCACAACGAGAATCACAGTCATCTTTTTAGATGGAGGTAGATCCACGATGAAATCCATTGAGATTGATCCCCAAGGTCTGGATGGAACTGGAAGAGGTTGTAGAAGTCCTAAAGGAGAGGAACGTGGTGTCTTATTACGTGCACATGTTACACAGGAGGACACATTTTTTCACATCCCTTCTACAATTAGGCCACCAAAAGGAACGAAGTAGTAGTTCTTGGGTTTTCATGACTCCGGGGTGTCCTGCAAGTTTAGAATCATGGACTAATTTGAGGACTTCGAGTCTCACCGATTCTGGGATATAAACCCTGTGGTTCAGCATCCAAAATCCCTTCTTGAAAAAAAAAGATTGACATCTTTAGGAGGATGGTTAAGAAAAGGGTCGTTGTGGTAGCCATTTTTAATCAGAGCAAAAAAAACTTTAGAGTCCAATATTCCCAAAAAATTTTTGGGGCCCAGAATAGTACTGTCAGTATTAGAACTCTCCTGAGGTTCAGAACAAATCCTGGACAGGGCGTCAGCTTTGCCATTTCTCGAACCAGGCCGATAGGAAATTACAAAATTAAATCTTGAGAAAAACAAGGCCCACCGTGCCTGTCTCGCAGACAGTCTTCTTGCTGTGCGTAAAAACTCTAGATTTTTGTGGTCAGTGAGGACGGTCACCGGATGATTGGCACCTTCTAGGAGATGTCTCCACTCGGAGAAGGCGACTTTTATGGCTAAAAGTTCTTTATTTCCAATGTCGTAGTTCTTTTCCGCCGGTGACATGGTATGAGAAAGAAATGCGCATGGATGAAGCTGCATCTTATCTCCAACTCGCTGAGACAGAATGGCTCCCACTGCAGAATCCGAGGCATCCACTTCAACAACAAATGGCAGTTCCGGATTTGGATGGACTAGTAGTGGTGCAGAAGTAAAAAGATTTTTTAACTTGTCAAAAGCCTCCTGTGCCTCTGTAGACCAAAAAAAAACTTGGGTTTTCTTGGTTAGCAAGGTGATTGGCAGAATAATTTTTGAAAAGTTTTTAATGAATCTTCTGTAGAAGTTGGCGAAGCCAATGAAGCGCTGAACGTCTTTCAAATTCTTTGGGGGTGGCCAATCCACCACTGCATTGATCTTACCAGGATCCATGCTCAGACCTTCTGGGGAGATGACATATCCTAAAAATTGGATCGTGGGTTGTTCGAATTCACATTTCTCAAGTTTTATGTAGAGATGATTCTCCTGTAGACGTTCCAAGACTAACTGGACTTGCCTGCGATGCTCCTCCAAGGTATCTGAAAATATAAGAATGTCATCGAGATAAACAACAACAAATTGATCCAAAAAATCTCGAAACACATCATTAATGAAGTGCTGAAAGGTGGCTGGGGCGTTGCTAAGGCCAAAAGGCATCACTAGGTACTCAAAATGTCCGTATCTTGTTCTGAAGGCGGTCTTCCACTCATCTCCAGGGCGAATCCGTATGAGGTTGTAGGCCCCTCTCAGGTCCAGTTTAGTAAAAATTTTAGCAGAGCGGAGTCTTTCTAATAACTCTGGAATTAACGGAAGTGGGTAGCGATTTTTTACGGTAATTTTATTAATTTCCCTGTAATCGATACATGGCCGCAGAGTTGAGTCTTTCTTTTCAACAAAGAATAAGGGTGCCCCAGCTGGAGATGTAGAAGGTCGGATGAAGCCTTTCTCTAAGTTTTCATCCAGATACTCTCTCAGTACCTTCAGTTCTGGTTCAGAGAGATTGTAAATTCGCCCGAATGGAATAGTTGTTCCAGGAAGCAGCTCGATGGGGCAGTCATACGGACGATGAGGAGGCAATTGATCAGCTTTTTTCTTGCTGCAGACATCAGAAAATTGTTGGTATTGTGGTGGTAGTTTATCTTCCTTCGTATGAGAAATCTCAGATACTTGGATTTGTTTAGGAACAGGTGGATCACTATGGCAATTGTTCTTACAGTATTCTGAAGGGAAGGTAATGGTCCTTGAAGCCCAGTTGATAGAGGGGTTATGAGTTGAGAACCAGGGAACTCCTAGGATAACGGGAAATTTTGGAGAGGAAATCAGATGGAAACTGACAGTTTCATGATGATCAGGTTCCATACAAATCTCTAGTTCAATCGTCTCATGAGTAACAGGTCCAGAAGATAAGGGTGATCCGTCCACCGTTTCCATTTCGATTGGTATGGATTTAGTTCTGCTTGAAATATTATTATCCAATGTGAATTTTAAGTCCATAAAATTCCCTCCTGCTCCAGAATCTAACAAGGCCGAACATCGTACTGTTTGGTTGCCCACTATGACCTGAATGGTAATGACAAAATGAGATGATGATGCACACATCTTGTTTTTCTCCTGCGTTACTGATTAAATCTTCTGCATACTAGGATATGGCTGTTGGGAGAGGTCTGTATCGCTTGCAGTCATGTCGCTTATGAAGGGTATAGTCCTCTTATTAGGACAATTGATGGCGAAATGACCTGAGCCCCCACAATAGAGACATAAATTTTCAGCCCGTCGCCTCTGCTTTTCTTGTGCTGAGAGCGGTTTTCGAATAACATCGATTTGCATCGGTTCAGACACACTTTGCGTCTTTTGTTCATGATTAGATGAAGAGAAAGAAAAGGCAGGGTTATTTTCCAGTACTCGAAGTCTCTCCTTTCTATGCTCGGTGAGCCTCTGGTCTATTCGAACACATAGGTGAATAAAGTCTTCCAACTGATCAGGGGTTTCGCCCCTGGCAAGCTCATCCTTTACTGACTCTGATAATCCTCGTCGAAACTGACTTCTCTGGGCCGCTGAGTTCCATGTGGTGTCGGCCACCCAGCGACGGAACTCTGATGTATATTCAGCAACCGAGCGTCATCCTTGGCGTAAATTATGCAATTTGGTTTCTGCTGTGGCACAACGGTTTGGATCATCAAAAACTTGATTCATAGCTGTGATGAAGGAATCTAAGTTATTAAGGATGTCATAGTTCTTTTCCACATATGGTGAGGCCCATGCAAGAGCTTCATCAGTCAGGAGATTAATCAGAAAAAATACTTTCTTCCTATCGCTGGTAAATGGAGCAGGTTGCATTTGGAAGTATATCCGGCATTGGTTGAGGAATCCTCGGTACTGCTGATGATCCCCACTGAATTTTGCAGGCAGCGGCATTCGTGCGTTTGATTCTGGGCTTGAATTGCGCATGTCAAGAAGTTGCCTTTGTAGTTCAATTATTTCCTTTTGTTGGCCTGATACTACTGTTTGTAGTTTAGAATATTTTTCTTGGTAAGTGGTACAAAAGCTTTGAAGTTCAGAAACTTGTTTTGTCAGGGTGGCTACAACGGACTCCATTTTGGCGCGTGATTATTCTGTCACGATCTGGTTCACGTTGGAGCCAGTGTTATTGTAACCACTAGAGGGAGCAAGGCAGGAAGCGTAGTCAGGTGAAGCCGAAAGTCAGTACACTGGATAAGCAATACTTTAGCAATGGAGCAGGCAGATAACGAAGTCAGAGGAAAAGCCAGAAGTCGGTACACAGGATCAGCGATACTTAGCAGATGGAGCAGGCGGATAACGAAGTCAGAGGAAAAGCCAGAAGTCGGTACACGGAAACAGCGATACTTAGCAGATGGAGCAGGCGGATAACGAAGTCAGAGGAAAAGCCAGAAGTCGGTACACGGAAACAGCGATACTTAGCAGATGGAGCAGGCGGATAACGAAGTCAGAGGAAAAGCCAGAAGTCGGTACACGGAAACAGCGATACTTAGCAGATGGAGCAGCAGCAGGAGAAGGAGCTTGACTACAGGCTGGAAGCACAATAATCACGCAATGAGGAAGTGTACTGGCTGAGGTTATATAGGGTGGGCAATTAGCAATCAATGGGCCAATTAGGAGAGCACAGGGTGGAGCTGATCAAGAACAAGAATCACTGGTATCTGGTTTCGCATGGGATCTTCCAAGCAGCCGCATAGCTCAGATGGCTGAGCTGCTGGCCAGCAGACAAGAGGTTCCAGGTTCGATTCCTGACAGTGGCGTGATTATTCTGTCACGATCTGGTTCAGGTTGGAGCCAGTGTTATTGTAACCACTAGAGGGAGCAAGGCAGGAAGTGTAGTCAGGTGAAGCCGAAAGTCAGTACACTGGATAAGCAATACTTTAGCAATGGAGCAGGCAGATAACGAAGTCAGAGGAAAAGCCAGAAGTCGGTACACAGGATCAGCGATACTTAGCAGATGGAGCAGGCGGATAACGAAGTCAGAGGAAAAGCCAGAAGTCGGTACATGGAAACAGCGATACTTAGCAGATGGAGCAGCAGCAGCAGGAGAAGGAGCTTGAATACAGGCTGGAAGCACAATAATCACGCAATGAGGAAGTGTACTGGCTGAGGTTATATAGGGTGGGCAATTAGCAATCAATGGGCCAATTAGGAGAGCACAGGGTGGAGCTGATCAAGAATCACTGGTATCTGGTTTCGCATGGGATCTTCCAAGCAGCCACATAGCTCAGATGGCTGAGCTGCTGGCCAGCAGACAAGAGGTTCCAGGTTCGATTCCTGACATGTATTTAGTGAGAGTAAGTCTGCGTCTTTGCCTCCTCATAGGAGTTATGATTGTGCAATTGACTAATGCCCGGTTGTAAATTTCCCAAGGGTCGACTTTTCAACTTATCTGTACCTGAACATGATGCTATGCGATCTTATATCAAGGAATCATTGGAGAAGGGTTATAACAGACCTTCCTCTTCGCCTTTGGGTGCTGGTTTTTTCTTTGTGGCCAAAAATGGCTCATTAAGGCCATGTATTGACTATCGTTCCCTTAACAAAATCACTGTTAAATATCAGTACCCGTTACCCCTGATTTCTGATTTATTTTCCAGAGTTAAAAGTGCTTGTTGGTTTACCAAACTTGACTTCAGGGGGGCGTATAATCTTGTTCGCATCAAGCTTTGGGATGAATTGAAGACGGCGTTTAATACTCCGGAGGGACATTTTGAGTACCTGGCGATGCCTTTTGGGCTCACTAATGTCCCTTCCGTCTTCCAATCTTTTATAAACGATATTTTCCGGGACCTTGTGGATAAGTTTTTGATCATTTATCTGGACGATATTTTAATTTTTTCCAGTGATTGGGATTCTCATGTGGAACATGTCCGAACTATGTTAAGGGATCGAAATGTCTTTTTGGTGTACAGAGGATTTCGTTTTTGGGATTCATTTTGTCCACATCTGCTATTGAAATGGACCCGGCCAAGGTACAGACCATTTATGACTGGGTTCAGCCCACTTCTTTGAAGGCTCTTCAGAAGTTTTTGGGTTTTGCTAATTTCTACCGTAAATTTATAAGTAATTTTTCTGGTATTGTTAAACCTTTGACGGATTTCACCAAAAAGGGTGCTGATGTGGTAAATTGGTCTCCAGAGGCAGTCTCGGCATTTCAGGAGCTTAAGCAGAGATTCACTTCTGCTCCTGTTCTACGGCAACCAGATGTTTCATTCCCTTTTCAGGTGGAGATAGATGCTTCTGAGATTGGTGCAGGAGCCGTTTTGTCTCAAAGAGATCCGGTAACCTCTAAAATGAATCCCTGTGCCTTCTTTTCTCAAAAATTTTCTCCATCTGAACATAACTATGATGTGGGGAATCGGGAATTATTGGCCATGAAGTGGGCATTTGAAGAGTGGAGACATTGGTTGGAAGGAGCCAGACATCAAGTTATGGTCCTCACCGATCACAAGAATTTGATTTATCTTGAATCAGCCAAGCGCTTGAATCCTAGACAGGCTAGGTGGGCCTTGTTTTTCATGCATTTTAATTTTGTGGTCTCCTTTCTTCCGGGCACTAAGAATGTTAAGGCGGACGCCCTTTCTAGGAGTTTCTTTACGGATTCTCTTGAAGTGACCGAGCCTACGACCATTCTAAATGAGGGTGTAGTTCTTGCCGCCATCTCTCCTGATTTGAGATGTGCCCTGGAGGAATTTCAGGAGGATAAACCTGAACGATGCCCTATGGGAAAATTGTATATCCCTGACCAGTGGAGGAAAAGAGGAATATCTGAAATTCATTGCGCCGTGTTGGCTGGTCATCCAGGTATCTTTGGTACCAGAGATTTGGTGAGTCGGTCTTTTTGGTGGCCTGCCTTATCTTGTGATGTCAGGAATTTTGTGCAGTCCTGTGAGACTTGTTCTCGGTCCAAGCCCTGATCTCGTGCTAGTGGTTTGTTGATGCCCCTGCCGGTGCCCAGGAGGCCATGGACCCAAATCTCAATGGATTTTATTTCTGATCTCCCTGTCTCTCAGAGAATGACTGTTATTTGGGTGATCTGTGATAGATTTTCTAAGATGGTCCATCTTGTACCACTCCCAAAGTTGCTATCTTCTTCTGAGTTGGTGCCCTTGTTTTTACAACAAGTGGCTTGTTTGCACGGGATTCCTGAGAACATTGTGTCGGACAGAGAGGTCCAGTTTGTTTCCAGATTTTGGAGGGCTTTTTGTTCCAGACTGGGAATTCAGTTGTCTTTCTCCTCTGCATTTCATCCTCAGACCAATGGGCAGGCTGAGAGAACAAACCAGACTTTGGAGTCCTATTTGAGATGCTTCATATCTGCTGATCAGGATGATTGGGTCTCATTTTTGCCCTTGGCCGAATTCACGCTAAACAATAGGGCTAGCTCTGCCACTTTGATGTCTCCTTTCTTTTGAAACTTTGGGTTTCATCCTCGATTTTCTTGGGGGCAAGTAGAAGCTTCTGCCTGCCCAGGTGTGGATTCTGTGGTAGAGAGAATGCAGCAGATTTGGGACCAAGTAGTGGATAAGTTGTCCCACTCTCAGGAAAAGGCCCAACGGTTTTCCAACCGGCATAGGACCATTGGTCCCCGGTTTAAAGTGGGTGATATGGTTTGGTTGTCCTCAAAAAATATTCCCATGAAGATTGCATCTCCAAAATTTAAGCCAAGGTTTATTGGACCTTGTAAGATTTTGGAAATCCTTAACCCCGTTTCTTTTTGCTTGGCTCTACCAGCTACGTTTAAGATTCATAACGTCTTTCATAAATCTTTGTTGAAAAGGTTTGTGGAGCCAGTCGTTCCCATGGCAGCGCCCCCTGACCCTGTACTGGTTAAGGGTAATTTGGAGTATGAGGTAGAGAAGATATTGGATTCTCGTCTGGCTAGATGAAGGCTTCAGTACTTGGTCAAGTGGAAGGGTTATGGCCAGGAGGATAATTCTTGGGTCTCTGCTTCTGACATCCATGCCAAGAGATTGATTCGTGCCTTTCACCGGGCCCATCGTGATCGGCCTGGTGGTGTGGATGAGGGTTCAGTGACTCCCCTCCTCAAGGGGGGCTACTGTTGTGAACTCCCTTGCTCGGATTTCTGAGCCGAAGCTCCCTCTGCTCCCTCTGGTGTTTACTGAGAGTAGTGGAGCTGGCCAGGTGGATGGAGGTTCTCCACCTGTCGATGATAATTGGGAATCTGTGAACAAAAAAAAGAAAAAGGACTATGCATATATGTGGGATCACCACGCATGGAACAATTATTTGAAAACATAAATTTTATTGATTGCACAAAAGCAACAAAAAAAAACACACATTAAAAACAATTAAAACAATCTAGACAACATGTAAACCGCTGGCTTCAGAATGTAAAAGGCACTAATATAAGACAATCAAGCTGTTAATAAAGCTCCATGTGATACAGACAATAAAGTAGGAGCAATGGAGGGAAGCAATACGAGAAGACTGGACATATTATTGAAACCCTACAAAGATAGATTACGCTAAATACATAGCAGGCAACAAAGAATAACAATTAACAGTCCCTGATAAGAGCCCTGCAGTGTTTGGTGAATACCTGATGGAAAAAAGGTAAAAATACTATGGGTAACAAATGAAGCTCCTCATAGGGTAAGATGAATATTCAAAAGAGCCGCTAGAGCTCCAAGTGAAGAGGCTGATAATGTGCAATAATTACACACCCCAAACTGGAGTGCAATACATCACCCAGGAGCAAAACAGTCAAAAGGTCCAGTCAGAGTCGCCCCAACGTCTGTGTAAAGTGCCAGCAGCCACAGCGGGATACAGAGACCCACGCGTTCCGACACCGCAGGTGTCTTTCTCAAGGTGAGTGCTGGTGTTGCTTGATAGTGCAGCTATTTAAGTCAAAATAATCACAAATAAATCCTTACCAGGTGGCAGCTAGCAGCGTGCGGCCACACAGGGAGGCGGACATAGCGTCGCAATGTACAGATCTAGTGCGCAGGCGCCGTCACAGCTTAACAGGCGGACGTTAGGTATGGGTCAAGATCTCGTGGGAATTGAATGTCCCATGCATGCGCACTTCAACCAAGCGGGTAACCATAGTGCTATTTGCAAGCGCTGTCACAGACTACAGAGCGGTGTTTGATGTAAGTCAAAATCTCGTGGGATTTGCAAATCTCGCGCATGCGCGATTCAACCCTAGGGTAACCATAGCAATGGATGCAGATGCTAACGCAGCATACAGAGCGGCATTTGATGTAAACCAAGATCTCCTGGGACTTACACACCACATGTAAGCGCAATTCGACTGGACAGATAACCATAGCAATAAATGCTAGACACACATATTTAAAGTGTAAGCGCTGTCACAATGTCCGCTGTGTTGTGGAAAACGATGACAAAAGTTACAAAAGGCAATTTAATACACAGACGCTAATATGACAAGAGGGCGGCGCTTGGTAAAGATTGGATCTTATAGGACTTACACATCCCATACATGAGTAGTCTGGCTGTAGCAAAAAGCAGTTGGGAATCTGGGATTGTTGGCTGGGAGCATATAATGGAGCTGGCTGCTCTTGAAGGTTGCTGGTGATTTTTTTCCTCTGTGTGCATTTGGAGCTCTTTTGTCCCCTGCCTGATCTGCATGTTCAGCTAAGTGATTCTTTTGTTAATCCTTTGCATCTAATCTGGTTGTGTCTTTTTTTTGCTTTCTGTTTTGCTGTCAGGGTTCAGCGTGCTCCCTGCTGGGGGCAGCGCTGGGCCCTGCTTCATATGTTGCAGCTTGTTCAGTCCCCTGTTATGCTTGTATTATTTTGCTTGCTGCCAGTTTATACCAGAGTGCTGATCTAGCGGGGGTGAGATCATGTGATCTCAGGTTTTTTTGTATTTCAGAAGTGTTGGATTTTTTCAGGGTTTGTGCTTGATTGCAGACAGTATCTTTTTCTGTCCTGTCCTGTCTAGACAGCTTGGGCCCCACCGTTTGCTCAGTCTGTTCTCTGCCTCTGTTTGTGTCTCATCTTGTCTCACCGACAATATATGTTTGGGGGCTGTCTATTCCTTTGGGGATCTGCTCCCGGGCAGTTTAGATTTAATCTTTCTGTCTTTAGGCTTAGTTAGTACTCCGGCTGTGACGAAGCGTCTAGGGCATCGTAGGAACGCTCCACGGCTACTGCTAGTTGTGCGGATGGGATCAGGGGTCTGCCATCCACTTAGTTACCAACCTCTCTTGTCTTCTGGTGGCTTAGCCTGTTTGTGCCATCCTCCTCAGTGACCCATTCATAACACCTAAGGTTGTTAAACAGCAGGCTACAAGACACAGTACAATCCTCAGAGGTGCACCCCAATCACCCTTATTTCCCCCGCATCACAAATTTCCAAGCGCCCAACTGACTGTTGGGAACCACAGATGAACCATTCTGCAGAACTGTTCACACATTCTATTCCATGGGCATCAAAGGTCTGCTCCAGAGATTCACTGAATCGAGAGGAGGAAAGCATCTGCACTGATGCCGAAAATTTTTTCATTTTGGATCCAGGGCTGGACAAAGTATGGTCCAAGCAGAATCCAGACCATCACCAGATGTTAACCAGTAAGGGTGGATGTGATCCTGATGAGACTCAGATACCAGAGGAGCACGCAGACTGTACTATGGTGTCAGGGCAGAAAGCGGAGGAGGGTGACTCTCGGGGTGAGGAGTCGGAGAACAGAGAGGATAACAATGAGGTTGTAGATCCCACTTAGTGTGGACCCAGAGGTACGCAGCTGAGTAGCTCGGCAGAAGAGAAGGAGAAGGAAGACATTGCAGATTCCCACACAGAAACGTAGCAACGTAACCACGACAAGCACTGAATCCTAAACCTCAACTCTGACTGTGATCAGTCTCAAGTGTGCAGTTCGGAGGGGCAGCAAGGGCTTGCTTAGCCTGGGCCTCTTTTGAGACTGCAAAGAATGACCCAACTCACATTATCTACCAAATTTGCAAAAAACTCTGTAGAGGCAAAAATTGCAATCATTTGACATGTAGTTGTGAACCGCCACATGTGCGATCAACATGCCTGAGTGTTGGAATCTCACTGCACTAAAATGCAGACTAGCGAGACTCGAGGGGTAGTTCCACAAAACTTTGAATCCCCAAGACTTGCAGGACAAACCTCCATATCTAACACTTCCACGACAGCTTCTGGCTCCTCCACTTCCTCTAGAGGTTCCACTTGTGTCCTCAACCTCTCCCTTAATCAGACACGCGTTCAAACAGTGCAGATATAATCCCCACACTTCTGTACTGCACAGCTATGGCTCACTGCAATCAGGTAGTGTTCAAATTAATATACCTTGGAGATTGCAGTCACCCAGCTCAAGAGTTGTGGAATGCTATCCAGGCCATGTGCAATATTGGTGCAAACCTGGTGGCAGCCGTATGCTGGGAAAACCTCACAGAGGTGCCTTGCATGGCTCACATCCTCAACATGGTGGTACAGCAATTTCTCTGCCACTATCACGGCCAAGATGTGCTGCTGCAGAAAGCACGGTTGCTGTGTGCGCAATTCTGACAATCGCACCCTGCAGCTCATCGACTTTCATCGCTACAGAGGTATTTCCACCTACCGGTTAACCATTTGATTTGCGATGTTCCGAATAGTGATGAGCGAATTTGTTCAGAAAATGATCACTAAACATAAATTCGGCATGAATATGGCACATTCAAAGTTGTGATCGGAAACACGGGCAAAATGTTATAAAATTGGAAAAAAATCTGAAACATTCAGTAAAAAGTGTGGGAAAATATTAGCGTTGTCACTACAGTACTTTCAGCACTTTGGCTACAATAATGGTGGTGTATGATGAACGTGGTAGGGGTTTTGCAGAGCTCAGAGGAGCGGTGTGCTTGTAAACTTTTTTTTTTCATCTAGTGTACATTGTGGCTAGGCAATCAGGGCACAGGAAACATCCATAGTGTCCTGACAACGGCTTATGTCACTGACTGCTGAAATCACACGTCCCTCTCCATGTAAGGAGCTGACATCTTGTTTTAGCACCATTTTGACACTGTAACAGCGCAGAGAGGCTGCTCGTGACACTAGCACTGTTAGCAGCTAGATTTTAGGTAGCTAGCTAGGCGGCTTTTCATTAGTCAGATAGTTTAGCTAGCTAGTGTCCTGTATGGCTGTGAAATCGACCTTCCAGCAGATTTTTTTTATGCCATTACTGAGGTCCACAGACAAAGCCAGCAGGGCACATGTCCTACAAGTGTGTTATGCACTGCTTCTATTGTTCTCCATGCATGAGTAGACCATTCTAAATCTTATTTTTTCACTTGCTAAATGTGAAACAGCATGCCATATCCCATATTGTAATTTAGTGGTGTGGTGACATTGTTCTGTGATTTGGGCTGTGGTGCGTGAAAAAAAATTTGGGGGGCAGTTGCCACTATGATTCACCATGCCCTATCTCACCTTGTTATTTAGTGGTGGTGAAATTCCACAGTCTGCACAGCACATGCACATTAAATAAGAATATAAAAAATTTCTGTTGCTAAACATGAAACAGGCTGCTGTATCCCACGTTGTAATTTTGTGGCGTTGATATGAAGCTGTCTGCAGACCTCAAACACATTAACCCCTTAACGACCGCCGATACGCCTTTTAACGGCGGTAGTTAGGGGTACTTAAACCACAGCGCCGTGAATTCAAGGCACTGTGGAAAAAGTGCATAGCGCCCCCAGAGTCAGATTTTCCCAGAGAACATGATTTTGGTCGGTTTTACCAACCACGCTTTTGCAATCGCCATTATTAACCATATAACGGCGAACGCAAAAAATAAGCCGCGATTTTGCATTAACTTTCTCTCTCCTCTGATGTGATCGCACATCAGAGGCGAGAGAAATAGGGTCCCTGATCCCCCCGGTACCTCCCGGTGGTCCTCGGGCCCTTCTGCCTCCTCCGGTGGGCGCCGCCATCTTCTTCCTGGAAGAAAATGGCAGGCGCATGCGCAGTGCGCCAGCCGAATCTACCGGCCAGCAGATTCCATTTAACGTACATTTTGATCACTGTGATAGAGTTGATCACAGTGATCAAAATAAAAAAAAATAGTAAATAGCTACCCCCTTTATCACCCCCTTAGTTAGGGAAATATAATGAAATAAAGAAAATATATTTATTTTCATTTTTCCATTAGGGTTAGAATTAGGGTTAGGGTTGGAATTAGGGTTAGGGTTGGAATTAGGGTTAGGATTAGGATTAGGGTTGTGATTAGGGTTAGGATTAGGGTTAGGGTTGGGGTTAGGGTTGGGATTAGGGTTAGGGGTGTGTTAGGGTTAGGGTTGGAGCTAGAATTGAGGGGTTTCCACTATTTTGGTACATCAGCGGGTCTCCAAACGAGACATGGCACCACCATTTATTCCAGCCAATTTTGCATTCAAAAAGTCAAATGGTGCTCCCTCCCCTGCGAGCCCAGAAGGTGGTTTACCCCAACATATGGGGCATGAGCGTACTCAGGACAAATTGCACACCAACTTTGGAGGTCTAATTTCTCCTGTTACTCTTGGGAAAATAAAAAGATGGGGGGGCTAAAAAAATCACTTTTGTGGAAAAAAAAGTTTATTTATTTTCACGGCGCTGCGTTATAAACTTCTGTGAAGCACTTGGGGGTTCAAAGTGCTCACCACACATGTAAGCTACTTGGGGGGGTCTAGTTTCCAAAATGGGGTCACTTGTGGGGGGTTTTTACTGTTTAGGCACATCAGGGGCTCTGCAAACACAACATGACACCCGCAGAGCATTCCATCAAAGTCTGCATTCCAAAATAGCGCTCCTTCCCTTCCGAGTTCTCCCAGGCGCCCAAACAGTGGTTCCCCCCACACATGGGGTATCAGTGTACTCAGCACAAATTGTACAACAACATTTGTGGTCCAATTTCTCCTGATAGCCTTGTGAAAATAAAAAATAGCGGGCCAAAAATTTTTTTAGAAAAAAATGATTTTTTATTTTCACTGCTCTGCATTATAAACTTCTGTGAAGCACTTGGGGGTTCAAAGTGCTCACCACACATCTAGATAAGGTCCATAAGGGGTCTAGTTTCCAAAATGGTGTCTGTTGTGAGTTCATTTTCCCCTCCGTCACTGAGGCCTGGTGAACTCCCTATTCTAGTGAAGGAAGGTAGTGAGCCTGATTATCAGGCACCTGGGACTAATGAAGACGATTGGCTGAGTGGAGTCACTGACTGGATTTAAGGCAGCCTACGCCCTTTCTGCCCTGCGGGTGATTTTTCTGTGGACTCTTGGACACCAGTCTGATTCCTGCTCTCCTAAAGCTAAGTTTTCTGTTTTGCCTTTTTGCATCTAGATTTGTTTTTGTTTTTCTTGCTTTTTGGATTCTGCCACTCCCTGCTGGAGTGTGCAGTGTTCCTTGAGCTCTGTCTTCTGAAAGTACCTGAGTGCTGATTTAGTTTTTGAAGCTTAGTTGCTTCAGGGCCATTTTTATATCAGCTTGTTGGCTTTTGTCTCTGATAGGGTTTTGGCAGATTGCAGACAGCAGCCTTCCTATCCGTTCCTATCTAGGTAGTTTTTGGGCCCCGTCTTTGCTCAGCCTGTCTTTCTGTCTGTGTAAGTGTTTTCATCTTGCTTCACCGTCATTATATGTGGGGGGCTGCCTATTGCTTTGGGGTCTGCTCTGGGGCAGTTAGATTTCCCCTTTCCTTCTTTAGGCCTATGTATCTCTCCGGCTGTGATCGAGGGGTGTAGGTCATCATAGGAACCCCCCACGGCTACTGCTAGTTGTGTTGATAGGTTCAGGGGTCTGCAATCTGATAGTTGCCAACTTCTCTGGTTTTCAGGACTTAGCTAGCATTTATGTTTTTGCCTCCTACGGTGACTCAATCATAACAGGTGTCATTTGTGGGGGTTTTCACTGTTTAGGCACATCAAGGACTCTCCAAATGTGACATGACACCCGCAGACCGTTCCATCAAAGTCTGCATTCCAAAATATCACTACTTCCCTTCCGAGCCTCGACGTTTGCCCATACAGCAGTTTTCTCCCAGATATGGGGTATCAGCGTACTCAGGACAAATTTGACAACAACGTTTGGGGTCCAATTTCTCCTGTTACCCTTGACAAAATAAAAAATTGTGGACTAAAAGATCATGTTTGAGAAAAAAATATGATTTTTTTTATTTTCATGCCCGGGCGTTATAAACTTCTGTGAAGCACTTGGGGGTTCAAAGTGCTCACCACCACACATCTAGATAAGTTCCATGGGGGGTCAAGTTTCCAAAATGGGTTCACTTGTGAGCAGTTTCCACTGTTTAGGCACATCAGGTACTCTCCAAACGCGACATGACACCCACAGACCATTTCATCAAAGTCTACATTCCAAAACGTCACTACTTCCCTTCCGAGCCTCGACGTGTGCACATACAGCAGTTTTCTCCCAGATATGGGATATCAGCATACTCAGGACAAATTAGACAACAACGTTTGGAGTCCAATTTCTCCTGTTACCGTTGGGAAAATAAATAAAATTGGACCTGAAATAATTTTTTTGTGAAAAAAAGTTAAATGTTCATTTTTTTTTTAAACATTCAAAAAATTCCCGTGAAGCACCTGAAGGGTTAATAAACTTCTTGAATGTGGATTGGAGCACCTTGAGGGGTGCAGTTTTTAGAATGGTGTCACTTTTGGGTATTTTCTATCATATAGACCCCTCAAAGTGTCTTCAAATGTGATGTGGTTCCTAAAAAAAATGGTGTTGTAAAAATGAGAAATCACTGTTCAAATTTTAACCCTTATAACTTCTTAACCAAAAAAAATTTTGGTTCGAAAATTGTGCTGATGTAAACATGTGGGAAATATTACTTATTAAGTATTTTGTGTGTGTCATATGTCTGTGATTTAAGGGCATGAAAGTTCAAAGTTGGAAAATTGCAAAATGTTCGCCAAATTTCTGTTTTTTTTTTCACAATTAAACGCAAGTTATATCATTGAATTGTTACCACTAACATGAAGTACAATATGTCACGAGAAAACAATGTCAGAATCACCAGGATCCATGGAAGCGTTTCAGAGTTATTACTTCATTAATGGACAGTGGTCGGAATTGTAAAAATTGGCCCGGTCATTAACATGCAAACCACCCTTGGGGGTAAAGGGGTGAACCATCTCTCCACTGACAGCAGCTCATGTTTGGGCCCATTTCTTGAGACAGAGTCGAGTCCCATTAGTGAGACCCTAATCTTTACATTTATGGAATAACCTAAGGTCATTCTATGAATGTATGAGATACCCCCTAATTTCCATTGTTTAAAAACAGTTTGCATTGTGATTGGTCTGGGGTGTGACTACAGTTATTATAAAGGTCATAAAGTTGAAATAGAAGCAGTGAGTGCTTAGAAGCAGCTCATGATGGAACTCGTTGATGTCATCCTTGTGATCTTTTTATCTTCTATCTTCGTATCAACACCAAGAGCAGGTCAGTTTTATCTATATGTATCCATATTATCTGCATATATTTGTAACATCATCATATGTATTTGTTCATACACATGAAAAGGTTCTACAACTTAAATAAAATAAATAGGAAAAAAATTAAAACATGAGTATGTATTGCATTTTTACCTTCTAATGTGTAAAGTTTCACCATTGTAGCTTGTCTCCCAGACTATAACTGGATGAGAAATTATTTACATCATAGTTGTCTGTAATGCTGTTTAGACCTTGTCTTATGAAAAATAAGGTTATTATTGAATAATTATTTTTTAATAAGACATCCTAAATTTTTTTTACCTGGATTCAAAGTGGTAAATGGGTTTTATCAAAAGTTTAAATGATGCTAAAGACATGATCTTAATGCCACTCTCACATAAAGGAAAATGCAAATATCTTACATTTCACATGATTAGTATAGAATAGCACAGATTTATAAAATATAAAATAAAGAGCAGTGAGCATTTTGCATCTAATTTTATCCCTTAGACATCTATGCAATGTCTCTCTCCCTGCCAACCAACTTCTGAATTTTGATTTGCACTGGTGAGGGGCAGAAACCCTGAAACACGCCTGAAAATGCTATTTTTGTTTTGACTTCCTACCCTAAGTCACTTGGTAAAGCACTTTAAAGGGGTCAATATTGACTTATGATTGCTATGCCCAATAGGTGGTGCTAAAGTTCCTGTTCTCTTAGTCTTTGAAAAGGATATTTACATATTTAAATTCCAAGAGGAGCATTGCATGACCTATACATTTCCTTACGCAATCTTGGCAGAATTCACAGGAAGATATTTTACACCTGTGTCAAAAATCTTTTAGTAAGATTATATTCTCACAAAAAAAATTCTCAAAGATTATGATCATTGGACGGCACATCCCACAATGTAATTTGCCCAGTGCATTCTCTATGCACTTAGAGTGCATTTTCTCAAGTTTGTTATCTCTCTTCCAAGATGTTTTAGAGAAGCCAACTAATTAAATGTTGAATTTCTTTCTACCGATTACAACCTACAGATGCAGCAGCCCCCAATATAACAGCTTCCATGTGACGTTAATATTATAGCCCAGTATAGCATAGCCCATACTATCAATGTAGTACTCTGCAGCTCTGTAAGTGGCTAGTTAACTGTATGAAGGGCAATAGGGCTGTTAGAGCACTGGATCCAAAAACAGAGTATCAACCCCCTACTCTTTTATGACGACCCACTGTCTTTTGACATTGTACAGGGTGCAAATCTATCTATTCTGCAACAGTGCAGTGTGCATATCTAGTCTACAGCAGTGCAGTCTGCATTCTGCAGCAGTGCAGTATGCATCTCTAATCTGCAACAGTGCAGTGTGCATCTCCAGTCATCAGCACTGCAGTGTGCATCTCCAGTCATCAGCAGTGCAGTGTGCATCTCCAGTCATCAGCAGTGCAGTGTGCATCTCCAGTCATCAGCACTGCAGTGTGCATCTCCAGTCATCAGCAGTGCAGTGTGCATCTCCAGTCATCAGCAGTGCAGTGTGCATCTCCAGTCATCAGCAGTGCAGTGTGCATCTCCAGTCATCAGCAGTGCAGTGTGCATCTCCAGTCATCAGCAGTGCAGTATGCATCTCCAGTCATCAGCACTGCAGTGTGCATCTCCAGTCATCAGCAGTGCAGTGTGCATCTCCAGTCATCAGCAGTGCAGTGTGCATCTCCAGTCATCAGCACTGCAGTGTGCATCTCCAGTCATCAGCAGTGCAGTGTGCATCTCCAGTCATCAGCACTGCAGTGTGCATCTCCAGTCATCAGCAGTGCAGTGTGCATCTCCAGTCATCAGCAGTGCAGTGTGCATCTCCAGTCATCAGCAGTGCAGTGTGCATCTCCAGTCATCAGCACTGCAGTGTGCATCTCCAGTCATCAGCAGTGCAGTGTGCATCTCCAGTCATCAGCAGTGCAGTGTGCATCTCTAGTCTGAAACAATGCAGTGTAATCTCTAGTCTGCAGCAGTGCAGCGTGCATCTCTAGTCTGCAGAAGTGCAGTGTGCTTTCCCAGTCTGCAGCAGTGCAGTGTGCATCTCCAGTCCTCTCATCAGCAGTGCAGTGTGCATCTCCAGTCCTCTCATCAGCAGTGCAGTGTGCATCTCCAGTCCTCTCATCAGCAGTGCAGAGGGCATCTCTAGTCTGCAGCAGTTCAAAGGACATCTCGTCTGTAGCAGTGCAGTGTGCATCTCTTGTCTGCAGCAGTGCAGTGTGCATTCCTAGTCTGCAGAAGTGCTGTGTGCATCTCAAGTCTGCAGCAGTGCAGAGGACATCTCTAGTCTGCAGCAGTGCAGTGTGCATCTCTAGTCTGCAGCAGTTCAGAGGACATATCTAGTCTGCAGCAGTGCAGCGTGCATTCCTAGTCTGCAGCAGTGCAGCATGCATCTCTAGTCTGCAGCAGTGCAGTCCTCGAGTCTGCAGCAACATTTTTTATGTAGATAGGCAAGGACCCAGAAGAGATGACAGAAGTGATTTATCACCATTTCAGTCTCCTTGGCTATGTAACAATGATGTAATAAAAAGAAAATGATTCATTTCCCTTCTTAAAAATATGTAAAAATGTCAATATTCACTAGAAAACACATTTTATTGAATATTGTAAAAAATGAAAGTGTAAACACTTATTTTATATCCACATGAACATAGTAGCCTCAAAAATAAATTTACCAGGTTATTTAGTATAAGACATCAACCATCCCAAAAAAATCACTTTTTTCTATATACAAAAGTATATAAATTACATAGCAAAGTATATGCACCCCAGAAACACTGAAAAATAGTGTACTTTTGTACTACATGAAGCAAAGCCTTGTACGGCCATGCTAGGTAGAAAACTTAAAATGTTGACATGCAAAGAGGTAAAAAAAAAGACCTGTCATTGAGGCCTTTACAGTCTTGGTCATTAAGAGGTTAAAGAAGTTTGTATATATTTCTGGTACATTTAATTTATACTATCTGTACCTCTATCAACCTTTTCACTATCCTAAACCGCCAGAAAAATTAGGCATTAATTATTTACTGTTGCCCTACAGAAATTTGAGCATTGGCCCATAACCACTCAAAATTGCTGTGGACAATGGATAACATCAAGTTAGATACTGGTTGTTACACTCTAGAACAAACAGGTATTTTACAGGAATACAATTACTACCCCATTCTAAAACCCAATGTAAAAATATCTCAAATGGTGCATGTAGGAAATTGGCAAAATAATTGCAGGGTATTTTTCACTCTCCACCATTGGCTAAAGAGCAGAAATTTTTAGAGGTTTCTTTTACAGAAGTTGTAATGTGTTAATTATATGATTATTAATTAATCTCAATGAAATTTTGTGTATATTACAGAAAAAGTGAATAATGGGATTATTGGGGGTGATGAAGCCAAACCACATTCAAGACCTTATATGGCATACTTAAAAATTGATGGCTCATTTTGTGGTGGTTCTTTGATTGCCCCAGACTGGGTCTTATCTGCTGCCCATTGCGATGGGTAAGTTAATCCAACAACTCTTAAACATATGAACAATGCAGAATTATGCTATACTTGTGCAAAGCTTGACTTGTTTTGCAGTTAAAGAAAACCTGTCATTAGTTTAGTTTATTTTTCTGCTGGTATTTTCAGTCAATACTGCAAAAGCCGCCATACTCATTAGATCAGGGAAAGGGTTACATTTTTGGACAACAGGTTCCCTGTTTGTGTAACCACGCCCATTTAAAAACACGCCCATTAAAAGAAACACAATTTTTTTACTAGCCACGCCAATATTCATCATCCACAAATACAAGTAACGGTAACTAATGGTAAAGGAGCTTTACCCTTCTTACCCCACCAGTACTTTCATTTATAGTCTCATTGTCTCCTGTCCAGCATACATTGTCCCAGTCCCTGTCCATCACTTCTTAGTATGGTGGATAGTTTTAAAGAGTTTTCTACAAGTTTTGAAAATTAGTACCAAAGGAATCTACTAAAATTGGAAAGGATGACCACCTGTCCATCTGTTACCTCAACTGTCTGCTGCAACTCATCTCTGGCCTCAGCAGCAAATATGTGCAAAATAACATCCCACCATGACCAGACTACATATTACCTCCACATAATGACCAAATAATACCACATACATTGGATAAATACTGCCACACTGTGACCAGACCACATATTTCTCCCCACATAGTGATAGAGTACTACAATATTATACTACAATACTGATCATTAATAAAAAGAAACCCCACAATGCTATTAACACTAATATTACCATAATTTCCATTATACACAAGAGCTTTTTATATAGTACACAGTGTATAGTGTACAGGTAATGCAGTGACTCACCAGTGAAATTATACACAGGAGCGCTGTATATAGCGTATAATGTACAAGTAATATAGTGAATACCAGTGACAATCTACAGGAACACTGTAAATAGCATACAATGTACAGGTAATATAGTGATTACCAGTGACATTATACACAGGAGCTCAGTATATAGTGTCAGTGTACAGGTAATAAAAGGCTCACCAGTGACATTATACATAGGAACTCTCCATATACTTTATATTATATATTGTAAATGTAGAAATAAATTTACAGTGCCATCTGTAGATGAAGGGATACTTTTTGCTTTTCTTCTTCATCCAGCGCAGACTGCCATAACTTTTTCTAGCTGGGACTCATCTCTGCAGAAAATAACACACAGTCATCTATAGCTGATCGCTTCTGCATCACATTCCCTACTTTTCCCCCAGCTTCTACACGTCACCAGATGAAGAAAAAAAGCAACAAAATAAAATGCATCACAGCAGTAATAATATCCCTTAATTTGCCCACAGTAATAATGTCCTCCATCCTGGCAACTTTCTGTAATAAAGTCCTCCTTTATGGCCCCTTCTTGTAATGCCTGACATCTTGGGCTACTTAATGTATCAGTTTCCCATCCTGGGTCCCTATGTGTTCCATCCTGGTCCACATGTGTCTCCCATATGTCCCCCATCCTGGTACCCATATGTTCTACATCCTGGACCAGACATGTCTCTATCCTGGCCCCCACATGTCTCCATTCTGGTCCCCATATGTCTCCATCCTGGTAATATATGTCACCATCCTGGCCCCATATGTTTCCATCTTGGTCCCAATAAATATCCCTCCTGGTTCCCATATGTCTGTCCCCCATATTGTGGATTTTCAGTAAAAAAAAAAAAAAGAGCCTGAGTACATGATCACAGCCAGGTATATTTTTCTCTAAAACGCTCAGTTTCATTGAAAATATGCTTCAAAGATCTGACCAGGGACCATAGCCAGAGAAGAGACTAGTCTGGCTTATCCCTCTGGAGGTTTCTCCCAGCGCTGCTAGAGGTGATAGACTGGTCTCTTGCATAGCGAGTTAGTTTTATAAATTAAATAACAATATTAACTGTGCAAGCACAATGTCTAATATAGGAGGCAGTGACCTGTCATTTAAGGCGCACTGATGACGATGAGGCTAAAAAAGAGCCGTCCAGAGGCTCACCCCAGAGCATGAGATTCTCATTAACTGAAAAATTTCTAACAGATTAAACAAGAACCACAAAACGGATTTCTTCAACCCAGTTATCATTTCAATCAGTGTAAAGGCGCCAACCTGACAATGCAGTAGTAGTTTACCTAGTAGTTTACCTAGCAAAATCCTAATGACAGGTTCACTTTAAACATGGCCGTTGAAGGGAACAACAATTCCTGTAACTTTTTATATTAATCATACATTTTTTAAATATATTTTTTGTATATTTTTTCTTCATCTCACTACCTGTATTTTTTTTTAAATAGTCATTTTCAACTTATCTACTGAGCCTTACGACAGGCTGACTCTTGCTAAGCTTTAGAGATCACTTTTCAGTAGTCATCTCATCTCATTATCATCTCAAGCATTAAAATGTAAAGTAAAACCAATATACAGATAATTTAAAAGAGACCATTACAATAGGTGATTGTCATAGCTTACCTCTTCTCCCTTCCAGTAAAATGACACCCCCACAAATCATAGAGCATGCCAAGGTTCCTATGTCTAAGGCTAGGTTCACACTTGTGGATGGGCGAGCTGCGGAGGGCTGCGGACTTCCTCCGTGAAGCTCTGCCCACGGCCACACCTCCTCCGGTCAGCTCCGCCTGCGGCCGCATGTGGCCTGCGTACCCTATCTTTAACATTGGGTTCGCAGGCTGTGTGGATGTATGCGGATGCTGCTCCATATCCATGTGCAGAAAATAGAATAAAAAAATGAAACAATGTTTCAGTATCTAAATATAGTGTATTAGCAACTCAAAATTCTAAATAATACATTACATTCACGTTAGAAAGTCTCTTACAGGAGTTATCTCAGGAAGACAATACTTTGTAGGTCAGATGCTTGCTACAGTGTATATGTCTGGTTTAAGAAGCCCCTAGTGAATTTGCTCTGGTAATAATAGCTGAATGCAGAGGGAATGCCAGAAGTAGGCATACTTTCCAATGCAGCCACAACTTTTTGTAGAAACCTGGTATTATATACCAGCCGTTAAAATAAATGGCCTACCATGTAACACTTGGTTTGAGTGCATCTGCCATGCCAATGGGCACTATTTTTTCGCTGCTTTCTGCTCTGGCTCTTAGTAGAAGATGGTGAGTAAGGGTATGTTTCCACGTAGCGTATGTTTTCAGGATTTGCTGCGGATTGAGCGCTGCGTACAGCCGCAGCGTCCAATCCACAGCATACAGATGTTACAGCACAGTGGAGAGGATTTTATGAAATCCCGTTTCCACTATGCGTGCAGAGAGGCGGGTGACACATCCGAAATTACGGACATGCGGCGTGTCTTTCCAGACCGCAGCATGTCTATTTCTCTTGCGGAGATGCTCCGTCTCCGCAAAATAAATAACCCAGTCTATGGATAGGATGCGGTGATTCCGGATGTGTTCAATGAGCGCATGCGGTATCACCGCGTGTACAACAGGGGGCGGCCCTTTGGGCGGAGCGGGGTTTCCGATTGTGGGGAAGGTGACTTGACGGACAGACTTGACTGGAAGTAGGAGGGGACGGTTTGTGCACTATAGACGGAGATTGGCAATGACAGAAGGGTAACAGCTGGGAAAGATAGAAAAGGGAGTGCAGTACCTAGAATCGACTAGAAGATGGCAGGGGGGAGATAGGAACCCAGGAGGGTATTTCCCAGTGAGAGGGGGGATAAATAGGACAGGTTAGGTTTCCAGGCTAGGCTAGTCCCAGGAGGAGCTCAGGAGGAGAAGACTCAGGACAGAAGACTGAGACCAGTGGAAGAGTTCAACCAGGGGACTGACAGGAAAAGACAGTCAGGGGGGTGGCCCTGACACGACGGACCGCAGGACAGATGAGTCCCCGGGGGTACCGATTGGACGACAACCTCGGGCAGATGAAGCGCTGGCGGTAGATTGGTCTAGGACAGCCCCAGCGAAAGATCCGCGACGGACGTCACTTCGACAGGAAAGGTGAAGGTACCCGGGCCTGGAAACAGAGAATTGTAAAGGAACTGCGGTGCATGGCTATGGTCGTCAGGAGGACGGCCAATAAACCCGGATCTGTTACAACTGAAATCTGCCTCCGTCTCGTCTTTGCATCGCCTGGTGTCTGTGTCGTCCGGACGTGGTAAGCAGTGGACCACCCCCCAAGCTGGCCCCTACCACACGCTGCATCCAAAGCGCTGCAAGTACGCAGCGTGGAGACATGCCCTAAGAGGATCTGCTCTATGTCATCTACTGTATAAGCCCTCAGAGCATATGCAGAAGGATTGTCTTAGGGAGACAACTTGCTAAAGAAATAGATTTTTTTGAAAGGTGCACAGAAACAGAAAGGTGGCATATCATTAACATACTAATTGTGGCAAACTACACAGGTACATTTTGATTTTACAATTTTTTGGTTTATTGCTTTAAAGCTTTTCTGTAGAAATCCACTGTAATGTGCAGGAGTCTACTATGATTTTCCTGCTGTAGACAACCAAGCAAAAAATTACAGTAACTTTAGATGATTCCAAGTATATGGCATTTTTCAGGGACATTGTTGTCATTCTTGGGGCTCATGATGTTTCTCAGCCAGAAGAAACGCAGCAAATTCTAGCAGTTGAGAGCCATTACGTACACCCAGAATATGATGAAGCAGCATCCATGCCATCCAATGATGTATTATTATTGAAGGTAAGAATAATCTTTTCTACTTTTCTTTAAATTAAGGACAGTCACAGTAGGTAAACATATACTGTATATATTAATAATAATAATAATCTTTATTTATATAGCGCCAACATATTCCGCAGCGCTTTACAGTTTAACAGTTTCAAAACACAAGTCATAAGTAACAATGTTAACAATACAATAATTAAAGCAAAATAAGACGACCCTGCTCGTGATAGCTATAATCTACAATGGGGTGGGGGAGATACAGGTGTGTATTTACAATGTTGTATTTACAATGATGGTCCAACCATCTTGAGGGAGTGAGGGATGGATGGAGATAGTGAATGGGCTACACTTGCACACTTACACATAGAATGACTTTGATTAGTGTACGTGATAGGCCGCTCTGAATAAAATGTGTTTTGAGGGAGCGCCTGAAACTATGCAAATTGTGGATAGTCCTAATTTCTTGGGGTAGAGCATTCCAGAGGATTGGTGCAGTGCGGGAGAAGTCTTGGAGTCGGGAGTGGAAGGTACGGATTAGTGCAGAGGTTAGTCGAAAGTTGTTTGCAGAGCGCAGTGGTCAGTTAGGCCGATAAACAGAAATGAGGGAGGAGATGTAGGGGGGTGCTGCACTGTGGAGAGCTTTGTAGGTGAGAACAATTACTTTGAATTGGATCCTATAATGAGTGGGCAGCCAATGTAAGGACTGGCGAAGAGTGGACGTGTCCGAGTACCGATTAGCCAGATTGATGACCCTGGCTGCTGCATTAAGTATGGACTGGAGAGGGGATAGTCGAGTAGTGGGGAGGCCAATTAATAGAGCATTGCGGTAGTCCAGGCGGGAGTGGATCAATGCTACAGTGAGGGTTTTTGTTGTTTCCATAGTGAGAAAAAGGGCCAATTCTAGAGATGCTCTTTAGGTGTAAGCGACAAGAGCGGGCAAGAGATTGTATATGGGATGTGAAGGAGAGATTGGTGTCAAACATAACACCCAGACAGCGCGCCTGCTGCCGGGGTGTTATTATGGTGCCACTTATGGAGAGGGAAATGTCAGATTTAGGGAGGTTAGTAGACGGCGGGAGCAGAAGAAGTTCAGTTTTGGAAAGGTTGAGTTTCAGATAGAGAGCGGACATGAAGTTGGAGACTGTGGACAGACAGTCACTGGCGTTCTGTAGTACAGCAGGGGTAAGGTTGGGGGATGACGTATATTGTTGTGTGTCATCAGCATAAAGATGGTACTGAAAGTCAAATCTGCTGATAGTCTGTCCAATTGGGGCCGTGTAGAGAGAGAAGAGTAGGGGGCCAAGGACTGAGCCCTGAGGTACCTCAACAGCGAGAGGAAGAGGAGATGCCAGAGAACAAAACACAGAAGGAGCGGTCAGAAAGATAGGAAGAGAACCAGGAGAGAGCAGTGTCCTTAATGCCTAGTATCTGGAGCCTAGAGAGTAGGAGAAAGTGGTCAACAGTGTCGAAAGCTGCAGATAGGTCGAGAAGAATGAGCAGAGAGTGGTCACCCTTACGTTTTGCTGTCAGAAGGTCATTAGTCACTTTGATGAGTGCAGTTTCAGTCGAATGTAGGAGGCGGAAGCTGGACTGTGAAGGGTCTAGAAGGGAGTGAGTGGAGAGGTAACGGGTAAGGTGGGAGTAAACTAGGCGCTCCAAAAGTTTAGAGATGAAGGTGAGATCGGAGTCTGGTCTGTAGTTGTTTGTGCAGGATTGGTCGAGAGCGGGTTTCTTTAGTAATGGAGTAACGATGGCGTGGTTGAAGGAGGATGGGAAAATGCCCGAGGAGAGGGAGAGATTAAAGATTGCAGTTAGGTGAGTTGTGACGACTGGAGAGAGAGACTGGAGGAGATGTGCGGGAATGGGGTTGGTAGTGTATGTAGTCGGACGAGAGGAAGAGAGGAGTCTGGAAACTTCTTCTGTGATGGGATCAAATGTGGAAAGTGAGTCAGGGGAGATGCACGAAGGGATGGGAGTCACAGCATTTGGTGGTTGGGAGCATATTAAATGTATATAATAACAGCAAGCTGGCAGTAAGTGTTTAAGCTGTGTAAGCATTTACAGAGCTCTAGCTTTGTCCGTAGTTTTCATTTTATCCACCTACCTAATTCAGTTTAGCACATTTTAAGTTTGGACTGGATGTACAGTACATGTTAGATTAAAAGCATATAATACAGCTAGCAAGGCCAAGCTGCACTAGTAGAAAGTAACAAAACTTGTAGGTTGTGGGCTCAAATGCAAAATATCTAGCAAGGCCTGCACCTATCAATATGATTGTATTTTACATATTGGCCAAAGGGACCTTTTGGGCCATCCTAGGTGCTTCCTAGGCTTCAGGACCAAGCAGAAATGCAAGTCCTGCACACAATGTAGTTACACCCCACCTAGTAGTTGATTTCTGCTAGTTATGCAGTCTCCTGTTCAGACAGACTTCACCTTGCTGTTCCATGTCACTGTATTTTGGGTCAATATGTCTATCAAATTACCTAAGGTGATGTGTCTGCTACTGTATTTGGGTACATCTTTCAGTTACTGATGTAAATATTAAAAAGACATCATAACTAAATGGCATAATATAATGAAATTCTTGTTTCTTTCTTAATTGTACCTTATTATGTTTGTGTTTTCAGTGTAAAAATGTGTCTTCTTTTAAACCGGTCACTGGATTTTTTTCTTTAAGGGCATGTGCACACAGTGCGGATTGTGCTGCGGAATTTTCCACTCGGATTTGCAGGTAAATCCACAGGTAAAATGACCTGTGGTTTACCTGCAGATTTGCCTGCGGTTTTCACCTGCATTTTGACATCTGAACAATGGAACAGGTGTCAAACTGCAGCGGAATACGCAGAAAGAATTGACATGCTGCGGATTTAAAACAGCAGCAAATCCGCGTGGAAAAATCCGCAGCATGTGTACTGCGGTTTTTAAAATCCATTGATTATCATTGTACTGTACTTTGCTTGTGGAAATGCAGCGGATCCACAAAGGTAAATCCGCTGCGGATCCATAGCAGAATCTGCACCGTGTGCACATGCCCTTATAGGGTATATCCGGGACTGTCTGTTGACCCGGCACTGGTCACTGAGCTTCAGCTAATCCCTGTCAACAGAGCAGCAGTTTCTCTTCCTGTAGTCAGGACTGGACTACTGATATCATGCTGATTGACAGCCGGCTTCCCCCAATTAGGCAGCAGAGAGACAGCTGTCAATCAGCATGACACCAGTAGTCCCGCACTGTCTCCAGGAAGAGAAACTACTGCTCTGTTGACAGGGAGTAGCTGAATCTTTGGCAGGAGTGGTCAATGACCAGCGCTTGGTACAACAGATAGATAGTTGCGCTGTTAGCAACGACGTCCCTTTTTTAAAAAAAATTCCCGGGTATCCCCTTTACATTGAGTACCTCTTCCACCTGGAGCTGCTCCTCTGACTCTAGAACAGTTTTTCCTTTTCTTTTGTGCCATCTGTTCCAGAGTCATATCTGTTGTAGTTAAGGTGCAAATTTTCTCTTCTATCAACTGGGCATAAAAGGCAAAACAGCTCTGTGAACATTTTTTCTTCTCTATGACACTGGTCATTAAAACAAGGCCAATTCACAGAGGAGAAAAAGAAAATTTCCACAGAAAAGGGTATAGCTACAACCTGGCTCAGCATGTTCTTCTGAGATAAGATTTGTTTCACATGACCACGCGGAAAGCAGCTAGAGAAGCTCTGGCACTAGCAGTGCTGGAGAGCCAGACCCATCAGTGTTGCTTTTCTCCTGTGCCAGTGCTGCTGATCAGGAAAGATCTGCTAACCGAAAGATTGGAGCCCAAGGGACATTGGTGTTTTTTTCCTTCCAAAGACCATACTAAGGACCAGGGGGCACTCATTAGTGGAAGAAAGGCGATTTCGGCAGCTAAATAGGAAAGGGTTCCTTACTGTTAGAGCAGTCAGACTGTGGAATGCCCTACCACAAGAGGTAGTAATGGCAGACACTATAACAACTTTTAAAAAAGGGTGAATGATTTCCTCACTACACACAACATTGCTGGTTATAGATAATTTAGTGACAAAATGTATAATTGGTAGAGAAAGTTTGAACTTGATGGATCTAGGTCTTTTTTCAACCTACGTAACTATGTAACTATGTAAATATACTCACTTTCTGCACTGGCACCATTCCAGCAACGTCGATACCATGTCTCCCAGGGCTCATGTGAAATTGTTATGCCATTTGAGTCCTGCAGGGCTCACATGGCATAAAAATGTCATGTGAGCTCCAGGAGATCCAGCGCTAACATGGCTGAAATGACGTCAGTGCAGGAAGTGAGAATACGTTATTTTTCACAAAGTGAACTACGCATTTTAAAAATGGGTTGTCCAGGCACTGGTCAAACCATTTAAGCCATCTTTCCAGTCACCTTTTTCAAAATTAAAATTTTAGACCTAGCATCTTTGATCTACGGCTAACTTTACAAATGTTGTAATGAAACTGACTAGGTGCAGTATTAGATAGTGAAAACATCTTTCTGAGCAGTACTTCTTACAACCCAGGTCCATTTGTAATACTGATCATTATGTTTCTTCTCTTACTAGCTTTCATCTCGGGCTGAGCTAAATGAATATGTACAGACAATTCCACTTCCTTCCAGTAGCAGTGACCTTCCAAAAGATACACCATGCAGTCTCGCAGGCTGGGGACTAATCGACCGGACACGTACCACAGAAAAATTATTTGAGACGAATGTCACTATTGTTAGCCGTCGGTTGTGTCACCGTTACTACCCTGGATTGACTGATGGGATGATTTGTGCAGGGAGCCCCAAAAGAATCACAGACTCCAGTCAGGTAACATGCTTTGCAAACTGCTTTCTAATGGGCCACTATCACATTCTGAGAATACATCTCAATTATGCTGTATTTAAATAGCAAAATAGGGTAAGAGTGAATTTAGAGAATAGAAACATAGCTGAAAATATGAATTAAGGTAATCGGCATATTTATAGCCAAGAGAAACTCTCCATACAGCATAAAAGACATAAGAGAACATTTGGGAGCTTAGATCTCAAAAGAAGATATAAATAAATAAGTGAATCTATGAGTCTTGTTTTTTAGAAAAGTAAAAAAAGAGTATGTTATTAATAACATGCAGACAAGACATACCATGTAAACTTATTCATACTATAAAGCCACAGAAATGTGACAGGCGGGAAGTGATGCAACCGTGTGTCAGCAAAAAGAACAAGCAGGTCACTGCACAATTTAGGGAAATAACACTACTGCCAAGAATACAGCTTTGTGCCCATTAACCTCCAAATATTGCGCTTGAATGGCAAATGCTGTGTATCTGGCACAGACCGCAACTAGGGTTAAGAATTAAATTACATCCTGTTCGGTGAATTTACAATTAAATCAATTTATACTCCATATCGTAATAAGTTGCAGTGAGTGTCATCACACAACATAAGTCACATTAGTTACTCAGTAGAAATATTGAGGCCAAATGGTCACACACAGAAATCCAAACAAAGCTGTGGAGTGCTCTTACTGATATTGTGCAGCGCTCGTAAGCTGAGAAGAGGCCCTGACATGCATTTCGCACTTCGCTTCCTCTATATTTCTACTGAGTACAATATGAGTCCACACACAGCCCCACACATACAGTATGAATCCACACACAGCCCCCTACATACAGTATGGGCCCCCACATAGCTACCTATATACTGTATAAGCCCCACATAGCTCCCTATATATAGTATGATCCCCCATATAGCAACCTATATACTGTATGAGCACTGTTGTAACTCCCTATATACAGTATAAGCCAAAAATAGCTCCCTATATACAGTATGAAGTTCCATATAGCCTACAATACACAGTATAAGCCCACACATAGCCTCCTATATACAGAGTGAGCCCACACATTGCCTCCTATATACAGAATGAGCCCCCACATAGCCTCCTAGATACATGATGTGCCCCCACATAGCATCCTATATGCAGTATGAGCTCGCACATAGCCTTCTATATATAGTATGCACCCCATATAGCCTCCTACATACAATATATAGCCTCCTATATACAGTGTGAGCCTCTATATAGCCTCCTGTATACAGTGTGAGCCTCTGTATAGTCTCCTGTATACAGTGTGAGCCTCTGTATATCCTCCTATATACAGTGTGAGCACCTATATAGTCTACTGTATACAGTTCAAGCTTCTAAATAGCCTTCTGTATACAGTGTAAGCCCTATATAGCCTCCTGTATACAGTGTGAACCCCTGTATAGCCTCCTGTATAGTTAATCTGAGTTTAAGAGCACGTAGTATTCGAACCGCGTCCAGATCCTCTCGGGCTCTTCCATGATATGATGACTATAGCAGACTTGTCATGAATATTTTAATGTATTTACAATAAAGAAATTCTTTGGATTTTAATCCTGGAGCTGGACATTCCTTCTTCTAGCCTCCTGTATACAGTGTGAGCCCCTATATAGTCTCCTGTATACAGTGTGATCCCTATATAGCCCTTTGTAGACAGTGTGAGCCCCATATAGCCTCCTGTATACATTGTGAGCCTCTATATAGCCTACTGTATACAATGTGAGCCCCCATTTAGCCCCCTATATTCAGTGTGAGGCCCTATATTGCCTAATGTATGCAGTGTGAGCCCCCATATAGCCTCCTGTATACAGTGTGAGCCCCTATATAGTCTCCTGTATACAGTGTGATCCCTATATAGCCCTTTGTAGACAGTGTGAGCCCCATATAGCCTCCTGTATACATTGTGAGCCTCTATATAGCCTACTGTATACAATGTGAGCCCCCATTTAGCCCCCTATATTCAGTGTGAGGCCCTATATTGCCTAATGTATGCAGTGTGAGCCCCCATATAGCCTCCTGTATACAGTGTGAGCCCCTATATAGTCTCCTGTATACAGTGTGATCCCTATATAGCCTTTTGTAGACCGTGTGAGCCCCATATAGCCTCCTGTATACAGTGTGAGCCTCTATATAGCCTACTGTATACAATGTGAGCCCCCATTTAGCCCCCTATATTCCTTGTGAGGCCCTATATTGCCTAATGTATGCAGTGTGAGCCCCCATATAGCCTCCTTTATACAGTGTGAGCCCCTGTACAGTCTCCTGTATACAGTGTGAGCCCCTATTTAGCGCCTTATATTCAATGTGAGCCCCTATATTGCCTTCTGTATACATTACTAGTCGCCACGTCTCATACACATATTAAAAAAAAAAAAAAAGATATACGGACTTACTCACCTCTCTCCATTTCTACTGGTGCTCTGCTGCGGTCTCTGATGCTTTTCTTCTGGTCTGCTAGTGCAATTATATAATTGCGCTGACGCCAGCTGATGGCATCATCACAGTGGCACAGCAGAGGCGACGGTAGTGCCCATGGAGCTGCGCTGCCATTCTGAATCGTCTGCAGCGCAGCACCAGGAAAGGTCCCTGCTGAGATATGTTGGCCGCTGTGGTCCCCCCGGAGCTTCGGTCCCTGGATTGCTCTCATTATAATCTGTCTATAAATGCGATCATTTTTAAAGAAGCTTAAAAATCAATGATTTTGGCTACAGATTATCCTGGGTATACAAGACATTTGCTGCCGATAATATAATGTTCTATGCACCCAGAAAGATTGTGTTAACATATGGAAGTGCAGTGGGCCTATTAAACGACTGCCGATCAATTTGCATGTAGCTATTTGTTTAACAGCCAAGGTCGGTCTGTCTAAATGCATCTTTAGACTTTGGGGATAGACTCCAAAACAACCTAATCTTGTTCTTGGAACAAAACTCCAAAGTTTCTTCTGTTTTGGATAAAAAACGGGAATGGTAAGTTATCAAGCTTCTTTTTTTTTTTCATACGGTACTTACTTTCTAGCTTTGCATAGAGATTCGAGTAGCTTATCTGATAGTTCAAGTTCCCAATGATCATTTATATTACATTGCTCAGTGTTCTGAACATTGAATCTTGTATTTTCACCAATGAGGATACTTGTAAAAACAGTAAATTGTACTTTTATGTATAGCGATATTTCCCAACTCCAGTCCTCACGGCCTCCCACATGTCATGTTTTCAGGTTTTCCTTAGTATTGCAGAGGTAATGGAATTATTGCCTGTGCAGGTGATGCTGTTATCACTAGGAAACACTGGTCTATAGTAACCAGTTTACCTATAAGCATGATTTCTGTAATTCTTTTGTGATATCTGGTTGATCAAAGATACTTTATAGTGAATCTGTTAGTAGAATCACTTCTCCTAAGTCTTCTATATGGGCATGTAGGTCATAGAAAGCGAAGTAGAATGATACTGTCATGCTGCTGCTATGCAGGTAGATGCAAGCTCCACTAGATGGCCATAGAGTGGAGGGAGGACTGCACACAGCAAGAGCAGACCTGCAGTGCAGCAGCGAGGCTGCCACCAAGTGGCAGAAGAATAATCAAACAAGCCGTACCAAAGGAATAAACAAGCACAGAGTCAGAAGCAAGCCAAATGGGTCAGTACTGGTCAGGAGCAGATATGCCAAAGACAAGAGACAAACAGCAGGTCAGGGTCCAAGCCGAGTCAAAAACCAGGGAGTCCTAAACATGAAAGGGAAACACTAAGTCAGGACTAGGAGTGGGGGACAAACAGACATGGGCAAAGTCAGCAGCAGGAGGACAAATCAGGGAACTACCAGAGGCAGATACTCACGCCGTAGACAGAAAATATAACTGACGTGGCCTACAGGACACAGAAGGAAGAAATAGCAAACCTGAATCCAAAATGAGGCCAGGCAAAGTTAACTCTTGACATGAACAGCCCGGGAAAAGGGCAGACAGAGCCCAAAACCCAGACTGGATCATGACAGATACCTTGAAATCTGCGATCGGATGCCTTATTCCAGGGAAATTCATGTTTTTCTTATATGTAAATGACTAAATAATCTGCCTCCAGAGATTATTATAAATGAAAGCAGGTGTTACCAGTGTGAACCAATTAATGACTGACATTCTGCTCCCATAATAACACACAGATCTGCACTGAGATCAGAACTAACACAGTACAGCAGAGCTAACACAGGAAAGCAGAAGTGAAGTTTGTCTCATTACAAACATTAGCAGCTTTGTGATGACAGCTATGCCTCAAAGCTGTGTCTGATTATAACTATCACATTACTGCAGAGTTGAACTTTGACTCATTGCAAACACATTTACAGTGTTGTCAGCTCTTCTATGCTACCCTTCCTCCCCACACACTTACTACCTGTGAGATTGAAACTAACATGCTATAACATACTATAAAAGGACACCTCTGCTAGTAGAATAGAAGCTAACTTTTTGTCATTACAGTGGTAGCACTGCTGTACTGTGTTACTTCTGATCTCACTGCAGAGCTGTGTGTGATTATGAGAGCAAAGTGTCAGTCATTGCATATCACTCTGGTAACACTCCATTTCATTTGAAGCTTTTTTTAATCACTGGATTGGTGCTACTAATGTACATTCCACGTCACTAGTATTATACTTACCAGACGCCGCCTTCATCTGTTATTGGCGCCGATATGGTCATCTTCTGCACTTTTTGACCTGGAGGATCACTCCAGTGCTTGCTGGGCGATCCAGAAATCACTACTAGGGATGAGCGAACGTGCTCGTTGAAACTCGGTTATCATTCGAGTATCATGATGCTCAGATGTGCTTGTTACTCGGCAAGCAATGGGCAGTGCTCGAGTGACAACTCAAATTCCCCCCCTTCATCTTTGGTGCCTGTTATGCAGCCAGTAAGCATGCGGGGATTGCCTGTGAGTCACTGTAATGCTGTAGCCATCTTAGTTGTGACATTACTGTGATTCAAGAGTGACTAAATCCAGTCTTCAGACATGGATTAGGCCTGTGCAGTACTTTGGCAAATATTCAGCTGCTTTTTGTTTATGGGGTCTCAAAATTTTTTATATATTTTGATCCATCAAGTATTACGTGCTATGAGGTCCTTTTTTGTGTTATATAACACACTCTAAAATCATTGAAACATTTTCTTGGGCTACATTTCTCAGCCATACACACCGTAGTGTGCAGTAAATTTCTGTGATCTCTACAACTGCTAAAGGCTTTAATAAAAATTGTAGGCCTCCATCTCTCAGACATACAGTTTCATGTGCTCTGGTAACATTTCTGTGATCTGGATACCTGCTAAAAAGCTTGTAAAAATTTTGTAGGCCTACATTTCTCAGACATACAGTGTTTGTGAACATTTTTGTGATCTGTAAAACTGCAAAAAAGCTTTTAAAAATTTTGAAGGTCTCCATTTCTCAGACATACAGTGTTACTTTGCTTGTGGAAGTTGGAAGCTCTGGAGCCCTGTCTCAGCAGAGCGGCAATAGGCTCTGCTGAAGCGAATTTGTCTAGGAGACAAACTGCACACTGCGGCAAAATTACTTAAAGGAATAATAGACCAGACAGTTCTGTGGCTTTTGCTGCAGAACCTCCAACCAGGCATGGTTGTGTGTGATAATGGGTGTATCCATGTGGCGGCTGTGAAACTTGGCAAGCTCACACATGTACCATGCTTGGCATATGTGCTCAACTTGGTAGTTTCAGTGGTTTCTGAAAACATACCCAGATTTGACAGAACTTCTAGTCATGGTATGCCATGTCAGCGCCCATTCCTGCAAGTCTGCTACTAATGCCGTTGCTCTGACAGTGCAGCAGCAGCGCATGCAAGTGCCAGCTCACTGACTGATGTGCGACGTCACCACACACTGGAACTCCACATTGTACTAGCTGACAAGGCTTTGTAAGCAGAAGAGGCCAGTGGTTGAGTACTAACTCAAACACACCTGTTGATATTCTGAGAGTGGACTCCACAAAGATGGTGAGCGGCAATAACGTCATAGTCAGCATAACTATACAACTTTGGTGCCTTCCTAAACAGTCGCTGCTCACAATTAAACATGAAGCTTTGCATGAGAATCAGGTGGTGGAGGAAGACATGATACAGGGAAAGCCTCATCTCATCTGCTCAGCGCAGTTTGGGTTACAATGAGGAAGTGGACACTGAGGAAGAACAGGAGTCAACAGTGTGATGCTGCAGCAAAAAAGGCAAATACAATTATGGGATGTATTAGCAGAAGCATACAGTCTAGATCACGTGAAATCATTATCCCCTTCTACTCCATTCTGGCCAGAGCTCATCTTTAATACTGTGTCCAGTTTTGGGCACCACATTTTAAAAAAGACATCAACAAACTGGAGAAAGTTCAGAGAAGAGCGACCAGAATGGTAACCGGTCTGCAAACCATGTTCTATGAGGAATGGTTACAGGATTTGGAAATGTTTAGCTTTCAAAAAAGAAGACTGAGAGGAGACTTAATCGCTGTCTACAAATATCTCAAAGGATGTCAAATTGTAGAATGATCATCTTTATTTTAATTTGCACAAGAAAAGACTAGAAGCAATGGGATGAAACTGAATGGGAGGAGACACAGATAAGATATTAGAAAAAACTTTTTGACAGTGAGGGTAATCAATGAGTGGAACAGGCTGCCACGAGAGGTGGTGATTTCTCCTTTCACAGAAGTCTTCAAACAGAGGCTGGACAGACATCTGTCTGGGAAGATTTAGTGAATCCTGCTTTGAGCAGGGGGTTGGACCAGATGACCCAAGAGGCCCCTTCCAACTCTACCATTCTATGACTCTATGAAGAGGAAGAGGAGAAACAGGAGCTGGTGGCTAATGCTAGTAACCGAAGATAGTAGCCACACAACCTTCTTCCCATCTCTCCTACATGGATGAGCTGATGATTGGAATGAGGAAAGTCGTCATCAGGGTGGATACAAGGAAGTGTTGGCTGTATGGAGCTTGGCACATAGGGCCAACTTTATGAACCGTTGTCTTTCCCGTGACTCGTGAGTTACATTCATCTTGCACAAAAAAAAGTACTGGCTGTCCACCATGCTAGACCCATGCTATAAGGAGAATTTTACATCTCTTCTTCCTGAGGTGGAGAGGTCTTCTAAAATGGTTCTATAGCAGAAGGAGATGAGTCCTCACTGAGTCCTGCATGTGTCCAACCTATATCATTCATCTTTGCAGCATATATAATGGTATTTTATTTAACTATTTCCAGCAATTTCACTGAGTCCTGCATGTGTCCAACCTATATCATTTATCTTTGCAGCATATATAATGGTATTTAACTATTTCCAGCAACTTCACTGAGTCTTGCATGTGTCCAACCTATATTATTCATCTTTGCTGCATATATAATGCTATATAGTTATTTCAACTTACACTGCTTGTCCCCTTATGCTATTAAGGTCAAGTAACTTTTCAAAGTGGTTTATGATTCATGCAGCCCTGGACATTTATTTATCTGCTCAATACTTTTCTTGTGTCCTGCTGTCTTAACTTACTGTCACGTGGACCCGTCCTGTGTGATGCGACCCGCAGGCCGGTAACTGTAAACAACAAGACGCAGCACGTGATACAGTCCTGTGTGACATGGCCCGCAGGCCGGTAACTAAAACAGCAAGACAAGGGGAAGGGAAAATAGTTACAAAGGTGGGCCCTGCGATAGGGAAAGGGGACGTGGAGACCTCCTGCACTCCCCTGAGTCAGTGTCCCTAATGCTCCTAATGATCCCTATGCCGTTTCCGCAACGGGTGCCGCTCAGGATACCTGTCGCCCTTGCACACCCTACACCTATCCCTTGCTAGGGAGCTGGGTGGCGCAGGCACTGGCCCCACCACTGTACTAATACACACGAAGGAAAAACACAAACAGGGAAACACCACTTAGCTTTACTCTGTTGCACTTGCTCCTGGCAACACCAGAATGCAGCTCTCCTCCTGAAACGCTACCACCAAGCTCTGTCAGAGCTACAAGGAAATCCCCTATGACTCCTTCCACACCAGGGATAAGACAGTGCTGCAAGGAACATTCTCAGCTCCTTCCTCCACCAAGGATGGTTGAAATGAACACTATCATGTTATGAATGGGTCACTGAGGAAGAAAAAACCTAAACATGCTAAGCCCAGAATAACCAGAGAGGTTGGTAACTATGCAGATTGCAGATCCCTGATCTTACCACACAACTAGAAGCAGCCAAGGAGCGTGCCTACGATGAACCTAGATGCCTCGTCACGGCCGGAGGGCTAACTAAGCCTAAAGCAAGAAAAGGGAAAACTAACTGCCCCAGAGGAGACCCCAAAGGAATAGACAGCCCCCACACATGTATTGACGGTGAAACAAGACGAAAACACAAACACAGGTAGGAAAATAGGCTGAGCAAACGATGGGGCCCAAACTAACTAGAAAGGAGAGGAAAGGAAAGACACTGTCTGCAATATGCAAAAAACCCTACAAAATAATGTCCAACACTTCTGATAGGAAAAATAACCCTGAAGTCACTAGACTTCTCCCACTATATCAGCACTCTGAAATATTCTGAGACAGAGCAAAAAGAGGCCAAATAAGGGACAAAAAGCAAATTGACAAACACAGATAAATAAGAGTGGAGATACAGGACAGCCCATGCTGCGGCTGGCTGACCACAAAAAAACTGAATAAACAAACAAAGTCAAGTGTGAACATTAACAGAGAAACTTAGCTTGAGCTGACTGGAACAGAGCTGAGAACCAAGACCTGACAAGCAAGAAGTATCACCAGCAACTGAATAGGGCGTCGGCTGCCTTAAATCCAATAAGACTTCTGAAGTCCAATCGTAATCCTCATTCTCAGGTGGCAGATCACCACCGATCAAATCCGCCTCACTACCTTCTGTTACCACCAGAGGGAGTCTGGAAGGAGAACTCCCAACTGGTGAACCAGAGAATGAACTCACAACACTATCACCAATGCTGACTGCAACACCTGTGACTCTTATAGCAGAGCCAGCAATCACACCTGCATTATAAACATGTGCACTTAACTAAAGAAACAGAGTGCAATGATGCTCACCACCACCGGGGGCAAACTTAGAACAAACGACACCACAGTGTAATAATCCAAATGGCCACCGGGAGCAAAAACCACACTTAAGCACAGCTTAAGGAAAAAAAAAAAGGTTACCTGTGCTTTTATCTGTCCTGATCCCGCATAGATCATGACAGCACCCTCCCCTTAATGAGGGGCCTCTGGACCCTCAAGACCACTCCCCATCAGGGAACCACCTACAGCGGGGACGCCCAGACCCAGAGTTCACCCTAGCAACTACCTGCATGTCAGGTTGATGACAAATGAGCCCGCTGGTATTGACATCGTATGTTCTGGAGGCAACACACATCTCCGAAGCGCTGACCTCGGGAACGGGTAGTGTATGTGTATGTTTGGTATAAGCTGGTAACACTCCACAACACACTTCCACTTGATGTTTTTTGGTGGCCACCCATATACGCTCGTTCACACACAGGTCCGGACCTGAACATTTATTGCCACTCGTTCGTTTGTCACCTCTTGGAGAACTCTTTCTGGGATTGACAACAGAGGCGTCCCCCTGTGTCACCACACTCACACCCCCGCACTTCACCAAGGGGTACACCACCCTCCAACCCCTTCCACCACGAGGTCTGCGCTTCCCAGGGTTGGCCAATGGCGAGGGTTGAGACTTGCCCCTACTCTCCTGCAGCACATCTGCTGCTCTCACCAGAGAGGAAGGGATCCGTTGAAGAGAGACGGCAGAGACAGTAGTTCCTAGGCAGCAGACCTCACCCGAGTGCCCCCAGCTGACCACTTCCCTCACCCGTCAATCTATTACCAGGTTGTGTCTTTTCAGCGAAGGGAGCCCTAAAACATTAGGTACTGGCATTCCCTCCAAGACGTAGCATGACAAGGACTCCTCATAATGTCCTATACGCAGATGGATACTCTCTATGACTTGGGTCAAGCTCCCCTGGCTCAGTGGAACAGAGTTTATGGCCTGGACGCTTATAGGCTGGGCTAGTGTCCTACACCTCAGACTATGAGTCTGGACAAAGCGAGCATCCACCAGACTGACTCCTGCTCTGCTGTCCACAAGCATCGGTATCACCTCTGGTACCCCGCCAGCCAAGACCTCTGCTGACATGGTACCTTGGGAGGGCAAAATGGAGGAAATGTATACTCCCTGGTCGCCTCCCTCCAAGCGACCAGGGGAATGCGGCTTCTCAGATGGCACAGATAATTGGGCACGCAATGGGCAAGCCTTCAAGACATGACCAGTCTGCCCACAGTACAAACATGCCGACACCACTCCCCGAACCGTATGCAGCTCCGAATACAACCTAGCTACTCCTACTTGCATAAGTTTGTCTGGAGACTTAGCATGAACTGGGCAGGCTCTCATAAAATGGCCAGGCTTCCCACAGGAAAAGCATACCCCCCACCACGACGAGCTACAGACACCCCCTTTTTTGTATCAACAACACCGGGCTGTCTGGATTCCTCTCTCTGCACTGGTGGGTCCTCCTCCCTAGCGAGGACATCAGGGGGCACTTTTTGTATATGTCTTTCTCTAAGGTGTTTATCCACCCAGATGGCAAGGGACATGGCGGCCTCCAGCAACCTGGGGGCGGCGTACTGTACCAGAGTATCCTGCAACCTTGGAGACAAACCCTGCACAAATTGACTCCTAAGTGCAGGGTCATTCCACTGAGTGTTAGTGGTCCACCTCCTAAACTCTGAGCAGTACTCCTCAGCAACCCGGGCTCCCTGTTTACACCTACGGAGTCGAGATTCCACCAGGGCGACGCCATCAGGATCCGCATACACAAGCAACAAAGCCGCAAAAAACTTGTCCACGGACACTAATGATGGAGAATCGTCCGGTAGGGACAAGGCCCAGGATTGGGGATCCCCTTTAAGAAGAGACATAATGATTCCCACCCGTTGCTCTTCACTCCCTAATGAAAGAGGGCGCAGCCTGAAATACAATTTACAGGCTTGCTGGAATACCAAGAATTGATCTCTCCCTCCAGAAAATCTGTCAGGGAGGGATATCTTGGGTTCTGGCTGAGCCTGTCTCTGAACCAAGCCCCCAAAGCCCACCAACTCACCACGCAGCCCCCTAATCTCATCAGCAAGGGTCTGCAGCATTTGGGCAAAGGTCTGAATTGGGTCCATGGCTCAGCAGAAAAAAATTGTATGGTTGGTGATAATGTCACGTGGACCCGTCCTGTGTGACGCGACCCGCAGGCGGTAACTGTAAACAACAAGATGCGGCACGTGATACAGTCCTGTGTGACACGGCCCGCAGGCTGGTAACTAAAACAACAAGACAAAGGGAAGGGAAAACAGTTACAATGGTGGGCCCTGCGATTAGGAAAGGGGACATGGAGACCTCCTGCACTCCCCTGAGTCAGTGTCCCTAACGCTCCTAACATTCCCTATGCCGGTTCCGCATCGGGCGCCGCTCAGGATACCTGTCGCCCTAGCACACCCTACACCTATCCCTTGCTAGGGAGCTGGGTGGCGCAGGCACTGGTCCCACCGCTTTACTAATACACACAAAGGAAAAACACAAACAGGGAAACACCACTTAGCTTTACTCTGTTGCACTTGCTCCTGGCAACAGAGTCCACCACCAGAATGCAGCTCTCCTCCTGAAACGCTGCCACCAAACTCTGTCAGAGCTGCAAGGAAGTCCCCTATGACTCCTTCCACACCAGGGCTAAGACAGTGCTGCAAGGAAAGTTCTCAGCTCCTTCCTCCACCAAGGATGGTTGAAATGAACACTATCACCAAGGCTGATTGCAACACCTGTGACTCTTTTATAGCAGAGCCAGCAATCACACCTGCATTATAACCATGTGCATTTAACTAAAGAAACAGAATGCAATGACGCTCACCATCACTGGGGGCAAACTTAGAACTAACGACACCACAGTGCAATGATCCAAATGGCCACCGGGGGCAAAAACCACACTTAAGCACAGCTTAAGGAGAAAAAAAGGTTACCTGTGCTTTTATCTGTCCTGATCCCGCATGATCATGGATCATGACACTTAGTTTGATTGCTAATGAGTGAGGAGAGAAAAAAAAAGGAAGATCTTAGAACTGGCATTCTATAAATTCAGAGCTAGCCTGGGGATGCATTTATGTAGGGGGGCATTGATGTACATGTAATCGAAGAACATGTATCAAAGTATGGGCAGATATAACATGGCAGTTAGACAGGGCAGGAGACAGGTAAGACAAATAAACAAATCTATTCCCTGTACATTTGGATTATCACAAATATATACCATATGCATTTGTATAATTTATATCCTGGCTGCTGCATTCACTCACATCCACCGCGCTTGCATTAACTCTTTACACTCCATATCGGCCCCTCTGTCCTTTCCTCTCCTATGTATAGCACTCACGCTCTTTTCATATTGCTAAACAGCACTGATCCATTCACTCGCACCATCCAACACAAGAGATGCTCTCACAAATCACTTAACCATCTGCTCACTCTTTCTATCCTCTTTCTTCTAGTCGCAGGAGATATCTCTTCCAACCCTGGCCCCTCAAGTTATAGTAAGTCGAACCCCACAACTGCTACACTTAGAAACCCCTCTAATCTTATTAATATTGCCTGCATGCCTTCTCTCTCTTTTAATTGTGCCCTTTGGAATTCTCGCTCAGTGTGTAATATACTCTCCTTCATCCATGACCTCTTCCTTTCTTATTCTATTTACCTTCTGGCTCTTACTGAAACCTGGATCCAGCAGTCAGACACCACCGCTGCTGCTCTTTCATATGGTGGACTACACTTCTCTCATATCCCAAAATTGGACAACAGAGCAGGTGGAGGCGTTGGTCTGCTCCTATCACCCAAATGTACCTTTCAGGTTATCCCTCATGTACCCTCACTTGTCTTCCCTTCTTTTGAGGTCCATGCTGTCAGACTCTACGTCCCCTTCTCCATGCGAGTAGAGGTGGTGTATCGTCCTCCGGGCCCCTCCCATCAATTTCTGGATCACTTTGCCTCCTGGCTTCCACAGTATCTCTCCTGTGACGTCCCCACCCTGATCATGGGAGACTTCAGCATTCCCATTGCCCTTCCCTTCTCACCATCTGCTTTTCACCTTCTAACCTCCTCTTTCAGCCTATCACAGCATACTAACTCCCCCACGCATGAAGACGGAAACTCCCTCGACTTGGTCTTCTCCCGACTTTGCTCAGTGGATAATTTCACAAACTACCCTCTCCCGCGCTCTGACCACAACCTTCTATCATTCTCTATCAAGAACTGCCATCCCGCACAGGTCACCCCCACTTTCCACACTTTTAGAAACATACAGGCCATTAACACCCAGAGACTTATGAAGAACTTGCAGTCATCATTGGCCCCTATCTCCTCCCTCTCATGTCCTGATTCTGCATTGAAGCATTACAATGAAACACTTCAAAGTGCCCTGGATGAAACTGCACCTCCTATACATAGAACAACTAGGCACAGACGGCAACAACCCTGGCACACACTGCGAACATGCTTCCTACAGCGGTGCTCCAGGTACTCTGAACGTCTGTGGAGAAAATCCAATCTACCTGAATATTTCATCCATTACAAGTTTAGGCTTAAAACATACAACACTGCCCTTCACCTCTCAAAACAAACCTATTTCAACACCCTCATCACGTCACTATCCAATAATCCGAAATATCTCATTGACACTTTTCATTCCCTACTTAACCCAAGAGTGCAGGCCTCAACCACAGATCTCCATGCTGACAATCTGGCTAATTATTTAAAAGAAAAAATTGACCATATCCGACAGGAAATTATCTCCCAATCACCTCATACCATGTACTGTCCTCCCTCCCCCACTGCATCTAGCGCATTGTCTGATTTTGAACCAGTAACAGAAGATGAAGTAATCAGGCTCCTTGCATCTTCTCGCCCTACAACTTGCACCAGTGACCCCATTCCATCACATCTCCTCCAGTCCCTTTCCCCTGCTGTCACCACTCACCTAACTAAAATATTGAACCTCTCACTCTCTTCTGGTATCTGTCCTTCCTCATTTAAGCATGCCACCATACAGCCATTACTTAAAAAACCATCCCTTCACCAAAACTGTGCCGCTAAATATAGACCTGTCTCTAATCTTCCCTTCATCTCTAAACTCCTGGAACACCTGGTCCACACTCGTCTTATCCGCTATCTCTCAGATAACTCTCTCCTCGACCCTCTACAATTTGGTTTCTGCTCTCTACACTCTGCTGAAACTGCCTTCACTAAAGTCTCTAATGAACTTCTAACAGCTATATCTAATGGTCACTACTCCATGCTAATTCTCCAGGATCTCTCCGCAGCATTCGACACTGTGGATCATCATTTCTAGAATTCGACCCTTTCTTACTTTCGACTCTGCAAAAACTCATACTGTTTCTCTTATTCATTCTTGTCTGGACTATTGTAACTCTCAACTAATCAGTCTCCCTCTTAACAAACTCTCCCCTCTCCAATCCGCCCTGAATGCTGCAGCTAGGATCATATTCCTCACCAATCGCTATACCGATGCCTCTACCTTGTGCCAGTCCTTACACTGGCTACCCATCTACTCCAGAATTCAATATAAACTTATTATTCTCACCCACAAAACCCTCCATGGCTCAGCACCACCCTACATCTCCTTCCTCGTCTCAGCCTACCACCCTACCCGTGCCCTCTGTTCTGCTAATGACCTGAGGTTAACATCCTCATTAATCAGAACCTCCCACTCCCGTCTCCAAGACTTTTCACGTGCCGCACCAATTCTTTGGAATGCACTACCCAGGCTAGTACGATTAATCCCCAATCCCCACAGTTTTAAGTGTGCCTTAAAAGCGCATTTGTTCAGACTGGCCTATCGCCTCAACGAATGAACCTAAATATGCCTGTGTGGCTCATTTAAATTTTTTTTACCATAATCAGGTTCCTCGCATCATGTTCTCACATGCTTTTTGCATTTAATAGCCCTCTGTGTCTGTACTGTTACATATTTAGACTGTTATCTGTCTTGCAGCAACAGGAACACCCGATTCTTACACTAGGGATGGTCCAAACAATAAAAACAATAAAAGCAATTGTTACCATCCACCTTTCATGTCTCCCATTTTTTCTTATAGATTGTAAGCTTGCGAGCAGGGCCCTCATTCCTCTTGGTATCTGTGTTGATCTATGTGTTTATTGCTATGCTATGCTGTAATGTCTATTATCTGTACAAGTCCCCTCTATAATGTAAAGTGCTGAGGAATATGTTGGCGCTATAGAAATAAAATTATTATTATTATTATTAAGGAGATTGTGGAAAATATGTTGAAAAAATTCCCACGAGACAACACTAGCTGCAGGGGACAACCAAAGAGAAGAGGCCATGGAGACACACAGCAGAAACAGGGGTACACTGTCAAAGGCTGGGGCCAATTTCATGACACCAGCCCAGTGCCCTGGGCCTAATGATTATCAAGCAATACCTGGCCGCCCAAACCAGCGTACACCTTAATTCCGTTGCGACATTTAACTATTGGGTCATGAAGCTGGACACCTGGCATGAGCTGTCCCTCTCTGCCTTGGAGGTGTTGTGCTGCCCTGACACTAGTGTCTTGTCTGAACAGGTTTTTAGTGCCACCGGGGGAGTCATAACAGGCAGGTGCTTTTGGCTCCCAATAGAGAATGCAGACAGGCTCACTCTCATAAAAATGAACACAGCCTGGATTAGCCCACCCCACCAGATGACAGCAGCACATAAAGTGTTTATAATATTCAATAATTCAATGAGGCCCGCCAGTTGTTTCCTTTCAGGGGTTTAGGGTTTATGGATGACCTTAATCATATTTTCTGTCTGGCTTTGCACTTTCTGCAAATCCTATATGATTGTATAATACTTCAACTACAGTTTCAAAATATTTTCGTTAAAATTGTTGTTATGGATTCAATGACTCCTTCATATAGTTTAAAACGGTTATTATTGCATTACGGTGGTATGTAAAATGTACAAAAAGCGTTGAAAAATATTTTAAGATTAGATTACTCATCCATACAGTATTGCATGCTTTATATCACATTTTTGTGGTATATAACAGTAGAAAAAAGCATTTGAATTTTTTTCTGGTTTCTTCACATTTCTTACCCATATACTATTGTGTGTTCTAGGGTACATTTTTGTGATATAAAATAATGTAAAGCAGCAGCGTCCACGCTGTGCAGAGATGAGGCAGTGACCCAGCAAGTTTAAACAAAAAAATGTGTTTAACCCCTTCCTGACATCAGACGTACTATCCCATCCATGGGACCCGGGCCCCTATGCCCATGGACGGGATAGTACGTCTACCGCGATCAGCGGCGCCCACGTGGTGAGCGCCGCTGATCGCGACCGGGTGTCAGCTGATTATCACAGCTGACACCAGGCACAATGTGTCAGGGGCGGTCACGGACCGCTCCCGACACGTTAACCCCTTGCACACCGCGATCAAACATGATCGCGGTGTACCGGGGGTTAAAGAGAAGCATCGGCAGGGAGGGGGCTCCCTCCGTGCTTCCCTGAGCCCCCCACAGCAGCACAATGTGCAGCGCTGCTGCCGGGGGCTCCTTTCCTGGCGACGGGGGCCTTCGGGGGCCTGCAGGAAGCTGGCTTCCTCAGTGCCTGCAAAGCGCAGGCATGAGGAAGCCTTCTGCACTGCCTGTGACAGATTGCTGATCTGTCACAGTGATCTATGATGTGACAGATCAGCGATCTGTCACAGGACAGTGATGTCCCACCTGGGACTATTTAATAAAGTTAAAAAAAAATAAAGAAAGTGTTAAAATAAATTTAAAAAAATTGCCAAATAAATTAGAAAAAAAAAAAAAATTCCCCAAATAAATCCATTTTTTGGAAATAAAAAAAAAAAACAATAAAAGTGCACATATTAGGTATCGCCGCGTCCGTAACGACCCGCCCTATAAAACTGTCCCATTAGTTAACCCCTTTAGCGAACCCCTTAAAAAATAAAAATAAAAAACGAAGCAAAAAATAATGATTTATTATCATACCGCCAAACAAAAAGTGTAATAACGCGCGATCAAAAAGACGCATATAAATATCCATGGTACCGCTGAAAACATCATCTTGTCCCGCAAAAAACGAGCTGCCACACAGCATCATCAGCGAAAAAGTAAAAAAGTTATAGCTCGCAGAATAAAGCGATGCAAAAATAATTATTTTTTATATAAAATAGTTTTCATTGCATAAAACCGACAAAACATAAAAAAACGACCTAAATGAGGTATCGCTGTAACCGTACTGACCCAAAGAATAAAACCGCTGTATCAATTTTATTGCACGCGGAACGGTGTAAACGCACCCCCCCCAAAAGAAATTCATGAAACGCTGGTTTTTGTTCATTCTGCATCCCAAAAATCGGAATAAAAAGCGATCAAAAAATGTCACGTGCCCGAAAATGGTACCAATAAAAATGTCAACTCGTCCCGCAAAAAATAAGACCCCACATGACTCGGTTGGTCAAAATACGGAAAAATTATAGCTCTCAATATGTGGTGATGCAAAAACTGTTTTTATAATAAAAATCGTATTCTAGCGTGCGACAGTTGCCAAGCATAAAAACCACCATAAATAGTAAATCAAACCCCCCGTTATCACCCCCTTAGTTAGGGAAAAATAATAAAATTAAAAAAATGTATTTATTTCCATTTTTCCATTAGGGTTAGGGCTAGGGCTAGGGTTAGGGTTAGGGCTAGGGCTAGGGTTAGGGCTAGGGTTAGGGTTAGGGCTGAGATTAGGGTTAGGGGTGTGTTGGGGTTCGGGTTGGAGTTAGAATTGGGGGTTTCCACTGTTTGGGCACATCAGGGGCTCTCCAAATGCAACATGGCGTCAGATCTCAATTCCAGCCAATTCTGAGTTGAAAAAGTCAAATGGTGCTCCTTCCCTTCCAAGCTCTGCCATGCGCCCAAACAGTGTTTTACCCCCACATGTAGGGTATCAGCCTACTCAGGTCAAATTGCAAAACAATTTTTGGGGTCCAATTTCTCCTGTTACCCTTAGGAAAATAAAAAATTGGGGGCAAAAATATCATTTTTGTGGAAAAAAATGATTTTTTTATTTTCACGTCCGAGCGTTATAAACTTCTGTGAAACACTTGAGGGTTCAAAGTGCTCACCACACATCTAGATAAGTTCCGTGGGGGGTCTAGTGTCCAAAATGGGGTCACTTGTGGGGAGTTTCAATAGTTTAGGTACATCAGGGGCTCTCCAAACGCACATGACACCCGCAGACCATTCCATCAAAGTCTGCATTCCAAAACATCACTGCTTCCCTTCCGAGCCCCGACGTGTGTCCATACAGTAGTTTTCTCCCACATATGGGGTGTCAGCGTACTCATGACAAATTGGACAACAACTTTTGGGGTCCAATTTCTCCTGTTACCCTTGGGAAAATGAAAAAATTGGGGACTAATTGATCATGTTTGTGGAAAAAATACGATTTTTTTATTTTCATGCCTGGGCATTATAAACTTCTGTGAAGCCCCTGGGGGTTCAAAGTGCTCACCACACATCTAGATAAGATCTTAAGGGGGTCTCGTTTCCAAAATGGGGTCATTTGTGGGGGGTTTCCACTGTTTAGGTACAACATGACACCCGCAGAACATTCCCTCAAAGTCTGCATTCAAAAACGTCACTACTTCCCTTCCGTGCCCCGACGTGTGTCCATACAGTAGTTTTCTCCCACATATGGGGCGTCAGCGTACTCAGGACAAATTGGACAACAACTTTTGGGGTTCAATTTCTCCTGTTACCCTTGGGAAAATAAAAAAATTGGGGACTAATTGATCATGTTTGTGGAAAAAATACAATTTTTTTATTTTCATGCCCGGGCATTATAAACTTCTGTGAAGCCCTTGGGGGTTCAAAGTGCTCACCTCACATCTACATAAGTTCCTTAGGGGGTCTAGTTTTCAAAATGGGGTCATTTGTGGGGGTTTACACTGTTTAGGTACATTAGGGGCTCTCCAAAGGCAACATGACACCCGCAGACCATTCCATCAAAGTCTGCATTCCAAAACATCACTACTTCCCTTCCGAGCCCCAACGTGTGCCCATACAGTAGTTTTCTCCCACATATGGGGTATCAGCATACTCAGGACAAATTGGACAACAACTTTTGGGGTCCAATTTCTCCTGGTACCCTTGGGAAAATAAAAAAATGGTGACTAAAAGATCATGTTTGTGGAAAAAATACGAATTTTTTATTTTCACGCCCGGGCGTTATAAACTTCTGTGAAGCACTGGGGGGTTCAAAGTGCTCACCACACATCTAGCTAAGTTCCTTGGGGGGTCTAGTTTACAAAATGGTGTCATTTGTGGGGGTTTCCACTGTTTTGGTACATCAGGGGTTTTCCAATCGCGACATGATGTCCGATCTTAATTCCAGCCAAAAACGTCAAATGGCGCTGCTTCCCTTCTGAGCTCTGCCATGCGCCCAAATAGTGGTTTACCCCCACATGTGGGATATCAGCGTACTCAGGACAAATTGCACAATAACTTTTAGGGTCCTGTTACCCTTGGAAAAATAAGAATTGAGGGTGAAAAGATCATTTTTGTGGAAAAAATATGATTTTTTAATTGTACGGCTTTATGTTATAAACTTCTGTGAAGCCCTTGGGGGTTCAAAGTTCTCACCACACATCTAGATAAGTTCCTTAGGGGGTCTAGTTTCCAAAATGGTGTCATTTGTGGAGGGTTTCCACTGTTTTGGTACATCAGGGGTTTTCCAATCGCGACATGGTGTCCGATCTCAATTCCAGCCAAAAACGTCAAATGGCGCTGCTTCCCTTCTGAGCTCTGCCATGCGCCCAAATAGTGGTTTACCCCCACATGTGGGGTATCAGCGTACTCAGGACAAATTGCACAATAACTTTTAGTGTCCTGTTACCCTTGGGAAAATAAAAATTGGGGTGAAAAGATCATTTTTGTGGAAAAAATATGATTTTTTAATTGTACCGCTGTACGTTATAAACTTCTGTAAAGCCCTTGTGGGTTCAAAGTTCTCACCACATATCTAGATAAGTTCCTTGGGGGGTCTAGTTTCCAAAATGGGGTCACTTGTAGGGAGTTTCCACTGTTTAGGTACATCAGGGACTCTCCAAACGTGACATGGCGTCCGATCTGAATTCCAGCCAATTTTGCATTGAAAAAGTCAAACGGCGCTCCTTCCATTCTGAGCTCTGCCATGCGCCGAAACAGTCGTTCCCCCCCACATATAAGGTATCAGCGTACTCAGGACAAATTGCACAATAACTTTTGCAGTCCAATTTCTCCTGTTAACCTTGGTAAAATAAAAAAAATTGAACCTGAAGTATTTTTTTTGTGAAAAAAAGTTAGATGTTCATTTTTTTTTTTAAATATTCAAAAAAAATTCCTGTGACGCACCTAAAGGGTTAATAAACTTCTTGAATGTGGTTTTGAGCACCTTAAGGGGTGCAGTTTTTAGAATGGTGTCACTTTTGGGTATTTTCTATCATATAGACCCCTCAAAGTGGCTTCAAATGTGATGTGGTCCTAAAAATAAAATGGTGTTGTAAAAATGAGAAATCACTGGTCAACTTTTAACCCTTATAACTTCCTAACAAAAAAAAATTTGGTTCCAAAATTGTGCTGATGTAAAGTAAACATGTGGGAAATGTTAGTTATCAAGTTTTTTGTGTGCCGTATCTCTGTGATTTAAGGGCATAAAAATTCAAAGTTGGAAAATTGCAAAATTTTCAAAATTTTTGCCAAATTTCCGTGTTTCTCACAAATAAACGCAAGTTATTTGAATGAAATTTTACCACTAACATGAAGTACAATATGTCACGAGAAAACAATGTCAGAATCACCGGGATCCATGGAAGCGTTCCAGAGTTATGACCTCATAAAGGTACAGTGGTCAGAATTGTAAAAATTGGCCCGGTCATGAACGTGCAAACCACCCTTGGGGGTGAAGGGGTTAATGTCTACAAAAAAAGACTCATAGCCACAAGACGCTGTATCCTCCGGATCGCAGCCGGGAAGCAACAAAACAGTCCGTGGCCAGTTGCCGTGAGCGACCACGTTGCCCGGGTATGAAAGGGGTGCCAGACCTTGGCTCAGCTTGGCCCTGTGTTGCCTCACACAGGGAGCTCTGCAGACCACTGCTCTCTCTGAGCAAGTCAGAACTGACACACCCAGACCCTTTCTGCAGGGTTTTTTTTTTTCCTTTTTCCAATCTGTGGCCATAGGCCACCTATAAGACCTGGGGTGGAGGAAACAGACCAGACCCCACTACCTTCCTACAGTCCGTTTCAAAAATAAAAGCCCATACCGGGTTTTCCTGAATAAACTCCTTGGTCCAAATAACTTGACCAGGCTCACACTCACTTTTATTCTGCCCTGTGAGTCACAGGCACACTGCTGCGACGACAGGGCACTCCAGCGGACCTAATATGCTTCAGAGCGCATTCTGGGGGACACATAGCGACCCTCACATATGACTCCGGTCGCTGCCTCACAATACTCAAAAAAAGAAACGTTTAAAAATTTTGCTGGACTACATTTCTCAGATATACAGTATTACGTGTTCTTGGGTACATTTCGTTGGTAAATAACCGTCCAAAAACTTTTTCAAACTTTTATCGTTATTATATTGATCCCTTGGTCTGGAGTATATATTTCATTGCTAAAAAAGCTTCAAAACTTGTTAAAAAAATTATCAATATTATAATGCTCACTTATAGACTATTCCATGGTCTAGAGTACATTTGCTTGCTATATAATCCTCCAAAACTTGTTCCAAATTTATTGGCATCATATTGCTCACCCATAGGGTATTGGATCTTTTAGATACATTTCATTGCTATAAAAACCTAAAAAAAAATTTCAAAATGTATCAGCATTAGATAGCTCGTACACAAGCTACTACATCGTCTTTGGTACATTTTGTTTCTATAAAAGGATCAAAAAACTTGTTTAAAAATGTATCGGTATTATAAGGCCGGTTTCACACGTCAGTGGCACTGGTGGTGGTGACATTTTTCTCACGTACCGGAGACACTGACACACGTAGACCCATTCAAATGAATGGGTCTATGCTGATGTCAACATGTTTTCACGGACCGTGTGTCTGTGCAAAAAAGTGAGAGTGCACGGTCCACAAAACGAGCTGAACACGTGCACACGGAGAACAGTTCACACTGTTCTCCGTGTTCACGAACGGCCGCCAGGGAGGAAGCGCTACTGTAAGCGCTGTTCCTCTTCGGCTGGTGCTGAACGTGGCTGTCATTCTTCTCTCCTGCTCTGCCAGCAACAGCGAGCAGGAGAGAATGAATGAATGAATGAATGAAAACCCGACGTGGGGTCCCCCTTATATTTGTAACCAACCCGTCAAAACTCAGAGCTGGGGGCTGCTATTCTCAGGCTGGTAAGGGGCCATTGATCTTGGCCCCCCAGCCTAAAAACAGAAGCCCGCAACTGCCCTGAATTTAATTAAATTAAATTAAATTATATTTTTTTACATGCTTTTTAAATTTTGCCTGATATACAAGTCATCATGCAGGAAATTTTTTTTAACATTTTTTTCCTGTAAAATGAAATTTCTTGTGGGTTTGGAATGTTTTATCATCACTCCTTAAAGTGGAGTAAAAGTGTGACACCATTGTTCTCATCAGTGATCTGGGAGTCAGAAATGCTTCCAGGGTTCTTCCCCATGCTGTTCTCCTTCCATTAAGCACTTTTCCCATCCATGCCAATATTTTCACTGCCCCCCCCCAGACCTCTTTGTAGAGCCTCATGTAAAAAAGCTTGGCTTTCCCACTGAATCCCATTATACTTGTTACTTGAAACAAGCATGCGAGTATTAGGAATTGCTTGGTTCGACCAATGAGCACCCAAGTATTTTAGTGCTCGCTCATTCCTAGGCACAACTCATTATAAGTATATGAGAGCCAGAACAAGACCCTCATAGATTTGCATTGAGAGCTTGTGATCGTTACCTCTGACTTCCGGTCAGTCAAAAGTTGCGGTCACAATATAACAGCACAGGACCGTAATGGCGCCGGGAAGAGCTGGAGACAGAGGCTGGTAATTATAATACTTGAGTCTGAGAACTTACCGCATATACATGAGTATTAGCCAAGTTTTTCAGCACATTTTTTATGCTGAAAAACCCCCTTCAGCTTATACTTCAGTGAGTGTCCCACAAGATGGAGGGGGAGCGGCAGCGGCAGATCACAGGAGGCAGGAGCCGGCTGCTGCAGCTAAAGTCTGTGCCCGCTGCTAAAGAGGAATGAATATCCACTGTGCTGATAGTGAATATTTATTTCTCTTTAATAGTGAGCAAAATAGTCACAGCTGCCAGCTTCCTGCAGCTGTTGGGCAATCACGTGTGTCCGCTACTTATGGGAATGTATAGTCACTGCCCTCCACTCCAATGGGCATGGAGAACAGTGAATATTCATTCCCATTAGTAGCGGGCACACGTGAAAGCCCGGCAGCTGCAGGTAACCGGCGGCTGCTGCTACTGTGCCCCCTACTAAAGAACAATGAATACTCACTTCTCTCCACACACATAGTCCCGGAGTGGAGAGCAGTGAGTATTCCAGCAGCTGTCCTCTGCTTAAGCAGCACATGATGTCACTGCCATACGCTTCTTACAAGCATAAATCAGCTGCTGGCATCGGAACAAGACACTGCGAGAGGGTAAGTAGGATGGTTTATTTTTTTAATGTTTTTCTGATGGGGGCCATGCATACCAGGATAGGGATGAGGGGGCCATGCATGCCAGCATAGGGATGAGGGGGCAATACATACCAGGATAGAGATGAGGGGGCCACACATACCAGTATATGGATGAGGAACCATGCATACAAGTGTGGTGATGAGGAGACCATGCATACCAGGAGAGGGATGAGGATCCATGCATACCAGGATAGGGATTAGGAGCCATGCATACCAGAATTCGAATAAGAACACAATGTATTCCAGGCTTAAACTCATATCAATACGTTATCCCAGTTTTTTGTGATAAAATTAGGTGCCTCGGCTTATATTCGGGTCGTCTTATACTCGAGTTTATACAGTAGATTAGCAGGACCACTCTAGCACTAAAATGGAAAAACATGGTGGAGTGGTGCTTTAGTGTAAGCTCTGGAGGCAGATTAACATGTAGGTCAGTGCCGACCCATAGATCTTGAAAGCTCATTTACATATAAGAAAAATGTGGATTTCTCTGCAACAAGACATTGGATTGCAGATATCAAGATTTTTTTTTTTAAATTAATTTTATGACCTACATGCCCATATAGATTCCTTAAGAAGGTTGATTCTACTTACAAGTTCCCTTTAAGGACAATGTATACTATTCCTTGTGTGTCTCCTAATTTTTCCTTTTGTGTTTATAGGGAGACTCAGGTGGACCCCTTGTTTGCAATGAGGCTTTAGAAGGCATTGTGTCATTTGGATATGATCACCCTCCAGGTGTATATGCAAGAGTTGGAAAATACTTGGAATGGATCAAACAAACCATCTCCAAATATGAAAGCACAGACACCATCTGATAATTGCACATTTATATTAATGGGGGACACTATTATCTCCCCCCTTCCCCTCATATTCATTTGTGTCATTATACAGCCCCTACTATTACAGTAAAATAAGAATATTCAATAATCAATAAAAGTAAAATTTAGAAATTGTTTGTTATTTACCTTTATTTTGCATTTTGCATGGCATATACTTATCTGTAGTCAAATCCTTGGATTATTCTGTCATCTCTTGCAATTTGACAGAGTAGCATATGCCTGTGGTTCCATCATAAACTATTACTCAAAGGGAACCTGTCAGCAGGATTGTGCAAAGTAGCCTACACACAGTGTCAGGTCGGTGCTGTTATACTGATTAGGCCACATGCACACATTCAGGATTTGGTGAGTTTTTTACCTCAGTATTTGTAAGCCAAAACCAGGAGTGGGTGAAAAATGCAGAAGTGGTGCAAATGTTTCTATTAGGGCTCATACTCACTTGCAAGAGACTCACACGATTCTCGTGCGAGTCTCTTGCATGAAAGCCCGGCACTTGGACCGGAGCATGCGGCTACATGTATTTCTATGAAGCCGCACGTTCCGGTCCCAGTGCCAGCGGCAGTGCCAGGTTTTCATGTGAGAGACTTGCACGAGAATAGTGCGAGTCTCTCGCAAGTGAGTATGAGCCCTCATGCTTTTCCTCTGACCGTTCCACTCCTGGTTTTGGCTTACAAATACTGGGGTAAAAAACTCACCAAATCCTGAATGTATGCACATGGCCTAAGGCTGAAGTCACACTCAACGTGTAAAAAAAAAAAAAATCGGACCGATTTTGATGCCCGAGAATCGCAGGAGTGTTCTCCGTATGGTGATCCGTATGTAATCCATTTGCAATGCGATAATGAGATTTCCTCGCATCTAGTATCCGTATGACATCCGTATGCAACCCGCATGCAATGAGTTTTTACATACAGTAGTTCTCTGTCACTGACACATCATTTTAAAACAAAATATTCTTCAAAACACACACATATATATATTGATTGATGGATAGATATATAAAGCTAGATAGATTAAAATCCGGCAAATGATCTGCCGCATACAGTATAATCACAGAGTGACAGGTTAGAATAGAATAGATATATGCACAAATAATAGGTGCATATATCTGTGTATATATATATATATATATATATATATATGTATATACAGTACAGACCAAAAGTTTGGACACACCTTCTCATTCAAAGAGTTTTCTTTATTTTCATGAGTATAAAAATTGTAGATTCACTCTGAAGGCCCCAAAACTATGAATTAACACATGTGGAATTATATAATTAACAAAAAAGTGTGAAACAACTGAAAATATGTCTTATATTCTAGGTTCTTCAAAGTAGCCACCTTTTGCTTTGATTACTGCTTTGCACACTCTTGGCATTCTCTTGATCAGCTTCAAGAGGTAGTCCCCGGAAATGGTCTTCCAACAGCCTTGAAGGAGTTCCCAGAGATGCTTAGCATTTGTTGGCCCTTTTGCCTTCAATCTGCGGTCCAGCTCACACCAAACCATCTCGATTGGGTTCAGGTCTGGTGACTGTGGAGGCCAGGTCATCTGGCGTAGCACCTCATCACTCCCCTTCTTGGTCAAATAGCCCTTACACAGCCTGGAGGTGTTTTTGGGGTCATTGCCCTGTTGAAAAATAAATGATGGTCCAACTAAACGCAAACCGGATGGAATAGCATGCCGCTGCAAGATGCTGTGGTAGCCATGCTGGTTAAGTATGCCTTCAATTTTGAATAAATCCCCAATAGTGTCACCAGTAAAGCATCCCCCACACCATCACACCTCCTCCTCCATGCTTCACGGTGGGAACCAGGCATGTAGAGTCCATCCGTTCACCTTTTCTGCGTCGCACAAAGACACGGTGGTTGGAACCAAAGATCTCAAATTTGGACTCATCAGACCAAAGCACAGATTTCCACTGGTCTGATGTCCATTCCTTGTGTTCTTTAGCCCAAACAAGTCTCTTCTGCTTGTTGCCTGTCCTTAGCAGTGGTTTCCTAGCAGCTATTTTACCATGAAGGCCTGCTGCACAAAGTCTCCTCTTAACAGTTGTTGTAGAGATGTGTCTGCTGCTAGAACTCTGGCATTGACCTGGTCTCTAATCTGAGCTGCTGTTAACCTGCGATTTCTGAGGCTGGTGACTCAGATGAACTTATCCTCTGCAGCAGAGGTGACTCTTGGTCTTTCTTTCCTGGGCCGGTCCTCATGTGAGTCAGTTTCTTTGTAGCGCTTGATGGTTTTTGCCACTGCACTTGGGGACACTTTCAAAGTTTTCCCAATTTTTCAGACTGACTGACCTTCATTTCTTAAAGTAATGATGGCCACTCGTTTTTCTTTACTTAGCTGCTTTGTTCTTGCCATAATACAAATTGTAACAGTCTATTCAGTAGGACTATCAGATGTGTATCCACCAGACTTCTGCACAACACAACTGATGGTCCCAACTCTATTTATAAGGCAAGAAATCCCACTTATTAAACCTGACAGGGCACACCTGTGAAGTGAAAACCATTTCCGGTGATTACCTCTTGAAGCTCATCAAGAGAATGCCATGAGTGTGCAAAGCAGTAATCAAAGCAAAAGGTGGCTACTTTGAAGAACCTAGAATATAAGACATACAGTATTTTCAGTTGTTTCACACTTTTTTGCTAATTATATAATTCTACATGTGTTAATTCATAGTTTTGATGCCTTCAGAGTGAATCTACAATTTTCATAGTCATGAAAATAAAGAAAACTCTTTGAACGAGAAGGTGTGTCCAAACTTTTGGTCTGTACTGTATATATGTCTTTATATTTAATAGAGATATATATAGAAGAATAGCCGGTAATTAATTTGTCAGCTTCTGTAAAATCACTGCAGGAGCCGACGGGATAAGAGAGATGGATTACATACATTAAATCCATATAGAATAGGTAAATATATACATGTCAGTGAAAAATACAATTAGTATAGTGTGTGTGCAAAATACTGGACATATATTTAAATAATAAAAGATTATTTCATGAAAAAAAGGTGTGGTGTCCCCCTATAACAGCCAGCAGTGGCTATGCAGACAGGTGAGGGCTGATGTTAACAGCCAAAGAAGGGACCATGGATAGTGGCCTCCTCCTGGCTAAAAGCATCAGCTCTCAGTTGCCACAGAAAAGGTGCATCTCTAAGATGCACCAATTCTGGCACATAGCCTTGCTCTTCGCTCTTCCCACTGCCCTGTAGCGGTGGCATATGGGGTCTGTGTCTTTATTTCAAATAAAGGATTTTTTAATTGGTGTCTGTGTTTTCTTTACAATTTGACCATGGGGTTAGTAATAGGGACGTCTTATTGACACCTCTCCATTACTAACCTTGGGGCTTGATGTCCACTGAAAGGTGTCATCAACCCCCCAACTATTACCCCATATGCTACACCACGGCTTGCACAGAATGTAAAAATACAAAGAAAAAAACACAAAAATTGGGCTTGGCCTCCCTCTAATGAGCTGTAAATTGTATTTAAAGGCTTCCACTGACTGGTTTGGACCCGGTCCTTTTGTCTGCCCTTATTCACACACTGACATCAACTTTGACACATGATGAGGTTTTTAATATTAGACAGTGTAGGACCTCCCCGATCACAGAGTCACCTTGTCGACGGTGGGACGGCTTTTATGCTATATTTGAGTAAATACAGTATTACTAAAATCTCTGAATTATTTAAAAGCACTTTTGCTTTTTATGTAATTAATTTCAGCAGGGTTTTTCTCATTTTGTCTTTTGTAGGTTTTGTATGTTTTATGGCCAATGTGAAAATGCATTTATATGCTGCATGTATACCAACTCAACCAAGCTCAATTTGTGTTTTTTTTATATATAATATACAGTGTATAGTGTAAGTTTACAGGTAATATACTAACTCACCGGTGATGTCATTAGTTGAAGTCCTTCATGTTCACTTTTCTTCTTCATCCAGCACAGACCGCCATCAATTCTTCCTGCCAGTACTTGTCTCTGCAGAAAATAACACAGTTATCTAGAGCACCGCTTCCAGATCACATTACTTTATTTTTTCCCAACTTTTACACTACACCAGACATATGATCTCCCATCCTACCCCATATGATTTCCCCATTCATATGATTTCCCCATTCTGCCCCATCTGTGTCCATCGTTCTAAGCTTGGTTCTAGTATTCAAGTACTTTTGGCTTTGGTCATGTATTCATGTACTTATGGTGGTTCTGGTGATGTATTCATGTACGGATAGTGGTTCTGGTGACTACACCAGACAAAGAAAAAAAGGCGACATAGTGTCACCCTTCACAGTACCAGGACCTTACCTCCATTGAAAACAGTATCCTCAAAAATAAAACACTTCACTGCAGTAATAATTAGCCCCCACAGTAATAATATTCCCATCTTGGCACCCTTGTGTCTCATTTCTGGCTGCAGCCATATACTCTCCCATCCTGGCCCCATATGTTCTCCCATCCTGCCCTCGTGTGTCTCCATTCTGCCCCCATGTGATGTCCCATCCTGCCTATATGATCTCCCTCGTCCTGTCCCTGCAGCAAAAAACCCCATAGCATGATGCTGCCACCATCATGTTTCACTGTTGGGATTGTATTGGGCAGGTGATGAGCAATGCCTGTTTTTTTCCACACATACCGCTTAAAATTATCACCAAAAAGTTCTATCTTCATCTCATCAGTCCAGAGAATCTTATTTCTCATAATCTGGGAGTCCTTCATGTGTTTTTTTTAGCAAACTCTATGTGGGCTTTCATATGTCTGGCACTGAGGAGAGGCTTCCGTTGGGCCAATCTGCCATGAAGGCCCGACTGGTGGAGGGCTGCAATTACAGTTGACTTTGTAGAACTTTCTTTCCCATTTCCCTACTGCATCTGTGGAGCTCAGCCATCAGCCACAGTCATTTCGGGGTTCTTCTTTACCTCCCTCACCAAGGCTCTTCTCCCACAGTTGCTCAATTTGGCTGGATGGCCAGGTCTAGGAAGACTTCTGGTGGTCCCAAACTTCTTCCATTTAAGGGTTATGGAGGCCACTGTTATTTTAGAAACCTTGAGTACTGCAGAAATTCTTTTGTAACCTTGGCCAGACCTCTGCCTTGCCACAATTCTGTCTCTGCGCTCCTTGGCCGGTTCCTTTGACCTCATGACTCTCATTTGATCTGACAGGCACAGTGATCTGTGAGGTATTATATAGATAGGTGTGTGCCTTTATAAATCAAGTCCTGTCAGTTTAATTAAACACAGCTGGACTCCATTGAAGGAGTAGAACCATCTCAAGGAGGATCACAAGGAAATGGACAGCATGTGACTTAAATATGAGTGTCTGAGCAAGGGGTCTGAATACTTATGACCTTGTAATATTTCAGTTTTCCTTTTTTAATAAATTTGCAAAAATTTCTACATTTCTGTTTTTTTTCGGTCAAGATGGGGTGCAGAGTGTACATTAATGAGGAAAAAATGAACTTTTTTGAATTTATCAAATGCCTGCAATGAAACAAAGAATGACAAATTTAAAGGGGTCTGAATACTTTCTGTACCCACTGTATATAGTATAATGTCCACCACAGCCCCCCCATTTATACCATGATCAATCCCACAGCAATCCATACAGTATTATGGCTCAGAAGCAGCAACACAAACAGTGTGTTATTCACCACAGCCCCCTCTCCAGTATGGTCACCACAGCCCCCGGTATAATATACTCCACAGTCTCGTATACAGTATGGTCACCACAGCTCCTTAAATATTTTCCTGTCACCCGCTCAGCCCTTATTTAATGGCCCAAATGCACAGCCCCTCATTTCATGGTCTTCTGCATTGCCTCTAATTTCATGCCCCCCACACTGCCTCTCATTTTATGCCCCCCTGTACAGCCCCTCATTTTATGCCCCTCCTGCACAGTCCTTCATTTTATACCACCCTACACAGCCTTTCATTTTATTCCCCCCTCTGCACAGCCCCTCATTTTATCCCCCATCTGCATAGCCCCTCATTTTATTCTGCCATCTGCACAGCCTCTCATTTTATTCCCCCTTTCTGCACAGCCCCTCATTTTATTCCCCTGATATGCACAGCACCTCATTTTATTCCTTCGCTCTGCACAGCACAGGCCCTCATTTATCCCCCATCTGCACAGCCCCTCATTTTATTCCATCTGCTCAGCTGCTCATTTTATTCCACAAATCTGCACAGCCCATCATTTTATTCCCACCTGCACAGCCCCTCATTTTTTTTAAATACATTTTTTATTCAATTAAATATGATAGCAAAAATAATTTGTTTACACAATTATAGCAATATAGCAGTCGTGTCTAAATAATCACCACTAGCATAAACCAATTCCAAATTGGATACTATAGGAGAGGGGAGGGAAAGAAAGGATCACACAGAAAGAAAGGGTGCTGGAATTGGACACAGAAGGTAAATTAATGGATAGTGGGGGGAATGAGCTTTAGGAGCTCTGTTTTAAATATTTTTGTGTACCAAATTTATCAATCTGATTATGAGAAGACCAGAAAAAACAGGAAAAATATGAAAACAATCCTAAGTGTGAGCTATCACCAATTCAGAAGCCTCCCAGATCTCCCACTGGCGACTGACTCATTCTTTATGCTTTATCGAGTGAATCAAACAACATTCATGTAGATAAAGAGAATTTATACTACCAATGAGTTCCTCTTGTGTGGGGGTAGTAGCTTCTCTCTAGTGCCTTGCCAAGCACTGACGGGCAGCTGTCAAAACATACGGGTTATCACTGGAACTAAGTTTGGGGGAAGAAGGTCCAACCCAATATTTAAGACTGCTAAGGACCCCTCTACGGTTAAAGGGAATAATAATAATCTTTATTTTTATATAGCGCTAACATATTCCGCAGCGCTTTACATTTTGCACACATCATCATCACTGTCCCCGATGGGGCTCACAATCTAAATTCCCTATTAGTATGTCTTTAGAATGTGGGAGGAAACCGGAGTGCCCGGAGGAAACCCACGCAAACACGGGGAGAACATACAAACTCCTTGCAGATGTTGTCCTTGGTGGGATTCGAACCCAGGACCCCAGCGCTGCAAGGCTAACCACTGAGCCACCGTGCCGCCCATAAGGGGAACCTATCAAAGTCCTGATAAAGTCTACCACTTGATTCCAGAATCCTCTTATCTTGGGGCACCACCACCATCACACATGACCCAGATACAAATCACTCACTTGTCCAGCTCATGCAAATATTAAATGGAGGAGATGAAAATGGAATAAAAATCTTGTCCTTTATTAGTGCATCATAAAAACAATCTGACGCGTTTCAGGCAATACTGCACTTTTTCATAGCATAAAAAAACATATTACAATTACAACACAATATATATATAAAGGCATATACTATAAGGCTACAACCAATCACAATACATGTCAATTCAGCATATACCGATCACCTGAATACCCAATGGAGGAAATCACACCCAGCCCAACCTGAATGTTATACAAATATTTTAACAACTAAATCCATACATAATATAGCAAGTACAAATAGTAAAAATACAACAATACCTTTCAACAATATATATATATAAGTACATAGAAAATGCATACAAATAAATATGCGTAGACCACATATCTTTATAAAGCTGGTTTCACACTTGCGTTGTGTAGCACAGCGGATGGCAGTTTACGTCCTCCTTTCTTCCTCCGTTAAGCCCCGTCCACTGCCGCCCCTCTTCCTTTAGCTCCGCCTACGCCAGCATGCGTCCTGCGTACCTATTTTTAACATTGGTTACGCAGGCCATGTGGATGTATGCTGACGCATCCGCATGCGTTGTTTTGACGCTGAACATAACATGTTGCATTTTGTTGCAATCGGCGTGCACGTCAAAACTTGGTGATGATCCATGCTCTGCACATGTCTAATGAGAATTGGATTCAAATACATCTGGTTGAGTGAGCTGATGAAATCCTAGTATCAATATGACCCAGATACCCTTCCAGCATAATGAGGAATATGATTTGTTAAATTTGGAAATTTTATAAGGGGTCAGATACCAGTTCACATGTATCTTCGTTAGTTGTTCATGATGATTAATGCAGGAGGAGTATCTTTGAGTATCTTTTTAAGGCCTCTTTCACACATCAGTCGCAATCCAGCAGTTTTGCAAAAAAACGGATCTGTTGCAGATTGTGAAAAACTGATGCGACGGATCCGTTTTTTCGATGGATTCGACTGCCCTACCTGGTAATAATAATAATTGGAGCATGCTCAGTTTAAAAAAATGGAATCCGTCACTGGATTCCGTCATTTGACGGACAGCGACGGGTCCTGCGCCCATAGGCTTCCATTATCGCCAACGACGGACGGCGCTGGATCCGTCACTGTCAGACTTTTTGAAGGAGACAAAAAACGTTACTTTGTCCGTCGTCTCCGCCCGGCAGACACAAAATTTCCGATGGATCCAGTGAACGACAGACAAAACGTGAGGCCATCCGTCGCTAAAACAAGTCTAAGAGAAAAAAACGGATCCAGCGTCTTCAGTCGCTGGATCCGTTTTTTTCCAAAAACGACGGATTGCGACTGATGGCAAAAAACTGATGTGTGAAAGAGGCATAAGAGTTTGTCAAGGGTGCTTACACCTGACCCCATGCACATGTCTAGCGACAACCAGAGATGTGTGCCTCTATCGCTTTAACAGAAATTAATGTAAATAGGGATCTTATCAGTGTTCTATCAAGGTTATTCCAATAAGAAATCAACAAAGACATCGTATGTAAGGGAAAATTCAAATTCAGGGGCTTCAGTAGTTTGATCTCGCGCAAAAGTCTAGTAGACCTTTGGGCAGTAAACTGTCTTTCTATTTGGAGCCATCTATAATTAGGAATTAAGATCCCCAGCCCACCAATCCTTTGCGGTCTCGAGAATGGCTGCCTTGTGGTACAAAGATAGATTTGGTACATCCATGCCATCACAGGAATATTGGAAATGCAGAGCCACGACCTCCACCCCTGTTTTTTTATTTTTCCAAATAAACTTTTACACAGTAGGGATTGTGGGAGCCCTATCCATCTAGATGGGAATTTGAGGGGGAGACATTTAAACAAATAGGTAATCTTAGGCAGCAACATCATTTTTACCATTTGTATTCTGACAACTCAGGACAGTGGGAGAAGGGTCTGCCTTTCCAAGTCCCCACGAATTTCCATAATCAGCGATTCACGATTCAACTTAATTAGATTTTCCAAATTTTGTAATTTTAATTCCCAAATATGTAAATCCCGCTTTCTCCCACTTAAAGGGAAAATACAATGCTCTAGTATTCTATTCTTTACTAAAGGTGTAATATTTATGGAGCATATGATAGGCTTTGTGGCATTTAATTTGTAATATGAGATTCTGGAGAATTCAGTTAGGATGTCCATGACCCCCACCAGGGACTCCTCCACGCTAGTGAGAGATAATATCACATCATCTGCATACAATCCCATCACATGGTCTATATGGTCTCCATGTATGCTTGAACTTGTTCTAAGAGCCTCTGCCAGTAGCTCCATTAGCAATGCAAAGATAACTGGTGAAAGAGGGCAGCCCTGCCGAGTACCACTAGACACCACAAACCATTCTGAGGTGAAGCCAGACGTACTCACCACCGCGTTCGGATTAGAATATAGGGCCAATATAGCCTTTTTAATATCTCCCACAAATCCAAACTTATCAAAAACCTCTCCCATATAACCCCAGTGTACTCTGTCAAACACCTTCTCGGCATCAAGAGAAAGCAATACACTGTTTTTTAGCCTCTTTCACACTTCCGTTTTTTACAATCTCTCTCTCTCTCTCTCTCTCTCTCTCCCCAGCCAGCAATTCCTTTATTTCCTCATTTTCAGGATCCGTCTAAAAACGGATCCTGTGACATCCGTTCACATCAGTTGAGAACGGATCCGCTTGTCTGACTTTTTGGCGGATTATAACTGATGCAAAAAAACTGAAGTGTGAAAGAGGCTAGTCTCCATTATCTCCAACAAATCTATTACTCTTCTAGTTCCATCCTTGGCCTGTCTCCCAGGGACAAACCCAACCTGGTCAGGCACTATCAGAGAAGAAAGAACTGACATTATTCTGGCCGCCAGGATTGTTCAGGGGTTTCCCTGGTTTAGGAATGTTGTGATTACTGCCTCCAGGTTTTCATGGATTATTGAAGAACTACATTTCCAAAACGTAAACGTTTTTAATAGGTAAGGATAAAGTTTTGATGAAACAATAATAATAGGTGTTAGAAAATCCATCATATAGTGACCTAATAATACCACATACATGGGATAAATACTGCCACACCGTGACCAGACCACAAATTCTGGCCCCCAAACAGTAATTAAGTCCCTCCCCCTGGCACTCTTTATTTAATAATCTCGCCCAGCCTGGCACCCTTTATTTTATAATATGCCCCACCCTGGCCTCCCATGTCCCTTGTCTAGCCTGGTCCCAATATCTGCAGCCTGGGCCCCAGATATCCATCCTGCCCCCAGCTATCCATACAGGCCCCCATATGTGCCTTGTCCTCCCCCCTATATATCCCTCACTTGTGCTGCTCCCTCCATATATCAATCATGGGCCCATGTGCTGCTCCACTTATATATCCATCCTGGTCCTTCATGGTGCTCCCCCGGTTGTGTAACAATCATGGGCCCATGTGCTGCTCCCCCCCACATATATCCATTCTAGTCCTTTGTGCTGCCAACCCTCTTATATCCATTCTGGTCCCTTGTGCTGCCCCCCATATATCAATCATGTTCCCATGTGCTGCTCCCCCGAGACATCTATCCTAGTCCTTTATGCTGCCATCCCCTCCATATATCCATCCTAGCCTGTTGTGCTGCTCCCAACATATATCCATCCTGGTCCCTTGTGCTGCTCCCTCCATATATTCATCCTGGCCCCTTGTGCTGCTCCCCCCTCATATATCCATTCTGGTCTCTTGTGCTGCTCCCCTCCATATGTCCATCATGGTCCCTTGTACTGCCACCCCCATATACCCATCCTGAATTTTTGTGCTACTCCCCCTCATATATCCATCCTAGTGCCATGTGCTACTTCCCCCATATATCCATCCTGGTCCCTTGTGTCTGTTCTGCTCCATATATCCATCCTGGTCCCTTGTGCTGCCACCCCCTCATATATCCATCCTGGTCCCTTGTGCTGTCACCCCATATATCCATCCTAGCCTTTTGTGCTGCTCCCCCCCATATATCCATCCTGGTCCCCTGTGATGCCACCCCCCATATATTCATCCTGGTGCCATGTGCTGCTCTCCCATATATATCCATCCTGGCCTTTTGTGCTTCTCCCCTCATATATCCATCTTGGCCCCCCATATATATATATATATATATACACACATCCTGGCACCCCCATATATCCATCCTGGCACCCCCATATATGCATCCTGGTGTATCATAAATATACATCCTGGTCACTTGTCCTGCCCTACCCCCCATAAATCCATCCTGGCCCCCCATATATATATGCATCCTGGCTCTACCATATATCTGCATCCTGGCCCCCCATACATCCATCTTGGCCCCCATATATCCATCCTGGTCTATTGTCCTGGCCCCCCATATGTATTCATCCTGGCCCCTTGTGCTGCTCCCCCCTCATATATCCATTCTGGTCTCTTGTGCTGCTCCCCTCCATATGTCCATCATGGTCCCTTGTACTGCCACCCCCATATACCCATCCTGAATTTTTGTGCTACTCCCCCTCATATATCCATCCTAGTGCCATGTGCTACTTCCCCCATATATCCATCCTGGTCCCTTGTGTCTGTTCTGCTCCATATATCCATCCTGGTCCCTTGTGCTGCCACCCCCTCATATATCCATCCTGGTCCCTTGTGCTGTCACCCCATATATCCATCCTAGCCTTTTGTGCTGCTCCCCCCCATATATCCATCCTGGTCCCCTGTGATGCCACCCCCCATATATTCATCCTGGTGCCATGTGCTGCTCTCCCATATATATCCATCCTGGCCTTTTGTGCTTCTCCCCTCATATATCCATCTTGGCCCCCCATATATATATATATATATATATATATATACATCCTGGCACCCCCATATATCCATCCTGGCACCCCCATATATGCATCCTGGTGTATCATAAATATACATCCTGGTCACTTGTCCTGCCCTACCCCCCATAAATCCATCCTGGCCCCCCATATATATGCATCCTGGCTCTACCATATATCTGCATCCTGGCCCCCCATACATCCATCTTGGCCCCCATATATCCATCCTGGTCTATTGTCCTGGCCCCCCATATGTATTCATCCTGGCCCCTTGTCCTGCCACCCATGTATCCATCCTGGCACCTTGTTCTGCCATCCCCTTGTGTCTGCATCCTGGCCCCATGTGTCTCCATCCTGGCCCCCCATGTGTCTCCAGCCTGGTCCCCCCATGTGTCTCCAGCCTGGTCCCCCCATGTGTCTCTAGCCTGGTCCCCCCATGTGTCTACATCCAGACTCCCCATGTGTCTCCAGCCAGGCCTCCCATGTGTCTCCAGCCTGGTCACCCTCCATGTGTTTCCAGCCTGGTCCCCCCATGTGTCTCCAGCCTGGTCGCCCATGTGTCCCAGCCTGGTCCCCCCATGTGTGTCCATCCAGGCCCCCCATGTGTCTCCAGCCTGGTCCCCCATGTGTCTACAGCCTGGTCCACCCCATGTGTGTCCATCCTGGCCCCCCATGTGTCTCCAGCCTGGTCCCCCAATATGTCTCCAGCCTTTCCCCAGGCACACACACACACAGAGAGGAGAAAAAAAGATTCCTCTTACCTTCCTGTGCTTCCAGCGCTGGGCGGCGTTCGCCTCCTCTGCAGGTCCGGCGCGCACATGGTAAAATGGCCGCTGACATAGCAGAGGCCGGCGGTGAATGTGTGCACCCGTCGCATGTGGCGCATGACACTGATGACGCGGCTGTTCAGGTAATGACCGCTGTGTGCGCACGCCCCTGCACATCCGCAGCCTGCGCTTTTAAAGGGTCCACGCCCCTTAAAACCGCAGACTTTTTTTTTCTTCTTCACCTCCTCTCCTTCCCTCAGCCAAGAGCCCACTGGGGATTTCCCCGATACCCCAGCAAGCCAGACCGACTCTGAATAGGGGAATATTTAGATCACTTAGCTGAGCTGCTGATAATTTGGGGAGCGCGTTTCTTTCTAGGAAGTTACTAATTCCCAGTGGATTAGGCTGAACTGTATGGGGATCCTCTTTTAGGTTGAATAGTGTATATTAAAATCAGCTAAATTCTTTAGCAACGTCGATCGAATTTAGTACTTTTGTCCCATCAGGTTTATTCAAGTATGCAATCATATTTCTTATCTCCCTTTTTTGATTTTTCCTAGCTAAAATCTTTCCTGCTCTATCTCCCAATGCATAATATTTTGTTTTGGACTTTTTAAGAGGTTTTCATACTTGAATAAAAGTAGAGCACGCAGCATCATTCTATGTTCCATTATTTTTTGGGAGAACTGTGGGGAGGAGTTTTTCTTGTTGATTTGTTCCAGATTATTAATTTGCATTAGTAGGTCTGACACTGCCGCTTCTCGCCTTTTCTTTTCTACTGCTGCAATTTTAATAAAAATACCTCTCATATATGCCTTGTGGACTGACCATACCACTTTGTCTGAGGTGGAGTTATCATTTATGTCAAAGAAGTCTTTTAATGTGGTCTCTATTAACTCAATGTTTTGTTTGTTGGTAGTAAAAAAATCATTTAAATGCCACCTATTAACTTTCACCGAAGGATCAAAATTTTATATGGTGAGCGAGACAGGAGCATGGTCAGACCATGAGATGACGCCTATTTTTGCCTCAAGTGCACAACTTAGAATTCTATCAGCCACAAGAATATAGTCTAGTCCAGACCTGGGCAAAGTGCGGCTGTCTCAGTCCGGGCCGCGAGAAACTTGAGACCCGCGGGCCACACCGTGCCCACTCGCTGTCTCCGTTGACTCCCGCAGTCAGCATTGGTGGAGGAGGGGCCGCCGGCCACTTCCTCCTTCAATCAGTGTGTGAAACAGCTGATGCGATGACGTCATCTCATCGTGTCAGCTGTGTACCACTGAAGAGTCAGGGCATCGGAGACAACAACAGAAGCAGAAGCAGGGCACCTGGGAATGGGACTGAGGTGAGTTTGTAGCCTTTTTTTTTTTTACTTGTCTATGAACATGGGGATTCTATGAGGGTGAACATGGGGATTCTATGGGTGTGAACATTGGGATTCTATGGGGGTGAACAAAGGGATTCTATGGGGGTGAACATGGGGATTCTATGGGGGTGAACATGGGGATTCTATGGGGATGAACATGGGGATTCTAGGGGGGTGAACATGGGGATTGTATGGGGGTGAACATGGGGATCCTATGGGGTGAACATGGGGATTCCATGGGGTGAACAAGGGGATTCTATTGGGGTGAACATGGGGATTCTATGGGGGTGAACATGGGGATTCTAGGTTTTAATTGGTACATCACAGTTTTCAGTTGTCATCTTGCACATTCCCTTTATAGTGTGATTTATATATTTTTATAATTTTTATATATTTATATAATTTTTACTTAATTTATTATTGTGTTCATATATGCACACTCCTTTCACTTTTTACTATCATAATTTTATTTTCTTATGTTTACTATTTTCTGCTTGTCATAGTGACAGTATATGATTGGTTCCTTAGTCCTTTTTTTCTCTCGTTATCTATAATTATGTGCACTACTCATATCTATTTTTCTGTATATAGTACCTGGGGTATTTGGTTTTAATATTGATTAATTTTAACACCAATACTGTATTTTTATAATAATTGTAATCCATATTATCATCATTTGTTGTAATTTGGCGCTATCTTTTTCTGTCCGTGTTGGCACCTCGTTTTATTTGTAGTGCTACATTTTACCCTCATTAATAAAGGTATTTTAGTTGTAATTTCTTGTCCCACCATTTCTGGACCCTTGTTCGGTGTTTTCCTTCTTTGGTTTTGCACTATTCCAAAATGGTCTGCCATTCCCTTTGACACAGCAGATATATATCACCTTCTTAATTATTCACTTTACACTTTCAGTGATATACATCTATTGCGGTTTCTATTCATTACTACCTCAGATGAAGAAAAAAAAGCGACGTAGTGCCGCCCTTCACAGTATCAGGACCTCCCTTTTGTTCCCTCCATGGAAAACAGTTTCCTAAAATATGCAAAAAAGACAAATACACACCGGCGCTGCAAATACACAGTCAATGGATAAGCTGCTGCCCACATAATGGGATAAGTGTGCGTCATTTTCTTGTGGAGGCAGGGGTATATAGAGTGTGGACGGTAGTGCAAGATCCATACCTTTGAGGAAGGGGGACGGTTCCCCCGAAACGCGTCAGGATTGGTCCTTGCACGGTGACGTCACCACCCACAATTCACGCCCCCCGCCAGTCACGCCCCTTGCTCACCACGCTACTGTTCGGCGGCGCCATCGGCCGTGGCTGTCTGCCGCCCAGGGGGACGCGCTCTCCTGCGGGGAGCTGTTTCTTTTTGCAAACGGGAGGACGCTCCCTGGTTTTTTGCCTCAGTTCAGAGATTCTTCTTTCCAATATTCGTGATTCTAAGAGCAATATGATCAGCCATAATCAGTCTTCGCAACAGTGAGTAATGTTTGTCTTTTAAAGTTTGACTGTTATTTTCAGTTTGTTTGATATATTTATTACACAATGCTTAAGCGCGGCCACTTCCAGTTTAGTTGTAGTTTCCTAAAATATAAATTATATTACAGTAGTAATAATGTCCCTAATTGGACCCTAAAGATATTATGTTCCCTACTTGTCATCATAAACTAATATAGTATGTTCCTCATTCTGGCCCTTAAACAATAATTAAGTCATTCATCTTGGCCCCCTTTATTTAATAATCTCGCCCAGCCTGGCCCCCTTTATTTTAGAATATGTCCCCAGATATCCATCCTGCCCTCCAGCTATACATACTGACCCTCATATAGTGCTGTGCAAACTAATTGGGACAAAGCATTTTTTTAAGTAAAATTGTAAGTTGGTTACCAGTCAGTGATTCAAACCAGTTTTAACTGCTTTGAGCAGGCACTCACACCTGTTCAAAGCAGTTAAAACTGGTTTGAATCACTGACTGGTAACCAACTTACGATTTTACTTAAAAAATGATTTGTTCCAATTAATTTGAACAGCACTGTATGTCCCTTGTCCTGCCTCCCATATATCTCTCCTGGACCTCTATATATTCTTCCTGGTTCCTTGTCCTGGCTCTCCCATATATCCATCCTGCCCCCACATATATATGCTTCCTGGTCTCTTGTACTGCCCCACCATACATACATCCTTGCCCCCAATATATGCAACCTGCCCCCCATATATATCCATCCTGGCCCCTCCCCATATATCCATCCTGCCCCCACATATATGCATCCTGGATCCCCCATATATGCATCCTGGCCTGCCACATATTTGCATCCTGGCTCCCCAGATACATGCAACCTCGTCCCTTGTCCTACCCCCATAAATCCATCCTGCCCCCCCCCCCCCCATATATATGCATTCTGGCTCTAACATATATCTTCATCCTGGCTCCCCCAAATATATATGCATTGTGGACTCCCCCATATATCCATCTTGAGCCCCATATATCCATCCTGGTCGCTTGTCCTGCCACCCCCATATATCCATCCTGACCACCATGTGTTTCCATCCTGGCCACCCATGTGTATCCATCCTGGTCCCCCATGTGTATCCATCCTGGCCCCCCATGTGTATCCATCCTGGACCCCCATGTGTATCCATCTTGGCCCCCCAAGTGTATCCATTCTGGCCCCCCATGTATATTAATTCTGGCCTCAAATGTGTATCCATCTTGGCCCTCCATGTATATCCATCCTGCCCCTCTTGTGTATCCATCCTGGTCCCTTGTCCTGGCTTTATGCACAGAGAGAGAGAGGGGGAGAGGAGAGAAACAAAAGATTCCTCTTACCTTTCTGGGCTCCCAGCGTCGGGCGGCGTCCTCCTCCTCTGCAGGTCTGGCGCGTTCATAGTAAAATGGCCGTCGACACAACATAGGCCGGCGGTGAATGTGTTCGACGGTTGCATATGACGACGGGCGCACACTCTTCAGTATTAATCGGGACGTGCGCCACAGTGGTTCAGGTAATGAACGCTGTGTGCCCCTGCACATACTCTGCCTGCGCTTTTAAAAGGCCTGCAGACTTTTTTTTCCCTACTTCTCGTCCTCTCCTTCTTCCCACAGCCAAGTGCCCACCGGTGATTTCCCCGATACCCCGCCAGGCCAGTCCGATCACGTTTGAAAGGACTGCTAAGAAAAGGCCATTCAAAAATTTGGGGGAGATTCACAAGGAGTGAACTGCTGCTGGAGACATTGCTTCAAGAGCCACCATTCACAGACATATCCAGGATGTGGGCTATAAGTGTCGCAGTCCTTGACCAATAGACAATGCCAGAAGCGTCTTACCTGGACCAAGGAGAAAAAAAACTGAACTGTTGCTCAGTGGTTGTGTTGTTTTCAGATGAAAATAAATTTTGCATTTCATTTTGAAATCAAGGTCTCAGAGTCTGGAGGAAGAGTGGAAAGGCACACAATCCCAACTGCTTGAGGTATAGTGTGAAGTTTTCACAATCAGTGATGGTTTGGGGAACCATGTCATCTGCTGGTGTAGGTCCACTGTGTTTTATCAAGACCAAAGTCAGCATAGCCATCTGCCATGACATTTTAGAGCACTTTATGCTTCCCTCTGCAGACTAGCTTTTTGGAGATGGAAATTTAATTCTCCAGCAGGACTTGGCACCTGTCCACACTGACAAAAGTACCAATACCTGGTTTAAAAACAATAGTATCACTGAGCTTGATTGACCAGCAAACTCGCCTGACATTAACCCCATAGAGAATCTATGGGGTATTGTCAAGAGGAAGATGAGAGACACCAGACCCAACAATGCTGATGAGCTGAAGGCTGCTATCAAAGCAACCTGGGCTTCCATATCACCTCAGCAGTGCCACAGGCTGATCGACTTCATGCCACACCACATTGATGCAGTAATTGATGCAAAAGGAGCCCCAAGCAAGTATTAAATGCATTTACTGAACATACAGTGCTGTGCAAATTAATTGGGACAAAGCATTTTTTTTAGTAAAATCGTAAGTTGGTTACTATGGCGCCCCTGAGGCTCAGTCGCCACAGAGGTACTGCACCTTCTCCTAAGGTGTAGTGCCCCACCATCCAGGTAAGGTGGGAACTCCTATCCACGCTCCAACACTCGCACCCCACATACCAGGGTAGTTCTGCACAACCACATTGCGGCTCAGTGCTTAGAGAGTAGCAGAGCACCTTTGGTGGTTCCCTGCTTGGAACACTGGACATGCTGGGAGGTGGGTGGAGTTAGAATACATAAAAGACTGGGAAGGTTTAGAATTAGAGGTCAGTTAGTCAGTTAGTCAGTCTGAGAGACTGCGGGAGGAAGCCACTCGGAGAGGAGTGGGGATCCCTGGAAGAAGGGATGGAGGAAGGAGTGCTGCAGCTGCCTCAGTGACCTGAGCCAGCTGGCACGGGAAAGAAAGGAAGGAAGAAGGACACTGATCGGTAACCTAAGCATCCATAAGAAAGAGAGAATAGTACGGAACGAAGGAGAATAGAACAGAGAGGACGTGGGTTGGAAGGAAGCACCCTGTCTATAGGTTCTAAGCGCAAGGCCGGGGCCCGGTCCCTGAGGTTGTATGGACACTTATGGTTCTGCAGCAGACACCGGTGGAGTAGTTGGCTGTAAATGCCCTACCCCCATCTAATACTTGGGGCACAACAACATTTGGATAGAGAGCCGGGACTCAGGAGAAGGGAGTCCCCGAAGCAGGCTACAACTGTCTGCCATAGAAGTAGAGATCTTGGGAACATCTGATGAGAGGAACTCCAGTGTAACTCAATACTAGGAAATCTTCATACTTTAAGGCGCTATAGAGGAGACGTTCAGAAAGGTACATGTTGGCGGAGTGTTGGAGGGGAGCCTACCATCTTGCCTGAAGGTTGACTGAGTCTCTGACCTGGAGGACACGGCCCGGAGGCAGGCACCTGTGTGCAATACAGACTGTGAGTAAAGCTTTGGAACTACAAGCCCCGGTGTCCTCCATTCATTATCGCGCCTACATCCTCAGCACCACTACATCTGGATATCAGCTCCTACGCTGCCTGCGCTTCTCCTCATCCATTACACCTACACTGCCCTGGGGCTACAGCTCCACCTGTGGGGAGCTTCACCATCTTGACTGCCACACACCACCAGCCCCAGAGGATCTGCAAGCAGTGTCGGCTTAACACCTCACTTGCCGAACACCACAGGTGGCATCACAAACTATTCCTTCAAACTAACTACAATACGAATTTCCCCCATTACTTGGGCGCCCAGGGCCACGGACCGGGTCACTGCTGCTGTGACACATCCCACTGACACCAGCCCGGTACCGAGTACCCCGCAGCCCTGGGAGGGCGACCCATTGCCAGTCAGTGACTCAAACCAGTTTTAACTGCTTTGAACAGGCACTCACACCTGTTCAAAGCAGTTAAAACTGGATTGAATCACTGACTGGTAACCAACGTACGATTTTACTTAAAAAAATGCTTTGTCCCAATTAATTTGCACAGCACTGTACTTTAAAATCATTTTTCAAGCTGGTATTATAAATAGTGTTGAGCATTCCGATACCGCAAGTATCGGGTATCGGCCGATACTTGCTGTATCGGAATTCCGATACCGACTTCCGATATTTTTTCAATATCGGAAGTCGGCATCGGAATCGGAAGTTCAAAGTTGATTGACAGCCTGACGTCATCATGATGCGCGGTGTGTGCGCATCATGATGCGCCGTCATTTCGGGCCTTCCGGGGGTCTCTGCCGGCCTGCCGGGGGGCTGTGTGGACTGCCCGGGGTCTGTACCGGCCTGCCGGGGGGCTGTGCCGGCCTGCCGGTGGTCTGTGCACCCTGTGGGAGTCTGTACCGGCCTGCCGGGGGGCTGTGCCGGCCTGCCGGTGGTCTGTGCACCCTGTGGGGGTCTGTACCGGCCTGCCGGGGGGCTGTGCCGGCCTGCCGGGGGGCTGTGCTGATGTCCGGGGGTCTGTGCAAGCATCGTCCGATGGGACTACAAGTCCCATCTGGCGATGCCTGCTACCATGACAGTGATTGACACATTAGCCAATGATGGGACAGTAGTAGTCCCATCATCCGGCTAATGTGTTAAATGTTAAAAAAATTTCCCACGCAGCAATGGCATAAAGTGAGACTAGGGACTTTTTTTTTTTAAGTGGCGGAGGAATACAGTGCAGAAGGATACCTACCTTCCGTCATTGGATTCCTGCAGCCCGTAGAGAACGGCAGCAACAGCTGATGCTGCAGTTCTCTACCCAAGATCGTCGTGGGACACACTCGTGGACTGCTTCGGATCGTGGGTGAGTATTTTTGTGGTTTGTTATGTTAATATTTATTCCGTAAAAGACAATGGCTTCGGGGAACAATGTGACACGTATTGGTAAGTATGTTACTCTATGTTATATGTACTGTATGTCTATGTATGTATTGTATGAATGTATTGTATGTAGTATGTATGTAGTATATATGTGGTATGTATGTAGCATGTAGTATGTATGTAGTATGTATGTAGCATGCATGTAGCATGCAGTATGTATGTAGCATGCATGTAGTATATATGTAGTATGTATGTAGCATGTAGTATGTATGTAGTATGTATGTGGTATGTATGTAGCATGTAGTATGTATGTAGCATGCATGTAGTATGTATGTAGTATGTATGTAGTATGTATGTAGCATGTAGTATGTATGTAGTATGTATGTAGCATATATGTAGTATGTATGTAGCATGTAGTATATATGTAGTATATATGTAGCATGTAGTATGTATGTAGTATGTATGTGGTATGTATGTAGCATGTAGTATGTATGTAGCATGCAGTATGTATGTAGTATATATGTAGTATGTATGTAGCATGTAGTATATATGTAGTATGCATGTTGCATGCATGTAGTATATATGTAGTATGTATGTTGCATGTAGTATATATGTAGTATGTATGTTGCATGTAGTATATATGTAGTATGCATGTTGCATGCATGTAGTATATATGTAGTATGTATGTTGCATGTAGTATATATGTAGTATGAATGTAGCATGTATGTAGTATGTAGTATGAATGTAGTATGTATGTAGCATGCATGTTGTATGTATGTAGCATGTATGTAGCATGTAATTTTTTTTTTTTTATTTTTTTTTACATTCAACACATTAGCCGGATGATGGGACTACTACTGTCCCATCATTGGCTAATGTGTCAATCACTGTCATGGTAGCAGGCATCGCCCGATGGGACTTGTAGTCCCATCGGACGATGCCTGCACAGCCCCCCGAAGCCTGCACAGCCCCCCGGCAGGCCGGCACAGCCCCCCGGCAGGCCGGCACAGCCCACCGGAGCCTGCACAGCCCCCCGGCAGGCCGGCACAGACCACCGGAGCCTGCACAGACCCCCTGGCAGGCCGGCACAGCCCCCCGAAAGGCCCGTACAGACCCCAGAGAGGCTGTACAAGGGAAAAACAGGATTTTTCTTATTCCGATACCGGAAGTCCCATAGACTTGAATGGGACTTCCGGTATCGGAATCGGCGATACCGATACTTTTTTTTAAGATCGGCTGATCCATTCCGATCCGATACTTTGAAGTATCGGACGGTATCGCTCAACTCTAGTTATAAAGTATTCTTATTTACTGAGAAAATGACTTTTGGGTTTTCATTGGCTGTAAGCCATAATCATCAACATAAACAAAAATAACTGTATATGAGTTTCACTTTTTGTATTGAAAAGCTGAAATAAATTAACTTTTTGATGATATTCTAATGTTGCGAGAAGCACTTGTAGATAGATAGATAGATACCATATTTATAAGGCGCTCCAGATTATAAGACGCACCCCAAATTTTGAGGAGAAAAGTAGGAAAAAAAACTTTTTTTTTTATAAAAATGGTGGTGCTTCTTATAATCCATGTATCTTATTGCTTACTGGGGGTGGTGGCTGCTGTGAAGTGGGGTCCCAGGGTCACAGCTGGAGGTGGCAAGAGTGGGATGATGCTGCAGGCCGCAGGCTGGGATGAGGGGGTGTTCGGATGTGCAGCGCTGAAATCTCATCTCCCGAGATCTTTGTGCCGAGATCTCCATCTGCGCATGTGCCGCCCCCGGCAGCCATTTTCTCGGAGTCCACCGCACAGGAAACCATGCAACTGTGGGGGCTCTGGCCTTTCATAAAATGGCGGCAGAGCCCCCACAGCATGGAACTCTCACAACATGGAACACTTGCAGCGGCGCGGCGCACATCCGAACACCCCCTCATCCCAGCCTACGGTCTGCAGCGAACCTGGGACCCTACTTCACCGCGGCCGGTAAGGTATATTCACATTATAAGACGCACCCCCATTTTCCCCCCAAATTTTGGGGAAAAAGTGCATCTTATAATCCGAAAAATACGGTAGTTGAAACCAGAAGTTTACATACACTATATAAAAAGACACATATGCATGTTTTTCTCAATATCTGACATGAAATCAGAATAAACCTTCCCCGTTTTCGGTCAATTAGGATTACCATAATTATTAATAACTCATATTTGCCAAATGCCAAAATAATGAGAGACAGAGAATGTTTTAAGGCATTTTTATTACTTACTACAAAGTCAAAAGTTTACATAGACTAAAGTATGTCTTTGAACAATTCTAGACTGCCCATATGAAGATGTCATGTATTTGGAAGCTTCTTCACTAGGGACTCAGCTGTGGATGTATGTACCCCTTTTCGACGTTGGGTGTAATGGTACGCCCACGTCGGAATCCCTGACAGCTGACATGTGCCTCTAACAGCCACAGGTGGAATCGCCATCCGCCCCAACCTCTGACAGCGGCATTTAATTCGCTCTTCAGGGAAATGCGCAGGAAATGCCGCCCATCCGTGATCCCGTCACGTGATTGCGGATCACCAATTGGTCGGCATGACAACCAGAGGTCTCCAGCAGACCTCTATGGTTGTCATAGCAAGTGAGCATTTCTGCTACATAGAGGCGAACAGTAGCAGAGCCGATCGGACACTGCAGCTTCTAGTCTCCCATAGATACTATTGAAGCATACAAAAAGTAAAAAGAAATGTTTTTAAAAATATTTAAAAAATATATATATATGAAGGTTCAAATCACCCCACTTCGCCCCATTCAAAATAAAACAATAAAAAAAATTAAACACACACATATTTGATACTGCCGCGTTCAGAATCGCCCGATCTATCGATGTAAAAAAAGAATTAACCCGATCGCTAAATGGCGTACGAGAGAAAAAGTCAAAACACCAGAATTACGTTTTTTTAGTCGCTGCTACATTGAAATAAAATACAATAATGGGCTATCAAAATATTGTATCTACGCCAAAATGGTATCAATAAAAATGTCAGCTTGACATGCAAAAATAAGCCCTCAACCAGCCCCAAATCACGACAAATGGAAATGCTACAGGTCTCGGAAAATGGCGCCTTTTTTTCTTTTTACCAATTTTGGATTTTTTTTCACCACTTAAATAAAAAAACCTAGACATCTTTTGTGTCTATGATGTCATAATGACCTGGAGAATCATAATGGCAGGTCAGTTTTAGGATTTAGTGAACATGGTAAAAGAAAAAAAAACCTGTGGAATTGCACTTTTTTTGCAATTTTATCACACTTTTAACTTTTTTCCTGTTTTCCAGTACACAATATGTTAAAACTAATGTCGTTAAAAAGTACAACTTGGCCTGCAAAAAAACTAGCCCTCACATGGCCATTTTGACCAAAAAATAAAAAAAGTTATGACTCTGGAAAGAAGGGGAGCAAAAAACAAAAACGCAAAAATGGAAAATGGCCCGGGGGGTTAAGGGGTTAAAGCACACCTGAAACACACTGCTTCTTTGTGTAGCACCATGCGAAAGTCTAAAGAAATCAGCCAAGATATCAGGAAGAAAATTGTGGACTTGCACAAGTCTGACTCATCCTTGGGTACAATTTCAAGATATCTTAAGGTGCCTTGTTCATCTGTAAAAATAATTATACACAAGTACAAACAAGATGGGAATGTCCAGCCATCATACCGCTCAGGAAGGAGATGGGTTCTGTGTCCCAGAGATGAACATGCTTTGGTCTGACATGTGTACGTATATCAACCCAAGGACAAAAGCAAAAGACTGGTGACTCAGCGGTTAGCAATGCAGCCTTGTGAGTTGGAGTTCTGGGTTCAAATCCCACCAAGGACAACATCTGCACGGAGTTTTTATGTTCTACCCATGTTTGCGAGGGTTTCCTCTCACATTCCAAAGACATACTTATAGGGAATTGTGAGCCCCATTGGGGACAGCAATGATAATGTGTGCAAAGCTGAAAAGCACTGCAGAATATGTTGGTGCAATATAAAGATTATTATTATTATCATTATTATTAAGATGATGGCAGAAGCTGGTAAGATTGTGCCAATATCCACAGTGCTGTATCAACAAGGGCTGAAAGGCCACTCTGCCAAGAAGAAGCCATTACTCCAAAAGAAACATAAAAAAGCCAGATTAATGTTTGCAAATGCACACAGGAACAAAGCTTTTATTTTTGGAGACCTGTCCTGTGGTCTGATGGAGCAAAAATTGAACTTTTTGGGCATAATGACCATCATTACGTTTGGAGGAAAAATGAAGAAGCTTGTAAGCCTAAGAACACCATCCCAACTGTGAAAAACGGGGGTGGCAGCATCATGTTGTGGGGTTGTTTTGCTACAGGAGGGACTGGTGCACTTCACAAAATAGATGGCATCATGAGAAATGAAGATTATTTGACAATACTGAAGCAACATCTCAAGACATCAGCCAGGAAGTTAAAGCTTGGATGGAAATGGGTCTTCCAAATTGGCAATGACTCAAAGCATACTGCCAAAATGTTAACAAAGTGGCTTATGGATAACAAAGTCAATGTTTTGGAGTGGCCATCACAAAGCCCTGATCTTAATCCTATTGAAAAGTTATGGGCAAAGCTGATAAGGCAGGTGCGAACAAGATGACCTACAAACCTGAATCATTTACACCAGTTCTGTCAGAAGGAATGGGCCCAAATTTGGACCAACTATTGTGAGATGCTTGTGGAAGGATATCCCAAAAGTTTGACCCAAGTGATTCAGTTTAAGAGCAATGCTACTAAATACTAATGAAATGTATGTAAACTTTTGACTTTGCAGTAAGTATCAAAAATGCCTTAAAACATTCTTTCTCTCTCATTATTCTGGCATTTGGCAAATATTAATAATTATGGTAATTCTAATTGACCTAAAACTGGAAAGATTTATTCTGATTTCATGTCAGATACTGAGAAAAACATGCATACGTGTCTTTTTATATAGTGTATGTAAACTTCTAGTTTCAACTGTAGAAAGATAGAAAGATAGATAGAAAGATAGATAGTTAGCTTGTAGATCTTTCTAGTAAGCCACATAAACAAATATTTAATTGAAAAAACAACATGGGTCTCCTGCACTTTTGTTAACCAGCAAAGGTAAAGCAGACAACTGAGAGTTGATAATATCAGGCTGGGAAGGTCCATGGTTATTGGATCCATCTGAGCCTAAAAATACAAGCCTGCAGTCGCCTTGGGTCTGCCTGATTGCCCTGGGCGTTGGCAATCAAGGTAATCGGGTTTGGGGTTCAAGTCAGCTGTAAACTGCAGCAATAGCACAAAAAGAAGACTTGAAAATCCTCCAAAAATTAAAAAATACAGCAAAAAAGGCAGAGATGCTTACCTGCCCAGGCCTCCAAACAAATGCACATCAGGATGCAGTGGACCCATATAGTTAAGATGGCGGCAACACAGGTGCAAGAACACCGATGAGACAACCACTCACATCCTACCAATCCAAGGATGGGGTGGCTGCTTGGTATATAAATGCACAATGAAGACTTGTATGTGGCGCTCTTCACACTATGGCAATGCACAGCATCCAGGTTAACAGCCTATTAGTTACGCCCTTCTATTAGGTGGGCTGGCCAGTGCTATCAAAATTCATCCCATGTGAACAGACACCACAGTTTACAAGACCAAATAGGCCCAAACTATATGGGTCCACTGCATCCTGATAGTGCATTTGTTTGGAGACCTGGCAGGTAAGCATCTCTGCCTTTTCAGCTGTAAATTGACTAAAACCACAGCTGGCATCAAGCCATAGTGTTATTTAAGGAGAAGTGTTTTTGCTGGTTTCGAAAAATAGGGGAAACCCCACGCAATTTTTTTCTTGTAATTATTTACTTATGTGGTTTAATAGAAAGCACTACAAGCTATCTAACTATTTACTATCTATCTATGTCTCTATCTAGCTATCTATAGAGAAAAAACCTGACCAGCACCTCCTAAGTGTGAACAGGTGCAAGCTGCGATAGCTGCATTATATAGAAAAAGAAAACACAGCACCACTCTATATGAGCCAAGATCTATGCAAACACTGAAGACATTGGATCTAAACTGTGTTATTACTCAGTAAGATGTACTTACAAAAATGAAGGCTCTTAGTGCATAAATTGGCTAATTCATGTATGCCCATCAACCACGGCAAGGTGACCTCCCTCTGATGGGTCATATTATACTATACATACCTGTTTTGAGCTATCGGCCAATAGTTAATTGGACAAACATGTCTCTCCCGAGCTATGAGCTTCCACATCTAGAATTCTATGGGGAATATCTGCACATAAAACTCATTGTACGCTCAAGAGGAATTGACATGTTGCTGATTTCAAATACTCACCACAGTTCAGTTTATGCAGCATTAAAAAAGCACAGGGGGCATCAGATTTCTTTAAAGGGATTCTGTCACCCCATTTTAGCCCTATAAGATGCAGCCACCACCATCTAATGCTGTAGAAAAGCCCCCGATGTAACCTGAAAGATAAGAAAAACATGTTAAATTATACTCACCGGGGGGGCGGAGTCGGGTGCGGTGGGTGTCGCGGTCCGGTCCGGCGCCTCCCATCTTCATACGATGATGTCCTCCTCCTTGCTTCTTCCTCGGCTCCTGCGCATGCGTACTTTATCTGCCCTGTTGAGGGCAGAGTAAAGTACTGCAGTGCGCAGGCGCTGGTAAAGGTTAGAGAGGTAAGGGCGCCTGCACACTGCAGTACTCTGCTCTGCCCTCAACAGGGCACATAAAGTACGCCTGCGCAGGAGCCAAGGGAGAAGCAAGGAGGAGGACATCATCGTATGAAGATGGGAGGCGCCGGATGGGACGGCGACACCCACTGGACCGCACCGAACGCCGGGGTGAGTATAATCTAACTCTTTTTTTCTTATCTTTCAAGTTACATCGGGGCTTATCTACAGCATTACAGAATGCTGTAGCTAAGCCCCTGATGGTGGTGCCGGCAGCTGATAGGGCTAAAATGGGGTGACAGATTCCCCTTAAACCTCATCCACTTTGCTTAAAGATGCTGCATTTTTTGTGCATCGAAAATACACAGCATCAAAAGCTCACCCAGAACTCATTGTGGAAATTTAACTTGTCGACATCTGCACATGTCCAGGGTTGTCTTCTCTGTCCCACACAATAGTTGACCGGAAGAAGAGTTCTAACATGGAAAAATGTGCTGCAGAGAATGCAGGAAGGTGAGAAGAGGGCAGGGAAAAAGCAATGGACATTCAAGTCCTGCTAAAGGTGTGCCGCTGGCAGACATATTCATCAGAAACCAAAGAATTGCAGGACTCCCATAAGGGCTTGGCAAGTGTTTGTCTTGTAATAGAGGCATTTCATTGCCTGGGTCTAAATATTGCATGTGTGTCATAAGACTGAGTTTTTAACGTATAGTAGTTGTTCAGTAGGTTTTTTTCTCTTATCTTGGACAAGGAAAGCACCACTGTGAAAGCAATAAATGACTAAATGTTTGCTTAGCTAGCAGCATGCTTCCTTATTTAAAAAGAAAGTTCATATGTGGGCCATTTCATGGAGAATGCACATTTATACCAAGCCCACATATGTCACCAAACAGTTCATACTCTAATTACAAAACAGGGGCCAAAATATTGGCCATAAAATTACATGCATAAAGTAGTTACACATAATAGCATGTTTGGTTTTGCTTGGTAGATAACAGTCATTGTCTGGTGGCATCAGTCAGATCATTCAGGAGGTTAGATGATCAAGTGTGTTCGTCATACAACGCCAAAATCTTTTAGGAACTTCTGGAGAACATGATCCTTTATGTCATTAAATACATTACGGATATTTTCAGTATCTGTGGCACAAGTTTCATGGGGATATAAGATTCTATCACATTCCAATTTCTCCAATTTATCTTTGATTTCTGTCCGTTCAAAGATTTCCTTATATGCTGATCCAACGAACTCTTTAGCAGCTTTGGCATCCTGTCGAGGACCTGGGTAAGAAAAATGAAGTTATGAAAACTTTACAAAGAACTGAATGATATATCTGTCTCCCACAGTTCTAAAGGTATGTCCCTAAATGATCCAATAAGATCAGCAGAAAAACACTAAATACACGCTGATTGTTAAATAAATACCGTAAGCCAATCTAAATTTTCCAATTGAACAGATAAAATCAATGGCTAAATTCAATATATGAGCATTCCTTCAAAAATTGACATCATATTTCCATAGTAAACTAATCAAATAGGGAGGAGAACATGAGAGTAGTAAAATCCAGTCTCAGATGCAATGTATAGAGAAGACTAATACAAAACTAAAGCTCTATTGCAATCTGGCATAGCTGAACATTAACAGTCTGGGCCAATGACATGGTTGGATTTGTAAGGGATTGAGCAGAATATCCCTTTAATGCCACCTCCCCTCTAAGGAGTTGAAATAGTCATATATATTGTAAATAATGTACAGTTCTTATGATGTTTTAGTACTGCTACACTATGGTGTATTACCTTCTGTTCATTGGTACTGCCACATTATGTGTTACCATGATGCATAGTATGGTATGCCGTATATTAATGTTTAGATTAGGTTAAGCCAGTGCATCCTTTGGGTTCAATAGGAGGAGCTGCTATGGGTTAAGCTAGTGTAGGTTATAGGAATAGTTCAGAAGGGCAAGAACACCCGACAAGTCCACAAGGGCTCTAAGCCCAGGACGCCATAGCAGCTACGCAATGTTGTGGAAAAGCAGAAAGCACGGGCACAGTCAGACGGGTGCTGGCTAAGACCGGAGCACCCGGGGAAATTGCAGTTTATGACAGCAGCAGGAACGGAAAGGAAGAAGTGATCCAAGAGTCATGCAGGGCGCAGAGTATTCACCATGTGGCAGATCTTAAATAGGGCTGAAGCCTGTAAGTCTGAGGTGCAGCGGATGAACTGGATCCCATATATCTTGAGGTCCTACAGGAGTGATGCTGCGGTACCGCCAAGGGCGCTACTACCCCGGAATGTACGTGAGAATACAGAAAGTAAGCAAGGGAAAGTGCAGGAGGAATGCTGTGTGGACTGTAATGTAACTGATGTGTCCAGGACCATTGAAGAAGCAAGTAAAATCGTTGTTTTAGCATCAGAACTGGTATCTGTGTCCGTTATTTCTACCCTGAGCACTGGAGCCAAGTGTGCAGGAGCTGGGTTGTACTGCAGTGAATCCCTGACCGTGGACCACCACCCTGAACTGGTACGCCGGTAGAAGCTGATGGTTTATCTGTGGGAGGAGGTCAGGACACCAGAGCCCCGGTGTCCTCAGCTGCGACTACTGTCCTGGCCCCCTCTTACAGTTCCATGTGTGTGCTTTCCAATTCTGCAGAGGAAGCCTTGCCGTGGCAGCATGGGAGGAGTGCAGGGTCATTGAAACTGTCAGGAACTAACGATCCAGCCAGCTTCAAAGTAGTACTTACAAAGTCTAAAGCATAAGTGCATAACCTGCAGCCAGGGGGGAATATGCGGCCTGTGATGCTATTCCATGCGGCCCCCCAACCATATTGGTAGAAAAATGCTTGACTGACAGGCAGCCACACACAGAACAGCATAGGCAAGCAGTTGAGGTGCAGGTACTGGCAACTGCTAATGAGGCCCTATGTAGGCACCTCTGGAAGACTCATTCCTAAGGCAGTTTTCACATGTCCTGATATTTATGGTACTGGAAGAAACAGTACCGGAGATATTGGTGTCTGTGTGTCGGTGTGTGTAATACTTGAGGCACAGGTGTGGCAACTGTGTGCCGCATCAGTACCACACGCACCGGCGCCAGTGAAGCAGTGGCACAATTAGCACTGTTTCCCAGTGTCGGGTGCTGAAGACGGCTCTCATCATTCTCCCCTGCTCTGCTAGCGATCAGTGCGAGCAGGGAAGAATGATGAGAGTTATATTGAAATGATAACAGTGACAGCAGGCGGCAGCTGATGGGAGTATTCATCACCCGCCGCCTGAGCTATAAATAAATAAATAAAAAACTGTGGTGACCATAGCACCGTGGGAAAAAAGTAAGTGATGAGGTCACCGCAGTTCACGGTGAGAAATTCTCACGGTGATCTGCTTTGAACTCATTGAGCTGAACTGCCTTGAACTCAGCGACTTTTTCTCACTGTGCTGAGGTCACGGCAGTTCACGGCAGAACGCAGCCTCAGTGACTAGTGGTAACCACGATGATGTCACCTCTAGTCACTGATGCTGGGCTCACAGCAGCTCATTCACCAGTGGTTTTCAGGTAGCATCTTGGCACCAACCAGGCTGAAAACTATTCATCCCTCAGACATGGATTACGGTGTGGGACAGAACATCAGAGAGGAGTGGGATATTGTTTTTTACTTTTGTTTTATTACAGTAGATGAGGATTTTAGTGGAATTAGGCATTAGGTGAGTATAACTGTTTGTTATTTTTGAATAAAAATGGAAAAGTGTGTTTGTTTTATTTTTAATAAAGGACATTATACTTGCTGTGTCTTTACCATATAACTATAGGATTAGTAATGGATAGATGTCTTATAGACACCTCTCCATTACACAGCTGTAGGTTTGATGGCACCAGACAATACAATGGTGACAATGTTGACATCAACTCCACAAATATTACTCCACTTGCCACCGCTACAAGGCAAGTAGGAAGAGCCGGTAAAAGCGCCAGAATTGGCGAATCTAATAGATGTGCCAATTCTGGGGGGACTGTGGGCTGCTATTTTTAGTCTGGGTGGTCAATATCCATGGCCATTAACCAGCCTGAGTATGCCAGCCCTCAGCTATCTGCTTTAGTGTCACGCGGCGGCTGCCGCGGACTTCCTCTCTTACCTCCCTCCGGCCCCGGCTCACCCGCTCTCCGGGGGTCACCTCTCTGCCGCACCGGCCGCTGCGGGTCTCGGCGCGGTCTCTCCCGGCCTCCCGTCCACGGCCCACGATCGCCTCTGTCCAGCCCCCTGGTGCGCGCTCCCGCTCCTCCTCCTCGGCGGGTGCGTCCCCTCGCTATGGCCGGGCGCGCGCTCTTCCCCACCTGAGGACGCGCGTCCCCTCCTCCAGCTGGAGGTCATGACCTGGAAGGCCTTCTCTCTCCCTATATCAGGCCGCCTCCTTCTGGAGGCGATGCCTGATTATCATTAGTACTTGTGACTCTGGCCGCTCTCCTAGCGCTCCCCTGCCTTCTCCCGTGCATTTACCTAGTTCCTCTTGTGCTTCCTTTCCTAGGTTCTGTGGCTTCGGTCCTCGTCCGTGTCCCTCCTGTGTCTTCAAGCCTTGCCATCCCTCCTGACTCACCAAGACGTGCCGTCTCTCCTGTGTCTCCGAGCCGTGTCGTCTGTCCAGTGCCTGCCCTTTGGATCTACCTGTCTGTCCGCTCTGACTTTCCCGGGTACCGGCTACCGTGGTGATAGTTCCCCGTGGGCCTGCCCCATACACTCCCTGTATAGGGGGTGGTCCACCTGGTCAGCTCGCCCTCGGGAGGTTCGTTACCACGGTCTAGTGGGTCCACCCCAGGAGTACCTTACAGTATAGTCAGGCCATGGATCCCGCTGGTACCTCGACCCCGACCCAAAAGGAACTTTTGTTCCTTCGTGAGAACCAGGCGAGGATCATGTCGTTCCTCAAATCGATGGAGTCCCGACTTTCCTCTTTGCAGACCTCCGATCCGGGAATTGCCTCCCAGATCTCCGGCCTGCAGCAGGAACTGGCCCAGCAGCGCGACACCCAGGCCCATATTTTGAACTACATTGCCTCTGTAGATAACCGCTTACTAGCCCTACAGGCGGCAGCCGCAGTTCCGGCACCTGTGGCAGTTCCACACTCCTCTCCCCGGTTGGCCAAACCCCCACGTTATAGCGGAGATCCCAAACTCTGTCGGGGGTTCATCAACCAGTGCCAGTTGCATTTCGAGTTGGCTCCCCTACAGTATCCCTCCGACCGGGCCAAAGTGGCCTTTATGGTTTCCCACTTTGAGGGTGAGGCACTGGCCTGGGTGAATCCCTTGTGGGAACGCGATGACCCGATAGTCTCCCAGCTCGCGACTTTCTTGGAGACCTTTCGTAAGGTCTTCGATGAGCCCGGTCGCCTGGTCTCTGCTACCGAGTCTTTGTTCTGCCTTCGCCAGGGTACCCTCTCGGTAGGACAATACGCCATCCAGTTTCGTACGTTATCCTCGGAGCTGGGGTGGAACAATGAGGCCCTGGTTGGGGCTTTTTGGCGAGGCTTATCGTCCCGAATCAAGGACGAGCTGGCAGGCCGGGATACACCCTCGACTTTGGAGGACCTCATCTCGCTGGCAACACGAGTTGATCTGCGTTTCCGGGAGCGTTCCCGCGAGATCGCCAGGGAGAGAAGGCCCAATCGTTTTTCTCCTCCTACACACAGCCCACCACGCTCACGGTCCTCCGCCGCAGCTCCCGAACCCATGCAAGTGGACCGACTAAGGCCCGCGGAGCTTCGCCGCCAGGACAGACTTGCTCATGGCCTTTGTCTCTATTGTGGCAGCGCCTCCCATCTCCTGCGTTCCTGTCCTGTGAGGCCGGGAAACTCCTCCGCCTAGGACAGGTAAGAGAGGCCTCCCTAGGTGTCACTGACACCTCTCTACCCTTGACCCTTTCTGTTGTGTTTTTCCTGGGCTCCAAACGTTTTTCGGAGTTAGCCTATATTGATTCGGGGGCTGCGGGAAACTTCATCCAACTCGAGGCGGTGAAGAGATTAGGGATACCTGTCAGGTCCTTGGAGGTTCCCCGGCAGTTAGCCTCTGTCGACGGTGCTCCCTTGCGCGAAGCCGTTACTCTGGTCACTGAAGAGCTGGAGTTACAGATCGGGGTCTTGCACCGTGAAAAGATAACCTTCTTCGTGCTGCCGTCTTTGTCCCACACCGTGCTTCTGGGTCTTCCGTGGTTGCGGATGCATGAACCTGTTCTGGATTGGCGGTCCGGAGACGTCCTTCGCTGGGGCCGTTTCTGCCAAACCAGATGTCTCCGCCCAGTACGACCCCTCGAATGCTCCTCTCCTGTCTCGGGCCCTGCGGAGTTGCCTTCGGCTTACTGGGCCTTCGCGGACGTCTTCGATAAAAAGGAAGCGGAGGTCCTCCCTCCGCACCGGCAATATGATTGTCCCATCGAGCTTGTTCCTGGCTCGACTCCGCCCCGAGGGCGGATCTATCCGTTGAGTCCACTCGAGTCCCAGGCCATGACCGAATATGTACAGGAGAATTTGGCAAGGGGCTTCATCCGAAAGTCTTCTTCCCCTGCTGGAGCTGGCTTCTTTTTTGTCAAGAAAAAAGACGGGGCCCTGCGCCCCTGTATTGACTATCGTGGTCTCAACGAGATTACCATTAAGAATAGATATCCGCTACCTCTCATCCCCGAGTTGTTCGACCGGCTACGTGGGGCACGAATCTTTTCTAAATTGGATCTCCGTGGAGCCTACAATCTCATCCGTATTCGCTCTGGAGATGAGTGGAAGACCGCCTTCAACACCAGAGATGGACACTATGAGTATCTCGTCATGCCCTTTGGGTTATGCAACGCTCCCGCAGTCTTTCAGGAATTTGTGAACGACGTCTTCCGAGACCTTCTGTATTCCTGCGTGGTTGTGTACCTCGACGATATCCTGGTCTTCTCTCCTGATCTGTCCACCCATAGAAGAGATGTCCGCCGCGTGCTGTTCCGTTTGAGGGAGAATCGTCTGTACGCCAAGTTGGAGAAGTGTGCCTTTGAGCAGTCCTCTCTTCCATTTCTGGGCTATATCATCTCCGACTCTGGTCTGCGTATGGATCTTGAGAAGGTTTCGGCCGTGCTTAACTGGCCACGTCCTCAAGGGGTGAAGGCCATTCAGCGTTTTCTCGGCTTCGCAAACTACTACCGGCAGTTCATCTCCCATTTCTCCTCTTTGACTGGCGCTATCTCATCTTTGATCCGTAAGGGAGCCAACCCACACGTCTGGACCCCTGAAGCAGAAGAAGCCTTTCTATCTCTGAAACATGCCTTTGCCACGGCCCCCGTACTCCATCGCCCTGAGGTCAACAAACCATTCGTCCTTGAGGTAGATGCATCCGCAACGGGAGCCGGAGCTGTTTTGTCTCAGAGGTCCTCCTCCGGCAGGCTCGTTACGTGCGGTTTCTTTTCAAAATCTTTCTCCACCCCAGAGCGGAATTATTCCATCGGAGACCGAGAACTGCTTGCCATCAAGTTGGCCCTAGAAGAGTGGAGGTACTTGTTGGAGGGCGCCGCACATCCCTTCACAATCTACACAGACCATAAGAATCTGGCGTACCTGCGGTCTGCACAAAGACTCAACCCTCGGCAGGCCAGGTGGTCTCTGTTCTTCGGCCGATTCGATTTTGACCTGCATTTTCGTCCAGGCAACAAGAACCTCAAAGCCGACGCGTTGTCCAGGTCCTCTCTTTCCACGGATGTCGAGGAGGAACCTGCACATATTTTGGACCCATCCAGGTTCATCACCGTGGCACCGCTTTCTCTCCTCGCTACCCCACCTGGCAAGACTTTTGTTTCTGAGAAGGACCGAAGACGAATCCTCCACTGGGGCCATGCTTCTAAACTGGCGGGTCATCTCGGCCATAAAAAGACACTTCTTCTGGTGTCCCGCTATTACTGGTGGCCGACCCTTTCCCAAGATGTCCGGGATTTCGTCGCCTCCTGTCTCTCGTGTGCCAAAATCAAGGTGCCTCGGCAGCTGCCTTCTGGTCTTCTACATCCACTTCCAGTACCCTCGTCGCCTTGGCAACACATTGCCATGGACTTTATTACGGACCTACCCTCCTCTGCCAAGTGTACTGTCGTCTTAGTGGTAGTAGATAGATTCTCTAAAATGGCCCACTTCATCCCTTTGCCTGGCTTGCCATCGGCTTCCGCCTTGGCGAAGATTTTCGTCCAACACATCTTTCGTCTCCATGGACTGCCCCAACATATTGTCTCGGACAGAGGAGTCCAATTCACCTCTCGCTTCTGGAGAGCTCTATGCAAATCGATGGATGTCACCCTTGACTTCTCCTCATCTTATCATCCACAGTCCAACGGTCAGGCAGAACGGACGAATCAGAGTTTGGTGAACTACCTCCGGCACTTTTCTAATATCCACCAGAACGACTGGTCTGAATTACTCCCGTGGGCTGAGTTTTCCTATAATAACCACATCAGTGAATCTTCTGGCAAATCCCCGTTTTTTGTCGTCTACGGTCTACATCCTGGTGTACCTCTACCAGTTCCCCCCGCCTCGGGTGTACCGGCGGCTGATCTTCTGTCCGGCGAATTCTCCAGGATCTGGCAGGAGACCAAGACCGCTCTCGAGTTGGTGCGTAACAGGGTAAAAGGATTCGCAGACAAGAGGCGCCTGGATGTCCCACCATATCACCCAGGTGATAAAGTTTGGCTAGCCTCCAAGTTTATTCGCCTCAAAGTCCCGTCCCACAAACTGGGCCCCCGCTATATTGGACCTTTTGAGGTCTTGTCCTGTATTAATGATGTCTCCTATAAATTGCGTCTTCCCGCCTCTCTCCGCATCCCTAATGCTTTCCATGTGTCTTTGCTTAAGCCAGTTATTTTCAATCGTTTCCTTTCTGAAGCTCCTCACTCACCTCCGCCTGCCGCCGCAGACGATGTATTTGAGGTGAGAGATATTTTGGCCATGAGAAAGCAAAAAGGGAAAACCTTTTTTTTGGTTGATTGGAAGGGCTTTGGTCCTGAGGAGAGATCCTGGGAGCCCCAGGAGAATATCCAAGCTCCTCGAATCCTGGCTAAATTTTTGTCCGGTCTGCGGGGGAGGGCGCGTAAGGAGGGGGGTACTGTCACGCGGCGGCTGCCGCGGACTTCCTCTCTTACCTCCCTCCGGCCCCGGCTCACCCGCTCTCCGGGGGTCACCTCTCTGCCGCACCGGCCGCTGCGGGTCTCGGCGCGGTCTCTCCCGGCCTCCCGTCCACGGCCCACGATCGCCTCTGTCCAGCCCCCTGGTGCGCGCTCCCGCTCCTCCTCCTCGGCGGGTGCGTCCCCTCGCTATGGCCGGGCGCGCGCTCTTCCCCACCTGAGGACGCGCGTCCCCTCCTCCAGCTGGAGGTCATGACCTGGAAGGCCTTCTCTCTCCCTATATCAGGCCGCCTCCTTCTGGAGGCGATGCCTGACTATCATTAGTACTTGCTAGTGACTCTGGCCGCTCTCCTAGCGTTCCCCTGCCTTCTCCCGTGCATTTACCTAGTTCCTCTTGTGCTTCCTTTCCTAGGTTCTGTGGCTTCGGTCCTCGTCCGTGTCCCTCCTGTGTCTTCAAGCCTTGCCATCCCTCCTGACTCACCAAGACGTGCCGTCTCTCCTGTGTCTCCGAGCCGTGTCGTCTGTCCAGTGCCTGCCCTTTGGATCTACCTGTCTGTCCGCTCTGACTTTCCCGGGTACCGGCTACCGTGGTGATAGTTCCCCGTGGGCCTGCCCCATACACTCCCTGTATAGGGGGTGGTCCACCTGGTCAGCTCGCCCTCGGGAGGTTCGTTACCACGGTCTAGTGGGTCCACCCCAGGAGTACCTTACATTTAGCTTGGCTGTTTGTCAAAAATGGGGGGACTTCATGCTGTTTTTTTAAAATATTCATTTAAATAATTAACCCCTTCACCCCCAAGGGTGGTTTGCACGTTCATGACCGGGCCAATTTTTACAATTCTGACCACTGTACCTTTATGAGGTCATAACTCTGGAACGCTTCCATGGATCACGGTGATTCTGACATTGTTTTCTCGTGACATATTGTACTTCATGTTAGTGATAAAATTTCATTCAAATAACTTGCGCTTATTTGTGAGAAAAACGGAAATTTGGCGAAAATTTTGAAAATTTCGCAATTTTCCAACTTTGAATTTTTATGCCCTTAAATCACAGAGATACGGCACACAAAAAACTTGATAACTAACATTTCCCACATGTTTACTTTACATCAGCACAATTTTGGAACCAAAATTTTTTTTTGTTAGGAAGTTATAAGGGTTAAATTTTGACCAGCGATTTCTCATTTTTACAACACCATTTTATTTTTAGGACCACATCACATTTGAAGCCACTTTGAGGGGTCTATATGATAGAAAATACCCAAAAGTGACACCATTCTAAAAACTGCACCCCTTAAGGTGCTCAAAACCACATTCAAGAAGTTTATTAACCCTTTAGGTGTGTCACAGGAATTTTTTTGAATATTTAAAAAAAAATGAACATCTAACTTTTTTTCATAAAAAAAATAATTCAGGTTCAATTTTTTTTATTTTACCAAGGGTAACAGGAGAAATTGGACTGCAAAAGTTATTGTGCAATTTGTCCTGAGTACGCAGATACCTGATATGTGGGGGGGAACGACTGTTTTGGCGCATGGCAGAGCTCAGAATGGAAGGAGCGCCGTTTGACTTTTTCAATGCAAAATTGGCTGGAATTCAGATTGGACGCCATGTCACGTTTGGAGAGTCCCTGATGTACTTAAACAGTGGAAACCCCCTACAAGTGACCCCATTTTGGAAACTAGACCCCCCAAGGAACTTATCTAGATATGTGGTGAGAACTTTGAACCCACAAGGGCTTTACAAAAGTTTATAACGTACAGCGGTACAATTAAAAAATCATATTTTTTCCACAAAAATGATCTTTTCACCCCAATTTTTATTTTCCCAAGGGTAACAGGAACCTAAAAGTTATTGTGCAATTTGTCCTGAGTACGCCGATACCCCAATGTGGGGGTAAACCACTATTTGGGCGCATGGCAGAGCTCGGAAGGGAAGCAGCGCCATATGACGTTTTTGGCTGGAATTGAGATCGGACACCATGTCGCGTTTGGAAAACCCCTGATGTACCAAAACAGTGGAAACCCCCCACAAATGACACCATTTTGGAAACTAGACCCGCTAAGAAACTTATCTAGATGTGTGGTGAGAACTTTGAACCCCCATGGGCTTCACAGAAGTTTATAACATAAAGCCATACAATTAAAAAATCATATTTTTTCCACAAAAATGATCTTTTCACCCTCAATTCTTATTTTTCCAAGGGTAACAGGACCCTAAAAGTTATTGTGCAATTTGTCCTGAGTACACTGATACCCCACATGTGGGGGTAAACCACTATTTGGGCGCATGGCAGAGCTCGGAAGGGAAGCAGCGCCATATGACGTTTTTGGCTGGAATTGAGATCGGACACCATGTCGCGTTTGGAAAACCCCTGATGTACCAAAACAGTGGAAACCCCCCACAAATGACACCATTTTGGAAACTAGACCCCCTAAGAAACTTATCTAGATGTGTGGTGAGAACTTTGAACCCCCATGGGCTTCACAGAAGTTTATAACATAAAGCCATACAATTAAAAAATCATATTTTTTCCACAAAAATGATCTTTTCACCCTCAATTCTTATTTTTCCAAGGGTAACAGGACCCTAAAAGTTATTGTGCAATTTGTCCTGAGTACGCTGATACCCCACATGTGGGGGTAAACCACTATTTGGGCGCATGGCAGAGCTCGGAAGGGAAGCAGCACCATTTGACGTTTTTGGCTGGAATTGAGATCGGACACCATGTCGCGTTTGGAAAACCCCTGATGTACCAAAACAGTGGAAACCCCCCACAAATGACACCATTTTGGAAACTAGACCCCCTAAGGAACTTATCTAGATGTGTGGTGAGCACTTTGACCCCCCCAGTGCTTCACAGAAGTTTATAACGCCCGGGCGTGAAAATAAAAAATTCGTATTTTTTCCACAAACATGATCTTTTAGTCACCATTTTTTTATTTTCCCAAGGGTACCAGGAGAAATTGGACCCCAAAAGTTGTTGTCCAATTTGTCCTGAGTATGCTGATACCCCATATGTGGGAGAAAACTACTGTATGGGCACACGTCGGGGCTCGGAAGGGAAGTAGTGACGTTTTGGAATGCAGACTTTGATGGAATGGTCTGTGGGTGTCATGTTGCCTTTGGAGAGCCCCTAATGTACCTAAACAGTGGAAACCCCCCACAAATGACCCCATTTTGTAAACTAGACCCCCCAAGGAACTTATCTAGATGTGTGGTGAGCACTTTGAACCCCCCAGTGCTTCACAGAAGTTTATAACGCCCGGGCGTGAAAATAAAAAATTCGTATTTTTTCCACAAACATGATCTTTTAGTCACCATTTTTTTATTTTCCCAAGGGTACCAGGAGAAATTGGACCTTAAAAGTTGTTGTCCAATTTGTCCTGAGTATGCTGATACCCCATATGTGGGAGAAAACTACTGTATGGACACACGTCGGGGCTCGGAAGGGAAGCAGTGACATTTTGGAATGCAGACTTTGATGGAATGGTCTGCGGGTGTCATGTGCGTTTGGAGAGGCCCTGATGTACCTAAACTATTGAAACTCCACACAAGTGACCCCATTTTGGACACTAGACCCCCCACGGAACTTATCTAGATGTGTGGTGAGCACTTTGAACCCCCAAGTGCTTCACAGAAGTTTATAACACTCGGACGTGAAAATAAAAAAATCATTTTTTTCCACAAAAATATTTTTGCCCCCAATTTTTTATTTTCCTAAGGGTAACAGGAGAAATTGGACCCCAAAAATTGTTTTGCAATTTGTCCTGAGTAGGCTGATACCCTACATGTGGGGGTAAAACACTGTTTGGGCGCATGGCAGAGCTTGGAAGGGAAGGAGCACCATTTGACTTTTTCAACTCAGAATTGGCTGGAATTGAGATCAGACGCCATGTTGCATTTGGAGAGCCCCTGATGTGCCCAAACAGTGGAAACCCCCAATTCTAACTCCAACCCGAACCCCAACATGCCCATAACCCTAACCCTAGCCCTAACCCTAGCCCTAACCCTAGCCCTAACCCTAAACCTATAACGGGCGGCACGGTGGCTCAGTGGTTAGCGCTGCAGCCTTGCAGCGCTGGGGTCCTGGGTTCGAATCCCACCAAGGACACCAACATCTGCAAGGAGTTTGTATGTTCTCCCCGTGTTTGCGTGGGTTTCCTCCGGGTACTCCGGTTTCCTCCCACATTCCAAAGACATACTGAAAGGGAATTTAGATTGTGAGCCCCATCGGGGACAGTGATGATGATGTGTGCAAACTGTAAAGCGCTGCGGAATATGTTAGCGCTATATAAAAATAAAGATTTATTTATTTATTTAACCCTACCCTAACCCTAACCCTACCCCAACACACCCCTAGCCCTAATGGAAAAATGGAAATAAATACATTTTTTTTATTTTATTATTTTTCCCTACCTAAGGGGGTGATAAGGGGGGTTTGATTTACTATTTATGGCAGTTTTTATTTTTGGCAGCTGTCGCACGCTAAAAGACGCTTTTTATTGTAAAAATAGTTTTTGCATCACTACATATTGAGAGCTATAATTTTTCCGTATTTTGACCCACCGTGTCATGTGAGGTCTTATTTTTTGCGGGACGAGTTGACGTTTTTATTGGTACCATTTTCGGGCACGTGACATTTTTTGATCGCTTTTTATTCCGATTTTTGGGACGCAGAATGAAGAAAAACCAGCGTTTCATGAATTTCTTTTGGGGGGGTGCGTTTACACCGTTCCGCGTGCGGTAAAATTGATAAAGCGGTTTTATTCTTCGGGTCAGTACGGTTACAGCGATACCTCATTTAGGTCTTTTTTTATGTTTTTGTCGGTTTTATGCAATGAAAACTATTTTATATAAAAAATAATTATTTTTGCATCGCTTTATTCTGCGAGCTATAACTTTTTTATTTTTTTGCTGATGATGCTGTGTGGTGGCTCGTTTTTTGCGGGACAAGATGACGTTTTCAGCGGTACCATGGATATTTATATGCGTCTTTTTGATCGCGCGTTATTACACTTTTTGTTTGGCAGTATGATAATAAATCATTATTTTTTGCTTCGTTTTTTATTTTTATTTTTTAAGGGGTTCGCTAAAGGGGTTAACTAATGGGACAGTTTTATAGGGCGGGTCGTTACGGATGTGGCGATACCTAATATGTGTACTTTTATTGGTTTTTTTTTTTATTATTTCCAAAAAATGGATTTATTGGGGGAATATTTTTTTTTTTTTTTCTAATTTATTTGGCGATTTTTTTTTAATTATTTTTACACTTTTTTTATTTTTTTTTTTACTTTATTAAATAGTCCCAGGTGGGACATCACTGTCCTGTGACAGATCGCTGATCTGTCACATCACAGATCACTGTGACAGATCAGCGATCTGACACAGGCACTGCAGAAGGCTTCCTCATGCCTGCGCTTTGCAGGCACTGAGGAAGCCAGCTTCCTCAGGCCCCCGAAGGCCCCCGTCGCCATCTTGGATCCGGGGGCCTGTAGGGAAAGAGCCCCCCGCAGCAGCGCTGCACATTGCGCTGCCGTGGGGGGCTCAGGGAAGCACGGAGGGAGCCCCCTCCCTGCCGATGCTTCCCTTTAACTCCCGGTACACGGCGATCATGTTTGATCGCGGTGTGCAAGGGGTTAACGTGTCGGGGGGCGGTCCGTGACCGCCCCTGACACATTGTGCCGGGTGTCAGCTGTGATAATCAGCTGACATCCGGCCGCGATCAGCGGCGCTCACCACGTGGGCGCCGCTGATCGCGCCGACGTACTATCCCGTCCATGGGCATAGGGGCCCAGGTCCCATGGACGGGATATACCGTCGGATGTCAGGAAGGGGTTAAAAAAACAGTGTGAGGATCACTCTATTCTTAATAACCAGCCTTGTTAACGCTGACAGCTGAGGGTTGCAGACCCCAGCTGTCAGTTTTGCCTGGCTGGTTATAGAAAATACAAGGGAACCCATGTCAGATGTTTTATTTATTTATATCACAGGTGGCAAGTGATGAATACTCCTATCAGCCGCCTGCTCTCACATGTATTAGCAGTAACAGGTGTAGGCTAATTGGAGTAATAGTGTTATCAGTTGAATACAACTCTCATCATTATCCCCTGCTTGCGCTGATCGTCAGCATAGCAAGGGAGAATGATGAGAGCCGTATTCAGCAACCGGCGCCGGGCAACAGCACTAACTATACCGCTGCTTCTCAGGTGTCGGTACGCGTCACATGGATGACATCCCTGTGTGTCATGTGTGTGCATGTGTGCTGGACGTTTTGCAGCCTGTGCTGTGGGTAAAAAGTGGACATTTCAGTGCGTTTTGCCATTGGACACACAGTCCATGGAAACACACTGATATATGCACAGATTCACTTGAAGGGGTCTAATTTATTTTTAAAGACCTGAAGAAGACTCCAGGGTGTAGAAGTCGAAACTCGTCCTGTAATTTTTTATTACCTCAATAAAGCAGATATTTATATATAACATCTATGAGAATCTCTATACGGGAGCGCCGGCTACATACTGGGATTTTCCTAGGTATCTGTTGTTTTACCACGGATGTCTGAGGGCCTTTTCCATGTGCCCGGTCGGCCAAGTTACAGACCGTTCCCCTTGGATTCCTGTCGGATCCCCTATCAATGCTTCATTTTCGCCTTTGACTAGGTGAGCGCAATTATATAAGCGTGCAATTTACATCTAGTTTCTACTACACTTACATTGTGCGCGGCGGTGTTCCCTTTTTTCCCTATCCTAAGGGTTGTTTGGTTTAAAGTAAATAATTGCAAAATTGCTTGTTTTTAAAAGCACTTTGAATTTTTAACCATTTATTATACTGAGATAACCCCTTTACACTCCTAAGCAGGTATAAAAGATATAAGCCTATTGGACCCTACAAATATAACAAGTTTGTTCATATGTGTTGTAGAAATATTTGCCATTTTTTTCACACATTTGAATGGATTTTGGAAAGCATATGTACAGTATATCGGTTTTTAAAGTAACCTTACTAACCTTTAAACTTGGGGAAGTACAAAGCCAAGTCAGAGAAGCAGATTTTTTCAGCAAGCAAATCAGTCTTATTAAGGAACAGAATGATGGGGGTGTTTCTAAACCAGGGCAGCTCCATTATACTCCTGAAAAGAGCCAGACTCTCCCGCATGCGATTCTATGTAAAAAAAATAAAATAAAATTAATATGAGATACATAGTAAGGGTACGTTCACACTAGGCATTTCTTCAGCAGTTTTTTAATGAAAATTTTCAGCTGCGTTTTACAGTATCGTCAAAGTCTCTGAGATTTCAGAAATCCCATGCACACACCTTGGTTTTTTTTTGTCATCAATATTTTGTGCTTTGCATGTTTTTTTGCCCAATGAGGCATGTCACTTCTTTCATGTTTTATTCTGCTTTCTTTCAGCGTTTTTCACCCATTGCCATGAATGGGTGGTGAAAAACCTCTGAAAATCCGCAGCAAAAATGCTGGTATCAGGTTTTGCTGCGTTTTTTTGTGCCAAAACATGATGACGTTTGTTCTGAATCTGAATGTCAGGACCGCAGCTTGAGCTTGTTTGGATGTTAGTCGAGGTTCTTTATCCAACATCCGCACAATCTTGCGTTGAAATCTCTTGTCAATTTTTCTTTTCCGTCCATATCTAGGGAGGTTAGCCACAGTGCCATGGGCTTTAAACTTCTTGATGTCACTGCGCACGGTAGACACAGGAACATTCAGGTCTTTGGAGATGGACTTGTAGCCTTGAGATTGCTCATGCTTCCTCACAATTTGGTTTCTCAAGTCCTCAGACAGTTCTTTGGTCTTCTTTCTTTTCTCCATGCTCAATGTGGTACACACAAGGACACAGGACAGAGGTTGAGTCAACTTTAATCCATGTCAACTGGCTGCAAGTGTGATTTAGTTATTGCCAACACCTGTTAGGTGCCACAGGTAAGTTACAGGTGCTGTTAATTACACAAATTAGAGAAGCATCACATGATTTTTCGAACAGAGCCAATACTTTTGTCCACCCTCTTTTTTATGTTTGGTGTGGAATTATATCCAATTTGGCTTTAGGACAATTCTTTTTGTGTTTTTTCATTTAAGACAAATTAAATGAAGATAATAATACCAAAGAATTTGTGTTTGCAATCATTTTCAGGAAGAAACTGAGTATTATCTGACAAAATTGCAGGGGTGTCAATACTTTTGGCCACAACTGTAAGTGAGATACAATGGTCATAGAGATAAAAGAGTGCAGACACTATAGTTCATTGGGCTGCTCACAATGAGCTGCCCGTGGAACCACAGCTTCAGTGACCGGCGGTGACCTCTATGACATTACCACTCATCACTAAAGCTGTGCTTTAGGGGCAGGGGCAGGATCCTGCCAGTTTAACAACTGAAGTGCGTCCGGAGAGAATAATTAACAGCCACTAGCCAATCAAAAGTCTGCACCTCAAATGGATGAGGGAGAAGACACAGCTAGACCGAGGCATAGATTGGAGGGGTGTGAGAGTGTTAGAGGGAAGGTCACAAAGCAGGAGATTGCAATAGTTGAGACAGGAGATGATGAGGGCATGCAGTAATGTTTTTGCAGAGTCTTGGTTGGGGAATGTGTGGATCCAGGAGAAATTTTTGAGTTGCAATCGGCATAAAGTGGAATGGTCTTGGGTGTGTTTGATGGAGAGATCGGAGTCAAGGATTACATCAAGGCAGCGAGCTTGCTGTACTTGGGAAAATGGGAAGCCATTGACTTTGATGGATAGGTCTGTTGGGGGGGGGGTTGAGAGAGAGTGTGGAAAGATGATGAATTCTGTTTTAGCCATGTTAAGTTTTAGAAATGTAGCAGAGAAGAAAGATGACATAGCAGCTGTCAGCTGTCAGCCAAAAGATGATTCAGTCCATCATTTGGGCTGGACGCTATATCTGATGACTTCTTCATACACAGGATAGTTCGCTGTGATCAGAGTTCCATGTGTTCTTTATGACAGACACCTCTGTTGGTGGTTTATCTTACTGAGAATAAAGGATAAGTAGACCAAAATCAGACATGACAAGTCCTTATCACCCCCAAAATCATCTGTTCAGGAAGAATTGGGGGCTCTATGCACATTAACCCCTTAGCGACTGCCGATACGCCTTTTAACGGCGGTATTTAAATGTACATAAACCACAGGGCCGCTAATTCACGGCGCTGTGGAGAAAGTGAATAGCGCCCCCCAGTGTCGGATTTTCTCCGGGGTCTCGGCTGCCGGGGGTAGCCGAGACCCCAGAGAACATGAATCGGTCGTTTTTTACCAACCCCACTTTTGCAATCGCCATTATTAACCCTATAACGGCGACCGCAAAATAAAAAGCCGCGATGGTGCATTAAATTTCTCTTTCCTCTGATGTGATCGCACATCAGAGGAGAGAGAACAAGGGTCCCTGATCCCCCCCGGTACCTCTCCGTGGTCCAGGGTTCCCTCCCGATGGTCCCGCGTCCCGCTGGCGTCCTCCAGTGGGCGCCGCCATCTTGGTTCCGGAGAAAATGGCATGCGCAGTGCGCCCGCCGGGAATCTGCAGGCTCCGGCTGTCAGATTCCATTCATTCATTTTGATCACGATGATAAACTATCATCATGAGCAAAATAAACAAAATTGTAAATAATCCCCTCGTTTATCACCCCCTCAGTTAGGCCAACATAACGAAATAAAGAGAATATTTTTTTTTCAGTTTTCCATTAGTGTTAGGGTTAGGGTTAGGGTTGGGCTAGGGTTAGGGTTAGGGTTGGTCTAGGGTTAGGGTTAGGGTTGGGCTAGGGTTAGGGTTAGGGCTAGGGTTAGGATTAGGGTTGGACTAGGGTTAGGGCTAGGGTTAGGGTTAGGGCTAGGGCTCGGGTTAGGGCTAGGGTTAGAATTAGGGTTAGGGCGAACTAGGATTAGGGTTAGAATTAGGAATTAGGGTTGGGATTAGGGTTAGGGGTGTGTTGGGGTTAGGGTTGGAGCAATAATTGAGGGGTTTCCACTATTTACCAACTTTGGGGGTCTAAAAATTGGGTCTAAAGATCACTTTTGTGGAAATAAAAAAGACTTTTTATTTTCACGGCTCTGCGCTTATAAACTTCTGTGAAGCGCTTGGGGATTCAAAGTGCTCACCACACATCTAGATAAGTTCCTTAGGGGGTCTAATTTCCAAAATGGGGTCACTTGTGGGGGGTTTCCACTGTTTAGCCCCATCAGGGGCTCTGCAAACGCAACATGACGCCCGCAGACCATTCCATCAAAGTCTTCATTCCAAAATGGCACTCCTTCCCTTCAGAGCTCTCCCATGCGTGCAAACAGTGGTCCACCCCCACATATGGGGTATCGGCGTACTCAGGACAAATTGCACAACAACTGTGGGGGTATGATTTCTCCTGTTACCCTTGTAAAAATAAAAATTTGGGGGCAAAAATATCATTTTTGTGGAAAAAAATGGATTTTTTATTTTCATGGCTCTACGTTATAAACTTCTGTGAAGCACTTGAAGGTTCAAAGTGCTCACCACACATCTAGATAAGTTCCTTGGGGGGTCTAGTTTCCAAAATGGGGTCACTTGTTGGAAGTTTCCACTCTTTAGGCACATTAAGGGCTCTCCGAACGCAACATGGCATCTGATCTCAATTCCAGCCAATTCTGCATTGAAAAAGTCAAATGGCGCTCCATCCCTTGCGAGCTCTGCCGTGTGCTGAAAAAGTGGTTTAACCCCACATATGGGGTATCGGCGTATTCAGGAGAAATTGTACAACAAATTTTGTGGTTGATTTTCTCTTTTAACACTTGTGAAAATAAAAAAAATTGGTTCTGAAGTAAATTTTTTGCAAAAAAAAAGTTAAATGTTAATTTTTTCCTTCCACATTGCTTTAGTTCCTGTGAAGCACTTAAAGGGTTAATAAACTTCTTGAATGTGGTTTTGAGCACCTTCAGGGGTCTAGTTTTTTGAATGGTGCCACTTTTGGGTATTTTCTGTCATGTACACCCCTCAAAATGACTTTAAATATGATGTGGTCCCTAAAAAAATGATTTTGTAAATTTTGCTGTAAAAATGAGAAATCGCTGGTCAACTTTTAACCCTTATAACTTCCTAACAAAAAAAAATTTTGCTTCCAAAATTGTGGCGATGTAAAGTAGACATGTGGGAAATGTTATTTATTAAGAAATTTGTGTGACACATCTCTCTGATTTAAGGGCATAAAAATTTAAAGTTTTAAAATTGCAAAATTTTCACCATATTTCCATTTTTTTCATAAATAAACACAAGACTTATCGAAGAAATTTTACCACTAACATGAAGTACAATGTGTCAGGAAAAAACAATCTCAGAATCAGCAGGATCCATTAAAGCGTTCCAGAGCTATAACCTCATAAAGGGACAGTGGTCAGAATTGTAAAAATTGGCCTGGTCATTAAGCTGCAAACTGGCTCTGTCGCTAAGGGGTTAAACTGACAGATAAAACCGTCAATATTGTTGAATTTAGGCAACATTGGTCTAGTGTTTATGGAGGCATTTTAGTCTCTTCGTTATTGCCTCAACACATGGACAATAACATCTATTTGCATTGCTTATAGTATTCCACTAAAATGACCAGTGATGATCAGAGTGCGGTTCAAAAGATCAAGGTGTTGCTCTTTCAGTAGAAAGAGGTGTTACAGAAATAGCACAGATGATCAAATATAGATATATAAAGTATATTATGGCCATGTAAAACTGTTGTAAAAGACAATAAAAAATAATGATCAGAATCTGGATTAAGAAAATGCAATTTTCTAGGCCGCACTCATACAACATTTATTTCTTTACATTTGCCACACATTTTTATGCCAGGTAGCACTAGCATCCATTCTAACATATGGCTCTTTTCAAATATCTTTTGCTGTAAGTCAATAGTCCGCAAAAAAAGAGACACATGTACAAGAATGGTCCAGTTTATGGCCTAAACTGATACATGTCAATGAATAAGTCCATGTCCAAGATGTGAATAAACAGCAAACGGATGCCATCTGTCTGGCATCTGCATGCATCTCTTTGAAACATGGACGTGTATACAGGGCTGCCATCAGGGCATTACTGCCCTGACTGGTGTATGGGGCTCAGTGGGCAGAGGGGGCCTGCATCAGGCCCTGTCTCATCTGCTCACCGGGCCCCTACTAGCAGGCTAAACCAGGCCCTTAGCGGCGCTGCGCTTAGGCAGCTGAACGCTATTGACATGTGGGCCCGTCGGCCCACATGTCAATAGTTAACAGCTGCCAGCCAATCGGAGGCTGGCAGCTGACGTCAGCCGCAGCGCACACGTCGCCTGCGTCTGATATTACTGTCAGTCGCCGGCGAGTGCGCGCTTCAGCAGCGTGGAGGGAGCATGAGCGTCGCAGCTGGAGCGCGGCCAGGTAAGAAGAACTTTTTTTCTTTATTTTTTAAATTGAAAGCGGCGATCCGGGGGCCCGGGGCAGACTGAGACATGGGGGCAGAAGGCAGACGGCAGATATGGGGGCAGAATGCTGGACATGATGGGGGCAGAATGCTGGACATGATAGGGGTAGAATGCTGGACATGATGGGGCAGAAGTTAGATGGCAGATATGGGGGCACAATGCAGACATGATGGGAGCAGAATGCAGGCATGGGGCAGAATGCAGACATGATGGGGGCAGAATGCTGGACATGGGGGCAGAATGCAAGACATGGTGGGGGCAGAATGCGAGACATGATGGGGCAGAATGCTGGACATGGGGGCAGAATGTGACAGTGAGACACAGGAGGGGGCAGAATGTGACAGTGAGACACAGGAAGGGGCAGGATGGGATACACATGGTGCAGGATCATGGGGCAGGATGGATACGATGGAGACAGATGGGGAAATCATATGGGGCACAATGGATACTCATGTGGGCGGGATGGGAGAACACATAGCTGAAGCCAGGAATGAGACACACAGGTTTCAGGATGGGGGATATTTATTACCATAGGGGCTAATTAAGGTATATTATTCCTCCACTGATGTATTTATTTTATTTTTTGAGTATACTGTTTTAAATGGGGGAAGGTCCTGTTACTGTGTAGAGCGACACTATGTCGCCTTTTTTTCTTCATGTGATGTAATGTAGAAGTTGTGAAAAAAATAAGTAATGTGTTCTGCAAGTGGAGCTCTAGATAACTGTGTTGTTTCCTGCAGAGATGAGCCCTGGCTGGAAGACGTGATGGCAATCTGTGCTGGATGAAAGATGAAAAGCAAGGGTGAAGGACTTCATCTAGAGACATCACTGGTGAGTTAGTGTGTTTCCTATGCACTGACACTATACACTGTATGCTATATACAGAGGTCCTGTGCATAATGTCACCAGTGATCACTGTATTACCTGTACATTATATACAGAACTCCTGTGTATAATGTCATTGATCACTGTATTACCTGTACACAGACACTGCATACTAAGTACAGATCCCCTGTGTATAATGATACTTGGGGTGATAGTATTGTGTTTTTTTTTTTTTTAAATGATCAGTATTGTAGTATTCAGTCACTATGTGGTAGTAATATGTGGTCTGGAAATGGTGTTGCGGTATTTGTCCCTTGTATGTGCTATTATTTGGTCACTTTGTGGTGGTAATATGTGGTCTGGTCATGGTGCGGTGGTGTTTGTTCCTTGTATGTGATATTATTTGGTCACTATGGTAGTAATATGTGGTCTGGTCATGGTTCTGTGGTATTTGTCCCTTGTATGTGATATTATTGGTCTTTTTAAAAATTGAAAAATAAATAAAAATATACCTAAATTGTATTGCATATTTTAACAAATATTTAATAGGTTAGCGTAGAGTAGAGCTAGGCCAAAAGTGTCTACAGTGTTGTGATGGCGGCTTAAAAAATCTTTTGGCCAAAACAAAAGCTGCCGACTATATATGTGATCTGGTGATGGGACCTGTTAATGTGTGATTGGTGAGAAGTGGAGTTTTTCCAAGAGAGGGCAGTGGGACTGTGGACAGTTTGAGGGGTGGAGGCGGGGCTGGGGTGGAGTCTTGGCAGAGTCTAAAGGGGGCCCCGAAAATGTTGCCAGTATGGGGCCCCGAAATTCCTAGTGGCAGCCCTGCGTGTATATTTGGCCTAACTTGATTTCACTACTATGATTTAATATGTGACTTCAGGGGAGTAGTTCCCTATTGCTTAAATAAAAGTAAAGTTTTAGGGAAGAGAGAGACAGAGTATTGAAGCTCCTGTCAGTAATTAGACATTTGACATATCAGAAACCTAAGTACATATGATGCAAGACATGATATCTCATTACTTCTGAATCACTCATCTTTTAGAATCCATAATTGATTCATTTCTTACCTCTTGGCTGCTCTCCTCTAGCTGCTGATCGTATTCACTAAGTGAAGCCAAATAGATAAGACAATTCACTTTTTCAAAGCAATGAATCCACTTCTTTCTCTCAGATTTTTGACCCCCGACATCCACCAACCTAGACAAATGTTATATGATTATCAGTAATCATAGAGCCACAATATCTGCCAATGCTTGCATGGCATCCTAATCATTTTAAAGGATGACACCTTCTCATTTATCCTAAACTATATGTCATGGCGGTAACGCGCATGCCTCCTCAGCGCCAAACTACTCACCCTGGTCACTGCGCTGCTTCTCCTTGTATCAGGCTGCCTCCCTGAGTTTGTCTACTGCAGCACTCCTTAGTACTGCTGCATCTGTATGCCGTTTCCTTTGGCTTTAGGGAGGAGCGGCCAGTCTCTGCAGGAATTTACTCTGCTATTTCCTGTAGGGATTAGGTTCCCTGGCCTATCCCTTGCCAGCAGGATATATATTAGGCAGCTCTTCCCACCATTCCTTACCTGAATGTTGAGTCCTAGTCAGTAAGCCTGATTTTAGATCAGGGGTGGGGAATCTGTTTTCTTCCAAGGGCCATTTGGATATTTATACCATCCTTCGGGGGCTGTACAAACTCCGCCCACAAAGTACATCTTGACTCTGGCACTGGTGTCAGGACATAATCTTTCATTGCGTGCGCTTCACTGTTCAGTAGTGAACACTGCGTGTGTGTGCTACCAGAGCAAGAAGAAATTAATGAGCTGGTTGCAATTAAAATACAGGTCCCTGCCCAAGAATGCAGTCCCTGAGAATCTGCTCGGGGGCCTGATAAAAGGTCATCGAGGGCCATAAATGGCCCGGAGGCCTGAGGTCCCCCCCGTTGTAGATTGTAAGCTCTCACGAGCAGGGTTGCTTTATTTTGCTTTAATAATTATATTATTGTTAACGTTGTTACTTATGACTGTTGTGTTTGCAACTGTTTAACAGTAAAACGCTGCGGAACATGTTGGCGCTATATAAATAAAGATTATTATTTATTACCTGGTTTCTGCATATCTCTGTACCCTGTTTCCTGTTATCGACCTGGCCTCTTTAGCCGCTCAGTTTGACCTCTCCATTCATGATTCTGGTCTTGAATAGTGAATCCGTGCTGCCTGCCCTGACCTCGGACTGTTTGACTATGCTTCTGTCTCGCCCTCCTGTACCTCATACTCGTGCCTCTGACCCTCCGGACAGTCGCTGCAGACCCAAGGTCTGCCAAGGAGTGGCACCTGGAGTTTACTGGCAGCCCAGCCTAGGTTCACTATCAGAGGCTCTAGTGTCACTTACCCCCTCCAGGGTAAGCCTGGTTCGTGGCAGAGAGGATCCACACTCACCAGTGTTACACTATGTAACTATAACACTCTACAAAACCCACATTCATGAAAATAGTGGAAATGTAGAAATGCTAAAAATTAAGCCCTCAAAAATTAAGTCAGCCATTTTAACATTGTGTCCTGATATCAATGTGCAAATAATAACAGTACCGGCCTTGCAGTAATTAGTCAGGTACTTTGTGAGACATAGAATCATAGAATCATAGAATCATAGAATCGTAGAGTTGGAAGGGACCTCCTGGGCCATCTGGTCTAACCCCCTGCTCAAAGCAGGATTCGCTAAATCATCCCAGTCAGATGTCTGTCCAGCCTCTGTTTGAAGACTTCCATTGAAGGAGAACTCACCACTTCTCGTGGCAGCCTGTTCCACTCATTGATCACTCTAACTGTCAAAAAGTTTTTTCTAATATCTAATCTGTGTCTCCTCCCATTCAGTTTCATCCCATTGCTTCTGAGGGAGAAGAGGACATAATTGTGGATCATAAAGGTTGTAGATGAGTATAAGCGAAAATCAGAAAGTATAAGCAGCAGTGGGCTGCTTTAAAACCCAAGATCTACCCAAAAATAAAAGTAATTTGAAAGAAACACGTGAGTTTAGGGCCAGCCTCAGGCTGAATGGTGCCCTGTGTAAAAATGCTCTTTGGTGCTCCCACCTCATTGTTTGATTGCTTGGAATACATGTTCACAGCTACAGTGTATGCGTGGCGCCCCCAGGAGTATGGTCGCCACAGTGGCTTTGCCTTCCTCCAGGGGAGGGTAATGCCAGGCTTAGAAGCAGTGATGGGTCTCTCCATCTAATGCATGCAACACAATTCCACTCCTGGCCAGCAGGGGGAGCTCTGAACCAAGATTAAGGTGAGGAGTGCTCTCTGAGGGCCAGGAGGAGGTAGGAGTCAGAGAGTCTGCGGAGGGTGAAGTGTGCAGACGTGTGGAGCGAAGCTGGAGGTTGAGCTGCAGAAGGCGAGCTCCCCAGCTTGAGAGAGCACGAACTGGAGCCTGGTCTCCATGGTGGTACGGATACTGACGGTCCTGCCACAGATACCAGAGGAGTAGGAGGCTGTAAATGCCCTGCTCCCATCAAAGACTTGGGACACAACAGTAATTGAATAGAGAGCCAGGACTCAAGAGAGGAGTCCCCGAGAGAGGCTACAGCTGTCTGTCATACAAGTATAGTTCTAGGAACATCTGAAGAGAGGCATTCCAGAGTAACTAAGTACTGGGGTACTTCACACCACAAAGCGCTAGGAAGGAGACTGCACAGCCCTTCTCCTGAGAGAGAATCCTGATCTGCTTCCAGGCTAACCTGCTCCAACACCATCTGTAACCAGGACCCTGTACTGCATATACTAAGTAAAGGTACAGAAACTGCAACCGCTGTGTCTTGTCTGTTCCCTACGCTTCCAGCACTGCTACATCCCTGTGCTTACATCTACACTGCCCTGGGACTACAGCTCCACCTGTGGGGAGCTTTTACATCTTTGCTGCACCCTACCATAAGTCCCAGCGGATCTGTATGCAGCGTTGGCCTAACACCATACTTGCCAAACACCACGGGTGGCGTCACAAACTATTCTACCATTAACTACATCTCCCCATTGTTTGGGCGCCCAGGGCCACGGACCGGGTCACCACTGCTGTGACACATCCCCCTGACACCGGCCCGGTACCGAGTACCCCACAACCCTGGGAGGGCGACCCAATTTGGCGTCACAAACAGGATTACGGAGCCCGGTATCCCCGGGTCCTGTGTGCCATAGACTGTATTTGTGAACTGTGTGTGAATTTGGCGCCAGAAACTGCCATTGCCGCGCTGCTTGGCGCGCGCGGGAAGAAAGAGGGGCGGCCTTCGTGGGCGGAGCCTGCCGCAGAGCGCGAAAAAGTGAAGTGCCGCGCGGGAAGAGAGGACAGCGCGCGAGAAGAGGCGAAGCAGCCGCCGGTGAGCTCATACAACCCCCGGCCCTGGCCAACGTCCACTAGGGGGGAGAAACTGTCCACGCCAGACGGCAATGCCATCAAAGACTTGGGACACAACAGTAATTGAATAGAGAGCAAGGACTCAAGAGAGGAGTCCCCGAGAGAGGCTACAGCTGTCTATCATACAAGTATAATTCTAGGAACATCCGAAGAGAGGCATTCCAGAGTAACTAAGTACTGGGGTACTTCACACCACAAAGCGCTAGGAAGGAGACTGCACAGCCCTTCTCCTGAGAGAGAATCCTGATCTGCTTCCAGGCTAACCTTCTCCAACACCATCTGTAATCAGGACCCTGTACTGCATATACTAAGTAAAGGTACAGAAACTGCAACCGCTGTGTCTTGTCTGTTCCCTACGCTTCCAGCACTGCTACATCCAAGTGCTGGTTACTTCTACACTGCCCTGGGACTACAGCTCCACCTGTGGGGAGCTTTTACATCTTTGCTGCACCCTACCATCAGTCCCAGCGGATCTGTATGCAGCGTTGGCCTAACACCATACTTGCCAAACACCACGGGTGGCGTCACAAACTATTCTACCATTAACTACATCTCCCCATTGCTTGGACGCCCAGGGCCACGGACCGGTTCACCACTGCTGTAACACATCCCCCTGACACCGGTCCGGTACCAAGTATCCCACAGCCCTGGGAGGGCGACCCATATGTAGCTGTGATCGTCTTCACTTCTGGCTGCAGAGAGACCTGAACATGGGGTATCAGGCCCCAAACCATCTGATATGGATGACACCAGGATAAAGGTACACCATCAATATCTGGAAAAAAAAACCCTTTGATTAGTATGTACAACATACAGTACATCTATGGGTGAGTGCATGTAAAATACAGGCTGTTACATATGAGTAGCAGCTTGGTGTCAACCCAAATTTCAAGTGGGATACTGTTTGCAGAAACGTTGTGTGACACTTTGCATATACTGTAGGGCTTTGTGCACAAAGAGTTTTTGATGCCAAGTTTTTTACGTGAAACTGCTTCAGGAAGCCCTCCTTATTGAAACGTTCTCCTGGAGATCAGCTGACGTCCAACATGTCAGATGGCGGCTTTATCATAAAAAATATAAGATATAGGAATGAGTGCTCCTGTGTATGGGTGTCAGCTGAGATTGCTGTTTGGTGGAAGCGTCACTCGGCCAACTACCATCTAATGTATATGGAGGTCTATAATGTGCAGCTGGAGTCATAGTGTCTATTGTAAATTCAGGAAGCATTAAAAGTGTTGCATCAAGTCTATGTATCCATAGAAAACAGGATTGCATTCTGATTACTGGGGGGGGGGGGCAACATCTATGAACTCCATCAAATCTGAGAAGAGAGTTTTGTAGGGCCCTGTCTGAAGGGAACAGGAGTCGAGCATGCGCACCTCCACTTTATTTATTCTTAATGGAAGTGCTAAAAAGAGGTGACCGTAGCACTCCTGTGTCCTGCACTCCTTTATGAAATGGATGGAGTGCAGATGCTCATGCTCAATCTCAGCTCCATTCACATTAGTCTTTTCAGAGCTCCATTCTCAAGATTAGTGAGACCCCCAATGGTTGGACACCCAACAGTCAGCAAGAAATTCCATATCCTCTGGGAATTTCTTTCAAGCTTTGTAAAACTCCCTTTAATTCCTCCCATAGACATTGGACAACTGACAGATAAGATTATTTGGCCAAGCATTACTATGTTCTCTGTGAGACATCTGCTGTGAGACTCCTCTGTCCCCTCAAGATACTTCTAGCAGTGGCTGATTGCCCAGAGAATAAAAGGATCAGTTGTTGGAAATCTTACTTGCCCGATCCTTCTCTGTGAAGCTCCAATACACACGCTACTGTTGACTGATCTAATGTGTAATTAAACTTTTACAGATCAAAGAAAATGGTAACAGAAACAAAGCTTTTTTCTTTACAAAGTTCAGATTTTTTTAACCACTAAAACATAAAAAAAACCTTAGGTTTGGTATCACAATACAGTAATATTACTGTATTTTTGCGCAGTGTTGCAATGGCCAAAACATTTTTTCCATTTAAGATGTTTACCAATCAGGTTAATTACTGTAGAGCACAATCCAGCATTTTTTTATACTAGCGCTGGACTTGTGCTAATAATGTTACCTCACCCTAGTCTGACACAGTGCCTTTGCGAAAGTATTCGGCCCTCTGGAACTTTTCAACCTTTTCCCACATATCATGCTTCAAACATAAAGATACCAAATGTAAATTTTTGGTGAAGAATCAACAACAAGTGGGACACAATTGTGAAGTTGGACGAAATGTATTGGTTATTTTAAACTAGATGGTGGCCTGATTCTAACACATCGGGTATTCTAGAATATGTATGTAGTTTATTTATGAAGATTTAAGAATAATGCAATGAATACAAAGGATTTTCCAGTTCAGTAAACGTGACTGAACTATGTGGCACTGTGGCTAACAGAACTTGTCCAGTAAATGTGACTGAATTACATCACACTGTGACTGACAGAACTTGTTCAGTAAAGATGAGTGAACTACGTCGCGCTGTGAGTGAGGGTTAAATTCCACGCCAATATCGCTGATTGTGGCAGGAGATGACCCACGGCAACCGTCAGGAGATCAGCGACTAGTGCTGCAGATCTCCCGACGGTAGCGATGGCGTGCGTCATTCGAATTCCGCGCCAATTCGCAGCCGGACTGCACTAAAATATAAGAAAAAGAGCAGTTTCTGCTTTAAAGTTCATGATTAAATTTAAGATAATTTATTTATTTTGCAGCAAGAAGTAAAGAGGTGACAAACCTGGACACTGTTAGATTTTTGCATTAGGAGGGCAAAATATGCTCAATGGAGCTCTCTTTAAAGTAAGCAGCTAAAAATGGTTTGAATAAGAAATTAAGAATTTCAGTTTAATCCCATCTCTCTTTAGTTCCGGCCTTTAAAACTTGAGGCACACGGCTTTTCTTAACGGCAACTGATTGAATCGTGTAGTAATCTGGGAATATATTGGTGGATATGCAGGCAGCAGAGCAATTCAGAAGGGATGTAATAACGAATTCATGACCCAGTGACCGCTAAGAATAATAATGGGCAGGTAAAGCTCCCGGTGTGCCTCGCGCGGGATGATGATGAAGGCGGCGGCCATGTTAGTTTAGGCCTCTGATCTGGAGAACGCAGAAAGGAAGAAGCGGAAGGAGAGAGATCTCCGGGCAGCGGCAATCCGTGTCCATCTGGCGGGGCGACACCATGAGCGGCGGGACGCCGTACATCGGCAGCAATATCAGCCTCATCTCCAAGGCGGAGATGCGATATGAGGGCATCCTGTACACCATCGACACCGAGAACTCCACGGTGGCCCTGGCCAAAGGTACCAGGGGAGGGAGCCGGGGAAGAGCGGGTACCGGAGAGCAGGAACCGGGGGAGGCCGGAGCGGGAACGGGGGAGAGCGACCGGGAGTTACACCCCCCCAGTATATACTCCTCACACATCTATCTACTATATAATCATCTAACTCTGTCTGTCTATCTGCGTCTGTCGCTGATTGGTCGCGGCCAGCCGGGCGCGACCAATCAGGGACACGGAATTTCCGTTACAGACAGAATTAGACGATTATATAGTAGATTTTTGTGGAAATGCAAAAACTGAAAAGTGGGGCATGCAATATTATTCGGCCCCTTTAACATAATACTTTGTTGCGCCACCTTTAGCTGTGATTACAGCTGCAAGTCACTTGGGGTATGTCTCTATCAGTTTTGTACATCGAGAGACTGAAATTCTTGCCCATTCTTCCTTGGCAAATAACTCGAGCTCAGTGAGGTTTTATGGAGATCGTTTGTGAACAGCGGTTTTTAGCTCTTTCCACAGATTCTTGATTGGATTCAGGTCTGGACTATGACTTGGCCATTCTAACACCTGGATACGTTTATTTGCGAACCATTCCATTGTAGAATTTGCTTTATGTTTGGGATCATTGTCTTGTTGGAAGACAAATCTCCGTCCCAATCTCAGGTCTTTTGCAGACTCTTAACAGGTTTTCTTCAAGAATGGTCCTGTATTTGGCTCCATCCATCTTCCCATCAATTTCAACCATCTTCCCTGTCCCTGTTGAAGAGAAGCAGCCCCAAACCATGATGCTGCCACCACGTTTGACAATGGGGATGGTGTGTTCAGGGTGATGAGCTGTGTTGCCTTTACGCCAAACATATGGTTTGGCATTGTTGCCAAAAAGTTCGATTTTGGTTTAATCTGACCAGAGCATCTTCTTCCACGTTTGGTGTGTCTCCCAGGTGGCTTGTTGCAAACCTTAAACATCACTTTTTCTGGATATCTTTGAGAAATGGCTGTCTTCTTGCCACTCTTCCATAAAGGCCAGATTTGTGCAGTGTACTACTGATTGTTGTCCTATGGACAGACTGTCCCACCTCAGCTGTAGATCTCGGCAGTTCATCCAGAGTGATCATGGGCTTCTTGGCTGCATCTCTGATCAGTCTTCTCCTTGTTTGAGATGAAAGTTTAGAGGGACGGCTGGGTCTTGGTAGATTTGCAGTGGTATGATACTCCATCCATTTCAATATGATCGCTTGCACAGTGCTCCTCGGGATGTTTCAAGTTTTGGAAATCATTTTGTATCCAAATCCGGCTTTAAACTTCTCCACAACAGTATCACAGACCTGCCTGTTGTGTTCCTTGGTCTCCATGATGCTCTCTGTGCATCAAACAGAACCCTGAGACTATCACAGAGCAATTTCAGTTATAGTGAGACTTGATTACACACAGGTGGATTATATTTATCATCATTAGTCATTTAGGAAAACATTGGATAATTCAGAGATCCACAATGAACTTCTGGAGTGAGTTTACTGCATTGAAAGTAAAGGGACTGAATAATATTGCACGCCCCACTTTTCAGTTTTTGAATTTACACAAAAATTTAAAATACACAATAAATTTCGTTCAACTTCACAATTGTGTCCCACTTGTTGATTCTTCACCAAAAATTTACATTTGGTATCTTTATGTTTGAAGCATGATATGTGGGAAAAGGTTGAAAAGTTCCAGGGAGCCGAATACTTTCGCAAAGCACTGTACTTACCAGCTGCTGTCTTCATCTCTTCCTGGAGCTGATCCTGTCCCGCACCGTCATCATGTGACCGTGACTTCTGACTGACTGAAAGTAGAGATGGTAATTTTCACAATCTCTCATTGCAAATCTATGAGATCCTCATTCTGTCTTTGTTCTGGCTCTCATAGACTTACTGTACATTGAGAAGTGACTTCCAGATCACCTAGCAAAACACTGGAGGGGTTCAGCAGGTTCGGCAGGTCACAACCTGCAGAAGAAGAGCGTAGCGGTGCTGGTAACAGATGAAGTTGGTGGCTAGCAAGTACAATACTAGAGGTACGGAATTTACATTAGAAACACCACTCCAGCATTTTCTTTAATTGCAGCGCTGGAGTGGTGCTACTAATTTAAGTTACCTCATCCTCGTCTGAAACTTATCAGCCGCCGTCGTCAGCTTTTCCCAGTGCCGCCGTGGTCCGGTGTCGCATCTTTTGACTGACTTGAAGTCAGAGGTAATGTTCGCAAGCTCTGTGTAAGTCTTTGAGAGCCTTGTTCTGGCCTCGTTCTCCCTCTCATAGACTTACATTGGGTAGTGACTTCCAACTTACACAGCAAGCACTGGAGCGATTTGGCAGGTCACAATTTGCAGAAGATGAGCGGAGCGCTGCCGATAACAGATGAAGTTGGTGGTTGGTGAGTACCATTCCAGCGGTGAAATAAAAAAAAACATTGGAGTGGTGCATTATGTTTATATATTGATAGATCTGACTTTTATGAGCACAGCGATATCACATATGTGTATTTCTTTCATATCTATTTTTTTAATGGGGAAACCGGAAGTGATCTTAATTTTTTTCATGTTTTTAAAACTTTATTTTTTAAATTTTACCTGTATTCATTAGTCACCTTTAGGGACTTGAACCTGCGATTGTCTGATTGCTTGTGCAGTATGCTGTAATAACTCAGTACTGCTGGATGGAGCAAAGGTCTTCCTTGAAGCCCAGACAAGGCTGAGTTTCAACAGAGCTCTGTGATGGCAGACATGGGGGTCTTCAACAGACCCCCGTCTGTCATAGCAACCCACTAGAGCACATCGCAGGGCGGTCGATGGGAGCTTACAATGATGCAACCTTATGATGGTACATGGTTAAAGCACCACTCACCGTCAACAACAAAGTGTCCTCACAGAACGTGATGCAGCTGTGAGGATTTAGGAGTCTGCAGTCACATAGAGACAAGACAAGGAAATTAAGTTACATTTAAAGATGACAGCTGTATCATCTCAAAAGAAGGTTGCACATTAGCAGAAGGAAAAAAGATTGGACCCGCTAAAATGCAACAAAAATGTATACACTGCTAAACATGAACATCACAAGAATTGCATCCATGTATGGCACAAAAAGAAAGTTTGTTCCAAAACAACTTGCTGATGGTATTACAGTCTATCCGTGTAATTAGACAATGAAATGTACTAGCTGTCTTAAAGGGAAAATGTCAAAAAAATCCTTTTCTAAGAATAGTACTACAAAATCAGAACAGCTTCTGGACTTAATACACACGGATGTTTGTGGTCCAATGAGTACTCACACTCCTGGAAAGAAGAGATATTTTCTCACATTTATCGATGATTATTCAAGAAAAAAAGTTGTCTATCTGCCTCACAATAAAGATAAAGTTCCAGAGAAACTTGAAATATATCATGCTGAAGTGCGGTGGGTACTCTTTGTTTCATTGCAGCCATTTGGTAAATTCAAAAAAGTTCATTTTTTCTCAATAATGTACACTCTGCATGCCATCTTGACTGAAAAAAAAAATGTAGAAATGTTTGCAAATTTATTAAAAAAGGAAAACTGAAATATCACATGGTCATAAGTATTCAAACCCTTTGCTCAGACACTCATAATTAAGTCACATTCTGTCCTTTTCTTTGTGATCCTCCTTGAGATGGTTCTATTCCTTCATTGGAGTCCAGCTGTGTTTAATTAAACTGATAAGACTTGATTTGTAAAGGCGCACACCTGTCTATATAAAACCTCACAGCTCACAGTGCATGTCAGACCAAATGAGAATCATGAGGTCAAAGGAACTGGCCAAGGAGCTCAGAGACAGAATTGTGGTAAGGCACAGATCTGGCCAAGGTTACAAAAGAATTTTTGCAGTACTCAAGGTTCCTAAGAGAACAGTGGCCTACATAATCCTTAAGGGCAGGTTTCACACATCCAGATATTTCTGGTACCGGAAAAAACGGTAACGGAGATATCCGTGTTCATGTGGCATATCCGTGTGGCACACGCATGCCACCCGTGTGCCGCATCAGTACCACATAGACGGTCGTCGGGGAAGTATCGCTATAGTAAGCGCTGTTCCCCTGCATGAGGTGCTGAACGCGGCTCTCATTCTCCCTGCTCTGCCGGCAACAGCGCGAGCAGGGAAGAATGAATGAAAACAAATCGACGTGGGGGTCCCCCTTATATTTTTAACCAACCTGGTAAAACTAACTGCTGCGGACTGCTATTCTCAGGCTGGTAAGGGGCCATGAATCTGACCCCCTCCAGCCTAAAAACAGCAGCCTGCAGCTGCCCAGAAAAGGTGCATCTATTAGGCTACTTTCACACATCAGGTTTTCGGCGTCAGGCGCGTTCCGGCGTCGTGCCGGAGCGCCGGATCCGGCAAATGTTTTGTAAAACCGGATGTGACGGATCCAGTTTTCTGCCGGATCCGTCTTGCGCTTGACAGACAAAACGGATCCGTCTCATCCGGTTCATCTGGTTTTCGATCCGTTTTTCGACGGATTACGCCGGATCCGGTTTTTAAAATCGCCCCTTGTGGCCTTCCGAACGGGATTGGCTACTGAAAAACTATATATAGCGTGTTCCTACAGCCCTTCTTTGACAGGTTGTAGAGGAGAAAGTGCAGGTTGGAGAGAAGAGCAAGTTACTGGCGAAGATGGATGTTGTGATTGGAAATATTTTGAAGAATTTGGCAGATTTTACAGCGGAGGCGAATCGTTTGAGGGTGATTGTTCTGGAGAAGGAGAGAGCGAGACAGCAGCGCATCAGGCATTGTAGACGACGTTTGTGGATCCACCCCATCACAGCCAAGAGAATGACGCGTGGGGTCTATTCTACACTCTGCATGGACCTTAGACGAAACCCGGATACATTTTTTGGATATGTTCGGATGAAAATGGAGAATTTTGATTACTTGGTGGAGCGCATTGCACACCTCATAAGAAAATCGGACACCTATTGCCACTTCTCTGTTTCACCCGCAGAGCGTCTGATGGTGACTTTAAGGTAAGCCACATTTATTGGATATGCTCGCATCAGAGCACACTTTCACTGCAATCTTGTTGGTGGTAGTTTGTATCTCCAAGTGTTATAGCTGAGTTTTGGTATGTAATGCTGTGATTTTAAAATAATTGATTGTTTTTTAATTCCCCACAGATTTCTTGCAACTGGAGAATCCCTTTCGTCACTGCATTTCCAGTACAGACTCGGGATTTCCACCATATCTGGAATAGTGAAGTACACATGCCGTGCACTGTGGGACTCATTAGCTGAACAGTTTTTACCAGAGCCCACAACAGAGAGGTGGATTGAAATTTCAGAAAAGTTTCAACAGATATGCTTGGGCGCTGTGGATGGGAAACATATCCGCATTGTAAAGTCAGCCGGATCGGGATCGGAATATTTCAATTACAATAAATATTTTTCAATTGTCCTCATGGCCATCGCTGACGCGGAATACAAATTTATTGCTGTTGATATTGGGGCCTATGGCCGCTCCAATGACTCTCAAGTTTTCAAACTGTCTACCATGGGGCGTAAACTGTATGGAAACACCTTCCAGTTCCCATCCCCTAGACCGCTGCCGCAAACATCTGGTCCACCTATGCCATTTGTCTGTGTAGGGGATGAAGCCTTCCAGCTGTCAGAACACCTTTTGAAACCATACGGTAGCAGAGGATTGTCAAGAACAAAACACATTTTTAATTACCGCCTCACAAGAGCAAGAAGAATGGTTGAATGTACCTTTGGTATTCTGACAGCCAAATGGCGGGTCCTATTGACTGCGATCAACCTCAAGACAGAAACTGTGGACGAGGTGATCAAAGCTTGCGTGGTACTCCACAATTTTGTTATCTGCAAGGAACCCATTTCCATTGAGGACACCTCTGAAGAAACCACCTTGCAAGATTACCATGAGATTACCACTAGAAGTTCTGTGACGGTTTCAGTAATGAGGGACAATTTTGCACTATACTTTATGTCACCTCAAGGCAGAGTACACTGGCAGGATGACAGAGTGTGAAAGATTTGTGCCCTTAACCAAACTTGTGTACCTTCTGTACCAACAGTATATACCTTTGCCAACCAAAGTTGGCTATCTTGTCATGGTCTTAATATTTTTACCTTTAGGCCACAGGTGTGTACCTGGTTGTGTTTTATGCAAAGTATTTCACCTTTTAACAAAAGTTGTGTACATTGTTAGGAAATCACCAACAATAAACACAACTTTTTAGGTGAAATACTTTGCTTCAAACACAACCAGGAACACAACTGTGGCAAAAAGCTAAAATTTACCCACAGTTATATACCTGGTTTTGAATACCTTTTTACCTTTGAAATACCCTGTATTTAACCTTTTTTTTTAAACATATTTCGCTGCAGAAAGAAATGACAGACAACCATTGTAAAACGATAATTTAACCTTTATTTAAAAATTTTTTTTTTTTTGTAAAATGTTTTTAAAGTTAAAAAAACTTTTTTAATAAAGGTTTGAAACCAAATGGGCATTTTTATTACAAAACACACATTATAAAATCGGTGTAGTGTGGGGTGGAAATACTGCTGGAGGGGCTGCGGGACACTTCGACACTGGGAGTGTGGAGAGAGGACTGGGATCGTGGTGGGGAAGGAATTCTGATTCTGCATTGAAGCATTACAATGAAACACTTCAAAGTGCCCTGGATGAATTTGCACCCCCTATAAATAGAACACCACAACACAGACGGCGACAACCCTGGCACACGGTGCAAACACGTTTCCTGCAGCGGTGCTCCAGGTGCGCCGAACGTCTGTGGAGAAAATCTAATCTACACGAAGATTTCATCCATTTTAAGTTTATGCTTAGAACATACAACACTGCCCTTCACCTCTCCAAACAAACCTATTTCAACACCCTCATCACCTCACTGTCCAATAACCCGAAACGTCTCTTTGACACTTTTCATTCTCTACTCAATCCAAGAGTACAGGCCCCAACCACGGAGCTCCGAGCTGACGATCTGGCCAATTACTTCAAAGAAAAAATTGACCAGATCCGACAGGAAATTATCTCCAAATCCCCTCATACCATGCACTGTCCTCCCTCCCCCACTGCATCTAACTCACTCTCTGATTTTGAACCAGTCACAGAAGAAGTAAGCAGGCTCCTTGCATCTTCTCGCCCAACTACTTGCACCAGTGACCCATTTCCGTCACATCTCCTCCAGTCCCTTTCCCCTGCTGTCACCCCTCACCTAACTAAAATATTTAACCTCTCTCTCTCTTCTGGTATTTTTCCCTCCTCATTTAAGCATGCCATCATACATCCACTACTTAAAAAACCATCCCTCGACCAAAACTGTGCCGCTAACTATAGACCTGTCTCTAATCTTCCCTTCATCTCTAAACTCCTGGAACGCCTGGTCCACTCCCGTCTTATCCGCTATCTCTCAGAAAACTCTGTTCTCGACCCTCTCCAATCCGGTTTCCGCTCTTTACACTCCACTGAAACTGCCCTCACTAAAGTCTCTAATGATCTGCTAACAGCTAAATCAAATGGTCATTACTCCATGCTAATTCTCTTGGATCTCTCTGCAGCATTCGACACTGTGGATCATCAGCTCCTCCTCACTATGCTCCATTCCATTGGCCTCAAGGACACCGTTCTCTCCTGGTTCTCCTCCTATCTCTCCGACCGCTCCTTTACTGTTTCTTTTGCTGGTTCCTCCTCCTCTCACCTTCCCCTTACTGTTGGGGTTCCTCAAGGATCGGTTCTAGGCCCCCTCCTCTTCTCCTTGTACACTGCCCCTATTGGTCAAACAATCAGTAGATTTGGTTTCCAGTACCATCTCTATGCTGATGACACCCAATTATACGCTTCTTCTCCTGACATCACGCCAGCCTTTCTAGAAAACACTGGCGATTGTCTAAACGCTGTGTCTAATATCATGTCCTAACTATATCTGAAACTGAACCTGTCAAAGACTGAACTCCTGGTGTTTCCTCCCGCTACTAATGTACCTACACCCGACATTGCCATTTCCGTGTGTGGTTCCACTATTACTCCCCAGCAACATGCCCGCTGTCTTGGGGTCATACTTGATTCCGAGCTTTCCTTTGCCCCCCACATTCGATCACTGGCTCGCTCTTGTCATCTGCACCTCAAAAACATTTCTAGAATTCGACCTTTTCTTACTTTTGACTCTGCAAAAACTCTTACTGTTTCTCTTATTCATTCTCGTCTCGACTATTGTAACTCTCTTCTAATCGGTCTCCCTCTTACCAAACTCTCCCCTCTCCAATCTGTCTTGAATGCTGCAGCCAGGATCATATTCCTCACCAATCATTACACCGATGCCTCTACCTTGTGCCAGTCATTACACTGGCTACCCATCCACTCCAGAATTCAGTATAAACTTATTACCCTCACCCACAAAGCCCTCCATGGCTCAGCACCACCCTACATCTCCTCCCTTGTTTCAGTATACCACCCTACCCGCGCCCTCCGTTCTGCTGATGACCTGAGGTTAGTATCCTCAATAGTCAGAACCTCCCACTCCCGTCTCCAAGACTTTACACGTGCCATGCCAATTCTTTGGAATGCACTTCCCAGGTCAATACGATTAGTCCCCAATCCCCACAATTTTAAGCGTGTCCTGAAAACGCATTTATTCAGACTGGCCTATCGCCTCAACACATTAACCTAACCTATCCCTGTGTGGCAGAGCCAAAAGTTTTACCATAACCAGGTTCCCAGCATCATGTTCCCACATGCTTTATGCATCCATTAGCCCTCTGTGTCTGTACTGTTACACACTTAACATTATGGCTGGTCCATACAATCAGAGCAACTGTTACCACCCACCTTTCGTGTCTCCCTCTTTCCTCATAGACTGTAAGCTTGCGAGCAGGGCCCTCACTCCTCTTGGTATTTGTTATAATCTACTGTATGTGATTATTGTTATGCTGTAATGTCTATTGTCTGTACAAATCCCCTCTGAAATGTAAAGTGCTGCGGAATATGTCGGCGCTATAAAAAAAAAATTTATTATTATTATTATTATTATTAACAGTTAGAGGTGAAGGTGTGGAAAAAGCTACAGAATGGGTGGACATGTGGGAGGCAGAAGAGGTGGTGGGCGGTGGAGTGGAGGGTTGGGCAGGGACTGTAGGAGCAGATGATGTTGATGGAAAGTTGTATGGGGAAGGAGTTTGGTACGGGGAAGGAGTTTGGTACGGGACAGGTTGCTGGAAGTGGGGAGATGTCTGGTACTGGGGAGGTTGCTGGTACTGGGGAGGTTGCTGGTACTGGGGAGGTGGCTGGTATGTAATAGGAGGGGGAGGATGGAAAGTGGCTGGAGGGGGTGCAGGTGGAGGAACTACTGGGGTGGGAGGAGGAGGTTGGGAGGTAACGTGCTGGAGAGCACCGTGGCATGAATTCATTACATGCATCTGCTGGCTAGGAGAGAGCGTTTCCATGCGCTCCACAACAGACCTGAAAAAGGTGTGGTTTGGCGAAGATCTTGCTTCTGAATGCATGGTTTGCAGAAGTGTCTTCACCTCCAGAATGCTGGAGTTGATCTGCTGAAAGCCTGTGGAGATTTGCTCTGACAAGACTTTTAGACAGTTCTGGAAAGATGCATTCAGATGCAAGAACTCTGGCGCATAAGTCTTTTCCTGACCCCTCTGCTGCTGCCGCTCAGTACCCGCAGGTGTACTAGAGGTGGCAGGGGCAGAAGGGTGGGGTAAAGGGAAAGCGATCTCCTCACCAGCTGCTTCATGTAATGTAGGCGGCCACGATGCTCCTGTGCTGGTGGATGGGACAGATGGGTCGAATGTGTGGGAAGGCTGGGAAGGTGCAGATGTACCGGGGCGGTCGAAGTGTCCCTCGGTGCCGGTCTCCTTAGGGATCGCCTCAGAAGGGTCCAATCGTGCAGGCTCCCGAGTGCTGCTCACCGTGCTGTGGAATAAAGAGAAAAAAAAACAATTAAAATAGTGACATGGCATGGCCCTGGCTGAAAAAAAATTGTTACATCTAAACATTTTTTTTTCACATGTGGTGTGTAATATTTACCTTCTGGTGACCATTGTATCCCGGAGGAACGACAGGGCTCGTGCGTACTTGTACTTGCTCCTGCGTCCTCCAGATCCACTCGGGGCCCGCATCTCTTTATGGAACTCCTTCTTGAAACGATCCCTCACAGACCGCCACCGCTTCACAATTCTGTCCCCTGCAACGAGAAAGGACAAAGTGGTTAGTATACAACATCAGTGTTTCCCAAACTCCAGTCCTCATGGTCCCCAGGGGTCATGTTTTCAGGATTTCCATAGTAAATAGAAATCCTGAACACATGATCCGTGGGGACCACGAGGACTGGAGTTCGGGAAACACTGGTTTACATCAAGCAACCGGTACTGTATATACTTACGCTCTTTAATCTGGGCCCGAGCATCGAGGTCCTCCCAGCGGCCCACAAGGAGCGAACAGATTTCCTCCCAGAGTCGTTGGGTAACAATCAGGTCAGCATGGCGGCGGTCAGCCATATTCCATAGCGGCTCCCTTTCTCTGACGAGATCGATGAGGTGGTCCACATCAATTCCTCCATCCTCACCGTCTGAGTCAGGAGCACGCTGTGAAGGCTGTTAAAGTAAAATAGAAAAATAGCAAAATTAGTCACCACACTTTAAGACATGAACTAAAAAGTGTAACAAAATTTAACTTAAATATTATACTTACACGCTGGTGACCGCCGCGTTGCTGTCACCGATGACCCTGGGAGGCACTGCGAGGACCTCTTGGCTGAGCACCAGATTGGGAAGACTAGAGAAGAAAAGAAAAAAATTTATGTGTTTGGATGTTGGCATTTGTTTGCTGTGTGAGGTCTGCGGTACATTGTTTTCTATGTGTTGTGTGTAGTGTGATGTTGTGTTTCTGCGTTTGATGCAAAAAACTTACCAATTGTGAGCCCACTCCAGGTGTCTGTCCACCCCTTCCTTCTTCTTCTGGGAGCTCCTCTTCAGCTTGTGATTCCTGTTTTGAAATAAAAGGCAATGAATAGACATATATTACAGAGATGATGGATTTTGGAAATAAAAACTTACCGTCAAACACTGACGATGCGAGGGAGGGCTCCCAGAAGAAGATGTGCTGTCATGTTGCTGGCCAGACTCCATGGCTGTGGGTGGTGCTGCTGCTGTTGCAGCTGCCAGTGCTGCCAGTGCTGCTGCTGCTGCTGCATCTCTTGGGCGGCTATTGAATAAAGAGAAACAAAGGACCAATGAATATCTTGATATTCCATGGCCCTAGTTTTGAGGAATGGGGGATTTGATAATTACCGTCTCTCATCTGCTGCTGGACTCCCCTCCCGTTGTTCAGCATGTTCTCTTTGCTGCTCCATTTGGGGTGGTGGTGGTGCTGATGGTGCTGCAGTGGTCTCCTGCCTTCTCCTGCACCTGGTTGCTGTCTTTGGTGGCATGTTGGGTGTTATTCATTCTCGTCTCGACTATTGTAACTCTCTTCTAATCGGTCTCCCTCTTACCAAACTCTCCCCTCTCCAATCTGTCTTGAATGCTGCAGCCAGGATCATATTCCTCACCAATCGTTACACCGATGCCTCTACCTTGTGCCAGTCATTACACTGGCTACCCATCCACTCCAGAATTCAGTATAAACTTATTACCCTCACCCACAAAGCCCTCCATGGCTCAGCACCACCCTACATCTCCTCCCTTGTTTCAGTATACCACCCTACCCGCGCCCTCCGTTCTGCTGATGACCTGAGGTTAGTATCCTCAATAGTCAGAACCTCCCACTCCCGTCTCCAAGACTTTACACGTGCCACGCCAATTCTTTGGAATGCACTTCCCAGGTCAATACGATTAGTCCCCAATCCCCACAATTTTAAGCGTGTCCTGAAAACGCATTTATTCAGACTGGCCTATCGCCTCAACACATTAACCTAACCTATCCCTGTGTGGCAGAGCCAAAAGTTTTACCATAACCAGGTTCCCAGCATCATGTTCCCACATGCTTTATGCATCCATTAGCCCTCTGTGTCTGTACTGTTACACACTTAACATTATGGCTGGTCCATACAATCAGGGCAACTGTTACCACCCACCTTTCGTGTCTACCTCTTTCCTCATAGACTGTAAGCTTGCGAGCAGGGCCCTCACTCCTCTTGGTATTTGTTATAATCTACTGTATGTGATTATTGTTATGCTGTAATGTCTATTGTCTGTACAAATCCCCTCTGAAATGTAAAGTGCTGCGGAATATGTCGGCGCTATAAAAAAAAAATTTATTATTATTATTATTATTAACAGTTAGAGGTGAAGGTGTGGAAAAAGCTACAGAATGGGTGGACATGTGGGAGGCAGAAGAGGTGGTGGGCGGTGGAGTGGAGGGTTGGGCAGGGACTGTAGGAGCAGATGATGTTGATGGAAAGGGGAACCAAAAGTAAAAGACAAGGGGTATTTTACTTTTGGTTCCTCTTTTCATCCTGCTATTGTGATGTTCTGCAGGTTTATGGGATTTATTTTTCAGAGATTATGATCTATTTTTTATCTACTATTGGAATGTAAGCTAAGGAAATACACTTCAGTGATATCATACGTGTGGTATTCAATTATCGATCAGGATCACTCCTTTTTTTTCCATACAGTGGTTGTTCCATGATTTTTGTATTTATTTTTTAATTCTTTTTCTGGTGTATATCACTGCATCTTGTATCCAATGTACTATTTTGTTTTGAATGTATTGATATGGCAGTTCTACATTTTTTTGTCTACTATGAGTATATTTTTGTGTTGATTACTTGTGTACTTTGATCCAGTCGTGGTTAAAATCCACCTTTGAGTAACTTGTTATTTTATATATTTTATGTAGCATTATCTTTGAAGTGACTTAGTTGGTTCTTGTCCCATTAGGGAAACCAGCTTTTTCCTATAACATGTGTTACATTTTTTTCATGTATTAATATTGTTTTGTTTCTTGAATTTTTTGTCTTTATTACATGACATCAAGTCTGAAGAAGGTCCATTGTAAGGACCGAAACGTCACATTAAGAGTACATGTCTTGTGGAGAACTAAGCTGTGAATAAAACGAATTTTCTTCTTTCTGCATATGGGAGTGCCAGTTTTTTGATTTTCATATTGTATTGGGACTGGTACCCTTTTTCTGTGCACCCCTCATTCAAATTCGGAGTGACGTGCCCTTTTGTAAGACTGTTATGGTCGGAATGTAGCATGTGGGGAGGGGGCAGTGGTGGCGTGAGACTGCACTAGGATCGCAGGAGGCAGGAAAATGTTGCCTGCTGCAGGAATCCACCAAGTGGTCCCGATACTTAAAGTGAAGTGAATATTCATGAGCTGCTTCTCTCTCCTGTCAGCTGGGCAGTGAGTGGGGAGCAGCAAAGGACAGACCCACATGGTTTCCCCAGCGCCGATTCCTGCAGCAGCTGGGGAGATCTGTGTCCGGTGGTGGAGGGGGCAGGAACAGGGTGGAGAGGGCAGGAGCAGAGTGCAGCAGGAGGGATAGCCACATACTGTACCTGACAGGCAGCACAGCCAGGGCTGTGCTGATGCGATGTGGGGAATGCTCCTGTGGAGGACCTGTGGTGAGGTCATGAAGAGGGCGGGCTGGAGCATCACATGACCGCACAAAGCCCTGCCTCTTCATGATGTCATCACAGGTCCTGCAGACACACCGCACTACAAACAGTGCAGCATCCTCTTGCATGACCTGTGGTGAGGACATAAGAGGGCTCTGTACGGCCATGGGATGCTGCATTACCTCACCACAGCGTGTCTTCCTAGCTGCAGGACCTGCACTGAGCACAGCCTGTACAAGAATGTATTATAAGGTTAGTAAATGCAGCACATAAAAATCACTCTGACATCCTGTGGTGAACTATAACTCCCAGCATGTCATAGGATCTGCAGGACATGCTGGGAGTTATAGTTCTCCCATGGAATCTTAAAGCAGCACTCCAGGGTTATTTTTCAGTGCTGGAGTGGTGCTTTAAATATAAGCCCTGTGCCCCATTCTATACTCACCCTCCAGCATCTTCATACAGTACTTTACAGACACCACACTAGTTCCGCAGCACCATCTTCTACCTGTAGCTCCCAACATAATAACATACTATTATATATATATATATTAACACCACATATAATAGTATGCTATTTATGTTATTAAATATTTTACCACTTTTTTTGGTTCAAATATATTTTTCCCCTATTTTCCACCTCTAAAACCTGGGTGCGTCTTATAGTCCAGTGCGTCTTATTGTCCGAAAAATACAGTAATACAACACACATTTTTTCCATTTTTATTACACTGCTAATCCCATCTCAAATCCCTCGCTCTCCTGTAAAAAAAGAATAAAAGAACAACAATATACAATACCTGTCCAGCGCTCAGTCAAGTCCCACAGCGTAAATCCACATCTGGAGGTTAATCATTTTACAACTGGAGTGGTGCTAATGCAACCGCTCAGGCTGTAAACTACTGGGGAATGAATGGGAAGCAGCGCGCACAGGCTCAGTGACTAGCGGTGACATCACTGAGTCTGTGCTCGCTGGCGGCATGAACTTCTGTGACGGTGCTGACTCAGTGGTAAGGGGCCATGAATCTGGGCCCCCTCAGGCTAAAAACAGCAGCCCGCAGTGGCCCAGAAATGGGTCATTTGAATGGGTCTATGGAAAAAGTTTGGTACCACTAGAAGTCTTTCTAGACCTGGCCGTCCAGGCAAACTGAGCAATCGTGGGAGAAGAGTCTTGGTGAGAGAGGTAAAGAACACCAAGATCACTGTGACTGAGCTCTACAGATGCAGTAGGGAGATGGGATAAAGTTCCACAAAGTCAACTACAACTGTAGCTCTCCACCAGTCAGGCCTTTATGGCAGAATGGCCTGATGGAAGCCTCTCCTCAGTGCCAGACATATGAAAGCCCACATAGAGTTTGCTAAAAACACATGAAGGACTCCCAGACTATGAAAAATAAGATTCTCTGGTCTGATGAGACGAAGATAGAACTTTTTGGTGATAATTCTAAGCCGTATGTGTGGAGAAAACCAGGCACTGCTCATCACCTGCCCAATACAATCCCAACAGTGAAACATGGTGGTGGCAGAATTATGCTCTGGGGATGTTTTTCAGCTGCAGGGACAGAATGACTGGTTGCAATTGAAGGAAACATGAATTTGGCCAAGTACAGAGATATTCTGGATGACAGCCTTTTCCAGAGTGCTCTGGACCTTAGACTTGGCTGAAGGTTCACCTTCCAACAAGACAAAGAAGCTAAGCACACAGCTAAAATAACAAAGGAGAGGCTTCAGAACAACTCTGTGACCATTCTTGACTGGCCCAGCCAGAGCCATAACCTTAACCCAATTCAGCATCTCTGGAGAGACCTGAAAATGGCTATCCACCAAAGTTCACCATCCAACCTGACGGAACTGCAGGGGATCTGCAAGGAAGAATGGCAGAGGATCCTCAAAATCCAGGTATGAACACCTTGTTGCATCATTCCCAAGAAGACTCATGGCTGTACTAGCTCAAAAGGGTGCTTCTACTCAATACTCAGCAAAGGGTCTGAATACTTATGACCATGTGATATTTCAGTTTTTCTTTTTTACGAAATTTGCAAAAATTTCTACATTTCTGTTTTTGTCAGTCAAGATGGGTTGCAGAGTGTACATTAATGAGAAAAAAATGAACTTTTTTGAATTTATCAAATGCCTGCGATGAAACAAAAGATTGAAAATTTAAAGGGGTCTGAATACTTTCCGTACCCACTGTATATAACAAATTTGGAAGAATGCCAAAAATTCTGCGTGCAGATAATGGAACTTAATATACAAGTTATGAGACACAAAGTGTTTTAAGGAAAAATGGAATCATGTTTCTGACCACTGCACCATAGAACGCTAAACAAAATGGTGCAGCAGAAAGAAGAAACTGGACACTTTGTGAAAGTGGAAGACGTATGCTATTTGACACAGATTTGCCATCAACATATTGGGGCTAAACAATCATGACTACTTGCTTTCTTCAAAACAGACTACCAGGTAAAGCTACTGAGACAACTCCATTTGAGCAATGGAACAGCAAGAGCCTTAACTAATACAGTGGGGAAAATAAACATTTGATACACTGACAATTTTGCAAGTTTTCCCTCCGACAAAGAATGGGGAGGTCTATAATTTATATTGCAGGTACACTTCACCTGTGAGAGACAGAATCTAAAAATAAAATCCAGAAAATCACATTGTATGATTTTTAAATAGTTAAATTGCATTTTATTGCATGAAATAAGTATTTGATCACCTACCAGCCATCAAGAATTCTGGTTCTCACAGACCTGTTAGTTTTTCTTTAATAAGCCCTCCTACTCTGCACTAATTACCTCTTTTAATTGCACCTGTTTGAACTCATTACCTCTATAAAAGACACCTATCCATACACAATCACACTCCATCCTCTCCACCATGGCCAAGACCAAAGATCTGTCTAAGGACAAAATTGTAGAGCTGCAAAACACTGAGATGGGCTACAGGACAATAGGCAAGCATTTTTCTGGATTTTTTTTAAGATTCTGTCTTTCACAGTTGAATAGTACCTACGATAAAAATTACATACCTCTCCATTCTTTGTAGGTGGGAAAACTTGTAAAATTGCCAGTGTATCAAATACTTATTTTCCTCACTATACATACACTGTGTGATAGGTCGATAAGAAATGCCAGTTTATAGTTCACCTTAGATTAACTTTCTCTACTTGGAAAGAATATTCATTGATTCCTGTAGTTGGCATTCGAATCCTAACAATGTCCTCGTTTGTGGGCTGATAGCCATCTTGAGTGATCCTATCCAGATTGGATAAAAAACTGCAAGACAAGAAACCAATGTCAGCAGAAAAGTGAAAGCCATGATTAATCTAGCATCATAGAACTTCACTGTGCAACGACCATAATGCTGAGTTAAAGGGAACCTGTCAGGTTTACATAGTGTAGCAGTATTGTCTGCAGCGTTCCTTTAAAGAGGTTGATCGCGTTATTTTAACAAATGTATTGAGGACATGCTTTTGTGGCACCTCCCAATGTAAAAGTATGGTAGGTCCAGCACTAGTTTCCAACTTTGCTAAGCACTGCATATTTGTTAGTGCAGTCCATTAGCTTCTTCTAATTGTATAACACTGGGAAAGACCACAAACAGTGCTTATCAATTTAAGGAGGCTGACGGACAAGTATAGTCACATGTTCCTCCATCAGTGGCTATGCTGAGAACTGAAGGGCCGGGCAACTGGGAAGTAGGCTGCCCCAACAAGTGGGTTATGCAATCGGTGCTGAATCGGTTATCTTTTAAGCACCACAAAATCTTTCTCCCCAACACATCAGTGAAAAATTAAGCACACAACTCCTATTTACATTGGTAAAGTATTATGAATATGATACATATACACAAATTTTGTAAATTCCTGTATGGAAAATTTGCAGTGTATTGAAGTACTAGCATTGTGGAAGAGATCAATAAGGGTCTGTGCACATGGTGCGGTTTCTGCTGCGGATCCGCAGCGGATTTGCCGCTGCGGATCTGCAGCAGAACTGCAGGTGATGTACAGTACCATTATAGCCTATTAAAAAAAAAAAAAAAACGCTGTGCGCATGCTGCGGATTTTTCCGCGCGGTTTTTGTGCGGAGAAAAAAAAAGCAGCATGTCACTTCTTTTGTGCGGTTTTGCTGCAGTTTTCCACCTGCTCCATTCTACAAATCCGCAGGTGGAAAACCGCACAAAAACGGCAGTAAAACCGCAAAAAAAAGGAAGAAATCCGCAGGAAAAATGCAGGTCATTTGACCTGCGGATATAGTAAAATCCGCACCGTGTGCACATAGCCTAAGCATTGGAGATGCAAGAAAAAAAAAAATTCTCCCAAACTTACTAGTAGGCTGAGTCAAGGAGCTGGAATTCTCTTCTCTTTTCATAACATTTACGAATTCCAGGATCACTCCATAATTTCTTGATGGCTAAAGCATGATGCTTTTCTAATTGCTGTATACTATATACGTCCAGGGCTCTGATCATTTTTCCATTCACCTAAAAGGAAGGCACATGGTAAGACTGAATCATTTTAAGATGTTCGTTATCCCAATCAATACCCGTTTAGATTGGTTCATCATACACAAGTCCTTTTATAGATGACATTTGGGGTGCAGCATTAAAGCTTTTTTAAACAAAGCAGTGAGTTGCAGGCTGTATTTGGGGTGGAGAACTACAGGCCCGCGGGCTGTTTATGGCCCTCGGTGACCTTTTAGCCAGGCCCCGAGCTGATTTCTGGGCTTGAGGTGGCAGCTGTATTTTGACGGCTGCAGGCCCATTAATTTCTTCTTGCTCTGTGAGTAGAGTTGAGCGACTTTGGTCGGATCGGGTTTAATGAAACAAAATTTGTTTCAGATGAAACTGGTCCGACTAGGGCAAAAAAAGTCAGAGTTTCGTCCGAAACCCGACCCCAATGCAAGTCAATGGGGAATAAAAGTCGGCATTGAGTGGGTGAATGTCATGCACTCAATGCCGGCTTTTATTTCCCATTGACTTGCATTGGGGTCGGGTTTCGGACAAAACTTCGACTTTTTTTGCCCTAGTCAGACCAGTTTCATCTGAAACAAATTTTGTTTCATTAAACCCGATCCGACCAAAGTCGCTCAACTCTAACTGTGAGCACACACACGCATTGTTCAATGAAACATTTTATCCTGACACCAGTTCCAGTGTCAGGACGTACTTTGTAGATGGAGATAGTACTCAATTTTTTCAGCCCCTGAAGTGTGTATAAATATCCAAATGGCCCTTGGCAGAAAAAAGATTCCTCACGCCAGGATTAGAGGGCTAAAAATTGGGAAAATGCCCAGGGCCCTCATCTTCAAATAGACCCCCAGCCTTTGCAAGTCTGAAACTGCACTGACAATGTAGTGTGTTTGTGTACCATTTAACCCCTTCCTGACATCCGACGTACTATCCCGTCCATGGGAACCGGGCCCCTATGCCCATGGACGAGATAGTACGTCTACCGCGATCAGCGGCGCCCACGTGGTGAGCGCCGCTGATCGCGACCGGGTGTCAGCTGATTATCACAGCTGACACCCGGCACAATGTGTCAGGGGAGGTCACAGACCGCCCCCGACACGTTAACCCCTTGCACACCGTGATCAAACATGATCGCGGTGTACCGGGGGTTAAAGGGAAGCATCGGCAGGGAGGGGGCTCCCTCCGTGCTTCCCTGAGCCCCCCACGGCAGCGCAATGTGCAGCGCTGCTGCGGGGGCTCCTTTCCTGCAGGCCCCCGAATCCAAGATGGCGACGGGGACCTTCGGGGGCCTGCAGGAAGCTGGCTTCCTCAGTGTCTGCAAAGCGCAGGCATGAGGAAGCCTTCTGCACTGCCTGTGACAGATCGCTGATCTGTCACAGTGATCTGTGATGTGACAGATCAGCGATCTGTCACAGGACAGTGATGTCCCACCTGGGACTATTTAATAAAGTTAAAAAAAATAAAAAAAAGTGTTAAAATAAATTAAAAAAAAATCGCCAAATAAATTAGAAAAAAAAAAATATTCCACCAAATAAATCCATTTTTTTAAAATTAAAAACAAAACAAAACAATAAAAGTACACATATTAGGTATCGCGGCGTCCGTAACGACCCACCCTATAAAACTGTCCCATTAGTTAACCCCTTTAGCGAACCCCTTAAAAAATAAAAAACGAAGCAAAAAATAATGATTTATTATCATACCGCCAAACAAAAAGAGTAATAACGCGCGATCAAAAAGACGCATATAAATATCCATGGTACCGCTGAAAACATCATCTTGTCCCGCAAAAAACGAGCTGCCACACAGCATCATCAGCAAAAAAAAAAAAGTTATAGCTCGCAGAATAAAGCGATGCAAAAATAATTATTTTTTATATAAAATAGTTTTCATTGCATAAAACCGCCAAAACATAAAAAAACGACCTAAATGAGGTATCGCTGTAACCGTACTGACCCGAAGAATAAAACCGCTTTATCAATTTTACCACACGTGGAACGATGTAAACGCACCCCCCCAAAAGAAATTCATGAAACGCTGGTTTTTGTTCATTCTGCGTCCCAAAAATCGGAATAAAAAGCAATCAAAAAATGTCACGTGCCCAAAAATGGTACCAAAAAAAACATCAACTCGTCCCGCAAAAAATAAGACCTAACATGACTCGGTGGGTCAAAATACGGAAAAATTATAGCTCTCAATATGTGGTGATGCAAAAACTATTTTTACAATAAAAAGTGTCTTTTAGCGTGTGACAGCTACCAAACATAAAAACCGCCATAAATAGTAAATCAAACCCCCCGTTATCACCCCCTTAGTTAGGGAAAAATAATAAAATAAAAAAATTTATTAGTATTTATTTCCATTTTTCCGTTAGGGTTAGGGTTAAGGTTAGGGCTAGGGTTAGGGTTAGGGCTGAGATTAGGGTTAGGGGTGTGTTGGGGTTCGGGTTGGAGTTAGAATTGGGGGTTTCCACTGTTTGGGCACATCAGGGACTCTCCAAATGCAACATGGCGTCTGATCTCAATTCCAGCCAATTCTGAGTTGAAAAAGTCAAATGGTGCTCCTTCCCTTCCAAGCTCTGCCATGCGCCCAAACAGTGTTTTACCCCCACATGTAGGGTATCAGCCTACTCAGGACAAATTGCAAAACAATTTTTGGGGTCCAATTTCTCCTGTTACCCTTAGGAAAATAAAAAATTGGGGCAAAAATATCATTTTTGTGGAAAAAAATGATTTTTTTATTTTCACGTCCGAGCGTTATAAACTTCTGTGAAGCACTTGGGGGTTCAAAGTGCTCACCACACATCTAGATAAGTTCCGTGGGGGGTCTAGTGTCCAAAATGAGGTCACTTGTGGGGAGTTTCAATAGTTTAGGTACATCAGGGGCTCTCCAAACGCACATGACACCCGCAGACCATTCCATTAAAATCTGCATTCCAAAACGTCACTACTTCCCTTCCGAGCCCCGACGTAGTAGTAGTTTTCTCCCACATATGGGGCGTCAGCGTACTCAGGACAAATTGGACAACAACTTTTGGGGTTCAATTTCTCCTGTTACCCTTGGGAAAATAAAAAAATTGGGGACTAATTGATCATGTTTGTGGAAAAAATACGATTTTTTTTATTTTCATGCCCGGGCATTATAAACTTCTGTGAAGCCCTTGGGGGTTCAAAATGCTCACCACACATCTAGATAAGTTCCTTAGGGGGTCTTGTTTCCAAAATGGGGTCATTTGTGGGGGTTTCCACTGTTTAGGTACATTAGGGGCTCTCCAAAGGCAACATGACACCCGTAGACCATTCCATCAAAGTCTGCATTCCAAAACGTCACTACTTCCCTTCCGAGCCCTGACGTGTGTCCGTACAGTAGTTTTCTCCCACATATGGGGTATCAGCATACTCAGGACAAATTGGACAACAACTTTTGGGGTCCAATTTCTCCTGGTACCCTTGGTAAAATAAAAAAATGGTGACTAAAAGATCATGTTTGTGGAAAAAATACGAATTTTTTATTTTCATGCCCGGGCGTTATAAACTTCTGTGAAGCACTAGGGGGTTCAAAGTGCTCACCACACATCTAGATAAGTTCCTTGGGGGGTCTAGTTTACAAAATGGTGTCATTTGTGGGGGGTTTCCACTGTTTAGGTACATCAAGGGTTTTCCAATCGCGACATGGTGTCCAATCTCAATTCCAGCCCAAAACTTCAAATGGCGCTGCTTCCCTTCCGAGCTCTTCCATGCGCCCAAATAGTGGTTTACCCCCACATGTGGGGTATCAGCGTACTCAGGACAAATTGCACAATAACTTTTAGGGTCCTGTTACCCTTGGGAAAATAAAAATTGGGGTGAAAAGATCGTTTTTGTGGAAAAAATATGATTTTTTAATTGTACCGCTGTACGTTATAAACTTCTGTAAAGCCCTTGTGGGTTCAAAGTTCTCACCACATATCTAGATAAGTTCCTTGGGGGGTCTAGTTTCCAAAATGGGGTCACTTGTAGGGGGTTTCCACTGTTTAGGTACATCAGGGACTCTCCAAACGTGACATGGTGTCCGATCTGAATTCCAGCCAATTTTGCATTGAAAAAGTCAAACGGCGCTCCTTCCATTCTGAGCTCTGCCATGCGCCGAAACAGTCGTTCCCCACCACATATAAGGTATCAGCGTACTCAGGACAAATTGCACAATAACTTTTGCAGTCCAATTTCTCCTGTTACCCTTGGTAAATTAAAAAAAATTGAACCTGAAATATTTTTTTTAAAAAAAAAGTTAGATGCTCATTTTTTTTAAATATTCAAAAAAATTCCTGTGATGCACCTAAAGGGTTAATAAACTTCTTGAATATGGTTTTGAGCACCTTAAGGGGTGCAGTTTTTAGAATGGTGTCACTTTTGGGTATTTTCTATCATATCGACCCCTCAAAGTGGCTTCAAATGTGATGTGGTCCTAAAAATAAAATGGTGTTGTAAAAATGAGAAATCGTTGGTCAACTTTTAACCCTTATAACTTCCTAACAAAAAAAAATTTTGGTTCCAAAATTGTGCTGATGTAAAGTAAACATTTGGGAAATGTTAGTTATCAAGTTTTTTGTGTGCCGTATCTCTGTGATTTAAGGGCATAAAAATTCAAAGTGTCATGTCAGTGTGTGACATGTTCTGTGAATAATATGCAGTGTGCGTGTAACATGCAGTCTATGCATGTGTATAATGTGTTAAACACAATGTCCGTGTGCCTAATCTGGACTATGTTTCATAACATAAAGTGTATGTGTGTGTTTGGAACATACAGTGTGTGAAAGCAGTCTGTAACATGTAGCATGTTTATGTGTGTAGCATACAGTGTATGTAAGATGAAGTGTTTTAGGTAATATGCAGCATGTGTGTAACAAGCAGTGTGTGTATGTAAACCACACTGTATGATGGCCCCAGTAGTCTCCTGTTATGATTAGGTCACCGAGGAGGATAGCCGGGGAATAAGCTAGGCAACCAGAAAGGTTGGTAACTAAGCGGATTGCAGACCCCTAAAACTAACAACACAACTAGAATTAGCTGTGGGACGTACCTACGATGCCCTAGACGCCTCGGCACAGCCAGAGAGTTAACTAAGCCTAAAGCAAGAAAGGGTAAAGCTAAACTGCCCCAGAGTAGAACCCCAAAGGAAAAGATAGCCCCCAAACATATATTGCCGGTGAGACAAGATGAGGCAAAAACACAGGCAGAAAATAGAGTAAGCAAATGATGGGGCCCAAACTGTCTAGATAGAACAGGACATGAAAGATATTGTCTGCAATCACGCAAAAAACCCTAAGAAAAATCCAACATGTCTGATATGCAAAAATACTGAGGCCACACGACCTCTCCCCCACTAGATCAGCATTCTGGCGTGAACTGGAAGCAAAACAAAGATACTGATATAACAGGGGACTAGCAATACTGAACAGACTGACATAAGTTGTGACATATGGAACAGGGTCCAGCATTGGTCCCAGCAGGGAACAATGCTGAACCCACACAGCAAAGCAGAAAGCAGAGAAAGACAAAAACTGGATCAAGTGCAAAACGATGCAGGACCAAGCAGGGGGCAAGCGGACTTCAAAATGCACAGGAAGAAAACCAAATCACCAGCAACAATTGAGGGAAGCTTGCTGACTTAAATCTTCCCAGTCTGTAACACCTGACCTCCCATCATCCTCTTCAGGTGATTGACCTCTGTCAACCCGACCAGCTCCATTACCTGCAGCAACCATCAGAGGGAGCCCAAACTCAGAAGCCAGGTCACAAGTGTTCACAACAGTCTCCCCTACACTTTATGATGACCCCCAGTAGTATCCTCCACACAGTATGATGACCCCAGTAGTCCACCCACACTGTATTGTGGCCCCCAGTATTACACCACCAAACACACACAGACTGCATGGTGCCCCAGTATTCCCCTCCACACACACACATACACTGTATGATGGCCCCCAGTGTTCCCCCCCACACACTGTATGATGGCCCTAGTATTTCCCTCCACCCATAATTTCTATGAAGGTCCCTGTATTCCCCCCACATATACACTGTATGGTGGCCCCCAGTATTTCCCCCAGTACACACACGGTTTGATAGTCCCCAGTATACCCCTCCACACACACACACACACACACACTGTTTAATGGCCCCTAATATCCCCCCCCCACATACACACTGTATGGTGGCAGTATTCTGCCTCACACACAAAATGATGGCCCCAGTATTTCCCCCCACACACTGTATGATAGTCCCCAGTATCCCTCCCCCCACACATACACACTGTATGTTGGCCCCAAGTATTACCTCTCCATAAACACTGTATGATGGCCCCCAGTATTCCCCCCCACACACACACACTGTATGGTGACACCCAGTATTTTTACCTCCACACACTGTATGATAGCCCCCAGTATTCCCTCAACACACATTATGATGGCCCCCTGTGTTTCCCCACACACTGTATCAAGGCCCCCAGTATTTCCCCCTTACACATACACCATATAATGGTCCCCAGTATTACCCCTCTACACACACACACACACACATGCACAATGGATGTTGGTCCCCAGTATTCCAACCCACACACTGTATGATGGCCCCCAGCAGTTCCCTCTCACACACACATGCTGTGAGCTGGCCCCCAGTTTTCCCCCACACACACTGTATGGTGACTTCCAGTATTACCCCACCAACACACACACTGTGTGGTGGCCTCCAGTATTTCCCTGCTCACACTGCATGATGGCCCAAGTATCCCCCCATAAAACTATATGGTGGCCCCCAGTGTTACTCCCAGAAAAACTATTAAAATTAGGATTAAAAAAGGATCCATGCATAAGATGATAACGCGTCTGCTGACAGACAGGACTAAGGCGTGTGTGGACCTACAAGGTGAAGTCATTGCGCTGGGGCACACAAAGCCTCTCTGAGCCCTCCATACTTGTCTGTGCGTCCTGATGCCTTTCTCTAGGCTGCAGGCTTAAATCAACATGCCGTCTACAGAACATAGCATGCTAGTGCAGGGAGATCAAGTGCATGTGTAGGGAAGTGGACTGACCTATGGATCTGTCTGAAGAGGAACAGTGAATGTAAGTTGGGCAGTAAATATACTTGACGTGAATTTGTATATATGTGTGGGGAAACAGCTGGGATTAGGAAGAGATGGTGTAGGACTGGGTTATGGCCACTAGAGGGAGACAAAGGAAAGCAGGGAAAGGACGTAACAGCAGCTAATGCTAAAGAAACCGCAAAGTCGTGGAGGCCGGAGCTACGAGGACTCGGGAGGGAAATTCCCAGGAAAGGGGATAAAAAGGGAGAGAGAGAGTCCCGAGGAGAAATCCAGTCCAGGAGGATTACAGTGCAGCTCAGGAGGAGATGGAAGAAGGACGAGCTCCGAAAGGGACTGGAAGGAGAGACAGGGGGTGGCCCTGACAGGATAGCCGCATGACAGAGGTCGCTCGGGGTACCAGACGGACTGACTTGGCCAGGGGAAGAGCTGTGGTGGTGGGCCTAAGACAGCCACAGTGAAAGAACCGCGAGGGACATCACTTTAGGAGAGAGAAGGAGGTGAAAGGTACCCGGGCCTGTGCGTAGAAGCTGTCGTGGTGCTGTGGTCGTTGAGAGGACGGACAATAAAGAGGACCTGTTTGAACGCACATTGGTTTCTGTCTCCAGTCTGTTCGCGACCAAAAAAGGACCACCCCCAGTCGGCGCACGATCCTACACATGGAAAATATTGGCAGCGGATTATTCAGGATACTTTCCAAGCGTGTGACAACAGAGCTTCTTTATTCAGGAACAAACAGGAACAATATGCTTAATAGATCAGTAATAAATCATTTGTGTGTCTCTATCTATGCCTCATCTACAGCAGGCTGCTTCTCTCATACACAGACACAGGAAAGCAGGAAATAGGGTCACATGCTCTCCCTGTGTGAGCCTCTGGGAGTTTTTTTTTAACTTTATAGACAGCATACAAATCTAGCAACTAAACACTCATAGACAGGAATGGAGTTGTTGCACCAAACATATTCCAACAGAAAATGACATCCTGAAGATCACTGACATCAAGCCAATAAGCAATTCTCTGAAAAGAAATGCTGCAAATGCTTGTTATAATAAGAAGTTCGCACTTTCATACTGTGCCATCTAACATGTGTGGCTTACTAAGTTGTAGAGCCCGCGACTCTGCCTACAGTCCTTCCCTCTCTGCAGAGACATCAGTGGACTCACCGCCAAGGCTCCCGTCCTGCTCCTTCCGGGTCTGCTGCTGCCCAGGGTGCACGCACTCCTAGCAGATCTTCAAGCACTTCGTTTGGATCACGCAATCACTTTCCTCTAAAGTGTCCCCAGCCAATAGCTGGAGGTCACTAACTATTTAAACCGCCTCCTCCAACATGGAGGTGCCTGTGCAATGTTGTGAGTTTGTTTCTAACACGCTTGTCAGTTCTTAGGTCCCTGTACTTGTATCTGAGTCTCCTGCACCCCAGCAGCTGCAGAGCCAGCTTCACCTGACAGTGCTCACCTCAGTGGCAGCAGAGCCAGATGCACCCGCCAGTGCTCACCTCAGCGACAGCAGAGCCAGCTGCACCCGCCAGTGCTCCCCTCAATGGCAGCAGAGCCAGCTGCACATGCCAGTGCTCACCTAAATGGCAGCAGAGCCAGCTGCACCCAGAAGTGCTCACCTCAATGGCTGGAGAGCTAGCTGCACCTGTCAGTGCTCATCTGTTCGTTAGACTGTCCTGTCTGAACCTGCGGTTCCTGTCATCTTCTCCACCTGTCTGCATCCTTTTGACATTTCCCAGGCCATTCCAGCTATTCACTCCAAGGGTTAAGCCGCTATCTACCAAAGGTCAGTCCTGGAGTAGCACCTGGATCACCTTACTTGTCTCAAAAGGACTGCGATGTTAGCCTGCTGCATGTCCATGGTCGGATTGGGTGAGGCTCCTAGTCATGCCCTTCTAGGACTTACTTGGGCTTTGGCACAGTGATTCCACCACCCAGCCCATTACATGAGTATTAATGTGTTTTTCAAGCCTTGAGTATTGTTCAAATGTTTATCATGTTTATTAGTTGCTGCTGTACAATCTCATTTTAATCTCTTCACCCCAAGCCTGTTTTCACCTTCCAGACCAGGCCTAATTTTACAATATTGACCAGTATAAATTTATGTGGCAATAACTCTGGAACCCTTCAATATATCCCAGTGATTCTGAGACTTTTTTGTGACACATGGTACTTCATTTTATTGGTAAATTTAGACCCATATTATTTGCGTTTACTTGTGTAAATATCAGAATTTTGGAGAAAATTTGGAAAATGTTGCAATTTTCAAACGTTAAAATGTTATGCCCTTAAATCAGATAATTATATCACACAAAATAGTTAATAAATAACATTTACCTCATGTCTACCCTATTTTTTTGAAACATAACTTTTTTTTAGGAAGTTAGAAGGGTTAAAAATTGATCAGCAATTTCTCAATTTTCCAACAATTTACAAAACCAATTATTTTTTTTATTTTTAAAGAAGAACATCGCATTTGAAGTGAATTTGAGAGCCTTATATGACAGGAAATACCCAATAGTGACACCACTTTAAAAACCTGCACCCCTTCAAAGTGCTTTCAAGGAAAAACTTTGGAGGGAGCTGAAACTCAAAGTTGCCCAGCGACAGCCCCAAAACTTGAAAGATCTGGAGAAGATCTGTATGGGAGAGTGGGACAAAATCCCTGTTGCAGTGTGTGCAAACCTGGTCAGGAACTACAGGACATGGCGGACCTCAGTAATTGCAAACAAAAGTTTCTGTGCCAAATATTAAGTTCTGTTTTTCTATTGCATCAAATACTTATTTCATGCAATAAAATGCTAATTGATTATGTAAAAATCATACAATGTTATTTCCTGGATTTTATTTTTAGTTTCTGTCTCTCACAGTTGAAGTGTACCTACCTACAATAAAAATTACAGACCTCTGCATTCTTTGTAGATGGGAAAACTTGCAAAATCGGTAGCGTATCAAATACTTATTTTCCCCACTGTAAGTAGCAAAATTTACAATATTGAAGTCATCTTTAATCTGCAGGCAGGTATGACATATGCATCTCTCTAAGACTAGGCACTATTTCCTATATCTAATTCCTGTTTTTGGTTGGATAGCATGACTAGTATACATTGTCTGTCGATACCTTTTAAAAATAAGTGTTATAAATAGAAAAAAAAACTTTTTTCTGTCTGTGACAGGCCTATTTAGAGTGAAATAGTTAGTTTCAATGCCCTCAAGACTAATTAAAGTCTTATAGTTTTAAGGTTGAAGGAAGACATTGATTTCAATCTACATCCTAACATATTGATCCAGAAGATGGAAAAAACTCCATGAGGCATATGATAATTGCCCTATATTAGGATGAAAAATACTTCTCGGCTCAACATACAGCAATTAGCCTGGTTCCCTGGATCAACACCCTATCACAGAATTTAGTGGCCATAACCTGTGATATTATAATTACTGAGGGAAGGAGGTTTTTAGCCAAAATCTCACAATACATGACCCCATCCATCCTCCCTTCAATACGGTGCAGTCGTCCTGTCCCCTTTACAGAAAAGCACCCACAAAATATGATGTTTCCCCCACCTTGCTTCACAGTTGGGACATTGTTCTTGTGATTGGGGTTGGCACCTTGCATACCCTGCTACATTTTAATTGATGATGGTATAGTGTGTTTCTATCTGTAATGTTTGAGGCTGTGATCCCAGCTCTTTCATGTCATTGACCAGGTCCTCACGTTTAGTACTGGGCTGATTCCTGTTATTTCTCAGAATCATCCTTACCCCACAAGGCGAGGTCTTGCATGGAGCCCCAGACCGAGGAAGATAGACAGTCATCTTGTGTTTCTTCCATTTTCTAATAAATGTTGCAACAATTGTTGCCATCTCACTAAGCTGGTTGCCTATTGTTCTGTAACCTATCTTTAACATTGGGTACCCAGGGACATGCATTGTATGCGGATGCGTCCGTGTGCATAGTTTTGACGTGCCCGCCGAACGCACAAAAATGCAATATGTTGAATTCGGCGGACGCATCTGCATGCAACGCATGTCCCTGCGTACCCAGTGTTAAATATAGGTACGCAGGACTCATGCAGCAGTAGGCAGAGCATATCTGGAGCTTAAGGGAAGAAGTACGCAGCCCTATGCAGACCAGCCAAATGCTAACATGAACCTGGCCTAACACTTGTACATCAGATGTCTGAATGAGATCACTTACTTTACCATATACTGTATTGGAAGGGGAAACAAATTCCAAATTTTGTGAAAAAGTGAAAACTCGCAATTCCACTTTTGTCCTATGGATTTTGTTTTTTGAAGAAGCGTCAGTTGCCACTGTTAGAGGCAGTTACATATGTGGAGCATCAGCAGTAACAATTAATAACATCATTCTATAGGTCAGTACGATTGCAGCCATAGCAATTAGATATACTGCAGTTTTCATACTTTACTGTTTTTTAATAAAAATCAGAACTTTGCAAAAAAAATTCCTTGTATGTAACCATTTTAAATGTCCTAAACAAGCTCTGAGGCCTGTTTCACACTTGCTTTTTTTTGCAGCGCGTTTTTCCCGCAAAAAAACGCATTGAAAAACGCATACAAAAGCATACAACTGCTGCGTTTTTTTCAAGCATTTTTATGAGCATGCATGAAAAAAACGCAGCGTTTTTATGCGTTTGTATGCGTTTTTAGTGCGTTTTTACCGCGTTTGCGTTTTTTTCCAACATTAGGTGGCCCCTCACACTAACCCAAACCATGACTTTACTAACCCTAACCCTGACCCTAACCCTAACCCTAACCCTTAACCAAACCATACTTAACCCTAACCCAAACCCTAACTAACCTTAACCCTAACCCTAACCCTGACCCTAACCCTTAACCAAACCATACTTAACCCTAACCCTGACCCTAACCCTTAACCAAACCATACTTAACCCTAACCCAAACCCTAACTAACCCTAACCCTAACCCTGACCCTAACCCTTAACCAAACCATACTTAACCCTAACCCTGACCCTAACCCTGACCCTAACCCTTAACCAAACCATACTTAACCCTAACCCTAACCCTGACCCTAACCCTAACCCTAACCCTGACCCTAACCCTTAACCAAACCATACTTAACCCTAACCCTAACCCTAACCCTAACCCTGACCCTAACCCTTAACCAAACCATACTTAACCCTAACCCTAACCCTGACCCTAACCCTTAACCAAACCATACTTAACCCTAACCCTAACCCTGACCCTAACCCTTAACCAAACCATACTTAACCCTAACCCTAACCCTGACCCTAACCCTTAACCAAACCATACTTAACCCTAACCCTGACCCTAACCCTAACCCTAACCCTGACCCTAACCCTTAACCAAACCATACTTAACCCTAACCCTGACCCTGACCCTAACCCTAACCCTAAACCCCCTTAACTAACCCTAACTTTACCCAAACCCCTAAATTCCATTGTCTAAACTAATGGTAAAAAAAAAAACGCATGTGCAAAAAAACGCATACATAAGCATGCCAATGCGCACATATGCTCACCATAGACTTATAATGGGTGTCTTGCTGTAAAAAAACGCATTGCGCGTGCATGCGTTTTTTTGAGGCAAATCGGACGCACAAAAAATGCAACAAGTTGCATTTTGTGCGCCCGAGCGCATACCGCAAAAAAACGCATGCGCGGTAAAACGCGTACAAACGCATGTGTATGCGCACATAAGCGCATCCCATGCAAAGTATAGGAAAAAAAAAACGCATGCGCTGTTTAGCGCTAAATTACCGCGAAAAAAACGCAAATGTGAAACCAGCCTGAGAACTGTATTTAATACATTTGGTCAGCAGTGAGCTGTGCGAGAGGACCAAAGATTCTAACGTAGAATGGGGATCAGAAGATGCGGTGAGGACCGGAATAATTTTGTAGCAGACTGGGTGGTGGAACCACTGTGACGAAGCCCAAGTAAGACATGGAGGGGCATGACTAGGAGCCTCACCCAATCTGGATCCAGATATTCAGCAGTGTACACTGAGATCTGAGTAGAGACTAGGTTGGTGGTCCAGGTACGACTCCAGGACTAACTTCGGGTAGATGGCAGCTGACACCCTAGGAACGGATAACTGGGGCTGCCCATGGGAATGTGCAACAGATGCAGGCAGGCGGATTAAGATGACTGGTACCACAGATGCAGACGGGAAAGGCTGACAGAGAAATGACCACTGGCAAGTGCAACTGGACCAGGTGATGTTGAGATGACAACTGGCAGGTGTCTCAGGACCAGCTGACATTGAGATGAGCAATGGCAGGTCAACTGGAGTGGCTGACGTTGAGATGGGCAAGGCAGTTGCAACTCGCCCGGCCAATGTTGGTATGAGCACTAACAGATACAGCAGGATCGGCTGCCATGGAGAAGAGCACTGGCAGGTGCAGCGGGATCAGCTGCAGTTTAGATGAGCACTGGCAGGTGCAGCAGGACCAGTTGACTTAGAGATAAGCACTTGCAGGTGCAACGTACAGGGATACGACCACTGAAATCTGAGAACTCACAAGAGTGTTAGGAAACAAACTCACATTGCACAGGCACCTCCATGGTTCAGGAGGTGCTTTAAATAGTAAGTGTCCTCCAGCTATTGGCTGGGGACACTTTTGAGGAACACGCATGGCCCTTTTAATTCTGCACTGACAGCTAAGAGAGGCGCCCCTCCCACCCCTGGCTGTTAACCCCCTCACTGCAGCGATCGAGCGTGATCGCAGCGTTCAGAGGGGGAGGGGTCATTCACCTACGGAAAGCTGCAGAGACCATGCTCACAGCATGGTGTCAGCAGCTTTCAGCACAAGGAATAATACATTACAATGCTGGAGCATGGTAATGTATTATACTTAAAGTGAAAGTCCCATAAAGGGACAAGGTAAAAAAAACATTTTTTAAAAAAATATGTAAAAAATTTAAAAAAATAGTGAAAAATAATAAAAAAATCCCCGAAAAATTCCCCTAAAAATACACGTTTATGTAAAAAAATAAAAAGTACACGTTTCATATCATCACGTCCGTAAAAATCCCATCTATAAAAGCTCCACCCTAGTTAACCCCTTCAGTGAACGCCGTAAAATAAACACAAAAAAGTAGCAAATTATAGTTTTTTCAAGCGGTATCATCATACCACTTGGAAAAAGTGCAATAACACGCAAACAAAAAGACAGATATAAATAAACATAGTACCACTGAAAACATCATCTTGTCCTGCAAAAAACGAGCTGTCACACAGCATCATCAGCAAAAACATAAAAAAGTTATAGCTTGCAGAATAAAGTGATGCAAAAATAATTTTTTCTATAAAAGTTTTTATTGTGTAAAAAATACCAAAACATTAAAAAACTATATAAATGAGGTATCGCTGTAATCATACTGACCTGAAGAATACAGCTGCCATACTAATTTTACCACACGGGGAATGATGAAAAAAAAAAAAACAAATGCTGAATTGCTAGTTTTTGTTCATTCTGCCTCCTCAAAAATCAGAATAGAAAGTGATCAAAATCGTTATGTGCCTGAAAATGGTACCAATGAAAACGTCGGCTCGTCCCGCAAAAAACAAGCCCACACATGACTCTGTCGGCCGAAATATGGAAAAATTATAGCTCTCAAAATGCGGCGATGCATTTCTTACAAAAAACTCTTCCAAAAAAAAGCGTCCTTTTGGAAGTGCATTGAGCAGCAGGGTGGTGTGCTGGTAAAAGGGAAAAAAAATCTTTAGCAGCAGGGTGGTGTGCTGGTAAAAGGGAAAAAAAATCTTTTAAATCTTCTGCCTGAGCGAGTGTGACCTGAGCGTAAGTGCAAACTGTGGTAAGTGTGTGACTTGTGATTCAGTGACTTTGGATTCAGGGAGTTTCCAAGGGAGGTATTACTGAATTGCTGTTATATTTTATTAATACTTTTTATTTATTTTTGCTTATCTTTTTGTCTGCTGCAATCCCCATTAGGATGTCCTCCACTATTGCCAATGCCATCCAGTGCACGTCTTGCCACATGTATGAAATCCTTGAACAGCCGGTCGAGGGTGCATACTGCTGTGCGAGATGTGAGCATATTGTGCATTTGGAAGCCCAGATACTGGATCTAAATGTGCAGCTGGCAACACTGAGATCCATAGACAATATGGAAAGGAGTCTTCTGCTCACTGAGCAGATGCTCAATGGGATAGATGGGGGGGGATGCTAGGTTGGAGCTGCAGGACAATGAAGCAGCTAGCTGGGTGACAGTTAGAAGGTGGGGTAGAGGGAAGAGCACCAAGGAGGCTAGTCCTGATCTGGCACACCCCAATAAGTTTGCTAAGTTGGCAGATGAGGGGAGTGTTAGTGCAGGAGTAACACTGCTGCAGCAAGGCATGTCCTCTGAAAGCTGGAGGAGTGTCTGCTCCAGTAAGGGGGGAAATAGGAGAGCAGGGCAGGCCAGACAGGTTCTGACAGATTCTGGTAGTGGGGGACTCAATTATTAGGGGAACAGATAGGGCAATCTGTCACAAAGACAGGGATCGTCGAACGGTGTGCTGCCTACCTGGCGCTCGAGTCCGACACATCGCTGATCGGGTTGACAGATTACTGGGAGGGGCTGGTGAGGATCCAGTGGTCATGGTGCACATTGGCACAAATGCAAAGTTAGAGGTAGGTGGAAGGTCCTTAAAGATGATTTCAGGGACTTAGGCTGTAAGCTTAAAGCAAGGACCTCCAAGGTGGTATTTTCGGAAATACTTACTGTACCACGAGCCACGCCAGAGAGGCAATGGGAGATTAGGGAGGTTAATAAGTGGCTCAGGAATTGATGTAGGAAGGAGGGGTTTGGGTTCCTGCAGAACTGGGCCGGCTTCTCAGTTGGCTACAGGTTCTACGCTAGGGACGGGCTGCACCTCAATGGGGAGGATGCAGCTGTGCTGGGGGAGAAAATGGCTAGAAGGTTGGAGGCGTGTTTAAACTAGGGACGGGGGGAGGGTATTCCTTTTATAGGTGGGGAAGACAGTGCAGATGGAGACCTGGGCACAAATAATGAAATTGGGGGTGGGGGTGGCATGGGAGGTGAGGTTAGAACAGTTAATTATATAAGAAAGAATAGAGGTACAGAGAGATACATAAAGTGCATGTATACTAATGCCAGAAGCCTCGCCAACAAGATGGAGGAATTGGAGTTAATGTTGTTGGAACATAATTATGACATGGTGGGGATATCTGAGACATGGCTGGACGAGAGCCATGACTGGGCGGTTAATTTACAGGGCTATAGTCTGTTCAGAAATGACCGAACAAATAAGCGAGGGGGAGGCATGTGTTTATATGTAAAATCATCCTTAAAACCCATCCTTCGTGATAATATATATGAATTTAATGAAAATGTAGAGTCCCTGTGGGTAGAGATATGGAGAGGGGGAAAAATAATAAATTACTGATAGGGGTTTGTTATAAATCTCCAAAAATAATGGAAGCAACAGAGAATATCCTCATAAAGCAAATAGATGAAGCTGCGACTCAAGGAGAAGTCATTATTATGGGGGACTTCAACTACCCTGAAATACATTGGGGAACCGAAACCTGCAGTTCCAGCAGAGGTAATAGGTAGAGTTGAGCGACTTTTGGTTTTTTAGGGTCGCGTTTCGTTTCGTGAAACCCGACTTTCCCAAAAGTCGGGTCGAGCAAGATCGTCCGATTATAGGGAAAAGTCGGGGTCGTCCCGAAACCCGAAACCCAATGTAAGTCAATGGGGAATAAAAGTCGGCAGTGAGAGGAGGACTGGAAACACACCTACAGTGCCCATTTGAATGCCAAAAGCATCAATTCTTCTTACTTAAGCTTGTCAACCTTAATTAACTTCATAATACAAGGTACGCACTGAAAAATGGGGGTTATTTGGCTAAAGTTGTGGGGGGGGAGGGCTGGCTGCAGGTTTTCATGTGCCCTGGGCGAAAGAGCGCCCCTTTAACACATACCACAACTCATCATGCTCCGATACGGCAGATAAATAGCGGTATAGTACAATGAAAAATACCTCACTTTTTACATCTCATGACGAGGCCCATCTATTTCTCCATACAGAATCATTGGTCCCATATAATGTTTGAAACAGTATATGATGAGCTCCACATAATGCTACAGTATATGTTGGTCCCCATGGATGAAGCTCCACTGTCTTATGGGCCCAAATAATGCTCCAAACATAATGGGCCCCATTTCTAATGCTCTAGTGTATAATGGGCCCTGTAAATGCTGCTCCAGTGTCTGATGTCCACCTTTGGAATGTTCCAGTGTATGGTGGGCCCCATCTATCATTCTCCAGAGTATAGTGCTCCCCAAAAATTGCTGTCCCAACATTGAAAACAATCAAATAAGTCTCCTCGCTAGGGAATCCCTGTACTTGTCTGGACAGGTGCTGTAGCTTGCTTAACAGCTCGCCAGCCGTTCTCACGCCCAGTATGGATTGCACGTGATTGCACAAAGGTTAGAAAGGGTACCGTATCCCTGGATAACATGTATGGATAGCGTACACATTCAAAATATATGTCTCAGGAGGCAGGCTCAGACTGTGTCAGGCCCAGTATGGATTGCACGTGATTGCACAAAGGTTAGAAAGGGTACCGTATCCCTGGATAACATGTATGGATAGCGTACACATTCAAAATATATGTCTCAGGAGGCAGGCTCAGACGGTGTCAGGCACAGTATGGATTGCACGTGATTGCACAAAGGTTAGAAAGGGTACCGTATCCCTGGATAACATGTATGGATAGTGTACACATTCAAAATATATGTCTCAGGAGGCAGGCTCAGACGGTGTCAGGCCCAGTATGGATTGCACGTGATTGCACAAAGGTTAGAAAGGGTACCGTATCCCTGGATAACATGTATGGATAGCGTACACATTCAAAATATATGTCTCAGGAGGCAGGCTCAGATGGTGTCAGGCACAGTATGGATTGCACGTGATTGCACAAAGGTTAGAAAGGGTACCGTATCCCCGGATAACATGTATGGATAGCGTACACATTCAAAATATATGTCTCAGGAGGCAGGCTCAGACGGTGTCAGGCCTAGTATGGATTGCACGTGATTGCACAAAGGTTAGAAAGGGTACCGTATCCCCGGATAACATGTATGGATAGCGTACACATTCAAAATATATGTCTCAGGAGGCAGGCTCAGACGGTGTCAGGCACAGTATGGATTTGACGGCCCAGATTACACAGCGGAGGAGCAGGGAGAGGTAAAGATTGCAAATGCTGGGGCCCTGCCCAAGCAAGGGGGGCCCACTCGTGGGCGTCGGTACTGGCACTGGGCCCCTCATAGTACAGCGGTGTGTCTGACGGCGGGTGTGCACCACCACCGTCAGAGACACTTGATTGCACTATGAGGGACCCTGTGCCAGTGCCCGCGCCCAAGAGTCGGCCTACCCACCTGTCCAGGGCAACGGCACTCGCACGGTGTCGTCCGGTAGGTGGTGACCCCGGCCATGGGGGGGGAGGCAGCACAGTTAGGGAGTTTTAGAAAGTGGCATATGTTGATGTTGGACATTCAGCTGATGCAAAAGGCGAAATAGGTGAAGTACCAGGAAGAGGTGGACCAAAGCAAGCCATTTTTCTGTCACCCTATGTGTCATCAGGGGAAGGTGGGACAAAATCCTTGGAAACCCATGCGTGGTTCATTTTAATGAAGGTTAGATCATCCACATTTTGGGTTGAAAGACGGGTCCTTTTTTCTGTCAGGATTGATCCAGCTGCACTGAAGACTCTTTCCGATAGCACACTTGCAGCTGGGCAAGCGAGCTCCTGTAAGGCATATTGGGCCAATTCAGGCCAGGTGTCCAGTTTAGCGGCCCAATAGTCAAAGGGGAATGACCTGTGTGGGAGAACATCGATATGGGAGGAAAAGTAGTTTGTAACCATAGTTGACAACTGCTGTCTCCTGTCACTTTCCATCGATGCAGTATTACCAGTTGTGTGAGCGGTATTTGAAAAATCAGTCCACAACATTGTCATGAAAACCCTGTCTCCAACGCCACTTCTGCTGTGTGCACCACGAACACCTCTGCCAAGCTGCCCCCGGCCCGTACGGCTCGTGTGAGAACCATCACCGCTGCTGTGTGCTGGGAATGCCTCAAGCAACCGATTTACCAGAGTTGCTTGTTTATTAGCCAATATTAGGTCAAGGTTCTCCTGTGGCATGATGTTTTGTAATTTGCCTTTATAGCGTGGATCCAGGATGCTGGCCAACCAGTAGTCGTCATCGTTCATCATTTTGGCAATGCGGGGGTCCCTTTTTAGGATCTGCAAGGCATAATCTGACATGTGGGCCAATGTTCCCGGTGTCAATGATGCACTGCGAGTGCTGGGTGGAGGAGCACTTTCTGGCAAATCCACATCCCTCCAGTCACGCACAAACCCTGTACCAGACCTTGCCACGCCAACATTTTCACTTGCCCCACGAGATGCATCCTCCTCCCCTAAGTAATCATCCCCATCATCCTCCTCCTCCTCCTCTTCTTCCTCCACCTCGTCCAGGAGAGGTCCCTGAGCAGACAATGGCTGAATGTCATAAAGGATTCCCTCCTCCTCTTCCTCCTCATCAACATTGACTGCAGACGCCTGCTCCTTAAGGTGCGTCAAAGTTTGCATGAGCAGACGCATAAGTGGGATGCTCATGCTTAGGATGGCGTCGTCTGCGCTTACCAGCCGTGTGCATTCCTCAAAACACTGAAGGACTTTACAGAGGTGTTTCAACCTTCGACCACTGCACACCTGTCAACTCCATGTCTGCTCTCAAAGTGCCTGGCCGTGTATCCTCCCACAAATGCATTATGGCCTGCCTCTGCTCGCACAGCCGCTCCACCATATGCAGGGTGGAGTTCCACCTTGTTGCAATGTCGATAATGAGGCGGTGGTTGGGAAGGTGGAGCAATCGCTGCAGCTTCTGCATACGAACGGAGTGTACAGGCGACCGGAGGATGTGCGCGCACAGTCTTCGCACCTTCTGGAGCAGGGCTGTTAACTCCGGATAATTTATGAGGAAGCACTGCACCACCAGGTTCAAGGTGTGAGCCAAGCAAGGTATGTGGCTGAGTTTTGAAAGGGCTATGGCTGCCACAAAATTACGGCCGTTATCACTAACTACCTTGCCTGCCTCAAGATGTACACTGCCCAGCCATGACTCAGTTTGTCGCTTCAAGTACTCGGCCAGCACCTCGGCGGTGTGCCTGTCGCCCAAACACATCATCTGCAACACAGCCTGCTGATGCTTTCCACTAGCTGCTCGATAGGGGGACACATCGTGTGCAACAGTGGCAGCTGCAGATGGAGTGCTCGTACGACTGCGCTCTGTGGACGAGCTTTCGCTTCTGGAGGAGGAGGAGGAGGAGGGTCAAACGCCTACAGCCAACTGTTTCCTATACCGTGGGCTAGGCAGCACTGTCCCACCACCGCTGTCCCCTGTGGACCCTGCATCCACCACATTAACCCAGTGCGCAGTGATGGAAACGTAACGGCCCTGGCCATGCCGACTGGACCATGCATCAGTTGTGAGGTGCACCTTTCTGCTCACTGACTGCTTGAGTGCATGGACAATGCGGTCTTTCACATGATGGTGGAGGGCTGGGATGGCTTTGCGAGAGAAGAAGTGGCGACTGGGTAGGTCATAGCGTGGTACTGCATAGGCCATGAGTTCGCGGAAAGCTGTGCTTTCCACCAACCGAAAGGGCATCATCTCAAACGAGATTAGTTTGGCAATGTGGGCGTTCAAACCCAGTGTACGCGGATGAGAGACTGAGTACTTTCTTGACCTACTCAGTGTCTGGGAGGGTGAGCTGGACTTGAGAGCTGCATATTGTGGAAGTAGCGGTGGACAGGGCGGACTGAGAGAGGGTTGATGATGGTGATGGAGTTGGTGTTCTTTCTGATGGCCTAGAATCAGTCTTTCGTTGATATAACAGTGGGATTCCCTGACTGCTGTGGTCTTGCAACGACACCTCAACATTTGCTGCTGTGCTAACCGGTGGGCTTACAGTGGGGGAAACAATGTAGCGTTGCTGACTACCTTCGTTGTGATCAGTTGCACATGTGGCACTTGAGGTTTGGTGTTGTGTCCACGCTTGCAAGTGCATGCTGGTTAAATGTCTAAGCATGCAACTGGTATTTAAATTTTTCAGATTTTTCCCTCGGCTAAAGGTCTTTGCGCACATCTTACAGATAACCTTGGGCTGATCATGAGGATTTTGTTCAAAAAAGTGCCACACTGCACTCTTCCTACTTTGGCAGACATTTTGCGGCCTAGCACGCTGTGACCTTTTGACCCTCTGGACAAGCTGTCCAGCAACTCTTTTGATGTTTGGAACCTGTCTTTGGAGTGCTCCGGGCCTGCCAGATAACAGCAGTTGCGATGTCGATGTCTGCTGTGGATGCTCATCTGAGCTATTGGAAGCAGCACCCTCTTCCCCCAATGGATGCCAATCTGGGTCAACAACTGGGTCATCCATCACCTCCTCTTCAATGTCATGTGCACCTTTCTCTGTGTCACCGTGTATGGTGGTATAGTGTGCGGGAAGGGGCACCTGAGTCTCATCAGGGTCAAAATCTGGCTCTGTACACTGCGAGGACAATGTAGTGCTCTGAGTGAATGTACCAGCAGAATCATCCATCAGCGGCTGTGCATCAGTGCACTCCATGTCAGATTCATCTTGGCCTGGGTAATTCAAAATTTCACTTGATAATCCAGGCATGGTATGTGAAAACAGCTCCATGGAGTAATCAGTAGTATGGCCTGCGTCATCCTTCAATCTTGGTTGGGGTGAAGGACACAAGGAAAGGTGTGGTTCATGAACATGAGCCTCCAATGACGACTCAGTGCTTTTACTTTTTACAACTGAAGAAGAGGAGGCGATAGACCTGGAGGCTGAGTCAGCAATGTAAGACAAAACTTTTTCCTGATGCTCTGCCTTTAAAAGCGGTTTGCCAACTCCTAGAAAACTAAGCGTTCGAGGCCTTATGTAGCCAGACGATGACGCAGGGTCAGCACCTCCTGCATTCGGTCCTATTTTGCTCTTGCCACTACCATCAGATCCACCACCAACACCATCATTACCAGCTGCCAACCCCTGCCCAATTCCACGGCCTCTTCCACCAGCCTTCCTCATTTTTGGTAGAAATGTAGACAAAATCCAACAAACTATATAGTAATGTAAAACAAGGTACAAGGTGTCTATAGGACAGGGGAGATTTAGAATTTCTGCACACACTTGTGGACAGTGGACACTTTTGGATTGTGTGAGGCCCACTGATATCTGAGCGCTATGTGACAGGCTCGATGGCACAGCTGCCTGTGACCAAAGTGACGAGAGGATAATGGAGATTTTGAATCTCTGCGCACACTTTTGGACACTGGACACTTGTGGATTGTGTGAGGCCCACTGATATCTGAGCGCTATGTGACAGGCTCGATGGCACAGCTGCCTGTGACCAAAGTAACGAGAGGATAATGGAGATTTTGAATCTCTGCGCACACTTTTGGACACTGGACACTTGTGGATTGTGTGAGGCCCACTGATATCTGAGCGCTATGTGACACGCTCGATGGCACAGCTGCCTGTGACCAAAGTGACGAGAGGATAATGGAGATTTTGAATCTCTGCGCACACTTTTGGACACTGGACACTTGTGGATTGTGTGAGGCCCACTGATATCTGAGCGCTATGTGACAGGCTCGATGGCACAGCTGTGACCAAAGTGACGAGAGGATAATGGAGATTTTGAATCTCTGCGCACACTTTTGGACACTGGACACTTGTGGATTGTGTGAGGCCCACTGATATCTGAGCGCTATGTGACAGGCTCGATGGCACAGCTGCCTGTGACAAAAGTGACGAGAGGATAATGGAGATTTTGAATCTCTGCGCACACTTTTGAACACTGGACACTTGTGGATTGTGTGAGGCCCACTGATATCTGAGCGCTATGTGACAGGCTCGATGGCACAGCTGTGACCAAAGTGACGAGAGGATAATGGAGATTTTGAATCTCTGCGCACACTTTTGGACACTGGACACTTGTGGATTGTGTGAGGCCCACTGATATCTGAGCGCTATGTGACACGCTCGATGGCACAGCTGCCTGTGACCAAAGTGACGAGAGGATAATGGAGATTTTGAATCTCTGCGCACACTTTTGGACACTGGACACTTGTGGATTGTGTGAGGCCCACTGATATCTGAGCACTATGTGACAGGCTCGATGGCACAGCTGCCTGTGACCAAAGTGACGAGAGGATAATGGAGATTTTGAATCTCTGCGCACACTTTTGGACACTGGACACTTGTGGATTGTGTGAGGCCCACTGATATCTGAGCGCTATGTGACACGCTCGATGGCACAGCTGCCTGTGACCAAAGTGACGAGAGGATAATGGAGATTTTGAATCTCTGCGCACACTTTTGGACACTGGACACTTGTGGATTGTGTGAGGCCCACTGATATCTGAGCGCTATGTGACAGGCTCGATGGCACAGCTGTGACAAAAGTGACTAGAGGATAAGGGAGATTGGATTGCTTTTAAAAAAGCAGTTTGCGGAGCAGTGGGTAAACAGCAATGCCAGCGTGTCAGGAAGCCTTAAAAGGCAGCCCAACAACCAACACCACTGATACACCACAATATAGCCTCCCCTTGCACTGCACACACAGTGACTTGTGTGTTGTGCAGGCCAAATCGCTAGCAGCAGAAGCAGTTTTTTAGTCTTCTTCCCTGCCTAACGCTCTCCCTACAGAATCAGCAGCAACCTCTCCCTATACTAAGATCGGCAGAAGTAAGATGGCGGTCGGCGTGCACGCCCTTTTATACCCCCTGTGACGCCCACCAAAGCAAGCCAATCACTTGCATGCCCTTCTGAAAGATGGTGGTGACCCGTGCCTAGGTCATCACGTTGCCCACAGTGTCCGTGGATCCTGATTGGCTGAAAAAGAGAGCAAAACAAACTTTTGAAACGCGACTTTGGCGCGTAAGTCGCCGACCTCGTGGCCGACCTCATCCTAGGGTCGGGTTTCGTTTCATGAAACCCGACTTTGCCAAAAGTCGGCGACTTTTGAATTTTTTCGACCCGTTTCGCTCAACTCTAGTAATAGGTTTTTGACAACTATGAGAGACAATTACCTTTCACAACTGGTTCTGGACCCAACAAGAGGGGGGGCACTGCTAGACCTCATATTAACCAACAGGCCAGACAGCATATCAAATGTAAGGGTTGAGGGTCACTTGAGTAATAGTGATCACAAATTAATAAGTTTTCATGTATCCTTTAAAAAGATGTGTAGTAGTAGGACACTAAACTTCAGGAAGGCAAATTTCCAACGGATGAGAGATGATCTTGGTGCAATTAACTGGGACGATATCCTGAGACATAAATGTGGTGCCCATGAGGCTTCAGTCGCCACAGAGGTACTGCACCTTCTCCTAAGGTGTAGTGCCCCACCATCCAGGTAGGCTGGGAACTCCTTTCCACATTCCAACACCTGCACCCCACACACAGGATAGTTCAGCAGGGACCCATCCATGCTTTATGCTGGAAAGGTCATAGGGTGCCTTTTGTGGTCCCTGGCTTCGTAACACGAGAGGTGCTGGGGAGGCAGGTGGAGTTATATATAAAAGAAAGGGAAGGTGTAGGATTTCAGGTCAGTCTGGGGTGAGTCCCAGAGAAGGAAGTCAGTCAGATGAGGGTCTGAGAGAGAGAGAGAGAGCAGGCTGACAGCAGGTCAGCCTGAGAGGAGCTCAAGGTGGAGGAAGGCAGTCAGTCAGGAGAGGCTGAGGACTGGTCTTAGTGGAACTAGCTCCCTAGGGAAAGAAGAGAAGAGAAAGAGACATAGACTGGAGACTACAGATTCCATAAGAGAGATAGAACAGATCGGAACGAAGGAGAATAGAAGGACGGTGGGAAGCTGGTTGAAGAAAGATAGAGAACCCTTCCAGTTCAGAGAGCGCAAAGGCCAGGGCCCGGTCCCCAAGGTTGATTGGATCTTTATGTCCGGCAACAGACACCGGAGGAGTAGTGAGCCGCTAACGCCTTGCTCCCATCATAGACTTGGGACACAACAGCAACTGAATAGAGAGCCGGGACGCAGTGAGGAGTCCCCGAAGCAGGCTACAGCTGTCTGTCATACAAGTAAAGACTAGGAACACCTAGAGAGAGGCATTCCAGGGTAACTAAGTACTGGAGTGCTTCGCACCTAAAGGCGCATTGGAGGAGTCGTTCAGTAAGGTACATGTTGGTGGAGTGTGGAGGGGAGAATCCTATCCTGCCTGGAGGTTGACTGGAGCCCTGACCTGGAGAACACGGTATGGAGGCGGGCAGTTGAGTGAACTGCAAACAGTGAGTAAAGCTTTGGAACCGCATACTTGGGTGTCCTCCAGTTATTCCCGCACCACTACACCTGCACCAGCATCTATATCATCCTGCGCCTCTCCTCATCCATTGCACCTACACTGCCCTGGGACTACAGCTCCACCTGTGGGGAGCTACACCATCTTTGCTGCACCATACCATCAGTCCCAGCGGATCTGCATGCAGCGTTGGCTTACCATCTTACTTGCCAAACACCACGGGTGGCGTCACAAACTATTCATATAAACTTTAACACCATTAACATCACCGCCATTGATATTGGGCGCCCAGGGCCACGGACCGGGTCACCGCTGCTGTGACACATTCCCGCCTTGACACCAGCCCGGTACCGAGTACCCCGCTGCCCAGGGTGTGCGAGGGCGACCCATAAAAATACACAAAGAAAATGGGAGACGTTTATTAGCATCCTGAATAGGACCTGTGCACAATATATACCATATGGGAATAAACATAGAAATAGGAGGAAACCACTATGGCTAAATAGAGCTGTAAGGGGTGCAATAAGAGATAAAAAATAAAGCATTTAGAGAATTAAAGCAAGTAGGTAGTGATGAGGTATTAAATAAATACAGAAAATTAAATAAATTCTGTTAAAAAGCAAATCAAGACAGCAAAGACTTAGACAGAGAGACTCATTGCCAGAGAAAGTAAAAATAATCCCAAAATATTCTTTAACTACATAAATAGTAAGAAACTAAAAAATGATAGTGTTTGCCCCCTTAAAAATAGTCTGGGTGAAATGGTGGATGAGGAAAAAGCCAATATGCTAAATGACTTTTTTTCAACAGTATTTACACAAGAAAATCCCATGACGGATAACATGATCAGGGATAAAAATTCTCCATTAAATGTCACCTACTTAACCCAGCAGGAAGTACGGCGGCGTCTAAAAATCCTAAAATTGACAAATCCCCGGGCCCAGATGGGATACACCCCCGAGTACAGCAGGAATTAAGCACAGTCATAGACCATTATTTTTAATCTTTAAAGATTCAATAATAACAGGGTCTGTACCACAGGACTGGCATATAGTAAATGTGCCAATATTCAAAAAGGGGACAAAAACTGAACTTGGAAATTATAGGCCAGTAAGTTTAACCTCAACTGTGGGTAAAATCCTGGAGGGTTTTCTAAGAGATACTAATCTGGAGTATCTGGAGAAGAATAACCCCATGACCCAATATCAACATGGGTTTACAAGGGACCGTTTCTGTCAGACTAATCTGATAAGCTTTTATGAAGAGGTAAGTTCAGGACTGGACCAAGGGAATGCAGTGGACGTGGTGTACATGGACTTTTCAAAAGCTTTTGATACGGTGCCACACAAAAGGTTGATACATAAAATGAGAACAATGGGGATAGGGGAAAATATGTGTAGGTGGGTTAAGAGCTGGCTCAGGGATAGGAAACAAATGGTGGTTATTAATGGAGCACACTCGGACTGGGTCACGGTTAGCAGTGGGGTACCACAGGAGTCAGTTTTGGGCCCGCTTCTTTTTAACATATTTATTAATGACCTTGTAGGGGGCATAGAGAGTAAAATTTCAATATTTGCAGATGACACTAAACTCTGCAGGGTAATCAATACAGTGGAGGACAATTTTATATTACAGGATGATTTCTGTAAACTAGAAGCTTGGGCTGATAAATGGCAAATGAGCTTTAATGGGGATAAATGTAAGGTCATGCACTTGGGTAGAAGTGAACAAGATGTATAATTATGGCTTAATAGTAAAACACTGGGCAAAACTGTAACTGAAAAAGACCTGGGTATATGGGTGGATGACAAACTCACATTTAGTGGCCAGTGTCAGGCAGCTGCTGCAAAGGCAAATAAAATAATGGGATGCATTAAAAGAGGCATAGATGCTCATGAGGAGAACATAATTTTACCTCTATATAAGTCACTAGTGCGACCACACTTAGAATACTGTGTACAGTTCTGGTCTCCGGTGTATAAGAAAGACATAGCTGAACTGTAGCAGGTGCAGAGAAGAGCGACCAAGGTTATTAGGGAACTAGGGGGGTCTGCAATACCATGACAGGTTATTACACTTGGGGTTATTTAGTTTGGAAAATCGAAGGCTTAGGGGTGATCTTATTACAATGTATAAATATATATGCGGGGACAATACAAAGACCTTTCTAATGATCTTTTTACTCTTAGACCTGTGACGGGGACAAGGGGGCATCATCTACATCTGGAGGAAAGAAGGTTTAAGCATACTCACAGACGCGGATTCTTTACTGTAAGAGCAGTGAGACTATGGAACTCTCCGCCATATGATGTTGTAATGAGTGATTCCCTAATAAAATTTAAGAAGGGACTGGATGCCTTTCTTGAAAAGTATAATATTACAGGGTATATACACTAGTTTCCTTAATATTACGTTGATCCAGGGAGCTAGTCTGATTGCCGTATGTGGAGTCGGGAAGGAATTTTTTTTTCCCCAATGTGAAGCTTACTGTTTGCCACATGGGTTTTTTTTGCCTTCCTCTGGATCAACATGTTAGGCGAAGTTAGGATAGGATATGGGTTGAACTAGATGGACTTAAAGTCTTCCTTCAACCTTAATAACTATGTTACTATGTCTTTTACTGTGTGACAGAAGCTAAACATGAAAAAAGGATATAAATCTGATATCTCTGTAATCGCAGCGACCCGAGGAATAAAGTCGCCTAATCACTAATACCGCACAAGGAATGGCGTAAAAAATAAAACCAATTCCTCACCTTTTGTGGATTTGTGCATTCTGTGTTATGAATGAGTCACCATAGGAGGCAAAAACAGAAATACTAGCTAAGTCCAGAAAACAAGAGAAGTTGGCAGCTATCGGATTGCAGACCCCTGAACCTATCAACAACAACTAGCAGTAGCTGTGGGGGGTTCCTACGGTGCCCTAGACTAGAGTTGAGCGAAACGGGTCGAAAAATTTCAAAAGTCGCCGACTTTTGGCAAAGTCGGGTTTCATGAAACGAAACCCGACCCTAGGATGAGGTCGGCCACGAGGTCGGCGACTTACGCGCCAAAGTCGCGTTTCAAAAGTTTGTTTTGCACTCTTTTTCAGTCAATCAGGATCCACGGACACTGTGGGCAACGTGATGACATAGGCAGGGGTCACCACCATCTTTCAGAAGGGCATGCAAGTGATTGGCTTGCTTTGGTGGGCGTCACTGGGGTTATAAAAGGGCGTGCACGCCGACCGCCATCTTACTTCTGCCGATCTTAGCATAGGGAGAGGTTGCTGCTGCTGATTCTGTAGGGAGAGCGTTAGGCAGGGAAGAAGAAAAAAAACTGCTTCTGCTGCTAGCGATTTTGCCTGTACAACACACCAGTCACTGTGTGTGCAGTGCAAGGGGAGGCTATATTGTGGTGGATCAGCGGTGTTGGTTGTTAGGCTGCCTTCTAAGGCTTCCTGACAGCTGCATTGCTGTTTACCCACTGCTCTGCAAACTGCTTTTTTAAAAGCAATCCCAATTTTTTTTTTGTCCTGCTGAGGTACTGAGCGTGCATTTTTTCACACCATACAGCGGTGTACGCTCCTCACACAGTACCGTGTAACGGCTGTTATCACAGCCACAGTGAAGCTATCTGTGTGTCACTCTGTGAGAATAAGTCGAGGACATGTTCCGTTCTTACAGACCTGCACCTACTAGTTTTGTCTAGCTTTCAAACAGTTAAATATATTTGCTGTTTGATCACATTCAAAACTATAGAGAGACAGCGTGTGTCAGTCCGTATACTTAAAAAACACGGAGCTTGACAATTTTACGTACACCGGACAGCCGTTTATGTGCACGCTCCTCTCAGTACCGTGTAACGGCTGTTATCACGGCCACAGTGAAGCTATCTGTGTGTCACTCTGTGAGAATAAGTCGAGGACATGTTCTGTTCTTACAGACCTGCACCTACTAGTTTTGTCTAGCTTTCAAACAGTTAAATATATTTGCTGTTTGATCACATTCAAAACTATAGAGAGACAGCGTGTGTCAGTCCGTATACTTAAAAAACATGGAGCTTGACAATTTTACGTACACCGGACAGCCGTGTACGTGCACGCTCCTCTCAGTACCGTGTAACGGCTGTTATCACGGCCACAGTGAAGCTATCTGTGTGTCACTGTGGAAGGATAAGTGGAGGACTTGTTCCGTTCTTACAGACCTACACTCTAGGGAGATTCCTATTCTGCCCAATTCTACATACACCTTGTAGTTTGTGATACACTAGCCAATTTCTGCCTGTGACATAGCACTCTGATATTCAGTGGGCCTCACACAATCCAAAAGTGTCCAGTGTCCACTAGTGTGTGCAGAAATTCAAAATCTCCCTTATCCTGTAGTCACTTTTTTCACACCTGTGCCATCGAGCCTGTGACATAGCGCTCTGATATTCAGTGGGCCTCACACAATCCAAAAGTGTCCAGGGTCCACTAGTGTGTGCAGAAATTCAAAATCTCCCTTATCCTGTAGTCACTTTTTTCACACCTGTGCCATCGAGCCTGTGACATAGCGCTCTGATATTCAGTGGGCCTCCCACAATCCAAAAGTGTCCAGTGTCCACTAGTGTGTGCAGAAATTCAAAATCTCCCTTATCCTGTAGTCACTTTTTTCACACCTGTGCCATCGAGCCTGTGACATAGCGCTCTGATATTCAGTGGGCCTCACACAATCCAAAAGTGTCCAGTGTCCACTAGTGTGTGCAGAAATTCAAAATCTCCCTTATCCTGTAGTCACTTTTTTCACACCTGTGCCATCGAGCCTGTGACATAGCGCTGTGATATTCAGTGGGCCTCACACAATCCATAAGTGTCCAGTGTCCACAAGTGTGTGCAGAAATTCAAAATCTCCCCTGTCCTATAGACACCTTGTACCTTGTTTTACATTACTATATAGTTTGTTGGATTTTGTCTACATTTCTACAAAAAATGAGGAAGGCTGGTGAAAGAGGCCATGGAATTGGGCGGGGTTGGCAGCTGGTAATGATGGTGTTGGTGGTGGATCTGATGGTAGTGGCAAGAGCAAAATAGGACCGAATGAAGGAGGTGTTGAGCCTGCGTCATCGTCTGGCTCCATAAGGCTTCGAAGGCTTAGTTTTCTAGGAGTTGGCAAACCGCTTTAAAAGCCAGAGCATCAGGAAAAAGTTTTGTCTTACATTGCTGACTCAGCCTCCAGCTCTATCGCCTCCTCTTCTGAAGTTGTAAAAAGTAATAGCACTGAGTCGTCATTGGAGGCTCATGTTCATGAACCACACCTTTCCTTGTGTCCTTCACCCCAACCAAGATTGAAGGATGACGCAGGCCATACTACTGATTACTCCATGGAGCTGTTTTCACATACCATGCCTGGATTATCAAGTGAAATGGTGAATTACCCAGGCCAAGATGAATCTGACATGGAGTGCACTGATGCACAGCCGCTGATGGATGATTCTGCTGGTACATTCACTCAGAGCACTACATTGTCCTCGCAGTGTACAGAGCCAGATTCTGACCCTGATGAGACTCAGGTGCCCCTTCCCGCACACTATACCACCATACACGGTGACACAGAGGAAGGTGCACATGACATTGAAGAGGAGGTGATGGATGACCCAGTTGTTGACCCAGATTGGCATCCATTGGGGGAAGAGGGTGCTGCTTCCAATAGCTCAGATGAGGAGCATCCACAGCAGACATCGACATCGCAACAGCTGTTATCTGGCAGGCCCGGAGCACTCCAAAGACAGGTTCCAAAAATCAAAAGAGTTGCTGGACAGCTTGTCCAGAGGGTCAAAAGATCACAGCGTGCTAGGCCGCAAAATGTCTGCCAAAGTAGGAAGAGTGCAGTGTGGCACTTTTTTGAACAAAATCCTCATGATCAGGCCAAGGTTATCTGTAAGAAGTGCGCAAAGACCTTTAGCCGAGGGAAAAATCTGAAAAATTTGAATACCAGTTGCATGCTTAGACATTTAACCACCATGCACTTGCAAGCGTGGACACAACACCAAACCTCAAGTGCCACATGTGCAACTGATCACAAAGAAGGTAGTCAGCAACGCTACATTGTTTCCCCCACTGTAAGCCCACCGGTTAGCACAGGAGCAAATGTTGAGGTGTCGTTGCAAGGCCACAGCAGTCAGGGAATCCCACTGTTATATCAACGAAATACTGAATCTAGGCCATCAGAAAGAACACCAACTCTATCACCATCATCAACCCTCTCTCAGTCCGCCCTGTCCACCGCTACTTCCACCATATGCAGCTCTCAAGTCCAGCTCACCCTCCCAGACACTATGAGTAGGTCAAGAAAGTACTCAGTCTCTCATCCGCGTACACTGGGTTTGAACGCCCACATTGCCAAACTAATCTCGTTTGAGATGATGCCCTATCGGTTGGTGGAAAGCGCAGCTTTCCGCGAACTCATGGCCTATGCAGTACCATGCTATGACCTACCCAGTCGCCACTTCTTCTCTCACAAAGCCATCCCAGCCCTCCACCATCATGTAAAAGACCGCATTGTCCATGCACTCAAGCAGTCAGTGAGTGGAAAGGTGCACCTTACAACTGGTGCATGGTCCAGTCGGCATGGCCAGGGCCGTTACGTGTCCATCACTGCGCACTGGATTAATGTGGTGGATGCAGGGTCCACAGGGGACAGCGGTGGTGGGACAGTGCTGCCTAGCCCACGGTATAGGAAACAGTTGGCTGTAGGCGTTCGACCCTCCTCCTCCTCCTCCAGAAGCGAAAGCTCGTCCACAGAGCGCAGTCGTACGAGCACTCCATCTGCAGCTGCCACTGTTGCACATGAGGTGTCCCCCTATCGAGCAGCTAGTGGAAAGCGTCAGCAGGCTGTGTTGCAGATGATGTGTTTGGGCGACAGACACACCGCCGAGGTGCTGGCCGAGTACTTGAAGCGACAAACTGAGTCATGGCTGGGCAGTGTACATCTTGAGGCAGGCAAGGTAGTTAGTGATAATGGCCGTAATTTTGTGGCAGCCATAGCCCTTTCAAAACTCAGCCACATACCTTGCTTGGCTCACACCTTGAACCTGGTGGTGCAGTGCTTCCTCAAAAATTATCCGGAGTTAACAGCCCTGCTCCAGACTGTGCGCGCACATCCGCCGGTCGCTTGTACACTACATTCGTATGCAGAAGCTGCAGCGATTGCTCCACCTTCCCAACCACCGCCTCATTATCGACATTGCAACAAGGTGGAACTCCACCCTGCACATGGTGGAGCGGCTGTGCGAGCAGAGGCAGGCCATAATGCATTTGTGGGAGGATACACGGCCAGGCACTTTGAGAGCAGACATGGAGTTGACAGGTGTGCAGTGGTCGAAGCTGAAAGACCTCTGTAAAGTCCTTCAGTGTTTTGAGGAATGCACACGGCTGGTAAGCGCAGATGACGCCATCCTAAGCTTGAGCATCCCACTTATGCGTCTGCTCATGCAAACTTTGACGCACCTTAAGGAGCAGGCGTCTGCAGCCAATGTTGATGAGGAGGAAGAGGAGGAGGGAATCCTTGATGACATTCAGCCATTGTCTGCTCAGGGACCTCTCCTGGACGAGGTGGAGGAAGAAGAGGAGGAGGAGGATGATGATGGGGATGATTACTTAGGAGAGGAGGATGCATCTCGTGGGGCAAGTGAAAATGTTGGCGTGGCAAGGTCTGGTACAGGGTTTGTGCATGACTGGAGGGATGTGGATTTGCCAGAAAGTGCTCCTCCAACCAGCACTCGCAGTGCATCATTGACACCGGGAACATTGGCCCACATGTCAGATTATGCCTTGCAGATCCTAAAAAGGGACCCCCGCATTGCCAAAATGATGAACGATGACGACTACTGGTTGGCCAGCATCCTGGATCCACACTATAAAGGCAAATTACAAAACATCATGCCACAGGAGAACCTTGACCTAATATTGGCTAATAAACAAGCAACTCTGGTAAATCGGTTGCTTGAGGCATTCCCAGCACACAGCAGCGGTGATGGTTCTCACACAAGCCGTACGGGCCAGGGGCAGCTTGGCAGAGGTGTTCATGGTGCACACAGCAGAAGTGGCGTTGGAGACAGGGGTTTCATGACAATGTTGTGGACTGATTTTTCAAGTACCGCTCACACAACTGGTAATACTGCATCGATGGAAAGTGACAGGAGACAGCAGTTGTCAACTATGGTTACAAACTACTTTTCCTCCCATATCGATGTTCTCCCACACAGGTTATTCCCCTTTGACTATTGGGCCGCTAAACTGGACACCTGGCCTGAATTGGCACAACATGCCTTACAGGAGCTCGCTTGCCCAGCTGCAAGTGTGCTATCGGAAAGAGTCTTCAGTGCAGCTGGATCAATCCTGACAGAAAAAAGGACACGTCTGTCAACCCAAAATGTGGATGATCTAACCTTCATTAAAATGAACCATGCATGGGTTTCCAAGGATTTTGTCCCACCTTCCCCTGATGACACATAGGGTGACAGAAAAATGGCTTGCTTTGGTCCACCTCTTCCTGGGACTTGACCTATTTCGCCTTTTGCATCAGCTGAATGTCCAACATCAACATATGCCACTTTCTAAAACTCCCTAACTGTGCTGCCTCCCCCCCCATGGCCGGGGGCACCACCTAGCGCACGACACCGTTCGAGTGACGTTGCCCTGGACAGGTGGGTAGGCCGACTCTTGGGCGCGGGCACTGGCACAGGGTCCCTCATAGTGCAATCAAGTGTCTCTGACGGTGGTGGTGCACACCCGCCGTCAGACACACCGCCGTACTATGAGGGGCCCAGTGCCAGTACCGACGCCCACGAGTGGGCCCCCCTTGCTTGGGCAGGGCCCCAGCATTTGCAATCTTTACCTCTCCCTGCTCCTCTGCTGTGTAGTCTGGGCCGACAAATCCATACTGTGCCTGACACCGTCTGAGCCTGCCTCCTGATGTATAGACATATATTTTGAATGTGTATGCTATCCATACATGTTATCCGGGGATACGGTACCCTTTCTAACCTTTGTGCAATCACGTGCAAGCCATACTGGGCCTATCACCGTCTGAGCCTGCCTCCTGATGTATTGACATATATTTTGAATGTGTACGCTATCCATACATGTTATCCGGGGATACGGTACCCTTTCTCACCTTTGTGCAATCACGTGTAATCCATACTGGGCGTGAGAATGGCTGGCGAGCTGTTAAGCAAGCTACAGCACCTGTGGTTTGCACACGTAAGTTTTTCATTTTTTCAGGAATGACGGTTAGGCCTAATTCCGGAACTGCGGTTGACCTGCACTTACTGGGAAATCATCGTTCGCGGGTGATAATTGTAATCAGTGATCCCCATCACTAACGTTGTTCAGCGGGTTATCTGCACCTGTAAGCGGCAAACGCTGGCCTTTTCAGTGTAGCGCACATGCAGCCACGGACATGTAAGGGCATGACACACCAGTTATTGGCCAATCTCATGTGCCAGAGTCTCACGTGTCCCTCTAGTAAGCCGGACTCGGACCGCGGGGCATGACGGAGTCTCGTTCATTAACGGAATTAAGCTTGCAATGTGTGCATCTTTTCTGTAGCTGGCATGGTTGAGGTTTCCCAGGTGGAGTCGAATTTAACCATAGGCTCCACTCCTGGTGGTGCCCTTCTGGACATTCCTTTAAGGTTCAGCTTTGCAACCATACTGCCCACGTAAAACAAACACTTTGCCTTCATGAACGCTGTTTGGAGGGTCATGACTCGTGGGAATAACGCCACCCAATCAGATAACCTGCTAGAGAGATCCTTCGTTGCTCCCAAGCATGACATCACACTCCCTAGGAGGAAGGTAATGCCACTGTGGCGACCGTACTCCTGGGGGCGACACAAGTGCACTGATGCCCAGCCACTGCTCGATGAATCTGCTGGTACATTGACCCAGACCACTACATTCCCCTCGCACGCTACATGGCCTGAATCTGACCCTTATGAAACTCAGGTTACCCTTCCCATATACAGTTCCATCTTACACGGTGACAAAGAGGAAGCTGCAGATGAAAGTGCAGGTTCGGCCCACCCGCCATCAGACACACCACCGTACTATCAGTGGCCCTGTGCCAGTGCCGTCGCCAACGAGTGGGCCCCCCCTGCTTGCTCAGGATCACAGCACTTGCAAGGTTGAAATACTGTGCAGTGAGATGGAAGATGGGGACGACGAGGAGTCCAGACTAGTACAGGGATTCCCTAGCGAGGAGACTTATTTGATTGTTTTCAATGTTGGGACAGCAATTTTTGGGGAGCACTATACTCTGGAGAATGATAGATGGGGCCCACCATACACTGGAACATTCCAAAGGTGGACATCAGACACTGGAGCAGCATTTACAGGGCCCATTATACACTAGAGCATTAGAAATGGGGCCCATTATGTTTGTAGCATTATTTGGGCCCATAAGACAGTGGAGCTTCATCCATGGGGACCAACATATACTGTAGCATTATGTGGAGCTCATCATATACTGTTTCAAACATTATATGGGACCAATGATTCTGTATGGAGAAATAGATGGGCCTCGTCATGAGATGTAAAAAGTGAAGTATTTTTCATTGTACTATACCGCTATTTCTCTGCCGTATCGGAGCATGATGAGTTGTGGTATGTGTTAAAGGGGCGCTCTTTCGCCCAGGGCACATGAAAACCTGGAGCCAGCCCTACCCCCCCACAACTTTAGCCAAATAACCCCCATTTTTCAGTGCGTAACTTGTATTATGAAGTTAATTAAGGTTGACAAGCTTAAGTAAGAAGAATTGATGCTTTTGGCATTCAAATGGGCACTGTAGGTGTGTTTCCTGTCCTCCTCTCACTGCCGACTTTTATTTCCTATTGACTTACATTGGGTTTCGTGTTTCGGGACGACCCCGACTTTTCCCTATAATCGGCCGATCTTGCTCGACCCGACTTTTTCACGAAACGAAACTCGACCCTAAAAAAACAAAAGTCGCTCAACTCTAGTTTCCACTGTTTAGGCACATCAGGGGCTCTTGAAATGCAACATAATGTCCACTAATTATTCCAGCAAATTTTACATTCAATAAGTCAAATGGCGCTCTTTCCCTTCCAAGCTCTGCCATGTGCTCAAACAGTGTTTTTTGCCCACATATGAGGGATCTGCGTACTCAGGTAAAATTGCATAACAAATTTTGAGGTCCGCTTTTTCCTGTTACCCTTGCAAAAATAAAAAAATGTGTTTCTAAAGTAAAATTTTGGTAAAACAAGTTAATTGTTCATTTTTCCCATCCACATTCCATTAATTCCTGTGAAGCACCTGAAGGGTTAATACACTTCTTGATGTGGTTTTGAACACTGTAAGGTAGTGCCTATTGTTCATGTTGAGGGACACTCACTCGGCAGCGGATTAAGCACGCCAGGCACGGATTGTTCACATAAATCAGTCCATCTGGTTTATTGTGCAGCATAAACCATATAGCAGCAAGTCTTACATCAGACCAAATGAAGATTCAATGTAGAGCTCCGCTCTGTTAGCCCTGTGGTCACACAGGCTGCGTTTTGCCCAGCAAACAGGCTCTACAGTCTCTCAGTTAATTCCCACTGTCCGGGGTTACCTCTTAGCTGTTTCTCAGTCCTGACATCCCTTCCCTCCTGAGGACTGTCCAGTACTCACAGGCTATTACATACAGGCCACACACGGTCAGCAGCATCCACATCTGCGCTTCAGGAAGGCAGTACACCTTCCAGCACGTCTGCCTTTCGGGACCTTCCACACGGACCAATCAGATCCAGGCATTCCCTCATGTGACCTACCCTGGTCACCTTATATGGACCATAGCCACACCCACAGCATCACATGACTATGACCTCATTACAGGTCTTTCAGATTCACAACCACACACATAGGCTTTACTTCAGACACACGCCCCTGGGTGGGTTTGTAGGTGACTGGTCCCACCCGTCTCCCCAGCCACCTGGAAGCCTTCCCTGATACATTGTGACAAAAACCTCAGCAGTAACTCTGCTGATTAACACAATGTTCAAGCTTCCATCCCAAGGGCCACCCACCCTGGGATACATAACGGTCATTTACCATCCTGTCGTTCATCCTATTTCCATTACCACAAAGAACATGCCTGTATGCCTGTCCTGGGACACCCACACAGCGCCCCCTAGCAGACACAGTGGTCACTGCACCACAACACCTTGAGGTATTGCAGTTTTTAGAATGGTGTATTTGTATTTTCTGTCATATAATCCCCTCAAAGTCACTACAAATGGTTTCGTAAATTTTGTTGGAAAAATTTCTGCAAACGGAGCTCTAGATAACTGTGTTATTTCCTGCAGAGATGAGCCCTGGCTGGAAGAAGTGATGGCGATCTGTGCTGGAGGAAAGAGGAAAAGCAAGGATGAAAGACTACACCTAGAGACATCCCTGTGAGTTTGGGCCCCGTTACATCAAACGACACACCAGCGATCCCGATAACAATACGACCTCATCAGGAACACTGGTGCGTCGATACATGATCGCTCGTGAGTTGTCAAACAGGAAGACTCACCAGTGATCAGGACCAGCGAGGACGCTGGTATCCAGGGTAAATAGCGGGTAACTAAGCGCGTGTCGCTCGTGCTGGGAGCTGGTATCCAGGGTAAACAGTAGGTCCTGTGTATAATGTCATTAATCACTGTATTACCTGTACACAGACACTGCATACTAAGTATAGATCTCCTGTGTATAATGGCACTTATGGTGATAATATTATGTTTTTATTACTGATCAGTATTGTAGTATTCAGTCACTATGAGGTGGTAATATGTGGTCTGGACATGGTGTTGCGGTATTTGTCCCTTGTATGTGTGTAGGTAGGTGTGCCGACTGGGGGGGTGACCCCTTTCTTGCTGCGAACAGACTTGAGACAGAGTCCAAGGTGCGTCCAACAGGTCCTCTTTATTGGTCGTACTCTCACGACCCGCAGCACCACACAGCAGCTGCATGACAAACTTTGCAGCACCACACAGCAGCTGCTCGACTCTGCACACAGGCTCGGATACCTTCACTTGCCTCCTCTATGACGTCCCTCGCGGCTCTTTCACTGTGGCTGCCCTAGGCCTGCCACCACAGTGTTTCGCCTGCCCGAGTCTGACCGTCTTGTGGTACTCCCAGGCTCTCTCGCTGTCTGCGGCTTCTCCTGTCAGGGTCACCCCCCTGACCGTCTTCCTCAACAGTCCTTCCTGGAGCTCTTCCTGTCTCATCCTTCAGTCTTCTCTTCTGAGCTCCCCTCTCTGGACTGTCCGTTCTGGAACTCTCCCCTCTTATATCCCCTCTCTCACTGGGAATTCCCCTCTAGAGTTCCTGTAACCCCGTCCCCCCATGACTGTGCGTTTTCGTAGCCATAAGCTGATCTTAAGTCCTTTTCTCACAGCTCGCTACTCCCATCTTGTGGCCTTTCTCCAGCTGTCTCCCATCTATAAATGCTACAGTCCCCCTAAAGCACACTATACCTTTACCTTTCCACTGCTGACAGGTCCGTACGTCAGTCCACTTCCCCTACATATGCTATTATTTGGCCACTTTGTGGTGGTAATATGTGGTCTGGTCATGGTGCGGTGGTATTTCTTCCTTGCATGTGATATTATTTGGTCACTGTGGTAGTAATATGAGTCAACAGTGTGATGCAGCAGCAAAAAAGGCAAATGCAATTCTAGGATGTATTAACAGAAGCATACAGTCTAGATCACGTGAAGTCATTATTTCCCTCTACTCCTCTTTGGTCAGACCTCATCTGGAATATTGTGTCCAGTTTTGGGCACCACATTTTAAAAAAGACATCAACAAACTGGAGCAAGTTCAGAAAAGAGCGACCAGAATGGTGACCGGTCTGCAAACCCTGTCTTATGAGGAAAGGTTGCAGGATTTGGGAATGTTTAGTTTGCAAAAGACAAGATTGAGAGGAGACTTAATAGCTGTCTACAAATATCTAAAGGGCTGTCACATTGTAGAAGGATCAACTTTATTCTCATTTGCACAAGGAAAGACTAGAAGCAATGGGATGAAACTGAATGGGAAGAGACACAGATTAGATATTAGAAAAAACTTTTTGACAGTTAGAGTGATCAATGAGTGGAACAGGCTGCCACGAGAAGTGGTGAGTTCTCCTTCAATGGAAGTCTTCAAACAGAGGCTGGACAGACATCTGACTGGGATGATTTAGCGAATCCTGCTTTGAGCAGGGGGTTGGACCAGATGGCCCAGGAGGTCCCTTCCAACTCTACGATTCTATGATTCTATGATTCTAATATTTGGTCTGGTCATGGTGTGGTGGTATTTGTTCCATGTATGTGATATTATAAGTCACTATGTGGTGGTAATGCAGTCATATGTTAAAGTTTGGGCACCCCTATTAATGTTAACCTTTTTCTTTATAACAATTTTGGTTTTTGCAACAGCTATTTCAGTTTCATATATCGAATAACTGATGGACTCAGTTATATTTCTGGATTCAAATGAGGTTTATTGTACTAACAAAAAATGTGCAATCTGCATTTTAAAAAAAAGGTTAACATTAATAGGGGTGCCCAAACTTTAACATATGACTGTATATGCCTTTTTATTAATGTCTTGTAGTTTCTGTACTGTGCAATGTTTTTATCCGTAATGTAATGTATGTGCTGTGTTTGTAACGTCTGATAATGCTTCACCATGTTTGCTAAATGTATGTTAGCTTAGGGAAATGAACTAGTTAATTTTGTAGGCTGGGTAAGCAGCTTCTAGAGAGCAGGAAGCTTCTGCTTCCAGTCAGTAGCCTGAGCAAGTTTGCCCTGGGCAGATGTGTATCCAGAGCCGGGGCATTGTCAGATCCCAGGAGGGAACAGAATCTGCTGCCCCAGACTAAGGACTTAAGGACTTTGGAAGGGCCCCCCGCTGTTTGGACTAAAAGCAACCAGATCCTAGCGAGTGGAATACTGCTTGATTTCGGCTACCGTGGCTGTGGTGGGTATGGCCATGAACAGTGTCAAGGAAAGAGCAGGGAGCCAGTGTTGTACCCCTTTTTTCTTCTCATAACTGTTCTATTAAAGTTTGTTACCTGTTGGACCGCAGCTGTGATCCTGGACTTTAATTACCTGGACTACCATGAATGGAAGAAGAGTTAACTAGTGAGGGAAGCTGAGACCGTCCTATGTTTCATGTGCAAGGGGCCGGGGTGTCTGTGAACTGTGTTTTATGGGTGAACTCGGTCAGGACTACCACCCCGGTCGCCCTTGTTACAGTTATACTATGGGGCAGTGCAGATCTGTGATATTTTATCAGACAGCACTCAGCCCAATGTTATACTATGGGGCAGTGCAGATCTGTGATATTTTATCAGACAGCACTCAGCCCAATGTTATACTATGGGGCAGTGCAGATCTGTGATATTTTATCAGACAGCACTCAGCCCAATGTTATACTATGGGGCAGTGCAGATCTGTGATATTTTATCAGACAGCACTCAGCCCAATGTTATACTATGGGACAGTGCAGATCTGTGATGTTTATCAGATAGTACTTGGCCCAATGTTATAGCACTCGGCCCATATCTGCACTGCTCCATAGTATAACATTGGGCTGAGTCCACTCCTTGTGAATCTCCCCCAAATTTTTGAATGGCCTTTTCTTAACAATTCTTTTAAGGCTGCGGTTATCCCTGTTGCTTGGTCACCTTTTTCTACCACACTTTTTCCTTCCACTCAACTTTCCATTAATATGCATGGATAAGGAATTTAGCAATGACCTTTTGTGGCTTACCCTCCTTGTGGAGTGTGTCAATGACTGCCCTCTGGACATCTGTCAAGTAAGCAGTCTTCCCCATGATTGTGGAGCCTACTGAAACAAACTAAGGGACCTTTTTAAACACTTAGGAAGCCTTTGCAGGTGTTTTTTGTTAATTATTCTAATTTACTGAGATAATGACTTTTGAGTTTTCATTGACTGTAAGCCATAATCATTAACATAAATAAACACATGAAATAGATAACTCTCTAATGACTCTATATAATATATGAGTTTCACTTTTTGTATTGAAGAACTGAAATAAATTAACTTTTTGATGATATTCTAATTTTGTGAGAAGCACCTGTACCTAGTGACACCTCTCCTACTGTCCACCTTTCTTGGCTGCATGACATCAGTAACCAAACGGAAGCAATGATGTACTAGTCCAATTGAAGATAAAACTTGCAAAATTTTATTATTCAACTTAAAATTGACACAGAGAATGGATTTTTTTTTTATATAGAAAATACAGGCTAATTATGTTCAAATGCTACTGTGATACAAGAACACATTGCTCCCACATGTAGTCCCAATCAATGAACAATTGAAACTTATGTCCATTAGAAATTTAATTAAATATTATATTATAAACAAATGAATATACAAGCACACTGCAATTACCCAATTATGCAAAGGTACCAGCAAGTATACCATTAATGAACTCAGGGCTCAATGCTGAACAATAATAATAATAATACACAGTAAGTCCATGGCAATTACATTATTGTGGTCATAAAGAGTGCACAGCAACTGGTGGAACACAGGGGAAGAGTGTGTGCCCGCCCCGATGCGCGTTTCGGAACACCTTCGTCAGGGGGCGCATTGAGGTGGGCACCTTCGTTGGGGCGGGTACCTTAGTATTCAATTGGACTAGTACATCATTGTTTCCATTTGGTTACTGGTGTTATGTTATGTTTGATGTGTCCATTAGGTCCTATACATCCACATGAGGTCCTCATATTAATATATTAATTGTGGTTTGGATCAATTATCACGTGTTTTTGTTGGTGGAATATTATATACTTTCTTGGCTGCAGCAGTGGCATCACGCCTACAGTTGCAGCTCAGAAGTGGCACTGGAGCAGGGCTGGATGATGTTTTCAATATTTGCAATCACTTCAAGTCTTATAACAATAGAACTTTAAAAAATGAAATCCACTTATAATGTCCACACTTCTTAAACTGCTTTTAGATATTAATATTTAATTACTGACATACTGTTACCTTATTTTCCTCCCAGACATATGGCACCCTAAGGATCTCCATAGCATCCACCAGGGACTGTGCACAGGTTATGATATTCTGATATACAAGCTTGGAATAATTTTCACGATCTTGGTCTGAGAAACCAGATCCATGGAGGATTCTCATCTGCTTAATAAATGTGCTTTTTCCACTCTCTCCAGTTCCTGTAAGAAAATACACAAATGCTTTAATGGGTAGTCTGGTCAGAATATATTGATGATTTATTCGTAGGAAAGATAATGTCAGATTGCTGGCGTCCCACATCAAACATCCGATTCCCCACCCATCAGCTATTACAAGCTTCAAAGATAGCAGTATATAAATGCTAAGCTCGGAGCTAAGGCTGGTTTCACATTTGCATCTGTTTCCGCAGCGTTTCATCCGCGGCAATCCGTATGCGTCATGTTTCCCTATCTTTAACATGGTGTACGCAGGAGCATACGTTTGCATCAGTTCGCATGCGTCTGCGTTGTTTTTCGGTGTGCGGCGTGGTTCGGTGAATGCATAACGTTGGATTTTTAGAAGCGGCAAAAATCCGTCAAATATGCGCATTCACGCGCATGTGGATGAGTGCGTCAAATAAACACATTACTGTCTATGGGAACGCACATGCGTACACATGCGTTCAAAATGCATGCATTTTTCACATAATCATATCCGGGTATTGAGACATGCCCATTGGGTGTGGCTTGTGTCAAGGAAATTCTCTGAACGCATGCACTGAAAAAATGCAAACGCTGCTGATTTTCCGTCATGCGTAAGCAGATGCGGATAAAAAATGTGGCGTAAACATGGGTTTGTATGTGTTTTGACATGTGTTTGCGCATGCAGACGAAATGCTGCGCACACAAACGCTAATGTGAACCTAGCCTAAATCATGCAGCTATATTTAAGGGCAGTTTCACACGTCAGTGTCTTCGGTACGTGTAGTGACAGTTTTCTCACGTACCGGAGACACTGACACACGTAGACACATTCTAATGAATGTGTCTATGCAGATGTCAGCGTGTTTTCACGGACCGTGTGTCTGTGTGCAAAATACGCTGACATGTCCGTTTTTGTGCAACAGCACAGATCACACGGACCCATACAAGTCAATGGGTCCGTATAAACATGTACCGCACACGGGTGCTGTCCGTGTGCGATCCGTGTGCATTTTTAAAAGTTAAAGGGTTAACATTGAAACTAATTTTTCAAATACACGGACACACGGACAGCACACGGATGGTACACACGGACATACGGATAGCACATGGATGTCACACGGATGGCCTCCTTATGCACATGGACACACGGACACGGATAGCTCCGGTACCGTTTTTTTCCGGTACCGGAATTATCTGGACGTGTGAAACTGCCCTAATGAGTAGAAGGCTAGGAGCTGATCTGCCATCCTTGTCAGCAGCCACTTCACATTGAATGGAGTTGAGCCCTGTTGCATGTGTTTACGTTCAACCACCCCCACAGCTTGTAACAGCTGATTGGTGAGGGTACCAAACATCAGACCCCCATTGACCTGATATTAATGACTTATGGCCATATTAGGATTTAACACCTTATGGATAGGGGATCAGAGAATACAGCTCTATAGATAGATAGATAGATAGAAAGGGTCTAAATCTTCTTGTGGTTTACTACTGCAATGCTGAGGTACAGTAAAGGTACTGTCACACTTAGCGGTCAGGGTCGCTGGTACATCGCTAAGTGGTCGCTAGTGAGCTGCCACACAGGCAGATCTCACCAGCGACATCGCTGGGGACGGGGATCGCTACTTACCTGTCACACAAGGCGATCCTGCGTCCTCCCGCCCGGCTCCACGCGTCGCTCGTCTCCACAGCAGGAAGCGCCGCAGGAAGCTGACGACGAGAGACAGTCCTGGACGTTCTCGTGTGATCAGCGATAATCAGCGGGGGAGCCGGTCGTAGGTAAGTATCACACACAGCGATATCGCTAGCAATATCGCTATAACGTCACTAGTTATAGCGATATTGCTAGCGATATCGCTTAGTGTGACAGGCCCTTTAAAACAGAAGTGGTAGTCTCAATCTGTGAATTATAATACAAAGATTCAAGTGATAGGGAGGTCCTGGACTGCAGAGTCAGTGTGACTGAGTTGACAAATCTGTGATAAACTTCAGTACAGCACCTTAATAATACCCTTTTTTTTCCTCTTCAGACACCATAATACAGGAGGGCAGCTTAACCCCCGGAGGTATTTTTGCTTTTTTTGCTTTCGTTTTTTGCTCCCCTTCTTCCCAAAGCCATAACTTTTTTTTATTTTACCATTAATATGTGAGGGCTTGTTTTTTGTGGGACAAGTTGTACTTTTAAATGACACCATTGGTTTTACCATGTTGTGTACTAGAAAATGGGAAAAAAAATCCAAGTGCTGTGAAATTGGAAAAAAATGGCAATCCCACTCTTGTTTTTTGCTTGGCTTTTTACTAGGTTCACTAAATGCTAAAACTGACCTGCCATTATGATTCTCCAGGTCATTTTGAGTTCATAGACACCAAACATGTCTAGGTTTTTTTTTATCTAAGTGGTAAAAAAAATTCCAAACTTTGTAAAAAAAAAAAATTGCGCCATTTTCCGATAACCCGTAGCGTCTCCATTTTTGTGATCTCAGGTCAGATGAGGGCTTATTTTTTTACCTCAATCTGACATTTTTAATGATACCATTTTGGTGCAGATACGATCATTTGATCACGAGTTATTTAAAAGCAATTCTGTCGTTTTGACTTTTTTTCTCACTACGCCGTTTAGTGATCAGGTTAATCCTTTTTTCATTAATAGATTGGGTGATTCTGAACGCAACGATACCAAATATGCATATGTTTGATTTTTTTTATTGTTTTATTTTGAATGGGGAGAAGGGGGGGTGATTTAAACTTTTATTTTTTTAATATTTTTAAAAACTTTTTTTACTTTTGGCATGCTTCAATAGTCTCCATGGTAGACTACAAGATGCCATAGCCTGATCGGCTCTGCTACATATAGGTGATGATCACATCGCCTATGTGTAGCTGAATTACTCACTTGACCACTGGGCAGCACTCACAGTAAGCCAGCACTGACAACCATAGAGGTCTCCAGGAGGTCACCGGTGGGAGGATTTCGGCACGATTGCTGGCAGTGCATGTTAAATGCTGCTGTCAGTGTTTGACAGTGGTATTTAACAAGTTAATAGTCACGGGTGGATTGCGATTCCACCCGCGGCTATTCCAGGCACTTGTCAGCTGTTCAAAACAGCTGATATGTGCTGGGAAAGTTGTGGGCTCACTGCCAGAGCTCACCTCAAAGTGAGGGAGTCCGACATCAGTGTAAATGTACGCCTGATGTCGGAAAGAGGTTAATAGCCTTCTGTTCTAATTTTATTACATAAGAAAAATTCTGAAACCAAGGCTTCTGTGTTAGAGAAAGTGTGCTTTCTGGCTACTGAGACAGAAAAGACATTTTTTGCATTGCTTTTGCATTTTTTTTCATTTTTTATGCTAAAAAAATGACCACTTTTCAGAAATTTATCTTAACTATACACCTGACAAAGCGTGCATGTTATAATTTTTTTTCTACACTTCCTTGTTGCATCAATCCAATATTGCAACCCGAACATGAAAACAAAATACTAGTGCTTGCTCTTGTAATGTGAACTGATCTGGCTTTTCTTGTTACTTCCTTTTTGACAAAAGCCCAGGAGTGGTGTTATTTATTAATTTGTAAACTTATTAAAAAAGCACACATAATTTGAGTCCCTTTTTAATTAGTTCAATTTAGCAACCATTCACCCCACGAACATACTACAGCCACATGTTCCCTTACGGATGTGAACTTATGTGTAGCTACTAAGCAGCATAGCGATTTAGGGTACTTTGTATTTTTGGTCAAGGAGGATCATTATTGAAAGATAGAAAGCTAAAAACAAAATACAAAAGAAGGTTAAAGTTTTGCAACCATTTTACTAGTCCAATTTAAAAAGCAAATGCACCACAACACTCCTACTGGCTCTTGCCGCAAGTTCCCTCTATGCCTCACGGAGTACTGCAGTGTAAACTGTTCCTGAGTTTATCTTTAGGCCGGGGTCACACTGGCGAGGAATACGGACGAGTGAGAGGCGTTAAAAGCACGCATTACACACGGACAAATGATTCTCTATGGGTTTGCTCCCAACAGCCGTATATTTCTCGGGCGTATTCTACGGTCCGTGCCAATCACAGCATGCTGCGATTGTCAGCGTACTACACCCGTAATACACCAATGCAAGTCTATGGGTGAGCAAAAAATACGGATTACACACGGACCACACATGTGACTTGCGAGAAATACGCACCCAGTGTCCTTTAGAAAAGCCGGCAATTCAGTGCGCGATACAGTAAACTCACACTGACAGGTTTAATAAAGAAAGAAAGAATAGATATATACACATAGAATACATATATATATATACATACATGTCATTGTGATAAGAGAGATGGATTACATACAGTAAATCCATATAGAATAGGTAGATATATACATGTCAGTGACAAATAAAATTAGTATAGTGTGTGTGCAAAATACTTGGCATGTATTTAATTAATAAAATTATTTTACAGAAAAAAATGGCGTGAGGTTGCCCTACAATTAATAGCCAGCAATGGCTATGCAGACAGCTGAGGGCTGAGGTAAATAGCTTAGGAAGGGACCATGGATACTGCCCCCCCGCTAAAAAATCAGCACTCAAGTCCCAATGTTAGTAATGGAGAGGTGTCAATAAGACGCCCCTATTACTAACCCCATAGTCAAATTGTAAGAAAACACAGACACCCAGTAAAAAATCCTTTATTTGAAATAAAGACACAGACTCCTTTATTATTCTTAATTAAACCATACTTACAACCACACCTAATCCATGCGAAGCCGTCATTCTCCTGTAATAAAAATAAAATAAAAAAGCAACAATATACCATACCTGTCCATTATTGTGTCCCACGCCGTAATCCATATCTGGGGGATATACATTTCTCAACCAGGACGGTGCTAAGATGCGACCATCCCGGCTGAAAAACACTGGTGAATGAGGAGATGCTGCCAGTGCGCTCCCTCACAGCCTTAACTGCGATGACCTCTGTACCATGGGAAAATGCCAGTAAAGAAGTCGCTGCTAGTGATGGGCAAACCCCCCGATGTTCGGGATCGGCGGGTTTGCTCGAGTTTTTGTGTAAAGTTCGAGTTCGGGGCTGGAGATTACTCTAACTTGCGTCCGAACCACGAGCTCGGACTTTAAAGATATGGGATGGGATGGGATGGGGTGGGGGGAGCTGTAAAGAAAAAAAAAAGAGGAAAATTAATAATAAGCATTATAATTATACTTACCTGTCCAGCAACGCGTCCTCCCGTCCTATTGTCTCCAGGCCGCATCTGCTTCTGGGGCCGCTCATTAACTTCTGCCAGTATTCACTGCACTCAGCAGTCTTTGGCTTTTTCTGGCAGTGTTCATGCCGTGACGTCACCGCACGAACATAGCCGGAAAAAGACGAAGACTTTTACAGCTGACCCTGGACCCAAACTGGACCCGAACTGTAACACAGCTTTCCCATGGAAACCTGTGCAGTTTGCAGTGCTTGCAGACCTCAAATAATGCTAAGAAAACAAGTTCATAATCATTTAGAAATGACAGTACAAATGTTTCAACTCAGGAAGAGTTCAGAAATCAATATTTTGTGGAATAACCATGATTTTTACTCACAACTTTCATGTGTTTTGGCATGCTTTCCACCAGTCTTTCACACTGCTTTTGGGTGACCTTATGCCACTCCTGGTTCCAAAATTTAAACAGTTCTTTTTTTGTTTGATGGTTTGTGACTATCCATTTTCCTCTAGATTACATTCCAGACGTTTTCAATGGGGTTCAGGTCTGGAGATTTGGCTGGCCATGACAGGAATTTGATATGGTGTTCCTACATCCACACATTGATTGACCTATCTGTGTGGCATGGCGCATTGTCCTGCTGGAAAAATCAGTCCTCAGAGTTGGGGAACATTGCCTCAGCAGAAGGAATCAACTGTTTTTCCAGGATAACCTTGTATGTGGCTTTATTTCATACGTCCTTTGCAAGGATTAACCTGCCCAATTCCAGTCTTGCAGAAGCATCCCTAGATCAACCCCAATCCTCCACCAAATTTAACAATGAGTGCAAGACACTGTGGCTTGTATGCCTCTCCAGTTCTCTGTCCAACTATTAGGCGACCAGGTGTTGGACAAAGCTGAAAAGTAGACTCATCTGTTGTGAGTTCATTTTGCCCTTCACCATTGAGGTCTGATGAACTCCCTCTTCTGGTGAAGGAATGTAGTGAGGCTGATTACCAAGCACCTGAGCAGGATGATGATGACTGGGTGACTGGAATTGCTGACTGGATATAAGGCAGCCGACGCCCTTCTGCCTTGCTGGTGATTTCTCAGAGGGATTCTAGGAGACCAGTCTGATTCCTGCTCCTCAAAAGCTAAGTTTGCTGCTCTGCTTTTTGCATTTTTGTTTTGCCTTGTTTTTATGGATTTCTGCCATTCCCTGCTGGGGTGAGCTGAATTCCTTTTTGCTCTGTCTTCAGAAAATACCTGAGTACTGATATAGTCTTTTTGAAGTCTAGCGTCTTCAGGGCTTTTTTCCCTATCAGTCTGTTGGCTCTTGTTTTGATAGGGTTTTGGCGGATTGCAGACAGCAGCTTTTCTGTCCTTTCCTTTTTAGTTAGCTTGGGCCCCATCATTTTCTCAGCCTATCTTTCTATCTGTGTGAGTGTTTTTTCATCTTGCTTCACCGCATTATATGTTGGGGGCTGCCTATTGCTTTGGGGTCTGCTCTGGGGTAGTTTAGATTTCCCTTTCTGTCTTTAGGCTATTTAGTTCTCCAGCTGTGATCGAGGGGTCTAGGGCACCGTAGGAACCCCCCACGGCTACTGCTAGTTGTTGTTGATAGGTTCAGGGGTCTGCAATCCGATAGCTGCCAACTTCTCTGGTTTTCTGGACTTAGCTAGTATTTCTGTTTTTGCCTCCTATGGTGACTCATTCATAACAGAATCACCAGCCATACCGCAGATCCTAGGGTACTCAATAGCAGGAAAGAATTGTAAAAAAAAAAAAAAAAGTGTGTATATTCTTTCCTCTATATCTCTGAGGCCGTAGGGGGAATTTTTTTTTCTCTGTTTTTGCTTCCTACGGTGACTCATTCATAACACTCATCAGAGAAGATTACCTTATTTCAGTCCTCTATGGTCCAATCCTTATGGTCTTTGGCAAACTTCAGTCTGGCTCTCCTTTGCTTCTCATTGATGAAATACTTTTTTCTAGCTTTACATGACTTGAGCCCTGAATCTAGGAGTATGTTACGAACTGTTCTTGCTGTGGACTTCACCCCAGCTGCCATTTGCCATTACTTTTGAGGGTCACTTGAAGTCATCCTGCGGTTGCTGAGTGACATTCGAATAGGATGACGGTCATCCCTGTCAGTGGAGAGTCGTTTTCGCCCTCTGCTGGTCTGTAGCTTTGTTGTCCCAAATCGCCGCTGCTTGACCTTATTGTATTGGGCTGCCATCTTAGAAATTTTAAGGATGGAGGCAACATAGCGCTCACTGTATCCCTCTGTTAGTAAAGCCCGAAATGAGCCCTTCTTTTCCTCACTCAAGACTTTTCTTTTCGTCTCCTTTGGCATGGTTAAAAGTTATTTTTTCATTCCTATTACTTTTGGGCTATTACTTGCACTTGTTTTGCCATCCAGCTTGTCCTATTGCAAGAGGATTGTGAACACCACAGCAGAGATTTTTATACTTTCTTTTGTTAAATAAGATTTGGTTCAGGTGATCACCTAATCAGAAGCACATTAAGTAGAATGAAGAGTACTCTGGTTGGAATTCAACTGACACTGGAATGGAATGGCTGCCAGACATGTAGAGAAGCTGATCTTTATAAAACTGTGCAGTGGCCTCTTAATCTCTGCCAGAGCTGTATATAACATATATAGAGAGAACTGCTGTATGTAAAAGCTCATGTTAAAATCGCATTGCATACGGATTGGATAAGCATGTTATATGGATGTTCCGTTTAAAAATCGCGCAGAAATCGCATGACATTCGCATGGCACTCGTCCGTTTTTCGGTCCGGAAATCAGACTGTTTTTTTTCTCGCATATGGGTATGTACCCTTATTTGAATAAAAGCCATTTTTATGGATGAAGTGAGTGCTTATTTTCCTAGACTTTCCAATAATAAGGGAAGGCTGATGTTGCTTTAGCCTTTGTGGCCATCACGAGTGCTTTACCTAGCATTTCTGGTTTATTCCATATCTATCTTTTACCCCCTTAGCGACCGAGACAATTTTAACCTTAATAACCCAGCCAAATTTTACAATTCTGACCAGTGTCACTCTATGTACTAATAACTCTGGAACGCTTCCCAGTGATTCTGAGATTGTTTATGTGAGCTGTGGTACTACATGATAGTCGTAAAATGTGTTCAATATGACTTGCATTTATGTATTAAAAAATCGAAATTTGACAAATTTTGAAAATTTTGCAGTTTTCAAAATTTCATTTTTATTCCCTTAAATCAGAGAGTCATGTCACAAAAAATAGTTAATAAATAACATTTCCCACATATCTTCTTTACATCAGCACAATTTTAAACCTTTATTTTTAGGAAGTTAGGCTAGTTTCACACTAGCATATTTTACATGCAGCACACGAAGCCGCTAAGCCCTGCCCCCTGCCTGCCCCGTCCAGTCATCTCCTCCTACTATCGCACACGGCTGCATGCGATCTGCGCATCCTATCTTTAGCATAGGGTGCGCAGACCGTGTGCTGGCCATGCGCTAGTAGGATTTTTGTGTGTGCTGCGCACTTTTGAAGTAGCACCGAGCGCGCCAAAATGCAACATGGTGCGTTCGGCGCACACCGGCGCACCTTCAAAAGTGCGCAGCGCACGCAAAAATCCTACTAGCGAATGGCCATCGCACGGTATGCGCACAGTATGCTAAAGATAGGGGAGCAGATCGCATGCGGCCGTGTGCGATAGTAGGAGATGACCGGAAGGGGCGGGCAGGGGGCGGGGCTTAGTGGCGCCGTGCGCTGCATGTAAAATATGCTAGTGTGAAACTAGCCTTAGAAGGATGAAAAGCTGACCAGCGTTTTCTCATTTTTCCAACAAAATTTCCAAACCCATTTTTTTGTGTCTAAAAGTGACACCATTCTAAAAACTTCACCCCTCAAGGTGCTCAAAACTACATTCAATAAGTTTATAAACCCTTCATTTGTTTAAGAGGAACTGAAGCAATGAGGGAGGAAAAAAATGAACATTTATTTTTTTTCACAAAAAAAAATACTATAGACCCAAACTTTTTATTTTCATAAGGATAACAGGAGAAAATGGAAAACAAATTTTGTTGTGTAATTTCTCCTGAGTCTACTGATACCCCATTTGTGTGGGAAATCTACTGTTTGGGCTCGGAAGGGAAGGAGCGCCATTTTACTTTTTTAATGTAAAATTTGCAGGAATAATTACTGGACACCATGTCACGTTTGGAGAGGCTCTGATGTGCCTAAACAGTGGAAAATCCCACAAGTGACCCCATTTGAGAAACTACACCCCTTAAGCATTTTATCCAGTGAACATTTTCAATCCACCGGTATGACACAGAATTTGACATTAGGTTATCATATTGAATACGTCTTCATTAGTGTTGAGTGCAAGTGCTCGCAACTCTAGTTATCATCAGGTTCTATGGTATGTACTGAATATCATTGGTACTCAAGTGACATGCTCACATTTCTGGCCCACATGTTTCATGGCTGTTGGACACCCAAAAAACACGTGGGAATCTGCGTTATTCGGTGCATATCCGAGCACTCGCTGCACTTGTGCTCAATACTAGCTGTCATATTGTCAGCATTGTTTTTTTTTACTTTTGAAAACCCCCAATTCTAACTGTTGCCCTAGCTCAGCCCTAACCCTAACACAAACCTAACCTTAACATAATCCTAATCCCAACCCTAACACAACCCTAACCTCAACCCTAACACAACCCTAATCCTAACCCCAACCGCAAAGAATGGAAAAAATAAAACTTTTTTTTATATTTTTTTCTAACTAAGGGGGGTGACAAAAGGTGTTTTGATTTACTATTTGTTTTATCACTGTGATAGGGTCTATCAGAGTGATCAAAAGGAACCAATAGGAAAAATTCACCATTATTGCTGGGTACCAGAAGACAAATCTTGGGGGGGCGCATGCGCATACCATTTTTTTTTTTTCAGGAAGATGACGAGGAAGGGTGGGGGATGGATTTTGAGGGCCCAGGGATGGAGAAGGTATCAGGGGATCTTGGGGGGACAGCATTTCTCTCTCCTCTGACAGGTACTGTATATCATGTCAGAGGAGAGAGAAATTATTTTAACAGTGGGCAGAGTCTTTTTTTTCCTGATAGCCGTTATTTGCTGAATAATGGTGATCACGTGATCAGGAACTGGAAAATATGGCCCTGCTCATGTTCTCCAGGGTCTCAGCTGCCTCCAGTAGCTGAAACCCTGGAGATTTTCCAACTCTGGGAGGCACTACAGCCCTATTCCCGATTGTCCTTTTAAAAAGGCCCCTTAGCGGCTGCCGTTTTAATTCTTATTGGTGGTCATTAAGGGGTTAAAAAAGCATTTGTAATGTCCCCTTTTCCTATACTAATTAGGGTTTTGACTAGTCGATGGGACGTTTGTTTCCTTAGACTACTTGGCCCTCTTTCCATGTTATCACACCCCTATGAGTGCGATAACATAATTTGCATGAGCTGGTGTCATTGCCAGCTCATGCAATTCTCATGCATGCAAATTTTGTCATATTGACAGTGTTACTGCGCCTCTGTAGCCGGGTGTATGCTTCCTGGCATCAGGGATAAGCTGCACATGACCAGAAGCCATCTTCTCAACGTCCAGTCATGCGCTTTAGAGGCGCAGTGACATTGTCGAACTGAACAGCGTGTGAGGGAGATTTGCATGAGCTGGCGATGAAGCCGGCCTGTGCAAATTATGTTATCATCCCAACAGGGGCATGATAACATGGAAAGAAAGCTGACTAGTCTGGGGAAACTAATGTCCCATCGACTAGTCAAAGTAATAATTAGCATTGGAAAAGGGGACACCCAAAACATTTATATAACTGAATAATGTTATACAGAGCAACTACTCTGTAGTGACGTGCATTGGACCAGCAAATGCACAGTCATAGATGCACTTTGCGCAAGCCAGAACTGATTCTGACTCCATGGGTGCTTTCCAGAAACAAGCAGCAGTGGGTGTTGCTGAGTGAAAATTGCAAACTGCCATTGTAGTGCCCAGTAAGTTGTAGTCACCAGTATATTGTAGTGCCCAGTATGTGGTAGTGCCCAGCTCATGTTTCTAGAGACACACCGGTAATTAGGTGGGTTCTCATCAGTACAGAAATGTCAAACATGTGGATGCTAAATGTGGTTTAGGCACACTAGGGCTCAGAAGGAAGTACTACCAGTAAGGTGGAAGCGCCCTATATTTCCATTAACCCATTAACAGGCCTGAGGGGGTACTTGCTTTTTTTCTGGATTGAGTTGAAGCTTGTATTGGGAACATTTTACATAACATTTAGGATCACATGTATCCTGCACTTTATGCTGAGTTATCCTGGACTCAGTCTGGCCTATGTTCAGAGTTATTCTTCTTTTTAGAAGTGTACAAAACTGAGGCTGACTGCGCAAAGGCCAGACAGAGTCCATAGTGCCTCCATCGGTCTCTTTATAGAGAATATTCCTTCATGGGTTCCATCTGAATCATGTATTTCACAGATTTACATGGAAACCCGGGTGTAGAGCACCGGATAAATGTGCGCTGAGCCTTACTGCAATCTTTGCGAAACAGAATGAAAAAATCAGTAGTAGGTCAAAAATTGGCTTTATTTATTTTTTACGCCATTTATCCTGTGTTATAAGTGATTAGACAAGTTTATTCTTTGGGTCGGGGAGATTACAGTGATAGCAGATTTATATAGTTTTTTTCTGTTTGGCTGCTGCCACACACTAAAAGACACTTTTAGCATCCCCATATTTTGATAGCTATAACTTTTCTATATTTCTGCTGACAGTCATGTTATGACTTGCTTTTCGCAGGACAAGTTGAGGATTTTATTGGAACCCCTTTCGGTCACATGGCATTTTTCAATAGCTTTCTATTCTGAATTTTGGCAGGCAGAATACACAAAAACCAGCAATTTAGGAATTGTTTTTTTGTTTTTTGTTTTATATCGTTCCGCGAGTGGTAAAATTGATAAGGAAGTTTTATTCTTTGGGTCAGTATGATTACAGTGATACCACATTTCTAGTGTAATTTTTTTTTATGCTTTGGAGCTTTTACACAGTAAAAAATATTTTATAGAAAAATTTTTTATTTTTGCATTGCTTTATTCTGAGAACTAAAACTTTTTTATTTTTCTGCTGACGGATCTGTCTGGTGGCATGATTTTTCCAAGCTAAGATGAAGTTTTCAGCGATACAATTGTAATTTACATATGCCTTTTTATTCGCTTTTTATTCCACTTTTTGGTTATAAAAAATTGTTTGTTTTTTTTTGCTTTTTTTTCGGTGTTCACTGAAGGAGTTAACTAGTGGGCCAGTTTTATAAGTCATATTATTCCAGAAGCGGCGATATTAAATATGTGAAGTTTTCTTGTTTATTTTTTTTAATAAAAATATTTATTTATGGATACTATACAGTTATGCAAAATAGCGTTTGCACCTTCCTGATTTCCTATTCTTTTGCACGTTTGTCACACTTTTCATGTTTCAGATCACCAAGCAAAATTAAAAACTATACAAACATAACACAAATAAACACAAAATGCAGTTTTTAAATGAAGGTCTTTATTATTAAGGAAAAAGAAAATTCAAACCTACAGGGCCCTCTGTGAAAAAGTGATTGCCTCCCCTACTCCCTATGAAACATAAATTAACTGTGGTTTATCACATCTATGGGAAGCTGAGTCCAAATTCCCTAGCCACACCCAGGCCTGATTACTGCCACATCTGTTTTCAATGAAGAAATCACTTAAATAGGAACTGCCTGACAAAGTGAAGGAGACCAAAATATCCTCAAAAGCTAGACATCATGCAGTGATCCAAAAAAAATTCTGGAACAAATGAGAAAAAAAGTAATTGAGATCTATAAGTCTGGAAAAGGTTATAAAGCCATTTATAAAGCTTTGGGACTCCAGCGAACCACAGTGAGAGCCATTATCCACAAATGGTGAAAACTTGAACCTTCCTAAGAGTGGCCGGCCGACTAAAATTACACCAAAGGGTGCAGCAAGACTCATCTAAGAGGTCACAAAGGACTGTACAACAACATTCAAAGAACTGCAGGCCTCACTTGCCTCAGTTAAGTTTAGTGTTCATGACTCCACCATGAGAAAGAGACTAGGTAAAAATGGCCTGCACGGCAGAGTTCCAAGACGAAAACCACTGCTGAGCAATGAGAACACAAAAGTTCCTCTCAGTTTTGCCAGAGAACATCTTGATGATCGCCAAGACTTTTGGGAGAATACTCTGTGGACTGAAGAGACAAAAGTTGAACTTTTTGGTAGTCCCATTACATCTGGTGTATAAGTAACAGCATTTCAGAAAAGAAACATCATGCCAACAGTAAAATATGATTCTGGGAGTGTGATGGTCTGGGCCTGTTTTGTTGCTTCAGGACCTGGGCGACTTGCTGTGGTAAATGGAACCATGAATTCTGCTGTATACCAAAAAATCCTGAAGGAGAATGTCTGGCCACCTGGTCGTGGCCTCAAGCTTAAGCGCACTTGGGTTATGCCGCAGGACACTGATCCAAAACACACCAGCAAGTCCACTTCTGGATGGCTTAACAAAAACAATATTAAGATTTTGAAGTGGCCTAGTCAAAGATATGACCTTAATCCAACTGAGATGCTGTGGTATGATCTTAAAAAGGCAATTCATGCTCAGAAACCCTCCAGTGTGCAGAATTACAACAATTTTGCAAAGATGAGTGAGCATAAATTCCTACAGAGTGCTGCAAAAGACTCATTGCTCATAATGTATATAGGAGGCTATGTTCCGGCTCAAAATGTACATAGGAAGCTATACGGGGGCTCATACTCTACATAGGAGGCAATGTGCAGGCTCATAATGTATATAGGAGGCTATTTGGGGGCTCATACTGTATACAGGAGGCTATGTGCAGGCTCATAATGTACATAGCAGCCTATTTGGGGGCTCATACTGTGTTCAGGAGGCTAAGTGCAGGCTCATAATGTATATAGGAGGCTATGTGCAGGCTCATAAAGTATATACAGTGGGTACGGAAAGTATTCAGACTCCTTTATATTTTTCAAGCTTTGATTCATTGCATTCATTTGGTAAATTCAAAAAAGTTCATTTTTTTCTCATTAACGTACACTCTGCACCCCATCTTGACTAAAAAAAACACAAATGTAGAAATTTTTGCAAATTTATAAACAAAGAAAAACTGAAATATCACATGGTCGTAAGTATTCAGACCCTTTGCTCAGACACTCATATTTAAGTCACATGCTGTCCATTTCCTTGTAATCCTTCTTGAGATGGTTCTACTCCTTCATTGGAGTCCAGCTGTGTTTAATTAAACTGATAGGACTTGATTTGTAAAGGCAAACACCTGTCTATATAAAGGGCATGTCACACTAAGAGATATCGCTAGCAATATCGCTATAACTAGTGACGTTATAGCGATATTGCTAGCGATATCTCTATGTCTGATACTTACCTACGACCCGCTCCCCCGCTGGTTATCGCTGATCGCGCGAGAACGTTCAGGACCGTTTCTCGTCGTCAGCTTCCTGCGGCGCTTCCTGCTGTGAGGACGAGCGACGCGTGGAGCCGGGCGGGAGGACGCAGGATCGCCTGGTGTGACAGGTAAGTAGCGACCCCCGTCCCCAGCTATGTCGCTGGTGAGATCTGCCTATGTGGCAGCTCACTAGCGACCACTTAGCGATGTACCAGCGATCCTGACCGCATCATATCGCTGGTCGGGATCGCTGGTACATCGCTAAGTGTGACAGTACCTTAAGACCTCACAGTTCACAGTGCATGTCAGACCAAATGAGAATCATGAGGTCAAAGGAACTGGCAAAGGAGCTCAGAGACAGAATTGTGGCAAGGCACAGATCTGGCCAAGGTTACAAAAAAAATTTCTGCAGTACTCAAAATTCCTAAGAGGACAGTGACCTCCATAATCCTTAAATGGAAGAAGTTTGGGACCACCAGAAGTCTTCCAAGACCTGGCCGTCTAGCCAAACTGAGCAATCATGGGAGAAGAGCCTTGGGGAGACAGTTAAAGAAGAACTCCAAGATCACTGTGACTGAGCTCCACAGATGCAGTAGGGAGATGGAAAAATGTTCCACAAAGTCAACTATCACTTTAGCCCTCCACCAGTTGGGCCTTTATTGCAGAGTGGCCCGACAGAAGCCTCTCCTCAGTGCAAGCCCGCATAGAGTTTGCTAAAAAACATAGGAAGGACTCCCAGACTATGAAAAATAAGATTCTCTGGTCTGATGAGACGAAGATAGAACTTTTTGATGATAATTCTAAGCGGTATGTGTGGAGAAAACCAGGCACTACTCATCACCTGCCCAATACAATCCCAACAGTGAAACATGGTGGTGGCAGCATCTTGCTATGGGGGTGTTTTTCGGCTGCAGGGACAGGATTACTGGTTGCAATTGAAGGAAACATGAATGTGTCAAATACATATATCCTGGATGAAAACCTCTTCCAGAGTGCTTTGGACCTCAGACTTGGTCGAAGGTTCACCTTCCAACAAGACAATGACCCTAAGCACAATGCTAAAATAACAAAGGAGTGGCTTCAGAACAACTCTGTGACCATTCTTGACTGGCCCAGCCAGAGCCCTGGCCTAAACTCAATTGAGTATCTCTGGAGAGACCTGAAAATGGCTGTCCACCAATGTTCACCATCCAACCTGATGGAACTGAGAGGATCTGCAAGGAAGAATGGCAGAGAATCCCCAAATCCAGGTGTGAAAAATTTGTTGCATCATTCCCAAGAAGACTCCTGGCTGTGCTAGCTCAAAAGGGTGCTTCTACTCAGTACTGAGCAAATTTAAAGGGGTCTGAATATTTTCCGTACCCACTGCTATGTGCAGGTTCATAATGTGTATATAGGAGGCTATATGGAACTCACACTGTACAGGAGGCTATGTGCAGGATCATAATGTATATAGGAGGCTATGTGAAGGCTCATAATCTATATATGGGGCTCATACTGTATATAGGAAGCTATATGGGGCTCATACTGTATATAGGAGGTTATGTGCAGGCTCATTATATATATATATATATATATATATATATATATGAGACTATGTGCAGGCTCATAATGTATATACGAGGCTATTTGGGGGCTCACACTGTACAGGAGGCTATGTGCAGGCTCATAATCTAAATATGGGGCTCATACTGTATATAGGAGGCTATATGGGGGCTCATACTGCATATAGGAGATTATATGCTAGTGGGTCGCCCTCCCAGGGCTGTGGGGTACTCGGTACCGGGCCGGTGTCGGCAGGATGTGTCACAGCAGCGGTGACTCGGTCCGTGGCCCTGGGCGCCCAATTAATGGGGGAAATTGAATGGTAGAATGTAGTGAACGGAATAGTTCGTGACGCCACCTGTGGTGTTCAGCAAGTGAGGTGTTAGGCCAACGCTGCATGCAGATCCTCTGGGACTGATGGTGTGTTGCAGCCAAGATGGTGAAGCTCCCCACAGGTGGAGCTGTAGTCCCAGGGCAGTGTAAATGTGGAATTAGAGGAGAGGCACCAGCGGTGTAAAAGCTGGTACCCAGATGTAGCGGTGCCTGGTGCGTTGGCGCGAGAATGAATGGAGGACACCAGGGCTTGTAATTCCAAAGCTTTACTCACAGTCTGTAGTACACACAGGTGCCTGTCTCCGTGCTGTGTCCTCCAGGTCAGAGACTCAGTCAACCTCCAGGCAAGATGCAATGCTCCCTTCCAACACTCCGCCAACATGTGCCTTTCTGAACGTCTCCTCTATAGCGCCTTTAAGTGTGAAGTACTCCTAGTACTGAGTTACACTGGAGTGCCTCCTGACAGATGTTCCCAAGAGCTCTACTTGTACGGCAGACAGCTGTAGCCTGCTTCGGGGACTCCATACTCCTAAGTCCCGGCTCACTATCAGAGATGCTGTTGTGCCCCCAAGTCTTGGATGGGAGTAGTGCATTTACAGCCCACTACTCCACTGGTGTCTGCTGCAGAACCATTAGTGTCCATACAACCTCGGGGACCGGGCCCCGGCCTTGCGCTTAGAACTTCTAGGCAGGGTTCTTCCTCTAACCCACGTCCTCTCTGTTCCCTTTTACTCCTATGTTCCATACTATTCTTTCCTTCTTATGGAAGATCAGGTTTCAGTTCAATGTCTTTCTCCTTCTTTCCTTTCCCGTGCCAGCAGACCCGGGTCACTCAGGTCTGCTGCAGCACCTCCTTCCTCCATCCCTCTCTCACTGATCTTCTTTCCTCACTCCTCTCTGAGTTGCTTCCTCTCTCAGACTGACCTGTAATCCTAAACATTCCCTCTCTTTTATGTATTCTCAACTCCACCCGCCTCCCAGCACGTTTCGTGTTCCAAGCAGGGAGCCACCAAAGGTGCTCTGCTACACTCCAAGCAGGGAGCCGCAATGTGGCTTTGCTGAAGTACTGTGTGGTGTGGGGTGCGAGTGCTGGAGCGTGGTCAGGAGCCTCCAACTTACCTGGATGGTGGGGCACCACACCTCAGGAGGAGGTGCAGTACCTCGGTGGCGACTGAGCCTCAGGGGCACCACACTAGCTCATTATATATATAGGAGACTACGTGCAGGCTCATAATTTATATACGAGGCTATTTGGGGGCTCACACTGTACAGGAGGCTATGTGTAGGCTCATTATGTATATAGGAGGCTATGTGCGGGCTCATAATGTATATAGGAGGCAATGTGCAGGCTCATAATGTATATAGGAGGTTATGAGCCTGGAAGGCTATGTGCAGGCTTATATATATAGGAGTATATATGCAAGCTCATACTGTATATAGGAGGCTATGTGCAGGGGAAGAGTCTTGAGGAGATCATTTGCATATTCCCAGTGCCTTCTGGGATAAGTGAAGAGTCTCCGCGAGCTCAACGATCACTGGGTTTTGGCCGTTGCAGCTGAAAAGAGGAAATCGGAGAAACCAGGGGAAGAGTCTTGAGGAGATCATTTGCATATTCCCAGTGCCTTCTGGGATAAGTGAAGAGTCTCCGCGAGCTCAACGATCACTGGGTTTTGGCCGTTGCAGCTGAAAAGAGGAAATCGGAGAAACCAGGGGAAGAGTCTTGAGGAGATCATTTGCATATTCCCAGTGCCTTCTGGGATAAGTGAAGAGTCTCCGCGAGCTCAACGATCACTGGGTTTTGGCCGTTGCAGCTGAAAAGAGGAAATCGGAGAAACCAGGGGAAGAGTCTTGAGGAGATCATTTGCATATTCCCAGTGCCTTCTGGGATAAGTGAAGAGTCTCCGCGAGCTCAACGATCACTGGGTTTTGGCCGTTGCTGCTGAAAAGAGGAAATCGGAGAAACCAGGGGAAGAGTCTTGAGGAGATCATTTGCATATTCCCAGTGCCTTCTGGGATAAGTGAAGAGTCTCCGCGAGCTCAACGATCACTGGGTTTTGGCCGTTGCAGCTGAAAAGAGGAAATCGGAGAAACCAGGGGAAGAGTCTTGAGGAGATCATTTGCATATTCCCAGTGCCTTCTGGGATATGTGAAGAGTCTCCGCGAGCTCAACGATCACTGGGTTTTGGCCGTTGCAGCTGAAAAGAGGAAATCGGAGAAACCAGGGGAAGAGTCTTGAGGAGATCATTTGCATATTCCCAGTGCCTTCTGGGATAAGTGAAGAGTCTCCGCGAGCTCAACGATCACTGGGTTTTGGCCGTTGCAGCTGAAAAGAGGAAATCGGAGAAACCAGGGGAAGAGTCTTGAGGAGATCATTTGCATATTCCCAGTGCCTTCTGGGATAAGTGAAGAGTCTCCGCGAGCTCAACGATCACTGGGTTTTGGCCGTTGCAGCTGAAAAGAGGAAATCGGAGAAACCAGGGGAAGAGTCTTGAGGAGATCATTTGCATATTCCCAGTGCCTTCTGGGATAAGTGAAGAGTCTCCGCGAGCTCAACGATCACTGGGTTTTGGCCGTTGCAGCTGAAAAGAGGAAATCGGAGAAACCAGGGGAAGAGTCTTGAGGAGATCATTTGCATATTCCCAGTGCCTTCTGGGATAAGTGAAGAGTCTCCGCGAGCTCAACGATCACTGGGTTTTGGCCGTTGCAGCTGAAAAGAGGAAATCGGAGAAACCAGGGGAAGAGTCTTGAGGAGATCATTTGCATATTCCCAGTGCCTTCTGGGATAAGTGAAGAGTCTCCGCGAGCTCAACGATCACTGGGTTTTGGCCGTTGCAGCTGAAAAGAGGAAATCGGAGAAACCAGGGGAAGAGTCTTGAGGAGATCATTTGCATATTCCCAGTGCCTTCTGGGATAAGTGAAGAGTCTCCGCGAGCTCAACGATCACTGGGTTTTGGCCGTTGCAGCTGAAAAGAGGAAATCGGAGAAACCAGGGGAAGAGTCTTGAGGAGATATCATTTGCATATTCCCAGTGCCTTCTGGGATAAGTGAAGAGTCTCCGCGAGCGCAACGATCACTGGGTTTTGGCCGTTGCAGCTGAAAAGAGGAAATCGGAGAAACCAGGGGAAGAGTCTTGAGGAGATCATTTGCATATTCCCAGTGCCTTCTGGGATAAGTGAAGAGTCTCCGCGAGCTCAACGATCACTGGGTTTTGGCCGTTGCAGCTGAAAAGAGGAAATCGGAGAAACCAGGGGAAGAGTCTTGAGGAGATCATTTGCATATTCCCAGTGCCTTCTGGGATAAGTGAAGAGTCTCCGCGAGCTCAACGATCACTGGGTTTTGGCCGTTGCAGCTGAAAAGAGGAAATCGGAGAAACCGCGCGCCGACTCATTTTGGCTCATCTTTCATCTTTTTAAGAAATCTCAAGATGGAAGAGGCCAGGAGCCATTTGGTGAGCTGCATTTCTTGCTACATGTTCACAGATTTACCAGTGGAAAAGCCAAACTTCACATGCCACAAATGCAAGCTTGTGACCCTGTTGGAGGAAAAGTTGCAAAATCTCGAAGAGAGGTTAGCTACGTTGAAGATCATTAAGGAAGGTGAAGAGTTCTTGGACAGAGCAGAATTATCTCTTCATGTTACAGAAAGAGAAGAAATTCGAAGTGCACCTGAAGAAACAGAGGATTGGAAACATGTGACCCAGAGAAGCAGGAGGATCAGGAGGCAGTCAGCACCCATACTGCTCAGAAACCAGTACCAGGCTCTCACGCAGGAAAACGATGAAGAAATACATCAGGATAAGACTTTGCCAACAAACAGCAACCTTGTACGCCTTCAGAGTCCTCCTGGATGGAGAAAGAAAAATGTTGTGAAGAAGAAACGGAGAGTGGTGGTCATGGGGGATTCCCTGTTGAGAGGAACAGAGGCCGCTATCTGCAGACCGGATATAACTTCAAGAGAAATGTGCTGTCTTCCAGGTGCAAAAATTAAAGATGTGTCTGACAGGATATCAGGACTCTTCAGACCTACAGATGACTACCCATTCCTGCTACTACATGTGGGGACAAATGACACCGCAAGAAACGACCTGGAAACCATCTGCAGAGACTTTGAAGACTTAGGCAATAAAGTGAAAGAACTGGGAGCGCAGGTGGTCTTCTCTTCCATCCTCCCAGTTGATGGCCATGGAACAAGGAGGTGGAATAAGATTCTGCAGGTGAACAACTGGCTACGTCGATGGTGCCGTCAGCAACGATTTGGATTTCTGGATCACGGAGTGAACTACTTATACGATGGACTACTTGCTAGAGATGGGGTGCACCTTACGAAGACTGGAAAGCAGGTATTTGGAAGTCGCCTTGCTACACTTGTAAGGAGAGCTTTAAACTAGAACAACATAGGAAGGGAAGCAAAAGACCAGAAAAAGCCATACACCTGACAAATGCTACTGAGAACTCTGCTATTAGAAGTGGAAAGGAAGAACAAAGACGAAAGAATCTAATTAAAAAAAATATTGGAGAAAGAGAAACCAATAACAAACTAAAATGTTTCTATACTAATGCACAAAGCATGGGCAACAAACAAGGAGAATTGGAACTACTAACACAGGAAAAGAAATATGATGTCATTGGAATCACTGAAACTTGGTGGGACAATACACATGATTGGAATACAAGACTAGAAGGATACAACTTATTTGCAAGAAACAGACTTGATAAACGAGGAGGGGGTGTCGCATTGTATGTTAGAAATGCGTATATCTGCACAGAGATTGAAGCTTCAGAGACTGGGAGTTCTGTGGAAACTGTTTGGGTAAGAATACAAGGACAGAACAATGGAAAGGACACCATTGTAGGCATTTACTACAGGCCGCCTGTGCAAGCTGAAGATATGGATGAACTCTTTATGCATCAAATGGCCAAGTTCTCCAAAAAATATGACATAGTTGTCATGGGAGATTTCAACTATCCAGACATTTGTTGGGATCTCTCTCAGGCAAAACTAACAGGTCAAGGAAATTCTTATCCTCTCTTGCTGACAACTTTATCTTCCAAAAGGTAAAGGAGAAAACAAGGGGAACTGCTACCTTGGATCTAATCCTTATAAACAGGGAGGAAATGGTTGAGGAGGTAAAAGTGTCTGGGACCCTAGGAGGTAGCGACCATGCTATTTTAGAATTTTGGATAACTAGAGGCGGAAGACCTGTGAAGACTCAGACGTCAAGGTTAGATTTCAGAAAGGCAGATTTTAAGGGATTCAGAAAGAGAATTGGAGGGATCCAATGGCTGGATATCCTTAAAGACAAAAATGTCCAGGAAGGATGGGAAATCTTGAAAAATGAAATTCTCAAAGCACAGTTGTTAACAATTCCGAAAAGAGGGAAGAATAGGAAGCATTTAAGGAAACCAGGATGGATGAACACAGAACTTAAGCACATGCTAAAAAGGAAGCAAAAAATGTTTATAAAATGGAAAGAAGGAGGCATATCTAAAGAAGAATATAATGCTGTCTGCAGAACCTGCAAGGCACAAATCAGATTATCTAAAGCTGAAAATGAATTGAGGCTTGCAAGAGATGTCAAAAGCAATAATAAAGGATTTTGGGGATATGTCAAAAGTAAAAGAAAAGTCAAAGATGCTATAGGATTTTTACAGGATGAAAATGATGAAATGGTAAGACAGGATGTTGAGAAGGCTGAACTTTTAAATTCCTATTTTGCATCTGTTTTCTCTCAGAAAGGAAATGTAACATCAACTGTTATTCACTGTCCTATTAAGGGAATAGAAGAATCCAGGATATCTATAAACAGAAAGATAGTGAGGAAACACTTAGCTAACCTAAATGTATTCAAGTCTCCAGGTCCAGATGAATTACACCCCAGAGTACTGAAGGAGATAGCAGAAGAAATTTTTGAACCCCTCTCCATAATCTTTGAAAATTCTTGGAGAACAGGAGAAGTGCCAGAAGACTGGAGAAGAGCAAATGTTGTTCCTATCTTCAAAAAGGGGAAGAAGGTGGACCCAGGCAACTATAGGCCGGTGAGTCTGACTTCTATACCAGGAAAGATCTTTGAACAAATTATTAAACAACATGTATGTCAATACCTGGATAAGAATGAAGTGATTAAACAGAGTCAGCATGGGTTTGTAACTAATAAGTCATGTCAGACTAATTTAATTTCCTTCTATGATGGTATTACTGATTGGGTGGATCAAGGAAATGCTGTAGATATAGTATATCTTGACTTCAGCAAAGCATTTGACAAAGTCTCTCATACAATCCTTATTGAAAAAATGACTAAGTATGGAATGGACAAGGCAACTGTTAGGTGGATTCATAACTGGCTTAGTGATCGGACCCAAAGAGTGGTCGTAAATGGCTGCACATCCAGTTGGAAGAATGTCTCAAGTGGGGTACCACAGGGCTCTGTCCTGGGCCCTGTATTGTTCAACATCTTTATCAACGATTTAGATGAAGGAATTGAGGGTAAACTGATTAAATTTGCTGATGACACAAAGCTAGGAGGGATAGCTAATACTAGAGAAGAGAGAGAGGATTCAAAAAGATTTAAATAAACTGGAGAAGTGGGCAGCAACTAACAGAATGGTTTTTAACAGGGAGAAATGCAAAGTACTACATCTGGGCAATAAAAATGAAAAAAAGCATATATAGAATGGGAGGAATAGGGCTAAGTGACAGCACATGTGAAAAAGACTTGGGTATACTAATAGATCACAGACTGAATATGAGTCAACAGTGTGATGCAGCAGCAAAAAAGGCAAATGCAATTCTAGGATGTATTAACAGAAGCATACAGTCTAGATCACGTGAAGTAATTATTTCCCTCTACTCCTCTTTGGTCAGACCTCATCTGGAATATTGTGTCCAATTTTGGGCACCACATTTTAAAAAAGACATCAACAAACTGGAGCAAGTTCAGAAAAGAGCGACCAGAATGGTGACCGGTCTGCAAACCCTGTCTTATGAGGAAAGGTTGCAGGATTTGGGAATGTTTAGTTTGCAAAAGAGAAGACTGAGAGGAGACTTAATAGCTGTCTACAAATATCTAAAGGGCTGTCACATTGTAGAAGGATCAACTTTATTCTCATTTGCACAAGGAAAGACTAGAAGCAATGGGATGAAGCTGAATGGGAGGAGACACAGATTAGATATTAGAAAAAACTTTTGACAGTTAGAGTGATCAATGAGTGGAACAGGCTGCCACGAGAAGTGGTGAGTTCTCCTTCAATGGAAGTCTTCAAACAGAGGCTGGACAGACATCTAACTGGGATGATTTAGCGAATCCTGCTTTGAGCAGGGGGTTGGACCAGATGGCCCAGGAGGTCCCTTCCAACTCTACGATTCTATGATTCTATGTATATAGGGGCTATGTGCAGGCTCATAATGTATATAGGGGGTGCATAGTGTATATAGGAGGCTATGTGCAGGTTCATAATGCATATAGGAGGATATATGTAGGCTCATACTGCATATAGGAAGCTACTGTATATGCAGGCTCATAATGTATATAGGAGGCTATGTGCGGGCTCATACTGTATATATGATGCTATGTGCAGGCTCATAATGTATATAGGAAGCTATGTACAGGCTCATAATGTATTTAGGAGGCTATATGGGGGGCTCACACTGTAAGCAAGTGGCTATGTGCAGGCTCATAATGTACTGTATATAGGAGGCTATGTCCAGGCTCATAACCTAAATACTGTATATAGGAGGCTATGTAGGGGGTAATACTGTAAATAGGTTATGTGCAGGCTCATTATCTATATAGGAGGCTATGTGCTGGTTCATAATGTATATAGGAGGCTGTGTGCAGGCTCATAATGTATATAGGAGGTTATGAGCCTCTAAGGCTATGTGCAAGCTCATAATATATATAGGATATATGTAAGCTCATGCTGTATATAGGAGGCTATGTGCTGGCTTATAATGTATATAGGAGGCTATGTGCAGGCTCATAATGTATATATGGGTGCATTGTGTATACAAGAGGCTATGCGCAGGCTCATAGTGTATATAGGAGGCTATGTGCAGACTCATAATGCATATAGGAGGATATATGTAGGCTCATACTGCATATAGGAAGCTATGTGCAGGCTCATAATGTATATAGGGGTGCATAGTGTATATAGGAGGCTATGTGCAGGCTCATAGTGTATATAGGAGGCTATGTGCAGACTCATAATACATATAGGAGGATATTTGTAGGCTCATACTGCATATAGGAAGCTATGTGCAGGCTCATAATGTATATAGGAGGCTATGTGCAGGCTCAAAATGTATATAGGGGCTCATACTGTATATATGAAACTATGTGCAGGCTCATAGTGTATATATGAGGCTACGTGCAGGCTCATAATGTAGAAATGGGGCTCATATTGTATGTAGGAGGCTATGTGGGGGCTCATTCTGTATATAGGAGCTTATGTGCAGGTTCAAAATGGATATAGGAGGCTATATGCAGGCTCATAATGTATATTGGGGCTCATACTGTAAATAGAAGGCTACATGGGAGCTGATATTGTGTATAGGAGGTTATGTGCAGGCTCGTAATGTATATAGGAGGCTATATGGGGGCTTACATTGTATGCATGAGGCTATGTGCAGGCTCATAATGTATATAGGAGGCTATATGCAGGCTCATACTGTATATAGGAGGCGATGTGCAGGCTTATAATGTATATAGGAGGCTATGTGCACACTCATAATGTACGGTATATAGGAGGCTATATGGGGCTCATAATGTGTACATGAGGCTATGTGCAGGCTCACTTCCACAAAAGAAGTTACTCTGTCAACAAAAGCGGAAACAAATGACACTCAAAAACACTCACGAGCAACAAGCAGTGCGTCCGGAAAGAAAAGAACAGTGGTAGTTATGGGCGACTCACTACTAAGAGGCACGGAGGCAACTATCTGCAGGCCGGACATAACCGCACGAGAAGTATGCTGCCAGGAGCAAAAATCAAGGATGTGGCCAACAGGATACCAACTATCCTCAAATCCAAGGACGACTACCCTTTCCTACTGATACATGTAGGCACAAACGACACGGCAAGAAATGACCTACCAACTATCTGTGAAGACTTTGAAATTCTGGGGAAGAAAATAAAGGAACGGAACGTACAGGTTGTTTTCTCATCAATCCTCCCAGTCGATGGTCATGGCATCAGGAGATGGAATAGGATACTAGAGGTGAACAACTGGCTACGACGGTGGTGCAGGCAGCAAGGATTTGGATTCTTGGACCATGGCGTGAATTACCTCTACAATGGACTTCTCGCAAGAGATGGGATACACCTCACAAAACCTGGGAAACACACATTCGCCAGAATACTTGCCACACTCATCAGGAGGGCTTTAAACTAAAAGATGAGGGGATGGGAGGAAAAACAGCAGACAAGAACATGCAGCAGAAGGACAAACTAATCAAGGATACTAGATGTGGTAAAAAGGACCCAAGACAGGGTACTCAGAGGGAAGCTAAGAAAAAGGAAGCAAAACTTCTTTCCTGCATGCTGGCCAATGCAAGAAGCCTGACCAATAAGATTGAAGATCTGGAGTTGGTAATGTATGAGGAAAAATACGACATAGTAGGAATAACTGAGACATGGTTAGACGACAGCTATGACTGGGTGGCTAACTTGCAAGGATATGATTTGTTTAGGAGGGATCGTAAAAAAAGGAAAGGGGGTGGAGTCTGTCTATATATAAAGTCCACTTTAAAGCCCACACTAAGAGAAGATATACAAGAGGGAAATGAAGAGGGGGAGTCTCTATGGGTGGAGATACAAGGAGGGAAAAGTAATAAAATCCTCATAGGGGTTTGTTATAAGCCACCAAATATAACAGAAACCACTGAAAATGTATTATTGAAACAAATAGACAAAGCAGCAAATCACAATGAGGTGATTATTATGGGGACTTCAACTACTAGACTGGGAAACTGAAACCTGCGTATCTCAGAAAGGAAACCAATTTCTGTCAGTGACCAAGGATAATTATCTGTCACAACTTGTGCAGGGCCCAACTAGAGGGACAGCCCTTCTGGACTTAATTTTAAGCAACAGGCCAGATAGAATAACAGAAGTACGAGTCGATGGGCACCTAGGGAACAGTGACCACAATATAATACAATTCCACTTGTCCTTCAGTAAGGTGCCCTGGAAGGGGGTTACGAAAACGCTGAATTTCAGGAAAGCAAAGTTTGATCAGCTTAGAGAGGACCTTCGCCGAATTGATTGGGACTATGTCCTCAAAAATAGGAGCACAGAAAATAAATGGGAAATATTTAAATCAGTTTTACACACCCACTGCGAGCTAGCCATACCGTACAGAAATAAAAGGGCTAAGAACAGGAGAACACCAATGTGGCTAAATAAGGATGTAAAAAGGGCAATAAATAACAAGAACAAGGCATTTAGGAAGCTAAAACAAGAAGGCAATAAAGAAGCATTAAAAAGTTATAGAGAAAAAAATAAAATGTGTAAAAAAACAAATACATTTAGCAAAAGTGGAAACTGAGAGACTCATTGCTAAGGAAAGTAAAACAAACCCCAAACTATTCTTTAATTATATAAACAGTAAAAAGATTAAAATTGATGGTGTCGGCCCTTTAAAGAACAATGAGGGTGAAATCATAGAGAGCGATGTGGGAAAAGCAAATGTTTTAAATACTTTTTTCTCAACAGTGTTCACACAGGAAAAGGATTTGCCAGGGGAAATGCAGAGTGATAATGTAAACTCCCCATTAAGTATTACCTGCCTAACCCAGCAACAAGTGCAGAACCGCCTTAGTAAGATTAAAATTGACAAATCACCAGGCCCTGATGGCATTCACCCTCGGGTATTAAGGGAGTTAAGTAATGTGATAGACAGGCCTCTATTCCTTATATTTAAAGACTCTATAGAAACAGGGTCTGTTCCTTTTGATTGGCAGCAAGCAAATGTGGTACCAATATTCAAAAAGGGGTGTAAAAGGGAACCTGGAAACTATAGGCCGGTAAGCTTAACATCTGTTGTGGGTAAAATTTTTGAAGGGTTTCTAAGAGATACCATTATGGAATATCTCAATGTTAATAAATGTTTAACTCCATATCAACATGGATTTATGAAGGATCGCTCCTGTCAAACTAACCTGATCAGCTTCTATGAGGATGTAAGCTCTCACATGGACCCAGGAGAATCATTGGATGTTATTTATCTTGACTTCTCTAAAGCATTTGACACTGTCCCACATAAAAGATTGGTAAGTAAGATGAGAAAGCTTGGGCTAGGGGAAAATGTGTGTAGATGGGTAGATAGCTGGCTTAGTGATAGAAAACAAAGAGTGCTTATTAATGGGGCATACTCAGATTGGGCCAGGGTTACTAATGTGGTACCACAGGGTTCTGTATTGGGCCCCCTACTATTTGATATATTTATTAATGATCTAGTGGATGGCTTACACAGTAAAATATCAGTATTTGCAGATGATACAAAACTATGTAAGGTAGTTAACACAAAGGAGGACAGTTTGCAACTACAGAAAGATTTGAGTAAATTGGAGAATTGGGCTGAAAAATAGCAAATGAGGTTTAACACAGATAAGTGTAAGGTTATGCACATGGGAAGGAGAAACAGATGCTACAATTACTTACTAAATGGGAAACTGCTGGGGAAATCAGACATGGAAAAAGACTTAGGCATCTTAGTTAATAAGAAGCTAAATTGGAGTGCCCAGTGTCAGGCAGCTGCCAACAAAGCAAATAGGGTCATGGGATGCATTAGAAGAGGTCTGGAGACACGAGATGAAAACATAATTCTCCCTCTGTGCAAATCACTCGTCAGACCACACTTGGAGTATTGTGTGCAGTTTTGGACGCCGGTGCTCAAGAAAGACATTACTGAACTTGAAAGGGTTCAAAGGCGGGCCACTAAAATGATAAATGAAGTTGGTTCACTACAATACCCAGAAAGGTTATCAAAATTAAGTCTATTTACTCTAGAAAAGAGAAGACTTAGGGGATACCTAATATATATGTACAAGTATATCAGAGGGCAATACAGAGATCTCTCCAATGAACTGTTTATACCATGGACTGTGACAAGAACAAGGGGGCATTCTCTTCGTTTGGAGGAAAGACAATTTCTGCACCAGCATAGAAGAGGGTTCTTCACGGTAAGAGCAGTGAGGCTCTGGAATTCTCTTCCCGAGGAAGTGGTGATGACCAACTCACTGAATGAATTTAAGAAAGGAATGGATGCTTTTCTTGTAACAGTATAGAAGGTTACGAATAACATAATATTATAGGTAGATGGTTGACCCAGCGTAGGGGAAGGAATTTTTTTCCCTATGGAGAAAATTGGCTTCTACTCTGTGGGTTTTTTGCCTTCCCCAGGATCAACAATGCAGAACAGCTGCACTAAAAATAGGCTGAACTAGATGGACATAAGGTCTTCCTTCAGCCTTCAAAACTATGTTACTATGTTATGTTACTATGTATATAGGAGGCTCTGTGCAGGCTTGTAGTCTATATATGGGGCTCATACCATATATAGGAGGCTCTGTAGGGGCTCATACTGTATATAGAGTTTTCATAAAGCTGGGAAATTAGCATTACAGGGCCTTTCCTAATGATGATACTGAGCAAGCCATAACCCTTACAGGCTAATTAAGGTCTGAAACCTTGTTCAAAGATATCTAAGCACACAAAACTCCAAGGGTGCTCAAACTTTTTCGTTGACCCTATTTCCTTTTTGTAATTTTTTATGATGTAAAATATATAAATATACTGTTGTGCTCAAAAGTTTATGAATGATAACACCAAAACTTTTTCTCTACTCATGGTTAGTGGCTGGGTGAAGCCATTTATTGTCAAAGTACTGTGTTTTCTCTTTTTAAATCATAATGACAACCAAAATAAAACATCCAAATGACCCTAATCAAAAGTTCACACCCATAGAGGTCTGCTGGAAACCTCTGGTTCTCATTCCGACTAGTCGATGACCCGTGATCATGTGACGGGTTCACCAATGGGTGAGATAAAGGACGTGCTCCTGGTAAGAGCGAGTTAAATACCACTGTCATAGATAGACATCGGCATTTAACTAGTTAACCGCCGCAGGTGGATGGCAATTCCACCCGCGGCTGTTGCGGGCACATGTCAGCTTTTTATATCTGCTGACATGAGCCTGGAAAGGTGCGGGCTCAGCGCTGGATTCCGCACCAAACAGGGGGAGTCCGATGTTGGCCTACTATTACGCCCAATGTCGGAAAGGGGTTAATTATACAGTCTTTTATTTTTAGTCATCATGTATTTTTTTGTGGGAATTGATAGGCCTTACCTGCTCTATGCATTAGACTTGCATTAGGTAATGGTATCCAAAAATGTGGTCTCTCAACAAACCAATTGTGCACTATCCCTTTAATCAGAACTCAAACTATGGTTTTCAATATCACAATGATTGCTGCCTACTAGTGATGATTTTTAGTCTAAATATTAACATAACTTCATGGTGCTCATCAGTAGGAATTAAATCCACAATCACAGAAACAGAAATCTGAGTATACTGAGTTCTTACCCAGAACATATCATTTCCCAATCAGTCCAGATATCTTCAAACTGCTAAATTGAGGCTCTAAAAAATCTGTGGGATTTGTATGCAAGGAAACGGTGACCAGATGCCTATTTGAGGTGCACAAAGAAGGAAGCAGTTGCCAGGTGAGCAGTAACAGAGGGAATGTCACTCATGGAGGGCTGTGTGTCAGCAATCGTCAGGATACAATCTGTTGTTAGTAGATGTAATAGGAAGCATGTTGGATAGAAAGGATTAGTAATCTTGAAAGTAATAAAAGCAGCATTGTGAGTTATCACATGCAGGTGCTTCTTGTTATGTACCATAATAATAATCAAGTGAAAATCCAGGAAATGCAGAAAAAGTGTAGAAGCTTCGCTGTGTAAGCTGTATGGAGTAAGATAAAGCGTCTCACCAACACAAAGAATCTACAGTCAAAAACCAAAAATGTCACTATTACCAATATATTTATTGAAACTAGCAGAACATCTTTGAATTGAGAAAAATTCAGACCAAGGCTATTGTCACACCACGGTTTTCTCTCCATCGGAGAAAAATAGTTGATTATTCTAATCACACTCTGATCAGACTTTGTTTAGAGTTTGATCTAAGTGGGATCCGTTTTTCTCAGAGGTAGAGAAAAAAAAAGGTTGTCCAGCTTTTCCATTCAATCAGTCCGTGAAAATAGGACGCACATTCAGATGTCATCCAGGTGCGGTCCAATGTTTTCCATGGACCCATAAAAAAAGCATTACTGATTTTGATCCGAAACTCCGATCAAAATTGAACATGTAGATGATTTTTTTCCCTCGGACAACTCTCTCCAAGGAAAAAATCAGGCATGTGCACAGCCCCATGGAATAACATGGGTACTACTGCTGTCCGTCAAAACGGATGACTTGTACTCGTCCAATTTAAATGATCGTATGCATGAGCCCTTAACAATAGTGTTCTTTCTCTACACATAAAATAGATATTATATTCATCAGTTGGGGATGAAAAGCGATAGTGCGCACGCACCGGTGAACTATGTCCCGGAACACAGTGAAATACTTCCGGGATATAGTTCACCGGTGCATGCGCACTAATGCTTTTTGGCTTTGCCCACAGATGGGCAAAGCATATTGCACGTGCGCGAGTCCAGATTGCAATGCGCACGAGCGTAATATTGAGGCCAAGTACGGAAATTCCCTGAAATATTGCGGACAGCGGCCAAGGAGGGATGGAGGAAAAGACACGAACCATCACCCATTGGACCGGACCCAAGTCATTTAAATACCGCACCAAAGTGAGGTGACAGATTCCCTTTAAAAGTTTTTTATGTTATTAGTGCATGAGCATGTAAAAAATATTTTTAGAATAAATTTAATTTTAAACACACAAGTGTAATATTGTTACTCTGGAACACCACCTGGAGGTTGTTCCAGAATCATGGTCCTTTTGGACCAGCTACTAGAGGGAAGCACCTCCGAAAAAGCTTTTTCCACTATAGAAATTAAGGTGTCATCTTGATGTCACAGAATTGCTGAAGCCTGTGATTGCCTGCAAAGGGTAGGTGACTTGAACAGCACATCAACGGATGATTCTTTGATGACATGCTTTTACAATGACCTGACCACTGCAGACAATCACTGGCTTCAGCTAAATGATGCAGTCCTTACTTTCAGAGTTTGCGCTGGCTACAAAGAGGCCATTGATGAATCAGTGCTAGTTACAGGATGTAAGCATGCCTCCATTTGTTATTTAATCTTTTGAATGTGCAATCTATAATTATCAGCTTATTTAAATGGGCCTTAAGATATTGTAGTCCAATGTGGTTCCAGAGATTGGTCAGATTGATGGGTTTTACATTCACAGCATTTAATAGAAAGGTGCAAACCCATTGACCTCTATTGAGTATGTGTACCATTCTGCATCATAGTTTAAACAATTTGTGGATGAGTCAAGACCTAGACCCCAATGATAAACATTACTGAACATGAGCTCTAACAAATAAAAAAAAAAAAAAAAGATTATTAACCCTTTAATGTAAGTGCTGAAGACAAACCACAATGTCCCCACCATGCTATTGGTGGTGGGAAACCCCACCCCCACAAAAATGGCAAGAGACAATATTAGCAACTTTACTTTGCTGGTGACCTACAGAATTACCAATGCCAATCAATCATCTACTAAGATCTGTAAGATTTTGTAAAGAGCTAATTCTAATTCATTCTTTGGCTACTGTGGAAATTTACTGCAAAAGACATAAACAATGTACCGTATATGTTCATTTGACAGTGCTAATGGCTATGAATTACCACCACCAGTGACTCTTACCCAAAAGCAGGAGTTTCAGCACGCTGTTGTCCTCTTTTTTGTGTATTTTAAGCATTCTGTTAATCTCTCTGTTGATAGCCAATGACATTTTATCTTCCTCGGTTATCCTAGGAGGACAGAAGCACCAGATGCACCACCACGGCATTTCAGTAATATCACTTGTAGACTTCTATAGCAGAGTTCCACGTCAAAACGTAGTCAGCCTCATCACATCCAATTTTAGCAATCAGGGTAAAGTTAATTGTCTGATATCTCAATTTCAACCTCAAGATGTCAAGTTTTCTTTGATTGGTCTGCATTAACAAGCCGTTTCTGGCATATTTCAAGTCCGAAGAGGGTATTGCCTGATCTACCTTCTCTCTATTAATGAGATAGAGAATAAATCCTGTGTTTCAAATACTCAATATATAAGCAGGTTGCAAGGATGAATCCACAGATGATGTTTTCATAGAAAGGTTCAGAGACTTAAGTAAGAAAGGATGGTTGCATAGTTCAGGAAAGGTACAGTCACTGTTTACCCAGTAGTCCACTTATACCTATTCTTCTGGTCCGCTGGCCGCCTACATGAGAGATACTCTAAGTATTTCAGAGACTGTGGCCAGACTCAAGTGGAGACTTGATAAGGAAACAAGTTTTTCGAGCTGACAATTCTCGACCGCACCTGTGCTATGTATTCCTCCTCTTCACGTATGACAGCCAAACAGGTTATGAGCACAAATCTTCCTCCCTCCTTGCTGGTAGGCTGAGGATATAATTACCAATAGAGTGAAAAAGAATAGTGGAGAAGATTTAGGAGTTTACGCCTCCAACACACGTGAAACTGATGACAATACACAGTATAATTCTGTTGCTCGTTTCGCTTAAGCAGGTGTTGCATTCAACACAAAACATGTCTGACTTAAAAGGAATGTGTCATCAGAAGATGACTTATTGTTTAAATCAGGTTATTGTGTTAAATGTATTAAAAAAAATCCATCTCACAATCTTTATTACAAATTTTAAAAATATAAGAGTCTTACAATTTTCACACTGGTCACTGCAATTTGTCTAGACTCTAACTTCCTGCTGTTTGCAGGAAATTTTTTTGTACATTAGCCTTAAGTCCCCGTCTCACATAGCGAGGTTGCTAGCGAGATCGCTGAAGCGTCAACGATTTTGTAACGCAACAGCGATCTCGCTACATGTGACACGCAGCGGCGACCCCCCCCGCTTTATATCGCTGATCGTGCTCCAATGTCCTAGGCTATTTTTTCGTCATCGGCATCCTGCTGGCCAGCGCGCATCGCTATGTTTGACGCCGACGAGCGACCTCGTCAGCGATGCAGAACTCAGGGACGCAGGCGGGAATTGTCTGAAAAGCTGCTGTGTGACAAGGTACCAACGACTGGCGAGGTTGTTGCATAGATCGCCGGATCGTTGCTGCATCACTGAAGAGATCTGCCTGTTTGGCAGCTTACTAGCGACCATTTAGCGACGCACCAGCAATACTTACCAGGTCGTATTGTTGTCGGGATCGCTGGTGCGTCGCTAAGCGAAACAAAACCCTTAATGAATAGACTCTGACCCTATATTTTGGATCAGAGGCATAGCTAGGGATTCAACTTGGGGGGGGGGGGGGGGCGAAAGATGTGAGTGGGCAGATGACCGCACTGTGATTGCAAATAAATCTATATACAAAAACGAATACTGATATTACTTTATGGGGACTATATAGTGGCACAGTTATAGATGGTGACTAACAGCTGATGCTCCTTCTTATGGAGTCGTTCACTTTTCCCATCTTTTCCATCTGACCCAGACCAACATGACAACTTTTCCAGCTAGGACTCATCTGCAGAGATTACAACAACAACGACTTCTCACTCTCACACTTCTTGCACCGTTCATATCTATCCATAACCTGCACAAACTCCTCATTCTGCTGATACCGCAATACTGAGCTGCAGCTGCCATACGTGTCCTACAGCTCCTGCTGTGTGGTACAATAACGGCTCCTCTTACTGCCTCACATAATACTGCCACCACTACGCTCCTTACATAGTAATAATGCCACCACTGTGCTCCTTACATAGTAATAAAGCCACCACTACGCTCCTTACATAGTAATAATGCCACCACTGTGCTCCTTACATAGTAATAAAGCCACCACTACGCTCCTTACATAGTAATAAAGCCACCACTACGCTCCTTACATAGTAATAATGCCACCACTGTGCTCCTTACATAGTAATAATGCCTCCTTTGTGCTCTCTAGTTAGTAAAATTTCCCCCTACAAAATATTAATGCCCTGTGCTAGTGCCCTCCACATTTTGTCCCTAAAAAGTAATAATATCCCATATGCAACTTTGATGGTCACAAAACTGAGTGCTCCTATAACAATAATGCTTAAGTGCCCACTTAACATTTAATAATGTCCCCTGAGTCCCCCCAGTACAGTAAAAATGGCCCCAGTACCACAGATTCGAGCAGGCGATCATGTGATGACTCTTTCGGCTTCTCTCAATTCTCTTCTATTGAGAAAAACCGAACCTTTCTAGTCGACACATGAACATAGCAAATGTGGGGTCCATGACCACCCGATAACGCCAGTGATATTAAGGGCTCATGCAGCAGGCGCTCCCTGTCATGATTTGGCAGTCTGCAGTCACAATAAATAAGTAATAAATAATAAAGTGCTTATTATTATAGCACCAATCCAGCGGGGGGGGGGGTTCTCACCGCTGGAGTGGTACATTAAGTGCAAGTCCTCTGCCCTCGGTCATTTTCTTATCCTCAGGCGTATTTACTGGTTTTTGGCACCGCTCCAGTCCCACGACTCAAACTTGTGAGCGCAGCTTCTGAATGACAAGAAGTTAGAAGCTACGTCACAAGTGCTCACTGTAAGTGTATGAGAGCTTGAAGAGGCGAGAACGAGGCCAGAAAGAGGTTCACACAGACTTCCATTGATTATAGACCTCTGCACTGCTCCATGAAACACTGGAGCAGCAGACAGGTCACAAACTGCAGGAGATGGAGTCGAGCGGAGGCAAAAACAGATGAAAACGCAAGAAGGTAGAGGTCTTGGATTTTAAGGGGCTACTCCAGCGGTGAAATAAAAAAAAATGCTGGAGTGGTGATTTAAAGGGAATCTGTCACAGTCCGGGACGTGTATGACCTATTAATATGGGCATACAGGTGATAGAAATGTCTGCCTCATATTTATGGTCTTGTTGCTGAGAAATGCTATATTCTTTCCTTATGCTGATGATTTCCTTCCAGGCTCCGGGGCGGGCAGTGTTGTAAGAAATCCCTGCCTCCTGTCTTCACTCAAATACTACCCCCTCCCATGTATGTCAGTTATGGCGCCGGAATCCTGAGCCTGCGCACTGTGAGTTACCACAATCTGAACGGCTTCATCCCTTCTATGGGCGCTGCATTCATTGATCTTCTGCGCAGGCGAGTCACTGTGACTTCTGGTGCTCTCCCCACTTCCTCCCTGCATAGTCTTCGCTAGGAACCATGTGTACATGGTGATGACTATGCAGGGAGGAAGTGGGGAGAGCACCTTATCGGTGCGCACACCAGGGATCACTGGATCGGAAATCGCCAGTGCCTGCGCAGAAGATCACTGAATGCAGTGCCCACAGAAGGGAGGATAAGGTATGTATTCCTGAGGGAGTGCAGGGCTCAGGCTTACAGGGCCATAACTGACGTGTATGGGAGGGGGGTAAGTATTACAGTGAAGACAGGGGTCAGGGATTTCTTACAGCACCGCACACCCCGGATCCTGTAAAAAATCATTAACATAAAGACACAATATAATATTTCTCAGCAACAAGACCATTAATATGAGGCAGACAGGTAAGACTAGTGTAACATCACCTGTATGCCCATATTAATAGGTCATACACCACGTTCCGGGGGGTGACAGATTCCCTTTAAATGTAATGCAGCTCATGGTTACTATATGGAGGCTTGTTATACTCGAAAAAGACCCAGCTGGTAAGCATCAAACACCTCCGACCTGCCCATCTCCAGCCCCCCAGACAGCAACTATTACATGTAATAGAAGTGCATATAATCTCCTAACAAAACAGTATAATAATCATTCCCCCCAGTACCATGTCACCCCTCACCCACTTCAGCCCCCACAATACTCCCATTCTCTCACATTCACCCCCCAGTGCCCTTTTGCCCCTCACACACCTCAGCCCTCACAACACCCCAATCATCTCACATTCACCCCCCAGTGCCTTGTTGCCCCTCACCTACCACAGCCCTCACAGTACCCCTATCCTCTTACATTCACCCCCTGTGCCCTCCACCGACAATACCCCCAATCTCTCACATTCCGTCGTCAGTGCCCTGTCCCCCTCCTCCACTTGAGCCCCCACAACACCCCAATTCTCTCAAATTTACCCCCAGTGCCCTTTCCCCGCTCCCCCACTTCAGCCCCCACAATACCCTCATCCTCTCACATTCACCCCCCAGTGTCCTTCCCCCCACTTCAGCCCCCACAATACCCCCAGTACTCTGTCCCACCTCCCCCACAATATCCCTATCCTCTCACATTCATCCCCCCATTGACCATGACATGCCACTTACCAAGTTTGTAGGCAGTGAGGCAGGACCAGGAAGTGTCTGAGAGAAATGCAAGGTGGGCACTAGGACCCAGTGTGCCTGAGCCAATCTGAGCGTACACCAAACTGCAACCCAGAAGAAGCTCCTCAGGACAGTAAAGCCTGCACATTACACTACAGGAGGGAGACTGCAGCTGGCCACTGTGATACCAGTGTGCAGATTCTCCATCAGGCAGGGGAGCTGGCATTTTCCTGCTCTCCTCCTGTGCTGTGTTCTGTGACTCTCGGTGGGCCCCTTCATGTGACGGGGCCCAGGCAATGGCCCCCTCTGCCCCCCCTGTAGCTATGCTACTGTTTTGGACTGATGTATCTAATAAGTGTGTGTTATCAGCTCTTTATAGAGGTTCAATCTGTCATTGTAACCCTGCCTCTGATGATGAACAGTCTACTGAAAATGCTTTCTATAAGGATTAGAAGTATGAGTCTAAAAAAGGACAAGTGGCCAGGGTGAAAATTATAAGATGACTAATTTTTTTTAATAAAGATCGTTCTATAAAAAGAAAAATAACCCTATTTTTTATTTTTATTTTTAACTCTTTAACCCCGATCGTGGTTTGCACGTTAATGACCAGGCCAATTTTTACAATTCTGACCAGTGTCACTTTATGTGGTTATAACTCTGGAACGCATGAACGGATCCCGGTGATCCTGAGATTATTTTTTCGTGACAAATTGTACTTCATGATAGTGGTAAAATTTCTTCTGTATGACTTGCATTTATTTGTGAAAAAAAAAGGAAATTTGGCGAAAATTTGGAAAATTTCACAATTTTCCAACTTTGGATTTTCATGCCCTTAAATCAGAGTTATGTCACACAAAATAGTTAATAAGCAACATTTCTCACATAGCAAATTTGCTTTCATATACTCAGGTCTCCTCTTGTGACTAGGACATATGCACATTTGTATTGTGGCACTATTGCACTTTAGTTCATGACTTACGTGTTCATGTTCACATTGAATTTATTGCATCCTGACAGGATTTCCTGCTTATAGTCATTTTTTTCATTACATGATGGCTGTTCTTATTTAATTACTATTCTGTAATAGGGGTGGTGCTGCATTTTGGTTTATCAACTTATATCTTTGGTTCTTTCCTGCTTTTTTAATGTATTTTATAAATAAGGACGGAGTCACACACAACTTATAAAAATACGGTCCGTTTTTTACGGACGAAAAACGCAGAAATGTTCCCTGAACAGTGATCCGTATGTCATCTGTTGGCAATGCGAGAACGCGATTTTTGCGCATGTAAGCATCTGTGTGACATCCTTGTAAAATGGACATTTAGCGGTTTTGAGGCCTAAAAATAACTTAATTCATAATCAGCAACCCCAATTATTGCCTCTACAACAGGTGGCAGCCTCCAATCTGGACATTTTCTTGCCGTGCTTGTGTTGGGGTTTTCAGTGGTACCATGTTTATTTATATCTATCTTTTTGATCGAGTTTTATTCCACATTTTGTTCGGCGGTATGATGATAAAGCATTGTTTTTTGCCTTTTTTTATTTTTTTATGGTGTTCACTAAGGGGATAACTAGCAGGACAGTTTTATAGGTCAGGCTGTTGCGAACTCAGTGATACCAAATATGTGTACTTTTTGTGTTTTTATTTTTTTTTCCATTCAAATATTTATTTATAGATACAATATCTTGATTTGTGTTATTTTTTATTTTTTTTTAAATATTTTTACAATTATTTAAAAAAAAAAATTACTTTTTTTTAACTTTTTTTTTTTAGTCCCACTATAGGACAATCATTTTTTGCAGGCTGATTGTTTCTACAGCATAGGGATGCAGCTGCGCATGATAAGCAAGTTTCCTAGTTCTGGTAACCCGGATGTCGTCATGACGACATCTGGTCACCATGGCAACGATCGGAACTCCACGTCATGCCACGGGGTCTCAGATCCAAAGGCAGAGGGGCTGTCAGCCCTGTGCCGGCTCCCGGAATGCTGCAATCTCATTCAGTCGCAGCATTTTGAGGGTTAAAGTGCCGGGAGTGGTGTATAACCACTCCTGGCACTTAGTGCTGGGTGTCAGCTGTCATTCCTTTTAAGATCAATTTTACAAAATTTTCTTATCTGATTTCTTAACTTATCTTACAATTTTTTTTTTACAAATGGTAGAAACGTTCAATGGCAGGCTATGTACCATCGTAAAATTATTACTAAACATGACAGTTTTGTGTCTATGGCTCCTATGCAATTTATATTTCTCTATGGAAAGAGACTACAAACAAAAGGTGTGTAGTCTGATTCTTCAGTTAGGGCTCATACTCACTGGAAAGAAAATCGGACGAGTGCAATCCGATTAAAAATCGGATTGCACTCTGACCAATGTTAGTCAATGGGTGACATCTCACTTGCGATTTTTTTCCCATCCGAAATCAGACTGAGAAAAAAATTGCAGCATGCTGCGATTTGCGTCAATGCAAGTCAATGGGTGCGATTAAAAAAACGGACCAAAAATGGACCATCCGTTTTCCATCCGTTTTAAACGGATACATTACCATTCTGTGACATAGAACACTGTAAATGACTGTAGAAAAATAGTTGCTGTGAAAAAAAACCGGATTGCATACGGATGGAAAGATTAAAAATCGCATAGAAATCGCATGACACTCGTATAGCACTCCTCCCTTTTTTACAGTCCAGAAATCGGACATTTTTTTAATCGCAAATGGGTATGAGCCCTTAGACTTACTTCCCTTATGTCCCTGTCTTCTTGATTGTATAATATTGCATGCTATTCTATTTCCTTTTAAACTTTAACAGTTTAATCTGAAATAAGTAACATGCTATTCTGTTGTGTTTTCTAAGGGCTCATACTCACTTGCGAGAGAGTCGCACGATTCTCGTGTGAGTCTCTCGCATGAAAACCTGGCACTGCCGCCGGCACTCGGACCAGAGCGTGCGACTACCTGTATTTCTATGCAGCCGCACGCTCTGGTCCGAGTGCCGGCGGCAGTGCCGGGTTTTCATGAGAGAGACTCACACAAGAATTGTGCAACTCTCTCGCAAGTGAGTATGAGCCCTTAGGCAGATTTTTTCCACCTTGCAGACATCCACATAGAAATTTTCAGTTCTATGTGGATAGGGCAATCCTCACACTATTAAAATGCATAGGCTGCAGAATGTCTTTGCATTTGACGTGGAATTCAGCATTATGCCTGGGCTGCAAAGTTAGAGTTAGGCCGGGATCACACACAGCGAGATACGTCGAGTCTCGCAGGTTAAAACCAAGCTCTGGCGCCGGCACTCCGGAGCAGAGCGTGCAGCCGCACAGCAATACATGGAGCTGCACGCTCCGCTCCGAAGTGCCGGTGCCAGAGCTTGGTTTTAACCTGCGAGACTCGGCCGTTTCTCGCTGTAGTGTGACTCCGGCCTTAGGGCTCATTCCCACTTGTGATGAAATCAGATTAATGCAATCCAATAAAAAAACAGATTGCATTCGGACCAATGTTATTCTATCATTGTGTGTTCATCTGCGTTTTGCGGCTTGGATCGGATCACAATCGGACTGGAAAAAAGTCGCAGCATGCTGTGATTGTAATCGGAAATCGGATTGCATCCCACAATAGAAGTCAATGGATGCGAGGAAAAAAAATCACACAGCACTCGGACCATGCGAGTGCTGTCCAATTTTTACACACCAATCACATTTGAAAAGCCGGCAATTCATGTGTAGTGTACAGTAAAATCACACTGACAGGTTAGAATAGAATAGAAAGAATAGATATATACACATACAATACATAGATATATAGATGTCAGTGACACACACACATATATATATATATATATATATATATATATATATATATATATAAGTATATAGATTACATAAGTAGAAGAAAAGCTGGCAATTCAGCAGCCGCGTACAGTAATATCCAACGTGACAGGTTAGAATAGAATAGATATATACACATAGAATAGGTAGGTATATAGATGTTAGTGACGTATACATACACATATATATATGTATATATATATATATATATATATATATATATATATATATATATAATATATAGAAAAAAAGCTGGCAATTCAGCAGCCGCGTAGTGTAAAATCACTACAGGATAGAAGAGATAGATATAGAATATGTAGATATATACGAGGATGTCAGTGACAAATACAATTAGTACAGTGCTGTGCAAATTGGGACAAAGCATTTTTTTAAGTAAAATTGTAAGTTGGTTACCAGTCAGTGATTCAAATCAGTTTTAACTGCTTTGAACTGGTGCCTGTTCAAAGCAGTTAAAACTGGTTTGAATCACTGACTGGTAACCAACTTACAATTTTACTTAAAAAAATGCTTTGTCCCAATTAATTTGCACAGCACTGTATATTTATTTAATAAAAGATTATTTCTCTGGAAAAAAAATGGTGAAATAGTGTGGACTCCCGCACAATTTTCTTAACCCCTTCACTACCACTACGTGGTTTGCACGTTAACTCCCGGGCCAATTTTTACAATTCTGACCACTGTCCCTTTATGAGGTAATAACTCTGAAACGCTTCATTGGATCCCGGTGATTCTGACATTGTTTTCTCGTGACATATTGTACTTCATGTAAGTGGTAAAATTTCATTCATATAACTTGCGTTTATTTGTGAAAAAAACGGAAATTTGGTGAAAATTTTGAAAATTTCGCAATTTTCCAACTTTGAATTTTTATGCCCTTAAATCACAGAGATACGGCACACAAAAAAACTTAATAAATAACATTTCCCACATATTTACTTTACATCAGCACAATTTTGGAACCAAAATTTTTTTTTGTTAGGAAGTTATAAGGGTTAAGAGTTGACCAGTGACTTCTCATTTTTACAACACCATTTTATTTTTACGACCACATCACATTTGAAGCCACTTTGAGGGGTCTATACGATAGAAAATACCCAAAAGTGACACCATTCTAAAAACTGTAACCCTCAAGGTGCTCAAAACCACATTCAAGAAGTTTATTAAACCTTCAGGTGCTTCACAGGAATTTTTTGAATATTTAAAAAAAAAAAAAAGAACATTTAACTTTTTTTCACAAAAAAAATATTTCAGGTTCAATTTTTTTTATTTTACCAAGGGTAAAAGGAGAAATTGGACTGGAAAAGTTATTGTGCAATTTGTCCTGAGTACGCTGATACCTGATATGTTGGGGGAACCACTGTTTTGGCGCGTGGCAGAGCTCAGAAGGGAAGGAGCGCCGTTTGACTTTTTCAATGCAAAATTGGCTGGAATTCTGATCGGATGCCATGTCACGTTTGGAGAGTCCCTGATGTACCTAAACAGTGGAAACCCCCCACAAGTGACCCCATTTTGGAAACTAGACCCCCCAAAGGAACTTATCTAGATATGTGGTGTGAACTTTGAACCCACAAGGGCTTCACAGAAGTTTATAACGTACAGCGGTACAATTAAAAAATCATATTTTTTCCACAAAAATGATCTTTTCACCCCCAATTTTTATTTTCCCAAGGGTAACAGGACCCTAAAAGTTGTGCAATTTGTCCTGAGTACACTGATACCCCATATGTGGGTGTAAACGACTATTTGGGCGCATGGCAGAGCTCGGAAGGGAAGCAGCACCATTTGACTTTTTTGGCTGGAATTGAGATTGGACACCATGTCTTATTTGGAAAGCCCCTGATGTACCAAAACAGTGGAAACCCCCCACAAGTGACACCATTTTGGAAACTAGACCCCCCAAGGAACTTATCTAGATGTTTGGTGAGAACTTTGAACCCCCAAAGGCTTCACAGAAGTTTATAACGTACAGCCATACAATTACAAAATCATATTTTTCCACAAAAATGATCTTTTCACCCTCAATTCTTATTTTTCCAAGGGTAACAGGACCCTAAAAGTTATTGTGCAATTTGTCCTGAGTACGCTGATACCCCACATGTGGGGGTAAACCACTATTTGTGTGCATGGCAGAGCTCGGAAGGGAAGCAGCGCCATTTGACTTTTTTGGCTGGAATTGAGATCGGACACCATGTCGTGTTTAGAAAGCCCCTGATGTACCTAAACAGTGGAATCTCCCCACAAGTGACACCATTTTGGAAACTAGACCCCTTAAGGAAGTTATCTAGATGTGTGGTGAGCACTTTGAACTCCCACAGTGCTTCACAGAAGTTTATAACGCCCGGGCGTGAAAATAAAAAAAATCGTATTTTATCCACCAACATGATCATTTAGTCCCCTTTTTTATTTTCCCAAGGGTACCAGGAGAAAATGGACCCTATAAGTTGTTGTCCAATTTGTCCTGAGTACACTGATACCCCATATGTGGGAGAAAACTACTGTATGGGCACACGTCGGTACTCGGAAGAGAAGTAGTGACGTTTTGGAATGCAGACTTTGATGGAATGGTCTGCGGGTGTCATGTTGCCTTCGGAGAGCCCCTAATGTACCTAAACAGTGGAAACCCCCCACAAATGACCCCATTTTGGAAACTAGACCCCCTCAGGAACTTATCTAGATGTGTGGTGGACACTTTGAACCCCAAGGGTTTCACAGATGTTTATAACGCCCGGGCTTGAAAATAGAAAAATCATATTTTTTTCCCACAAAAATGATATTTTTGCCCCAGTTTTTTATTTTCCTAAGGGCAACAGGAGAAATAGGACCCCAAAAGTTGTTTTGCAATTTGTCCTGAGTAGGCTGATACCCCATATGTGAGGGTAAAACACTGTTTGGGCGCATGGCAGAGCTTGGAAGGGAAGGAGCGCCGTTTGACTTTTTCAACACAGAATTGGCTGGAATTGAGATCAGACGCCATGTTGCGTTTGGAGAGCACCTGATGTGCCCAAACAGTGGAAACCCCCCAATTCTAACTCCAACCCTAACCCCAACACACCCCTAACCCTAATCTCAGCCCTAACCCTAGCCCTAACGGGAAAATGGAAATAAATACATTTTTTAAATTTTATTATTTTTCTCTAACTAAGGGGGTAATAACGGGGGGTTTGATTTACTATTTGTGGCGGTTTTTATGTTTGGCAGCTGTCACACGCTAAAAGACGCTTTTTATTGTAAAAATAGTTTTTGCATCACTACATATTGAGAGCTATAATTTTTCCGTATTTTGACCCACTGAGTCATGTGAGGTCTTATTTTTTGCGGGACGAGTTGATGCTTTTATTGGTATCATGTTCGGGCACGTGTCATTTTTTGATCGCTTTTTATTCCGATTTTTGGGACGCAGAATGAACAAAAACCAGCGCTTCATGAATTTCTTTTGGGGGGTGCGTTTACACCGTTCCTCTTTACACCTTTTTGCATCGCTTTATTCTGTGAGCTATAACTTTTTTATTTTTTCTCTGATGATGCTGTGTGTTGGCTCGTTTTTTGCGGGACAAGATGACGTTTTCATCGGTACCATGGATATTTATATGCGTCTTTTTGATCACGCGTTATTGCACTTTTTGTTCGGCAGTATAATAATAAATCATTTATTTTTTGCTTCGTTTTTTATTTTTAATTTTTAAGGTTCGCTAAAGGGGTTAACTAATGGGACAGTTTTATAGGGCAGGTCGGTACGGACGCCGCAATACCAAATATGTGTACTTTTATTGTTTGTTTTTTTATTATTTCACAAAAATGAATTTATTAGGGAATTTTTTTTTTTTTAATGTATTTAGCGATTTTTTTTAAAATTATTTTCACACTTTTTTTTTTTTTTTAACTTTATTACATTGTCCCGGGGGGACATCACTGTCCTGTGACAGATCGCTGATCTGTCACATCACAGATCACTGTGACAGATCAGCGATCTGTCACAGGCACTGCTGCAGACTTCCTCATGCCTGCGCTTTGCAGGCACTGAGGAAGTCAGCTCCCTTCAGGCCCCCGAAGGTCCCCGTCGCCATCTTGGATCCGGGGACCTGTAGGGAAAGAGACCCCCGCAGCAGCGCTGCACATTGCGCTGCGGTGGGGGGCTCAGGGAAGCATGGAGGGAGCCCCCTCCCTGCCGATGCTTCCCTTTAACCCCCAGTACACCGCGATCGTGTTTGATCGCGGTGTGCAAGGGGTTAACGTGTCGACACATTGTGCCGGGTGTCAGCTGTGATAATCAGCTGACACCCGGCTGCGATCAGAGGCACTCACCACGTGGGCGCCGCTGATCGCGCTAGACGTAATATTCCGTCCATGGTACTTAGGTCCCAGGTCACATGGACGGAATATTACGTCCAATGAAGGAAAGGGGTTAACCAGCAGATGGAAAGCTGGCGGCTGGGGGCCGATGTTTATAGCCTGAGAAGGGAGCAATACCCATGGAGCTTCCCAGGCTAGTGATATCAGCTTACAACTGTATACTTAGCCTTTATTGGCTATTAAAATGGGGGACCCTAAAAAAAGACGTAAGGTCCCCCTATAATTAACAACCAGCAAACGCTATGCAGACAGCTATGGGCTGATATAAATAGCACTTAGCCTCACTCTTCCCACTTGCCCCTGTAGCGGTGGCAAGTGGGGTGATAGTTGGGGGAATTGCTGTCATCTTTGTATTGTATTGATGGGAAATTTACCCACGGCACTCACATTGATGCCACATAGGTGAAGTGAGTTCACTGGCTGTAAACTCGCAGGACCTGTCTGATGGCACCGCGAGCAGCGAGCAGGAGAACTTTCTCATGCTCGCGGTGCGCTCAGACAGGGAATAGCAGTTCACAGGCATACGCTGAGCACTCATTCGTCCCCTATAAGGGGCGAATGAGTGAGAAGGCAAACACTCAGTAATGCCTAAACTGAGCGTCTGCAAGTGAACATCGCCATCTGCGGATCAAATATGATAAGAAAGGAGAAGGTAAAGAGAACATTAGTAGGAACTGAAGAGCGAAGTAAACATCCTTTGAGGGAAGAGATTTTAGGAGCTGTCAGGTGACAGCTATGGCACAGTTGAAAATTATAAAAGACCCTAGAAAGGGAGGAGTTGGGAGGAGGAGTTGGAAGTCTGCACCTGGGACTCTAGACACTCATATGAGCAGCAGAGTTGGCTTATAGCCACCATTACGAGAGACCAGACCCAAGTAACGGAACTGAAGGACCAGACCTGAGTGAAGACTTGAAACACCAGACTGAGTAAAGGAACCAAGAGATGATACCCAACTGAAGACCTGAGACATACCAGAGCCGGGAGAGCTGAGCTGAGTGAGCAGAGCAGAGGTACGTCTGTGAAAGACGTTGCTTCCATTGTAGATGTATGGTACAAAGTGGGGACTGGGGCCACCCTTCAAGGGAAAGAAAGCGGCCAGTGTGACGAGTGTGTCGAGTGTCTCACTTATCTGGGAGTTGTGGCCTAGCAGGTAGTATTGTTGACCCTCACTAGGGCCTGTGTGACTTTTTGTGTTGAAAGGAGAGTGACAATGGTGACAGGCACAGTAGTAATAGTGATGCCCTTTTGGGTAGGTTATTAAGACTAAGACCTCACTGACGATAACGGCTGTTTAATTGTAATAATAGAACAATAGTGCGTAAATAGCATTGTGTCAATCTACTGTTTATCCAAATTGCTGTATACTCCTTGTAACACAACTTTCTTCATTTTCACAGTTTGCAATAATCCTTGATTTTGTGCTGAAGGCACCCTTTTAATTGTGTTAATCGAATAGTTGTTTATCTAAGTACCACTGACTCCTCATTTTCTGTGCTGCTGCATCCGCATACCTGTTAACACTTGGCGTACTCAGAAGGATGCAACAATCAAGTGCAGAAATGGCAGATTATTTGGTAGCATAGCTCCTAAGGGGAGGTCAGCCTCCCCCTAAGAGCTATGCTCAACAACTTACCAAAATGTATGGGTGACAAGTGACAACTTACTGATGTGAGATTAGGTTGAATATCTAAAGAGAATGTCACAAATGCACCCTATGACACCTGTGTTACAGGCAGAGATTTCTGACTTTGGATGGAGAGGCCCAACAGAAGGTCATGTTCAGGCAGCCATGAGACTGGGCTACTGTAGATAAGGTGATCAAGACATGCACAGTGATGTGACGAATTTAGGTAATCTGTGCATTTGCCTCTTCCTTCGGTTTCAGAGAGAGGGAGACCCAATGTGTGAACGCTCTACAGGAAGTAATGGCTCACATCACTGAGAAAACTGAAGATAAATATAGGATACTAGGTCCCCTGGATTTAATATTAAGAGACTAGCTGGTTGTGGCCTAAGAGATATCTACCTGAGGCAGGCCCTGAAAGAACATCTGCACTATAATCCCAACATGAGCTTCCTCAAGGTCAGGACAGAAGCCAGAGTCCAAGAACAAGAGTCTCCGAGTCTCCGACCATGGAAGGGATGGTCCGAAGCCATGAAGTAACTGCCTCCGGGCGCCTAATGCCGAACCAAAATGGGCCCGTGAATTACGGCAGGCAATGCGGGAAATCGGGGGAGAGCTAAGGCGCACAAGAAAACCCCTGCCGCTATCTTGGAACCAAATTCTGTACCCCAGTATGAAGAGTGACTAGAAAGGGGGAATCTCCCTTTTCTGAGATCAGCGATATAGACCTAGGTGGTAACCAGACGAGCGCAGAATCGAATGATTGACTTGTGGAGGAATGTGACACATGTCGAGAAATTGCCACACCTGAGGCAGCCATCAACAGGGGGTCCCGTTAAACTGCCATATTGTCAGGAAGCATCCTGCAGAGCTAGGTCTCACTGAGAGAGGGAATGAAGGCTCCAAGACATCGTTTCTGAGGATCCCACTACATGGGCCGTGCTGAACAGACAGAAGATTCGCTGTCTAGTGGATTCGCCACTATCACCAGGTATAATTTATATTCTGACAGCCTTTTGTTTAGCCTACTAATACTGTTCCCTGCATGCACTCTGCAGCACTTTGGCATCTTGGCACTTTACTTAAAAATCATCTCAGGGCTTGTAGGTTTGCTACATTATGGCATTTAACACTTTAGCAGTTTGTGAATTTCTTATTGCTGCTTACTCATTTTGTGTTCCAGTCTCATTCCACTGTTTTAAACCCACATGGGAATTATATTTTGTGTATAATTAGAGTTTTTTTTGTTTCTGGTTCTTGATTTGGCTGTATATACTTACCTGGTTCACTTGATTGTATTTTATAGTCGCTTGGAGTACACTCTGCCTTGTTTTGCATATGTATGTTTCTTTGGTGTACTTTTAACAATTTTGACAAATTATTTACATTTTATTTTTTTTGTCTAGCACTTCCTCTTTCTTTGGGTATATACTAATGGATATGAAGTCCCAAGTGACCACAATGCCAGAAATATATTCACGCCTACGCTTCCCAAACATCGCACGATCAAGACGAGGCCCAACCATTTGACTAATGGCTGCCAATCAGTTACACATTCCAGTGGAGGTACGTGTCTGCAGACAGAACTTAAGAAAGAAGTGGATCATGATGGTGAAAGGCCTCATCAGGGTTGGCCCTATCGTGACATTGGAGAGGAATGTCCTGAAGGAAGTAAGACAATTGTTAGTGGACAGCTGGCGTGGAAGTGATTAGATGCATGCAATCAGGCACCGCCCTAGAAGAATATGCTAACAATTCATCTGGGTAGGTCAAATCCAGAGGTCGCCAGGCATCTTCCAGGCCCTAGGAAAAGTGGAGATACCAACTACTATCGCCCGGACTTTGTCATGTTGTCAGAAGGTGCTCACTATGCCAGTTCAGGCCCGGACATCCTTGAAGGGAGTGTAAATGCAGGTTGAGCCGCAGGGAACAGGAGTAGTGATGCTGGGGCTGCTGGTAGCCCGCACTGTGATGACAGTGCACCAGGAACGTGTGCTGGTGAGATGCCTTAATTTTAGTGGAGCAAGCTTACAGCTAGCTGCCAAGAAGGATGTGACACGAGTATATATGATATAGGAAAGAAATCACAAGATTGGAAGCTGTGGACTTGACCCCTGTGGATGGTCATCTGTGGACATTACCATTGTCCATAGACTGGAAGAAAGAGAGAGACGGACATGATATTCTGGAACAGATGGAAGTAGATCTATCTGAATTTTCCTCCTGGCAAGTGGGGCAGCTGGGAGACCTGTTGGGGCGGGGGCGATATCAGGAAGTGTTCCCCCTGTACGACAACGACTTTGGATGCATAGAGGCTATTCAGATGACTTGCTGCTTGGCCTGCACTCTCCTTGCCACGGCTTGTGATGGGAGAAGGTGTAGGTGTAGGGTTAAGTTGGGATGAATGGAGCGCTTGTACGTGGTCCTCGCTGTCACACTCCATACACTTGATTGTAACCTTACAGTCCTTAGCAAGGTTTTCGGTAGAAGCACAACATCTGATGCACACTCCAAACTTCTTTAGAAGCTCCTTGCATTCTTGGAGTGGTTTCTTTCTGAAGCCAATACATTTCTTCAGCGGATGTGGCTTCCTGTGGATCGGACACTGACGGTTTGGATTCTCGACTCTTTAACCCTTGTCGTCCTTGTCAGGAACTGGTATTGGTGTGGGAAGAATGTCACTCTTTTTTACCGATACAGGGCCTCTACGTTTTCTGTCAATTTGACGAGGGCTCTCATACAGGGCCTCTAAGTTTTCTGTCAATTTGACGAGGGCTCTCATATTAGGAGTGGGTGAAGCTGGGCCGGTGGGTTCTCCACAGGTGAAGCTTGGGTCAGCCTTACGCACTGCAATGTCTTTGATGAACTCGTAGAAGTAGGAGAACTGAGGAAAGGACACCTGATGTTCCTTTTTGTACCTTGTCCCTAGCGTAGTCCACATTTCTTGCATGTTATATGGCAGCTTGGTGACTATGGGTTTCACCCCACGTGCGGTGTCCAGGTATCTGAGGCCAGGTAGATATGTGTCTGCCCTGGCCAGCTGGAGTTCAAACAACAGGTCGCTGAGTTCCTGGAATTTTGAAGCGTCCTTGCCAGATATTTTAGGGAAATCTTGTAATTGTTTGAGCAGTGCGTCTTCTATAGCTTCAGGACTGACGAAACCTTTCTCTAGTCTAGAAGAGAAAAAAAAGGGTAATCAACTTACCTGTCTGTAGTTAAATCCCCCATCCTGCCAATGCCCAGCACAGATTGTGGTGAGCATCCACATCAAATAGGAAAAGGGAAAAAAAAACCTGTGATCCAGCTCAGGACAAAGGCAGCTGCAGCTTTACAAAATTTTATTGGACAACCTGAAAATATATATGTGCTTTAAAAAAATATGTGCATAGCAAACACAGAGCACACTGTTGTGAGTTCATTTTCCCCTTCACTACTGAGGCCCGAGGAACTCCCTCTTCTGGTGAAGAAAGGTAGTGAGCCTGATTGTCAAACACCTGGGGCTGATGATGATGATTGGCTGAGTGGAGTTAATAACTGAATATAAGGCTGCCGACGCCCTTCTGGCCTGCGGGTGATTTCTCTGTGGACTTCTAGGAAACCAGTCTGATTCCTGCTCATCTAAAGCTAAGATTTCTGCTTTGCCTTTTTGCATTAGTGTTTTGTTTTCCTTGCTTTTCTGGATTCTGCCATTCCCTGCTGGGGTGAGCTGAATCTCCTTTTGCCTGTTGCTCTGCCTTCAGAATATTCCTGAGTACTGACATAGCTTTTTTGAAGCCTAGCGTCTTCAGGGCTTTTTTTACTGTCAGTTTGTTGGCTCTTATTTTCATAGGGTTTTTCACGGATTGCAGACAGCAGCCTTCCTGTCCTTTCCTGTCTAAGCTAGCGTGGGCCCCATCTTTGCTCAGTCTTTCTGTCTGTGTTTTGTTCTTTCTTCTTGCTTCACCGTCATTATATGTGGGGGGCTGCCTTTTACTTTGGGGTCTGCTCTGGGGCAGTTTAGATTTCCCTTTCTGTCTTTAGGCTATGTAGTCCTCCGGCTGTGATCGAGGGGCCTAGGGCATCGTAGGAGCCCTCCACGGCTACTGCTAGTTGTGTTGATAGGTTCAGGGGTCTGCAATCCGATAGCTGCCAACTTCTCTGGTTTTCTGGACTTAGCTAGCATTTCTATTTTTGCCTCCTACGGTGACTCAATCATAACAGCACACCAGTAGGAACGATCTACGTGTTTCAACTAAACAGTCTTACTCATGATCATGAGTAAGACTGTTTAGTTGAAACGCGTAGATCGTTCCTACTGGTGTGTTCGGTGTTTGCTATGCAAATATTTTTTTAAAGCACATATATAGATTTTCAAGTTGTCCAATAAAATTTTGCAAGGCTGCAGCCGCCTTTGTCCTGAGCTGGATCACAGTTTTTTTTTTTTTCCTCTTTCTCTAGTCTGTCCCATGTGACCATGAGACCAGCCGCTGGATCACTGATGTAAATGGATCTGAGTCTCTTGATTTGCTTGGTGGATCGTAGTCCCAGCCACTTGATCATCAGGTCCAACTCTTCAGCAGCAGTAATTCCGAGGTCACTAGTTGCAGTTTTAAAGGCACACTTCCATCCTCTGTAGTTTTTGGGTTGGTTGTCGAACCTTATGAGACCGGTGTTGGTGAGTTCTCGGCGAATCATGTACCTCGCAAAATTGAGCATGTCTGTTCTTACTGACTTTGGGATAACACTTGCTGGCTGAGTAGTGCTGTTCACTTTGGTTGTAGTGTCTTGGTTCAGAAACATGGGAAGATATGGAATGGCATAAGAATTTAACCCAGCAACCGGTTTGGTGTATACAGTCTCTGTCATATTTGGGGCTGGAGCCATGCAGTTGTCAAAGTTATAATGACTTGCCGTTATGTTAGGTTGCATGTAGACGTCAGCTGGAGTTTGCTGAGGTGCAGTGTTTGGCTGCGTGTTAGAGTGTGAATGAGATTCAGGTTTGGGAATTGGTTGTGCATTGGACTGACTTTGAAAGCTGGGAGCTGCAGGCGGATCAGAATCTTGGTGTCTTGGAGAAGTGTCAGAACTGACAGGAACATTAGTGGTGGTCGGTGGTTGGTTGTTTTGGCTTAGTACATAGTCTCTTGTGCGCTTAAGGGGGTCTTCTGTATCAATCTCACATGAGCTGATACTGTCCTCTTGAATTCCACTTAGAACTTGTTCAAAGGCCTTTAACCTTGCCATGGTTGTGGCATGTTTGCACTCCTTTTCTAGTACTTCTATTTTCGCCTTCTTACGTGCAAATTCAGCTTCCATGTCTGTCTTCTTACGTGCAGATTCGGCTTCCATCTCTGCCTTCTTGCGTGCAGATACAGCTTCCATCTCTGTCTTCTTTTGGGCAAAGACAGCTTCCACCTTTGTAGTTTCCACTTCAGCATGCGCTTTTATAAGCTGTTCACTGAGGGTAGAGAATTTTGATGCACTTGATCTGGATGAGTGTGTTGAGTACTTAACGGACCTAGATTTGTAAGATGACACTTGTGACATCTACGCGATTTTTGCTTCTATTTTATTCACGATGTCGCTCACAGTGCAGTCTCATTCAGAATTTAGTTGTTGAAAGCTCTGAAGTTCCTTTAGAAACTCTAGCATGTTTAGTCTCACCAAGATGGAGGTATATTTCTCGCAAGTGTCCTTGAAAGACTGGTATGCTGAGTACAATAGTTCCAGGGCTCCCTCTGGTGGTAACTTATGAGCACGAGGCATAGGTAAGACAGTCACTTGATTCTGCACTCTTTCTCATAGGCAAGATACACTGGAAAGTAATTCACATTTGGCGGTTTCTAGATTGTCTTTGACCTTCCATGTAGGTTTAGTCAAGCATTTGGATCTTTCACTGAAGGCTGCATGAGATCTTGTGTCTTTTTCTCACTGTGGTAAATCAGGCAGAGAATTAGAAATTCTTCATGTCTTTTCCATAATATACAGGAATGCCAAGGGTGGAGGCTATTCTGCTCCTAACTTCAGAGGGGCTCACATACAATGTTGCAATTTATAAGCTGCACAGATCAGTGTCTGCAGACTCTATGTAAGCTGCTGTGTCTTCACAATTAGCTTAATAGATGTTCTGTTCTCTGGATTGTAAGCTGTATACTATTCTTGGTGGCAGGCTACTCTTTCCACTAGTCTGACTCTTCAAGGCAGTATGAGTCTCTAAATCCTTAGCCATCAATCCCGTAGATAACTGTATGATTGTTGTACTCACATGCCAGGCGTCCTCAGATAGTGCTGTGGCGCCCCTGAGGCTCAGTCGCCACAGAGGTACTGCACCTTCTCCTAAGGTGTGGTGCCCCACCATCCAGGTAAGTTGGAGGCTCCTGACCACGCTCCAAAACTCGCACCCTACACAATAGAGTAGTTCAGCAAAACCACATTGCGGCTCCTTGCTTAGAGAGAAGCAGAGCACCTTTGGTGGTTCCCTGCTTGGAACACTAGACGTGCTGGGAGGTGGGTGGAGTTGAGAATACATAAAAGAGCGGGATGGTTTAGGATTACAGGTCAGTCAGTCGGTGAGTCTGAGAGAGGAAGCCACTTAGAGAGGAGTGGGGATCCCTGGAAGAGGGATGGAGGAAGGAGTGCTGCAGCTGCCTCAGTGATCTGAGCCAGCTGGCACGGGAAAGGAAAGAAGGAGAAAGACCTTGAACTGAAGCCTGAGCTTCCATAGGAGGGAAAGACAAGTACAGAACGTAGGAGTAAAAGGGAACACAGAGGACGTGGGTTAGAGGAAGAAGCCTGTCTAGAAGTTCTAAGCGCAAGGCCGGGGCCCGGTCCCCGAGTTTATATGGACACTAATGGTTCTGCAGCAGACACCGGTGGAGTAGTGGGCTGTAAATGCACTACTCCCATATAAGACTTGGGGCACAACAGCAACACGGATAGAAAGCCGGGACTCAGGAGTAGATAGTCTCCGAAGCAGGCTACAGCTGTCTGCCGTACAAGTAGAGTTCTTGGGAACTTCTGTCAGGAGCAACTCCAGTGTAACTTAGTACTAGGAGATCTTCACACTTAAAGGCGCTATAGAGGAGACGTTCAGGAAAAGGCACATAAGTTGGCGGAGTGTGGAAGGGAGCATTCCATCTTGCCTGGAGGTTGACTGAGTCCCTGACCCGGAGGACACGGCACAGAAGCGGGCCCTACAGACTGTGAGTAAAGTTTTGGAACTACATGCCCTGGTGTCCTCCATTCCTTCCTGCGTCCGTCCGCCTGGCACTGCTCTATCCCCTGCGCCAAACACTACACCATCTAAGTGTCTCTTCACCTATCCTGCCCTGGGACAACAGCCCTGCCTGTGGAGGACTATAACATCATTGCTGCACCACACCATCAGTCCCAGCGGATCTGCATGCAGCGTCGGCTTAACACCTCCCTTGCCGAGCACCACAGGTGGCGTCACGAACTATTCATCTAACTACATTCCACCATTCACATCTTCCTATTACTTGGGCGCCCAGGGCCACGGACCGGGTCACCGCTGCTGTGACACGTCCCACTGATACCGGCCCGGTACCGAGTACCCCACAGCCCTGGGAGGGCAACCCAGTGCCAACTCAGCCAGCAGTGACTTATAATAAGAGTCCAGGAGAAACAGAGTTGATATTCTCTGAAATCTTGTATTAAGTACAATGCAGCAGGTGGAAAGAGTAATCCCAAACACGGAAGTATACATGTGCATCCAAAGATGGCTACAGCAAACTGATAATGAAGAAGGGAGGAGCAAGGGCTAACATCATCAACTACAGGAGAGAAGAAGGGATAAACTTCAGAGGGCAGAGCTTCTCCCTAACATCAAAATGAAATGCATAACATAGTAAAAGATTCATGGGACACAACACTCCTTGTAACATTACTTGCTTCATTTTCACCATTTGCATATCATCTAATATTGTGCTTAAGGAACCCTTTTAATTGTGTTAATTGAATAAATAGTTGTTGGTTTAAGTACTATTGTCTCCTCATTTTCTGCATTGTTTCATCCGCATACCTGTTAACATTGCAACATAAGGCTGGGTGCACATGATCCGAAGTGGCAGCGCTTTGAATGCTGCGCATATTCGCTGCAACCAAAGTGCTGCCGTCTATTGAACACAGGTGAATCTGCATGTGTTCACTTAACCATGCGGATTCCCCGCGTTCAACACATTCTATGGGTGAAATTTCTCTTGCAGAGATGCAGCTGGACGCTGCACAAGTACGCAGCATTTGCTGATCATCTGCACATACAGTGGCCACAATGATTCCACTACATCAATCAATAATAGCTGCAAAAAATTGAAAGGGTACACCTACTAATTAAAATGGGGCATTCTAAAATGATCTGTGTTAGCAAGAAACACTTTAAACATTGCACAGCTAAAAAATATTCTTACGGTTAATGTCAGTCACTGGTGTGAAGTTCTAATTAAAAGGAATCTGTAGGCAGGTTTTTCCCATGTAATCTCAGGACAGCCTGATGTAGGGACTGAAACACTGAACAGAGCGATGTGTCACTTATTATTCTGTATGTTGTTTATTACTAGGACATTTCATTGCTCTGATGACAGTTGACGCGAGCACTGGTTACCCCCTCCACTGATAAGCAGCTCACTGTCAATAGATAGTGTACACAGAGAGCCCGGTGTGGGTGAGGTTAGCTTTTGAGCTCTGCTATGTGCAACAACTAAAGGCCCCGTCACACTAAGCGACTTACCAGCGATCCCGACACCGATATGAAGGTGTCAGGATCGCTGGTAAGTCGCTATGTGATCGCTGGTGAGCTGTCACACAGACAGCTTCACCAGCGATCAGCACAGCGATGCCGAGCGCCCGGCATCGCTGGCCATCCCTGTAAAAAATAGAATTAAAATAAAAAATATTGTTATTCTCACCTTCCAACGTCCCACGCAGCATTCCTCTCTCCACGCTCCGGTCCCAGTAATCCTTTGCGAGAATGACTGCGAGAGTCACGGTCTCGCGGGAGCGCGAAGTCTCGCGGTCATTCATGCAAAGGATCACTGGGACCGGAGCGTGGAGAGAGGCAGGATGGCTGAACGCGACGTCGGAAGGTGAGAACTATATTTTTTATTTTTTTTATTATTTTTTACACCTGATCGCTGGTCTCCCGCCTGTCACACACAGCGATGCGTGCTGGCCAGCGGGAGACCAGCGACCAAAGAAATGTCCAGAGGTTTCTTCCAGCGATCAGCGATACCGGCAGGGGGGCCGCTCGCTGATCGCTGTCACACACAGCGATCTCGCTGGTGAGATCGCTGTTACGTCACAAAAGTTGTGACTCAGCAGTGATATCGCTAGCGAGATTGCTTAGTGAGACGGGGCCTTAAGACCTCTGATTATGTTACAGCTACTGCACCCAGTAAACTAAGTAATGCATCGTTGGAATGGGGGTCTCCTTTCCTATATACTTCGCTAGACACATAAATAAGGTACATGAGCATAAAAGCAAAATCCTAAAATTCATGGGAAATGAACGAGTTAAGAACTCACTGAGAGGTGGTCCCTGGGATCAGCATATCTTACTGAGGGAAAGCAAGTGGATATTTTCATTTATATACAACCTCACTGATGAGGTGAAATGAATAGTTAAATTACACTTGGTTTCTCGGATGGATAGTGTTGCTCTCGGGGTTAATCATGCTCTAAAACATTTCTCCCACCTATATGCACTTCAGTAATCTTTGTGGGTGAATTTTGATTAATTTTTTGATTTTTGTGTCACAGATGCTTTAAATGATTAGTACTAGTATTTCACCCCCATCCCTTTCCTCACAACCTTTATACTGTATGGGACCTCTTGACTGGTTTCTTGAAACATTTTTTTTGAAACCCCCCTCTTCTTGAAGTAATGAATATGGTAGACTGTTCGCTCAGATGAGCCATTGGATCTAGTTCATCGCTGAATAATATGAATAAATTTGCTTTTTATTTCAATTTTGCCTTTGTCTCCCTGTTCATGTAAGGGGATGGTGTTTATAACATCATTTTATACCTGCCAGAGATAATTTTTTTTACCATTTTGAACCTGAGTGATTCTATTTAGTCCTTCATTTGACAGTATATGCATTTATGGTATGTGGGCCATGATTGTATAGACAATGAGCTATTATCCGTGACTAAGAGACATTATTTCTCAGGTGACTACAATGTATGATGTGTAAAAAACCTGGTGTAAGTATCCGGTAGCCTGGTATACCGCTCTGGCAAAAATTAAGAGACCACTGCAAAATTTGTCTGATTTTTCTCTTTATAGGTATATTTGAGTAAAATGTAATTTGCTCTTGTATTCTATAAACTACTGACAACATGTGTTAGGGGCTGGTGGAACACACCAAATAATAAGAAGATGATAGTAAGGTACGTTCGCAGCACAGGGTCCACCGTGCAGAGATGCTAACTGCTGCTCGGTAATGGCGGACACAAAATGGCGGTATCGCACTGGACACGTGTGGGTGAAACGCCACCCAGTGTGTAATAGCAATGGGCTCTGTTGCTTCACTGAGCCACGGAACCACAGAACACAGATGCCGTACCTTGTTGACTGTCACATGGCACAGCTGAATCAGCGCTAGTGTACAGTCACAAGACTCTGCCCCAAGGACACAGGTAAGAACCTCTCTAGACCCACTTAGGCTACTTTCACACTTGCGTTTCTTTGCGTTGCACACCGTGTGCAGTGCAAACGCACATAAAAAACACATCATGCATTTTTTTGCGCTTTTTT